>NC_140944.1:154552639-155772639 GCF_014529385.1 Adiantum capillus-veneris
GGCAGATTCTCATAGTAAGTCTCACATTGAGACTTACCTCAACATCATGAGCTTCTGAGAGGGAGGCACCACATACCTAGCTAGGTACAATTGGGGGCAGGGGACCGCCGGCCCGGTGGGGGGGCCGGGGGTCCCCTGCCCCCAATCGTACCTAGCTAGGTATGTGGTGCCTCCGAGCAGAAGCTCATGATGTTATGCATTATATGAAAAACACAGAAAAAGACTCCATTTTCCTACATGAGAAAATTTCTAAATCTTCTTGTGACAGGTTCCAAATGGAATAGGGTTGCTTTTGGGAACCATTCAACTAGTCTTGTACCTCATGTTTTTTGACAGAAAGCCCAAACAAGCAAAATTAGAATCACCATTTCCCAACAACTTCAATTCAAAGGGGATTACCACATTTCTTGTAGTTGTCGATCAAACTTCATCATAAAAGAATGACCTTGATCCAAAAAATCTAGAAAAAATAGCATATCTCCAAATGTCAACAGAAAGCAAAAATCTGTTGAGAAATTTTTAGGGCACAATGTTTGTAAGATGTATAGTTGTACAAAGGTTTTCAAGGAATAATGATTTAAATGGTTCTTTGAACACAGTAGTAATGGATCCAAGGTTTTTTATTAGATTGGCAACTGTACTTTTTTTTCCAGAACTCACAAAATGTGAGTGGATGATAAATTAAAAGCAAAAATATTACATTGCAAACCATGCCCAAACCGGGCCATGGCATCCAACCCAAGCAACCACATATCCTACCACAGCTACATCAATAAATAGCCGAGCTTTTTACAGGGAAGCTCGAAACCCATACAACCATTGATCAAAGTAAAGACAAACTCAAATGCCAAAAATGTACATTTAATCACCTCGCATCCTTCAAATCCATTCTTAGCCTCTCTCTCTCTCTCTCTCTCTCTCTCTCTCTCTCTCTCTCTAGATAGTTTCCTACGACGTTAAAACTCTCTTCTTCTCAAGTGTGTGTGTGTGTGTGTGTGTGTGCGCGCGCGCTAAATAAAAAGAGAAAACTGGTATAACCTTTCTATCACCCAGTGTGGTAGATTGGTTATGCCATTTCCCTCTTGAATAACAGATCTTGAGTTCAACTCTCCTAGTAGGCTAGATCTTTAAGGTCTCTTGGGATGGTTTCTTACGACGTTAAAACTCTCTTCTTCTCTCTCTCTCTCTCTCTCTCTCTCTCTCTCTCTCTCAAGAAAGCAATTTGTTCTTGTGCGGAAGAATGCTTTGCCATAAAGCATCTCCATGGTATCAACAAAGATAGATCACGCAAAAGGTGGTTTGATAAAGAATGTCAAGATGCTCGAAAGTCCTTGATAAAGCTTGATGCAACTATGGACAAAGACAACTATCAAAGTCATTTGCATACATACAAGGCATTGATTCAAAAGAAGAGAAGAAGATGGGAAGTAAAGCAACAAGAATTTCAAGTCCAAGAAAAGGCACATGCATGTGGAAGATTTTGGAGAAACTTGAGAGGCAAGCGGGTTGAGAATTTTGGTAACTTGAGTCTAGTGGATATGTACACACATTGTAGGCAATTATATGAGCAAGAAAATACTGAAAAAATACCATTTTATGGTTCACTCCCATGTATGCCGTCTTTTTTTACTATTGAGGATGTATGCGGTGGGGTTGAAAAGTTGGCCATTCGCAAAGCGGGAGATCTTCAAGGTATCAAGCCGGAGATGATCAAATGGACGGGAGATTTTACCCATGAGTGGATGTGTGATATGTTCAACCTTGCACTTCAACATGGTATGCCTTATGATTGGAGTACTAATTGGGTTAAGCCTTTGCATAAAGGAGGGGGTGTAAAGAATGTAAGCAACTACCGGACTATAATGATTGGGTCTCTTATGGCAAAGTTGTTTGGGTGCATAATGGAGATGAAATTGAGTGATTGGGCTGAAGAGAATGACAAGCGTGCAAAGGGACAAGCGGGTTTTCGTCGATGCCATAGCATCATTGATCATCTTGTCACTCTTCGTGTTCTCATGGAGGAAAATCGGTTGAAAGGCAAGCGATTGTATTGTTGTTTTTTGGACTTTAAGAAAGCCTTTGATATGATTCCACGTAACAATTTGTGGAGAAGGATGGAAGAACTCCAAGTGCCAAGTGAGTTTATGCTTGCGGTTTCTCGAATCTATGAGAAAGTGATTTGTCAATTGCGCATGGGAAGAGAAATTTCAGAAATTTTTGTAAGCACTATTGGGGTTAAACAAGGATGTCCATTGTCACCAACTCTCTTTGGTCTATGCATCGATCAATTGGAACAAATGGTACTTGACTTTATGCAAGAAGAAGGCATTGAAGAGGTCACTATTTGCAATGCGGTAATCATGCTTTTGTTGTATGCGGATGATGTAGTGCTTCTAGCACACACTTTAGAAGATGCACAAAAGCTTATGGTTGTCCTTGAGAACTTTTGCTTGCATAGTGGGCTGATTGTAAATGAATCCAAAACAAAGGTTATGCTTGTGAAAACCAACCATAAGGAGAAGCCATGCATTGTGTACAACAACGAGACACTTGAAGTTGTTGAGAGCTTTAAGTACCTTGGCCTTGAGGTTCCATCCAATCACAAGTGGCACGAATGTGCTATGCGTCGTTTGGAAGCGGGAAAGAGAGCATATTATGCATTTGAGAACATGTGTAATGCGGGAAACATCAAGTGTTGGGTTCTCAAGAAGTATCTTTTTGATGCATTGGTGACACCGGTTCTTCTTTATGGAGTTGAAGTGTGGGGCGGGAGCATCTCAAAGTCTACTTGGAAAGAGTTTGAGAATGTCCAAAAGCGTTTTCTTACAAACTTTCTCCAAGTTAAGACACAAACACCATATATGCTCCTACTTCTTGAGTCGGGATCTCTTCCAATTGAGGTTATGGGCATGGAAAGGGTTGTGGAGTACATGATAAAGATGCGTCAAAACCCCTCACATCGACTTCCTACAATTGCATGGGAAGCAAGCAAAAAAGTTCAAAAGACGCATAAAAGCAAGATCTTGAGCACGGGATGGATGCAAGACATAAAGAAGTGGTTTGGGAGATGGGATGCATTACACTTGCTACATGATGCTTCAATTGACTCTCAAGTGAATGAAGCAATGGAGAAGAGTCAAATCGATTGTGCACATTATGCTCACTGCAAGTTCGAGAGTCTGAGTACCACACACTACTAGAGTGCTTAGCTTTTGATCACATCCGAACTTGCTTCTCTCACATTTTCAGCCATAACTTAGACCTACACACTTTCCTCTCCCAGCCAAAGTCTGGGCTCTCCATTGCGACTCTCATCACTACAATTTTGGAGCATCGAGAGTCACTCATCAGCCATACACATACTACATCACATGTAACTTTGGTCCCATAGGTCATATTTGACCTTCGAGGACAATAATAAAATCTATCTATCTATCTCTCTCTCTCTCTCTCACACACACACACACACACACACACACTCACAGTCCTTTGTCTCACAACAATTTGCTCCTTCAATCCAAAGCTTTGCTTTGCTTAACTCTTTTTTATATTTATAATTTTGTTCTAAAAATAGAGCTTGGACATTATAGGTGCAAAAAAATACTCATTATTCATGGTTATCAAAGTCGTTGGCCCTTGATGTTATAGTAGACGATAAGTTTGACGTGCAAAATTTATTGCTTGAGTTTTGCCTCTACATGAAACATTTACAACATACTATAATTAGTCCTAGGTTTAATTAGCCCTAGGTTTGTCACTAAATTAATTCGCTTTCAAAATCTCTTCACCATATTAACATTTGTCTTTACACTTTAACATTCTTCACCATATTTGAAATTCCTAAAACACCCCCAATACTTTTGTCAGAAATTCCCAAAATGTACCTCAAATTTCCCAAAACTCTTAAAAAACTCTTACCCTTGGTTGCGACATATAATTTATAGAAAGATACTGCTAAGCACTCAAAAACGGATCTCGACTGTCAAAAAGGAAAATTTTGAACAATCCAACCAAAATAGGCACAATGGTATCTTGAGAATTTTTAAAATGTGGAGTATTTTGGAAATTTTTCGAGAGGAATTTCGGTAGTTTTTTCTATATAATTTTAAAAATAAAAAAAGTTGTAGCCTTCCTTTCCTTTCCTCCTCTAATCGTTTTGCTTTAGTTTTCCAAATGGCATCTCTGTGTGATTCCCTCAAAACTAATGAATCCAAAATTGGGAGGACCTATTTTTTGATCGTCCTCATCTAATGCACTTGTATTTACTGATAGAGATTCTACACTTTAAAGAAGAGGCTACAAATGCTTTTAAGAAAAATATTCTTGCAAACAAGAATAGAGACTTGGTAAGAGACAATCTCTCGCTCTCTATTCTTACCAAGTCTCTATTCTTGCAAACAAGAATAGAGACTTGGTAAGAGACAATCTCTCTCTCTCTCTCTCTCTCTCGTCACACCTAGTAGACAAAAATTCTCTTTTTCTTAACAACTTCTTCATTTGAACTCCGATTTGAGCAATCTATAGCTTCAATCATAGACCACATTGTCTTTTACACATTGATGTAAAAACTCCACAAAAAAAAATAAAAAATCAATGGAAGGCTTCTCTGAAGTGAACAAGCTTAGAAGTTGACTCTTATCTCTTCTTTTGTATACAATGTTGTCCGAACTCGCAAGGGTTCTTCTTTTTCAACAAGGTCCACAACCATTGTAGAAAATGATCCAAAATCTCCTAAAGATGGAGATAACAATGCAACCACTCCACCAACATCAAAAGCCACGATTATGGCGTACTTGGTAGCGTTGCAAGAAATTGTAAACAAGCAAGGTGAAGACTTACGAGAACTTGCAATGGAGAATGGCGTGCTAAAAGTTCTTTTTGTTGACAATAAGCATCTCAAGAAGCAAAACAAGGACATGTTTCATAAAGAAAACATACCCAAGGAGGAGGCAAGTCCCTCGAGCAAATAGGAACACGTGACCTTTGAGACCGAGTTATAATTGAAAGTATGTTTTTGAAATTGCAATGGATACCTATGGAATGCGAGAGTTGGCATAGATGACTTAACTAGCAAAGCCGATGTTGTACTTCTTGTTGAAACCCGGGAGCATGATCCACAAAGAATTAGTTGGTTGGAGGATTACAATGTATATTCATTGATGTAGTCAAAGAATCTCAAACAAATAGCATATATGATTAAGAAAGGGTTGGAAGATTTTGTATCAATTGTTAAAGATGATAAGCACAAACATTATGCATGGTTAAAAATTATGACACCAAAAAGAGCATCCATTTTGTAGCCACTTGCTACATTCCTCATTATGATTCTCCCTCTTATGCTTGCATGGATAGAGATCATCCATTTGTTGATTTAGAGGAGAACGTTGCAAATTCTAAAGACAAAGGTTATGTTATTGTCTTTGGGGATATGAATGCCCGCACAAAAACATTGAAGCATGATGTACAACAATTTGATATATCATACATGTCAAAAACTTTGGAGGAAGTTCACTTGTATAATCGTACTTCAATGGATGAGAAAGAGCCAGATCACTATATGGAAAGTTAGTTTTACACATGTGCAATAGCATGGGTATTCTCATTGCTAACAACGTATCTTTATGGAGTGGTACCAATGGATTTACATGTAGAAAACACAATGGGGATAGTATGATTGACTATCCGAAGACATCATGTATCGCACAAAGAGTTTTATGCTTGGTTGGAAAGATTGTGCTTACTGTGCTACGAATGGTATTTCTTTCATACTTGTTGATACACTTTATGTATCTCGGATCAAGAAGAATCTTTTGTCTGTATATACACTAGCCAGAGTTGGACTTGTAATCAAATTTGTGGATGACAGATATATTGTACATGATCTCAGTTTTTGTGATGAAATCGTTGCATCTGGTATTTTATGTCGTGGGATGTATAAGCTCACTTTGTGACAAGTGTGGTCAAAATTTTACAAATACAGGTGTGGATTCCAAAGCTATTTCAAATGCAAAACTTTGGCATGCACGTTTTGGACATCTGAATTTTGTCAGTTTGCTACGTTTGCAGAAATTTGAAATGGTTGCTTCTTTGCCGCCTCTTGAAGCACGTGTCAAACATGTTTGTGAAGGTTGTATTTTGGGTAAGATGTAGCGTTCGAAGTTTCCAAAGGATGGTTCAATTAGGGCCACATGCAGGTTGCAGCTTGTGCCATAGTGATATTTGTGCTCCCATGCAAACTCCGCCCTTGTGCAATTACCTTTACTTCATAACTTTCATTGATGATTACTCCATGCATGCATGGGTTTTCCCGCTTCAAGCAAAGTCCGAAGTATGTATGTGCTTTAAACAATTTCTAGCTATGGCTGAAAATGTCTCAAAATGTACTATGGGCACCCTCCATTCCGATCGAGGGGGGGAGTATATGTCTCATGAATTTAATGCATTTTTTGCCAGTCGTGGGATAAAACACCAATGTACAATGCCTTATACACCTCAGCAAAATGGTCTTGTTGAAAGGAAAAACGGGTCACTTATGGCAATGGAACGATCTATGGTCAAAAGTCAAGCTTTGCTACACTCATTGTGGCTTGAGGCCATCATGTGTGCCACTTTATGTACTTAACAGGTGTCCTACAAAAGCTTTGCAGTCTATTACTCCATATGAAGCATGGCATGATAGAAAGCCTTCTATTGAGCACATGCGTGTTTTTGGCTATTTGGCATATGCTTTGGTGCCACAAACACAACGCAAAAAATTGGATGATAAAGCTGTCAAATGTATTTTTGTTGGTTATAGTGCTGAAAGAAAAGGCTACAGGTTGTATCATCTGCAAACAAAGCGTATCTTGGTCTCACGGAATATTGTGTTTGTGGAAGATTCTGTTCAGCCCTTGCTATCATGTACTAGAGACAATAATGTCAGCTCACAAGACATTTATGACACTTTGTTGCCTCTTTCAGTGGTGGAAGTTCAAATGTAAATTCCAACGAGGCAAAGGTACAACCTATGCGGGTTTTTGAAAATGTTACAGATCAGCCTATTACTAATGCAAATGTACTTGATGTACTTGATGGGGAAAGGGCTAAGAATGAGCAGGCTAGAGGTATGCCTAAATGACTGGTGTATACTTTGCATAGTGATAGTAAATTGGATGCACCTTTGTCTAGTCCTACTCGTTCAAGTTCTTGCCATACATCTTATGCATCATATTGTTATGCTTTGGCTTTGCCTAGCTTACATGATGTTGAGGAACCTCTATCTTTTTTTGAAGCACAGAATTCAAAAAATTGGATGACTGCCATACAATCTGAATATGATGCACTTATAGAAAATGACACATGGACTTTATGTGATTTGCCTCCTGGCCAAAGGGCCATTGGTACGAAGTGGCTTTACAAGTTGAAACGCAGGCTGGATGGTGAGATTGATTGCTATAAGGCTCGACTTGTTGCAAAGGGTTATGCAAAGCAGAAAGGCATAGATTATGAAGAAAATTTTTCTCCCATTTGTCTAATGACTACTGTACGTTTTCTATGTGCATTGGCAGCTCATTTTGGTTTGGATGTATATCAATCTGACATTGTTACTGCTTTCTTGAATGGTGACATATTTGAGGAAGTTTATGTAACATAGCCTTGCAGTTTTGTCAAGAAAAGACAAGAGGATAAAGTGTGCAGATGTAAGAAAGCTTTGTATGGGTTGAATCAATCTCCTCGTTCTTGGTATGAGAAGGTTGACACTCATTTATTCAAACGAGGCTTTCGTAACAGTCCAACAGAAAGCACATTGTATGTAAAGCGTGAGAGTGATGTACTGCTCATTGTGGTTCTCTATGTAGATGACTTGCTGATCATTGGACCAAATGAGAGACATATTGTTGAATTTAAGGCTGATTTGAATGTTATGAAAGATTTGGGGTTGTTGCATCATTACTTGGATATACAGCTTAAGCAGTGTGATGGTGGTTTTGCCTTGTGTCAAAAAAATTACATAGAGACATTGCTATGTAAGTTTGGACTTAAGGATTGCAAACATATTGCCACTCCCATGGAAACAGGTTTGAAATTGAGTCTTCATGATGTTGGTAATCCTGCCGATGTCACTGTTTACCAAGCTGTTGTTGGTTGCATTGGCAGGCTATCAAGAGGATTTTTCGCTACTTGAGTGGCACTATACATCTTGGCTTGTTTTATCCCAAGGGGAGATCATTGCTGCCAGACTTACATGCTTTTTTCGACTCAGATTGGGCTAGTTGTTTTGACACACGAGTGTCCACAAGTGGTTTTTGTTTCATGCTTAGCAGTTCATGCATATCATGGTTGAGCAAGAAGCAACCTACTGTGGCCACTTTCAGTTGTGAGGTTGAGTACAAACCAGTCTTCACAGCTAGGGTTGAGTGTGTATGGCTCAGATGCCTTATGGCTGATTTGGGTGTGGGGCAGGACACTTCCAACACTGTCTTCACTGACAGTCAGAGCGCATTGGCAGCTGCGAGGGGCCCAGTTTTTCATGCTTGCACGAAGCACATTAAGGTGCATTACCATTATGTCAGGGAGAGGCTCTCAGCAGGAGAGATCATCTTGGCTTATGTGCCAACACAGGACAACCTTGCAAATCTTTTTACAAAGGCATTGTCTTGTGAGAAGTTCGAAGCTTTGGGCTTACTCCCCTTTGTGGATTGATCATGTCCTCACAGGGCATGGCACTTCCCTCTACTCTAGGTGCCAACTCTCGTTCAGGGCATCACTCCTAAGGGAGATTTGTTACCATATAATGTGGTAGTGATGTGTGTGAACACACTTAGGACTGTCGAGCCATTTTTCCCCTCACTAGGAGGTTTTTTCCACGTGCATTGTATAGACACCCATCATTCTAGGGCTATCTATCTTTCCATCGCACACTAAGTAATATACTCTCTGTTGTGTGCCTTGAGCTTCCTTCGTCTTCTCCAAGCTGTGTGTGTTTTCCTACAACCTTAGTTCCAACAGCGTTTAGGGTTTAAGAAGGAGGGTTATACTATGGAATCTTGAAGAACGCCATCTTCTTGATTCATGCAAGACTTTGCAAGAGCACAAACATGTACTGTAACAAAGCTCTCTTTTGAAGAGGATTATAATATAAGAGTTTTTGGAGAGAGGACCCGCTCCAACTAAATCGGGTCCTGATTGAGTTATGAAAACAACCTATAGTCTCCTCTCTGTCTTTCTCTTAAGGGAAACTGTCTCATTTCAAAGTTAAATTCCGATGAATCGAAAAGTAAGAGTTAGATTCTCTCACACCAGGTTTTTCTCATGGCATGCTACATTGGCATTATCTTCCAAAACAAATCTTGATTGCATCTACCCGAAGGTGAATTTTTTGCTTCTAAAAGTCTTTTGAGCTTTGTTACTTGCCTCTCGTGCAATTCTAGGAAGCAAATGTAGAGAGAGACTCTGGATAGATGGATTATATTGCCATCTTTCACAATATATTATGACCAATCGGACAAACTGAAAGATGTTACTTGCTCTATTTTGAGTGTCCTCAATGACTCATGATGCTTGAGAATGGTGAAGAGTGTGGCGATTGCAGCCCACAACCATGGCTAGGAGAGAAATGTATGTAGGGAATGCTTTGAGCTGAAATTTTGAGGAAAGCATGCTTCCAAAGTGATCAGATGTTGAGTACTCCATGAAGGTATGATAGCAGACAAGAAAAATGGTCATAATATGTAGAGACAAAATATATTGAGCTCAAGTCTATGGAAAAGTTGTGGAGTACATGGAAAAGACATGCTAAGGCTCTATATTTACAACTTCCTAGAGTTGATAAAAAACAAGCAAAAAAGGTCAAAAGATGCATCACAGAGACAACATATTGTGCTTGCAAGTGGCTTGAAAGTTTGCATGCAATACGCGTGATTCATGATGCATCACGAGCGCCCATAATGAATGAGGATTTTTCACAATGCCCATGTATTCCAATGTGGGAAATAGTTGGAGCTTTCACCTTGCACAATACACGGTTGCTTCTAAAAAAAGTTGGTTCTTATCTGAGAGAGAGAAGATCGTAACCACCTATACCTGCTTGAGCTTACAATTTGATCCACAATCTGCATTATGGTAGCAATCCCACATAGGTCCCACTCCCTTTGGTGTGAGACAATTCGGACACTAGAAAAGAGTCCCCTTATCTATGCACATTGTCCCTTGTAAATTTAGCTGCACATGAAGAGCTTTGGCACATCTTTATCATCTTGCTCTTGCACATCTTAAAACTCTTGCCAAGTGGAGTAATTAAAACTACCACCCCATATATAAGTACAAGAGAGACCAAGTGGTGAAAAGATATTTCTTGAGTGTCCAACATTTTGTATCTCCTCAATGATACATAACTTAAAATGCATCGTAGGGTCTCTTTCCAACTTCAAGCCAGCACATAGGACATCATGGCATTTTTCATTCGATCGAAGCTCAAGTCCTCAAAACTTTTATCACTTTGTCTCTATATTTGTTAACAATTAATGGTTTCTCCTTGTTGACAGCTCACCCACATATAACCCTTGTTTTTAAAGCATTCAACATCAAACTATGAGAGCAAAAGTGTTCAAGCACAATCAAGACCTTTGTGCATCCTCTAGAGTATGAGCCAATAGCAATACATCATCAGCATATAGCCAAAACTTGATGAAACATTACAAATAAGAACTTTTAATATTTTTCGGGTGCATATACTCAACCATGAGGTCATTCAAAGAGAGTTGGTGAAAGTGGCACACCAATGTTGCTTGAGGAGAATTTATGAAGTTTCCCCTTCCAATAGGATTTGACATATCACTTTTGTTGTTGTACATACATTCCTTATTTCATGCTGATCACATCCGATTGTGTCAATGCTTTCTGCCTTCATCGCATGGTCATTGTCATATTTGCTCATTCATTCTTTTAGAGCATTCATAACAACAAGAGCATGTCTACCTTATTTGACTTCATCCACAAGTTGCATTATACAAGCTTTTTTTTTTTTTTTTTTTTTGTGCGCGGGGGTGGGGGTGGGGGGGGGCACAACACAACATGCAATGTTGTGTCATGTCCCAAACTCCAGAGTACTCAATTGTTCATGAAATAAAAGAACTTCAGTGGTGATATGAGCCCCCAAGTGGCTTCCATATGCTCCTCTTGTTAGCAGTATTTGTTGATACCTTTGGCAAGGATACATTATGTTACATCCCACAACATTAACCACCAAGGCAAATGCTTAGTCCTAAAAATACACAAAAGAGTAGAAGTAAATAATGTTGATCTTGGAATCCTTGGGGACCCAATGAAGAAAGCCTAAATAGAATCTTACCCTATATTTGATAGTTGTACTTGTTCAAGTAGTACAGGTCTCAATCGTCATGACAATGGCACCCACAAAAAGTGCAAAGCACCACATACTCACCTAAAATGACTGTAGCATGTATTGCCTCCGTCCACAATCTAGAAATAGTATAAAGTGACGCTTGAGAGCTTTCAATCGACTAGATGTCGCAAGAAACAAGATTTATGAGCTCATTCTAACAAAGATGCTTAATATTGATCTCAAATGCAATCCTTGGTTGGTGGCTATCATGGTCAACTTCAGAATGAATCTTGGAGAGCCCACCTTCTCATACGAAAATATACCATGTGCATTCATCAAAAGGGACTTTTGAGAAGAGAAAATTTGCATAAATTTACCTAAAATAACTTGCATGATGGGTGTTTAAAAAAAGATGCGCAAGTTTTATGAAGAAAAGGGCGTTTCCTTGCTTGAATTCATCAGTAAGGGAATATTTAATTACCACTGAATGACATGTTGTATATGGGCCTTGTATTAGCCTCAAAGGATATGAGGTTGTTAAGCTCATATAGGCAATTACACAACTGGCACAAAACTTTGGGCACACCATAATCATACGCCGGGAATCGCATATGTGCATTAATGAACACAAACACACACACATCTTCTCGCAATACACATATCTACCAACATGCCTATAAGTATTCTTAGATGACAAACTTGATCAAAATAAGGTTAGTACAAGTAATGTATAGTAGAATTGAAATACATGGTTATGCTAAAACACCAAAGTGATCATACTATGACTAAAATTCTCATTAGTTTATTGTTGATGTTTTTACCCTCACCTTGTGGACGTTAGACATACATGATATGATGGCCACGAAAGGAGACAGGGCTTTTAAAATTTAGACTACAAAGAATTAGTGTACATGTGTGGCGCCGGGGCATATCACTTGAGGTAAACTGCTGTACAACCATAATTCATTGGACTTTCTTGTTCAAACTTCAACACCAAAGGATGTCCTTTCAGCCTCTCTAAAACTGCAGCTCGCAGTGCTCCTGTTCCTTCCCCATGTATAACGAAAAAGATGGAGGAGCGTCTGTGTTTGAGAAATGCAAAGTCAAGATTCATTAGAGCTTCATCCACCCGCATTCCTCTCAAGTCTACACTGTTCCGCGATGTCTGGAGGACAAGTCCACTCCGCACCTCCTCTTCAGGCGGCTCAGCAGCGACCCTTTTCATCCGTTGTTGTGGGCCCACCTGCTGATACCATGTGATGAGCAATGAGGACCACTGCTACAAGGCATTTACTTAGCTCTGAAAGAATGTATAGAAATCTGATTAGAGAAGCCGCTAACATGACACCCTCGACGGTGTAAGCATGCGTATCAACACGTGACACTGCAGTGGTTTTTCGACCCCTTTGTATCTTGTTTTGCCTCCCAGATTTCTGTACTATATTTTCGCAATCATTAAAATACACCATCTCATCTAGTAGATCACCTCCCTTTACCTTGTATTCTTCATTACTGCTCTAACATTACTCTCACCGTCTGTAGTGCCTAATCGCACGCTTGCAATTAGTAGTGGCTTCAGGGAGCAGCAAACTGCGCAGACATCAAGAGCAAAGTTCAAACACGGGAACTCCACTATTTGCGTAAACCATTGGCTGCAACAGTGCATTGCCTACAACTGTGTATTTACAACTGTGCACATGTACAATGGTTCCCTTAACGAACATATATACAGGGGGTAGGTGACGGGGAGGATGGTGAGTGAGGGCCACACCGTTGGGAGCTTCGACGCATTGAGGGAGACTTTCAGACAGCGGGGACTGCTGAGTGGGCGTCGGCTCATGCGTATCTGACGGTGGCAGTGCTACGCCCCAGACCCACTGTCGGCGTTCGCCTCGGTGGACATGTCTAACGTTGATGCGTCGTAGGCAAGTCCCAGGGAGGTCCTCGCTGTTGTCGGAGTCTTCAATGTGGCGTCGAAACACTGGATGTGTCGACGGGATAGTCGCCACGTAGTACCTTGCCGAATCGCTGCCGCGAAAGAAGATACTCCTCCAAACAGAAAGGAACACGAAACCATCAATGTCTTTCTACCTGGAGCAAACCTAAAGTCGAGGGTTGCGAATTTACCCCGGGGCCAATTTATTGTACAGTGTGATGATGTGGCATTTTTTCAGGGCGCCCCCATTTATCTAGGCCATAGGTTGTTTACTTGGGTCGGCGGGCAAGTCAATAGAAAAATCATTCAGAAATTTGTATATCTTTTGCTAAATTTAGATCTACTTGCAATTTATTTTCCTTCATTAAGTTGAAGGGTAGCCACATAAGCAGCTAATGAGTAGTCACAGGTTATGGTGGACCCAATCAGTGGGTTAGAACATAGATAATGCACACTCCCACCTAGCTAACCAAAAAGGGACGTTGGGCTAGATCCACCCGAACAAACAGTTAAAATCAATAAGCTGGCATGATGTCACGTGACACATCCAACCCCATGTGTCCGTGGACAAGCTACAGCATGGCCAGGGTTCAGTTCAATCAAGTCAGTCTAGAATAGGAAGTGATCTGGCACTTTTGTGAGTCTGTTCGCAGAACGTGCATGTCCACGCACTTAGAGTAGATGCATATCCTCTGGTTGCACACAGCATGATTATCAAATTTCCATCAGAACCCATCATGAGCATTTTTACAATGCATAGACCTATTTTCCCTATTTTTGACATTTTTCACTTATTATTTTTAAGTGACTTTTGTTGGGAATTGGGTAGGGCAATTTTGCTAAGCTTGTATATAAGAAAACCTAGCGCTAGCACTTTCTGGCAAAAGAGGCAACAGGAGCACTTGCTCAACAGGCAACTTCTCAGCAGAACCCCCAAGAGGCCTAGCGTTTTCGCATCACAGCAGAAGGCTAACGTTTTTGGACAAGATCAGCCAGTGTTTTTGCTCTTGCAGATTCCTGGCAATAGCAGACCAAGCAGAAGCCCCAACGTTAGCAGATTCTCCACAGCCTGACCATTTTCAGCCCTAGCGTTTTCGGTTTGCAGATCAACCTCAACATTTTTGCAGATCTTCGCGACGGAACCAGCCCTAGACTCAGCGTTTTCAGTTTTCAGCAGTCAGTACCCGAAGTAGAACCCCCGAACCTCGCAGATCTCACCTTCCCACAGCAGATCCTCGCCGCACGGTCAGATTCCGCAACGTTTACAGATTCACCCCGGAAAACACAGATTTCAACATCTTCGTTTTCAGCGCGTCGTCGTTGCATCGTCGTCATCGACATCGTTACCGACATAGAGTCGAATTCAGCAGATAAAGATTTGCAGATTTCAGCCCTTAGCGATTTCAGATTTCAGCCCATCTCCTCGTCGTCCTCATCATCGTCGACATCGTCGGCAAGTCCAAGTGTCACGTGACACATCCAACCCTACGTGTCTGTGGACAAGCTACAGCATGACCAGGGTTCAGTTCAGTCAAGTCAATCTAGATTAGGAAGTGATCTGGCACTTTTGTGAGTCTGTTCGCAGACCGTGCATGTCCAGACACTTAGATTAGATGCATATCCTCTGGTTGCACACAGCAACCATATGATCCCCATCAGATCCCATCAAGAGCATTTTTACAGTGCATAGACCTATTTTCTCTATTGTTGATATTTTTCACTTATTATTTTTAAGTGATTTTTGTTGGAAAGTAGGTAGGGCAAGTTTGCTAAGTTTGTATATAAGCAAACATAGCACTAGCACTTTCTGGCAGAAGAGGCAGCAGGAACCAGTGTGTTCACATGCAACTTCTCAGCAGGACCCCAAGATCCCTAGCGTTTTTGCTCCACAGCAGATGGGCTAGCGTTTTTTGGACAAGAACCCAGATCAGCCAGCGTTTTTGCTTCTGCATCAGCCTGGCGACAGAACCACAGCAGATCAGCCTAGCGTTTTGCATTGCAAGACAACCGGCTGCAGCAGAAGACAGAAACCAGCCCTGGCGTTTTTGGATCAGCCTGGACCTCAACGTTTTTGCAATTCCGGCACGACAAGGTAACAAGAAGACCAGCGTTTTCAGTTTTCAGCAGTTAGCACCAACAGTAGAGTCCCCGAACCTCGCAGATCTCACCTTCCCGTAGCTGATCCTCGCCACACGATCAGATCCCACAAAGTTTGCAGTTTCAGCCCAAAAAACGCAGATTTCGCATCTGCGTTTTCAACGCGTCATCGTCGTACCGTCGTCATCGACATAGAGTCAGAATTCAGCAGATAACGATTTGCAGATTTCAGCCCTTAGCTTTTTCAGATTTCAGCCCGTCTCGTCGTCGTCCTCATCGTCGTCGACAACTTCAGCAAGTCGAAGCATTGTAGAGATTTGTGCAACATAAGTAGACCGCTCTCGCCATAGAGAGTGGGGCCTTCGGAGGAGGGTTTGACAACATCTCTGGTGTCGTATTCTTCTCTCTCTATCTCTCAATCTCATGCACCTTCATTCACAGTGTTCACCACTTTGTTTGTGTCCATTGCACTCTCTCACTAAAGGAACGGAAGGCTCTCCCTTTCGTAAGTAAAAGGATTCCTTGAGCACAGTTCGGAGCACTCATCTTGAGCAAAGCTCAATATTCATTCCGTTGCACCTTACATTGGTATCAAAGCTTTTGCAGTGTTCTGTATCACTCAAGGAAAGAACCACAAGAACCACATATTTTTTTTGCTTGTTGAGGTCGCACGAACCCAAGTTCACTTGGGTGTGTTGATTCCAAATTGTGTTTTTGAAGAGTGACAGGAAACCCAAGAAAGAAGGGCTTGTTCAGCCTCCCCTTGTGCCTCTTTTCACTCATTGAGAGCAGACCATGCACTTAGCGACCGGCCAATCGACGTGAGGTGGGAAAAAGCAACCTTGGTGTGAGCGCAAGGCCGCCAAGAGGTGCGCCCGCGGAAAAGAGCAGAACTCGGGTGAACAGAAGATCCTTCTCTAACGCCGATTGCAAGCGAAAGAAGAACCTCAAGAACCTGAAGAACTCAAGACCGCTAAGAACCCAAGAACCACAAGAACCCAAGTTCCTCGTGACCCAAGACTTCAGTGGATGGTCATCACCCGAAGCGGAATGGATACTTCGCATGGAGGTGGTGAGCACGGGAGTGGCAAAGAAGAGTTTTCTCCACCAGGAGGTTTTTCCGACCCTCCCCCTTTCCCATGTACGACAAGGATTGCACTTGCCACTAACTCCTATGAAGGCTTTCGACAAGATGATGATGCACAGTAAGCTAGAAAGCGACGAAAGAATAGCAGCCATAGAACATAAATATGAAGAACGAATGGCAGCCATAGCACGTGAACGCGAAGAAAGATTGGCAGCCATCGAGCGTAAGTACGAGCAAGCACGCTTGGAAGACAAAGCAAGACAAGCAGAATTTGATCGCGAGAACAAAGCAAGAAAAGAAAAGAGCGACCAACACATGAAAGAGTTCTTGCGACTCTTTTCTATTGTGCAGGCGCAGTTTGCACAGAATCAGGAACAGGAGACTCCCTCAGTCTCTTCTTCTCCAAAGCATGACACAGGATTTGCATGATGATAAGCATGATGATTTGAATGATAATGATAAGCATGCTGATTTGAATGACAATGACAAGCATGATGATTTGCATGATGATCACGATGTGATTTATCACAAGCATGATGATTGGTAGGAAGATGATGTGATTGTTCACAAGGATGATGTGTTAGTTGATACTTTCTTTAGTGAAGCTAACCTCATTGCAGATTCGATTAAACACGAAGAACCAATCTTGACTCTCGAGCCTAGGTCCAAAGAACTCCCACAAGAAGTATTATGTGTTCAAGTGATTCGTCAGCACGCATTGTTTGAGTGTTTCATTCGTAATTGTTTCCTGTATTTTAGTCACCGTCTTTATGTGATCCCTTTTCCTACGCATGACATATTGTTCAATGAGCACGTTTCACTCATGAATGAGCACGTATGTATGCGGATTATTCATGAAAAGCTAAAAAGTATGCACCCAAGGAAGTCACATTCCATGTCTCTTCCTGGGCACGACACAATCGTAGAAAGAACACAAGAAAGTATGAGCCCCAAGCATGGGCATTTCCGTTGTGAATTGCCACAGTTGATTGATTTAGATCAACAAGACAAGATTCGATCTTATTGTTTGCATGTGTTTCATGAACGGTTTGGCACTCCGTCTCTTTGTTCATCTACATTGCATGCACAGTCTTTGAGGAAGACAAGATTTTTTCCAGTCACTTTACATGGAATAGGTATGTTCATGTTTTTGTGTTGGAAGTGGTTTCATAAATTTTCAGCCATGGAGATTCTTGAAGAAGGAAGAAGCATGACTCTAGACAAAGTTGAAGCATCAAAGGAGCCACAGAAGACTTTGTGTCGCTTTCGGCGCGGCCCAAAGAAGCAAGCTTTGCAGACCTTCATGAAGTTCAACTACCGCACGACCCACACATCAGAGTGGGCCGGCGAAGAGTCCCTTCCAGGATTTCGGATGCTATTGGCGATCTCCCTCGACGCCATACAATTCGGTACCAGTACCTCACTTTGAAAAGGAGGGGATGTCATGTGACACATCCAACCCTATGTGTCTGTGGACAAGCTACAGCATGACCAGGGTTCAGTTCAGTCAAGTCAGTCTAGATTAGGAAGTGACCTGGCACTTTTGTGGGTCTGTTCGCAGACCGTGCATATCCAGACACTTAGATTAGATGCATATCCTCTGGTTGCACACAGCATGTCACGTAACACATCCCAACCCTATGTGTTCGTGGACAAGCTACACCATAGCAGGGTTCCCGTCAGTTCAGTTAGTTAGATTAGCAGTGATCTGGCACTTTGTGAGTCTATTCGTAGACTGTGCATGCCCAGTCACTTAGCATAGATGCATATCCTCCGGTTGCACACAGCATGATTATCGGAATTCCCATCAGAATCCATTAGCATCAGTTAGGGAAATTTTCCAGTGCATTTAGCCTATTTTCCCTATTTTTGGTTATTTTCACTTATTATTTTTAAGTGACTTTCCAACAAAAGTAGGTAGCGCAATTTTGCTAAGTTAATATATAAGCAAACCCAAGTTAGCACTTTCTGGCAAAAGAGGCAGCATGAGCTTCCCGCTCAACAGGTCACTTCTCAGCAGTACCCCCCCCCCCCCCCCCCCCCCCCCCCCCCCCCCGGAGCCTAGCGTTTTGGATAAAGACCTCAGCCGGCGAGTCCTCCTGCAGTACCTCGGCAACACCAGATGCCCGCATCCTTTCCCCCTTGCATCATCGCCAAGACCATCAGCATTGTGGCGTTATTGTCTCAGCATTTCAGCGTTTTCATCAACAATCACTAACGCTAGGAGTGTTGCCTATTCCAGCGTTTTCCACAGCTTGGCACCTCAGCATATGCAGCGTTTACAGCAGGTGCAAACCTCTCTAAAAACGCAGACAAAGAAGTCCTACAGAGCCCAGCGTTTTTGGCAAGAACAAGACAGCATCAGCGTTTTTAACTTTCAGCCTTTAGCACATCAGATCCACAGCATTTCTAGCACTACGACGCAGTAGAAGGACCACCCCAAGACGGTTGCAGATGTTCCCCCATTTTCAGCCATAAAAACGCAGCCAAAACAGTCATTTTCAGCCACTGAAACAGTCCCAGAATTCAGCGATTAGAAGATCTCAGATTTCAGCCATCAAGTCGTCGTTGTCGTCGTCGTCATCGGCATAGTCCAACTTGCATTTGTCCATTGCATTCGCATTGTACATCTTTGTGCAATCAAAGTAGACCACTCTCGCTGACGAGAGTGGGGCCTTCGGAGGAGGGTTTTACAACCTCTCGGTGTCGTATCTCTTCTCTCTCCTTCTCTCAGTCTCATTCACTTGCACGCACAATATCCACTCACTTTGTTCGTGATCACAGCACTCTCCATAAGACGGAAAGCTCTCTCTTTCCCTAAGAACTAAAAGGAACCTTGAGCAATAAAGATCACTAATCTTGAGAAAATACAACATTCATTCCGCTGCACCTTACATTGGTATCAGAGCTTGGAAGTGTTCTGCATTACTCAAGGAAAGAACCACAAGAATTTTTTTTTGCTTGTTGCGATCGCACCAACCTAAGTTTACTCGGGCGTGGCGATTCCTAATCGTATTTTGTTGAAGAGTGACAAGAATCCCAAGAAAGAAGGGCTTGTCCAGCCTCCCCTTGTGTCTCTTTTCACTCATCGAGAGCGGACCGTGCACTTAGTGGCCGGCCAATCGACGTGAGGTGGGGAAAAGCAACCTTGGTGTAAGCGCAAGGCCGCCAACGGGTGCGCCCGCAGAAAAGGGTAGAACTCGGATGAAGATCCTTCTCCATCGTGATTTGCAAGTGAAAGAAAACCTCAAGAACCCAAGACCCTCAAGACTCAAGAACCTCAAGAACCCAAGATTCTCACGAATCAAGGACCTCAAGACCCTCAAGAACCCAAGTTCCTCGCGAGCTTAAGACCCCAAGATCATAGTGCATGGTTGTCACCTGAAGCGGCATGGATACTTCGCATTCAGGTGATGAGCATGAGAGAGGCGACGAATGATTCTCCCCACCAGGAGATTTTTCCAACCCTCCCTCTTCGCCATCTACGCCAGACCCTATGGAGGCAATGATGAAGCAGATGATGGCCATGATGGATAGACAGGAAGACAAGCGCCTTGCTTTAGAACACGAGCGCGACGCAAGAAAAGAAAGAAAAGAACTAAGGAAGGAAGAAACGGCAGCACGAAACACAGCATTGGAGGCCGATCGCGCCGCTCATAGATTGGCTTTGGAGACCGAGCGTGAAGCTCGTAGATCGGCTTTGGAGACCGAGCGTGAAGCTCGACGAGAGCTACGCACTCAAGAATTGATTGCCCAAGTCCTAGCCTCGAAGACCGAACCACCCAAAGATCGTGGAAGTTCGTCAAGTGGCACAAGCCATGACGCGGATTCCAACCATCCAGTTACAGAAAAGTTGATTTTCAGCAAGTATGACGGTAAGATGGATGCTACAGTTATTCAGTCTTGGTTGCATCACGACAACTAAGAAGACAGGAAATAACAAAGTTTTGACGGCAGCTATGTACCTTGCCGGTGACGCCATCAATTGGTACCACGTATGGCAAGAGGCACAGCTAGCCGCGCACATAGAGGCAGCCGACGATTTCACGCCCCTCTCTTTTAGCTGGGCTGATTTCCAAGACAAGCTCAAGGCGCGGTTTATGCCACCTCAGTACCTCGCACGGTTGAAAGACGATTGGCGCGCTCTCAAGCAAAATGGTATGCCGGTTATGTCTTTTTCTAATCGTGTTTTGCAGCTAGGTACCCAACTACGCATGTCGGATGAAGAGCGCAAAGAGGCTTTTCTCTTTGGATTGGACGAGTATATCAAATACGATGTCGAGGTACTCGATCCAATCGATCTCAACAAGGAGGTAGCGATTGCTCTCGCACAAGAGATGAAGCACAACAAGGGAAAGCCTAAGGAGAACAAGACTTCCACAAGTACCTCGCAGACTCCTCAGAACGGTAAGAATGGTAAGAATAATAACTCTTCTAACCAATCTACCAACAGTATCTCATCAAAGAATTCTTCCAATGAATCTAAGGATAAGGCTAACACAATTGCTAAACCTAAGCTTACTCCTCCAGATGAAAAGATAGCACAAGGAATTGTAGGAGGATACATCACTTCGGAAGAACAAAGCACTTATTCTAAGGAAGGTCGTTGTTTTCATTGTCACATTAAGGGTCACATAAAACGAACATGTCTTAAGCTTGAATCGAATGAATCTAAAGACCCCACAGCACCCACTATATCTGTCAATGCAATGAATGATAACACGATTGTGCCCAAAGTTTCTCAGGACCCTCCCATTGATGATTCAGTCATTAAATGTTATGGTCGTACGTCGGGGCACCGTTTTGTCATATTGTTTGACCCAGGTAGTATGCATGATGTGATCAGCCCCTCTCTTGTTGAAAGAGCCCGCCTCGAAGTTAGTCCGAGATCTCCTATCGAGGTCTCTGGCTTTCGTCCTGGTATGGACGCTCTCATCACGAAGGAGTGCCTTGATGTGTTGTTTGCAATTCAACAGACTGCCTTCACTAGAAGATTTGTTGTTTCTCCTCTCTCAGGATGTGATATGATTTTAGGCATGAAATGGTTTCGTGAAATAAACCCTCTCGTTGATTGGGAGGCTAACACTTTTAACTCTCAATGCCAAAAGTGATTCTCCTATTGTTTTTCATGGAGTGGACACTGCTCCTTCTCCATCTCTCATTGCTAATATGCAGGACAAGGTTGAAAGGATTCGAGATAAGGAGACTCTCTCAGTCTCTTTTTCTCCATAGCATGACACAGGATTTGCATGATTATGAGAAGCATGATGATTTGATGGATAATGATTTGCATGATGATTTGGATGACAATGACAAGCATGATGATTTGCATGATCAAGACGTGATTTCTCACAAGCATGATGATTTGCATGATCAAGATGTGGTTTCTCACAAGCATGATGAGTTGCATGAAGAAGATGTGATTGTTCACAAGGATGATGTGTTAGTTGATGCTTTTTCTAGCGAAGCTAACCTTGTTGTAGATTCGATCAATCACCAAGAATCGATCTTGGCTTTCGAGTCGAGGTCCACAAATCCCCCACAAGAAGATTCGATAGATCCCAAAGAACCACTCTTGGCTCTCGAGCCTTGGTCCAAAGAACCATCACAGGAAGTATTGTGTGTTCGCATGATTGATACGCACGCATTGTTCGAGGGTTTCATTCGTGAAGGTTTCCTGTATTTTAGTCAGCATCGTTATGTGATCCCTTTTACTAGGCATGACATATTGTATGTTGAGCACGTTTCTCTCATGGATGAGCACATATGTATGCGGATTTTTCGTGAAAAGCTAAAAAGTTTGTATGTAAGGGAGTCGCATTCCATGTTTGAAACCGGCCCGTAGGGCGGAAGGCGTTGGCTTTCACCCGAAATTCTTTACTTTAGACACACACACAGAGCACTTTGAAAAGGAGACCTGTAACAGGAATTAACACTTAATCACACACACGGCTCGGAAGCTAGAATACTCCGAGCAGACACCGACAACCAGTAGGCCCCAAAATTGGCGCCCCTTTCTGTATTTCTTTATTCTTTATCAAAGGGAATAAAACCTGTGATCTCCCACAAGCTGCCCCGCACAATCTAGGCTAAGAAACACTTGTTCTGGGCCGATTTCGGCAGCATAACTGTACTAGGACACTTCACAGTCAATATCCCCACGCAATAGGTGACTTTCCCGACGCATATGGACACTTTGCAAAACCTGGCGAGAATCTGCAGCACGCGGAATTCTCTGTTTTCTGCCTCGAAAATGCGCCAGTTCACCTGTACAACGGTCCCCTTGCGTCCCCGAACCTCTTGGGGGGATTTGGGTCCGTTTAGGGCCGAAACCCTAAACCTGCAAAAATACACAGCAGGCTGTAATTCCCTGTTTTGGGCTCCGTTTCGTGTGCCGGTCGCATCAGTAGCAAGACCTCGAGCTCCCGCACCTGTAGGGCTACTTGCCCTTTGAATCGGACGAGATTTCTAGCGTGAAACCTCTCCGAATTCACCTGTACTTGCGGGGGATTAGCTGCTAGCTAATCCAGTACCTGTGCAAGAGGCTCTTGCCTCGGCAATCGCGCATGAACCCACATAATTGTACATTGGTCAAATGAAAAGCCCACTAGTGGGGCATAACATATTGCTCGTAGGGGAGAGAGAGGGCAGTGCGTAGCGTGCAGGGCATCACTCCTGGCACCGCACTGTACATAAGAGGGAAAGGAAGCACTCCATAGCTCTTAACCTGTGAGACAGAGAGTGAATGAGGCTCCTCTCAGCTTAAAATTCAGCGCCCATTTTTCCTTGCATTGGAAAGTGCACAGAAATGTGCCACTTGGCGCATTTACAAGCATTTTCCCGTTTCGGGTTCGCCGCTTACAAATATCTTGACCGGTTGCCCAATTGACTTCGCGGCATAGTTGTAAAATGTTCCCCTAGTCATACCGGAGGTAATGACGCGAACACATTTCTCGGCCCAAAATAGCAGTTCCCTAAATTTTAGGAGATGCTTCCGTTGGGCTCCCACTGGTCTTCTGACCATCTATCCTCATTGGGACCGCATCCAAAAATGCAATGTGGCCCAACTATCGGATACTTTCAGTTGGTAGTCACACCTTGACGTTAGGCCTTTATTGAGTTCACTTCCTAGTATCCACCAACTTGCTAAGTGCGACGGGGGGACCTATATGATCTTGCTTTGAGCCTAGACATCTTCTTACCATACGAATTCCAGTGCCGACCACTTTCCGTCTGCGGGTGAATGTACCGTTCACATTGGCCATACAATGTCCGACCGTTTGCTACTTCAAAAAGAGGGTCTCAAAACAAATAAAATAAACCCCATTGGAAAGAAACCAACAACCAAGGTTAGCAATTGCCACATCTTTGTGACATGGTTAATAACTGCCACGTCCTCGTGACATACCCCCCTCTTGAAATCACAAACGTCCTCGATTGCATACAATAAATACACGCCATTGATGATCTTGTGCTATTAACACTCTTTTATCATCGCATGTATCTGCAAGAAAGGTCATAACATACATAAATACAAATGACCTAATGAGACCTTCATACTTTTGCCATTTCCATCTATGGCATTGAATTCATATGTACATTTGATGTACTAGCTCTATCATTACCCCTCCTATTCACACGTTGGGTTGGGGCATAAGTAGGCTGTAACCCAAAGGCTTCAAGGTAAAGCTGCAATACATTTGGTGACTCTGACAATTCATGCTCTTCCATCCACTTTGCATCCATAGGCGGATAGTTCTTGAACTTCACCAAATAGCGTCTTGCAACTTGTCCTTTAACTTTTCTGTCCTTATGTGCCAAAACTTGCTCAGGTACCAGGATCTCATCAAGTTCCTCAACTTCTGGCTGATCCTCATCTGGCATATCTTCTGGCACATCACCCACGAAGGGTCTTAGAAGACTCACGTGAAACGCATTATGAATCTTCCATGCATCAGGCAATTTCAGCCTGTAAGCCACATCGCTGATCTTGTCAAGCACTTGAAAAGGCCCATAGTAGCACATGCTGAGCTTAGGAAACAGCCGTTCCTTGCCCTTCATCTTCTTTAACCTTGCCTTTTCGAACCTTAACACAACCCAATCACCAGGTGATAGTAGCAATTCACAACGGTGATGATCAGCAGCCTTTTTTTGCTTTGCTTGAGTCTTCTCCAAGGCAACTTTGATCTTCTTATACATCTCATCCATGTTCTCAACATATCGATCTGCCTCAAAGATCTTGTCCTTTGTATGCAAAATGGGAGGAACCTTTTTGCCGCCTTCAACAATTTCAAAAGGTGCTTTGCCAGTAGACGAATGCACCGTATTATTGTATGCATACTCCAGCATTGGCAAATACTGTTCCCACTTGCCCTTATTATCTGACACAGCATTTCAACAGATCTAAGACAATAGAATTAGCCTCTTCTGACTGTCCATCAGTTTGTGGATGAAACGAAGACGAGAATTTGAGCGTAGTGCCCATGTTCTCAAACAATCCTCTCCAGAACAAACTGGTCATGCGAGGATCACGATCACTGATAATCGATTGTGGCATACCATGGTACTTAAACACATTGTACATGAACAAGCGTGCCATCTGATTCGATTTTATCTTCTTCTTGACAGGGATAAAATGGGTCTGCTTGCTGAACCTGCAGATAATGGTCCATATACCATCACTCCCTGTTGGCGTCCTTGGAAGATCAAAGATAAGTCCATAGCAATGCTTTCCCATGGCTTATCCGGAATCGGCAGTGGTTGTAACAACCCTGGTGCCTTTTGCCTGTCAAACTTGACCTTTTGGCAAACTATGCATGCTTTCACAAAGGCATCCACATCTCTCCTCAAGGTAGGCCAATAGAAGAACGTCTCTACCGCTTTAACTATTGCATCAATGCCACAATGCCCTGCATACGGTGGGACATGACTCTCTTCCATGACCTTATGTCGCAGTGGCCTAGTGACACAAAGTCTGCCATGCATCATCATAAAACCATCTCTAACCATCTCTGAGGAGGTAGTGCTCGTGATGTTGCCCCTCTTGTAACTGTTCAAAGATCCTTGCAAAATCTTCATCAGCAGTATATTGTTCCTTCATGTCATCTAACTCATGATGATAAGGAATTGACACAGCTGAAATTTGTGGCTTTCTTGATAACGCATCAGCCACAACATTCTTCTTGCCTTCCACATGCATAATCTGGAAGTGGAACATGGAAAGAATGTTTGCCCATCGCATATGCTTTTCGGATAACTTTGACTGTGTCAAGAAGTATCGCAAGGTTTGATGATCGGTTTGGACAACAAAATCAGCACCTAAGAGGTAGTGCTTTCAGCTAGAAAGCGCATGAATCACGGCCAAGAGCTCTTTCTCATAGACTTGCATAGTCCTCTCTAGCCCTTGCAAAATTCGTCTTTCATAAGCTACTACCCGTCCATCTTGCATTAGCACTGCTCCGATGCTACTGCCACACGCGTCACACTGGACCACGAATGACTTCCTTAGATCTGGCAAAACAATAACTGGATCTGAAGTCAACTTTTCCTTTAAGAGACTAAAAGCTGAAATCTCTTTTTGGGTCCATCTGAAAGTGACCTCTTTCTTTTGCAATGCGTGAAGAGGCGATGCTATCTCTGCAAAATTTCTGATAAACCTTCTATAGTAGGAACACAATCCCAAGAAGCTTCTGACATCGTGCACAGTCTTCAAGTCTGGCCATGTCTTGATAGCTTCGACCTCTGCGGGATCCATTCTAACACCATCCTTTGAGACTATGTGGCCCAGAAAGTGGATCTCTTCGAGGAAGAATTCACTTTTCTTAGGATTGACAAGTAACCTGTGACTGCGCAGCTCTTCAAACACAATGGTCAAGTGACGCCTATGCTCCTCTTCATTCTTCGAATACACTATCATGTCATCGAAGAACGTTCCAACAAACTGTTGATGCGAGCGAAAAATCCGGTCCATCATTCTGTTGAACGTGGCAGGAGCATTTGTTAGCCCAAACGGCATCACTAGAAACTCATAAAGACCAAATGTCGTTCTAAACGCAGTCTTGTGCACATCCTCTGGCCTTATACAAATCTGATGGTACCCACTCTTAAGGTCTATCCTGCTGAAAATTGTAGCACCCTCTAAACGATCGAGAATATCATCAATTCTAGGAATAGGGAACCTATTCTTGATGGTATTCTTATTCAACGCACGGTAATCAATACACATGCGCCATGAGCCATCCTTCTTCTGCACTAGGAGCACTGGGGAGCAAAAGGGTGAAGAACTAGGCTGAATCAGTCCCTTCTCTAATAACTCCTCATCCTGGCCCATAATCTCTTTCTGCTGCGCCGCACTAACCCTGTAGGGAGGTCTATTTGGTGGGCTACACCCTAGCACCAAATCTATCCGATGGTCCTCAGGTCTCTCTGGCGACAATTGTGACGGTAATGAATCAGAAAAACAGTCACTAAACTTTTGCAAAAATGCTGACCTTTCTTTATCTAACACAGATAAATTTGACTGATCACTATCTGAGACATCACGTGCAAAAATCAAGTACACAGAAAGATGATTCTTTATTACAGAAGTGATAGCAGAAGCAGATACAATAGGGACTGACTCTCCTTTAAGCTTTACATCCAAGATGTGAGTTTTGCCCCTATGCTGTACAGTGATCTTTTTGTTGTAGGCTTCCAAGACTCCATACACTCGGAACATCCACAGGATCCCCAACAAGGCGTCACAACCTTCCAGCGGCATGATGTAAAACTCTTCAATGTCCACATACGACTGAATATGCAGACGCAGTTTTCCAATGATGGGAGTAACACACTCTGAGTGGCAAGGACATGCCAACCCTGCCTCTGCTGTGTACCCCATCTCTTCAGCTCTGATGCCCAGCTTCATAGCTAACTCTCGTGAGATAAAGTTGGCTTTGGCACCTGGATCAAAGAAGATGTGTGCCGTCTGATCCCTAACTTCACCCCATGCCCTGCATAACTCACTAGCATCTTTGTTGGGCCTGTCACCCACCATGTCTGGCACTAGACCTGCCGTGGGTTTTGGCTTCTTACCTTTCTGGTTTTCTTTATCCTCTGAGTCAGCTGGCCTTTTCCTTTGTGGACAATTGATAGAAAAGTGACCAAGCTGCTCGCATATAAAGCATTTGTTCTCAGCCACTAGGACCTTCTTTTCCTCGAGCGACTTGTGCACAAAAGGCTTCCTTTTCTGTTTCTTTACCTGCGCTCCAGAAGTGCCGACTGAATCCTTGTCTTTGGTGGCCTTTTCTGACCCCTGTGACGCATCAGGAGCCGTTTTCACAAAGGGCTTCTTCGCTGAATTTTTCTTTTGCTGCCCTCCTTTGTCACTGCTCGGAAATCCACTGTCCTCTCCTTTCAACAAGGCAAGACCAGTGTTCGCAACTTCCATAAGCTGAGTAAGAGTAGCCACTCTGTTCTTTGTACAGTAATCGCAAAGCCCTTTAGGCAGCCCACAACAGTAGTTCTCTATCTGCTCTATCAGTGGCACAAATTTGTAGGTCACTGAGAGTAATGCTTTACAAAACCTCCTATTGTACTCCAGCAAGCTCTTGCACGAAGCTGAAGTAAGCTGGTGCCAATCTGTCAGGACGTCGGCTTCAAATTCATTTGATAGCCAAGCAGATGCAAACATTTGCTTGAAGCAAACCCAAGTGGCGGGTGCCTGTCCTTGCATTAACAATGTCGTCCACCATGTAAGTGCATTGTCCTTTAAGAAAGTGGTAGCTTTCCTGACCTTCGAGGCCTCTGTAAAATTCCCTCTCGCATAAGCTGTATCAAACTGCTGGAGGAAAGTGAGGGCCTTTGTCTTATCCTCAAAACCACTGAAGGTACTGAACTTTACCGCTACACCACCTTCTTTGTAAGCCTTCGGCTTCTCTAGTGCCCCCAAATTGTCATACGGAATGGTCTGCAACATGGGCACTGTAGTAGGCATGATCGGCATGCCTTGGCCATTCACATTTTGCGTCAGTGGTGCGATATCTGGCTGCTATCCAGAAAAACCAGCCATGCCAAAATGACCCTGTGGCACCCCAAACTGACCCTGGTTGCAGTGGAAACCTTGCTGCATGCCGATACTACCATACATGGGGTTTGGCATGATGCCTTGCATACCCCCGAACACTGTTCCTGGCATGTACGGCTGACTTCCAGGCGCATAACCAGCCATACTTTGGAACACTGATCCACCCCCGAAATACCCAGGATGTACCGTGGGTGGTGGAAAAACTGAGTGCATTGCCTGATATCCAACTCCCTATCCATTCAAGACAGCATGCTGGCTCTGAAAGGTGGCGGGCTGAACTGGCATAACCTGTGGAATAGGCATTCTAGCCACCTGTTCAAGCACGGGAGGAACCTGCTTTGGAGCCCCCGACTCTGCAACATGCGAGTGTTCCCTTTCCTCCTGTGCCACATGAAGTACCTGGGCTTGAGCATCAACAAGCTCCGTACGTGGCGTAGGTTGCCTATTTTGCTGTTGCACTGGTGGCGCTTGCAAGAATTTCATAAACCTCGGATTCTGCACCAGCTGCGAAAAGACATTCACCGCGGCAACTAACTGAGTCTTGAACGCGTCATCCTCAAGTTGCCCTGTCATAAAGCCCTCTACTACTAGAGGGACATTCACGTTGACAGGAGGTACAGACTGACGTGGCCGTGAGCTCTCGCCAATCTCAAAAACCATAGGAATCTCCTGCCTGTCCTTTGAAGAGGAACCCTCTTCCATAATTCCCTTCCCCTTGTCGGCCATAGTGTAATCCCCACGTTCCTGCACTTTGTGTTTTTACCCTAAACAATCCAGGCTCACTCTTTAAGGAAAAAGTGATTGATGTCCCCGCGATGGAACCATGAAACCGGCCCGTAGGGCGGTAGGTGTTGGCTTTCACCCGAAATTCTTTACTTTAGACACACACAGAGCACTTTGAAAAGGAGACCTGTAACGAGAATTAACACTTAATCACACACACGGCTCGGAAGCTAGAATGCTCCGAACAGACACCGACAACCTGTAGGCCCCAAAATTGGCGCCCCTTTCGGTATTTCTTTATTCTTTATCAAAGGGAATAAAACCTATGATCTCCCACAAGCTGCCCCGCACAATCTAGGCTAAGAAACACATGTTCTGGCCCGATTTCGGCAACATAACTGTACTAGGACGTTTCACAGTCAATATCCCCACGCAATAGGTGACTTTCCCGACGCATACGAACACTTTGCAAAACCTGGCGAGAATCTACAGCACGCTGATTCTCTGTTTTCTGCCCCGAAAATGCGTCAGTTCACCTGTACAACGGTCCCCTTGCGTCCCCGAACCTCCTTGGGGGATTTGGGTCCGTTTAGGGCCGAAACCCTAAACCTGCAAAAATACACAGCAGGCTGTAATTCCCTGTTTTGGGCTCCGTTTTGCGCGCCGGTCGCATCAGTAGCAAGACCTCGAGCTCCCACACCTGTAGGGCTACTTGCCCTTTGAATCGGACGAGATTTCTGGCGTGAAACCTCTTCGAATTCACGTGTACCTGCGGGGGATTAGCTGCTAGCTAATCCAGTACCTGTGCAAGAGGCTCTTGCCTAGGCAATCGCGCATGAACCCACATAACTGTACATTGGTCAAATGAAAAGCCCACTAGTGGGGCATAACATACTGCTCATAGGGGAGAGAGAGGGCAGTGCATAGCGTGCAGGGCATCACTCCTGGCACCGCACTGTACATAAGAGGGAAAGGAAGCACTCCATAGCTATTAACCTGTGAGACAGAGAGTGAATGAGGCTCCTCTCAGCTTAAAATTCAGCGCCCATTTTTCCTTGCATTGGAAAGTGCACAGAAATGTGCCACTTGGCGCATTTACAAGCATTTTCCCATTTCGGGTTCGCCGCTTGAAAATATCCTGACCGGTTGCCCAGTTGACTTCGCGGCAGAGTTGTAAAATGTTCCCCTAGTCATACCGGAGGTAATGACGCGAACACATTTCTCGGCCCAAAATAGCAGTTCCCTAAATTTTAGGAGATGCTTCCGTTGGGCTCCCACTGGTCTTCTGACCATCTATCCTCATTGGGACTGCATCCAAAAATGCAATGTGGCCCAACTAACGGATACTTTCAGTTGGTAGTCACACCTTGACCTTAGGCCTTTATTGAGTTCACTTCCTAGTATCCACCAACTTGCTAAGTGCGACGGGGGGACCTATATGATCTTGCTCTGAGCCTAGACATCTTCTTACCATACGAATTCCAGTGCCGACCACTTGCCGTCTGCGGGTGAATGTACCGTTCACATTGGCCATACAATGTCCGACCGTTTGCTACTTCAAAAAGAGGGTCTCAAAACAAATAAAATAAACCCCATTGGAAAGAAACCAGCAACCAAGGTTAGCAGTTGCCACATCTTTGTGACATGGTTAATAACTGCCACGTCCTCGTGACAATGTCTCTTCCTTGGCATGACACAGTTTCCGAACGAGCACATGATAGTATGAGCACCACGCATGGGCATTTCCATTGTGATTTGCAACAGTTGATTGATTTCGATCAAACAGAAAAGATTCGATCTCATTGTTTGCATGTGTTTGATGAACGGGTTATCATTCCATTTCTATGTTCATCTACATTGCATACACAGTCTTTAGCGAAGACAAGATTTTTTTTCTTCACTTTACATGGAATGGGTATGTTCATGGTTTTGTGTTGGAGATGGTTTCACGAATTTTCAACCATGGAGATTCTTGAAGACGAAAGAAGCAGGATACTCGACGAAGTTGACACATCGAAGGAGCCACATAAGACTTTGTGTCGCTTTCGGCGCAGCCCAAAGAAGCAAGCGTTGCAGACCTTTATGAAGTTCAAGTACCGCATGACCTACACATCAGAGTGGGCCAACGAAGAGTCCCTTCCAAGATTCCGGATGCAGTTGGCGATCTCCCTCGACGCCATACACTTCGATACCAGTACCTCACTTTAAAAAGGAGGGGATGTCACGTGACACATCCCAACCCTATGTGTCCGTGGACAAGCTACACCATAGCAGGGTTCCCGTCAGTTCAGTCAGTTAGATTAGCAGTGATCTGGCACTTTGAGAGTCTATTCGTAGACCGTATGCCCAGTCACTTAGCATAGTCACTTAGCATAGATGCATATCCTCCGGTTGCACACAGCATGATCATCAAAATTCCCGTCAGAATCCATTAGCATCAGTTAGGGGAATTTTCCAGTGCATTTAGCCTATTTTCCCTATTTTTGGTTATTTTCACTTATTATTTTTAAGTGACTTTCCAACAAAAGTAGGTAGGGCAATTTTGCTAAGTTAATATATAAGCAAACCCAAGTTAGCACTTTCTGGCAGAAGAGGCAGCAGTAGCTTCCCGCTCAACAAGTCACTTCTCAGCAGTACCCCCCCCCCCGAAGCCTAGCATTTTGGATAAAGACCTCAGCCGGCGAGTCCTCCTGCAGTACCGCGGCAACACCAGATCCCCCGCATCCTTTCCCCCTTGCATCATCACCAAGACCATCAGCATTGTGGCGTTATTGTCTCAGCATTTCAGCGTTTTCATCAACAATCACTAACGCTAGGAGTGCTGCCTATTCCAGCGTTTTCCACAGCTTGGCACCTCAGCATATGCAGCGTTTTCAGCAGGTGCAAACCTCTCTAAAAACGCAGACAAAGAAGTCCTACAGAGCCCAGCGTTTTTGGCAAGAACAAGACAGCATCAGCGTTTTTAACTTTCAGCCTTTAGCACATCAGATCCACAGCATTTCTAGCACTACGACGCAGTAGAAGGACCACCCCAAGACGGTTGCAGATGTTCCCCCATTTTCAGCCATAAAAACGCAGCCAAAAGTCATTTTCAGCCACCGAAACAGTCCCAGAAAGATCTCAGATTTCAGCCATCAAGTCGTCGTTGTCGTCGTCGTCATCGGCATAGTCCAACTTGCATTTGTCCATTGCATTCGCATTGTACATCTTTGTGCAATCAAAGTAGACCACTCTCGCTGACGAGAGTGGGGCCTTCGGAGGAGGGTTTTACAACCTCTCGGTGTCGTATCTCTTCTCTCTCCTTCTCACAGTCTCATTCACTTGCACGCACAATATCCACTCACTTTGTTCGTGATCACAGCACTCTCCATAAGACGGAAAGCTCTCACTTTCCCTAAGAACTAAAAGGAACCTTGAGCAATAAAGATCACTAATCTTGAGAAAATACAACATTCATTCCGCTGCACCTTACACAGCATGACCATCAAATTCCCATCAGATCCCATCAAGAGCATTTTTACAGTGCATAGACCTCTCTATTTTTGACATTTTTCACTTATTATTTTTAAGGGATTTTTGTTGGAAAGTAGGTAGGGCAATTTTGCTAAGTTTATATATAAGCAAACCTAGCGCTAGCACTTTCTGGCAGAAGAGGCAGCAGAAACCAGTGTGTTCACAGGCAACTTCTCAGCAGGACCCCAAGATCCCCAGCGTTTTTGCTCCACAGCCGATGGGCTAGCGTTTTTGCTTCTGCATCAACCTGGCGACAGAACCACAGCAGATCAGCCTAGCGTTTAGCAGCAAGACAACCGGCTGCAGCAGAAGACAGAAACCAGCCCTAGCGTTTTTGGATCAGCCTCGACCTTAACGTTTTTGCAATTCCGGCGCAACAAGGCAACAAGAAGACCAGCGTTTTCAGTTTTCAGCAGTTAGCACCCGCAGTAGAGTCCCCGAACCTCGCAGATCTCACCTTCCCGTAGCAGATTCTCTCCGCACGGTCAGATCCCACGAAGTTTGCAGTTTCAGCCCGGAAAACGCAGATTTTAGCATATGCGTTTTCAGCGCATCGTCGTTCTACCGTCGCCATCGACATCGTCATCGACATAGAGTCAGAATTCAGCAGATAACGATTTGCAGATTTCAGCCTGTCTCGTCATCGTCCACATCGGCAAGTCCAAGCATTGTAGAGATTTGTGCAATCATAAGCAGACCGCTCTCGCCATAGAGAGTGGGGCCTTCGGAGGAGGGTTTGACAACATCTCTGGTGTCGTATTCTTCTCTCTCTATCTCTCAGTCTCATGCACCTTCATTCACAGTGTTCACCACTTTGTTTGTGTCCATTGCACTCTCTCACTAAAGGAACAGAAGGCTCTCCCTTTCGTAAGTAAAAGGATTCCTTGAGCACAGTTCGGAGCACTCATCTAGAGCAAAGTTCAACATTCATTCCGCTGCACCTTACACCAAGCATTGTAGAGATTTTTGCAATCATAAGTAGACCGCTCTCGCCATAGAGAGTGGGGCCCTTGGAGTAGGGTTGACAACTTGTCTGGTGTCGTATTCTTCTCTCTCTATCTCTCAGTCTCAGCACAGTGTTCACCACTTTGTTTGTGTCCATTGCACTCTCTCACTAAAGAAACGGAAGGCTCTCCCTTCCGTAAGTAAAAGGAACCCTTGAGCACAGTTCGGAGCACTCATCTTGAGCAAAGTTCAACATTTACTTCCGCTGCACCTTACATTGGTATCAGAGCTTTGGTAGTGTTTTGTATCACTCAAGGAAAGAACCACAACAATTTGTTTTGCTTGTTGCGGTCGCACGTAACCCAAGTCCTCTTGGGCGTGTCGATTCCTAATCGTGTTTTTGAAGAGTGACAGGAAACCCAAGAAAGAAGGGCTTGTCCAGCCTCCCCTTGTGCCTTTTACCGTCCTTATGTGATCCCTTTTCATAGGCATGACATATTGTACGTTGAACACGATTCACTCATGAATGAGCACGGATGTATGCGGATTACTCATGGAAAGATGAAATGTTTGCATCCAAGGAATTCACAGTCCATGTCTCTTCCTTGGCATGACACAATATCCAATAGAGCACAAGAAGGATTGAGCATCAAGCATCGGCATTTCCATTGTGATTTGCCACAGTTGATAAGGATAGATTAGAAAAACAAGATTAGATCTCATTGTTTGCGTGTGTTTGATGAACGATTTGGCACTCCGTCACTTTGTTCATTTGCATCGTATGCACAGTTTGTTCGAAGGAATAGTATTTTTCCAGTCACTTTACATGGAATGGGTATGTTCATGTTTTTGTGTTGGAATTGGTTTCGGGAATTTTCAGCCTCGGAGATTCTTGAAGAAGGTAGACACATGGCTATAGACGAAGTGGAAGCATTGAAGATGACTTTGTGTTGCTTTCGGCGCAGCCCAAAGAAGAAGGCATTGCAGACCTTTATGAAGTTCAAGTATTGCACCAACCCACACATCAGAGTGGGCCGGCGAAGAGTCCTTTCCAGGATTCCGGATGTTATTGGCGATCTCCCTCGACGCCATACAGTTCGGTACCAGTACCTCACTTTGAAAAGAAGGGGATGTCACGTGACAAATCCAACCCTATGTGTCCTGGACAAGCTACTTCATGACAAGGGTTCAGTCCAGTTCAGTCAGTCTAGAATAAGAAGTGTTCTGGCACTTTGTGAGTCTGTTCGCAGACTGTGCATGTCCAGGCACTTAGATATCCTCTGGTTGCACACAGCATGACCATCAGATTTCTATTAGAACCCATCAGGAGCATTTTTACAATGCATAGGCCTATTTTTTCCTATTTTTGACATTTATTATTTTTGAGTGACTTTTGTTGGAAAGTAGGTAGGGCAATTTTGCTAAGATAATATAAAAGCATGTCACGTGACACATCCAACCCTATGTGTCCGTGGACAAGCTACAGCATGATCAAGGTTCAATCAGTCCAGTCAGTCTAGATTAGAAGTGATCTAGCACTTTTGTGAGTCTATTCGTAGACCGTGCATGCCCAGTCACTTAGTGTAGATGCATATCCTCTGGTTGCACACAGCATGATCATCAATATTCCCACCAGAATCCATCAGATTCCATCAGGGGAATTTTCCAGTGCATTTAGCCTATTTTACCTATTTTTGACATTTTTCACTTATTATTTTTAAGTGACTTTTGTTGGAAAGTAGGTAGGGCAATTTTGCTAAGTTTGTATATAAGCAAACTAGAGTTAGCACTAAATGGCAGAAGAGGCAACAGGAGCCAAGCTCAGCAGGCAACTTCTCAGCAAGACCAAGCCTTGGTGGTTTCCCTCCAAGCAAAGAACTTCATCCTCTAGCGTTTCCATCAAGCATCATAGCCTGGAGTTTTGCACCAGCACAATCGCCAGAAGACAACAGCAGATAGCGTTTTTGCATCAGATCTCCCCGCAGCATCGCACAACTTCTAGAGTTTTTGAAGAAGCAGACAAGCTAGCGTTTTTGACATCAGCAGCCCTAGCGTTTTTGAAGATCTCCGCATTTGCAGATTTCAGCCTTCGCCGATTTTCAGCAATAGAAGAGTAGCAGATTCAGCCCATAAAGAAGTAGCAGACTCGGGCCGGAAAGACCATCAGTTTTCAGCCTAAAGACACCTCAATTTTCAGCCCTAAACTTGCAGATTTTCAACGTCAAAGACCCACAGAAAACAGCCCCCAAATCAGCGTTTTTGGACTAGTAGCAGATTTCAGCCCATAGCGTTTTTGAACAGCAGTAGAAAGATTGCAAATTTCAGCCCTTATGTTGACTTCGTCATCCCCGTCATCATTGCCGCAATAGCCTAGACTTGCATCAATCTCTTGCATTCAGTTTGTACCAGATTGTGCAATCATAAGTAGACCACTCTCACCGACGAGAGTGGGGCCTTCGGAGGAGGGTTTTACAACGTCTCTGGTGTCGTATTCTCTTCTCTCTCTATCTCTCAGTCTCATACACTTGCATGCACAGTGTCCATTCACTTTGTTTGTGATCATAGCATTCTCTCATTAAGAACGGAAGGCTCTATTTTCCATAAGAACAAAAAGGAACCTTGAGCACAGTTCGGAGCATTCATCTTGAGCAAAGCGCAAACATTCACTCCGCTGCACCTAACAAAGCAACCCAGAGTTAGCACTTTCTGGCAGAAGAGGCAACAGGAGCACTCGCTCAATAGGCAACTTCTCAGCAGAACCCCAGATGCCCTAGCGTTTTTGCTTCACAGTAGCCAGATCAGCCAACGTTTTGCTGGCGACAGCAGACCAAGCAGAAGCCCCAACATTAGCAGATTCTCCACAGCAAGACCATTTTCAGCCCTAGCGTCTTTGCATCTACAAGACACTTCAGCGTTTTTGCAGATCTTCGCCATGGAATCCCCACAAGCATCAGTGTTTTCAGTTTTCAGCATTTAGAACCCGCAGAAGAACCCCCAAACCACACAGATCTCACCTTCCCACAACAGATCCTCGCCGCACTGTTAGATCCTGCGTAGTTTGCAGATTCAGCCCGGAAAACGCAGATTTCAGCATCTGCATTTTCAGCGTGTCGTCGTCGCATCGTCACCATCGACATCATCTCCGACAAAGAGTCAGAATTCAGCAGATACAACATTTGCAGATTTCAACCATTAGCATTTTCAGATTTCAGCCCGTCTCATCGTCGTCCTCGTCGTAGTTGACATCGTCGGCAAGTCCAAGCATTGTAGAGATTTGTGCCCAGAAAACGCAGATTTCAGCATCTGCATTTTCAGCGTGTCGTCGTGGCATCGTCACCATCGACATCGTCTCCGACAAAGAGTCAGAATTCAGCAGATACAACATTTGCAGATTTCAACCATTAGCATTTTCAGATTTCAGCCCGTCTCGTCGTCGTCGTTGACATCGTCGGCAAGTCCAAGCATTGTAGAGATTTGTGCAATCAATAGCAAAGACCACTCTTGCCATCGAGAGTGGGGCCCTTGGAGGAGGGTTTGACAACTTCCCGGTGTCGTATTCTCTTCTCTCTCTAACTCTCAGTCTCGTGCACTTCCACTCACAGAGTCCATTCACTTTGTTTGTGTCCATTGCACTCTCTCACTAAAGGAACGGAAGGCTCTCTCTGCCGTAAGTAAAAGGAACCTTGAGCACAATTCGGAGCACTCATCTTGAGCAAAGTTCAACATTCACTTCCGCTGCACCTTACAAATCATCCTTCATATGTCCAATTTGTCCACACTTGAAGCATCTTCCTTCGCTAATGTAGGTTCTCAATTCGGCAGGAGAGGTATTTCTCTTTCTTGGGTTGATTTGGCTTTGCTTCTGCATCGGAGGCGGTTCTTTTCTTCTTTTGAGAAGAAGTGGAAGTAGGCTTTTCATGGAGAGCCTTCCCCTTGGCATGATAGGTGCTTTGCTCCACCTTCCTCGGAGTACCCTTGTCATGTATACCGTCAGCTATACGAGCTGATTCAATAAGTATCTGCAAGTTACCTCGAGGGTAAAGCATCATAGCCTTTTGCAAGGCTTCATGCAATCCTGATTCAAACTTGCGTATCTTCTCCGAATATTCAATCTTCTTGCGCGGGGTGACTTTCAAGAGAACGTCCCAAAACCTATCCACATAGCGTGGAACAGTTTCGTTCTCTGACTGTGAGAGTCAATCCCATTCTTTCTTTACTTCTTCCTCGTAGTCTGGAGGAAGGAATTGTGCATAGAACTCCTTGAAAGCAGTCCAATCTTGGGGCTTGCGTTTTTCTAGGATCAGGGTCAGCCACCAACTGTTGGCGGTGCCTTTTAGGTACATACTGACATGGCGAAGCTTGGACCTTTCCTTAAAGTTCCCTTCTGCAAATGCAACTTCAAATTGGCGGAGGAAAGCCAAAGCTGTCATTATCATGCAGTCCATTGTAGGTGTCAAATTTTACATTTTTGTCACCTGACTTGAATGTTTTCTGCTTGTGATGCTTCTTCTTACGATGCTCCTTCTTTCTATGCTTCCCTGTAACTATGAGATTCAAAGCGAACCGCCAAAGTACCTACGAACCTCGACGTCTACCTCGCGCTCCTGTCTACGAGCTTCAGCTTCAGCCACCAATCGTTCCTCTCACTCCACCGCTTCCACGCGCTCTACTCGACATGCTTCTTCTTGCCGCATCATCTCCATCATCATCCACATCATGGAATCCATGGAATTTGGTGGCAAGGATGGAGGGGTAGGGGGAGGACTCATGGGAGGATTTGTAGGTGAAATAATGATGGCGCCCCTTTCGATATTTCTTTATATTGCTTCAACACGTTACAACCTCTGTGGCTCTACTCTACATTTGCCCCGCAATAGAATGCCAGAGAGAGAGAGCCCACGATTCAATTTAAAGGTCCCAGGTCTTCTAAACGCAGTACATATGAAAAGCATCGAACTCAAAAGCATCTGGTCCAAATGCTGGCGCTGGAAAGCTGTTAGTGCAAAATCCAGAAATCTGTACACCCCGTCGGATGGGGTGTCATAAGTTGGGAAGACTTTTAATATTTGGCCCACTCCGTGAGGATCTGTAAGTTGGTGAGAATTTTGTCTTCTTCTGCTTTTGCTGGGGTTTGGGCCCCTTGCTTGGGATCTACAAGTTGGCTAGGGTTAGGCTCGGGGAGCCCTAACCCGTTAGGTCTTAACAGACTTGACACGTAAGCAGTTTGCAACACACACCCCCCCCCCCCCCCCCATTCCCGTCCTATTCGGGACCCTCCTGTTCCCATTCCACGTAACTTTGACATGAGGAGGAAGAGCATGAGCCGATGCAGGACCTGAAATGCTAATGTGGCAGCTGTAATTTGGATGGTCACGTCAGCTCGGAGTATGGTCCCACCATAAAAATTTTGCAAATCTTCTCACTAAGCCTCTACCTCGACCTAGATTGGATTATATTCTTTAACGTATGGAGTTGGACTGTCACAAATGGATGATGTGCCATGACCCTAAGGGACCTAAGGAGGAAGAGCATGAGTCGATGCCACCGAAATGAAGGACCCAAAATGCTGACGTGGCAGTTATTAAAGCAGTTGACTTTCAGAGCTTTTGGGTGCGCCAGTTTTTTAAAAACTATAGACTTTCGTGCACTTGTATTAAAGGGCTTTGAATATGTGCCTTGGGGGAGTTATTTGCAATCGTTGTTTGGACGAGTGGCTCCTCTCAGCACTTGTTTCTAAGAAGATTAATAATAAAGAAATACCGCACGGGGCACCTGGATAGGTGCCACTGCATCTTGGAGAGGAACTTCGCCACTCTATGTCTAGTCTCAAGTGTGAAGTTTTTTTTCGATTCAAGTGCTTAAGTGTTAAAAAAAAAGGTTATGACAAATCTCCAACACTTTCCCTTCAAGGCTTAATGGGTGGTCCATGTAACCAGAAGGGCACCACGTACCAATTGAAAATAGCAACGGGAACATCTTAGTCCAGTTTGGTCTATTGTTGTTGTCCTTTCCTTTTATTAATCAATTGACCCTTTCTTCATCCAGTTGCCCAATTTTCAGATGAGGTGCCTTTTTATGCCACTTGTCATTATGATGTGGCACTATTTTGATCAGTCAGCCCTAAAACAAGGCACCCCCTTTCTATAGGACTCTAGGTCACTAATTAGAAAATAATTGATGTCTACCCCCTCATTCTCATTCATCCAGTTGTATGGGCACTCTCTTAAGTTATTGAGTTACTGCTCTTAGGTCATTATCTCTCTCTGCCTCTCTCTCTCTCACTATTTGTCTCCTCTATCTACTCTCCTCTCTCGACTCCTTCACAAATGAATTTTGGGGATCAAACAGCAACCTGTACGCAGCATTGACAGTCCTATGTGCCATGATGTTCAGAGAATAACTAACTCATAAACCAGTCAATAATTTTTCTCAACTGACTCATAAACCCTGTCCACAGTGTGCAAGAAATATCACAATCGTCATTCCCAGAAAACATAATATGCATGCTTGACAGGCATCGTACCTTTTCAGGTTTCAAAAGCTTTGTCACTTCACTTAACTTTGCCCGCACTTTCAGACCACCAAGCTGCACAAGAAAGCTTTCATCATCTTCTGTTGGGCCCTCAATGACTGTCGCCCGTTTCTTACCAAGGCTTCTAATAAGCACAGAGTCCCCCACAGATGGTTTGTTAGCTGCTTCGAGTTGTACTCTTGCTTTTGCAGGTGCAACAAATGTGTTCATATAGGAGTCAACAACAGATGCAATGGCGCTAAGAGCCTCACCCATGGACATGGACTTCTCATTTTTGTCTAGGCCTTTTGAGGAACTTTCAAAGTTGGATACAATCTCATCCATATAAGACTTGGCTACATGTACTTCCTTTTTCACTCTATCTTCTCGCTGCAATCGTAAAGCACCAATACGTGTCTGCAAGCTATCAGCCTCTGCTTCTAGCTGTTATGTCAGGTGAGATTCAAGATGAAGTCAGAGATTAGTCTTTCAGTGCACACACAGCTTAATGAAACACTTTTTTCTGAAGAACAAATAACAGGCATACCAGAAAACCCAAACTAAAACAACAGGAAAGCCATACTATAGAAAGATAAACTGAATTTTGAAAGATATAAGATGCAAATTCACTACCATTGAGAAAGCTGAGCATGCCATGCATTGTCTGCCGTGCACTACAAAACAGCAAAAGAGGATTAAAAAAACAAATGAAAATATCACTGACACCACACGAAGCCACAATTTCGGTGCTTGCTCTCGTGCACTGTGATGAATTAGTCATAAAAGCATCTCCAATAATCAAGAGTCAAGACTCAATCTAAAAGTTTGAAACTTCAGAAAGCAGAGGCCAAAAATTTAAGAATCCAGACCACGAAAGTACTACCAAGGAAGGAACTTCAGAAGTACCACTATGAGTCGCTTGTTTTTGCCTTTCAATTGCATGAGTTCTAACTTCCTATGGTAACAGCCCCACATTTTCCATGGCATGGGCTTGTTTATCCTAAGCCCTCCAACTAGAATTTGTAAAATCTCCTGGTCATTTTGCCTTGTCAATCCACAATAAGTTTGGACATTTGTGAACTGCCCCTCCGCCACTTATCTAGGCTTGGGTGACCACTCGCTTCCTATGAGGGTACAAAGTACCTCACTCAAAGGAAAGACTAAATCTCACGTAGTATGAATATACAAACATTTTGCCTTCCACAACAGAGAAGATACTTTTCTGCTCGCTGATGCTCCCCAGGGCCCACACAATACTTGGGCCATGTGGTCTCACAAGAATAGTTCAGAATTCGAAGTTAAACATAATCTAGCCATGCAATGACACGCTCTAGTAGCAGTGGTCTTAGATGTAGCTTAGGACAGACTGATGCCATTCAAACAGAGGGTAGTCTGATGATACACATAAACGTTGCTTTAATGCCCAAAAGAAAAGAGACATTGCCCAATACGACACAATTCAGTGCATTGACTTTGCAATTTAAGAAAGCACTTGTAAACTAACCTCATCATGCAGCCTTTTTGCATTAAAAAGTACCAGCGCAGCAGCCTCTGCTTGAGACTTTAAGGTGTTTCTTTGCTGTATCAGAGGATCCATTAGCTGAGCAGCTCTCTGTTGTTCATTCTCAGGGGCCAACATCCTCATCCAATGCCTGGCACGAGTTAAGATGTCTTCACCAACACCAAGTGAACATGCTATGTCCAGTGCATTTGATTTCCCTGCAACACCCCATAAAACTCTGTATTTGGGTCGTAAAGTTTCAATGTCAAACTCCACTGATGCTACCTCAAATCGTTGGTCCGTCAAGCTGCTCAACTTGGAGAAATGAGTTGTGACAATAGTGAGGCATGCATGGTCAGCCATGTGCTCCAGTATTGCAGAGGCCAAAGCAGCACCTTCAGAAGGATCTGTACCACTTCCTATCTCATCAAAAAGCACTAGTGACTTGTAACTTGCAGCTTCCATTATTCTACATACTCGACGAATGTGTCCACTGAAAGTAGACAGACTTTGTTCCAATGACTGGCAAAGGAAGTAGAAACAACAAAAACAATCCATGACATTTTCATATGTACTTGTATGACATTACAGCATCCTGAATGTCCAAAGAGCATGACAATACAAGGGTTTTACCTGACTATCCCCAATATCCGCTAGGGCTTGGTCAAACCACGGAAGTACTGCCATCCCTTTAGCTGGAACAAACAGTCCAGCTTTAGCCATCAGTGTAGCCATTCCAAAAGTCTTCATCGAAGCTGTCTTTCCACCCGTATTTGGCCCGCTTATTACAATGACACGAACACTGGACTTGACTTTAAAGTCCAATGGAACTGGAAAACTTGCATCCTCCTGTTCTTCCCTCCGCAGAAGAGTTTGCTCTAATAGCAAAGGATGAGATAGCCCCTCAATGTAGACCCAAAATGCATTAGAACCTTCAGAAACCCCTTTATCCTGTTTTCCACCAAAATCTCTTGCAAGGCTAAAAATAGGTTTTACTGAGCTAAGCCAGCGGCCATGTCCAGCCTTTGCACATGCAAGATCCAAGTGAGTCATCTTCTCCAATAAACTCCAGATGTCACCTGCAACATCAGCCAATTCCTGGGTCAGCCACTCTAAGATCAGAGACTCTTCTGCTCTCTCTTTGGATGCGAGTTGAACCTCATTGTTGTTCAACTCAAGAGCAGCTTTGGGCTCCATAAAAACAGTTGCCCCTGTGTTACTCATGTCAAGAACCACTCCACCAGGTAATAGATGCTTGTGTGATGCCCGAACAGCTACACATTGTCTGGCCCTCCGTGTGGTTACAAAAACTGAATCCATCCCCCCCGCTGCAACAACCTTGCCACCTATTTCCAAAAGCAATCTTTCCAGAGTTTTCATATTCTCTTTACGAGAAGCTCGTATGGCTAAAAGATTGGGACTTGCCGTGTCGAGTATAGCCAAAGAGGAACTGTCGAGGGACATGTTGAGAGATTGCACAAGAGACGTGCAAAAATTTGCATTCTCCATGATGGACAAGAGTGGAGCTAAAGCACTGCTTGTGGATCTGCTGGAAGACACAGGACCCGTTTTTGGCTGACTTTTGCATACTTCAGCTGGAGATGCTGCTGGTGTGCAGTTATGCAACTGGTCATAAACACGCTTGCTTGAAGACAGCAGCTTCCCTACCATACAAAGCTCACTTACATTCAACACATCACCTGCCATCACAGACCTTAAAATGGTGCTCACATCAACAACACCGCTGAAGTCAAGGGATGACGGTATGAGCAACGCAGAAGCTGTTTGCTCCAAAAGTTTCTCACTTTCTTTCTGATTTCTTCCAAAAGGTATGCATCCCTTTCTACAGATGTCTCTAGCCATATGGGTAGAAGCAAACCTTGAGACCTGCTGGCAAACCGGTAACCACTCCAAAAGCTTGAGCGATTCTGCTTCGACACTATCCTGACCACCTCCACCCTCAACCTCCAATTCTTCATCCTGGCTGCTTCCCTCCTGAAGCAGCTGTATCTTACTGCCTGGTTCCACCAGCGCCTGTTGATTCTTTCCAAGCAGCTGCACACTACTAGGCTGACTTGCTGGTGGGTGTGGGTGTAATGCACGAAAACTGTAAATAGACTTGTGCCTCAAGCCCGTTAGGTGGGAATGTCTTGTATGATTGCTGCGCTGCAGGAAGAAACACTGCCGGAGGAGGACGCATTCCATATTGGCCAACTGCCGCACTCCAGGGAGAGCGACTGACCCTCTCCACCTAGCTCTCGCACCGCTCCCAACGGTGCCTGTTGTGCGTGACGTCCGACAGGCCGGGTGTTCCTCACGCCCACATGGCATCCGGCCAATCAACGGCCATCCAGCAACCTATGAGTGACAAGGTGCCTTACGCTGGGTTCAGACGAACCCGGCCCAGCCGTTCGCATGGTGTGCAGGAAGACCTCGAGATTACAACACTTGCAGTGCCTTCAATCGTTGATGAAAGGGCATCTCATTTCCGGGGGCCGGAAGCCCCTCTCTTTTCCTCATTGTGTGCTTCATGTACCTATGTTCATCTTTGCCCTCGCGTCATCCGAACCCGGCCTAGGATCGCCTTCACATTATTAGAGGTCTCCTCTGTGTCACTATATCAGACTTCAGGTGCGGGCTTGATCTCCATTATTGGATCACAAGGTAAACTAGGGTATTGTACACTTGACGTGCCCACATGGACATGCTGCGTGTGATAGTGTGGTGGTAAGGCTTTCATGTGGGGACCATGAAGTCATGAGTTCAACCATGTGTAATCAGAGGGAAAACTTAGGGGTGCCATTTTCCCCCCTCTTGGGAAAATTGGACGTTCCAGATCACCTAGTGATATAGGGCCATTAACGTGGTCACCTCAAACCGTGTTATAAGACCTCATAAGTCTTCTAAACAAAAAAAAAAAATTACTTTGAAGAAATTCAGGACCCACGTGAGATAGTAACGGGGCCACATCAAACCGTGTAATAGCACTCGGCCTTCCAACTAAAAAAGGACACTTGGAAGAAGTTCAAAGGGGTGTAGAGTGTCATACTAGTTGTGACAACTTGCTAGAGAGTGTTAACAGAGTACACGATGCAAACTATGAGGGCCCGTTGAAAATATAGAAAGCCATTTCCTTCCAAAGGCTTAAAAGGCTCACGTAAGAGCCACTCTTTCGTCTTGGGCACTTTCAAAGGTTAGGTCCACATGGTTAAGTATTATAAACTTCATGTGTCTTTTTCTTAATGAATTCATGAGTGAAAAATATCCTAAATTTATGTAAAATGAAGCACCTCTCATGTTGTTTCTTTATCTCTTCCATTCCATTTACTTCTCACTATGAAGGCCCCCCTATGAAGGCCCCCCGTAAATCTACCTCCTTAGCTTGAATTTTTCTCTTCAATAATGTTTAGGAGTCTTCATAACCTTCCTCATAAAGATGAGATTCCGGCATTTAGCCACTAGGACATAAAATCTACAATTTGAAACTACATCATTTCCTTTGTCACATTACTCCATTTTCCTAACTTTCTTCAAATGCCTAAAAAGGTCAAGGTACTACTTGTGAACTCTCACCGCAATTTTTAGGTTTAAATGAGTTCTGCAAAGCTACTAAAGCTAGAATCATTACGAGAACTTTGGAAACAAAGTTGTTTGACTTTTTCCATGGCAAATTTATTGCTTGATCGTTGACTCACAAAATTCCAAATGTTACAGCAGGATGGCTATCCTTCACGAGCATTTACTCAAGCCCTTGATGGCAAGGGACTAAACAAGAATTTGAAGTGGATAAGAGAAGCTTATGGTCTTTAATGAAATTTTTAACTTTCCTTTTAACTGAGTGTTGCGAGGGAGTTATTTAGAAAACTAAGTGTTACGAACGAAGGCACCCCATTGTTGTCTAGCTTCAATGTTCTAAAGTGAAGCTCTACATCAAATGAACCAATCATAAGAAAGTAGCAATTGTGTTTCAATGGTAGAAAAAAAAATTTGTAATGCTTATGGTGGATAGACCAACAAGGCATTCATCATGATGAGAGCTTCATAACAATTAGGAGCAAATATATGAGAAGAATATACTCAATGAAATGAAAATGGATTTGTTTGATTGACCAAGATAAGAGAGAAAATTACAAGTTAAGCATGGTGGCCTTATATAGGCTCAAAATGGAAGTTGGCGATAAATTCTAGAAAGTGATATGCACCACATGTGAGAATGTGGGCTACACCAAATAGAATGGGTGGATAGGAAAAAAGTACTTGTGAGGCTTATAGGTTCCATAGGAAAAAATGTGACTATGCACATAAATGGTGCATGCTTTGCTTAAGGGTTTGTTATCATCGTCATGGTATAAGCTATAGGCTTACCTCGACAAATGGCCCTGTAAGTTGAATCTTACACAAGTGCCCGTGTCTCTCTTCTCTCCTCTCCTCTCTTCTCTCTTGTCATGCCGGTGTGGCACTCCGCTCTAGGAGGTGCATCCACACGCGCTCCCTTGCTCTTTGTCTCTTTCGGATTGTGCATAGCCTCAACGATGTGGTGTACAGTATGCCAGGTATGAAGATCTTTTGCAATTATTGTTTGTAGCATGTTATTTTCTATGTTTTGCAGGCACGCCTCGTCTTCCGTTTGTTGGACCAATCAATTCCATCTCACTTTCTAATCAATTGAAGGCTAATCATAGTAGACATCAGTAAGTAATTAGTATAATTTTGTCTCTTACATTGAACTATACAATCAAATCGGATGTGGTTCCTACATTTTACGTTTGCTTGTGACTCTACTTTATCTATGCTATTAAGTTAGCACTGTAGAGTTTTTCTTCTCATTAAGTTGTCTCTCACATTTTAGTTTCAGCAAGGTTATGGATAACTTTTTTGTTTGTGTTCCACTTTAATTTATTTTTAACATTGCCATTGCCGAGTCAAGGTGCCACAACTATATGTTCTAAATGTGCAATCAAACACTAATATTGAATCAAATTCTAGATAGGCACAATATTGTTTTATCTCATTGCCAATTACTAACAAAAAATTAACACATTTTGGATTCGTTAACTATACTTTGGTGTAAGTTTGACAGTTGCAGCTTTCTCTTACTTGTGCCTCTCTCTACACGCATACACTGGTATATATATTTTCAAATACAATATACCATCCAGGTGCGTACATCCAATAACTCCTTGCTTTCTTATCTTTCAAGCTATAAACCTAGCCATTTCTCATATGGTGGCTTGAACTCCACACTAAATAGAGTTTTTACCGAGAACATTTGACATTACGCTCTGAAGATACTCCCACGAGCTATGATACTTGCATTCATGTACAAACAGTTTGTAAGTGATTCGGTATACTCCAAAGTAGTGTAACAAATAGTAAACATTTTTCTCTTTTATGTCTTGTCTGGTCCATTGGTCACATGCACCAGATTTGCCGATTTAGGCAGTGTGTCAATGCTCATCCTGGTGTAGATTCGCGGATTTAAGCAACACCCCTTGTCCGTGCAAATCCACCGATTTAGGCAGCACGACTGCAGATTCACCGATTAAGGCAACACAACAACGAACTACAAATTCACGCTTTTTAAACAATACCAAATGCAAATTCATCGACTTAGACAATACGTCTTATTGGTGTAGATTAGTCGATTTAGGCAACACCGATCTCACAGGATCATGCTGCAGTGGCTGGCCACCACTGTCCTTAGTATGATTTTGTTACCAGGGTATATGTTGGTAGATATTTGGATTTGGATTCATATTTTGGACTTGGAATTCGATTTAGAATTGGTATATGATGATTTTATGTCGCGACAATGTTTATGGAATTTGACTTGAGATTTATGAAAATTGAATGATGAGTGTGACCAATGATATCCTGATTCATCAGGGTATGACATATACTGCTTATTCTAGTGGTATGGGACACTAGAATAGGTAGTATGTGGATGCGGCAGGCATAAGCAATGTTGTTTAGTTTAATAAATTTTTCTTTCATAAAGTGATATTTGACACAAAATACTAATCACTGTTTCTGACAAGTATCGTTTGCAGATTCATACTTTGCAACTGAAAACAATTGCTTTCCAACGGAGAGGTATGTAATGGAATTGATATTTTGGTATTTACTATAGCTGACAGGTGAAAAAGGCTTGACCGAGCTAGGCCTATGTGAATGGATGTATAATTTATGTACATTTTATTATTCAAGTGCTCTTTATGAGCTTTGTCCATTTATGACCAATCGGCTAGTTTGTACTCATTTTTTAGCATCAAGAAATCTATAAGTAAATACATGCAAGAGGGAAATATTCACTCTTGCATGGGGGGAGATTGCACCCAATGCTCGTGTCTTTCTTCTCTCTTGTCGTGCAGGTGTGGCACTCCGCTCTAGTAGGTGCATCCGCACGTGCTCCCTCGCTCTTTGTCTCTTTTGGATTGTGCATAGCTTTGATGATGTGGTGTACAATATGCCAGGTATGCAGATCTTTTGTAATTATTGTTTGTAGCACGTTATTTTCTATGTTTTGAAGGCACGCCTCGTCTTCCGTTTGTAGCAGAAACAAAACATAATCAAGCAAGTCTTAATGAAGGAAAAAAATGGCACACATTCTAATGCTCTATTTCAAATTATCTCTAATCACTTGGTTAGGGAAGTGGCCATGTAGACATATCCAAATCCAAGGAGAGAAATAATTAGGCTTGAGCTTATTTGACCTATTCCTAAAGAGTTATGGATTGTCTTAGTGCTTAGAGAGATAGAGCACTAAATCTAGCATAGAGACCTAATTAGTGTAATTAGGAAATGCTGATTATGCATTAGCTATGATACCACATGTAATGCCTATGGTGGATAGACCAACGAGATATTCATCATAGTGAGAGCTTCATAACAATTAGGACCAAATAGATCAGAGAGAATGTACTCAATGAAATGAAAATGGACTTGCTTGATTGATCAGGATAAGAGATCTAATTACAAGTAAGCATGGTGGTCTTATATAGGCTCAAAATGGAAGGTGGCTATAAATGCTGAAAAGTGACATCACCATATGTGGAAAAAGGTCAAGTAGCATGTGGGTTACACCAAATAGCATGTGGCTATAATTGTGTAGCATATGCGTATAGTAAAGAAGCATATGTGAGGATTATAGATTCCATAGGGAAAAATGTGACTGTGCACATAAATGGTGCATCCTTGCCTTACGGGTTTGTTCTCACCGTGAGTGCAAGCTACAGGTTTACCTCAACAAAAACAATAGCATCTTAGGTAGAGCAGCATCAAGTGTTGAGGCAAATCAACGTTATAATGAGATGTGTTATGATAAGAGAATAAAAAAATGATTTGATAAATTTTTAATTCACCCAAACATTCCGTTGTTGGCAACCGAGACATAGAATCTTAGCATATCTCGACCCTGAAAGGCACCGTTGGCTATCATTTGGCACCATGCACTTAAGAGTCCATTTGCAACTCTCACAAGAAAGGAGGCCTTGAAACTCACCACAACAAAGGTAAAGATGTGAGTAACTTACCACTCAACATTTTCAAAAAACAACTATACATAAATTGAAACTAAAGTCTTAGTCCCTGAGCAAGCCTTTTGTTTCACTTATACTAGAGAAATCATTTGGAAATTACACTAAATCTCCACCCAATAAACTCCTTATATAGTTTAACCTTGCTTCCTATATATAGAATTCCTTGTTATGTTAGCATCTACAAGAATAGGACTACTCCTAAGCCCCATTCCCATAAGTTCCTAGCCTTTAGGCTCTTAGTTATAGTATGAATTTTTTTAGACATTACTTCCCCCTTGGAGAAATCTTTTTTCCTCAAAAACAAAACTGGGAATTCTCTTTCTAAGAGCATTAATGTTTTCCCAAGTACAACATTCTATAGGTCTATCCTTCCACTCACTATTCATATGCTCAAATCATAGGCCTATCAACTTAAACCTTATAATTGCAAGCAAATTGATAAATATCAGGTAGAACCATAAAGATAGTTTTCCTCTAGTCGAAAGAGATCTCATGTGATTATAAGACCAACTCCATTTGGAGGTACTTTATTGTGAAAAACTTATTGCCCAAAAGCCCAAGAAATTCCTTTCAAAAGCTTGGAAGGCTTACCATCAAATCCAACTTTGAGGAAATTGAGTGCATTATTAGCAATTGCCATGTGTGGGATTAACCTCTTCCTTGTGTGGATCATTCATTTGAATGATTGGCACTTGGACTTTCTTATGATAGAAATAAAAAGTTTGCACTTTGTGTCTAAGTCCATGGTCCACTTACCCCTGGCTAATGCAGAGTTTGTGTGATAGTAAATTGGGTGCACCTTTGCTTAGTCATACTCGTTCAAGTTCTCATCATGCTTCTTATGCATCAAAGTTTTATGCTTTGGTTGTGTATAGTATGTATGATGAGGAAGAATCTTTGTCATTTGAGGAAGCACAAAAAAAAAACAATCGATAAGCTACATTGCAATCTGAGTATGATTTTATCATGAAGAATGATGCATGGCCTTTGTGCGCTTTGCCTTGCATCAAAAAGTCAATCAATACTACTAAGTGATTTTTCAAGCTGAAATGTAAGTCTGATAGTATTTTTGATTGCTATAAAGCCAGACTTGTCGCAAAAGGTTATGCTCGAGAGAAGGTAATTGATTTTGAGGATTTTGCCCCCACTTGTTGTATGACTATCATTCGTAGCATTTATGTATTGGTAGCGCATAATGGATGGAATCCACATCAGGTGGACGTAAAGATAGCATTTTTGAACGATAATTTATATGAGTATGTGTATGTACCATAGCCTCGTGGGTTTTTCCAAAAGGGAAGGAAAGGTGTGCAAGGATAAAAAGTCTTTGTATGGTTTGAAGCAAGCTTCACATGCTTGGTATAAGGGAATACATGTTTATTTGGCTACTTTGGCTATTAGAAGTGCCCAATTGAGAGCACTTTGTAAGTCAAGTGTTGGAGCAGGAGCTATGGTGGGTGAAGGCAATGCGGTGCCATAAAGGAGAAGAGAGGGAGAGAAGAAGCTAGTGTAGTAGAGGAAAAGAGAGGTAGAGAATGCAAAATTCAAAATCAGAGAGTTTTCATTAGGTTTTCAAAGCCTTACAAAGCGTTCACGCACAAATGACCGCCCAAGTTCGGATGAGCCCCAACAATCACCCCCTTCAACCAAACTGGGACAAATGTCAAAAGTACTTGGTGGTGGGTTCTCTTGGATACAACATGGTAGTTCTCATTGGATTTAGCATTCACAGTTCTCATGGGATACATCATGGTGAGTCTCAATGGATTCAAAACTCATGAATCTCTCGATACATCATGTCACACAAGCATAGCTCATTAGGGAAGGTCTTACCTTCGGCCTCATTCAATGGTAGCTGGGGCAATGTCTAGTCTATTAAAAAACATTGAAAACAAGGGTGTAGCTATACCTCATACATATCAAATGAAGAATCGTTATCAAATAGATTTCACATGTAGAATCATGTGAATCGCCTCTTAAGCAAAAAGAGAACTATTTTAATGAAAATAATGGAAAACACACACGTTAATAATGCATGGAATTGGATATGCGTTGGTAAACATGGTGCCTATGTTCTCCTTGCATTAGTGATGATGCCAAATGAACTTGTTGAGCTGTCGTATGCCTCCCATTGGATTCCTACTTGCTTTCAGTTAGGTTTACCGTCTGTTGACGGAATGTTGGATGCTTGCCATCTCAAGCTTGCTCGTACCATTTTCTACCGTGCATACACCATCATTGATTGGGCTTTCAACTCGCTATGGCATGGGTTGTCACTTTATGATGTTTTTTTCTGTAATTGGTATGCCATGGACCCAAGCCTATTGGTTGTACCCGAGCATGCGGTGTGAGCTCTCTGTTGCATGGGTTGTTGCTTTATGATGTTGTTTTTTGTAATTGGTATGCCATGAACTTGCTATACCCAAGCCTATTGTCTGTACTTGAGCATGAGGTGTCAAGCTAGGCTTCCATTTTGAGGATGGAACTTTTGACGAATAGATAGCTCCAAGCTAGTGGTCTCTATTTGCATATCACCAAACACCAGCTCTAGATTGTTTTCCACAGTCGTTCGCTATTGTGTGTTACCATATACATGTGGTAGTGATGTGTGTGAACACACTAGGACCGCTAGGGCATTTTTTCCCTCTTTAGGAGGTTTTTCCCCCCGTGCATTGTATATACGCCCATCACTCTAGGGCTATCTATCTTTTCCATTGCACACTAAGTAACACACTCTCTATTGTGTGCCTTGAGCTTCCTTCGTCTTCTCCAAGCTGTGTGTTTCTCTGCAACCCTAATTCCAACAATTGGTATCAGAGCAGGTCACGTCCTCCCGGGCTTAGTCGCTAGCTGCTCCAGCACATGCCTGCTCACCTTCTCCGATTTCAGTGAGCTTTGGCGAGCGTTCGCAGGTCGACAAAAATTTTGGGATAGCTCGAAGAGCTGGGTCTGCTCAGAATTTTGATTTGGGCTCATTTCGGCCTACGTTTCCACAACAGGCAGTACTGCACAAGCTATTTCGTCATTTTGTGCAGAATTTCTGTCAGTGCCGTTTTCTGCATAACATGTGCCTTATAGTCTTCTACGGTTTGTGCTATATAGCACTGGTTGTTCCCGCTCCGTTTCTTCTATTTTCGGGCAGTTTTCACATCAGGTGCAACATTTACCATGGCTGACAACAACAACACAGATGTGTTCAAGATGTTTGCTGTTGAGGACAGGTTGGATGGGGACAACTACCCTATGTGGGCTTATATGATGCAACATGTTCTTGTGTCAAAGGGTGTCTGGAACATTGTGCAGGGCATTGATGTACGTCCTGGTTCTGAGGATGTAGGCGATGTTGAGGATGTTGCAGGTCTTGCTGCCAGGATTGCAGCTGTTAGAGTTGTTTTGCCTACGGCAGAACAAGCTCGTTGGGATGTTAAGGATGCGCAGGCTCATGCATTGATTGCGTTGTCTGTGAAGCGCACCATTGTTCCTCACATCCGTTCAGCAAAATCAGCAAAACAAGCTTGGGATATTTTAGCAGATCTTTATGCAAGCCGCAATGAGGCTAAAATTGCTTTGCTGCGTAAAGAGCTGGAGTCGAAGATTATGTATGAGGAAGATGATATGGACACTTTCCTTGCTAGTGTCAAGGATATCAATGAGCAGCTTATTTCTGCAGGTGAAGTCATTTCAGACAGTTCCCTTGTGCAGATTGTTCTTGATGCCTTACCAGATTCCTACCAGACTTTTGCTAGTACTTGGACACTGATGACCCAAGGAAATCCTGAAGTTGTCAAGTTTGATGCATTATGCACATTGCTGTTGCAAGAGTCACTTTCCAGAAAAAATAGGACTAGGCAGCGTGCAGTTGAACAGGCTTTTATTGCCTCTCAAAGAAAGGGTGGTAACAGTAATGCAGCCACTTCTTATGGTTCTGCTGCGAGTAGCAAAACTTATGTTCCTAATGCTTCTGCTGGTAGCACTTCGTCTGGAAATTCTGGTGATAAGGGCAAAAAGAAGATGCGTTGCCATTATTGTAAAGCCAATGATCACTTGATCAAGTCGTGTCCTAAGTTGAAGGCCAAAGAGGCTAAGAAGAAAGAGGGTGGTTCCAGTCCAAATGCTGGTTCCACTACAAATGCAGCCATTGTTGAGTCTTCTGTGAAAGGAGACTGTGTTGCTGATGTTGATGCAGAATGGGCTTTTAGCGCAGAGTGCACTTACAATCCTGCTGTCCATGATGCATGCTTGTCAGTTGCTGCAGATTTACATGTGTGGTATTTCGACAGTGGTGCTACAAAGCACATTACCTCACATCGTGAATTTTTTACCTCTCTCGAGTCAGTCCCTCATGGGAATTCAGTCACTTGTGCCAACAACGCCTCTTATCCAGTTCAGGGAGTTGGAAAGATTGTGCTCACTGCTGCTAATGGCAGTTCCTTCACACTTGTTGATGCACTTTATGTACCTGGGATCAAGAAGAATCTCTTGTCTGTATCCGCACTTGCTAGACTTGGACTTGTAGTCAAATTTGTGGATGACAGATGTACAGTTCATGATCTTAGTTTTGGTGATGAAATTGTTGCATCTGGCCTTTTGTGCCGTGGGCTGTATAAGCTCACTTTGTATGACAAGTGTGGACAAAATTTTGCAAATGCTGTTGCAGATTCAAGGGCTATTTCAGATTCAAGGGCTATTTCAGATGCAAAACTTTGGCATGCACGTTTTGGTCATCTGAATTTTGTCAGTTTGCTGCGTTTGCAGAAATCTGATATGGTTGCTTCTTTGCCACCTCTTGAAGCACATGTCAAACATGTTTGTGAAGGCTGTATTTTGGGTAAGATGCAGCGTTCTAAATTTCCAAAAGATGGTTCAGTTCGGGCCACATGCAGGTTGCAGCTTGTGCATAGTGATGTTTGTGGGCCCATGCAAACTCCGTCCTTGGGCAATTACCTGTACTTCGTGACTTTCATTGATGATTACTCCAGGCATGCATGGGTATTTCCGCTTAAAGCGAAGTCCGAAGTTTTTATGTGCTTCAAACAATTTTTGGCTATGGCTGAAAATGTCTCGAAATGTTTTATGGGCACCCTTCGTTCCGATCGAGGGGGGGAGTATATGTCTCATGAATTTAATGCATTTCTGGCTAGTCGTGGGATAAAACACCAATGTACAGTGCCTTATACACCTCAGCAAAATGGTGTTGCTGAGAGGAAAAACAGGCCACTGACGGAAATGGCACGATGTATGGTCAAAAGTCAAGCTTTGCCGCATTCTTTTTGGCTTGAGGCCATTGTGTGTGCCACTTATGTACTTAACAGGTGTCCTACGAAAGCTTTGCAGTCTATTACTCCATATGAAGCATGGCATGATAGAAAACCTTCTATTGAGCACATGCGTGTTTTTGGCTGTTTGGCATATGCTTTGGTGCCACAAGTGCAGCGCAGAAAATTGGATGATAAGGCTGTCAAATGTATTTTTGTTGGTTATAGTGTTGAAAGCAAAGGTTATAGGTTGTATCATCTGCAAACAAAACGTATTCTGGTTTCTCGGGATGTAGTGTTTGTGGAAGATTCTGTTCAGCCCTTGCTGTCATGTACTAGAGACAGTAATGTAAGCTCATAGGACATTTATGACACTTTGTTGCCTCTTTTCAATGGTGGAAATACGAATGTAAGTTCCAATGAGGCAAATGTACAGCCTATGGGGGTTTCTGAAAATGTTTTAGGTTAGCCTATTACTGATGCAGATGTACATGATGTACTTGATGAGGAAAGGGCTGAAAATGAGCAGGCTAGAGGTATGCCAAAATGGATGGTGCACACTTTGCGTGACAGTAAATTGGATGCACCTTTGTCTAGTTGTACTCGTTCAGGCTCTCGCCATGCATCTTATGCATCAGATTGTTATGCTTTGGCTATGTCTAGCTTACATGATGTTGAGGAGCCTCTGACTTTTGATGAAGCACAAAATTCAGAAAATTGGATGGCTGCCATGCAATCAAAATATGATGCACTTATAGAAAATGACACATGGACTTTATGTGATTTGCCTCCTGGCAAAAAGGCCATTGGTACGAAGTGGGTTTACAAGTTGAAACGCAAGCCGGATGGTGAGATCGATCGCCATAAGGCTCGACTTGTTGCAAAGGGTTATGCATAGCAAAAAGGCATAGATTATGAAGAAACGTTTGCTCCCACTTGTCGTATGACTACTGTGCGTTTTCTATGTGCATTGGCAGCTCATTTTGGTTGGGATGTACATCAATCAGACATTGTTACTGCTTTCTTGAATGGTGACATATTTGAGGAAGTTTATGTAACGCAGCCTCGCGGTTTTGTCATAAAAGGACAAGAGGACAAAGTGTGCAAATGTAACAAGGCTTTGTAAGGGTTGAAGCAATCTCCTCGTGCTTGGTATGAGAAAGCTGACACTCATTTGGTCAAACAAGGCTTTCGTAATAGTCCAACAGAAAGCACATTGTCTGTAAAGCGTGAGGGTGATGTACTTCTCATGGTGGTTCTTTATGTTGATGATTTGCTGATCACTGGACCAAATGAGAGACATTTTGCTGAATTTAAGGCTGATTTGAATGCTACTTTCAAGATGAAAGATTTGGGGCTGTTGCATCATTATTTGGGCATACAGTTTAAGCAGTGTGATGGTGGTATTGCCTTGTGTCAGAAAAGTTACATAGAGACATTGCTATGTAAGTTTGGACTTGAGGATTGCAAACCTATTGCCACTCCAACAGGTGGCACTTTACATCTTGGCTTGTTTTATCCCAAGGGGGGATCATTGTTGCCAGACTTACATGCTTTTTCGGACTCAGATTGGGCTGGTTGTTTTGACACGAGAGTGTCCACAAGTGGTTTTTGTTTCATGCTTGGCAGTTCATGTATATCATGGTTGAGCAAGAAGTAACCTACTGTGGCCACTTCGAGTTGTGAGGCTGAGTACAGGGCAGTCTTCACAGCTACGGTTGAGTGTTTATGGCTCAGACGCCTTATGGCTGATTTGGGTGTTGGACAGGACACTGCCAACACTATCTACACTGACAGTCAGAGCGCATTGGCAGTTGCGAGGAACCCAGTTTTTCATGCTCGCACAAAGCACATTGAGGTGCATTACCACTATGTCAGGGAGAGGCTCTCAGCAGGAGAGATCAGCTTGGCTTATGTGCCAACATAGGACAACCTTGCAGATCTTTTCACAAAGGCATTGTCTCGTGAGAAGCTTGAAGCTTTCCGCAAAGATTTGGGCTTACTCCCCTTTGTGGACTGATCCTGTCCTCAGGGCATGGCACTTCCCTTTACTCATGTGCCAGCTCTCGTTCACCGCATCACTCCAGGGGGGATTTGTTACCATATACATGTGGTAGTGATGTGTGTGAACACACTAGGACCACCGGGGCATTTTTTCCCTCTTTAGGAGGTTTTTTCCCCCGATCATTGTATATACGCCCATCACTCTAGGGCTATCTATCTTTTCCATTGCACACTAAGTAACACACTCTCTATTGTGTGCCTTGAGCTTCCTTCATCTTCTCCAAGCTGTGTGTGTTTCTCTGCAACCCTAATTCCAACATTGTGTTGATTTGGAAGCTCCAAGGTTATACTTCTAGCCACCTACGTTGGAAAGGCTAAGAAGTCTCCTCCTAATTACTATTCGATAAGCTGCTTTGGCAACACTTTTGTAGCTCTTAGAAAAGCGTATGTGAGCCAATGTGCATCCTCTCAATCAGCTTGTTAGCACTTGTTTCGGCCTTCTCTAATCACCACTAAGATCTTCTCACCAAGGATGTGAATCCCTCTGCTTTGATACGAGTTGTTGGAGCAAGAGCTATGGTGGGTGAAGGTGGTGTGGTGCCATAGAGGAGAAGAGAGGGAGAGAAGTAGATAACATATAGGAAAAGAGAGGTAGAGAATGCACAACTAAAAAACGGAGAGCTTTCATTAGTTTTTCAGAGCCTTATAAAGCCTTACAAAGAGCTCACACACAAGTGATTGCACAAGTTGGGCTGAACCCCAACATCAAGCATGTGGATGATCTATTTATTTTTGGCGAGCTGGCCTTACTTCCTCTTCAAATCCCTACAATCATATTTTCTTGAATGACCTTAAGCAACATTGCTTGTTATTGTTAGGAATGCATCCGTGTTTTCAAACGTTGACAATCCTATTTGGTAGCTGATTGCACCTTGTGTGCTTCAACATCGAAGGAATCCTTTTAGATGCAACACCACATAAATTGTCTTCTTTCCCTCAATGGGTTTGGATTATTTCTCTTCATTGGCTGAGAGTGATAGAGCCTTCTTCTTGTTGTCAATAAGATTAACACTTAAGCTTAGGAAGCTTAATTCTAGTGTATCCTTTAGCTTGCGGCTCTAAAAATGTTTTTTCAATATCCAAGTAGCCAACTCATGATATATAGCATATTTTTATAAGGGGTAAGCTTCAATGTCTTTAAGTATCATATACATAAAAATTCTACCAAAATGAGCTCACAATATAGAGGCATTTGTGTTTACCGGTAATAAGTTATTAAAGCTTGAGAGCCCACAATACCATCCAAAATCCTACATCTATGGTTAAGGGAAAACTGATCTTCCTTTGAAGAGTCACAAAAATGAAAGTGTTTGGAGATGCTTGCAAGAATAACAAGGGGTATTTTGGGAATTCTTGAAATTGTGGGGTAGTTTTGAGAATTTCCTTTAAATTTAAGGGTTTCGCTTTTTCTTTTAACAATGGAATTTCTTCTTCTTCTTCCCTTCGTTGCCAAACTTCTGAGAACTATCTTTGTTTAAAGAAGAATCTATTGCCAAGGCACACATACTTCTTGAAGAAGCATTAGATGTAGTGGTGATGGTATTCTTCTTTTGTTGTGTAGCCACGAATGGTTGTTCAACATGTGCTACCTAGCCTTGTTTTTTCTATATTGGTCCTCTGGCAATAATATAGAGACAAGACTTGCAGGCTTTGCATTCTCAAGCTGATTCCTTGTCTCAAGTTTCAAAAATCTAACGAGAATCTGGCTGTGCAATAATTATTCACAGAAGAGAGGTGTCAACAAGAATGTCCTCACCAATGGAAATTAACTTCTCATGAGATCTTTCATCTCCATAAGAAATTGCATCCACATCCTCCTTCTCATGCATACTCTTTGACACTAACTCCTAACATAATTCAGGTCCTGCATATAAAGAATCTAGCCTGTACCATGCTTTTTTTGTTTTTTGCAAAATGGAACACTTTTTTTGTTGCTTTCACAATGGAACACTCACAATCAACACATGAGCATGTGCATTATTATCATCCGAATGTGCATGCTCAAGGATAGGAAAACCATCCTACCAATAGAGTTGCTAGAATCTACGCCAACTTGGCCTTACATCCCACACAAGTTTCCAAATGCTCTTTGCATTAAGAATATGGTGCATCATATATGGTCAAAGTGTGTAGCTACTTTATCTCTCCCCCCTGCTCAACAAAGTTCTCACCTCCCACCAGCATGGATTCATAAGGAGATAACATGTGGAAAACATCATTGTTTCTATCCATGGCCAAATGAAGGTACCTGATCCAAGAGTTCAAAATGCATATTTTGCAAAAGATAAACTCTTACAAAATGACAAAATTGCATGCATAGTATTGCCAATATTGGAGACGAGAGCCGAAATGAGTCAATATCAAAATAACGACAATACCAAGGTCTACAAGCTTGGTTGAAGGATATTTGGATTTGAAAACACTTACAAAATATCGACTCCAAAATGCACACAAAGGTGGAGAAAAAGCTCAAGATCACACAACATAAGAGGTACTATTATTGAGTGTACTAGTACAAAGGTAAGTTTTATCTTTGAATGATGGGAGTATATACAAGCTTTGGGGGGGGGCTCCTAATGAGGGGGAAAAGTTCCAAAATGGTCCTAAGTGTGTTCACGCACATCACTACTATAAAATAGTAACAAAACCAAGATATCAAAGTAAACAAGATTGAGGGAAAGTGTTCGCACATGTGCAAAATGGTTCAATTTCACCTCATGACAGAGGGTCTTAGGGATATAGTCATTGGTGAAGAGGAGAGGCTTGATATGGACCCCAATGAATAGCTTGATGGGAATGGAATATAGAAGATGCCAAATGGGGTGGAAAAGGTAACAAAGCATTTGACACTTTATTCTTTGCACTTCATGATGACTACATCCACTGTGCATGATAGTAAAAGCTCTTCCAAAGCTTGGCCTTCCGTTGAAAAGAAATTTGAAATCTCTCAAAGAAGGATCTTCTTACAAAGTTATAAAGCTCAATCACGGAGACAAACAAATGGATTCTCATATCAACCATTTGGCGAGTTTCATGAACCAACTAGCTACCAGAGATATGCAACTCAATGTTGATCATGCTATAGTTATTTTATCAGCTAGCCTTGATGGAGATTTTGACAACCTTGTCATTATTCTCACCACTCTTCCCAATATAACATCAAAGACGAAGGCTTGGAATGGCAATAATGGATAATAAGCTTACTTCTTCAAGTACACAAAGTCATCCAAGTCAAATGCACCCACCATGAAAGGTACATTCAAGTAATGCACAACATGTAAGATGACCAATCATGTTGAGAAGGACTTCTACTTCATGCCAGAGAACCATGCCATCATGGTTGGTTGAAAATGTCAAAGAAGAACAAGATCCAAGACCTTCACATGAAGCATCTAGGACCTTCACTTGAAGCTAATCTCATACAAGAATGGAATTTTCAAGCCTCCTAAAACCCCCCACTAAATGATGTACAAATTAGCCAAGATCCTTATCCTATTGGAAACCATAAAGGCATCTTGTAGTATTAAGTGATCATAAAAATAGATTTTAATAATCCAAATACAAAAGGCCAATGCCAAATTTTGTCTTCAAATGATACACCTACTGAGGCTTGTTCATCATCATAGACTATTGGAAATTTATGTCCACATCCCAAATCGGGAACAAGCCACTACACCTAGGAATCCAACTAAGCATTACACCTAAGCTAATCTCATACAAGAATGGGATGTTCAAACCTCCTAAAACCCCCCCACTAAATGATGTACAAATTAGCCAAGATCCTAATCCTATTGGAAACCATAAAGGAATCTTGTAGTATTAAGTGATCATAAAAATATATTTTAAAAATCCAAATACAAAAGGCCAATGCCAAATTTTGTCTTCAAATGATACACCTACTGAGGCTTGTTCATCATCATAGACTATTGGAAATTTATGTCCACATCCCAAATCGGGAACAAGCCACTACACCTAGGAATCCAACTAAGCATTACACCTAAGCTAATCTCATACAAGAATGGGATGTTCAAACCTCCTAAAACCCCCCCACTAAATGATGTACAAATTAGCCAAGATCCTAATCCTATTGGAAACCATAAAGGCATCTTGTAGTATTAAGTGATCATAAAAATAGATTTTAAAAATCCAAATACAAAAGACCAATGCCAAATTTTGTCTTCAAATGATACACCTATTGAGGCTTGTTCATAATAGACTATTGGAAATATTTATGTCCACATCCCTAATTAAGAACAAGCTACTACACCTAGGAATCCAACTAAGCATTACACCTAAGCTATTGGAGATATGGTTTCACAAATGCACACATAGATTGAGAAAATAAAGGAAAAGCTCAAGAGCCCACATTAAAGGCATTAGTATTAATAAGTGTGCCAATACAAAGATATTCACAAATATCTCTACCAAAGAACAAAACTTGAAATGGGAAAGAACACCTTTTCTAAAAAGTGCAATCAAAAGGATACCATAACCCTTGTAGTTACTATAGAATATGGTAACAAATCCCTCTCGAAATGATGTTGTGAACATGACATGGCACTCATGTATAGGAAAGTGTGAGACCTTATGTGATTAGTCCACAAAGGGGAGTAAGCCCAAAGCTTTGTGTTTCTCGATAGGCATGTGAAAAGCTCAGCACGATTGTCTTGCGTAGGCACATTAGCCAAGCTCACCTCTCTTGCATAGAGTCTCTAACTGACATAATGATAATGCAACTTGATGTGCCTTATGGAAGCATGGAACACTGGGTCCCTTAAAATTTCCAAAGCACTCTAACTATCAATAAAGATCATGGTGACAAACTACAATCCAACACCCAAGTCAAGCAAAAGGCATTTGAGCCAAACAATCTCAACAATAGCTATTGAAACTACCATGTACTCATCCTCACAACTAGAAGTGGCCACTATAAGCTATTGTGCCTCCACTATAAAAAACCCGATTATACCATTTGCGTTCAAACAATATCATAAAATAACCCCTCTTCACACCTTTAGAACCTAGATATTGATGTTGATGTCAACCTGTAGCTTTCTTAAAATTAAAAAACCCTTTGATGAACTCACGTGCTACAACTACATATTTTAAGGTGGACCCCCCGAGACTCAACCAAGGTATGCATGAGCTACCAAGCATGAAACAAAAACCACTAGTAGAGACTTTTGTGTCATAGCACGTGACCCAATTCAAATCAAATAAAGCATGTAGATTTGACAACGATGATTCCCCCTTGGGTTAAAACAATCCCAGAGGTATAGTTCCGCTCAAGTAGTGAAAGATCTACTTACTTTGTAGAACCTGGGCTATGAAAAAATATGCTCACTAGGAGGATACATACTCGACATTTGGCCTTGCATTACCTACCTAATGCAAGCAATCAACATCTTGTTGTCGAAAGAGAATGGCATCAAAATAATCTTTTGGCATCATGAGGGACCAAGCCTTAAAATTTGTTTCCGTGGGAGTAGGAATAGGTTTGCAATCTTCAAGGTTGAATCTACACAACAATGTATCAATGTAATTTGCCTCACACAATGCAATACCTCCATCAACGTGCTTAAATTGTATTCCCAAATAATGATGCAAAAGCCCCAAATGTAATATATGAAAAGAGGCATTCAAAGAAGCCTAAAATCAACATTATGTCTCTCATTTGGTCTAGTTAGCAAAAGAAGTTAAAATGTCATTATTGTAGGGAAAATGGTCATCTCATCAAGCAATGCCCTAAGCATAGGACTAAAGAGGCTCAAAAGAAAGAGGCAAATGCAACCATAGACATTGTAGATGCTTCTACCAAGGCAGTCATCATATATTATGCAAGATGCAACATGGGCTTTTAGCATGCAATCTCAATTTGACCGATCTATTCATGATGCATGTATTGCAGAATCTACGAATTGTGTACAATACTTTGACAATGGTGCAACTAAGCACAATATGTCTCATTGTATTTGTGTTTACTTCTCTTGAGACTGTATGTAACGAGAATAATGTCATGTATGCCAATAATACCTCTTTCTAGTTTAGGAAATTGAGAAGATTGCGCTTACTGTTGCAAGTGGCAACTCTTTCACACTTTTGGATGCTTTGTATAAACTTGGGATGAAGAAGAATCTTTTGTCTATTTTTTCACTTGCAAAACTTAGTCTTGTTGTCAAGTTTGTGGATGACAGATTTATTGTGCATGATCTCAATTTTGCTAATACAATTGTAGTATTTGATACTTTGTTGTGTGGGAAATACATGCTACATATCGGGTGCATGGAGGGCCTACAAAATACCAAAAATATTGTAATACAAACTACAGAAAAATAGATTTACATATGTGGCATATCATATGAGCACTGAACCCATGATGAGACTTATGAGAGAGAGAGAGAGAGAGAGAGAGAGAGAGAGAGAGAGAGAGAGAGAGAGAGAGCACCTGCAGATGCACCTCCAAGAGAGGAATGCTACACCGACAAGAGAAAAGAGAGGAAGAGAAGAGAAGAGAAGATCAACACAGATACTAGGCGCAATCTCCCCCGTGCAAGAGTGAGCATTTTCCTCTTGCGCGTATGTATGTATAGATTTCTTGAATGCTAAAAAATGGATACAAACTGCTAAATCGGACATAATAATGATCATAGCTCATAAAAAGCACTTGAATAATAAAATGTTCACAAATGTAATATCATTTGGCAGAATCCTCATTTACTAAGATAAGAGCCTACAACTCAAACTTGTCAGAAACAATGGTTACTATTCCGTGTGAAAGAAAAATTCATAAACTTAAACAACATTGCTTATGCATGTCTTCAACTACATACTACATGTTTTAGTGTCCCATACCACTATAATAAGTAGTATATATTTCATATCCTAATGTCTCAGAATATCATTGGCCACACTCATCGTTCAGCAAAGCAATTCTCAAGTCAAATTTGGTAAACATTGTTGCGACTAGACAAGGCATAAAAAGACAAAACATTTACTACCTGTTTGATACCAAATTGGAATAGGTTGGGGTACTTAAGTATTGTGAGAGAATTGACAATCATCTTAAGTCACTTGAGCTCATGTAAGCGCTTATATGACAATCATCTTAGTAGAGGTTCCAATTAATGTAAGTACAAGCCATGATGCTATAAATAATTGATTTTGCAACTTATAACACAATGTAGACAAGTAAAGAGCCATATGTTCTAAAAGCATTACCGATATTCTTGATTGTTGCAAAATTTCTTGAGTGTAGCTTGTTAGGATATCTACAAAGAGAGTCACTTAAAAGAAATTATATAAAGTGATCATTAATGTATCAAACTGAGTATATTAAACTGAGAAATTGTTGTATAAGAAGATGTTATAAAAGGTGATGCAAAATTTGGAGATCTTAAGATAAGGAAGGAAGTAGAACAAGCATTAGGGTGATGTATCATATATGGCATGTGGGTGTAAAGATACATATAGCGAGGTTATTCATCACAGATAATTGAAAGGATCTTGCTAGGTGTATATAATCAAAATGCATTGAGAAATTTCATACATGGAAGTTGCTTGATATGATAGCATTGTACTTAGCTTTATCTGCAAAACTGTTTCTCGAAGACAAAGCACTAAAAACAATTTCTTGTTAAATTTATAGATAATTTAACTGCACACTAACTGATTAATATTTTAAAATTGGTCAATGATAAAATTGATACAAAGTTAGGATTGTTTGCTAGTAAAAGAGACTGAAAGTAGGCAACTTTGAGTATAGACGAGCGGATAATGAGGGTGTTATATAAATATGTAGAATGGTTTATAAGGCCAAGGTGATCAATGGATATTGGTCTTGTGTCAATGTAGTGCGGTACTAAGCTTAATCAATAACTATTAGGATAGGCTAAAAAATAGGTATCTAACTTCAAATGGTGCTATAAATAACTGATGAGAATTGCCATCCACTTTTGGCAACAACATCTATCATCATTCCAAGATTCCTTAAGATCAATTTGTTGGGCATAGTTTCTCTTCATATTTTAGAGATTTTACATTTTTTGAGTAATTAAGCCTTTTTTTTTGCAGATTACACTTTCAATTTTGAAAGAGACTGGGTAGGAGACATTTTATTGACCTATTTGCAAGATATAAGGAAGGCTTGCCTCATCTTAGCCTAAGGATAGTTAGAAAAGACTTTGGGTTGTTGATTTTAACAAGTGGGGTCATAATTGCTGGGAGATGGAGCATGCCATGCTCACTCAGAGTTGTTATGAGCTATCAAATGACCCCACCAAATAATATACCAAATCATTTTACAATGGCCAACCCGTGGCGAATGGAGTAATTTTGTCGTCTCCCAAAATACATACAAGTTCAAGAGCAACAAGTAGAACCTGTGTATTACCCAACTCCCTGATGCCTTATATTGGAGGATCTACAAGTTTAAGGAGGAAGTTTCTTGTATCAAAATCTTTCCATCGGTTTCCCTCCAAACAAAATGTTGACTAAAGAGTGGTTTGTACAAGCTGTCGCCAATGACATGATGAGGATGTACACTACAGTATCCAAGTTTTTCATGCAGTTAATGATGAAATTCATAAGGGTACTGACCTGGCTGGTTGAACAAGGCTATGCACTTGATTAGATACATGCTCATAACAGGGGAGCAAGGGATGGACTTCGAGCTAGATTACATGTTTACAGAAGAGAAATAGTCCAAGGTTTCTTTGCATGACCTTAGCCTTTCCCCAACCCCTACCTCCTAGCCTTGGAAGAGATGGTCCAAACTGGCTTCTTTCAATACATAAATCATGCCACATTTAGCAGAGATGCATAATCATTGCAACATCTTAAAGCTTTGAAGCAAGCACTAGTAGAAAGACCATTATACCCAAAGTGGAAGGAAGACAACACAAGTTGAAAAAGATATGATGAATTCAACCGAGCTTTGGCATCACTTGAACCCGAAGTGGTACCAGCTGCTCAAGTCTCAACAAAAATCCTAAACAGGATCTAGTCTTAAATGCAACGACTTGAGCAGGGGGCCATAAAAAGGGCTACAAGTAGGAGAACATCTATGAGAAGAGAAGCCTATATGCCTAAGTTGTCTAAAAAATCATCAAAGCCTCTAGTAAAATTAGTGACTGCACCTAAAACCCAATGACATCAACATGTTGGAATTAGGGTTGCAGAGAAACGCACACAGCTTGGAGAAGACAAAGGAAGCTCAAGGCACACAATAGAGAGTGTGTTACTTAGTGTGCAATGGAAAGATAGATAGCCCTAGAGTGATGGGCGTATATACAATGCTCGGGGGAAAAAACCTCCTAAAGAGGGAAAAAATGCCCCGGTGGTCCTAGTGTGTTCACACACATCACTACCACATGTATATGGTAACAAATCCCCCCTGGAGTGATGCAGTGAACGAGAGCTGGCACATGAGTAAAGGGAAGTGCCATGCCCTGAGGACATGATCAGTCCACAAAGGGGAGTAAGCCCAAAGCTTTGCGGAAAGCTTCAAGCTTCTCATGAGACAATGCCTTTGTGAAAAGATCTGCAAGGTTGTCCTGTGTTGGCACATAAGCCAAGCTGATCTCTCCTGCTGAGAGCCTCTCCTTGACATAGTGGTAATGCACCTCAATGTGCTTTGTGCGAGCATGAAAAACTGGGTTCCTCGCAACTACCAATGCGATCTGACTGTCAGTGTAGATAGTGTTGGGAGTGTCCTGTCCAACACCCAAATCAGCCATAAGGCGTCTGAGCCATACACACTCAACCATAGCTATGAAGACTGCCCTATACTCAGCCTCACAACTCGAAGTGGCCACAGTAGGTTGCTTCTTGCTCAACCATGATATACATGAACTGCCAAGCATGAAACAAAAACCACTTGTGGACACTCTCGTGTCAAAACAACTCACGATGTGAGGTAATGTGCTTTGTAGCACCACTGTCGAAATACCACACATGTGAATCTGCAGTAACTGACAAGCATGCATCATGGCAAACAGGATTGTAAGTGCACTCTGCGCTAAAATCCCATTCTGCATCAACATCAACATTATAGTCTCCTTTCACAGAAGACTCAACAATGGCTGCATTTGTAGTGGAACTAGCATTTGCAGTGGAACCACCCTCTTTCTTCTTAGCCTCTTTGGCCTTCAACTTAGGACACGACTTGATCAAGTGATCATTGGCTTTACAATAATGGCAACGCATCTTCTTTTTGCCCTTATCACCAGAATTGTCAGACGAAGTGCTGCCAGCAGAAGCATTAGGAACAGAAATTTTGCCGCTCGCAGCAGAACCATAAGAAGTGGCTGCATTACTGTTACCGCCCTTTCTTTGAGAAGCAATAAAAGCCTGTTCAACTGCACGCTGCCTAGTCTTGTTTTTTCTAGAAAGTGACTCTTGCAACAGCAATGTGCATAATGCATCAAACTTGACAACTTCAGGATTTCCTTGGGTTATCAGTCTCCAAGTACTAGCAAAAGTCTGGTAGGAATCTGGTAAGGCATCAAGAACAGTCTGCACAAGGGAATTGTCTGAAATGAATTCACCTGCAAAAATAAGCTGCTCATTGATATCCTTGACACTAGCAAGGAAAGTGTCCATATCATCTTCCTCATGCATAATCTTCGACTCCAGCTCTTTACGCAGCAAAGCAATTTTAGCCTCATTGCGGCTTGCATAAAGACCTGCTAGAATATCCCAAGCCTGTTTTGGAGATTTTGCTGAACGGATGTGAGGAACAATGGTGCGCTTCACAGACAACGCAATCAATGCATGTGCCTGCGCATCCTTAACATCCCAACGAGCTTATTTTGCCGTAGGCAAAACAACTCTAACAGCTGCAATCCTTGTAACAAGACCTACAACATCCTCAATATCGCCTACATCCTCAGAACCAGGACGTACATCAATGCCCTGCACAATGTTCCAGACACCCTTTGACACAAGAACATGTTGCATCATATAAGCCCACATAGGGTAGTTGTCCCCATCCAACCTGTCCTCAACAACAAACATCTTGAACACATCTGTGTTGTTGTTGTCAGCCATGGTAAATGCTGCACCTGATGTGAAAACTGCCCAAAAATAGGAGAAACGGAGCGGGAACAACCTGTGCTATATAGCACAAACCGTAGAAGACTATAAGGCACCTGTTATGCAGAAAATGGCACTGACATAAATTCTGCACAAAATGACGAAATAGCCTGTGCAGTACTGCCTGTAGTGGAAACGGAGGCCGAAATGAGCCCAAATCAAAATTATGAGCAGACCAAGCTCTTTGAGCTTGCCCAAAATTTTTGTCGACCTGCGAATGCTCGTCAAAGCTCACTGAAATCGGAGAAAGTGAGCAGGCGTGTGCTGGAGCAGCTGGCGACTAAGCCCGGGAGGACGTGACCTGCTCTGATACCAATTGTTGGAATTAGGTTTGCGAAGAAACACACACAGCTTGGAGAAGATGAAGGAAGCTCAAGGCACACAATAGAGAGTGTGTTACTTAGTGTGCAATGGAAAGATAGATAGCCCTAGAGTGATGGGCGTATATACAATGCTCGGGGGAAAAAAACCTCCTAAAGAGGGAAAAAATGCCCCGACGGTCCTAGTGTGTTCACACACATCACTACCACATGTATATGGTAACACAACAAAAGACACCATCCCGACCACCCTCTCCTCCACCTAAAGACCAAAAACACCACTAGAGGATCCTTTCTCATTACCAGAGGTAAAATCACAAATGGAAACCAATTCACACATGGAATGCAGACAGGCACAAGCACCAAGATCCACCACCTTGTATCCTGCAAAGGATTAACAACATTTGAGGACGGAGTGCCGGCTCAGCAAAAGGAGTTGAGTGCCCACAAAAACACAAAGCTGAAGTGTATGCCAAAGCTGTGGAAAAGTTGCTGGACAGAGACTAAAGATGAAGGAAATGGGCTAAAGAAAATGGTAAAGGTCCAAAGATAGCCACAAGTTTGCACCAATTTGCCCAATAGCGACTATGTGATTGTAGCTAGTAGAGCCCATTTATTCAAACCCATGCAATTTTAGACATGTAAAATCCCATTTTTTGGTATAGAAAGCCTTAGGAGTTGATTGGGAACCTATGTGATTTTTTTTTGTAATTATTTGATGCTCACAAACCAAGGCATGGGGACTATAATTAACCAGTTATGGCCGATCAAATGTGAACCCTAGTTTTTAAGCCTCATTATGAAAAATAGATAGGTTTAGCTCATTTTGAGGGTTGCATAGTGGAGGATCTACTCACATCAAGCTTGAGATTTGTGAACACCGAGGAGCTTCCATAGCTTCCACATCCACTCAAAAGAGCTATTCTCTTGTACTCTTTTGCTCTCACATGCTCCCTTATGCATGATGGTTGGGAATATGAATAGAAATGGACGTACTTTGTGTGTAGCGAGTGATGATAATGGCCCAAGCTTGCTCACCTTTTGGAGACAGTTGTTAGGAGATTGTGGAAGAGGATGCCCTAGTTTACATGGGACAAGTTTTGATTGTTTAAGTAGGGAATCTTTGACGATTGACCATAGGTTTTGCCATTAGGTAGCCTCTCATTTCGATTTGCCAAGTATCAAAACCCCCCATATTTCCCTTAGGAGTGGTCTAAACAATCTTTTTAGAGTCTCAAAACGATTGCCAACGTGTAAGGTCCCCTATAGTGGCAAAACAATCAAACAATTCTTGAAAATGACAATGACATACATGTCCATAAGTTTTAGGTTTTCTTGGATACACAATTTCTTAGAATGAGACAGAGAATGTGTGAGAAATAAGTTAATGAGAAAGATTTTACCTTGGAAGCTTTGTTTGATGGTGAATATTTCCCTTTGCAAATTTTTCTTGTTGTGGCTTCTTTGAAAGCTTTTGTGATATTGTGTGTGACTACATTATAATCAGGAAATTGCTCTCTGCATACTCTTGTGCAATAGATGCCACCATTTGAAATGCGAGAACCTTCTTTGGCATCAATGCTCAAACATGGAGAGAAGAAGCTCATGGGCTTTAGGGACCCAATTGGTAAGTCAAGTCAATTTGAGAATTCCTTGAAGTCCATTCTATGAGTTGAAAAGGGTTTTTTCCATGATGACCACTTCAAGTACACCCAAGAGACTCAAAACTCCAAGTTGGTTTTGACCCCATGACCTTACACTCTAATAATAAATAGAAAGGCCTCTAGCCAAGATGCCTTCATGAGATTCTTGTTGTGGTGAGACTAAATAATTCTATAAACTAGAGTCTCTCTCTCTCTCTCTCTCTCTCTCTCTCTCTCTCACACACACACACACACACACACACACACACACACACACACACACACACACACACACACACACACACACACACACACACACACACACACACACACCATAATTGCACTTGGCTAATGAATTAATTGATTAGAGAATTATAGTAGCACGAGTGCTAATTAGTCCTAATGGGTTAGCAATGAACTAACCCTCCTTATTCTTTCATACCTTTTGTCAAGTATGGAGCTAGGGAGGATTAAGCAAAGTAGCATTCAGGATTAACATAATTATATATACCCCCAACAAGAGAGAGTGAAAATGAAAGTAGAATTTTATTATTAAACTAGTTGAACTAGCATCGAGAGTATAAGGGGGCTCTCTTTATAGCCATGAGTTAGGCTTTGTGCATGGCTAGTACAAAGTGTAGTACACTTGCTAGAGGCCAAATGCATGTGAATAAGCATCCTTAAGAACAGGGGTTTACCCTAGATTGTGGGAGTTGAAAATGGAAATCAACAATGCACCTAATTTTCATCTCATGTGCATTTCCTAAAGGAAAATTCATAGGCTAAAATCCCATTCTCATCAATTTTGGCCTTATGACATGAAATAATGTAGTAGGTATAGGCCTAGAGGTCACCACTTGTTTTGTTTTGTAATTAGTAAGATCCTTAGTAATTTGTTTTGTCCAAGGCACCTAAGATAGAGATTTGTCATCAAATTGAATCAGCTATATAAAAATGAGAGCAATTTAACCAAGATTACGGGCTTTTTTAGGTAATGTTTGTAAAATGCAAGGACCTTTGGTAAAATCTCCTTCAATTTAACTTTGTACGTTTTTAGTATGTCCACGTGATCCTTCAAGATCTTCAATAGAGGACAATGGATTGGACACGTAAAAAAAGAGAGAGAGAAAAAAAGGGGGGGGGGGGGGGGGGACTAGTTTCTATTATGACTACCCCAGCCAAAAGATGAAGTATATTGGTACAAAGGTGAATTCTATTTGACTCTCTTCTCACCTCCTTAACGCCTGAAAAATGGGGCCACCACATGTTGCATTTTAGCCTGTAAGACAAATTGGTTGTCTGTGTGTGCCACCACATGTTGTCTGTGCACCCTCTCTAGGCCTTCTTCGCCCATGAGGTAGCTACAAAAAATAAAAACCTTCACCTTGCAAACCCAACAAGCCTACCTGAGCTTGATCTCATGCCCATTCTCACGAGCAAGTGTGTGTAAGCGGTAGTTCCCACTTCATGCTTGATAGCATGCCTCATCTTTCTTCTCAACCATAGCTGATTTGCATGCAATTTACATGGCCTCATTCATGCCTTGCATGGGGAATTGAGATGGCCTCCATCAAGCCCTCTTGTAGCCCCATCCCTCCATGCCCAGGCTACAAGCATCGCTCTACCCTCTCCTTCCTCCTTTGCCAAGGTGAGAGAGGGAGAGAGAGCTCTGATACCAATGTAAAAGGCCAAGAATTGTCACATGCTCTTCTCCACCCACCCAACCACGCCATATATAGGCCCCCCATACCACATGTGGATCCTAGCTCTTGGTGTGCCCTGTCCTACCTTAGGCTTGACAATACATCATAAGGCTAGGAGACATATGGGAATAGAGAATGGAGATACACCTATTTCAAGAGATGTAAAATGGAAAGGGGTCCTACATATAGGGGCATGACTAGCCTACATAAGGAGTTGGTAGCTTTGGTGTACTTTCCACCAAACTTAGAGTCAGAGGTTGTGGAAGTCTCGATAAAGGACCTGTCAATGGGACCACAGCTTGCTACTTTCTTCTTCTTGTCCTCCTATATGGGACAACCTATTTGTGCAATCTCTGGACACCTGATGTCAAAGTCTACTTCCATAGGCCATGTGCGGTTAACCTCTTGTGCCGAGAGAGGGGTCAAGTGGACCTTCACTATTTCATGCAAGATTCATGCCATATAGGTATGCCATGGAAACCATAAGGATTTTTGTTTCTAGGTCGTGCCAAATCGGCCTCTATTGACCATGAACAATGACTCCAACTCACATTGTTTGTAAGCAGCCATCACTCATTGTGACATTTTCTTTCATATTATCACGACACAAGTATTATGGATACATGTATTTGTGATTATGACTCACAAACTACATCCTTGGGACTCAAGAATACACATGTTCATAGCTTTTGGTTTCTATGAGACATCAACATGAAGTGCATGTTGACAATACTAGGAAAGATTCCAAGGGTATCTTTAGTTCTAGTTGGTGTTCAAGAGGCAAGGAGGCTTAATCTGTACTTATTACAAGTTATGATCTTTTTGGGAATGAGGATTTCACATGTCAAGATATCTTGGTGGTACTCTATGATTACAAATATCAGATTTTGATGAGTCCATTTGGTATTAACTCTACACTGAGGCATGCAGTCTGACTCACTTTGATTATAGGAATGTATTGGCAATGTTAAACAAATTGCATGGCTCACTACAAATTGATGCCAATCATGGTTTCATAGTAAGTAGCCTTTAAAACGATTGTTTATGCATTTTTGGTGGTATGGAAGGCCAAGATTGTATGACTTAAAATCGATTGTTTATGCATTTGTGGTGATATGGAAGGCCAAGATTGTATGACTTAATTAGACTTCAAATCATTATAAGAGAATTTGTAGGCAAGTTGAAGACCGTCTTTATAGATGAGAAACTTCATCAAGTGTCCTTCACAGAGGAGGAGTTGGCATTTTTGAAGGTTCCCCAGGATGGTTATTCATCAAAAGATCCCTATATCATGTGCGTTCAACATCTTACTAATAACACATTAACGTTATTTTACACAGTGTGTCTATTTAAAAACACCAACCCCTCTAATGTATACATAAAAGTATATCTTTTTAGTATTAATAATCCTCTTAAGTTAACTCACATGCTATAACACATACTTTGAAAAGTGACTGTCTCAACACCAACCCCTCTAATGTATACATAAAAGTATATTTTTTTAGTATTAATAATCCTCTTAAGTTAACTCACATGCTATAACACATACTTTGAAAAGTGACTGGCTCAACAAAGGTTCCAAAACTTTGAGAAATTCTAAAACTAAACCTACACTTAAGCTTTCACCATGGTATTGTGGCCCGTTTCAATATTCTTGAGAAGATTGGTGAGACGCTTATAAATTGGATTTACTAGCACATTCATGGAGTCATCTTGTTTTACATGTTAGTAGTTTACACAAGCACTTTGTAGAAGAAGACAATGTTGTTAATCCAAAAATTGGTTGACATAATTGAGCCTCTGGTCAACCTCATGAACCAAAGAAGATTATCACAGTTTATGAACCAAAAATTGTGTTCATAAACAAGTTTTACATTAGTGAAAATATAGGTATGAAGAAGGATCCACTTGAAAACACATTGGTGCTCTTCATAAAAAGAGAATTCCTACTTTGGTTTTTGAAGACCAAACTCTCTTTCAAGGGGGAAGTAGTGTAAGGACATGAGTCCTAAGGGACATGGTCCTATGGATTTGACCGTAGGATCAATAGAATCTCATTTACTGTTGTGGAGGCAAGTCTGCACAATCCACTCTTTATAACAAAGGACATGCCACCTGCGAGCAAAAAGTTTTGAAAAATCCCCTATTTAAAACCAGTATAAAATAATTATGCTCTCAGCTTTAGTGAATTTTTTTAGTAAACCCTTATTTTATGTATAAGGTTTTGTATGGTTCTTTGGAAACAACATATGGCTAAATATGTTTAGAAAAAATCTCTTTTGTGTTTTTAGACATTAGTTTATATTTGTATACTTTCGTAGGATTCTGCTTATTCTTAAGCTTCAAATAACCTTAACACTATAAGAGAGAATAAAAATCAAGAAGTATTCACTAGGTAATCCTCAATGGTAGAAACTCGAAGTGATTTCTATGAAAAGTTTAGGTTTTGTAATATCAATTGATGAATTTAAAGTGATATAAGAGAGAATTTAAAAAAAATGTGCACAAGTATTTTCCTCCCATATATTTATCAAACTCTCTATCTCTATATATCAATGTCGATGTATGTTATTGATAAACTAAACTTTAGAGAGAGAAAATATATTTCTCTCCTTTCAATACATTTTTGTCTCTTTGCCTTCCTCTTTTTCCCTCCCCCCTCTAGTGAGACTTATATCACAAACCCCCCCCCCCCCCCCCCCCCCCACGCGAAAAACCAATAAAATTAGAAGGAAAATTATTGGGGATGTAAATCCTCTATCTAGCCTTTTGAAAACCTCTTAAATTATTAGGGATCTACCCCTACATCATACATTTATCTAGCCTTTTGAAGGCCCCCCTACCCTGCATGAGAGGACAAGTAATATTGCTTGCCTTTTTCCACCCAACCATACTCTTTTTATAGGTCTCCTGGATTACCTTTAGATTTTCATGCCTAGTCGGTTGTGCTAGAGTCGTGACCCCTTGGTCCTACTCTTGTTGTGACATTACTCCCCCCTTGAAGGAAGTTTTTGTCCTCAAAAACATCAATGAAACAACTCTTCTTAAGAAGACCGATGTTTTCCTAATATAAACTTGCATCAGGTTAACTAAATCACGTGATAATTACCAAAGCTAATACTCACGTGTAGAACTATCTACTCGTAGCAAAAACTGAATCAAATGTCCTATGAAGAGACTGTTCCTTTGGCCAAAAGGAACCTCAAAGTGGATCTCATACTACTAGTAGAGCCTACATCAAATGAGACATTGAAAATGAGCAAAACTTATTGTTGTCACTGATTAACTAATAACAGATCCTATCTCAAGCGAGACACTCTAATTGAGAACTTATTGCTCTCATTTTTCTACTAATATTAGAGCCTATTTCAAGTGAATTGCTCTAACTAAGCAAACTAATTGCTCTCATTTCTTTACTAAAATCAGAGCATACTCTTAAGCAAAATGCTCTAATTGAGCAAAATTATTGCTCACTCTTCTCAATCAATTCCTTTCAAAAATTGGAATGCTTTTCACTAATGGATATCAGTCAAGAGATAGATGAGTATTTGGACTTGCCCGTGACACATAACAAAAGGTTGGTGCTATGTGTTTATGTTCATGGGTACATAAACTTTACCCTCCACATGGGTACAAATAGAATGTCGTCGTGATAAGATATTGTGTAGATAAACAAGCAATAAAAGAGTACGGATGAAGATTGATAACAGTAAAGAGCAATTGTAGAGCGAAAAGTGTAACTTGTGAACTGCTGCAATGATGGAGCTTTTGAGTGCTCCGTTGATTGAAGGGGGGGTAAAACATCAAATCACTTGATCAAAATACTATAGGATCACTCATCTTCTGTATGGGAGTTGTCAGAGCACGATTAAGCCGCATGCGCGATGCACTATTTTGAAAGTGCTTTTTTTCCCCAACATAGAAGTAACTTGCTTTTACTTGAACTCCAAAAAAATAGTTGAAGTGGGATTCTATTTGCATGAAGAGTGTACGCTACAGAATTACACCATTCAATTGTTTACAAGAATGATATGAATATTTAGATATGTGAAATAAAGAATCATAGTTTAAATGCTTAATATTGTCCAAAATAAGTAAGTTTGTTAACAACTTTTGCTGCCATCATGGGCTCCACAAATTGCTCTAATAGAGAGGTACTCTTCTCTTGGCCCGTGAACACAATGAGCATCACCTCTCAATAACATGGGTGTTCCATCCACTTTTACAACGCAAAACGCGAGTAGTGAGGGGGGTTATCTAAAGGTCCATATGATTGGATAAAAACTAGATTTGAGTCTTACCAATGCAAGCAACAAGGAGCAATGGCTCTCAAGCCACCCCTCGACAGCCTTATGCCAAAAATTGGTGAGAGAAGTGTCCAATAAGGCGGGTTGAGACTGCACAAATGCAGCCATGCTGTCCCCCCTGTGAGCATACTTGAGAATAACGTAGATGTGCCCTTGCATCTGTGGCATCAACGAGCAGAATTGATCACTACACTGACATAGTTGTTTGTTACGTTTAGTTACCTTCCTCGGGCGTCTATCCATCTGAAAACAGGTTTGGATAGGGAGCATCCTTGTGAAGGGTTAGATGGTGTAAGTGCATGGGGCTCATTTCTATGGTTGGAATGGAGTGCTCCTAATCACTACACCGGCATACTTGTCTTCCCATTTCTATTGCTTAAATCAGATTTTCACTTCTTAAGTTGGGGATTGAAGAAAATGACCACCACTAAGGGTTGGGGGAAAAATTGGCAAAGTAAGAGACTTAAGTGGGGAGAATAGCTCAAAAGGACCAAAACAAGTTCAAAAAGGGGCTAAGGGTTACTTACTAGGCCTATAAGACAAGTGTATGTCATTCCAAGATGTACAAGTTGTCGCATGACTTTTGTAACATAACTATCTAACAGTGTCATAATGTCACTCAATGAAGTGACTCAGATGGGACACAAAGACTCTTTGAGGGTGTCAACCTCAAGAAGTGAACCTAGCAAGCTAACCTATCATCCCAACAAGTCAACCACCAATCTCGGATTGAAAAATCTGCCTATGTCTTATCTTGCCACTCTAGGTCATCACTCCATTTCAATGACCAAACGGATTAGGATCGTTTATGACAATTTAGGGGAAGCTATATTAGGTCTAAAGACACATGTCTACAAAGTCTGGTGGTCATCCAACAAGGTACCAAAATCCCAATCCATCATGCTCTAGATAAAAAAATTTACAATAGAACAATCCAGATACGTTGCCCTAAGGTATAATATCATCTCCTATGGTCAAAGTGTCAACGAACAATCATTTAAGCAGTCAAATTTGCAAATAAGGCTCATAGATGTGTAGTCGCAAACCACATCAAAACTGTAAATGATTATACTTAATTGAAAGGGCAAGAGACAAGGAATACAATGCACTTCGCGAAATCAAATTTGGATTACCAAATCATGAGAAGCTAAATTTGAATAGCCGCTCACAATCGTATCTACAAAAGCTTTTCAAAATTCAAGATAATGTTCCACTGATGTTCAAACTAAGGGTTTTTGAGTTTTATACCTAGGGCTTTTCAAATGGCCAATGGACATCTCACATGGCTTTGGAACTAGGACAACATATTACAACTTCGTGTATGTTCGGCTTAAAATTACAGGGACTCTTTTACAAGTCTTTTTGAAAGAAATAAATTGAATTACATCAAAACCTGGGCTTCCACAAGGTGTGATCAACTAGGAGGGCGCCTGTTAGCTGCATAGATCAAACATTTCTCCCTTCCTAGATGTTGTACATCCTCGTGTAAGTCTTGGTTTCTCTTTAGTAGTCAAATTTCCATTTTCCCTGTGTCTTTGTGATTCAGTCGAAATTTGCGACTCTGACGATGATGTCCACTTTGATGGACAAATCTATGAACGGATTATTCAATAGTGTACTCTAGTATGCCACATGCATGGCTTGAAAAGCTTTGGTGAGCGGGTTGCAGATGGTGAAATATGTCTTAAAACCCCACCTCATGAAAGCCTCTTTGAAAGTTTTCATGTAGTGTGATAGGAGGAATATCAACTTGGCATACATCCCCATAATGATATTTCTAGAGAGGGATTCTATTTCCATGGTCTAGTTGATTCCCTTCATGCATTCTACCATGGGTGTTCAACCTTGTTAATATCCTCAAAGGCTTCTATGCATATAAGTATCATCTTAGCTATTTGGAAGGTCATTTGGCAAGTTAGATCATAGTGATCAATGCCTTTAGAGTATGGACCATAGAAGCCATTGTCAGTTTATGGTCTTGTGGAGGTTAGGTAATTACTAGATAGTTCAAGATAGAGGACCTCCTACTACTCCATGTATAGTAAGTCTCCCAGGATTGTTGTCTTGGAATTGGATAGTATGTTAGGTTGATATTTACCTGTTGGGGATAATTCCTGTATGTCATCTCATCTTGGGGGCCTCTTCTTGAATCATTTCTTTTTCTAGAGTGAGTGGCTCTCCAGGATGAGGAGAAACTGCTCAGTTTGTGATTTGAACATCTCCATAGTCACCTTTGGCATTCGGCTCTAGAGATGGCAATAGCTTTTTCTTCATAAGTAGTGCTTCTTGTTTCATCAAAGGTAGGGACACTATTTCATGGGCAATTTTTTTGACGTGCTCATAAGGTTTGAGCATCAGAAGGGCCGTCAACTCTAGCACTTTGAGTTTGTATTTAATGTACTCCTTGTCAGATACTTCTGGCATCTCTTCTATCCAACTTTGGAGCTCATCTTTGGCATCAGTAGGATGCTCTTTTTCTTCTTCAATATCATACATTTATCCCCTAGATGATGTACTTAGTAGATCCATTGGGGGCATGTCACTGCTTTCAAATTCCACCAGCTACTGTGTCCAAGTCATGGGAACAATTGCTTTTGATTGGAGAGCCAATCCCGACATGGGGAGGTAGTGACAATAAATACCAATACTGGGCTTTTTCAAGTCTAGTAATTGGAATGAGTACAATCTAAATCCCTTAAAGAGGATCCATTGGAGGGAAAGTCTGGTGCCAGCAGCCGTGGTAATTCTAGCTCCAACAGCGTATATTTAAGGTGTTGTAGTTAAAAAGCTCGTAGTTGGATCTCGGGGCGGGGCAAGGGGTCCGCCTCTTTTGGTGTGCACTGGTCGCTCCTCCCTTTCTATCGGGGACGCACTCCTGGCTTTAATTGGCTGGGACGCGGATTCAGCGATGTTACTTTGAAAAAATTAGAGTGCTCAAAGCAAGCCTATGCTCTGAATACATTAGCATGGAATAACACGATAGGACTCTGGTCCTATTGTGTTGGTCTTTGGGACCGGAGTAATGATTAATAGGGACAGTTGGGGGCATTCGTATTTCATTGTCAGAGGTGAAATTCTTGGATTTATGAAAGACGAACTACTGCAAAAGCATTTGCCAAGGATGTTTTCATTAATCAAGAACGAAAGTTGGGGGCTCGAAGACGATCAAATACCGTCCTAGTCTCAACCATAAACAATGCCGACTAGGGATTGGCGGATGTTACTTTCATGACTCTGCTAGCACCTTATGAGAAATCAAAGTTTTTGGGTTCCGGGGGGAGTATGTTCGCAAGGCTGAAACTTAAAGGAATTGATGGAAGGGCACCACCAGGAGTGGAGCCTGCGGCTTAATTTGACTCAACACGGGGAAACTTACCAGGTCCAGACATAGTAAGGATTGACAGATTGAGAGCTCTTTCTTGATTCTATGGGTGGTGATGCATGGCCGTTCTTAGTTGGTGGAGTGATTTGTCTGGTTAATTCGGTTAACGAACGAGACCTCAGCCTGCTAACTTGTTACATGAAGGATCCTCTTCGTGGCCAACTTCTTAGAGGGACTATGGCCGTCTAGGCCATTGAAATTTGAGGCAATAATAGGTCTGTGATGCCCTTAGATGTTCTGGGCCACACACACGCTACACTGATGAATTCAACGAGTTTACCACCAGGGCCGATAGGCCCGGGTAATCTTTTGAAATTTCATCGTGATGGGGATAGATCATTGCAATTATTGATCTTCAACGAGGAATTCCTAGTAAGCGCGAGTCATCAGCTCGTTTTGACTACGTCCCTGCCCTTTGTACACACCGCCCGTCGCTCCTACTGATTGAATGGTGCACTGAAGTTTTCGGATCACGGCAACTATGGTAGTTCACCGCCGGTGACATTGTGAGAAGTTCATTAAGCCTTATCATTTAGAGGAAGGAGAAGTCGTAACAAGGTTTTCGTAGGTGACCCTGCGGAAGGATCATTGACACACATCCCATTGGGATGCGAACCATGACGTACATGAGGGGCCGCGCCCGGAGGCGCGGCCACCCCCGCCTCGCCCACTGTGTCCCATCTCTGGCACGGGGGCGAGGCGGGGGCCGGGGCCATCCATCGGCCGTGCGGCGGGGCGCTGGGCAAGGACGCTTTCCCTTCGCCCCGCTGCGTGGGCGGCCCCCCTCCTCCGTGCCGCGAGGCACGTGGCCGCTCGATCAACCTTTCTGTCCCTCTCCCTCCTTGCACCGCGGGGGGGGAAGGGGGGGCTGAGGGGTGACACACATAGCTGAACGAAATCTTGGACTGAGGTGGCTCCCTCCGGGGGTCGCGAATCACGTAAAGAAAACGACTCTCAAAAACGGATATCTTGGCTCTTGCAACGATGAAGAACGAGCAAAATGCGATACGTAGTGTGAATTGCAGAATTCTGTGAATCATCAAGTCTTTGAACGCAACTTGCGCCCGCGGCTTGTCCAAGGGCATGTCTGCCTGTTCGTCCACATGACCCCCACCCTGACTCCTCCCCCCATCCCACTCCCGGGATGGTGGGGGGGGGGGGGGGGGTGGGGGGGGTGCGGCGGAGATGGCCGTCCAAGGGCGCCTCCCTCGACATGTCGCCCCCCCTCACGGGGGCGATGACCGAGGGGCGAGCGCGTCGCCGCGTGGTCGGCTGAAATGCATCGATGGCAATATGCGACGACCCCCGCCGCAAGGTGGTTACGCTCCCTGAGTACGAGGTATGCCCTTCACGGCGATCGGCTTCTGCAGCCGGGGCGTGGCCGGTGCCGCTGTGTCGAGAAAGGGCTCCGTGATCGAGGAGCAGGGGGGGAGGGGACAAGAGCACGTCCCCCCTGCGCTCGTCCCCTCCCCCTGCGGAGGCCCAAAAACGAATGCACGGACCTCAGATCAGGCAAGGCTACCCGCTGAGTTTAAGCATATCACTAAGTGGAGGAAAAGAAACTAACCACAATTTCCCTAGTAGCGGCGAGCGAACCGGAAAGAGCCCTTCTTGAGAATCACGCGGCCCTGCCGTGCGAATTGTAGTCTGGAGAGGCATCCTCTGCAACGGACCGGGCCCAAGTCCCCTGGAAAGGGGCGTTAGGGAGGGTGAGACCCCCGTCGATCTTGGACCCTGTCACTCCATGAGGCACCATCGACGAGTCGGGCTGTCTGGGAATGCAGCCCTAAGTGGGTGGTATATTCCATCCAAGGCTAAATATGGGCAAGAGACGGATAGCGAACAAGTACTGCGAGGGAAAGATGAAAAGGACTTTGAAAAGAGAGTTAAAAAGTGCTTGAAATTGCTGGGAGGGAAGCGAATGGAGGCGGCGGGTGCGCTCCGGTCGATCGAGGCACGAAGCGTGTGCCACTCATGGCGGGCTTTACGCACATGTGCGCTCGAGACGCTGGCACTTTGGGCTTTCCATCCGACCCGTCTTGAAACACGGACCAAGGAGTATAACATGTATGCGAGCCGATGGGTGGCAAACCCACGAAGGTGCAGGTAACCTGACAGGTGGGATCCCCCTCAGGGGTGCACCATCAACCAACCGTGATCTTCTGTGAAAGGTTTGAGTGGGAGCGTACCTCCCAACAATAGACTCCAATCCTAGGATTATCCGTGCTAAGCCGTTTCAAAGGTTTTAGATCAACTTGATCGTGTCCCTTAAATTCTAAAGTCGATGGACCTTCTTTATCTGCCATATTCGGAATTATTGTATTCACTTCTAACTCCCATTTGTCTAGTACATCAGGATTTTCCACTTTTACATACTGAGTCCCGTTTTTATCCATATACATTTTTCCTTGTTTTTTTGCTTTGATTTCCTGTTCAAACTCTATGTCGTGGTCATCAATACAAATGGAACACTCTTCATTAGGATTCGAGTAAACTTGAGCTCCATGGAAATTAGTCTTATAAAAGGTGAGTATGTGCTTATATCACACTGTGGTTCCGGCTCCTGACTGAGTCGAATATGAAGACATTTCAGATGTTGAGTTTGTTGGACGGATACACCGCGACGGACGTCATCGCAGTGAGAACTCACCTAACATGTAATGTCAGCTAAGGACGAAGCTCGACCCGCAGGCACGTGGAAGCAAGCATAAGGTGTCAACCTACACTCGACTGACTCCTAACCAATTCCTACAGAGGTCTATACCAATTGTCTAAGTCACAGCCTTCAAGAGTGCAAGAGAGGAAACTTCCTACAATGCTTTCTAGAGCCGAACACCCATCAAACAATCTCGAAACACCATAGAACTTGAAGGAGACCCTACTAATACCAATAGGTCACTGTCCCTAAGGTCTATGAACCAAAATCCGGACCCAAAACACCCGGTGCAGAAACACGTAGGATGTCTGGCCCAAATCTGCAGGTCTTCGTTTCCGAAATCTAAAGTTCCTAATGTGTAGTTCTACTCAATGTGAACGCGTGGATATGCTGCAATGCAAAATCGGACAACGTATGCTCACCCAAACAACCGATGAAGCTCGTAGAAGGAGCTCGCAAAGCTGGACCGTACGCGCGCAATGTTGATATTGGCGCGTAGCTCTAGTCGGGGGCAACACACTGCACTTCTCCGCACTTGATTCCGACCACAGGAGCACACGTAGCGTCAAGATGAAGCTCACACTCTCTCTCTCTCGTACACAGTACGTTCACTCACAGACTTCAAAACCTCCTTTAAAATGACAAAAGGGTCTTTCATTAAGGTCAAAAAGTGGTATATATACCTTACAACTTCTCAAACCCTAAAGTTACAAAATCAACCATCTACTCAATCTAACTATCAAAACTGGGATATAATCTGGAAACTTCTGTAAGTCCCAATAATTACAAGGTGAAAAATCGGGTTTTCCTTAATGAATAAATAATTACAAAAATAATAGTCCTCTGAGTAGTTAGATGCCGTGGGGTGTGTCCAGCTTCTAACACTCCCCCCCTCCTTGCTCATGTCGACCCCGACTTGGCCTTGATCTGCTGCTTCATCTGATCGTTGTCTGCATCTTTAGCAGTGATTCGTACCTGGCATGTAGGTTCAGCATTGTTGGGCCAAAGATCTCTGTATTCATGGTGAAGAACCCCGTATAGAATGCTTCTTTCAAAAGCCTGGAGGTGATAGGATGGTTGAAACATGATTCTTTGATACAGCGCATGTATCACCTCCTTGGAAGGCTGACCTGAGAGATCATAAGCACATCTGTATGTATCTTGGAAGAAGAATATGATGTTGGTCACCTAGCCTGGCTTGAAGGTCTCGAACATTGCTAAGATGGTTCTGCAAATCTTCCTCATCATAATGGATGTAAGGTCAGGTGAGCCAGTGAACAACTTTATGGCGCCCGTTAGGGTTTTCACCATGTATTGGACACTTATTCTCTCACCTGCCTTCACGCCCGGCAGCTTTGGGTAATTCAGCCAAGTGGGTTGGCTTCTTTGCAAAATTTGTTGTGCCTTCCACGTTCTAACCCTTGGTAGGGGACATAAGCTGAGATTGTCTCTGATATCTTTAGGTGTCTCTACCATGTGGATTAGGTATTGTGGGTACTTGGTAAGCCGAGCCTTCCTCCACTTTGGCTGAGAATCCACTATAAGCTTAACTTCTTCTGGCTTTGAGGTGTCTGCATTGTAGAGAGGTTCCGTTGGCTCTTCTCTGATCCGCTTGTTTATTGTTGCTGCCTCATATTTCAACAATGGATATGGGAGAGAGAGTTGAAGCCACTCGCGCCTGAGATTGCTGGCGTCGATCTTCTGAATTGTCATAGATTTGAAGACCCTCTGCTCCCATTCCAAGGCTTCCTTCGTGCTTTCTCTTAGCTCTTCCTCTATTGCCTTACGCAATTTTTCCTCCTCTTCTTGTGTTAGATCCTGTGGCTCTTGAGAGGATCCTGCTATGCTTTCCTCTTGCATATGTGTGTCCACAGGATCTGCCACATTTTCGAGGTCGATGCCCTCATTGGCGGCTGGCCCTGAGCTTTCTGCTTCTCCTCCTTGCTGGCCTTTCAACTCCTCAATTTGCCTGAGGAGTGTTTTATTTTCCGCATCAGCTTCTCCGCCCATATTCACGAGGAGGTCATTAAGTTCAACGTTTACTCTTTCCGCCTCCTCGAGCTTTTTCTTTATGTTTTCCGCTTCTTCTTGCAGGGCTTTTTGGCCCTCCTCCATTCTTGTTTGCATTACGATAGAACCTTCAGCCATCATTAACCTCTGATTTTTCTCGAGAGTCAGCTCCTTCTGAAGTTCCTGCATTTGCTCTTCATATAGTTGACTCTCGAAAATGATTTGAGTCGAGCTCGTAGCTTTGACTCTAGCAGGTGATGCTCGCAGCCTCTTGATGGTTTGATCTTTGACTTTTAGTTGGTCCTTGAGCTCAAGGACCTCATCCAGGCTTGCTTCTTGTTCTATCTCTGCTTTTTCTTTGGCATTTCTCATGGCCTCTACTTCTTTCGATTCTTTGGCCAGCTGTAGTGTGAGATTATCCCTTTCTCTTTCGGCATCTCGCAATGACTTGCTGAGCTGCAGACACTCTTCTTCAGCTGCTTGTATTCTTTTTGCTGCTGCCTCATTTGCTTCTTCCATTGCTTGGCAGTTTTGTAGAGCTGTTGCCAAGCTGGCCTGCAGGTCATCTTCTCTCTCTTTTTGCCTTTGGCTTTGTGTTTGTAGAGAATCTACCTCCTTTTTGATCTGTTCTTCAGTGGCCTTGAGAGTTGTCATTTCTTTCTCTGAAGCCATGGATTGTGCTCGCAATCTAGCAAGCTTTTTCATCACCACGTCCCAGTCATTGGAGGGCGGGTGTAGGTCTACCGTGTCGGTAGCAATTTCTTTTAGCTCCACTAGCCGGATGCCTTGCATCTGTTCTTTATGCCCTATCCTCGCCAAGTCGAATGCAACTGTGGCGGCTTCTTCCTTTGTATAGTCTGCAGCTAGCAGGTCCAAAAATACGTAGTAGGCCTCATCTAATCCTTTTTGCTCAGACTCAGGCTTGGCCTCTTCCTTTGGCTTAGGTTCCTGCCTTTGCTCTTGCTCCTCAGCTTGCCTTTCATCTTGTTTGTCCTCAGCCTCCTTATCTTGTGGTGGAGGGCTGCTGGGAGGTGGTGAGGGAGGTGGGAGGTGGTGAGGGTGGTGGAGATGGCTGTGGGATGGGTTTAGGGCTATCTGGTAAAGCTTCCAGTTTGCCTTTTAAGTCCCTATCTGCTTTTGTTTTTCTTTCTCTTTCTTGGCTTTCTTGTTCATCTAGCAGTGTCTGCCTTATCTGCTCCACTTCCTCCTCGGTGAAAGGGACATGGGGAATGTTTTCCGCTGCAGCATCAAGAATCTCGAAATTCTTGATATAATCTTCAAAGCGGTCCCTTTGCATTCTTCTAGAAGATCCGGACATAGACTCGAGAGATGGATTCCAGAGTTCGTTTAAATCACCCTTGAGGGCTCTTTTTGCTCGGAAACTCTCCACCAGCCTTTCGAGTCTTGCCGCTTTCTGAGACCTGGTTTCTTTTGCCGGCACTTGAGAAAACTCCTTCTTTCCTTTCTTCTGCTCGGGTTGCTCCTCTTCAAGTGGCTCCAGCCGTCTCTTCAATCTCGTAGCCACCCTTGGTGCCCTTTGCGGCTCATCTTCCTTGTCTTCTTTGATTCTCAGCCAATCATTCTGAGATGGGGGATCAGGCCACCTTCCTTTAGTGTGTAGTGCCCCATAAACCACCTTGGTGATCAGTTCTCCTGGCACTATGTATCTTGGTTTTTTGTTGCCCATCTTTACTAAGATGTCATGTATGTATGCCGCATAGTTGATTATCTTTGGGGTGCCCTTCGTCATTGCCCAAGTAAACGTTGTGGCAATTGCACCTGGCGGCATCCTGTACTTCTGTGGCCTCTTAGTGCACATGTGGAAGTACTGGTTGTACAACTGGCTCATAATTGCCACCTTTGGGTTGGCAATGTCTTCAAAGGTGTAATTTGCCTTTTTCTCTTTGTACACTTTGACTTCATCCCTTCTTTTTGTCACATTGTCTCCCTCATTGGGGAGGTCTAGTGCATGGGCTACCACCCGCTTCGTGATTATGATCTCTGTATCTGGTCTGCCTTGTAAATCTGTTACCTTGGCCACTCCATCCTCTTTGATGCTTGTTACAAAGTCCCATACTCTTTTGATGTCCACTCCTGCTGGTATTGCTTCGAAGTAGTTGTGGAGGTCAATTTTCTCCAAGTAGCCGGCCATTTTGCTTCGTACAAATTCATTGAGTTCTCTTGGCAGCATTGGTAGCTCTATTACATTGCCTTCATTGTCTTTGAACACTCCCTGGTAGATCTTTAGGTCATTTGACTCCAACAAATGTTCTTGTATCCAGGTGCTGGTGGGCTTTAGTGTTCCCTCTGGAATGACAAAGGGTTCCACTTTGTCCAGATAATCTTTGATGGTCATTCTTTTCCTCTTTGCCGGTGACTTTGCGGCTGCCATAGATCCTGTTGCACTCAGTAGTCAGAAGTTAGCGTTTTTTCCATAGTAGCTGCGAAACTGAGTTTTACTTATCCAAATGACTTGAAAATTGAAATTAAAGATTAAACGGAACTTGTGAAGCTGTGCATGTGCTCACAGTGCAAATCTGGTCAAAAATTTCTATCTAGACATCCTACGCGTAGGATGTCTTTTTCATCAGAATTGGTTCATACTTGACATGCAGGTAATGTAAGGCTCATGGAACATGGCTATATGCTTGGATTTGAATTTGGATATCAAAAAAGTTGATTTTTGGGCTGAATCAGGCTTTAGGTCACAATTTGGGTAGAATGTCCATCATAGGTAGCAATTGATGTCCAAATGGGTTAAAAATTGGTATATGGGCTCATTGCACCATGGTATTGGCTCCCATGATGTCATTCTTTGCACAGAAGGCTAAATTTATGCTTGAGACATCCTACACGTAGGATGTTTTTTTCATCAAAATGACATGAAACTTGTTCTGTGGGTTGTTCTTGGCCTATGGAACATGGCCATGTTCTTGGATTTGAATTTGGACAAGATTTGATGCTTGTAAGGCTCTGTGAGGTATTTTTGGGCTCAAAAAGTGTATCTTGAAGGTGTTGAGGGTCAAAAGTGATTAGAATGGCTTCAAACTTGACATATGGGCTCTTGATGATGAGGTAATTGGATCTGGAATGATAAAACATCCCTTGCATGTCAAAAAGGTCAATTAGACATCCTACGCGTAGGATGTCTATTTCATCATTTTTTCTTCCTGACCACACAGATTGTTTGTTGATGTGTTGGTGAATGTGTTGTGCAAGTTTCATGGGATTTGGACAAGATTTGGTAGGTCTTTGGCCCATTATTGCCTCTATGTCGTAACTTTGCGTTTTTCCATGCATATGAGGTCAAACTTGGTCCAAATGTGATGAAACTTGGTGTATGGCTTGTAAATGTCATTCAAAAAATGTGCATGATAAAAGATGTTGGAGTTTGTGCCAAAAAGTGCGCTTGAGACATCCTATGCGTAGGATGTCTCTTGGTGATTTTTTCAGTGCTAGTGCTCCCAGTGCTTGCCCTTTGCTCCCCTAAGTCCCTTTTGAGCCTAATTTCAACAAAAAAGTATAACTCCCTGTGTGGACTTCAGAGCCTCTGAGCCGTTTTCTGACTTTTGGAGTGCTTTTTGGCGATGAAATTTCTCGATGTTGATCTCCATAGCTTTCCGACCCCTTGGGGATCCTTGCCGTATGGTTTCCGTCGACTTTGGCTTCACTGGAGCTCCATTTGGCAATTTGTCGCTCTAGAAGCACCCGTGGTTGCGTTTACATACCTTTGATGATTTGTGGTGGTCTACCACCATAGGATTTGGTTGTTGATGGTTTAGGAAAGCCGCTCGTGAAGTTTGGTGGCAAACGGACTTGTGGTTTGGCCGCAAGTGCAATTTGACGCTTTGTGTGTCTGATGCCGTTTTTGAAATTTAGTGCCGCTTCGGGTCACTTTTTGGTCATAAGGGTCATATAGACTTGTCGAGCATGTCGAGATGCTCCTACCCGTGAATTTTGGTAGCATTTGGTCGTCGTTTCGCCGATTTCCCCTTTGGTGGCCTCTTGAGGTTTTATGGGAATTAGGGTTTTTCCCGATGGTTTCCTACTGCCTTTGGCCATCCAGGACTGGTCTCCTAGACTAGGGTAAGCTGCCGATGAAGTCTTGTTGCTTTTGGGTTAGCCGTTAGGCCGCCGTCTCTACTTGTAGGTCTCTACCGCTCGCTTTGTGTGTGACCCCTACGCTAGTTTTCGCGACATAATGACAAACATGCGCGAAAAGCTCAAGGTGGTGAGCCTACCTCTCATGTCTGGAGCTCGTCGGGTAGTCGTGCGCGTCGTAGAAGCTGCTGGAAGGTCAATCCGCTCTAGGTGGCAGAAGCTCTCTCCACAGAGTCAATAGTGAGAATGAGCTAAAAATTTCTTATAATGGAGGTCTCCGAACCACTTTTCATGAAATTTGACATGTGCTCCTATCTTCTTGCGAGATGCGGTTTAGGCTCAAAAATTTCTTGATTTGGACTCCATTTGCTCTGTTTACCAGAAATTTGGCATTTCGGTCAAAACCTGGCCAAAACACGCTTTCCGGTCCAGTCTCATAATTGCACCCCCACTGTACCATAGGTTGTCCTATAGTCACTGATCATCACCATATTTTTTGTTTTTCATTACAACTGTTTTTCACCTGTTTTTGTATTTTTGAAGTTTTTCTGCCGAAAATTAGAAAAATTAAAAGGAAAATAGCAAATCAAACCCAGAAAATCCCCAAAAATCATAATAAATCACAAACATCACCGCAACACATTATTTACACTCACATGCAATTTTTATGGCCGGATTTCTCCGTTTTACTAATATTTTGCATGAAAAATGGCTATTTCTACTTATATACACACACCTAGGGGCTTGATTTGGCGTTTGGCCCCATATACCTGTAGATTCATGCTGTATAAGGGCATATGTACTTGGGTTATTCCAGAAAATTTCGCAATCAAACAACAACCCTTAAAATAGTCAAAAATCATGCCCTTTTTTGTTGTTTCTGTCATTGGTTCCGCATTTGAGAGTGCCTCTAGAATGCCTCCCCCCTCCTAGCCGGAGTTCTCCCGGATGACAAGGTTTCGCCTCAGAGTATGTGCCGTGTATAGGTTAAAAAAAGTTGTGCTAATGCCTGGCCGATTAATGTGGCCCTACTTTATGTGTCAATGCATGGAAAAATTAATGCTGTGCAAGAGAAGGGAATAAGCAAGATGCTTATTGGAATTCGCCGTCAAGGTTTCCTGCTTTCTTTGCAAGTAACAGCTGTAACTCTGTTGCTCTCTGCTTAATTGTCTTTTTTGCAAAAGGAAATTGCTTTGCCGACACTATTGATGGAGTCGTAGCTGTTTCTAAGGATAGAATTGGCTGGGATGTAATAGCTATGGACCTTATGACCTTGACTCTCTATTGGTATTTTGTTGCTGCCGATTTTTGTAGATGGTTTGGCTCTTTCTTGTTTGCCACTGGTTTGTCTTTCATCGGCATCCATATATGTCGGTTTTCCTTTTTGAAATGCCACTGTCTGCTTTCCATTGTTGCTTGTACTGAAGGTAATTCCTTTGGCTTTTGCTTTGGTATCCAAATGTGAGTGACATTTGGGTTCTGGCTAAGCATTTTCTTTGGGATCCACATCTTTTTTATGATCTTGGTTTGTGGTTTAACCGTCTGCTTTGTTGGAATCCTTTTGTTACATTGTTGTTTATCTGCCATATCATTTCTATCTTTCTGCATCCATACTTGTTTCCCAGGTTTTGGTAGCCTAGATCTTTGCATTGCGGCCGGTGACTTCATATGTCTGTAATTAGCATGGTTGGATTTTACTTGATTGTTTGTCGCGGGTATCATGTTCTTTAATGGCATTTGTGCTTTGGGCTTTGTTTCTAGTGATTGCATGGCTTGCAGTTGATCATGCTCGTATTGTTGAGCAAAAGCTATCACCTGTTGTTCATGTTCATGTTGAATTTTGACCGCCTTTGCTTTCCAATCTATCTGCACATTGTATGCTTTTTGCCAAGGTTGCCCCAGCATCATTTGGTGTTGTGTGCTTTCATCTGTCACCACATAGAATTTGTGTGGGTAAATATATTGATGTATCTGTACATGCAATATAGTCCATCCCAATGTTTTCAATGGGTGTGATGTGCTACTTTCCAGTACTTGAGGAGTAGGATGAAGTTGATCTGTGACTTTGAGCTGTTGGTATAATCCGTAAGAGATTAAATTTGCTTGAGCACCCGAATCAAGCAATGCTGTTGATTCAACTTGATTGTTGCCCACTTTTACCGTAATTATTGGCTCCACTTTTATCATAATTATTGGCTCCACTGTTTCCTCCTCCAACTTTGTCAGTCGAATGGCATTTATTCTCAATGGTGGTCCACTTTGTTGTTATTGTCGGAGAAGCCATCTTTTTGCAATGCATTCTTGTGCTTCGGCTTGAGCTTCCTCCCATACTCACTGTTTTTCCTTCATTCTTTGTTTTCCTTGATGAATTTGTTGGAGCATCTCCTGTGTGAGTGGTACATGATACCTCCTCAGTCGACATCCACTAATCCAGTTTAGCATTTCTTCACCTGCTAATGTAGCAAGCTTGACAGCTCCACTTTGTGATAGATCACTAATCACAAATGGTCCCATCCCTCGCTTTTTAAGTTTCTTGGCATGTTGCTTCAAGGTATAAACAAGTACGTAATCACCTATTTTAAACTCTTTGGTACGCACATGTTTGTCAAAAAATTCCTTTTGTCTTCTCTTTTTAGCATAGATTGAAGCGACAGCTCGTAAGCGGAGTTCATCTAGCTTTTCAAGATCATCAATCCTTGAAGAGAGCTCATGCACTGTCCATTCCAAGCTTTTTGCTACTCGTAGAGTTGGGATTAAAAACTCTATGGGTAGTATAGCATTTAGGCCAAATACCATGTTGTATGGTGTTGTTCCTATTGATGTTTTGTAAGCTACCCTGTATGCCCATAGTGTTGAGTGTAGCTGCTGATACCAATCTGTTCTTGATTCTGACACTATTTTAGTGAGAACCGTGCATAGTGTTTTATTTGTGGCCTTAGCTTGCCCATTGGCCTGTGGATGGTATGGTGCGGATTTCCTATGTATAACCATGAATTCCTCTAGCAGATGTTCAATGACAATTTCTATTGGTAACCCATAACGTACAAAAACATTCTCATACAAAAATTGTGCCGTGGTGCGTGCATCAGCTTTTTGTGTTGCTTTGGCTTCGACCCATATTGTGAGATAGTCCGTAGCCACAATGATATATTGGGTATGGGTGCGATATGCAGGGGGTGATATAGGTCCCACAAAATCAATGCCCCATTTTGCAAATGTTCTTGCTCCCATCATTGGCCGTAATGGCATCTCATCTCTTTTTATTGGCATCTTGGTGCGTTGACATGTATCTCAACGCTTTACAAGCTCTTCAGCATCCATGTGAAATGTAGGCCACCAAATTCCTACGGTTAAGACAATTTTTGCCGTCTTATCGCCCGAAAAATGGCCTCCACTTATTCCGCTATGTGCATGTTCTAGAATCAGTAGGTATTCGCTTGCACTTGCACAGATTCTAAGTTGATTGTCCTTTCCCCGCTTATAGAGTTGGTTCTCAATTAATTGAAAGTCGCGAGCTTCCAACTCTATAGCTTTTTCCTGTGCTCTTGTGATGTTCTCAGGGAACGTCCTGGTGGTTAAGAAGTCAATGATATATTGACTCCATGCAGGTGTTATGTTTACCTGAAACAAAGTTGCATGATCCAATGGTCGTTTGGCACTACATATCGTACAATTGGTAACATAAGAATGTGTATCCGCATACATAGTTGGCCAGTAAACCCCTAACTGTTTCAGTCTCTGGTGTGTCTTCACTGTTGAACAATGAAATGCACAACCCTGGACATGTGCCTCTTCAAGGTAGCACTCGAATTCTTCCGGATTTATACATAATCATATGATTAGGTCAGATCCAAGATGATACAGTCGTCGTGCTATCAGCTGGAAGTTTTTTGTTTGTCGAATTGTTTGCTGTTTGAATCCGCATTCCGTATTATCAAACTCACTTCCGAAGGAAAGAATACTAACAATTTCTTGAGACCATTTGGGTACCATTTCAATGTTGAAAAGATAAGCATCTGGTATGGCATCATCTACTCCTTCACGAGCTTCCCCGTTGTGTATCCTTGAAAGATGATCCGCTCGTAGATGGGACCACCACTGTGAAGTCAAATTCTAGTAATATAATAAACCAGCGTACGATTCTCCCTGTATTGCAAGGTTTATTTACTAGGTACAAAAGAGCTTGATGATCTGTGAAGAACACAAATTTGTTTGCAAGCAAATAATGCCAAAATTTCTTTACAGCATAAATCATTCCTAACCCTTCCCTCTCAGTGGTTGTGTAGTTCTTTTCTGCACTGTTTAACTGTCGGCTCGCATAGCAAACTAGAAAATCCATTGTTCTGTCTCCAGGTTGAGCTAGAATACTTCCAATGGCATATGCTGAAGCATCAATGTGGACATGGAATATCTTTTTCCAATCTGGTGCCTTTAGTACAGGTGCTGATATAAGGTTTTCCTTCAGCTTTTGGAATGAAGTTTCGCACTCCTCGGTCTACTCGAAATTGACTAGCAAACAATACAGAGGTTGTGCGATAACCGCATACATGTATATGCATCTTCGATAATATCCGCAGTGTCCCATGAAGGATTGCACTTGTTTCGCATTAGTAGGCCTGGACAGATCTACAATGACTTTTACTTTGTCTAGGTCTGTGGTTATGCCATTTCTTGAGACAATGTGTCCTAAGATTCGTCCTTGCTTAACCATAAATACACACTTTTCCGGGTTAAGACAGATTCGATATGTCCTGCACTTTTCAAAGACCTTTTGCAAATGGTCCATATGTTTCCCCTTTTAGAAGAGAGTGTACACACAGGTCATCCATGTAAATTTCTAAGAATATTCTTAGGTATTCCTTGAATGCGTGAGTCATTAACCTTTGGAAAGTGGCTGGTGCATTAGTTAAGCCAAATGGCATAACTCGATACGCATAAATCCCCCATTCTGTGGCAAACGCTGTTTTGTGTTGATCCTCCCTTGCTATTGCCAGTTGGTTGTATCCTGAAAACCCATCCAGAAAGGAATAAGCCCGTTTCCCGGCCACTCGCTCAAGTACATGTTCTGTAATTGGCAAGGGATAATTATCCCTTATGGTTGCAGCATTCACCTTCTTGAGGTTTACACACACACGCAGTTTTCCATTCTTTTTGGGAACTACCACAATTGGTGACACCCAATCTGTATGTTCGATCTCATAGATGAATTCAGCTTCCATCAGTTTATCAATCTCTTATTTGATTCGATTAGCAAATGTGTCATTATATGTATAAGGACGTTGTTTGCTAGGTTTTGCATCCGATTTCAAAGGAATTGTATGTTGGCATATCAATGAATCAACTCCTTTGAGGTCTTTATAGGACCAAGCGAACACATCTTTATACTTCTTGAGAAGTTGTGTTAGCTGTGCTTCCTCCTCAGGCTCTAAATCGTTAGCTATATAGACCGGCTGAGGCTTTTCACCTAGTTCTGCGAGGTCTATCTTTTTTGCATTTTCAAGCCCATCGTAAGATTCTTGGTTGGTTCTTTCCCTGACTGGTGGTGTCATGATGATTTTTCTGTCCTGCATAGTAAACTTTCGATAGTGTGATGGTACATTCATGTTCCTCTTTTCTGACTCCCCTTTACCATCACTATCTTCTTCCGTAGTCCATATTCTCTCAAAGACCGTTTCAGTTCTTGATATTTCTGTTTACGCTCTAGTTTGGTCCACTCTTGGTCCTTTGTTATTCCTTTTTTTGATTTTTCAAATTTTTGTGATTTTGTTTCGGTTGTAGCTTTTCGTACCTGTTTTATTTCCTCTCGCGTTCGTTCTATTTGATTTTTTGAGAATTTTCCTGATATTTGATCTTTTACACAATCCTCTGCTTTTACAAGCATCAAATAGTGAGTTTTACCTTTTATCCTGGGCATCAGGTTCTCTCTTGCTTTGTTTCCTGCTCGTTTCCTCCTATAGCGTTCTTGGCGTCTAGGGTGTTGGTTAGCAAAATCATAAAACTTGATATTCTCGGCTTCCCTTCCACGCTCACTTGAGGTGTCTGAACACTCATTATCTGCATCATCATTTACTTCCAAATGTTCAGAGGAGTTGTAAAACTCTTCTTGTTCTGGTGGTTCTACCGTCTCCTTTTCTGGCACAACGCTTACCATGTAATAGGGTAACACATCATAGCCATCCTTATCACAAAATTTTGTTGTTGGACTGCCGGTAATGGTACAGACATCCAATGTTGCTAGTATGTGTTCCCATTCTAGAGGTTCCAAAGCATCTTCAGGGAAAGGTTTCGGAATATACTCCTCGTCCTCAATTGCTCTTTCCAAGACGCATTCCTCTTTTCTTAAGCTTCCACAATGTGAAGCTCCGCACATCCATAGCTCTTTTGGTTTCCCTAACCATGCTGGTAGTTCTGATCCTGCTACTGTAGCTAAATCAAACTCTTCCACAGGTGTTTGGTTCACATCTTTGTAACTATGGTCTTTTAGGTGTATTTTATGTAGGTCATGAGGGCAACAACTTCCCGGGAGGTCACCCATCCCAGTACTGTTCCCGCGCATATGCGCTTAACTGTGACGTTCCACAAATTGGTCTAGCCATCCAGACCCCAAAACCTTAAGGTGTTAGGGACCTCCGTTCTAACCAATTTATGCAAGCCTCATAGATAGACACCACTTTGTCACCACAAGTTGGGCTTACCCCAACAATCGCCCCCTTAAGCCAAACTTGGGACTTTCCCGTCCCCTTGAGTACCAACGTGTTCCGCCTTTTTCTAGGCTCAGAGGTTGAGAGCTTCAACGTGGCCGGGAGCTAGCTCAGAGGTTGAAGTCAACATCAACATGTCCTGTTCCACGGACTCAGAGGTTGGACTTTGAACCATGGCTCTGATACCAGTTGTAGGTCATGAGGGCAACAACTTCCCGGGAGGTCACCCATCCCAGTACTGTTCCCGCGCATATGCGCTTAACTGTGACGTTCCACAAATTGGTCTAGCCATCCAGACCCCAAAACCTTAAGGTGTTAGGGACCTCCGTTCTAACCAATTTATGCAAGCCTCATAGATAGACACCACTTTGTCACCACAAGTTGGGCTTACCCCAACATTTTAGTTGTTGTCTCGCCATGTCTGAGGTATATGTGGTCATAACCCCAATCTTGGACCATCTTCAGTTGTCGCATGAATGGTCGTCCCAAGATGATCTCATAATTGTTCTTTTTGTCGAAATCGACTATTGCAAATGTATGCTCATACTCAATTCCGCACGAAGTGACAATCACTTTTTCTAACAGTCCTAAAGGCTTCTCCATGAACCCATCTGCCAATTGCAGTTTCATTCTGGTAGCCCTCAAAGCTGGTTTTTCCCTTTTTTTTTCCAGATTTCCTTGGTGGCGATTGCAAACCCCGCTCCACTGTCAAGGATAGCCTTGGAAACTACTCCTTGGAATTCTACCGGTAGCGTGGTGTTTCCGTCTTCTCCCTCGCAATATTCTCCAACCTTATTCAATGGTACTAGCCTAGTGTTTAGTTGAGGCCTGTCCAACTCTCTGATCCCTTCTTGTAGCTTCAAGGTGGGGTCGTTCACTCCAAATTTTTCTACGCATTTTCCTACTGTGGTCCACATGTTTGGCCTTAACCTTAGGAGTTCTGCTAACGTGATTGTGCATGCCACCGGAGTGGATAACAACTCAATCAATCCTTGCCAATCCATCACCTTGTTAGAAGAAAGTCTTTGAGATGGGATTGCTCTCACTTCCGACTTAGCTTCGTACTCTCCCAGGTAAGAGGGTAAAGTTCTCAAAGAGTCTGGTTGGCTGTGCCCCGAACTAATTAAACCTTGATCTCCCCCTTGTCAATGTATCTCAAAGTTCATCTGAGATCTTGCCTCAAATTCTTCAATAGGAGGTAAGATCACATTCTTTTCTTTTCTCACATTTTTTTTAAAAGAGCCGCGACGACACGCGAGCTTTTTTCTTCTCCTATTCTTGAAACCTCTCGGTATTTTTAGCACCCCCCTAGGGCCTATATAAAGGACCCTTCTCTTCTCACTTTGAACACACACATGTACAGAAGCGGAAGCTCTCTCGCAACGACGCGCCATAGGAAACCTCTCTCCCTTAACCCCTCACCTTCAAGCCATCTCCATCTCCAATCGTCGACATTCCGTCACCCGATTAGTGAACACACACACACACACACACACACACACATACTCTCTCTCTCTCTCTCTCTCTCTCTCCCTCTCTCTCTCTCTCTCTCTCTCTCTCTCTCTCTCAACGCGCTTTTCTTTTCTCCATTCCAAAGCTATGGCTCCGAAGCGTATAACGCGAAGTTCCAAGGACGCCCATGCCGTTGCACCACCAAGGAAGGTGGGAAGAAGGGTGTCAACTCCAAACGTACCTCATGCGGAAGCATCAATCGATGAAGAAGTCGAAGCCGTCCAACCGCTAGCACAGGAGTTAGCCGCATGCGCTCCAAATCCGGTAAAACAAATTTATAATTATGCATAGTATTCATGTTGACCGGTAAGATGAACTTAGATTTAACCTTACCTTAAACCGACCGGAAACGTGATTGTTCAATCACATGAAACAAGCATATGTTTCATAAAGTAGTAAAAGTATTGTTTTTATAAACTGTTATTGTTTGATAAAGAAATATTGTTGATAAGTAATTATGGTTTGAGAATATGATTTTGATTGATCTTGTTGAAAGAAACATCTAGAATATGAAATAATGAAAGAAAATCTTGTTTCCAGATGGAACTCGCGGTTAGCGAGAAGAATCCGCGGTTAGCGGAAATAAAGTTGAGGTCATCAACTTTCTTTTTTTTACCTTGCGGTTAGCAAGATGCCTTGCGGGTAGCAAGATGTCCCTTGTAGTTAGCAAAAGGGAAGTATGCGCATCTCGCGGTTAGCGATTAGGAAAAACCTTTGCAAAGGCTCTGTCGGTTAGACAGAGAAAGTCCGTGGTTAGCGGCAAAACTTGTATAGAAACTAAAGACTTTTTTTTGCGGATTATGGAATTCTTTAACTCTGGTTATGAAAGAATTGTTCGATGATGTTTGAAAGGATTGTACTAAAAAACTTGTATTAAGAATTAATTAACATTGTTGTATATGTCGTGGTAGTAATTAGATAACATTAAAAGAACGAGTGAGTGCGGTGTGGAAAGTGGGAACTGGCTCAGGTTGCCAGTCAAGGATGGGTGGACTCGATTAGTCGAGTACTTTTCACTTTGTCTTAGTTAGTTAGAGATTTATTGTAAGGTCTCTGACCCCGATCAAAAAGAGCACCCTTGTACCAAGAACTGAATATAATGAAATAAGTTACTATTTTTAGCAGTTTTCCAGATTCTGTCAGTGCCATGATGTTTAGAATGTTTTAAAGCTCCGAAATGTGAATTAAAATAATTTTTGAAAAAAAATTCCAAAAATAGTAAGTTTTTGGTCACCCGACCCGTCCAATTTTGATCGTCTCGAAAAACTGCACCCGTACCCCGAATTTCAAAAAAATGCATTTCGGACCCCGGGGGCTGCTAAATATGGCAGGTACTTGGGCCAGTACGCCTTAGTTAGAGCTTGCTATAGCAATTTTCGGCATCAAAATCCGACTCGTATGACCCGTTTTAGCCGAGAACCAATTTTCCTAAAAATTGTCCGGGGAGGTACCGGGGGCCCGGGACTGTGTGGGAACAGGTTCCAGCCCACTCCAGATCAGCTTTAGCAGCTAGGGGGTGCCCTCTTGCTTTGTGGGAGTCCTGGGAGAGTTTCCAAGCCAGTAACTAAGTCTTAGAGTCAGTTAAACTAGCCAACCTGACACTTGGTGAGTAGGCAACTAGACTTGCCAATGCAGTGAACTGAGTGCTCCTCCAGATGCTAATAGCAGGGCTGGTCGATTTTCAGCCTGTAGGAGCCTATGTAATGGCCTACACACACACACACACACACACACACACACACATGCTCACACACACTCAGTGCACACACACACACACCTTTGAAGGAGAAGCAAGGAGGGAGGTGCTGTCGAATTCTCGCCTCAAGAAGCTCGATTAGATCAGAGAATCGAGAGGATTATCAGTCCTTAATCACGGTAACCACGGTCTAATTAATGCTTCTGCAAATCCTTTTCATTACCATCTAAATTTCTCGTCTATTATGCTTATTCCTAGTCGTAATTCTCTATAATCACTCTCTAAATTCTCCTTAATCATATTCTATTATGTAATCATCATCCCATAGCTGAATTATCAGCCATTCATCACTCTTAATTAATGATTAGTGCACGATTATTAGAATTTCTCTCTCTAGGTAGCATAGAAATTAATCTGTAAGCTAGTAATTGTGTAGATTGATGAGAATCACTCTTTCTATCACGCATTAATATTGTAGCTGATTTAGATCCATCTCTGTTATGCATTAAGATATAATTAAGGTAAGATTAATCTGTCATTAAGTCTCTAAGAGGTGGTTTTTCTCACACCTATGCATGCGGTGATTCTGCACCCTCTAATTGCTAGGAAAGAGATTAATCGTGCTTAATTCATCTCTCTGGTAATTCCATCTCTGTTATGCATTAAGATATAATTAAGGTAAGATTAATCTGTCATTAAGTCTCTAAGAGGTGGTTTTTCTCACACCTATGCATGCGGTGATTCTGCACCCTCTAATTGCTAGGAAAGAGATTAATCGTGCTTAATTCATCTCTGTGGTAATTCCATTAGTGAAATCCTATTATTCTTAATCATGTAAGCCGAGTAATTATCTTTAGAGCCGGTTCCCATAGGATTATGTGTTATCCATAATGATTGCTAGACGGAAAAATCTAAACCTCTCATGCAGCAGGCATTGTTTGATGTCGCTAATCTATCATTTGGCTTGTTATGACGCTTACGGACATTAGCTCTTTTCCCCAAGTTAATTACTTGAAGTAGTGAGTTTAAAATGGCCCCGGTTAAGAGGACTCGCTTTGGTGGAGTCCACGACCACGAGGCAGGAACGAGCAAGGTGAACGGAAAGGGAAAAGCTCCCATGGAGGAACAAATACCGGCCATCTCATGGGCCATCGACGAAGAAATGGTAGAGGTAGATCATAATTTCATTCAAGTTGTTTAATTTAACATTGCACACGTTTAGTTAGGAATGAAAATATCCCCAAACATGTTGGAGAAATCCGACGGAAACCTCGGCATTGAATTCATTGTACATTATGTTCTAAAGTAGGAAGGAAATGATTGATGGGTATGCTGGTTGCAATTAGGAAAGAATGTCTGCTAGGAAAAATTTAGCTCGACATGTTCATTTTATTTCCAATGTTGAATCAGTCTTGACCCCCCTACTGATCACAGGGGGCAGAGTTCCTCGTTAAGGACTCTTGAATCCACGACTTGCTTTCTATGCGGTGGATACCCACGACTTGCTTTCTATGCGGTGGGAACCCACGTCTTGCTTTCTATGCGGTGGGAGTGTCCATGACGTGCTTTCTATGCGGTGGACATACCTAGTTGTATGGGAAGCTAGGCGACAACGGGAGGAGTGAACTCTCGCTGGAGGGGGGATGTTGTACCTCCAGAACATTGGAACTTTTATGAATAAGTTTGAGTAGAATTTTTACTAGAATTGTGTCTTGGTGTTGTTTGCAATACTGGTTGAAGGGCTGTATTAACAAACAATGTGATTCGGAATTAAACAAGGAATCTTTATGTTGAACAACCTTTGTGGTAGTAATTAGGTCACACAAGGAAGTGTGAGTGTGGGGGTGGAAAGTGGGGGCTTGGCTCAGGTTGCCAATGCCTACGAGATGGGTGGTCCCGATTGGTCGGGAACTCTCTGTCCCCATTGTGCTTACTTCGATATTAGTAATGCTCATTGCCCCTAGAGCGGTGAAATCTCGAGAGTACGTGCCTCTGAAACATGGGGAAAAAGGCACTCGAGGTTTCTCTCCTCTTGGAAGGTGGGTCTTAGGATCGCTACATAGGTTAAATCACGCTTCCCCTACGAGGTGGAGCTAGATCTCCTTGCTAGTAGGCTCGAACGCAATTCACTTTGTGATGAGAGATCGTCCGCTAGATGAACTCAGACCACTTTGTTTGCTTCCGCTATAGATCTAGTGGCCACCAGGTTTACCATCAGATCCGTTGTGGAGATGACGGGGTGGGTACCTCACACCTGGTATCAGAGCCTAGGTTAGGCTGGGAAATAAAGTCGTATTGTTTGAACATTTAAAAGGAACTGAAAGTATATAGGTAGTTGATCCGAATTCCTTGCATTGGTGTTGCAGGAAGACCCCGTGCTAGAATATCGGAAGTTCCAAGTGTTTGAGCTTATTTATGAGCAATCTCGAAGATCCCCAGTTTACCAGTTCAGGCGAGATGTCATGGAGGTACTTATGAAGGCTTATATGCCACACTCCACTCGCATTGATAGAGGATGGGAGCTTGATTGGACATTTCCAGGAGGGGTTTACTACATCAACGCTCGGAAGCTAGGATGCCTGGCTACCAACTTGAAGAAGATACGTTGGGGAGAAGAGTTGAGAGTAATAGAGATATTCTACTTGGTGCCTACACGATTGGACCAGACTGTTTCGGACAACTCCAATCAAACCATCAACGACTGGCTCTTGGAGAAGGTCACCAACGTGATCCCAGCGAACCGAGTCAAAACCTTTGGATTACTGAAAGCGGAACTCCGGCTTGATATCCTAGTTTATTATCCACTCAAGAATGAGTATAGGAACTATTACACGAATGAAGTAGTGCATCATGTGAATACCATCTCCTAAGCGTATTTTATACGCAATCCATAAAGCCATGTAATAAGCTGATCATCAGTTATTCTAAACCTTGAGGGGTTTCAATTGTAATAAATTTTCATCAATAAAGTGCTTTTTGTCTCTGAATCTCTGTGTCTTGATAAAGTAGAATTTTGAAATTTTATTAAAGTCTCGTGTCTATTTTGAAATCCAAGTAATGGTATCAAGAATTTCGTATAACCCATGTAGGCACCACCTGTTGCTTTGTACTCAGCAGCGCAAGAGAAGAAGCTCCTCCTTAAGCAAGCCTAACCTCCGATATTTAAGGGCGAGGGGGAAAATGTGGAAAGAGATGTAGAAGTATGGATGGAAGCCATGGACGACTACTTTGAAGCTGCGGGGACCCAACCCGTAAATCAGACCATGCTTGCGATGTTCCGCTTAACTGGTGATGCCAAGATATGGTGGAAGCAACATTGCAGGGACATGGATATTAAGGGATCTTCCGAGTCCTGGGAAGACATCAAAGCTGCAATAATGGGACGTTATTTACCGCCTGCCTATAGAACCTTGAGGATGAATGAATTCTTTTCACTTCGGCAGCTGAATTCATCTGTCAAAGAATACTATGCAAAGTTTGTCACTCTGCGGAGATATGCCCGTAAGATGACCTTGGAACAACAGGTGGCAAGGTTCTGTCAAGGACTAATCGATCCCCTGAATACTCGGCTGGAAGCTCTCAGACCGACGACGCTACAGGATGCCTTGTTAAGGGCCAAACCTCTAGCTCTCGAAGTACAAAAGGCTAATCAGAACAGAAGGAATCATTGGGCAAAGAGGGCAAGGACCACTGCTTGGGATAACAGACCAGCCAACCAAGCGTATAACCAGCGCCCTATTGTGGCTACCACCACAACCATGGAGTTCCCCAATGTTCGATGCTATGGCTGCGGCGAGCATGGACATTACAGATCCAATTGCCCCAGGAACATTCAGGCAACCAACGCCAATGCCATACCCTTGAATACCCGTGGGCGTGGCCAAGCTAATGGAAGAGGAGGACGAGGAAGGATGTACAGAGGGCGAGGGCGTGGAGCTACCGCCAGAGTGAATGCCACAGTTGTACAACCAACTGTGGGTGACGAAGCGGTGGAGAGAGCAACCCTACATGCTGCAATTGACAATCCCAATGGTTGCGAGCAATACGCAGTCATTCATACGCCAGGATCTCTCAGAGGTGAACAAGTTAACTTCTTATAGATTGTGGTAGTACTCTTTCATTTCTTTCACCCCGATGCATGCGGAAGCTAAAGCTAGATAAGTATCCAACAAGCAAGATAGTTGTAGAGTTAGCAAACGGCAAGGAGGTAGTATCTCAACACTCTGCAGGCAGAATTGACTTTGATTTAGGGGGACACCCAACTTCTGCCCAATTTCGAACCCTACCCTTAGGATTCTTTGATGGGATACTAGGGATGGACTGGCTAAAGCAAAATAGGGCCCACATACATTGTGCACAAGGGAACTTTACTTTTACAGATAACTTGGGTAATGAAGCCTTAATCCAGGGGGGAAATGGGAGACCTAAGGCTACTCTAGTTAAGGCCAACAGACTTTTGAAGGGACTAAGGAGGGGTCAACAAATATATGCGGTTAAACTCAACAAGGTGGACCAATCAGATACCTCACTTTGACCAAACTAGTTGAGGGAATATGACAATGTGTTCCCAGAAGACCTTACGAATCTTCCGCCACACAGAGAGGTAGATCATGAGATTGAGACTATTCCTGGATGTGAACCTATCTCAAAAAGACCCTATAAAATGTCACTTCCAGAGGCCATCGAACTCAAAGAACAGCTTAGGCAACTCATTGAGCAAGGATTCATTCGACCCAGTACTTCTCCTTGGGGTGCTCCAATTCTTTTTCAGAAAAAGAAGGATGGGACCTTAAGGCTATGCATAGACTACCGGGGACTAGACCAGGTAACTGTCAAGAACAAGTATCCAATTCCAAGGATTGATGAACTCTTGGACAGGCTCCACGGTGCCAAAATATTTACAAAGATTGATCTAAGGTCAGGATATTACCAAATCAGGATCAAGGAATCAAATATTCCAAAGATAGCTTTCAATACTAGGTATGGGCACTACGAGTTCACAATAATGTCTTTTGGTCTAACAAACGCTCCTACAAGCTTCAATCGACTTATGCAGGATATTTTCAGACCTTACCTGGATGATTTTGTCTTGGTTTTCTTTGATGACATTCTGATCTACTCTAAGAACGAGGCAGATAACGAAGAACATGTTCGCAAAGTACTTGATCTTCTCCGAAAACACCAACTTTACGCTAAAGAGAGCAAGTGCACTTTTTGCTCGCCTAAAGTCCACTATCTTGGATTTGTCATATCAGCTGAGGGGATTTCAGTGGACCCAGACAAGGTCAAGGTCATCGTTGATTGGCCTCAACCATCCACCGTCAGCGAAGTAAGGGAATTTCTTAGAATAACGGGATGGTACAGGATTTTTGTCAAGGACTATGCACGTATTGCTGCACCTTTGACGAAACTCCTGAAGAAAGGAATGAGGATTGAATGGAAGATCGAGCACGAGTCTAGCTTTGCTAAGCTAAAAGAGTTCTTGGTCTCGGCTCCTATTTTAAAGCTTTCAGATTTCAGCAAGGAATTTGAAGTAGCGACCGACGCTAGCAAAATTGCTCTAGGCGGAGTTCTTACTCAAGAAGGAAGACCAGTGGCGTATACTTCGCGAAAGTTGAGAGATCATGAGAAGATTATCCTACTCATGATTTGGAACTTTTAGCAGTTATTCATGCGTTGAAGTTATGGAGACATTATCTTCTTGGACGCAAGTTTCAACTGGTTACAGACCACAAGAGCTTAAAATGGATTTTTACTCAACCTATTCTCAATATGCGATAACGACGATGGATAGAGCTGTTACAGGAATATGATCTTGACATAAAGTATAGACCAGGAAAGGAAAATGCAGTTGCAGATGGTCTTAGCCGAAAATCCTTTCTCGGAGCTATCTCTATTCCAAATAACCCTATCTGGGATAGAATCAAAGAAGCATCTTTGGTAGATCCAGAGTACCAACGTATAGTATCTCTAGTCCAGCAGAATAAGATGCCTGAAGCTAAAGATAATTCTCTTATGGGAGGATGTCTTTACTACAGACATAGACTGTGTACCCAGAGACCCAGCTCTAAAGAAGACTATTCTGTATGAAGCACATGATAGCCCTACATCCGGACATCCAGGCTATGCTAAGACTCTTCATGCTGTCAGGAGGAGTTATTCTTCATATAGACGACTATTCTGTATGAAGCACATGATAGCCCTACATCCGGACATCCAGGCTATGCTAAGACTCTTCATGCTGTCAGGAGGAGTTATTTTTGGTCTGGGATGAAAGGAGACATACTTCGCTATGTGAGGCAATGTCTTTCTTGTCAGTGGATAAAGGCCAAAAGAATCAAGTTACTAGGGCAACTTCAACCTCTTGACATACCCCAGATAAAATGGGAATGCATCAATATGGATTTTGTTATAGGATTACCTTCTACAGGAGGTTATGACTTTGTTTTCGTGGTTGTTGATATGCTCACAAAAGTGGCTCATCTAATACCCGTAAAGACAACCTTTACTGCTTCAGATGTTAGTCGGATATTCATCAAGGAGATTTTTAGGTTACATGGTCTACCCAAGCGTATCGTCAGCGATAGAGATGCCAAGTTTACATCAAAATTTTGGACTTCTCTTTTCCAATCTATTCGGTCACAATTAGCCTTTAGTACAGTGTATCATCCACAGACAGATGGGCAAACTGAGAGAGTTAATCAAGTCATCGAGGACATTCTTAGAGCCTATTGTTCGCAAGAGCCAAAGAAGTGGTTACAATATCTACCTTTGGTGGAGTATGCTTACAACTCTATAGAACACAGAAGCATTGGAATGTCACCTTTCAAAGCTCTTTATGGACAAGACTGTTTAGCACCACTGAACTTCTCAGATCCAACCATCAGGGTAGAAGCCTCTAGAAAGATGCTAGAGGATATGGAAGCACAGACTAGGGCTATTCGCCAGGACATTCAAGACGCTCAGGATAGACAGAAGCACTATGCAGATAAGAACCATTTGGAAAGAACTTTCAAAGAAGGAGATAAGGTTTTTCTGCGAGTCCGACCAAAGAAAAGCAACTTATCTCTAGGCAGATATAAGAAGCTAAGCCCAAGGTATTGTGGACCATTTGAGATCGTTAAGGTTGTGAGTGACCAAGCCTACAAGCTAAAGTTACCTGCAAACTTGAAGGTTCATGATGTATTCCACGTCAGCTTACTCAAACCCTATATTCCTAACCCTGATCAATTCTTGGACTCAGATCAGATAGTCATGCCAGCACAAGGAGTTCTCGAGCTCCAACCTGACTACGTACTGGAAACAAGGAAAAGGAAGTTACGCAACAGAACTATCACGGAGCATCTGGTAAAGTGGAAGGATTACCCTTAAGAAGATGCAACTTGGGAGGACGAACCAACGCTTATAAAGGATTACCCAAGCACATTCTTGAGATGAGGACATCTCAATTTTTCACGTTGGGGAGGTTGTAAGGTCTCTGACCCCGATCAAAAAGAGCACCCTTGTGCCAAGAACTGAATATAATGAAATAAGTTACTATTTTTAGCAGTTTTCCAGATTCTGTCAGTGCCATGATGTTTAGAATGTTTTAAAGCTCCGAAATGTGAATTAAAATAATTTTTGAAAAAAAATTCCAAAAATAGTAAGTTTTTGGTCACCCGACCCGTCCAGTTTTGATCATCTTGAAAAAGTGCACCCGTACCTCGAATTTCAAAAAAATGCATTTCGGACCCCGGGGGCTGCTAAATATGGCAGGTACTCGGGCCAGTACGCCTTAGTTAGAGCTTGCTATAGCAATTTTCGGCATCAAAATCCGACTCGTATGACCCGTTTTAGCCTAGAACCAATTTTCCTAAAAATTATCAGGGGAGGTACCGGGGGCCCGGGACTGTGTGGGAACAGGTTCCAGCCCACTCCAGATCAGCTTTAGCAGCTAGGGGGCACCCTCTTGCTTTGTGGGAGTCCTGGGAGAGTTTCCAAGCCAGTAACTAAGTCTTAGAGTCAGTTAAACTAGCCAACCTGACACTTGGTGAGTAGGCAACTAGACTTGCCAATGCAGTGAACTGAGTGCTCCTCCAGATGCTAATAGCAGGGCGAGTCGATTTTCAGCCTCTACGAGCCTATTTAATGTCTTGCGCGCACACACACACACACACACACACACACATATGCTCACACACACTCAGTGCACACACACACACCTACACACACTCTGGGAAGGTGCTGCCGGAACACACACCTTTGAAGGAGAAGCAAGGAGAGAGGTGCTGTCGAATTCTCGCCTCAAGAAGCTCGATTAGATCAGAGAATCGAGAGGATTATCAGTCCTTAATCACGGTAACCACGGTCTAATTAATGCTTCTGCAAATTCTTTTCATTACCATCTAAATTTCTCGTCTATTATGCTTATTCCTAGTCGTAATTCTCTATAATCACTCTCTAAATTCTCCTTAACCATATTCTATTATGTAATCATCATCCCATAGCTGAATTATCAGCCATTCATCACTCTTAATTAATGATTAGTGCACGATTATTAGAATTTCTCTCTCTAGGTAGCATAGAAATTAATCTGTAAGCTGGTAATTGTGTAGATTGATGAGAATCACTCTTTCTATCACGCATTAATATTGTAGCTGATTTAGATCCATCTCTGTTATGCATTAAGATATAATTAAGGTAAGATTAATCTGTCATTAAGTCTCTAAGAGGTGGTTTTTCTCACACCTATGCATGCGGTGATTCTGCACCCTCTAATTGCTAGGAAAGAGATTAATCGTGCTTAATTCATCTCTCTGGTAATTCCATTAGTGAAACCTATTATTCTTAATCATGTAAGCCGAGTAATTATCTTTAGAGCCGGTTCCCATAAGATTATGTGTCATCCATAATGATTGCTAGATGGAAAAATCTAAACCTCTCATGTAGCAGGCATTGTTTGATGTCGCTAATCTATCATTTGGCTTGTTATGACGCTTACGGACATTAGCTCTTTTCCCCAAGTTAATTACTTAAAGTAGTGAGTTTAAAATGGCCCATGTTAAGAGGACTCGCTTTGGTGGAGCCCACGACCACGAGGCAGGAACGAGCAAGGTGAACGGAAAGGGAAAAGCTCCCATGGAGGAACAAATACCGGCCATCTCACGGGCCATCGACGAAGAAATGGTAGAGGTAGATCATAATTTCATTCAAGTTGTTTAATTTAACATTGCACACGTTTAGTTAGGAATGAAAATATCCCCAAACATGTTGGAGAAATCCGACGGAAACCTCGGGATTGAATTCATTGTACATTAAGTTCTAAAGTAGGAAGGAAATGATTGATGGGTATGCTGGTTGCAATTAGGAAAGAATGTCTGCTAGGGAAAATTTAGCTCGACATGTTCATTTTATTTCCAATGTTGAATCAGTCTTGACCCCCCTACTGATCACAGGGGGCAGAGTTCCTCGTTAAGGACTCTTGAATCCACGACTTGCTTTCTATGCGGTGGATACCCACGACTTGCTTTCTATGCGGTGGGAACCCACGTCTTGCTTTGTATGCGGTGAGAGTGTCCATGATGTGCTTTTTATACGGTGGACATACCTAGTTGTATGGGCAGCTAGGCGACAACGGGAGGAGTGAACTCTCGCTGGAGGGGGGATGTTGTACCTCCAGAACATTGGAACTTTTATGAATAAGTTTGAGTAGAATCTTTACTAGAATTCTATCTTGGTGTTGTTTGCAATACTGGTTGAAGGGCTGTATTAACGAACAATGTGATTCGGAATTAAACAAGGAATCTTTATGTTGAACAACCTTTGTGGTAGTAATTAGGTCACACAAGGAAGTGTGAGTGTGGGGGTGGAAAGTGGGGGCTTGGCTCAGGTTGCCAATGTCTACGAGATGGGTGGTCCCGATTGGTCAGGAACTCTCTGTCCCCATTGTGCTTACTTCGATATTAGTAATACTCATTGCCCCTAGAGCGGTGAAATCTCGAGAGTACGTGTCTCTGAAACATGGGGAAAAAGGCACTCGAGGTTTCTCTCCTCTTGGAAGGTGGGTCTTAGGATCGCTACATAGGTTAAATCACGCTTCCCCTACGAGATGGAGCTAGATCTCCTTGCTAGTAGGCTCGAACTCAATTCACTTTGTGATGAGAGATCGTCCGCTAGATGAATCCAAACCACTTTGTTTGCTTCCGCTATAGATCTAGTGGCCACCAGGTTTACCATCAGATCCGTTGTTGAGACGATGGGGTGGGGACCTCACATTTATCTCTTGTCATATTTTGGAATTAAGAATGGCGGCCGTGCCTCTTAAACGCGGGGAAAAAGGCGGCGTTTTTTAGTCCTTAATATGTGAAAGGGAATTTCTTCTCTTATAATGTAGGATCTAGAGTCCATAGAACCTTTAACCTCATCGACCTGGCTTGTGGCGTAGGGTCCTGTAACTACGAACACATCAGGTGGAAGTCTTCTTCTCTTTCGTTGCTCGTACCCTTGCTTCGCATTATAGGAGTAGAGTGTTGTCAATGGATTTAGGGAATAAAGAAGGCTATCTTCCAAGTCGCCCCGATCTTTTAGGATGGGGACCTTACAATTGGTATTAGAGCAAAGGTTAAATAGAGGTTAACCCAACGTTAAGAGGGGAATGTAGGGGAAGAATGTGTTTTTTTTCCATTATTGCTACTTTTGTTTCTAAACTACTCTATTAAAATGAACTTATATTCTTACGTATTTATATATAACACGTTTCAGGATCAGCATGAGGCATACATGCGATTTCAGGTGTTCAACATCATGTACATGTCTGCATGCCGATCAAACGACTATGACTTTCGGGCATCAATTATGAGGATCCTCGAGATATCGACCACTCCGCCACGTTTTCGAACCCAACGAGGATGGTCTCGAGCCTGGTGGTCTCGTGGAAGTACTTTTACCATCAGGGCTGGAAGCTTAGGGAATTTAAATAATGATCTTTACCGCATCAAATGGTGCGAGGAGCTAAGGCTGGTCCATTACTATACCTTTTGGCCAACCGATGTCAAAGCAATGGCGGCAGATGGAAGCGTCAACTTCAATCGGTGGGTCTATGACAAGGTCATTGCAGTCGTTCCAAAAGACCGAGTGGTTGTTATAGGAAGAACTAGCCAATTCTCGGGCAAGGGATGGACAAAATGATTACCACAACTCCCCGCCACTTATCGACTATTAGCCCCTATAGAAAATCCGCCGGGCTTCTTCCTAAAGAGTGCCCAAGAATATCACAGCTTCAAATATACACCTGAGGATTAGGGTTACTATAGCATTTTGTAATAAGGCCATTGGTATTCTTACATCAATAGAAGACGTTGATTTTTTTTGGAAGAGAAACTGACTCTTGATAAATAATTTACTCTTGAGCTTAATTGAGATTTGGTGTTCCCTACACGCTTCACGATAGTAATTGATGCAACTAGTGCTAGGAACAGAAAGCTTGTTAATGCGTATGGGTTGCAAATAATAAACTTAGTTGTTTTGTTCAAAAGAATTGAGTGACTGGTCAAGTCATTGATTATTTGTTGGTGAAGATCCATGACTGGTTAAGTTATGTGATTGGACTAAGTTATGATTGGTTAAGCCATGTGTTGAACTCTAAAGGACTAGATAAACCCAATACTTTAATGACTTAAGTTATTATAAGCATTGGTGTTAAAAATTTGCAGGAGAACCCTCAAATTACTCCTATATTGGAGAATCCTCGGAACGATGCTTTATACACGGAAGTTCAGGAGAAGAAATTGTTGCTCAAGCAAATGCAACCACCTTCTTTTAAGGGTGAAGGTGCTAATGTGGAAAAGGATGCGTAAGTCTGGATTGAAGCTATGGACGATTATTTCTCAGCTGCCAAGACTGCACCTGCAAACCAAACGATGCTGGGAATGTTTCGCCTTACAGGTGAAGCCAAATTATGGTGGAAACAACATTGCCGTGACATGGGAGTGTTAGAAAATTCCCAGAATTGGAGGGAAATCAAGCAAGCAGTAAAGGAAAGATACTTACCCCCTGCTCATGAAGCGTTAAAGATGAACGAGTTCTTTAGCTTGAAGCAATATAGCCTATCCCTGGAAGAGTATTACTCAAAGTTCGTAAATCTTAGGCGTTATGCACCACCAATGACGATAGAGCAACAAGTAGCTCGGGTTTGCCAAGGTTTAAGAGAACCCATTTGCTCACGACTGGAAGCCATGAAACCTACCACTGTGCAAGATGCCTTATTGCGAGCCAAACCTTTGATGAAGGAGCAAGGCTTAAGGAGGAGAGTTGGACAAAATCAGAGTTTTAATGGTGCTAGACGACCAGTAAGATTTTCCAATAATGAGAGGCAGCCACAAAGAGCCTATGCTGCAAACATGCAAAATCCTGCAAGTTTGGATGTTCGATGCTTTGAGTGTGGAGAACTGGGACATTACCAGAACAGATGTCCACACTTATCTAACAGAGCAGCGGTAGCAACGAAGGCAGACCGAAGACGCCACCCTATTGGAAAGAACAATGGATGAGGTGGTGGACGTGGATGAGGGCGAGGGAGAGCAGCAAGGGCATTTGGAAGAGGTCAAGGTAGGAATGCACATGCACGTGTAACCATAGAAGAATCTACCATTGGTGAAGAAGAAGGAAGAGCGACTATCTATGCAGCTATTGACAACCCTGGAGCTCAACGACAATTCGCTGTTATTCAGACCGCAGCCAATCATCAAGGTAAATCTTTTAACCTTCTCATCGATTGTGGCAGTACCCATTCTTTTCTATCCCCAAAATGTTTACGAAAGTTGAACCTAAACCAAAAACAAGCTAAACCTATGACAGTAGAATTGGCTAATGGGAAAACCGTAGTATCTCGACATTCTGTGGGAATCCTTGAGTTTGAACTAGGAGGGTACACTACTTCAGCTTTCTTTAGAACCCTACCAGTTGGGATGTACGATGGGATTATTGGGATGGATTGGTTATCTAAGAATCAGGCTAGCATCCATGGTGGTCAAGGTAGTTTGAGCTTTCGAGATAATCAAGCAAGGCAAGTCAAAGTGCAAGGGAAAAGTGGGAGCCCAAAGATTCAATTAATGAAGGCAAACCGTCTACTCAAGGGTATGAGAGCTGGTCAACAGGTATTTGTGGTCAAGTTGAATAAGGTCGATCCAAATTCAAGTGATACAAAACCCTCGTGGCTTCATGAATATTCAGATATTTTTCGTGAAGACCTTACCTCCCTTCCTCCAACCCGAGAAATTGACCATGAGATAGAGATTCTCTCAAGAAGTGAGCCCGTGTCAAAGAGACCTTACAAAATGGCCTTACCAGAGGCAATTGAACTGAAGGAGCAGCTTCGTCAACTTCTGGAACAGGGATTTATTAGACCAAGCAAATCTAGTTGGGGAGCACCGGTACTTTTTCAGAAAAAGAAAGATGGGACTTTACGACTCTGCATTGATTATAGAGGACTAAACCAGGTAACAGTTAAGAAAAACTATCCTATACCCCGAATCGATGAATTGCTGGACATGCTACATGGTTCTAAGGTCTTCTCAAAGATAGATCTAAGATCTGGTTACTATCAAATCAGAATAAAGGAATCAGATATTCCAAAGACAGCTTTCAACACCCGTTATGGCCATTTTGAATTTATAGTAATGTCATTTGGTCTAACCAATGCTCCAGCTACATTCAATAGATTGATGCAGGATATCTTCAGGCCTTACCTAGACGATTTTTTCCTTGTCTTCTTTGATGATATTCTGATCTACTCAAAAGATGAACAAGAACATGAAGCTCACCTAAGGAAGGTGTTAGATATTCTTCGCCAGCATAAGCTATACGCAAAGATGAGCAAGTGCTCATTTTTATCTCCAAGGATTGAATACTTGGGATTTATTGTTTCGTAAGAAGGAATTTCAGTAGACCCCGCTAAAGTTCAAGACATTGTTGAATGGCCTCGGCCAACTAATGTAAGTGAGATTAGAGGATTCTTGGGAATCACAGGCTGGTACAGAATCTTTATAAATAATTATGCGGTGATTGCCGCACCCTTGACAAACCTCTTGAAGAAAGGAGCAAGGATCAATTGGGAACCAGTACATCAAGAAAGGTTCGACCAACTTAAGCAATATCTGATTACGGCCCCATGTCTAAAGCTACCAGATTTCAATCAAGCCTTTGAAGTTGTCACTGATGCTAGTGGAATAGTAGTTGGAGGAGTGTTAACTCAAGAAGGCAGACCAATAGCTTTCACCTCACGTAAGCTTAAGGTTCATGAAAAGAACTATCCGACCCATGATCTCGAACTGTTGACAATCATTCATACTTTAAAGCTATGGAGACACTATTTATTGGGAAGAAAGTTTCGACTTATAACCGACCATAAGAGCTTAAAGTGGATCTTTACCCAAGCAACCTTGAATATGCGACAAAGGTGATGGGTGGAACTTTTACAGGAGTATGACTTTGATATTCTTTACCGCCCTGGGAAAGAAAACACAGTTGCAGATTCGTTGAGTCGGAAACCTTTTGTGGGACTCATATCCATACCTAATAACCCGATCATTAAAAGGATTAAGAAAGCTGCATCATCTGATCCAGAGCATCAAAGGCAGCTTAACCTTGTTCGATCTAGAGAGTCAAAGACTATACCTTCAATGATACACTTCTCAGAAGATGGACTTTGTCTCTACCACAGAGATAGGTTATGTGTACCGAGGGACCCTAACTTAAAGAAGGCTATTTTGTTCGAAGCCCACGATAGCCCTACTTCAGGACACCCAGGTTATGCAAAGACTCTCAATGCAATACGTAAAAGATTCTATTGGATTGGACAGAAGGCAGATGTACTACGCTATGTTCGCCAATGCTTATCATGCCAAAGGATTAAGGCTGAAAGGGTTAAACTTCCCGGTAAACTTCAACCTCTGGACATTCCACAAATGAAGTGGGAATGTATAAGCATGGACTTTGTCACAGGATTACCTACGGTAAAAGGTGGGTACAACTCACTTATGGTGGTCGTTGATCTACTCACGAAGGTTACACACCTCATCCCAGTCAAGACAACATTTACCGCCTCTGATATTGCACGACTATTTGTTAAAGAGGTTTTCAGATTGCATGGATTACCGAAGCGAATTGTAAGCGATCAAGATGGAAGTTTACTTCAAATTTTTGGACTTCGCTCTTCAAGGCAATTGGGACAGAATTGGACTTTAGTACCGCATACCATCCTCAATCAGATGGACAAACCGAGCGAGTCAACCAAGTCATTGAAGATATTCTCAGAGCTTATTGCAGTAGGGAACCTAAGCGATGGATTCAATTTTTACCTCTAGTGGAGTATGCCTACAATGCTTCTTATCACCAAAGCATTGGTATGACCCCATTTTGTGCCTTATATGGACATGACTGTATCTCTCCGCTTAATTTTTCAGATCCTACCATAAGAGTAGAAGCGTCTAAGAAGATGCTTGAAGAAATAGAAAGCGAAACGAAAGCCATTCGGAGGGATATTCAAGCGGCTCAGGATCGCCAAAAACAATATGCAGATGGAAAGAGATCCGAGCGAAGATTCAAAGAAGGCGACAAGGTTTTTCTTCGGATTCATCCAAAGAGAAGTACTTTATCTCTTGGAAAGTACAAGAAGCTTAGCCCACGTTATTGTGGTCCTTATGAAGTGATCAAGTGTATCGGTACTCAAGCTTACAAGTTGAAGTTACCAGAACATATTGAAGTTCATGACGTATTTCATGTGAGCTTATTGAAGCCCTATATCCCCAGTGATGATCAACTCCTAAATGATGAACAGATTATCATGCCTAACCAAAGTATCTTAGATCTCCAACCATCCAGGATTCTGGAGTCCCGAGAGAAGATTCTTCGGAATAGAATCCTCAGAGAACACCTTGTTCAATGGAAGGACTACCCTGAAGAAGATGCAACATGGGAAGATGAAGCTACCTTAGAGAAGGATTATCTTCACTTTTTCTCGAGATGAGGACATCTCGAATCCCTAAGTTGGGGAGATTGTAATGTACCCAACATTTATTCATATAAGCCATTTCAATTATTTTGCAAAGTAATTGAGATTCTCGATTTTGTGAGTCATCATGAGTTCATCAGAGCAATCGGATTGAAAATCGGGTTCAGAATCCATTTATTTATGATCTTTCTTTATGTGGAACGATAGGTTTATGTGGGAACCTAATTTATGTGTGAAGAAAAAGCTTAGAGATAGTATTTTTAGGAGAGAAAGAGAGGTAAGTCAAAATTAGGATACTTCTTTCTTATCTCTTTCAAAATAGAATGGGAACTTGTAAGTATAGAGCTTTTTAAAATCGCACATACGATTCGTGAACGCGCAAAAAAAAAAAAAAAAAAGAGCCGCGACGACGAGCGAGCTTTTTCCTTCTCCTATTCTTGAAACCTCTCGGTATTTTTAGCACCCCCCTAGGGCCTATATAAAGGACCCTTCTCTTCTCACTTTGAACACACACATCTACAGAAGCGGAAGCTCTCTCGCAACGACATGCCGGAGGAAACCTCTCTCCCTTAACCCCTCACCTTCAAGCCATCTCCATCTCCAATCGTCGACGTGCCGTCACCCGATTTGTGAACACTCTCTCTCTCTCTCTCTCTCTCTCTCTCTCTCTCTCTCTATCAACGCGCTTTTCTTTTCTCCATTCCAAAGCTATGGCTCCGAAGCGTGTAACGCGAAGTTCCAAGGACGCCCATGCCGTTGCACCACCTAGGAAGGTGGGAAGAAGGGTGTCAACTCCGAACGTACCTCATGCGGAAGCATCAATCGATGAAGAAGTAGAAGCTGTCCAACCGCCAGCACAAGAGTTAGCCGCACGCGCTCCAAATCCGGTAAAACAAATTTATAAATATGCATAGTATTCATGTTGACCGGTAAGATGAACTTAGATTTAACCTTACCTTAAACCGACCGGAAACGTGATTGTCAATCACATGAAACAAGCATATGTTTCATAAAGTAGTAAAAGTATTGTTTTTATAAACTGTTATTGTTTGATAAAGAAATATTGTTGATAAGTAATTATGGTTTGAGAATATGATTTTGATTGATCTTGTTGAAAGAAACATCTAGAATATGAAATACTGAAAGAAAATCTTGTTTCCAGATGGAACTCGCGGTTAGCGAGAGGAATCCGCGGTTAGTGGAAATTAAAGTTGAGGTCATCAACTTTCTCTTTTTTACCTTGCGGTTAGCAAGATGCCTTGCGGGTAGCAAGATGTCCCTTGCAGTTAGCAAAAGGGAAGTATGCGCATCTCGCAGTTAGCGATTAGGAAAAACCTTTGCAAAGGCTCTGTCGGTTAGACAGAGAAAGTCCGTGGTTAGCGGCAAAACTTGTATAGAAACTAAAGACTTTTTTTTTGCGGATTATGGAATTCTTTAACTCTGGTTATGAAAGAATTGTTCGATGATGTTTGAAAGGATTGTACTAAAAAACTTGTATTAAGAATTAATTAAGGAACATTGTTGTATATGTCGTGGTAGTAATTAGATAACATTAAAAGAACGGGTGAGTGCGGTGTGGAAAGTGGGGACTGGCTCAGGTTGCCAGTCAAGGATGGGTGGACTCGATTAGTTGAGTACTTTTCACTTTGTCTTAGTTAGTTAGAGATTTATCTCTTGTCATATTTCGGAATTAAGAATGGCGGCCGTGCCTCTTAAAGGCGGGGAAAAAGGCGTTGTTTTTGAATCCTTAATATGTGAAAGGGAATTTCTTCTCTTATAATGTAGGATCTAGAGTCCATAGAACCTTTAACCTCATCGACCTGGCTTGTGGCGTAGGGTCTTGTAACTACGAACACATTAGGTGGAAGTCTTCTTCTCTTTCGTTGCTCGTACCCTTGCTTCGCATTATCGGAGTAGGGTGTTGTCAACGGATTTAGGGAATAAAGAAGGCTATCTTCCAAGTCGCCCCGATCTTTTAGGACGGGGACCTTACAGATAGGCTCTCCTCTGGACTCATAGTCATTAGTGAGTCTTTCCTTTGTTTCCTCAAGTTTCTCTGGCGTTGGTTGGATAGGGGTTGGAGCAGGTGCCTCATGCCAATTTGCAGGTTTACCCAGCGGTTTTTCCATCAATGATTGAGCCGTCTTGATCATCTTTCTACACATATCCAACCTCTGTTTTTCTATTTCTGCATATGGGTAAGTCATCCACCTTTGCTCCTGGGTTTGGTTCTTTTTAAGTCGAGCTTCATAAGCTTTTAGAAGCGCATCCAACTACTCGTTTACCTTGTCTTCCAGTACAGATCCTCCTGATCCTGCACTTTTGGGCTCTGCTATTTCCTTGGGTGCTACGGCTGCTGTGGTGTGTGAGCTTAAGCTAGCTAAATCCTCTAACCGCTCCAATCTGTCCTTGGTATGTTTCAACTCCTCGGATAGGGCTGTTTGCTCTCGTTTTTTCCTGGCTTTCCTACGCACCTTTCTAGCTTTCCAAGTGCTTCTCTGATTTTTCGTTTCTGAACTTTGGGCATCGGTTTTTGGTTCTTCAACTATGGGTTCATTCATCCTTCTTTGGGCTTGGGCCCATGTTACCGCCTGAATAGGTATGATTGTTTCATTTTCCGATCCTCCACTGGAAGGTACTGTTTCTAACATGTTCAAGGTGGTTTTTGCTCCTTTGCTAAGGTTTTTAGGGCAATCGGGAATCAAATGAGTAATTCCGCATTCTGGGCAATACGCATTGACTCTAATGATTTCATCATGAGGACAGTCTCTCAACCAATGGTCTCCTCCACACTTGTAGCAGGGTCCCTTGGGTTGTTGAGGTGCTCCTTGAGCTCCTCTTTGTTGGTAAGCACGTCTCTGTCCGCCCATGCCTCCATTGGCTATGAGCATTAGTGTTCGTTCATCTAGGCTATATCTTCCTTCTCCCGCGGCCTGTGCAGCAGTTGGTGGTCCTTGATTCCCTATCATGCTTCATGGTTCTGGTGTCGAGGGTTCTTCTGGTGAATAATAGACAGGGTTTGCCGCATATCCATTGGGATCTTCATAATATGCATGCATAGGCACCAAAGCCTTTTCTTCTGATTCAGTTACTGTTGGTGTGTATCTTATACCAACTGGTCGTAATCCTGGTAGGGGTGGTTGTTGTCCCAACACCGGGTGTGGTCTTTCTACACCTACAGGTCCTGGTAAGTTGCCTGCTTGATATCTAGGCATCGATGGAACTTGAGGGGAAGCAACTGGAGCTTGGTATTGATCAGTCTAATCAACTCCAAATTGGACCAAAATTGACTAAGAGGCTTGCCCTAGGCTATATAACACCTTACTATGCTCAAAGTCAAAGTCTGGCTTCATTTTCTTGTATTAGACTTCCTACGCGTAGGATGTCTTTTTTCATCATTATGGCTTCAAACTCAAAGCCCAGGCTCCCCTTGAGTTGCTGATCACTTTGGCATACTCAGAAATCAATTTGGAGTCCCAAATCACTCAAAAGACATCCTACGCGTAGGATGTCTTTTTGGCCTGTTTGACCCCAGATTTGTCCCACAGCTTCCCCTTGATGTCAATAATCCAGTGGTATGCTTAGATTTTGTTTTGGATATCAAAAGTCCCAAATTTCAGCTGTTTTTTCTTTTTTAGTCAAAAGTGCTAAAGTCTGCTTTGAACCCAATTTTCTTACCCAAATGAGGTGAAACCCCTTTCAGTCACTCAATATATCATGCAAGACATGCTCATGCAGCCATCTTATGGTTTTGGTCCCAAAATAATGTTTTGGCACTATTTGGGTAGGATGTCTGGCAATTTCAGTCTATCTGGCCTTATCCTGTCAAGATATGGCCAAATTTCCACTTTCCAATTGAAATTAGGGTAAACCCTACCTTTTGAAAACACTGGTCAACTCAAAATCCCAAAATTCGTCCCAGATTAGCCTGTAGACATCCTACGCGTAGGATGTCTCCTGCTTAAAATTAAAGTTTTTTTCTGACAGGAATGCTTCTGATGCTCTGTAGATCTATGAGAAACACTCACAGTAACTTTTGGACTTCAATTAGGCTTTCAAACACACTTTTGCGTCTTTTTGCGTCTTTTACAAACTTGTAATGATTCTACCAAGCAAGTGTACATGCATGAAATGCTATAGATCCTGAATCGTGATGTCCTACTTACTCTACTCCTACCTATCGTGTGAAATGGTGATAATGGTGTTTTTGGTTGCTTTTTGGCCTCTCCGGACTCTCAAGCTCTCCTCTCACCGCTTCTACCACTCCAACTCCTACTCTAGGAATCGACTACTACCTAAAACTACCTAAGTCAACCTCGTCTACCTAAGTCGAAGGATCTACGCCAGACACACGCTTCCTAGACTCCCTCTAAGACCTAGAGAGTACTCCACCCTCTGATCCTATCTAAATGTAAAGCGAGACTCTTGGCACGCCAAAAATCCCAATCCTCAAGGATTAGTCTCGGTCACCTATCTAAGGTTTTCGTCCCCGGCAGTGGCGCCAATGTTGGACGGACACGCCGCGACGGACGTCAGCACAGCGAGAACTCACCTAACATGTAATGCCAGCTAAGGACGAAGCTCGACCCGGAGGCGCGTGGAAGCAAGCATAAGGTGTCAACCTACACTCGACCGACTCCTAACCAATTCCTACAGAGGTCTATACCAATTGTCTAAGTCACAGCCTTCAAGAGTGCAAGAGAGGAAACTTCCTACAATGCTTTCTAGAGCCAAACACCCATCAAACAATCTCGAAACACCATAGAACTTGAAGGAGACCCTACTAATACCAATAGGTCACTCTCCCTAGGGTCTATGAACTAAAATCCCGACCCAAAACACCCGGTGCAGAAACACGTAGGATGTCTGGCCAAAATCTACAGGTCTTTGTTACCAAAATCTAAAGTGCCTAAAGTGTAGTTCTACTCAATGTGAACACGTGGATATGCTGCAATGAAAAATCGGACAACGTATGCTCACCCAAACAACCAATGAAGCTCGTAGAAGGAGCTCGCAAAGCCAGACCGTACGCGCGCAATGTTGGTATTGGCGCGTAGCTCTAGTCGGGGGCAACACGCTGCACTTCTCCGCACTCGATTCCGACCACCGGAGCACACGTAGCGTCAAGATGAAGCTGACACTCTCTCTCTCTCTCGTACACAGTACGTTCACTCACAGACTTCAAAACCTCCTTTAAAATGACAAAAGGGTCTTTCATTAAGGTCAAAAAGTGGTATATATACCTTACAACTTCTCAAACCCTAAAGTTACAAAATCAACCATCTACTCAATCTAACTATAAAAACTGGGATACAATCTGGAAACTTCTGTAAGTCCCAATAATTACAAGGTGAAAAATCCGGTTTTCCTTAATGAATGAATAATTACAATAATAATAGTCCTCCGAGTAGTTAGATGCCGTGGGGTGTGTCCAGCTTCTAACAGAGTCTAAATAATTTTCTGAGACTGCTTCAAAGATAGTGCCCAAGTGATCACCTTGATTCACACTCTCTTCGGTGGATACCCTACTAGTGGTCTCTCCAAATATGCCTTGATTTGCTAGTATACGACCAGATCTAATAGACTTTTCAAGAGATGGATTGAATTGTTATCTATTTTTCCACTTGACTTGAATTCAACTTCTGTCAAGCTCTCAATTCTTTTGCTGGAAACCTGGTTCTTGTATCAGTTTTAACCAAGTTAGCAATTTTCTCTCAAAGGACTGTACATTTTTTTCTAGCTATTGTGATTGGTCGGTGTATATGACTTCCATCTGAACTAAGTGAGTCAGCAAATGAGACTTCCAAACTCTACCCTTGCAAAGAGCTAAAGGAATAATCTACAACCTAGAAACTGAGTTAACATGTTCCAATTTGGACGCGATGGAATCCAAACTTGACCAATGGCTTTGTATTATATTGTTCTAGTATTGTACAAGCTCAAAAGTCCAAAATCTTGTCTTTGGGGCTCAAAAGTAAATAATTCGATTATTACATTTTTTCAAATTTTCTCACTTTTTAGGCTTGTTTTGCCATATAAACACCTTGTTGTACTCTTTGCACAAGTTTCACTGAGTTTGAACAAGATTTGTCCAAGTTATCATCAATTTAGTGTCTACAGACTCAGCTTTCAAGAATCTAGCTTAAGTCTCACTTTCGATCCAAATTTCGCCAAATTTGATTTTTTGGAGTCTACTCGATATGCTTGACCTTATGCAAAAATTCTCAAACCTGGAGCAATAGTAAATAATCGTAATAATTTGCTTTTGGGATTTTTAAAAGCATTTTTTGCCAAGATGTTGATACAAACAAGTAAAGCAACTCAGCTTAATCTCCCTAGAAAAGTTTCACCAAGTTTCGACAAACCTTGCTCAATTTGCAACAGTTTCGTGTCTGTAAACTGTCTTTACACATCTAGTCACAATTTTCACTTTATAGATCCAAATCTTACCAAATTTGATATGTGTGCTTAATACAACATGAAAGAACTTGTGGTATGCTTGGTTGGCCAAAAGACTTTGAAAATTGAACAAAAGTAAATAATCACGATTATTTACTTCTGGTAAATTTTAGCATAATTTTGATCATTTGAGCATACACACATATTCTACACTTTAAACTAAGCCTCTAAACTCAAATCTCGACAATCAGTACAAATTTTAGTTTTTGTCCAGCTTTTGGTCTGTTTTGTGATCCAAATTCTATGAGCCTTCACAAAAGATGTTTGTAATCATGCATCGAGTCTCTAGTATCAACCTTGATCAATTTTGAGCTAAAAGTAAATAATTGTGATTATCTACTTTTGGCCTAAAACGAACACTTTTTGCACTTTTTTCAATGGTCGGTCTTTTTTAAGCCTCTGAGTCAAGTCAAAACTTAATTTGGCATATATTCTCAAGAAAATGTAAATAATCTGAGTTTTTGCAAACTCTTAAAAATTTACCTCAAATGCATCTTCAAGCTTACCCACTAGTTCATACAACCTTTATGAGCATAATCTCTAGCCGAATTCAGTGGTTGACAGTATTTTGGTCTTGTTTCAAGCCGTAGACCTAAAATTCTGCAACTTCACATAAACAACTCACAGATGACTCTTTTGGAGTGAGCAATGATCTGAGATCCCAACTCAGATTCTACTTACCCTACTCCTAGGTTCTTCTGCAATTGGGTTGTGGAAGGTATCCACAAATACTTGTTTTCTTGCTTTTTATGGGTTTTTGAGTCTTGATCTTAAGACTTTTCTTGTCCATCGATCATTCTCAAAATCCTAACCTGATCCTATAATCCTACAATGTACTTAGCAAGTACAATCTGAAGGTGCCGCGAGTGCAAGTGCAAGAGCCGAGAGAGAGAGAGAGAGAGAGAGAGAGAGAGAGAGAGAGAGAGAGAGAGAGAGAGAGACCTTCTAGTGGGTGGAGCACACAACAACGTTATCCTATTATCGTGTTGTAGCTCCTTATTCTCTTTTGTATCAAAGAATAAGTGTATAATTGGTTAAGTTAGTAGATGGGTTAGTAGTAAGTGGGATGTTTGGCCAGTTGGCCTGAATCCCAACAAACTCCCATAAAGTCCAACGCAGCCCAAGTGACCTGGTATGTACAACCGTGAAGCATAGTGGCTTCAACCTATACCCATCAACTCACTGCAATGTGTAAACTGCTCCAAAGCTAAGACTTTCGTCAAAGAATCTACTGGGTTGTCGTCAGTGTGTACCTTGACCAAATCAATGAGCTTTTTGGCCAAGAAATCTCTCACGAGATGATACCTGACTTCAATGTGTTTTGATATAGAGTGAAACACGGGATTCCTTGCCAATGCAAGAGCACTCTGACTAGCACAATATATCACTGGAGTCTCATCAGTGCTAAGATTTTTGACCAAGCAAGATAATCGTACAGTCTCTTTACTTGCATCCGACAATTCAACGTACCCTGCTTCCGTAGTGGAAGATGACGTACAATCTTGAAGACATGACCTCCAAGATACTGCTGCTCCAAAAAATATGAAAAGAAAGCCAGATGTCGATCTCCTATTGTCGACACAACCCGCATAGTCTCCATCCGCATAACCCACAATGGATGCATCGTTGTTCCCGAAGCGTAAACACCTACCGACCATACCATTGAGGTACCTAAGAATGTGCTTCACTGCTTCCCAATGCTTGCTGCCAAGATTTGCCATATATTGGCTGACCACTCCCATTGCAAAAGAAATGTCTGGCCTTGTGGCCACCATAGCATACATGAGACTGCCCAGTGCCAAAGAATATGGTACCTTGGCCTTTTTTGCTCGCTCAGCATCAGATTTGGATGCAACTTCATTGTTGAGTTTCAAGAATGCTTGCATTGGGGTACCCAATGCTTCCTCGCCTACATATTGAAACGTTGCAAAACTTTCTCAATGTATGTTCCTTGAGATAACTCAAGAATATAACGTTTGAGATCTCTTTTGATTCGCATGCCATGAAAGTGTGTAGCATCCCCCAAATCTTTCATTGCAAAATTGTTGCTAAGTGTTTTCTTCAAGTTGGCAATCTCCGCAATGGATCTCCCAGCTATAAGCAAGTCATCAACATATAGAACTAGAATGGTCATCGAGCCATCATCTAGCTTTCTCGTGTACAAGCAGTGATCCTCTTCACTCCTTTTATACCCTTGAGACCTCATACATGCATCAAATTTATGATAGCACTGCCTTGAACCCTGCTTTAAGCCAGAAAGTGCCTTTTTTATTTTACATACTAGCTCCTCACGAGATGCGTTCTTCTGAACAAACCCTTCAAGCTGCTGCATGTAAACATCCTCATCTAGATCCCCATGAAGAAATGATGTCTTCACATCCATTTGGACAAGTTCCATGTCCTCTATCGCTACAAGACCAAGTACGGTTTTAAGCGTGTCATCTTGACCACAGGCAAGAATATTTCATCAATATCGACTCCCTTTTGCTATTTGAACCCTTTGGCTACAAGTCTAGCCTTGTACTTTGGATTTGGATCACCTGAGGTAAACTTCTTCTTGTAAACCTATTTGCAAGGTAAAGCTTTTTCATCATTTGGCAGTTCTACCGAGTCCCAAGTGTCATTAGCCAAAATCAAGTTATACTCAGATTCCATAGCATGCTCCCACTGCACCACATCATCCGTCGTCATGGCTTCTTGGTAGCAGCTTGGCTCACCGCAATTGGTCAACATGATGTAATCAAGACTTGGCTCAAAACGTGCAGCTGGACGAGAGACTCTAGTAGACTGTCTCATTCCTTGACCATTTCTATCAGCTCCCTCTAGAGCATTGCTAGTGGAAAAGACATCACTAGCCCGTTGAGTTGATTTCATTGTCTCTAAGGCAACATCCTCAAAAGTGACTCTCCAAACCTCTATTTCCTTGATAGGTTGTTTATGCATCTTTGACTCATTGAACATCACATCTGAATTACGGATGACTTGATGAGATTTTGGATGCCAGAGACAATATCCCATCCCTCCATCTGCACCATATCAAATGAAAATACATTTGTGTGACTTTGGCTCTAACTTTTGTTGAAGTTGTTACAACCAAAAACACGTAGATGGTCATAGTGGGGCTTACATTTAGACCATAACTCTTTTGGAATCTCATAATTCAATGGTGTACTAGGCAAACGATTTATGATGTGCAGTGCTGTCAAGACGGCTTTTGCCCAAAAGCCTTGTGTGAAATTTTCCATAGAAAACATGGTTGTGACTCTTTCCTGAATCGTACGATTCATGTGGTCAGAAACTCCATTATGAGTTGTTGTGTATGGTGCAATTACTTCCTTTTAATCCCCCTTTTAGCACCAAAATTGTCAAACTCCTTTGAGACATACTCTCCATCGTTGTCACTCCGCAACCTCTTGCGTTTCTTGCCACACTAATTCTAAACGAGTGCCAACAATTTTTGGAACACAAAAAGAACTTGATCCTTATGTTTCAAAGGATATGCCAACACCTTTCGAGTAGAGTTGTCTATGAATGTCAAAAAAAGTTGCCCCCCCTAGAGATTTGGTTGACATAGGACCACAAACATCACTACGTACTAAATCTAGAGGTGCAACTTGCTTTTGACCCAATGGTAAGTGGACGGACCTAGTCTGTTTTCCATAGATACAATGTTCACAAACAAGAAAGTCAACATAAGACAAAACAGGTAAGTAGCCAAAACAAGTATGAGTTCTCATTCCTTTTTGGCTAATATGACCTAGTCGGCAATGCCACAACTCAGTGGACGGTATCTCGGCTATAGATATGTAATCATGACCAACATCTAACACATGCATGGAATACAAGGTACCATGCTTCTGACCTCTAAGTACAACAAGATTACCTTTGTGTACTATCCATGAACCATTTCCAAATGTGGTGTTGTAAACCAAATCATCAAGCTAACCAACAAAAAACAAGCTCTTAGTCAACTTGGGCACATGTCTGACATTACATAAAATAAAGTGCATGCCATTTCTTAGATGCAATTTGACGTTTCTGACATCCTCAAGGTCTAGTTCATAGGCATCACCAAGTCTCACTTTGCCACAAGAGTGAGAATAAGTAGAGAACCACTCTCTATGTGGTGTCACATGGAAACTCGCACCAGAATCTACTATCCAGTTATGTGCATATTGCACATCTTCTGTAACAAGAGCCTTGAAAGGTAGACCTGCTGTGAATACCAATACGTCAGAGGTAAGTGGCATAACAACCCTTGGAAGAGTCTCTACAATAGGAGCATTTGAAGACTCTAGCACATTGATCTCCTCTAACTTTGCTTTGCTCTTGTTACCGGATTGTTTATCCTTCTTGCTTTGCTGTCATTTCCTACAATCCTTCTTCACATGCCCTTTTTTATGGTAGTGATAACACTCGACATTACACATAGAACCCCAAGACTTACTGCGTGAGCCCCCACATTCCTTGCTTTTGGCACGACTTTGAGTACGACCCCTCTGTCTATCACTAGCAACATACACATCACCATCCTTCTTGCCTTTGAGAGATTTCCTATAAATATCCTCAATAAACAGACTCCCAAGGACGTCATTGTACACAAGACAAGTATCAAGTGATGAGTTGCTAATCACAGTACAGAACGTATCCCAAGACGAGGGTAAATTGCATAGCAAGAAGATACATTTAATTTCATCATCAAAGACCAAACCTTGAGTGGTCAACTGAGTGAAAACGATAAATTGAACTCATTAATGTAAGTAGAAACAGTGCCCTCTTCCTTCATACAAAGGTCAAACAGCTTCTTAATCAAGAAAACCTTATTAGTGGCACTTTTGTTCTCATAAGTGGAACACAATTTATCCCATACATCTCTAGCAGTCCTTTCTCCAACTATAGTAAAGTACACTGACTCGGCCAAATGCAAACAGAGGGTAGATTTGGCCTAAGCATCAAGTCTCTCCCACTCAGCATCTGTATACTCACCCTCTGGGCACTCCATGATAGGATCCAACTGGCCTTTTTGTATGAGAACCTCTTGAATCTGCTCTTTCTAGATAGAAAAATTCATCCCATCAAATTTTTGAATATTGTAAATATCCTTTTCACCGCTAGATGACATGGCTACAAGCTAAAGATAATATGGTGATAAACACTGGTGATTCTTGGAAAAATTTGGCAGAGTTTCCCTAGAAAAACTGATAGAATCTCAATCCAAAATTGTCACAAGAGATCAATAATGCATTAAAAGTAATGCTCTTAGAGCATAAGACAAGCGCATCAACCACTAAATGTGCATTAAAAAAAGGCAAAAACTGACCCAAGACTGCCAACACGGCATCAAACACACCTAGCCCTCTCTATACATGTCCTATGGCGAGGCCACAAAAAAGGGATACACCAAAAACCTGTATCACCAAAAGGATCTCAGCATTCAAGAATCCTCGAGCTCAAGAAAACCTCATGCTATTGACCCTCTCAAAAGGTTATGCAGACAATAAACCAGCCGATTCTAAGAAAGGGACTCCAAATCGAGTCTCAAAAACGGTCAGGACCGCCAGAAACAAGCCAAATCGGCTCCACAAAAGGTACATATGGCAGTTCGCAACTCAACGAACATCCACTGTCAATAATACTGCAAGGTGCAGTATATGTGCTCAAACATGCGCCAAAAAAAATGTTCAAGCAATAAACAAATCCCTACACGGAGTAGAACCGCTCTCAAAACAGCTCAAGCACTATCAAAAGTGCCAAAACAATGCATATGTGCATCAAGTATTCCCACTGAAATCTGTGCTGATGCAAAACACTGCAACCTGTAAGAAACTTGGATGTCTTGTATGTATGCAAGAACCTGTGAGGAGATGGATGCCTGAAAAAATCGAGACAATGTCCATGCCAGAAAGTGCCCATAACCACCGTCTCAATAGCACGTAATAGCCATAAAATGGCTATATACAATCCCAAAATAGCCTCTGAACAACCTGCACTTGTGTTGTGTACCTGTACCTGTACCTGTAGTAAAAGTGGAGTTGAAAAATACAACTTCTAAAGTGTAGCTTGAATGAAGCTTTTGACTGCACGAATAGCTTTGAAAGGGGGGTAAAACCCTAGGACACCTACTGGAAATGCCCTCGAAACGTTGAATTTATCGATGCCAAAATTGAAACACTTGCACTTTTGAAAAAGCACGCACGCGTGGATGCAATAACGGCAAGCACAAACCTTGCTCTAATACCAGTTTGCCACGAGAAGCATGTACGAGTGCAAGTGCAAGAGCCGAGAGAGAGAGAGAGAGAGAGAGAGAGAGAGAGAGAGAGAGAGAGAGAGAGAGAGAGAGAGAGAGAGAGAGAGAGAGAGAGAGAGAGAGACCTTCTGTTGGGTGGAGCACACAACAACATTATATTGTTATCCTGTGCAGCTCCTTATTCTCTTTTGTATTAAAGAATAAGTGTATATCCGGTTGAGTTAGTAGATAGGTTAGTAGAAAGTGGGATGTATATCTGGTTGAGTTAGTAGATAGGTTAGTAATAAGTGTATATCTGGTTGAGTTAGTAGATAGGTTAGTAGTAAGTGGGATGTACGGCCTACCTCTACACAGCAAGAGACAACAACCTTAAGCTATGCGGTTTTAAAGAGAAAGTTCAGTGAACCCTACCAGACTCAAGTGCTCCAATTAATGATGCACATGGTTTGACTATCAAGCTCACTTTAGTAAACCCTATCAAGCTCACTTTAGTAAACCCTGTCAAGCTCAAGTATGTCTTACTCTGTCTGCACACAGAATGGCCATCAAGTCGTTTACTTTAAGTTATGGTAGTAGAACCAACTCAAAAGATGTGAAGATACTTCATCATTTGTCCAAAGAAGTCAATAGTCATGTAAGCTTATTGATCACATTACCAAAACTCTTTTGACTTAGCATAAATCTAGAAACCAAGACCTTGCACTATGCACCATGCTACAATAGATAACTGGTACTCTTTGAATATGAAACTTGCACTTTAGTAGCCCTCCACGATCAAATGAGAAACCAATCATTTGCCCCACTGAGCATTCCTTTAAAAAAAATTCACCATCCTCTAGGATCATAGAGAAAATAAAAGAATCATATGGCATATAAGTCAATTGCCCCGGACCATGCATATATCATTCACCTTCTGGGTCAAAAGATAGCTCAAAATCTCCTACATCATAGGGTAACATCAAATCCCATATAGCATCAGGTATCACTAGATACTGCCATATCCCGTGTGGAGCTAGCTCATTCAATTGCCTATCATCAATCACAGGTAAAAGCATTGGTAGTGCACCCTCACTCTCACTAGTATTGGAATCCCAATCATGCATATTTGAATACATCAAGTATTTGGACAAAATTTCTTCATTAGGCTCGCAAGATGCATCAAAAAATAATTCTCTACCTTGTAGAGGCTCAAAATCAAGTAGAGCATCATCCAACAATTGTTAGGAAATAAGACGTAGCTAAATAGATAATTGAGTAGATTACTTAATGGAGAGAGACAGATTTACATACACGAGATTATAGAGTAGAGAGAGAGAGAGAGAGAGAGAGAGAGTACACATGATATACGTGGTTCACCCAATGTGGGCTACGTCCACGGGAAAGCAGCCACTCAATGGCTTTAGTACTTCAAAACAAGAAGTAGTTTACAAAGGGATTATACCCTTAATGGAGCTCCCGCCTTGCTTCACTCTCACCACCTCACACTCACCTTGTTGCATCAACTTCACACTATGAAATGTGTGTAGAAATGGCCTCCTTTTATAAGCCAAAAGGGCTGCCCTCTCTTATGAGAGACAGCCATGTGTAGCCGCCCTTGTGCGAATAAGTCCAAATCGGACCCTCCAATCCGCCCATGTGTGGCCGCCCTTGAGAAGACAAGTCCGCTTTTGAATTCGGCCACCGGCCATTGACTTCCGACCACCGGCCATCGGCCATTGACTACCGGCCACCGGCCAACCGACCGGTTGTTTTCCGACCACTTTCCGGCCGCCGTCCGGCCATAATATTCCGGCCTCTAAAGTTGCCCCTGATTCTTGTCCGTGAAAATTTTGGTTTCCGGTGAGTGATTTTCCTTCACGCACGATGGCTTCTCCTCATAATGGGGGCCTTACAAATGTGCGCTTTTACCACAGAAAATTACAAGGGTAAATCAGGCTCCATACTTAACAACAATTGCATAAGGTCATCATCAGCTGCATATGAACAAACTTGCTCATGCATGCATCTATATTGATTGGTATCCGTAGCATCTATACTTGGGAATCCTTCCAAAGCATCATCCAATAATCACATAAGATCAAGGTCCACCGCTTCAGAAGGTTCCTCCATTTTGCACATCTCAGGTTGTTGTAAACTAAGATTTCCACATATGACATGCATACTGAACACATCTATTGTAAACTGATCTTCAAGTCTTTCACTCTCATCCAAATATCTTTGCACTTCTATAGCACAAAGTTCACCATGCACATTGAAAATTTCATCTATTGCTCTGTCTGTATCATTGACACAGTGAAACCAATCATATTCCACACCAAGAGATTGCACTTCACTATGCACCCCGTATGAATCAGCATCATCAAGTTTATGATCATTCTACCATAGTGTGAGCCCTATCTCACAAAATCTTGATAAAGAAGAAGTTCTCTCCTCCTCTAAATCATCAGCAAATTCAGGATCAGTTTGCCACATCGGTAGCTCTGGGTCACAGAAACTTGTCAAAGAAGGAGTTTGCACCCCCTCTGAACAATCATCATCAAATTCAAGCTCAATTTTCCACATTGGTAGCTTGGAATCACAACAGCTTATCAATGAAGGAGTATGTGCCCCCTCTGATTCAACATTGTCCAGATCTTCAAACACATACTCTTGCTTAACCAAGTCCTCAAAATCTCACATATCCAAATTTGGAAAATCTGGTATACCCAACTCCATGGTCTTGCTGCTCTCAATTGCAGCCTTCCTTTGACCTATAGCATATGTATCATCAATCAACTCTATGGTAGAATCAGTACCAAAACCATTTTGCTCTAATTCTGAGTTAGTAGCAAAAGTATCAGTTGAAATCGAATCTTCATGCATGTCTACTTGAATATGGTTGCACTCATTCACCTGCACAATTTCTTCTTGAGCTTTAGCCAATTTGTTGTTTTGATCCCTTGATTTCTTTCCTCCTGTATTGCATGTATATATTCTTTGCAAAATTCACCCTGTGTATCATGAGGCTGTAGAGCCTCACCCTCAAAGACTTCTACTTCATGCACAACATATGAAAAACCCAGCTTTTCATACAAAGATGCAACTATATCTTCATTATTAGCCCGTAAGAAGGTAGCATCTTGTACAATACACTCATCAATCACAAATTCTAATTTGGATCGTACTTGTTCTCAGATATCTGTGTAGTTTGGTAGACTTGGACTCTGATCTTGATAGCTTGCATAATGCTCAGAACTTACTTGTACAATAGCTTCTTTGAAGTATTCCCAATCGTCATTGCAGGATTTCGTAACCTCTTGACTCTGCTCCTTCAAATATGAGTTCGATAACTGCTCAAAGGATCTGATCAATAACTCTTCTCGTATCCCTCTTAACTTGGTTTCCAACTCATAGCACTCTAGGTAGCCCTCTAGATCATAACCATCCATTTGATTTTTCTTCTTCATGGTCTCCATTTCGAGCAGAGATCCTTGAACCAATTGAAACATCTTTAAAAATATGGAGTTGATGACTCATCATCAAAACCATTTGCACTTAACTCTTCAATCAACTTCATCATCTGCTCTAAATTATCCATCTTTACCTCCCACCCTAGCTCGATTTTGCGTCGGGTTCACCAAATATGTTGGGGGAAATGTGAGTCAGGGTAGGTGCGGGGCCTCTGGCTATGGGAGGTGTGAAAGATAGAGAACAACAGACACTGAAAGCTCTAGCAATCATCGTAATCATCAATTAGTTGAGTAAATCTTTAGGTATAAACTTGATTGATCGCCAAGGTGTACTGTTAGTAGCATTATCACTGGGATTAATTGAAACTAGGATTTTAAGCTCCCTTTACAAGATTAAGCGGGCCGTTAATGGCTCCCAGACTTATCAAGATGATTAATCAATTTTAAGTTGATGACGGTGATAATTTTCCTCCATGTCACTTTTCTTGCATCAATTGCCCTCAAGAAAACTCTCTCAAAACTCTCGTTTGATTGTCATTATTCTCCTCTTCAATTGCTAACAAAAGCTTTCCAAAACGCTCTCTAAACTCCCTTTGTCTTTGTGTCCCCTTGTTGGAAAGAATTCAAACTCTCTCCATCTCTGTCTCTAATTTCTTCTGCCACAATTGCCAACAATAAGCTCCACTCTTCTCATGTGAATGTCTTGCTCTGATTGCCCTTGGTGCTTCCTTGTCTTTCTTAGTCGAGAGATAGAGAGATCGAGATCTCCTAGTTCCCTCCTCCCCTTGAGCTTGCTTATCAAGCCTTTATGTGCTTCAACCTTCTTCTTGCCTTGTGCCTTGCAAGCCTCGGGCCTCACCCGCTTACTTCCTTAGTCGAGATGAAGAGAGAGAAAGACTTCGTCCTTGATGTGGAGAGCCCGAGAGATAGATCCAGTCCCTTTATGAGAGAGAGAGAGAGAGAGAGAGAGAGAGAGAGAGAGAGAGAGAGAGAGAGAGAGAGAGAGAGAGAGAGAGACACACACACACACACACACACAGAGTCCGTCCTTGTTGAGCTCCGTACAAGAGAGAACATACCCCTCCTTAGAGAGAGAGAGAGAGAGAGAGAGAGAGAGAGAGAGAGAGAGAGAGAGAGAGAGAGAGAGAGAGAGAACCCTCCTTTCTCCTCTTGTTCCTCCTCGTACAAGCCTCCTCCCTCTTATCTCCTTGATGTTGAGAGCAAGAGGGAGAGATGATTCCCTCCTTGAGGTCGAGAGCAAGAGTCTTCTCCCTCCTTCGACTTCTCAAGCTACCCTTCTTCCTTCTTTCTTGTTCAAGCCTTGCCTCATGAAAGACCCTTCTTCTTCCTCTTGTCTTCTCTCCCTTTTGTTACCTTTCTCGTTCATGCCCTCTCTTGTTACCTCCTCACGCTCCCTTTATGTCTTGCACGTGCATGCCCTCCTTTATGTTAACTGAGTCAACGTCAATTAACAGAAGCTGCTAAAGACCAAAGACGTATGGATGCACATCAAGGATGAATACAAAGAAGGATTAAAGATTGGAGTTACACATTTTACACATTTTTCCAAGATGGTCCTATATTGTAAATTCCCAATTTATTTCAAGCCATTGTAATATTTTTAATGTGTTATGGGATCAATGGGAGTTCCAAGCTGTAAAGAACAGGTCAGTTAGTGTGTCTAGGTTGTAGATTCAGCAAGTGGTGGAGACCTAAATACCTTGGACGCCCGAACATTGCATATTTTTACCCTAGGTATATAAGGCAGTGTGTAAAAGAAATTAGGGTTCTCAAGCTCATTTGTTGAGAGCACTCTTTGGTGAGAGCTCTTGAGGTGTGTGGCTATGGAGTCCTTGAGCTTATCCTTGCTCATGTGACTTGATTAACAATAATCAATGCTTAATTCTCTTTCACTGTGCCTCTCTCATGCTTCTTGTGATTGCCCATGACGCTTTGATTAGCTAGATCTTAACTAGTTAGTGGTTAATCCATCTCTAATCTTGTGTGATTGCCCTCTCTTGTTTGTGTGTGCATGTAGGTTTGATTGGAGTGTGGTGCTCAATAGATCTATGTGTGTGTGTGCTTGCGATTAGTGTGTTGCATGATAGGATTAGTGTTGTGTGCGTCTTGTAATCCTTAGTGTGTGTGATTGGGTTGATTGGAGGTGAAGGGAAGTGGAGATGGAGATTTTTCATCATTGTGACTTAGCTCCTTCATAGGTCGAGAAGCTCACCTCATAGAGTTAACCATTCGTGTTGCCATGATTATCTTACTAATCGTGTTGCCATGATTATCTTACTAATTGTGTGAGTGTTTCCATGCCCTAGCCAGGTAGCTCATCCCTCTGGATTGATGATTTTGTTGGTCATTGGAGCTATGCAACGATGGAACCCCCAACATTTGGCACCGTTGCCGGGGACGATGGCCTGCGCTAGTGTAATTGTGGCATAATCGGATGTGTTTCTTTCCTATTTTTACTAGTAATTTCACATGTGTGTTTATGGTTTTGTGGATTTTGGATGTGTGTGCATGAAGCAATGTGCTCATTATTCACTGTATCTTGCCAATTGTGTGTTTACACACTCTAATTTCACACTAACCCCTTGCTAATTGCACTAATTTTTGTTAACTTACATACTAATTTGCTACTAGAGATTGGAGCTTTCAACCGTTCAATCGATCTTCAATGGAAAGGTAATCAAGGTGGTATTCCCAAGCTCCCTAGAATCGAAAGATGTGTAGAATTGTGTAGAGACTCCACCATGATGCAATGTAATGTTGATGCTATGATGCTATGAAATTTTTGGATTGTTTGTTTTCATGCCGTCGTAATGCTGAAATTTTCCAAAATTGGTGGTGTATGAAATTGCAAGTTTCAAATGCTAATTGGTGAATGTGTGTTGCTAATTGATTTAATTGCATGCTTGAATGGTCAATTGCAAGTGTGTGTGCACTAAAATCATGTGTGTGTACACTATTTTTCCCTTGATTGTGCACCTAAAAATCAAGTCTGCTTAATGATTTTTCAATTGTGATGATTGATTTGTGTTGTGGTCATACCCAACTAGAGATTTGTGAAATCACATTGCAATTTTGACAAGATTAACCCTTTTGTGTGTGCACCTAAAGATTGGTTAAAACTGTCAATTATTAGTGTGTGTGTGTGTGCCTAAAAAGTGCTTAATGTGTATGATTAATTCAATTTCTGATTGCATGTTTGGTAGTGTAATGGTTGACTGCTATGTTTTTGAGCTCAAAATAGGGATTTACACACTCCAATTGCGTCGAATTTTGACCTAATTTTGCCGGTTTTAATTGCCTACTTTGGATTTTATTGATCAAATTATTTGGCAATTGAATTGATGTGCTTTTTGTGATTTTATTTGGCTGCACTAATCCCCTATCTGTGAATTTTCAAAATTTCTTTGGGTATTTTTCGGATAATTTTTGTAATTTTTTTGGCAATTTTTTTCTAATTTTTGCATTAATTTTCTGCTTGATTACATAAAAATTTGATTTTTCGTGATCTTCACGAGCTATTTTGTGTGCGTGTTTACGGCTTGATTTCGACCGCCTTTGGGCTTTCGTTCGTCAAATTTTGAGCATTTCACTATTTCCGAGGGCTGGGTCGATGATTTTATCGAATTTGGCTTTTTTGTTAAAAACTACTATTTTTGGTGTGCTTTTGCGTGTCAAAAGTGTTCGATTGTGATTGTCGATGATTTTCTAAGACTCCTAGAATTTTTTGGACTTTTTTGGCAATTTTTGGGATTTTTGGATCATTTTTTGAGTTCTCGGGTGATTTTCGGCCTAATTTTGGCATTTTCGGACATTCAATAATTTTAAAAAAAAACAATTTGGAGTAAATTTTGATTTTTGCGGACTCGCTGTGGGAACGGCTCCTGTGGTGCTAAGGTTTCTCCCCAATCTCTCTCTTCTATCTCCCTCACCCCGAGTATTAATTGTCTCTCTCTAACTCTTTCTTCTCTCTCTAACTTTCTCTTTCCCCGTACACCTTCACCCCCTTTCTCTTCTTTAAATTTATCACACCCCCTCTCTCCCTCTTTGTCGTGTACCCAACCTCTGCCCGGCTGTCACTGTCCCGCCAGGCCCGGACCCGCCTGCAGTTGACACTGCTCCCCGCCTTTACTTCGCCTAGGATCTCGTGCAGCGCGCCGAGTGCTAGGCCCCGTTGTTTAACCCCGCCACGTTAGCACCGTCCACACGCGTGCCCTCTCTCTCTTTTCTCTGTTGCCTCCCCAGGCTCGTACACTCCTCTGCCCCGTGGGCCGTGTGCGTCAAGGCAACGGACAGCCTACTCTCTCTCTTCCACGTACCCTGCGCTAATCGCCTGCTAGCATGCCCTGCCTCGTTTTGTACTGCACGCTAGGAATCACGGCCACACACACACACACACACCTCGCGACACATATGCACTGACTCTCTCTCTCTCTTATTTCTCTCTCTCATCTCCTAAATACTCCGCCTTTTCCCCTGCTGCAGCGTTGCTCACGCTATTTTCAACCCACAGGTCGCCTCCCTCAACCCGCAATCAATGCGGTCAACCTGCCGCCAATGAGCAAGTAAGGTGCAGCATATTTTTTAAATTCCTTTATTTAATTTAATTTAAATAAAAAAATCAATCAAAAAATTAAAAAAAAACCTTGAAAAAATCACCGAAAAAACCTTCAAAAAACATAAAAACAATTGAAAATCCAAAAATGCAATTAAAACTAAAAAAAGGTTTAGAAAATAATAATTTAAAAATATATATAAATAAAATAGAAGAACACACCAAAAAAATTATAGAAAATAAAAAACTCATTAAAAAAAAGGATTAAAAATTTACAAAAAATAGAAAAAAATAAAAAACTCATAGAAAATCATTAAAAATTCAAACATTGACACAGATAAATGCCTAAAAATTATAAAAGATTCATAGAAATTCATAAAAACTCCAAAATTCTAAAAAAAAAACACAAAAAAACTTCAAAAATTCCATTAAAAATCTAAAATTCACAAAAAATTCTTTGAAAATCAAAACTCTTCCAAAAAAATCATAAAAATACCAAAAAATTTAGAAAATTCAAAATTTTACAAAAAATTAATAAAAATAAAAAGAAAGTCGTTGAAAGAGCTAGAAAGAGGTAGAAAAGCAAAAAAAAACATCGTCGAGAAACTACACCGCGCAAAATGAGCAGAAGTTGAGAAGAACAGATAGGACAAAATTGAAAAAACCGTGGAAAGGCCTAAAGAGCCGCAAACCGAGCAAACAACACAAAAGCGAGAAAGTAAAAAAAAACAAAGCCGAGAGAATCACTCACTGTAAAGCAAACCATATCAGCAAAAACAAATGGCCGAAAAAAGCAAAAAAACAACCAACTCAAAGCCGTTTGAGGGGCAGGAAAATTTCAAAATTTTGCACGCTAGAAATTGGCTAATGCAAATAACTGATTGCAAATTGAGCTTCCACGAACAGACACAAATCTCAATGGATTGCAAATTAGGCTATTCAGAGCCCATATTTTCATTGTTTCAAAGGTTTAATCAAACCCAAGCAGGAGAAATTCTACTAATCAACACCTAAAATCTGCTAGGAGACAGTTTTGTCAGAACAAGCTGACATAGACTCAAGTCGAGCCGAGAGTTCAAGTACAACAGAGCAAGCTAGTAGCAGTGGCAACAGAAGCACAACTACAACAGAGAAGATTTGACAATTACATGGCTACAATGGAGATAAAGTCTTATATGCATATTCAAAAGGCCATAGATACTTGATGAGCAGCAAAAGCAACGTAGGAGCCAAGATCTTATTGATCACAGTAAAACCAGATTCAAAAAACTCCCACATGTTCACAGACTTCAGTGGAGCCCGGTATTGCAAGCTCAAAGATGAAGTGTAGAAAATCAACCCAAGTGGTTATCCAAACATTTGCACATACCAGCAAAACATACAGTTGGTGCATATGCAATCAGGGTCATTGTACATGGATTACAGTGGTCAGATCTATAGTCGAGAGCCAGAATTACAAGATCCAACAGATCAACCAATAGAAGCCAGTCTAATTAGAGAACCAAAGCCAAAGACTGTACAAAGGTCAAGATGGAGCACTCTATAGCTTGATGCTTAGTGTTCTCAAAGAAGATGCCGACAACTTGGCAAGCATAGAAGAAGACGCTTCTCAGTAGAGCTTGACATGACAGAACCAAATGAAATACCACCAGTCATGGCATATTGGTCAGATTGTGGATGAAAAGGTGGACATTTTTTTGAAGATTGTCCAAGAAACCTAGACAACAAGGACACATCAACTGCCAAGCAAGGTACATAGAAAATTGGAAATGCGAATCTCGATGTAAGTGCATTTAGCTTGTCACTTTTGATTCAATCAGAGAATTTTGCATTACCATTAGAAGCACCAGTAAAAGCACTGCAAGTTCAAAATCAGCATAAAGATGCACAGGCACCTGAAAATCTTCAAATTGATTCTTTGAACAACAAATTCTTGCATGAATTTGTTCAAGGTGTCCAGATATCACCGAAGGTTGAAAAGACTGTTAGGTTTGCAAATGATTTTGCATCCACTTCCACAAGTGTGCAATCATTCACGAGTCTAACGAACACATCAAACAGAATGTTGTTAGCTTTGTATGGTACACATAATTCATATGCACACTATGTAGACCAAAAAGGGAAACTGTGCAAAAAGGATCAACCAGTGTTTGAACGGCCCACAAACCCCCAACTCATAGAAGTTCGTCCAATGATAGATCAGAAAGGATGGTTCATTTCAGAGGAAAGAATATATTATAGCCCATCCTCCCTAGAGCTGAAGGATATTACTTGAGTGAATTTAGAAATTTGTTCAGAGCCAAACTCTCCTCCATCAAAAATCAAGCTTCGATGTTGTAACCCAATGAGTATATACTTTGATCAAAATAGTTGTAAATATAAACAAGAGTCTAGTATCTATGATGCCTTGGGTAATGAAACCATAGAAGCTTATATCATAAGAGACCCATGGGATAGACAATATCAGGGCAAAGGTAATGCTATCTATAGCTTGACTTGGGGAATAATTTGTCATGCTTCATGGAGATACATAGGAAACTATGCAAAAGGCTTAAATATGCCAAACATCAACAGTGCCACCCAAAGTGTGTCTTCACAATCCCAAAAGATGAGACTAAACCAGAGCCATACCATTTTGAACTCTTACAATGAAGCAGGCTATAGTGATCACCCTAGGAAGGGGGGAGCTATAAATCCATCTAGCTCATCTTATGTACCACAAAATGCTACATCAATTAGAAGCCCTAGAGCCTCTAGCCAATAGACCTCTTCAAAGTAGAAACCATTGAAAGATCATATGGTTGTTGGAAGTTTCCAATTGATCCGGATTCCCTCAAAATCTACAGACAAATGCTTCTATGAAGATCATCAAGGACAAAAGTTTCGGCTGATCTCCACAAGTCAAAGCCAAAAGACGACAAATCCAACAATATTCAAACAGTTACATGTGACCAAGCTCACATATGCATATCAAGATGCACATGATAGCGAATATCAACAAGATCACGACCTTGTACAAACCCATACAAATGGCCCAACTGAAGTCAAAGACTATCTGAAGATGATGCAAGGCCTCAAGATGCCAGAATAGGTGACAAAAAAATCAAAATCAATGCAAGCTAAAGTCGAGAAGGCTACACAAAGGTCACCACCAAAAACTCCTCCAAAGAGACAGATTCTGCCAGAAAGTACAGTGGATCTTCTAAAATCAAAGGTTACCTAGATGCAAGTAGATAAGGCTCATCAATTGCAAACAAAAAGTGCACTATCACAGTCATACAAGTCAACATCAATTGAAACAGGTGGTCAAAGCAAAGAAAATGCTAATAAAACTCAACCAAAGGACAATGACACAACAGAATCAATCACTACAAAAAGAAATATTGAGACGATCAAGTGCAACATCACAAGTGAAAATGAAGAAAAGCTGTCAAGTGAAGTAAAGCTAGATTTTCAGCTAGACAAGAACCTCATGTCTTTTCGCACTTGGAAAAGATGTGGAAAACCACAGTTGGAAGATGCTCCTAAATTTGTGAGCATATCTGGAGAAAAACGATAAAAATGGTGGGGAATCATCTCCACCACCATTGAAGTAAGTTCACAGATCATCACGACTCAATTCCATGTGATCACAGCAAAGGATATGCCAAAAAACATCATAATGGGAATGCCAATGGCCCAAAAGGTCTTAGAGATACAGAGTCCAATGAAGATGCATTCTTCAAAGACAACAAAGAATAAAGATCAACAATGGTCACCCGCAGACGACAACACAAAGTCCTCAATTATAGTTAAAATGGAGATTGATACCAAAGCAAATCTTATTGAAGATGAGTCATCCCCATCAATCAGAACTTCAGAAGAGCTTAAAGCAAATCAGTCAATAGCAAGTACAGATCAAATAGAGCAAAGGGAAACCACAATAGCTATTGAGCAAAGAATGCCACCAAAGCTAGAAGTTAAGAAGAATGAGGTTGCAAAAAATCAGGAAGAAATAGGAAGTCCAAAGATCTAGACATTGCCAGCTGAATCAACCAATGTAAGTCAGACTGAAAAACAGAGTCTCAAGTCACTCTCCATAGAGACACAGCTTGATCAAGATGAGACCATGACAAAAGCAACAATGAGAACAGCTATAGTCCTCATCAGTACAAAAGGAGCGTGTGTCAAATGCAATGATCTAATGGATAAAGAAGCAAAGTGCAATATGGTTGCAGACAACATTCAAAGAATCTTCGATAGAACCAACAACAAGAATAGCTATAGTCCTCAGTAGTACAAAAGGAGTGTGTCAGATGCAATTCTCTAATGGATAAAGAAGCAAAGTGCAATATGGTTGCAGACAACATTCAGAGCATTCTCAAGATTACTCCAGACAAGCCAGATAACAGAGAAATCATGGGTAAGGCTACAAGTCAAGAAGAAATGGTTGCTACCCTTAGCATCCAGCAACATGAAGAGCAAGTAAAGTTTCAAGTAAAGCCTTCAAAAGACATGCATGCAGATGTCATCCTTCGACATTAGTAGTTAGACCAACACAGGGCCTACAAAGAAGATAAAATGCTAATACTCACTATTCCACCAAGAGGTAGCAAACACCAGCTACATATATCGGTAATGCTAGACTCAAAGTTGCAGGAGTCACAAGAATCAAAGACAAACCTTGCAGACAAAGTTAAGGCCAAAATGGACCCTCCGTCGATTAGCAAAGAAGGTGTGACAGCATATGTCTCTACATCAAAGAACCCTCATGGATCAAATACTTCTAGCAAGTCAGGATTTCAAAATTTCAATTCAAGTGCTGACCCAACTGAAACCTCTAAGGAGACACCCAGAAAAGCAAAGATGTTTCAGCCAAAGTACTCGAGAAAGCAAAGAAAATTCAAGCAAGTGTTTGTTTCGAGCAGCTTAGTCAAAGTCAATGATCCGATTTAGATTAAAGATAAGAAATCAGCACAGAAATAAAAACACATGGGATGGATAGCATCACAATGGAACTTAAAGGAGCAAGAGTACTATAGAGGTAATAGACAGATATGGGTACCAAATTCGTAGGTTAGAGCATATGAAGTGAAATCAAGTACCTCCCAAGAAAGAAGACCCACAAGGTATCAACCTTGGCAATATCCTAGGATACCTAAGAAGCGGGTATACAATAGAACAACATTGAAAGATGCTAAAATCTACCACAACTCTCAAGAGGATTTAAAAAAAAGACGGATCTACACAGGTTATACAAAGATTTGGCTACCAGTCAACCATAAGCCAACTACAACTACACCATACCTGCATGAAGATCTCAAGAACTCAACAAGACCTAGAGCTCAACAAAGTCAACAAAGGAGATACAAAGGTCATCAAGAGATTTGGATTCCTAAGTCTTCTATTGCTCCTAGTCAAAAGTCAAATGTCAACAATCAACAGAGGCCTACAACAACATCAAAGACTTCTTACAATAGGCCTAATTGGAGAATCAAACAGATAAAGGAGTCTTCACAATCAAAGAAGATGACCCAACCAACGCAATACAGATTCAAAGATTATAAAACAAGTATGGCAAAAGAAACTTTCAATGCCAGCTTGGTCCTTCACTAATTCTCTTTTTGAGGATTCAAGCTTATTTTTACCTGAAGCATAAGAATGTAAAGAGTCAAGTCGCCAGGGTGCAAAAAACACTCTTTGGCATAGTCAGAGTCGAGCTGTTGAGCCATAAAATGAGCAAAGCATTAATCCCAAATCTTCAAATTTCATATTAAACTATGTGCTAAGAGTCGTAGTTCTTAAGCTTACGCTCAAGCTGGAAGAGTTGAGCATATCTAAGTCATGTCGCTCATGCTGCATAAGGTGAGCATAAGAGCCAAAGTCTATTAACTTACAATTGGTGGAGTGTCGTAGAGTCCAACGCTCACGCACAGTGCACAATAAGATGCGAGAACATATCCTCATCAATTAAAAAACATTCTTAAAGGGGTGCCAGCTTGCAAAGCCATGCCATGTGCTAGTATCACCATCTTTTTGAAGAACCCCTCAAAATCCTTCTTGCACAACATATTGTTTCCCATGCATTCCTGTGTATGCATAAATAGGATGTGTGTCATCATTGGACATATGCATTAGACACTCTTTTTTGCTTCCACCTATGCACCTTGAGTGGACTACAACAAGCAAACCAATGTTCCATCATGCTACCGTCTCATATTTGCTGCCTTTTTAATTCCATATCTATCAACAAATAATTCCTTCAGTACTTTATTTATATTTCCCATACTAATAAGTACTTCAATAATGCGCTTATCCCAAAGGAACTTTTTTCCCATTGGGTTTTTTCTCTTTGGTCATCCAGGTATTAGACCCTAATTTAGGACCTCATCATTCTACTTCGCTTGTACATAGTTTTCATAAATAAACAATAGCCTCATCATTATGCTATTACAACGCACAAATGCAACATCATCTCTCACATCAGACATATTCGGACCAAACAAGATGCTGCAGTAAATTGAACCTCATCAACAAATTCAATGACAAATGAAGACGATCATCCCATCAACAACCAATCAAAAACCTTCCACAGCCTCCAAGGACACTTTTCAACAGTGCCCAAGGACGGGCACTAAAATCGGAAGGGGGGAATGTTAACTGAGTCAAAGTCAGTTTAACAGAAGCTGCTAAAGACCGAAGACGTACGAATGCACATCAAGGATGAATACAAAGAAGGAGTAAAGACTGGAGTTACACATTTTCCACATTTTCCCAAAATGGTCATGTATTGTAAATTCCCGATTTATTTCAAGCCATTGTAATATTTTTAATGTGTTATGGGCTCAATGGGAGTTTCAAGCTGTAAAGAACAGGTCAGTTAGTGTGCCTAGGTTGTAGATTCAGTAAGTGGTGGAGCCTTAAAGGCCTTGGATCACGCCCGGACATTGCATATTTTTACCCTAGGTATATGTTGGCGGATATGCCGTGACGGACGTCAGCATAGCGAGAACTCACCTAACATATAATTTCAACTGGGACGAAGCTCAACCTGCAGGCAGGTGGAAGCAAGCAAAGGGTGTCAACCTCTACTCAACCGACTAATGACTACTTCCTACAGAGATATCAAATCTACATGCCATCGGTTCTGTGAATGTGAGAGTCTCCTATGATGCTACCACAAGCCAAAAGCCCATCAAACGATCTCGAAAATTCATGAAACTCAAGGGAAGTCCTACACACACTGGAAGGCCGCTATCCCTTAGGCCTTGACCACAAATCCTAACCCAATACCCTCCGTGCAGAAAACGCGTAGTATGTTTGGTCAGATTTTACAAGTCACTGTTTCTAAAATCTAACATGCCTAATGCGTAGCTCTACTCACTCTGATCGCATGGATAAGTTGAAATGCAAAAACGGACGACGTTTACTCACCGAAACTCCAAAAGTAGCTCGTGGGTGAATCTGCCAAAACACAGACGAACGTGCGTGATGTAAGCATCAACGCGTAGCTCTCCTCGTGGGCAGCACGCTGCTGCTCTCTGTTTGCAATTCTGACCACCGTAGCTCTTGTAGCACACACACACACACACACACTCTCACTCTCTCGCAGTCGCCCAATCGACACAGAAGATAAGATTATTAGAAGTCGCTTTACAAAGCTTTAGGTTTTGGTTTATATACTAAGCCTTAGAAAACCTAATGTTCTACCAAAATGACATGATTTGTCCCTAGGATTCTATAGAGCTTAATTACAACACCATGAGCTAGCTTTGCTCATCCAACAAGCATCTACGGCCAAAATAGAATTGCCGACTTAAAATATGAAGTTCCTGTAAACATTACAAAAGTGGCTGTAATGGCTCAAAATGATAATAACGGGATATTCGATGATGTCCATGAGCTTGTATCTTCACATTACAGCATCCATCTTCATCTTCATCACTTCATCAATATCTTCATATGGAATCTTTAGAGAATAATTGAGGAATCTTCATGGAATCTTTGTGGAAGCATTGTTGAAAGGTTGGCATGTCAATAGTATATAAGGTAGTGTGTAAAAGAAAGTAGGGTTCTCAAGCTCATTTGTTGAGAGCATCCTTTGGTGAGAGCTCTTGAGGTGTGTGGCTATGGAGTCCATGTGCTTCTCCTTGCTAGGTGACTTGATTAAAAATAATCAATGCTTAATTCTCTTTCACTGTGCCTCTCTCATGCTTCTTGTGATTTCCTATGATGCTTTGATTAGCTAGATCTTAACTAATTATTGGTTAATCCCTCTCTCATCTTGTGTGATTGCCCTCTCTTGCTTGTGTGTTCATGTAGGTTTGATTAGAGTGTGGTTCTCGATAGATCTATGTGTGTGTGCTTGCGATTAGTGTGTTGCATGATCGGATTAGTGTTGTGTGCGTCTTACAATCATTAGTGTATGTGATTGGGTTGATTGGAGGTGAAGTGAAGTGGATATGAAGATTGCCCATCATTGTGGCTTAGCTTCTCCATAGGCCGAGAATCTGACCTCATAGAGTTAACCATTCATGTTTCCATGATTAGCTCACTAATCGTGTGAGTGTTTATATGCCCTATCCAAGTAGCTCATCCCTCTAGATTGATAATTTTGTTGGTCATTGGAGCTATGCAGCGATGGAACCCCCAACACTTTGTTTTATATATCACCCCCTATTTTCACAATGACAGCACCAGCATTGTGGGAATAGGGGCAATGATGTGGCAGGTGACGGTTGTCGAGTTCGCAAAATCCACTGAAAATGGCTTTGAATGGGAGCACCCTCGCAAGCTGAATCTATTTCGTTTCATGCCCGAGCTCGATCAAGCTACACACAGCCCTACACGAGCTCTTTTCCCTCCTCTTGTGCTGCTCCTTGCTGCTGCCTCGCCATGCCTTCCCTTAATTTCCCTCCATTCACACCCACAAAAATCCTAAGCCCTCCATTTGATGGGTGTTTTGGCAGCCGTCTTCTTCTTGGTGAATATGGGCGGTCTCTTGGCCCCAAAGATTCATAAAGGCACCACATTTGGCATGTGCATCAACCAAAGCATTTCCAAGCACAACATCTTTCCCCAGCTTGACAGGGTTACACACTCTCGGAGATGACATTTCGGACAAAGAACTCATCAAGGAATTTTTGTGCTTTTGTGGAGCCACCTCATTTGACATACATATCGGCTAAGCATTTGCCTATTACGACATTTAGCATGCACACCGGCCAAAGAATTTCTTAGCGTGGCTTTGAATTTTCAGCAGCTCTTGACTGACAAGATCATTCGTGAACTTTGTTTCAATTGTAGTGTCGGATAGTGCCACTCACCTTCATGATGCAAGTATAAGTGATTTCTCTTGAGGACTGGCCTTCCTTTTTGTATTCGGCTAAAGACAACACCATGGCCTTGAACAAAGAGCAACAGATTGGCACAAAATCATCTGCTAGCAGACAACCGACAAGTGGCACACACTTTAACTTGCTATATCTTTTTGACCCAGGTTTCGATTGATACACAGTCACTTCTTGCTAGGCCCATATACTGAGTAGTACCCTCTTAAATCATTTCAAGCTCCAAAAAACACCAGATGGCACACCGATCGAGGTGATCGACCTGGCATAGAACTCGCCCCCGGGGAAATTTAATCTCGCGATATCTTGGTAACTTTAACTCTGATTGTTGATTTGAAAAGATCGACGTGCACCACAAAGTGAGCACTTTAGCCCATGCATTCACTTCATCTCTGATCCTTCAACTGCACTTGCCTAATCCGGTATGGATCTGGATCAACTTAAACTTCAAACTGCCATAATTGTTTCATTGTAGCTCCAATCAATGAGCCGTAAAGACAGGCTGTTAGAGCACTTCAAGCATTGTAGTTCTCAATTATAGACTCTCATCTGTGCTCACTTCAAACATACTCTTTTTAAGCATCATAAAGACATATGTTGGCCCTTTAAAGCCGCATATAGCATACATTAATTGTAAAAATAGCTTGTTTTTGAGCCTTGAACATTGATCATTAATCAGGTAACCTTCAACAAATAAGCTCAACGTGCATCTTTCTGGTATCTTTCTTAGCATGGGAGCGGAGGTGCAAGACACCGGCACTAAAGAGGTTAAGAGGGTGAAGGCAACAAAGTGTCATAAATGTCCTGTGAGATTACATTACTATCTCTAGTACATGACAGCAAGGGATGAACAAAATCTTCCACAAACACTACATCCCGTGAAACCATAATACGTTTTGTTTGCGGATGATACAACCTGTAACCTTTGCTTTCAACACTATAGCCAACAAAAATACATTTGACAGCCTTATCATCAAATTTTATGTGTTGTGTTTGTGGCACCAAAGCATATGCCAAACAACAAAAAACATGCATGTGCTCAATAGAAGGCTTTCTATCATGCCATGCTTCATATGGAGTAATAGACTACAAAGCTTTCATAGGACACCTGTTTAGTACATAAGTGGCACACATGATGGCCTCAAGCCAAAAAGAATGCGGCAAAGCTTGACTTTTGACCATACATCATGCCATTTTCGTAAGTGACCTGCTTTTCCTCTTAAAAACACCATTTTGTTGAGGTGTATAAGGCATTGTACATTGGTGTTTTATCCCACGACTAGCCAAAAATTCATTGAATTCATGAGACATATACTCCCCCCCTCGATCACAACGGAGCGTGCCCATAGTACATTTCGAGACATTTTCAGTCATAGCCAGAAATTGTTTGAAGCACATAAAAACTTCGGACTTCGCTTTAAGCGGAAATACCCATGCATGCTGGATTAATCATCAATGAAAGTCATGAAGTAAATGTAATTGCCCAAGGACGGAGTTTGCATGGGCCCACAAACATCACTATGCACAAGCTTCAACCTGCATGTGGCCTGAATTGAACCATCCTTTGGAAACTGAGAACACTGCATCTTACCCAAAATATATCCTTCACAAACATGTTTGACAGGTGCTTCAAGAGGCGGCAAAGAAGCAACCATATCAGATTTTTGCAAACGCAACAAACTGGCAAAATTCAGATGACCAAAATGTGCATGCCAAAATTTTGCATCTGAAATAGCCCTTGAATATGCAATAGTATTTGCAAAATTTTGTCCACACTTGTCATACAACGTGAGCTTATACAACCCACGGCACAAAAGGCCAATTGTAACTATTTCATCACCAAAACTGAGATCATGAACTATACATCTGTCATCCACAAATTTGACTACAAGTCCAAGTCTAGCAAGTGCGGATACAGACAAGAGATTCTTCTTGATCCCAGGTACATAAAGTGCATCAACAAGTGTGAAGGAACTGCCATTCGCACTCCTATTGATCCTCCCAGTGATTGTGGCTGATTTTGCTTCAACTGCAGGAGCTGCTTGGCCACCTGAGTTGCCCCCCCTCTGCAACCGTCAAGAGCAGGAGGCGTCATGATTGTGGAGTAAGGTGCCCCCCCGCACTACTTTCACACACACAGTTGAAACTGAAAAGATAATTTTTAAAGTTTTTCTAGCTCGCTGCTCAAGCCTTTTGATGAACAATTTTCAAATAAAACCTTATAAAAGATTCTCAATGTTTACTCACCTAGCTACCAACCAGCCCACCCCCTTGCTACCACCCCCAAAAATGGGTAGCTAGTGTACCACCTATTCATGCATCCACCCATAAATGGAGCAAGAACAACACGTGCTATATAGCACAAACCATAGAAGACTTTAAGGCACCTGTTATGCAAAAAACGGCACTAACAGAAACTCTACACAAAATGAAGAAATAGCATGTGCAGCACTGTCTGTAGTGGAAACAGAGGCCGAAATGAGCCCGAATCAAAAATCTGAGCAGACCAAGCTCTACGAGTTTTCCCAAAATATTGTCGACCTATGAATGCTCGCCAAAGCTCATTGAAATCGGAGATAGTGAGTAGGCGTCTGCTGGAGCAGCTGGCGACTAAGCTCGAGAGGACGTAACCTGCTCTGATACCAATTTTTGGAATTAGGGTTGTAGAGAAATGCACACAGCTTGGAGAAGACGAAGGAAGCTCAAGGCACACAATAGAGAGTGTTTTACTTAGTGTGCAATGGAAAGATAGATAGCCCTAGAGTGATGGGCGTATATACAATGCTTGGGGAAAAAAAAACTCCTAAAGAGGGAAAAAATGCCCCGGCAGTCCTAGTGTGTTCACACACATCACTACCACATGTATATGGTAACAAAAAGATATAAAATTTTAGTGTCTGCAAGAACACCACCTTGATGACTTTTAGTGTCTGCAATTACTTGGTGATTTACTTTTCTTTTGCGACACAACTCATGATGACTTTAGTGGAGTAATGGTAGGGTTCCATAGGGATTTGGAGCCAAAAATAGTCTTCCAACACCCTTCAAGGATGGCTATTGGGATTTTTATTACGGTACACAATAATTTGCTCGCTACTATCAACATATACGCCTTGAATGATTCCAAGTGTAGGTTGACACACTAGAACAACCTCTCACAACTACAAATTGAAGGGGATTTTTGCATGGTAGGAGACTTCAATATGGTGTGCTCCAGGCAGGATAGGCAGGGCCCTACAAGCATTCTTGTTAGAGGAGAGCATAAAAAATGGGATAGCCTAGAGGAAAATCTGAATTAGGTGGATTCATCGAGAAGTTTATTGAATTTTTTTGTAAATTCGTGTCTACTCTCATGTGGATAGAAGAGACTAGATACTGGAAAGGTACAACCAGACATTTGTCTCCTTGGGAACCCACACGTACCCATAGTGGAGGACTTGGGCCTTAATAGTCATTGGATTGGATAGCCAAGAATTTCAACAACAAAGTATTTGACACATGGGATTTTTCTTGTGATTATTTGAAAGGAAATTGGCAATCCATGGAGCATATAAAGCTATGTAATAATTTCTTACTCAAGGTAGAAATCATATCGAAAGATTACTAGGAAAAGTCTTATACATAACCCTTCCTCCCTACACCACACCTCTAGATTGGAAAGCATGGTAGTGGCTAGGAGAAAGTACTTTCAATTCATAGAGGACTAAAACAGTTTATGAGAAGCTTTGCTCCTCAGAGGATTGAATTGACACCTCAACAGGCTTTGGTCCAAAAAGTGGTTTGCAAGTAAAGGAGACAAGTAGTTGGAAACATATTAAAGGCCAAATGCAAAGAGAGAGCCAAAGCCTTCCTTTGGAAGGTTCTTTTTGTTTTCTTTCCAACTGGTGATAAGGCTAAAGTAAGAGGATTAGGCAAAGGAAACTCTCTTAGATGAAATCACCCGCGAATGAGACCCTCAAGCACCTATTATGTGAATGTACATATATCAAAATCTTCACAAGATCAATCTACAGGTGGGTGTTCACTCATTTTGACACTCCCTTCTTCAGATGCAACCTTGTAATGGGCTATAGACACATCAACAATGAAGAGCTCATGACTCACATATGCATAGTGAGACCTTCGGTATTGAGAGATGTTTGGCAATCTAGAAATGTGTTTCTCTTTCATACAAATCATGAGCCTCTAAAAAAGAATCAAGCTCTAGAAACGTGTTGGTGGCATCTCCTTAGTAGAAGGAATCTAAACTCCAAACTTCACGAGAAAGCATAGGCGGGGTTGATGTATTCTTTTTGGAGAACCGTGTGCAAAGGATATTCCAGGGCTTATTGTAACATTCTATGATTAATTCAAAACAAGCTCCTCAAGAGAATTTTTTTTTTTTTTTAAAAGAAGGAAATATGTCAAAGCGTATCAACGGTCCGTTAAACCCCTTGGGAGGCATCCTTGTAATTTAAGGGTTGGATATTTCTATATACAAAAATTGGATAGATCAATCCTTAATCACATAATTATCTTGTGATTTTCCAAACATACATGTAGAAGCATAGATAGAGCCTGTTGAGGAGCTTGAAGAGGACCAAGATGATAAGCCAGATGAATCCCTCCCAACAAAGGCTCCACACACACAAATGGATCAACCAGAAGCAAGAAACTATAGAAAGTTGGAGAGTTTAGATGACATTGATGAGTATGCCCAATACGCTCATGATGTTGTGGAAAAAATGGAAGAGGAAATTTATGCTTGCCATCAATAGATTCATACCCTACAAACACTTCTCGATCTAATGAATGAACGGCTTGATCTAGCCAAGTCCTTCAATAAAACATACCAATATGAAATTGACATACAATGTGTGAAACTAGACGAACTAAAGGCAAAGTCCGAAGCGGACTTGGAAGCTCTCAAAACAAAGAATCCGCAGCAAGAGAAACAATTTAAAGAGGCAACCACTACTTTATAAGAATCAACTTCCACAATGCAAAGGCTGTAGCCCCAGCTAAACATCGCAAATACTCCTTTGGTATAATCAGAGTCTCGATGCCAAGAGAAAAACTCACTACTAAATCAGCTCAAGGACATCCCAACAATGACCACACTATAGGGAATAAACAACTGGCATAATCAGAGTCTTGATGCCAAGAGAAAAACACACTACTAAATCAGCTCATGGACAAGCCAACAATGGCCACACTACACGGAATAGATCACTGCATTTATGCAGTGATATCAAAGGGAGATATCATTGCTCAAAGAAGAGCTAGGCAAATCACAAGAGGCTTCCAAAGCACATGTATCCTCATTGTGGGAAAGAACAAGCAGTCTCAAAAATGGGAGATAAAGATGCCTTACAATTCATGGACTTTGAAGCATAAACCACCTAAGAAGGTAATCTCCCAGAGCTAGAGATTCCTCAAGCAGAATTTGGACCTTTAGCTCAACCAGAAAGATTAACTCATTAGGAAGATAATGGGGTCTAAGGGGGCCTCTTTATTTGCCATGGGATTAAAAAGGAGATTATGGAAGGGGCAAATGAATGGATTCCATGTGGACTGAAATGGTGGGTATGGCAGGGCCCAAAAGTAAATGGTCAAACTTGTACTATTTTATTAAATACCAAGAGAAAATCTCTTATAAATTCAAAAAATTGAAATTTTTTGTAAATAGTTGAATAAAAACCAATCCTTTCTCTCTCTAGTGGTTGTCAGTTTCTCCCTCACTCTCTCCTAAAAGGGGGTCCCTCCAAAAACGTGTTTATCATTCCCTCCCTCTCTGTCTACTGTACCATCTCTTCACTTCACCTTGCAAGAGTTGCTTCTCTTTCCTTCCTTATGTGTTTCCCTTCCAAAAGCTCTACAGCAGAAGTTTGAACCTCCTTTCCCTCCTCAAGATTATGGAATTCTCATCAAGCTTGCTGCATTCTCCTCAAGCTGAAGTTCTCCATTCCTCAATGAGCCTCACTAAACACCTCCACCTAAAGCTGAAGATCTGTAGCATATCCTTTTGCTAGATCATCCCTCTTTCTTTCCTCAATAGGTTTCCTTCTCCTTCTCCATTAAGCTCTCTTGAGAGGATCTACTTCCCTCTCAAGATTTGCAACATTATCTTCCCCATTAAGCCAACAAGCACGTGCAGCAGTATAGTAGTAAGTGGCATCCTTCGTCTTTGTGTACCATCAAGAATCTTTATCTTTATACAACTGAGAACAAGGATGTGCAATGTCTACTCATAAGTGTTTGTCTTCAGGTTGTGCCAATATTCCCCATGACATCATCAGGTACTCGACAACCTAGGAGTGTCATTGAATCCATTTCATGCATCAATGTACAAGACAATAGTGGATGTTGGAAGACGATGGAGTTCAAACGATTGATGTGGGTGAAAATGTAGCCCAGCTCAAGAGGTGCACACAAGGTCTCAAGGAGACACATGGCTTCTCAAGCACACCATTGGAATGGAAGGATCATGGAGTTCAAGAAAACCCATGACGGCAAGCAACTTGCAAAGGTACATCATGTGTATGTTGCTTCACAACAACTAAAGCTAGAGATAGTAGTGGCTCCATAGAGGTTTCCTACAAACTGTAAATTCACTCCTCTGTCAGGTTTTTAGATTGTATACTTTGTGTTTCTGCAGTATATATTGCTTTGATGTCTATAAGGTTTTCATTGCTTGTTCATGTTTGTAGATGTTTTTCCACTTGATTTTGTAGAGTGGGAGCCAATAGAGTCCTTCACAGGAACTTTTGAGGCCATCCACATTGACATTGGCAAGCTACTCTATGTTGGTTGTCCATCTGCAGAGCTTGTCTCGCGGGACATGTTTTTTATAATTATACTTATGTAACGCCTAGGCAAACTAAGTATGGTAATTTTTCTCCGGTTCATCCACTAACCTTGCAGAGTATGGAGTAGCCTAAGCTAGATAGTGCCTTGAACATAGCAACCAAAAGGAGAATCGAGGTGGATGTGCATTCAGCAATGAATTACACCTATGGTTTGCACAAAGCTTCCCTACCTTGGTTTATGTCCCTTCATGTGTTTGTGTTTATCTTTTGACTGCAGAGTGTTCATAAGACACCAACAAAGGGGAAAGTGCGATCAATGGCTTCCTTGCAATTTGATGGGATACTAAGGTGGTCAACCACCAGAGAGATACAATCAAGTGCTTTTGTAGTTGTTGAGAATGTGGTGTGCAGATACCATATTGCAAAGCAAATCTTGTCAATTGTCTTTTCCTACAAAAGATGGAAGCTGACGAAGGGGGAATGGGAGGCATTAAAATTTGATGTTTCTGCTGCTAGAGAATCAATTGATCTGCAAATATGTCTCCACGACAATGCAATGCATGAAATCTCGGTGAATAACGATTGGAATCTCAATCACATTCATGAGTATCTTAATCTTAGATATACCTTACTCAATCAATATGTTTTCGTAATCAATGAAAGTTTGTTCATTCCACAAAAGAGAAGAGCGTTCTGTGTGAAATCATTGGTTTTTCGTGATGTATTAATGTAAAAGCTTGTAACTGAAGTGATTTCGCTCCCATTAATACATATGGTGTTTTCAATCTCTTTTTCATTTTTAATTTGTCCAGGATTTTGATTGAAATGTGGAAGTTTTTTAATTTGGAGCGTGAATACTTTTAATGTTGGTGTCTTTCAATGGCTTGTCGCGTGATTTTGTTTATAATTATAGTTTTAAGTTAATTTGACATTAATTTTAAGTGCTTTGAAAAAGTGGCATTGAATATAAAAGTGAATTTCTAGGTTTTAAACTTCATTTCTCACATTCACAAAACACTAGCTTTCAGCTCTCTTCCCATCTTCTTTGCAAACAGACCCAGGCAACATCTTTGCACTTCTCACACAACTACAAAAGATAGGACTTGTAGATCATGAACTAGTCAGTGTGTTTGAGGGGACAATCGACATGCATGCCAGTGCTAACCTTCATGTAGAGGGATTCCAAAGCTTTCTTGACTACATGATGGAGCACATGGAAGAATATGCAATAGTCTTTGAGGGATCCCACATGGCATGGTTCCTAGTGGATTTTCTCAAACACCTCTATGTGGCTGACAAAAACTTTCGCCATCACTTGTTGGGGTTTATTAAAGGGATTACTAAGTGGGATGCAAGACAGAGGATGAGTATGACCTCATAGACTTGGGCATGGGGTGCATAAGCACCCAATTCATCTCTTGGGACATGGTTTTGGTCTTCCTTGTGCTTGAGAGCATGGAGAAGGAAAAATCAAAGGAAAAGGCCAACCAAAAACCTCCTGTGACCCTTGTGGAGGAATTAGATGAAGTTATCAAAGAGGTTAATGAGAAGGCTGAAGCAGCTATGGAACTCATCCTCCTGCAAGATCCCAGCTCCATTAGGGAGGAAGATTGGATGATAGAGGGAGACGAGGTGTTGGAGTAAGTTGGTGACCTCCAAATTCTCACTGCATGCAGTGGTGGTGGATGGTCGTCTCTTTTTGTTCCTTGATGACATTGCAAAGACACTAGGAATCAGAGACGATGAGACTCTCTCAGTGCTTGCTATCTATGCGGACATGAAAGATCCCAATAGAAAAGTAAGAGAAGGTCAACTTTCAAATTGACTTTGAAGACCAAGGTCTCCCAACAAGCCTCTCTTTCCTCCCTAGTGAAAATGAACAGAATTTAGTACAAACCATGGTAAATACCCTTACAGAAATCAAATCAAGTGCCTCATTTTATGAAAGCATCTTGGAAAGCACTTTTCATCCACACAAACCGCTAATCACTATGGGTGGAGAAGATTGCTCTAGCATGGACCTTACAAGGAAAACTCTTGAAGAGATGCATGAAGAAACTGAGGTAAGCACTTTTAAACCTTTTCAATAGTCTATTGTACCTCATAGAAAGTCTTCAAGTTGTTTAAAATGTTTTGCAGACTGCATACCATGTTGATAAGTTTGCAATGCGTACTGGAGGTTTGCGCAACATTCCTATGGGTAGAGATAGCGCCTAATGGCACTACCTTGGCCATCTATTGCCATCCATTCTTCGAGTTTCTCACACAGAGTTCTCCAAGATATTACATATACATGTGGTAGTGACGGTCGGGGAATTTTTTCCCTCTTTAGGAGGTTTTTTACCTCATGCATTGTAGGGCTATCTATCTTTCCATATCACACTAAGTTATACACTCTCTTTTGTGTGCCTTGAGCTTCCTTCATCTTCTCCAAGTTGTGTGTGTTTTCATGCAACCCTAATTCCAACAATTGGTATCAGAGCAGGTTGCATCCTCTCGGGCTTAGTTGCCAGCAGCTGCAGCACACGCTTGTTGACTTTCTCCAATTTCTGTGAGCTTTGGCGCGTTCGCAGATCGACAAAATTTTCGGGAGCACTCATAGAGCTTAGTCTGCTTAAATTTTTTATTCATGCTCATTTCGGCCTCCATTTCCACTACAGGTAGTATTGCATAGGCTATTTTATCATTTTGTGCAAAATTTTCGTAAGTGTCATTTTTTTGCATAACATGTCCCTTACAGTCTTCTACGGTTTGTGCTATATAGCACATGTTGTTCTCGCTTCGTTTCTCCTCTTTTCAGGAAATTTTCATATCAAGTGCAACATTTACCATGGCTGACAACAACACAGATGTGTTCAAGATGTTTGCTGCTAAGGACCAATTAGATGGGGACAATTACCCTATGTGGGCTTACATGATGCAACACATTTTGTGTCAAAGGCCGTCTAGAATATTGTGCAAGGCATTGATGTACGTCTTGGTTTTGAGGATGTAGGCGATGTTGAGGATGTTGCAAGTCTTGCTACAAGGATTGCTGCTATTAGAGTTGTTTTTCCTACATTTGAGCAATCTCGTTGGGATGGGAATGAGCAATAGGAATAAATAAATGGCCAAGGATGAATACTCCTCCTTCATCCATCAAGTAATCGGAAGAGCCAATGATGGATTTGGCATTTAATGTAGATGATGAAATTTGGCCAAAGATTGGATAGGCTTGGGATAGAGTTTGATAAAAAAAAGATCAAACTCGACAACCTTAGCCAAATGTATTGTGCGCTTCTACCACACGTGTCGGAGGCTAGGGACTTGTCGAGCACTATGTGCAAGCCACAAATGGCGGCAAGCACACAACCAAACTATCCTAGTAAGCTCAAAGGGGGCCATGGTGTGTCACTCACCACTCTATGCTTGCCATAGTGAAGGATTCCGTGCTACTAAGAAGAGGGAGCCGCCGTTCGCCGTGCTCAACCACCTCGCCACTGCTAATGTCGCTCCAATGCTCAATCACTCTCTCTCTCTCTCTCTCTCTCTCTCTCTCTCTCTCTCTCTCTCTCTCTCTCTCTCTCTCTAGCATACACACACACACACACACACACACACACTCGTGAGCACACGATGGAGAAGAAGGTAGATGTTAACCCTCACGGCTCACGGACACCCCATCACCTACGACGGACATGTATTTTGTATTTGGTAGAGTCAGGTACCGGGCTTGTCGGACCAATAGGAAAAGGGTAACAGTGATCACCGATGAGAGGCACACTCTAACTGGGACATTCAAGGGATTAGTTGGCTAAGCATGGGCGCCCAAGTGTGAATGGGGTGAGCTCATATAAAAGCCAACTAAACCTAAAATTCACTCATTCTCTCATTTGTGCAATAGAAGAGTGCTCTTGCTCCATCTCCATCTCCATCTTCTTCTTCTTCACCTCCTTGTGTGTGTGTGTGCATGTGAGAGAGAGAGAGAGAGAGAGAGAGAGAGAGCGATCGAGCATTGCGGCGGCACGACGGTGGTGAAGCGGTTGAGCGCGACATAGCGGCGTCTCCTTCTTCTTCACGGCGAGGAATCCTCCACGACAGGAGCATAGAGCGGTGAGTGACACACCATAGCCCTCTTTTGAGCTTACTAGTTAAGCTAGTTGTGTGCTTGGAGCCGTCTGTGGCTCGCACAGAGTGTTAGGCAAGGCCCTTGCTTCAACAGTGCGGCAAGGAGCGCACATTTTTGGCGCTGCTGCCGGGGAATCGCCCTGCACTAAGCCCAAGAGGCACTTTGTGCTTCTCCTATGAGTTGTTTGTAGTAGGAAAGAAGAGGAAGAGGAAGAGGAAGAGGAATGAGTTATTTTTCTGCAAGTTGTTAATTTCTGTATTGTCTGCAAGTTCTGTGATTTCTGCATAATGTTGTGTTTTCTGTTTGCACACATTCTTTGCACAATTAGTAGTCGTTAGCTTGTTCGTAGTGAATGAATAAGTAGGTAGGCAGTTAGCAATTTCTGTTTGCACACAGTCTGTACACAGTTTTCTGTCAAGGTTTGCCTGCACACAGTCTTTGCACAGGAAGGTAGTGAGAGAGGAAGTAGGTGGACAGTTAGCCCACTGTCAGTAAGCAAGTAGATTAGTTAGTGGTTAGCAGCACTGTTAGAAAGTAGATAAAGTAGTGAGCTGTTTGTGAGCTGTTGACAGAGAGGTTAGGTAGGTGTTGACAGTGTGGTGTGGCCAAGAAAGGGTCACCTAAACCGCGCGCGGTCGTCGCCTTAAAAAATAATAATAATAAATAAATAAATAAATAAAAACCGAAAATATTTAAGCGTGAGTGACTGGGGGGCCACAATAAATTTTTGATCGGGATCGGACCTAAGCCCAAGCCCAGGCCCAGGCCTCAGTCCTCAATCTTATGATATATACTAGACTCACTCTTATATATATACCCTACCCCCTCAAGAGGGAATGAGAGCATGTGGGGCAAGTCCTCCACTCTCCTCCCTTCTCTTCCCACTTGCACCCTTAGACTTTCTAATTTGGGCCTAGTTCCCTACTAGAAATTGACGGTTTTAGGGATTCCAAGGGCATAAAGTGACCAAACGAAGGGCTGTAAAGCACGGCACGTCCCTCTGACCGAGACGCTCGTTTTGAGCTATCATACGTTCTATTGTATAGCTGGGTCAGAAAAAAAGGACCAAAAATACTAGGTGAGCAGCCTTCACGGGCACTCACTGACACTTCTAGGGGATCCAAGTCATATGAACCTACGCTCTAGACGAGTGTTATCACGAGCATATTGGTAGTGTCTCCATTTACGCGGGCACCCATTATTCCTCCACCCTAGGTTCTGGACCTTCGGTCGGGACTCAAGGTAGCGCGACCCAAGATCCTCGTATCGCGTCTAATGATTCTTCCTCTGACTACGAAGTCATGGAGGGGTATCCTACACCAAACCCTGATAGTTCAAGTCAAGACATGCATGCCATGGGTCCACGGCCCTGGTCCAGCATGTTTAGCCGCTTAAAAGAGACCCTTAGTAGAGCTACTCGCTCCGAACATGCGGTTAATGAAATAAATGAAGGGAGTGGGGAAGTAAATTCGTCATTCATGCCTAAAATAGATCCTATGCTTCTTGAGAGTGTGCATGTGAATGTTCCATCCACTGCACCTCCTGATCCTTTAGGACTATCTCCCTCTGAGGTTCTACTACCCGATGGTAGGAGTCTTGGCGAAGTGCAAGAGATCGAACACTATATGCCAGCAACAACGGAGAGGGAAATTGAGAACCTACGAAGGCTAGAACAAAGTCAAGCCTTGAAAGCAAAGGCTCCTATGACAACAATCATGCCAGTCGAGCAATCGAGTGCTCCCAAGGTAGCAGTCACAGAGGGGCAAGCGATGGGGAGCAATAATGCTTCCACTTCGAGGGAAACCTCCAGCACACCAGGCCTAGATGGGATATTCCTAAACGAAAATTGGGAGTATGACCTACAAGCAGAAGCTTTAACTGATCGGTACACAGGACACACCTATCATGTGGGTTGGTTAGATGTTCTACAATCCACATCGAGTGCTACTAGCATAGATGAGCAACAATAGAAAGTCTGTGATGTCCTCCATAGGATTGTCGAGTTAGAAAGACAGAACACAGGGATCAACATGCCTTCAACAGGCCTAATGAGATTCTTGGATACGGGAAAGGCCAACCAACAAACCCTGTCACAAATGGAGACTCCCTCAGTGAGCCCCATTGATCCTCCATATGTTGTTTCGCTAGGAGCCTCAGTACAATCTGAGCCCACAAGTGGCAGCTTTACCTTCCCAGATCTAGCTCATCTTTCTCTTAATGACACTACGGCTACCATGCATATCCCAATGGTGAGCATGACAAGAAGTACACCATGGAGTTCATTTGTTAACACTGCACCGATGCCTAGTAGCACAGTGCCCCCAACTATACCTACATGTATGTATCAATCATGTGCACCTGTCGTACCTCAGCCTCATGTAGCTCCTACACCTCCGATTATTCCAAGAGCTTACACTCCACAATGGCATTATCCAAGCTCTTATACAAGTGGAGCCATGCCATTTAATAATAACATGCCATATCAGGCACCCCCTATGCCTAGGGCCACGCTTGTAAACTTTGGACCACCGTCTGGTACACCACCATACGAAATATGGGACCCAAGAGCCGCGCGTATGCCAAAGCCAAGGCCAAGGCCAACTCCCATCTCACATGTGGTTCCAGGAGCACATACACCCATTATACCTGCTCAAATAGGAGATTTCGCAGCATTTTCTCAAACTATCGGTCGCTCTATTGCGGAAAACATGCGTAGTGCACCTGATAGAGAGCCTAGGAGCAAGGCAGTTCAAGTAGCTAAGCTCACACAGAAATTCAGTGGAGACGGAGATGCTAGAAAGCATATGGAAGTCTTTGAACATGTGTGCGATTCCTTGGAAGAGCACAATGAGCTACATAAGTGTAAGGCTTTGAGTTTGACCCTAAGCGGAAAGGCTGGAGATTGGTATAGAACCTTAAGAGTAGAAGAGAAAACAATCTACTCTACTCTTAGGAGACTGTTCTTAAAAGAATACATACGAGAGGGAGTACTTTGGGGTGTAGCCTCTCAGCTCCAGAAAGCCCAACGAGAAGAAGGTGAATCCGTGAGAGACTTCATTAGTCGCCTAAAGAATTTGAATTCTCGATGCAATCCAAATGAGCGATTCAACAACAACCAATTGCTCGATAGATTCAATAGGGGACTACGACATGAAAGTATTTATAATAGCCTAGTCATTAGAGGTATCACTACTTGGGAAGCAGTCACCATGAATGCAATCCAATTGGAGGATAATTTAATGATTGCAGGAGAAAGAGTGTTTGCCGAGCCGAAGTCTAGTAGCTGGCAAGCATCAGGGCATGAGCCAATGAAGATAAAGCCAATCGTGAAAGAGCAAACGATATCTGAGATGACTTTGGCAGATCTCACCAAGGCCATCCAAGAAAGCCTTAGGGGTAATTGTGCTCCACAAAACACTCATATGTATCCAAGAAGGGAGCAGCAATGGTGCTCAATTTGCTTGGGCCCACATACTACGAGTGAATGCCCTACTTTTAGAGTAAAGTTTAACGGGACTTGTAACGCGTGTGGTAGGTATGGCCATCAAGCGAAGGATTGCCTAATGCTTAAACGCATCATGGAAAATAGACCGCCTATAGCTTGGGCAGACTCACCTCAAGTTCCTGCATTGATGCCCACCCCACCCATGGAGCAACAGTTGCCATTACAGCACATGGTCCCTAGAACCCAAAATGTGGTCCAAACCACACCGTTGCCACCTCCAGTGCTAGGACCGCAACCCCCTCATCCAAGAGTTACACCTATGAACCAAATAGGTTGCGAGTCATCTAGTACTTATGTAGATTGTGAAGAGGACATAGACTCTAGTATCACCTATGGAGTCAACATGCTTGAGGAGTGTCCCATGTACTATATGGAAGACCATTGGGGACAAATCAAACCGGTATATCAAGCTACTGCGCTAGCAACAAGAGGCCAAAACATTAATAGTTTTGCCCGGAGACCACCTCTTCAGTGCTACGAATGTGGTGGACCACATCGAGTAGTTGTGTGCCCCATTAGAATGCAAAAGAATGCCGCATTAATGCAAACAAGTCAAGGGAGTGCATTGGCAATGCCAATACTCACTTGTAATCGTTGTGGCATAGATCATTTGATCGCATAGTGTCCTAACAATCCAAACGCACCGAAAATCACACCATTAAACATAATAGAGATTGTTGATGGGACACCACCAACTATAAACATAGCACCAATGAATGCACTCACACGGTCGATGCTCCAAAAGCAAAATTACATCCTCGAAGAGAGAGATGCTGCATCCATTGGCCGAGCGAGAAAGAAGAAAACACGAAGAAAGAAATCCCTTAATGCTTCTAGCTCAAAACCTAGTTCAAAGACTAACATAGGGACAGGAGAGGATCCCGTGTATATGAATGACCCTGAGGATGACTCAGATTCGATAGAGACCACGGAGACCAAAACTGTTACTACAAAGGAAAAAGCCAGTGAGGAGGATCACGAGAGGGAATTACGACGAACATCAAAAGAGTATTTAAAGTTAAACCACCCAGTTGCGAACCCCCAAGGTAAGCCACGAGAGACAAAAAATGACGATTGCAAGAGAAAGATTGGAACCTATCCAAACCCGACAGTGGAAATTGAACGAGTCCAACAACTGAGGGGTTTGGTGGAAGAAACTCAACGAACATTAGAACCTGAACCCAAACATATCCAGATGTACACGGTGTTTCCCACACAAGTTCAACCTCACAAGAACTACAGGCCGTTAGCTATACCCAGTATCATTCGGGAAGAGAGTGAGGGTAGGACATCTGAAAGTGGACACACACCTTTCCTACTAGAGAGAATGTTTGGTGAGGGAATGCCCGACCCCCTTGAGGAAGTGGAGATTCCATCTTCACCATTCTCTTGTCAGGGTCCTACGTCCCACAAGATGCCATTAAATGTTGCCAAATTGATGGATTTCATGTCTTCAGAAGTTACAACTACCATCATGTCCAAACTATATAAAGACCCCAAGCTAGTCTCAGCACTTTGAGCCTTCCTCAATGGAGAATTCCAGGCCGGATTACCATAGTTTGCACATATGAACAAACCTGACTTGGTAATGAATGATGAGGAACATTTAGCACCACCATCTGACCTAGCGGGACATGAATCTGTAATTGAAGTACCCGTTAACAAGTTGGGGCAATACTTTGAAGGTGATGAATCTAATGCTACTCTACCAATCACTACTAAAGGATTAACTATAAAGGGGGTCCTTGACGGTGGTGCGGGAGTCAGCATGGTGACAAAGACTTGTTGGGAGTCTATGGGGAGACCTCACCTTGAAGCCACAAGCGTAGTGGTAAAAATGGCTAATGGATCTATTGTTACGCCTATTGGAATGCTAAAGGATCTCAGAATCACGGTCTTGGGACACAAGGTAAGGCAGACTTTCATTGTTATGGATTTTTCCAAGCATCCTATGTCATTTGAGATGATTTTAGGGCGTCCATTCATGAGGGAAGCAAAAATGGTGCATGACTGGTCTAAAAACCACGTCTACTTACAGTTCCAAGACTCTGTCATTCGAGTTGATCTTTTAAGTGGTCGAATGCATCCTCTAGGAAATAAATTCATCATTGATAATTGATCAGACACAACAATTCACTCAGCTCCATTACAGTATTGTTACACGTGTAACGAACACACGGATATTGGGGAGAACTCTCCTTATATGGATATCCTACCCGGAATGGCTGAGTCAGACAATGTCGATTGGGTACACCTAGCGGCAACTATAGATACATGGGGAGCTAGAGGAACAACCTGGGTAACACCAGATGGGGAAGAGATACCACACATTGCACAAGTAAACATGTTAGGTGTAGCGCATGTAACATCCGATGATAGGAAAGAGGCACACCTACCTGAGAGTGAAACCGATGATTCCTCAAAGGCTTCACGCCAATACACATCAGAAACGGAATCTCAGGGAGAAATGGATTCAGAACCTGAAGAAACATCGAGTGAACCAAGTATAGAAACTGAACACTCAAGGTCTAGTACGACCATCTATGGTAATTTATATGAGAGTGAAGAAGATACAAGCGAAGACCTATCAGGCGAGTCGAGTTCAAACATTTACCAAAATCAAAACCTTAACAAGAAAGAAAGGTCATATAAGAGACGACGATATCGAGCAAATGTGAGAGCTAGGATAAACAAGGAAAGATTTACTGCAGAATGGCTTAGCTATCTAGGAGCATGTGATGGTCATCGAAAGCTAGTAGACAATTGGGGTGAACATCTCCAGAGTGTCATGTGGTGCAGCCCGCGACCCATTGACCTCGCTCAATTGGAGGTTACCGAGCCGAAATTGAGTCGAACTATAAGAAGACGTCAAAACCGAGAGTTACCACAACAACAAAAGGAGGCAGAACTAAAAGAAAGGTCCCCGCAAGGACAAGAGCCTGCTGACTTACATACGGCTTCTGAACATTTTAAATCTTATACCACGGGGGAGCGAAAGGTTGTGTATGCCAAAGCCCAACGAATACCTACCAATGGAAGCAGTGGAGTCTATGATGGTCCAGCGGTAGTTAAAGAGATAGAATTAGCAGAACCAGGTGAGGAGTCTAAACCAGTCTTTATTGCTCAAGACCTTACCGAAACTGAAGAGGCTGTACTTAAGGAGCTCCTCAAGGAATACAAGGATATCTTTGCTTGGACATATCATGACATGAAGGGCGTTCCACCTTTTGTGGTGCAACATACAATTCCCATGATCAACACTGCTAAACCCGTCCAGCAACGACCCTATCCAATGAATCCTAAGTACGCCAAAATTGTACAAGAGGAGATTGAAAAACTTATCCAATGTGGATTCATATACCCTATTGAGCACTCAGAATGGGTTTCTCCAATAGTCATTCTGCCAAAAAAGAATGGGAAACTAAGAGTGTGCGTGGACCTCAAGAAAGTTAATGCAACCACTAGGAGAGATCATTATCCCTTGCGATATTTAGAACATGTGCTTGAAAGAGTTGCGAGCAAGGAAGCTTATAGCTTTTTAGATGGGTACTCTGGTTACAATCAAATCACAATTGCATTAGAGGACCAAGCTAAAACTGCTTTTATCACAGAGTTTGGAGTGTTTGCATTTCGTGTTATGGCTTTTCGCTTAACGAATGCCCCTGCTACATTCCAACGATTAATAAACACTGCGTTTAAAGAATTTCTAAGGGAGTTTTGTGAAGCTTTCCTAGACGACCTTTGTGTTTATTCTTCTTGGGAGATGCCTTTGTTATATCTACAAAAAATATTTGAAAGGTGCAGATTTTATCGCATCTCATTGAACCCTTTCAAATGCCAATTTTGGGTTAAGCATGGAGTCATTCTAGGGCATATAGTGTCCAAGAACGGGATATCCACAGATGAGAGTAAGATTAAAGCCATTGCCAATTTGCCACCACCTACTAACTATAAAGGAGTTCAAAGATTTATGGGCCATGTTGGTTATTATCGAAGGTTTATTTTAAACTTTGCCGAGATAGCGCGTCCATTGTACAAGCTTCTTATCGAGTTTCACTGGACGGAAGAATGTCATCAATCTTATGAGTTATTAAAGAAGGCCCTAACAAGTGCTCCAATCCTGCGAACACCTGATTGGAATGTACCTTTTCATGTGCATATTGATGCATCAAATTTTGCTATTGGGTGTGTTCTAACTCAACCAGGAGAACATAAATTGGACTACCCTATTAGCTTTGCAAGTCGCCAATTAAATGATGCCGAGATGAACTACACTACTACAGAGCGCGAAGGTCTAGCTATGATTTACGCAGTAAAGAAATTTTGCTATTACCTTCTTGCTACCAAGTTTGTGTTTTATGTTGATCATCAAGCATTGCTATATTTGGTAAACAAGCCGTGTTCCACAGGTCGAATTACACGATGGTTGTTAATTCTTCTTGAGTTTGACTTCACCGTTGTTGTGAGGCCTGGGAGGAAACATGTCATGGCGGATCATTTATCTCGTATCCCTAATGGCGAAGCTTCTACGGGGGTTGATGATGAATTGCCTGATACTCCTTTGTTCATTGTTGAGACAATGCCTGAATGGAGTGAAAAGATTGTTAACTTCTTAGTTAATGGTTTTCCACCCAAAGAGCTACGAAAAGATATAGCTCGAAAATTAATCAAGGAATGCGAACCCTATTTCTTACTGGCTGGAACTCTCTATAAGAGAGGAAAAGATGATGTTCTTAGACGCTGTGCCCGCGAGGATGAGTATTTATATATTCTACAAGAGGCACACATGGGCGTAGCTGGTGGTCACTTTTCAGGAAAGTTGACTGCCGGAAAGATCTTACAGTCAGGCTATTGGTGGCCCACTCTGTTTAAGCATGCAACACTTTTTGCAAAGGGATGTGATGAATGCCAACGCTTCAAGAAGCCACAAAGAAGTGATAGGATGCCTCTACATCCCATCAAGGTAACCCAACCATTTGAAAAGTGGGGCTTAGACTTTGTAGGACCGATTAGTCGGGCTGCACGTAACACGCAATCACGATATATCATTGTGGCTACCGACTATGTAACCAAATGGGCTGAAGCAAAAACAACACGAAAGGTGAATGCAAAAACAACAGCTAAGTTCCTCTTTGAGAACATTATCACACGTTTTGGATGTCCCTTTGAACTTGTGAGTGACAATGGAACTCATTTTATAAATGAAGTAATAAAAGAACTCACATCAAACTTCATGATATCTCACCACAAGTCTACACCCTATTATCCCCAAGCAAATGGCCAAGCTTGGGGATTATAAATGAAGTAATAAAAGAACTCACATCAAACTTCATGATATCTCACCACAAGTCTACACCATATTATCCCCAAGCAAATGGCCAAGCTGGGAGTACCAACAAAACTCTCATCTCCAGTTTGACAAAGACAGTTGAGGCTCATCGCACTGATTGGGACCTAAAGCTTACATCAGCTTTATGGGCTTATCGTACTGCGTATAAAGTTGCTATTAATTGCACACCGTTTAAGATGGTGTATGGCCAAGAAGCATTTATGCCATGGGAGTTTGTCATTCCTAGTCTTCGAGTAGCTTCTCAAGAAGGTTGGGATGGTAACCCCTTAGTGGAGCGATTATATATCCTGGAAAGGCTAAATGAAGAGAGGTAATTAGCTGTGCGAAATGCTCTAGTGGAGAAGGATAGGAGAAAGAAGTGGTTTGATAGCCATTTAAAGGATAAAGACATCAAGGTTGGTGATAAAGTTCTTATGTACGGGGTACGTAATGAAAAGAAGAAATTGAAATACGCTGGTAAGGGACCATATCGAGTGTGTGAAATTACCCCACAAGGTACCATTCGTGTGGAGACTCTAGATGGAGTTGAAACCATTGGATTCCTTAATGGGAGTAAATTCAAAAGATATTATGATCCTCTAAGCCAGGAAGAGTTGCAAGCTATCCATCAAAAGAAGGCTGCCAAGGAACAAGCAGAGCTTAGAAAAATCCAAGCAAGAGTTGAGGCTCGAGAACGACAACAACGTCTTAGATGCCAACCAGAGGCTAATCTGGGAATCACGCAAGCATTTTTCGAGCACACAGATGACGACTCATTAGAATCTGAGCCACCGCTACGATACCCAATTGAGCTAAATAGCCCCTATGGGAAAGTACTATACAATGACTTATAAGATACGGGAGCTAAACACAATTTGTTATCCTATGGAGTTTGGTGTCAATTAGGGAAACCGACCCTATCCCCGAGTACGATGCAAGTCAAGGGCATTAATAAAAAGAAAAATGTTATTCTTGGAGTCCTTCAGACCCCTATTGTCTATGACAATGGAAGCATAGTGCAGAGGTTTCTAGTCATGCCCGCGGGAGCTATGAAAGGTAACGTAAACCTCGGACGCACGTGGATGTTGGCCACCAAATGCACTATTGATTGGGATACTGGTAGTGTCACGACGCGACCACCGACTCTTACCCCTATCATTCAAGCAAAGTCACCTACATTGCAAACTCTAGCAAAGTTGAAGGATAGCTAACATTCATAAGCCAAGGTGGTTAACTCGTCTTTGCCGGCTACCCATGAACCTAGCACTTCAACACTTGTAGTTGCAACAAGCAGTAATATTGCAAGTACTCAACCTGCACGACCTAAGAGTACATATCAATGGGTCCCCAAGGCCTTATTTCCAACTACCTCAACCCTCCCATCCATTCCAAGAAAAAATTCCCCTGGAAAACGAAGAGCGCGCTCTAGGAGAGTCAAGACCAAATCACGATGGATTCCAAAACGACTATTAGAAGCCCAAGGCTACTATGATGGAAATGAGCAAATATGGGTACCTAAACGTAAAATGTGTCCTTCCCTATCGACAACAAACCCATATGAGTCAAACACTGTAACGCTAAAGCCAATGGCAGACCGTGGGAAGGAAAAGATCACAGAATGCTACACCCCTAGTCCAGAGCTAGTTTGGGCTCCAAGGCAAAACCAATTTATTCCACCTAGCTCAGGAAGGGGGGAGTTCCATGAAGCTTCTAGATCCTCATGTAATACATCCATAGAGGTAAAAGCTTCTACACAGCCTCCACCTACAATAGTGGACCTCCATGAAGCTACAAAGGAATCCACACCTTCCAGTGTTCAAGAATCACCTAATGAACCACTTCAAGTTCAATCCTGGGAGAGTACCTTACCACCCTTGCAACTCGACGAGGCACCTAAGGTAATAGAATACTACTGGCAAAAATCATCACCTATAACAACTTGGAACAACTGGTTTCAAAGGGTGACGACATCATTTCAAACGATATGATCTACCCAAGGAAGGGGGGAGTGTTTGTGGACATCCATTATTCACTTGCTTCCCTCTCAACCTTTTTCCCTGACCTCTTAATCTCCAATCTTAGGGAATGTATATATAAAGCCTTATACTCACAAAAACAAGATAAAAAAGTAAAAGAGCAAGAGCCATAACACAAATCATAAAAACAAATTATGCACAAGAACACGACCCTTGTAATATTTGCACTCTAACCATCATCTATTTGCGTGTACAGATATGGCTAGTACGCTAGAGTCATCCACTCTTGCCTTGGGTGAGAGGTACCCTCGTTACTTTTCACAAATATTTCACATGGTCTTTCCAGTGCTTGCATGTGAATGGGATTTGATAGGTACGCTAGCATGTGAGAGGAATTTTGAGGAGTTAGAATGGCTGATACGTCTCTTGACCACGTCTGATCCATACTTAGTAGAGAGCGTTTCTCCCATTGCACAAGCCTACCCTTTTGACCAAGATGACTATAGGCGTCTAGTGACCATGGGCACCTATGATGAAGAAGAAAATTTACAGGACTACACGGATGGCACATATGGTCTCATGGATGATGACTTTGTTTATCTCGACGACGAGGATAGGGGTTTAGCCTTAGGGTTTCCCCCCAACCTCTACAATATCTTATTCCCTTCACTCTCTAGGGGGAGTGCAAATAATTAGGTTAGGGTTCCTTATGTTTTTTGTTGTGTTCAATAAGTGTTGGTACCTTTTCCCACTAATGTGCCTCCTGGAGGTATTCCTTTTGTTTCCTAGTGTGTACAGGAGCGTGTTGCTATTGATAGGATTTGGACCTTCATGGAATCTTTATCTCGACTCACTCTTCAAATCAAGCGCGACCATCGACACAAACAGGTGTTTCTTGTCCATTAGCATTGCCACTTATCTTTTTTGCATCTATGATTGTCTGCTTTAATTGTGATTGGTAGCCTAATATTCACCGCATTTGCTTAGTATCAAACATTTAATTCAATGTAATTTTTTGTCATAATCACTTGTCTAGGTTTAAAAATCAAGCAGTCCGACTAAGCTAGTTTTACCAAGTTAGGTGTTAGAGATCTTCTCTTAATACCATGGGGAATGCCTTCCTAATAATCAATGGTTACTTAGGTTCTTATTCCGATTTAGGCAGCATTGTGTGAAATGTACTAGGGCTTTCTAGTGGGCTTGACCCTATTGACCTTTAGTTTAAGTATTATAAAGGGAGTTTACTAGTGTGATGAGCCTGGGGAGGTGTATCAGTGTTATATGACCCCCCAAAGTTACAAAATTAAAATGCTGAAAATGAACAAACAAAAAATCAAAGTGCCACAATGTAAAATTTTAAGCTGGAAGAGAAATCTCAGCTTGATTTGGTACTTCACTCACATGTATTGCCTATGGTACTAGAGCCCTAGAGGTTCCCAGTGTGGGCGCTTTTCCTTGAAAAGCAAAAAACCCAAGGCATACAAAATAAGCACACTCATCAAATTGAATCACTGTGAAAACACTTTGGGGGGTCAAAGAAAAAGTAATCAGTCAGGCGATGAGTTCATGAGAAATTCCTTTTATGGTAGCTTAACTACAAGGTCTTCTATATATAGCCTCTAGTCAGCCCTCGAACATGAATACTTGGCTCTCGCGATTAAACAACTTAATTGACCACAGAAAATTTAGAAGCTTACCCATGGTATTAATATTCGATCTCTAGTGCCTTTCGACCGTCAAATTATCGACCCCATACTTGTTTAATTTTTTACCTTTACATCTGTTTATGCATTTGATTACATTGCAATTTAATGTTCATTGCTGACAAATTGTTTGAAATTCTTTTACCAATCAATTTGTCTACCTAAAACTGCATATGCTTTTTAATCACTTATGAGAATGCAATTACTGTGCCAATGTTGTTTGATTTTGCAGTGACTGAAGAAGGCTAAGGACATTCATCTCAAATGCTCTTCCACCTCGACGAACGAGCTTCAACTCAATAGCTTCCGAGGATGGAATCTACATCAGGAAGGGGGGCATGTTAACCCTCACGGCTCACGGACACCCCATCACCTACGACGGACGTGTATTATGTATTTGGTAGAGTCAGGTACCGGGCTTGTTGGACCAATAGGAAAAGAGTAAGAGTGATCGCCGATGAGAGGCGCACTCTAACTGGGACATTCAAGGGATTAGTTGGCTAAGCATGGGCGCCCACGTGTGAATGGGGTGAGCTCATATAAAAGCCAGCTAAACCTAAAATTCACTCATTCTCTCATTTGTGCAATAGAAGAGTGCTCTTGCTCCATCTCCATCTCCATCTTCTTCTTCTTCACCTCCTTGTGTGTGTGTGTGCATGTGAGAGAGAGAGAGAGAGAGCGATCGAGCATTGCGGCGGCACGACGGCGGTGAAGCGGTTGAGCGCGACGTAGCGGCGTCTCCTTCTTCTTCGCGGCGAGGAATCCTCCACGACAGGAGCATAGAGCGGTGAGTGACACACCATTGCCCTCTTTTGAGCTTACTAGTTAAGCTAGTTGTGTGCTTGGAGCCGTCTGTGGCTCGCACACAGTGTTAGGCAAGGCCCTTGCTTTGACAGTGCGGCAAGGAGCGCACAGTAGAGGTAGAGCAAGAGCACTTCTTTAGCATGCACCTCAAGAATGAGGATTTTAGGTCAAAATGGACCTTCTATACGAATCTGATTCACACACGGACACCCACAATGGACGATCATAGCAAAAATAATGTAAAAATGAGATAAGTGGTGCGCCTCTCATCGGCGATCACCTACGCACCTACAAGACCGACAAGCCTGGTCCATGACTCAAATAAAGTGATAAGGCATCTGTCAAAGGTGATAGGGTGTTCGTAAGTGGTTAACATGCCCCCCCTCCTGATTTAGATTCTGTCCTTGGAAGCTAGTGAGGTGAAGCTCGTTCATCGAGGTGGAAGAGCATCTGAGATTGAATGTCTTTAGTTTTCTTCAAACACTGCAAATTCAACCAAAAATGGCACAGTAATTGCATTCTCATAGAACATATATAATTAAAAAGCATATGCAATGAATAGGCAAAGAGACTGATTGGTAACAGAATATTAAACAATTTTTTAGCAGCAGTAAACATTAAACTGTAATATAATCAAATGCATAAGCACTTATAAAGGTTGAAAAATAAGCAAGTCTAGGGTGACTAATTTAACTATCGAGAGGCACTAGAGGTCAACTATTAATACCATGGGCAAGCTTCTAAATTCCCTCTGGTCAATTAATCCGTTTAATCATGAGAGCAAAGTATTTCATGTCTGAGGGCTGACTAGAGGCTATACCTAGAAGACCTTCTAGCTAAGCTACGATAAAAGGAATTGCATATGAAATTATCGTCTGAATTATTCCCTTTATTTGACCCCCCAAAGTGTTTTCCACATTGATTCAATTTTTGACGTGTGTGCTTATTTTGTATGCCTTGGGCTTTTTGTTTCTCAAGGAAAAACGCCCACACTGGGAACCTCTAGGGCTCTAGTACCATAGGCAATACATGTGAGTGAAGTACCAAATCAAGCTAGGATTTCTCTTCCAGCTTAAGATTTTACATTTTTGGTACTTTTGTTTTTTTTGTTTTTCACTGCATTCCAATTTTGTAACTTTGGGGGGTCATACTGACACTGTTACCTTCCCCAGGCTCATCACAATAGTAAACTCTCTTTATAATACTTAAGCTAACGGTCAAGAGGGATTAAGCCCACTAGAAATCACTAGTACGTTGCACACAATGCTTCATAATATTGGATTAAGAACCTAAAGTAACCATTGACAATTAGGAAGGCATTTCCCATGGTATTAAGAGAAGATCTCTAATGTCTATCTTGGTCAAACTAGCTTAGTCAGACTCCTTGATTCATAAACCTAGACAAGGGACTATGAGACAAAATTATATTGAATCTAATGTTTAATACTAAGCAAATGTGCAGAATATTTTGCTACAATCACAGTTAAAGCAGACAAACATGGATGCTAAAAAAGATAAGAGGCAATGATAATGGACAAGAAACACCTGTTCGTGTTGATGATCGTGCTTGACTTGAAGAGTGAACTAAACAAAGATTGCATGAAGTTCAAAATCCCTACTGCAATCATTCCCATACACACTAGAAAACACAAGGAATATCTCTAAGAGGCACATCAGTGGGAAGAGGCACCAACCTTTATTGAACACAATCAAAACAACATAAAGAACCCTAAACTAAGTATTTGCACCCCCCCTAGAGGTTCAAGGGAACATGAAATTATATAGTCAAGCGGGTAGCCCTATGTCTAAACCTTTATCCTCATCATTGTCAAGAAAAATAAAGTCATCATCAGTGAGACCATACGTGCCATCCGTGTAATATTGTAAATCCTCCTCATCATTAGATGCACATATGTCCTATAACAATGTCACTAGGCGTTTATAGTCATTTGCTCAAAAGGGTAAGCTTGTGCATTCAGAGAGACGTTCTCTACTAAGTAGGGACCAGTCATGGTCAAGAGACGTATCAGCCATTCTAATTCCTCAAAATTTATCTCACACGCTGCTAGGAGTTTTTTGGAGCAAGGGATTGCGCATATGTATATACCCATGCATGGTGCATCAAATAAAGGATTGCCCATTTTCCAGAGCCAAGTGGTTACGTGGGGCCCACATGTGTACATGTAGGACATCATGTAGCCATTTTGGCATACGTACAAAAATAGAGAAAGAGAGGATGAGACTCTCTCATGCATTTTGTCGACTTCGGCAACGGCGTTCCTTCTTTGGCTTCGGCTTTGGCACTGTATGCTTTCGACACACACACACATACACATAGGTACAGAGTTGCGGATCGCTAGTGATTGTGATCGGAGCCGGAGTGGCTTGGTCTATCCTATGCATGTGTCTAAGGTACAACACATAATAGTCTTGATTTGGTTATAGATGTGTCAGGGAGAGAAGAGACTAGTCTCTTTTGGGGATCTTCATATCGTCGTGCACAACGTGTTTGTTGCTATAGAATTGGAGTGGCCATGCTCTAGGGAGTGTTTGCGGGTCGCCGCGACGGACGTCCATAGCATAGCTGTCAAGCATCAACATAAAATTATCGATACAGGGGAAGCGACTCGGATGAGGCATGGAAACTCATTAGGATGTCAACCCTAATGAAGTGAACTCGAAGAGATGCAACTACTAACTCTACAAGCAAATCAATCGCACCAAAGACAAGTAATCTACCTATGTTCTTCTACACAACTCTACAGTCATCACGCCCGTTCACCATGCAAATCATATCAGAATCGCATGAAACTTGAAGGGAAGCTACAGGGGACTATCAGGAACATATCCTATCACTGTCACAGCATTCTGGAGAGGTACAAAAATCGCGATCGTTCATCCCACAGTACGCAAAAACAGTAAACGGATGATCCTAAAGGGTCATTTTTGGGTCCCTAAAGCCTCTCCTAGGATCAAAACAACATAAAATACGCATATAAACACTCAAAACAACGATTTAAGGCCTAAACGGATGCGTTTGCAACGTTCACCGAATCTTGAATGCTTACACTTGAATGAAAGAGCAGAGTAAGAGGAACACAATGCAAGAAACAAAACTGAATTTGGATTATCGTAGCCACAGAAGCGATGATTACAAGTTTGAGCAAAGAGGCAGCTCTCTGTGCGTAACGCAATAGTCACTTATCTTCAAAAAATAATCCCCCTTTCCCACTAACCTTAGTGTATTATATACCTAGGGCTTTCTAAAGTGGCCGGCGGCCAACTTCTCATGGACCTTTACATACATCATTGAAAAAATTACATCTTTCACTTAGACTTGACATAGACGACTATCATTAGGCTTTTACAAGGTTTGATGTATTAAACATTGGAATAATAATGTGACCACATCAAAACCTTGGCCAGCTGACCCAACGGGCGCCTTGGCTGGGTGGGCACTTGTATGTTGTTATCACCTCCAAACACTCCCCCCTTCCTAGCTCATGTCGTCCCTTGACACGACCATTTGTAGTCTGGTCTTCTTGTTGATGAGACTCCCCCCTTCCTTGATTGAGTTATATATGGCATGTTTTGCTTGTTCAAATGGGATGCCCATTTGCCTTTGATTGATGAACATGTGTTCTTTGTGATTTGGATGTTGTGGACGAGGCATTTGTGCATGTTGTTGCACATCCTGCTCTACCTTTCCATTTGTGCAGTTGGTGGATGATACCTGCTTCTTTGGATACTTTGCCTCCTGGTGCATTTGACTTTTTATTGGAGCTCGTATCTCAAAATGTTTGAGACTTTGACATGTGTGCACTGGCATCTCCAATTTGATTTTCTTTGCCAGTTTGTCAATAAAGCTTTGTTGGTATCTTTGAAGATAAGAGCTGCTCTTGTCGAAGCGTAGTTGAGAACAATGTGGCCCCACTTTATCTCTTTGAAGATCGTGTAACAAATTCTTTATTGGTATTTGATGAAAGGAATATATACAATAGAATAGTGATGGGTGTTTCTAAATTAGGGTCTAGAACCTAAATGAACAAAGGGAAAAACCCAATGGGAAAAAATGCCTTTGGTATACGTTCTTATTGGTGTTGAACACTTGGAAGTTGAGTACCTGTTCATGCAAGGTGAGTGCTTGGGAGAAATAAAGTAAGAGTGCGTAATACAAGTGCCAATTATGGGACACTCTATATGCACACAAGAGTTCTTTCAAGAAAATCATGCGGTGTGAAAAATGAGTTGTTGGGTGCTTCAAGGAACAAATATAGCACATGTGATATGCAAGGACATCTCAATAGCTTCCACATTTCCAAGAAGGGTTTTTGATGTTGAAGCTTCTCCACTCATTACTCACTATGCATAGTGCGTGAGTGTCTTTTGGACTCTCTTCTTCACTTTACCAAACTTAAAATACATAGACCTGGACTCTTATGCTCACCTATACCAGCATGAGCGACACAACATAAGTATGCTCAACTCCTCCACCTGAGCAGTACCTAGAATAGCTAAGACTCTTAGACCACAAAGAATATTACTTGAAGCTTTGGGACTAATGCCTTGCTCATTTAGTGGCTCAGCTGCCCGACTCTTGACTTTTATGCCATGTATTTTTAATGGCGACTTGGACTTACCTGTTCATGGCCTAAAACCCAATGCCATAAGTTCTTGAGATTAAGGCCTCTATCATTGTGTTGGTCTTTGGATGCCACCATTTTGTCGAGTAGGTTGGCATATTTTGGCTCTTCTTGACTTGCTTGTTGTATGTTGATACTTCTTTGTAAAACAAGTCCTTCAGCTCTGATAGGGCTTGATGTAGCCTTTGCATTAATTTCCATGAGAAGCGATTATCGAGATGTGTGGATTCTCTGTGATTGAGTTTCCACTAGCAATTTTGGAACCCATCTTGTTTTTGGTCCTTGTGTGACTGTCTTTGGCATTTTATCTTCTTCTACGATTTGATGGACACTAGGCTTTGGTATCCAAACCTGATGATTTCCGTTGTAAAAGCCTTGCTTTTGTAATTGATGACAAGGTATCCATCTATAGATTGCAGCAGCCTTGGTTGTAATTGGCTTTTGGTTGTCATTGCTTGCTTTGGGGTAGAAGCTTGTGCTGCTTGATTTCTCTTCGTTGTTTCCGATTGAGCGACAATTTTTGGTAACCATATTGGAGTGTTACCTTCATAAACTCCTTGTGCTTCAAGTAGCTTCACGGGAATCATCCGCTGATTCACCTGTTTGTGTTAGGTATCTTCGTTGAAGTCTGATTTCAGCAGCCTTGGTTGTAATTGGCTTCTGTTGGCTTTTGGCTGTCATTGCTTGCTTTGGGGTAGAAGCTTGTGCTGCTTGATTTCTCTTCGTTGTTCCCGATTGAGCGACAATTTTTGGTAACCATATTGGAGTGTTACCTTCATAAACTCCTTGTGCTTCAAGTAGCTTTACGGGAATCATCCCCGCTGATTCACCTGTTTGTGTTGGGTATCTTCGTTGAAGTCTGATTTCGGTACACAAACTTTTCGCGTTGCCCGCTTGGAAGGTCTTTTTGTTTGCCTTTTGTTGGTGTTCTTTCGCTTGCCTGAGTATTTTGTATTCCGTTGATAGCGCGTCTTGTTCCTTGTAGAACTCGTTGGTTGAGGGGGGTAGGTCCGGGCTGTTACTTTAGGCTTTTTGGCCCAAACATTAATGTTTCCTTGGAAGTAGCATTGAGCAGTGATTGACTCATTTGATGCTATCCACCCTGTCACCTTTTGTTGTTGTGGTTGAACCCGTGTTTCATATATCCAAACTGGGTCTTTGACTTGGATGTGCTCTTTGGATACCAACACCTGCTTGACATTCTTCGGCTTTTTTTGGATGCTTTTTTGTGATGGAAACTTTGGTTGATAGACTTTTTTATTTGGTTTCCATTGCATTGTTGATGGTGTGGCTCTTGATGTAGAGGCTTCGTGGGAAATTTGATGGAAGCTCGTTGAAGGTAAAGTCGTCTGGCGAGGTTGATATACTTCAATGTTTACCTTTGCTTTAACTTTTTCTGCAATGGTTGGCGATTTCTTCTCTGCATGGATTTGAGAAGCTTCATGGAGTCTCACCGTTGTTGTTGTTGAAACTTTTGATTGTTGTCGAAAGAAGATGTTCCTCCAGCTTTCTGTCAGGACTAGACTCTCTTTGATATGATGGGAGTTGATTATGTGGAAAGTATCTTTATACTCTCCGGTATTCAATTTGAGTACAGCTTCTGCCACTCCAAAGCTAAGAATCGGCATTTTTGAACTTGTGAAAACTGTTTCTTCTAGCTCATTGATTGGTGGCTTTCCCATCATGATCCACGTTCCATAAGTCATTAGATTCTTTGTTGCTTCTCGATCTATTGCGGTCGAACATGTAACCTTGAGCCCTGTATGTCCGCATAAATTGAATTTGATCATCGTAGGAGATAGTCCATCTTCTTCCTTGTCCCTGTTCTTCTTTTGATCCTGCGTTTGTTGAAGATTTGCCGTTGAACTTGGAAGCTTCTCTCCTTCATCTACTTTCATTTGCACTTTTTCTAGAGTCGGCTTCTTTGAAACAGCTTTTGTTGTTTCTTCAGGTATGTCAATAATGACATATTCGTGAGGTTGCTCTGCTTCCTTCGTTTTCAATTTTGCCTCATGCTCGAGGATGTAGCTGTCTGTCTCACTTTTTCTGCTTTCACACTCACAAACTTCATTAGCTTACTTCAACACATTTATTGTAAATACGGGAGTTATATCATACCCTTCCTCATCACAAAATTTAGTCGGGGTCACCTCATTCACACACACATCAAGAGTCGCCAGTATTTGATCCTATCCAAAGGGTTCAAATAACTCCTCTGGAAATGGTTCCGGTATGTAAGCTTCATCGTCCATTGATCTTTCTAGGATGCAATCCTCCTTCACTGAGCTTCTACACTTCGAAGCACCACACATCCAAAGTTCTTGTTTGGTTTGTAGCCACGCAGGTATCTCTTTCCCATTGACTATAGTAGAGTCAATTTCTTCTAAAGGAGTTCTATTCACATCTCTATAGCTATGGTCTTTTATGCTTATTTTTGTGGTGATCTTTTTATGTCTCAAGTAGATATAGTCATAGCCCCAATTTTGAACCATCTTAAGTTGACGCATGAAAGGTCTTCCTAAAATGATATCAAAATTGTTCGCTTTTCCAAAATCTACTATTGCAAATGTATGTTCATATTCAATTCCACAAGAAGTCACAATAATTTGCTCTAGGATACCCAGAGGTTTTTTCGTGTATCCATCTAGTGGTTGCAGCTTCATTCTAGTTTTCCTAAGCGCTAGTCTACCCCATTTTTCCCAATTGTCTTTTGTAGCTATGGCTACTCCAGCCCCACTATCAAGTATAGCCAATGTTTTAACTCCTTTGTATTCCACAGGTAAGGTGGTGTTTCCTTCTTCTCCTTCACAATATTCCCCCACCTTGTTTATTGGCACAGGTTTAGCGTTTGCACTTTCTTGTTGAGTTTTGTTTGATTTTTCATTTGAGGGTAGATCTTGAAGAGGTATCTTTAATCCCATCTTCCCCAAATTGTTGCCTACTTCATCCCATACATGTGGTCTAATCTTAAGCAGTTCAGATAGAGTAATGGTGCACTGTATTGGAGCTGACATCAACTCTTGCATACTCTTTGTATCCATCATCTTGGATATGGCTTTCCTGTGAGATGGCACCACTCTAGTCTCTAAGTCTGCCTCATGTTCTCCTATGTATGAGGGTAAGGTCTTCAAGGACTCTGGTTTGCTTTCAATTGAAACTTCCGTCCCTGCATCTCCATTTAGAGATTGAATGTCTCCCTGATAGACTTCATGCCCTGTATTGACCTCAATTATGGGTGCAGATTGGAAAGTCGCACTTCCATCTTTTACACTTCTAATTGCTTCCCACAATTCATTTGGCCATGGCTCATCTATCTCTAGGATAGGTGCCATAAATTGTGATCTTGACCTTGCATCATTAGTGGTGTTGGCCACTACTTGATCATCTAGTTGAATTTCTAGGTTGTTGGTTTCTTGTGTTGCAGTCTTTGCTTGGACATCCTTTTGTGATTCTAGCTCAATGTTTCTTTGAGTTAATGTTTCAACAACCTTTGCCTTAGGCATTTCAAATCCAACACTTTTTGGTTTTGTTTCGGGAGGTGGAATTGGTGCTCCAGGCTCCATCATGGCCTGTGCAGTTTTTACCAATTCCTTACACATTTCCAACCTCTCAGTCTCTACCTCAGAATGAGGATATTTCATCCCTCGTTGCTCTAGGGTTTGGTTGGGTTTCAATCTAGCCTCATATGCTTCTAGTGCAGCATCTAATGCCTCTAGGACTTTGTCTCCCAACACAGATCCTCCGAAAGACGCCTTCCTCGTTTTCTTATCGCTCACCACCATGTTGTTTTCCCGTTCTTGTTTTAACTGCTCCTTTGTCTCTTGTAATTCTGTTTGTAGTGCAGTTTGATTTGTAATTGTTTTTGCTTTAATTCTGTCTCTTTTGGATTTCCAGGATTTTCTCCCAGTCCTCACTAACACACTAGTTGTTTCCCCTTGTTTGGGTTATTGATCTTTTTCCTCATTAGCTTGGTCCTCAGCATTTTCTTTTGCTTGGGCTCTAGTCACTACCTTCAAAGGAATTTTGAGTTCTGCCTCTGATCCACTTGGAGAAGGTAACACTCCCACAACATTCATTGTTGTTTTCCCCTGTTTGTTTGGTTGTTTTGGACAATTAGGAACAACGTGTGTAATGGCACACTCCAAACAATATCCAATTATCTCTACACGAGAACAATTCTTGGCCCAATGATTACCTCCACACTTGTAGCATGGTCCATCTTGTTGAGTCACTGGTGGCACAACTGATGGTTGTTCTTGCTTAGCCAGAATGGTCTCTGGTCTACGCTCTTGATTGGCTATGAACATCAGAGTGTCCTCATTCAATGAAAAGAGTTTTCTCATAGGTTCTTGCCCTAGCCTAGGTTGTGATACCTCAGCTCTTTGTAAAACCCTTGATACAACCCTATTTTGAAATAATGGATGATTTGGTAATGGAATTTGTTTTTCTATTTGATGTCCAAATAGTATCCCCCTCGTGTAGGTTTGATTATAGTAGCACTCACTCATCTCATGATTGGTCCATTTTTGCTCAATGGCACACCATTTTATTTGTTGTGCTACTTGCACTGCTAGCTCATCTAAGTTGGTCATTAATTGAGACATAACCACTTGCCTTGTGTTGGTTTCACTAGATGCTAAAGGAACATTATCCATAGTGATCTTTGTATCACCAATTTCCTCGCCATAGGCTTTACAATTGTCAACTAGGTATAACGCTTCTCTCGTGACTTGTTCAAAGGAAACATCCTTTTAAGTGCAAATCTTTCTTGAGAGTTTCATTTTTCAAACCCTCTATGAAGAGAATTGATAATCTTTCATCCTGTGGTAACTCGTGTTCCAGACATCTCTCTATATATTGTTTGAAGCGTAGCGATGCTTCCTTCACTCTCTCATTTTCTTTTTGCTTGAATGCATAGATTTGGGACATTGTGTTATGCTTGATTCCCCTTTTAGAGAACTCCACAACAAATTCTTGCAATAGTTGTTCAACATTTGAGAAGGCATTTTTGTCCAACGGTTGGAACCAATTCAATGCTATCCCTTCCAAGGTTAAGCCAAATCCCTCATACTGTGTATGAAAATAAAATACTTGTTCGGCTCTTAACACTTGTTTGAACAAGGATGCATGTACATGTGGATCCCTTAATCCATCATACTTCTTCTTCACACATTTGGCCAATTGATATGGTCTCATTGGTTCTGGTTCAACCATGTATCTTAGCGTGTTGGGGTCTCTCACAAGGACATCCCTCGTTTCTTCTTCTCGTCTTGGAGCAAATCCTGGTGGAATCCCCTTTGAGACATGTTTTGGAAATGTTGATGGATTTGTAAGTCTAATTGGTGGTCTCCTGGTTCCACTCAATGAGGTAGGAGCTACACTCCCGTGAATAGCTATTTTGGATGTTTGAGGTCCATTTGATCCCATAGTTTTAATGTTAGCTTCTTGCAAATCAGTCTCAAAAAACCCTGGTACGCTTACACTCGGTTGAAAGTAGTAAGCAGAGATTGAAGTACCCATGTATGTATATCTTTCTAGCTCAATTGGGCTGATAAGTTTGTACTCTCGTCCATACTTATCTACCATTAGAACTTGCACTCCCTGGTCATCTGTGTATGTGAAGGCATAGAGGTTCTTGTAGTCTGTCAACTCTTCAATGATGGAATTTAAACATCTATAGAAGTTGTTTTGATCCCCAATAGGTAACCTATAAAGGCCATCATAAGCGTAATCCGTTAGAACTCTCGTGGCTTCATTGGTTTTGATGAACCTCACGTTGGGTTTATTGATTAGAGGATGCTTCTCCTCTAAATCTCCAGCAATTTCCACTTTTGCTCTTCCAAAATCCTGCATTTTAGTTGATTGGTTTGGCTTCCAGTGAGCTACATGATCACTTGAAAAATATCCATGAGCCATGCCTTGAGGTTTGGCTTGATATGATTGATAAGCCTCATGGTCTTGTCTCAACCCTCTTGTTATAAGTGTTGCAGTATTTCTGGTTGTTTGTGTAGGTGTCATAGCTCTGAGTTGAGTGGGAAACCCTAATGATGGATGAGTTGTCATGTTTAAGCCTCATTCAATACTCTCAAGATAGTCTTTGACAAGCTCACTTTGTCTTAGTGAAACTTATCTCTCTTTGCCCCTGGTCAGGTCTCTAAAAAGTCAAGAATTTGTGACTTTTTGGTCTCTAGAAACTGGTCTTAGGGTACCCTAAAAATTTGGAATTAGGAAACCTAGAAAAATTCAACTCTAGGTGTGTGCTATTGCCCACAAGCTTTCTTCCTAGCTATACCTGAAAAAGTCATGTTTTCACCAGATCTTGGTCTGTTGCAGTGGTTTCCTGACTGTCTGGTATTTTTGGCTATTTTGGTCACTTTTTTGAATTTTGAAAACTCCTGGTATCTTATATAACCTAGGTGTATGTGTGGGTAAAGTCTGGTCAAAATCTGGCACCGAGGTACACCGATCGCGATCGTAGTTTGGAGCTCAAATTGGATGAAACTTCACCAGCTTGTTCACTAGGCTATTTTAAGACTACCTGCCAGACACTTTTGTATTTGGACTCAAAAAAGTCAAGAATTTGCAGTTTCTTGGTCTGAAGTGCCTGATTTTTCAATTTTATCAGGTTTGATTGATTTTGATGTTTGATTTGGGATTTGAGAGATACCTAGGCTTGTCCTATGCACAAGCTATCCCCCTGCATGGTTTCTTCCCAGTTTTGATGTGTTTTGGTCTACTGAAAGTCAATTTCTATGCCAGTTTAGCAGTTTTTGACTTGGATCTGTATTCAATGGTTTTGACCTGTTTTTTGTGGTTTTTGACCCTAGGTCCTATAGACTTTTATGTTTGTATACACCTGAAGATCCCACAGATGAAATCTGGTCAAAATCTGGCACTTAGGTACACCGATCGCGATCATAGTTCTGAGCCCAAATTAAACCAAATTTGGCATGCTTGTAGACATTGATGCTTCAAGGCTATCCCCCAAGTCTTTTTGCATTTGGATCACCAAAAGCCAAGATTTTGCACTTTCTGGGTCTGTCATGCTAGTTTTACCCAAGTGGCCTAACTTCCTTGATTTTTGATGTTTTTGGGTGTGGTTGCTTTAGAAAAACTTGTTTAGAATCTTATCAGGAAGGCACATGTCAAATCTTGTACAATTCTGACACTGAGGTACACCGATCGCGATCGTAGTACCTGTGCCAAATCTGATGAAATTTTGTCTGCTCCCTCTGACAAGTGTTTCCCAGTGTTTTGTGCTACCACTTTGTGATTTGAATCAATATCAACCCTGTTTGGTCAGATTTTCAAAATTTCAGAGTCTTATGACCTTTTTGCCAAAGTTATGGTTTTTTTGATTTTTTGGCTCTGACTTTTGCCCCAAATCTGAGTGGAATGTGATTTACTTATCCTACTCCTAAGTATAGAAATGAAAGAACATAAGAAAATGAATCAAACAAAACAAACAGAATAAAAAACGGATGATGGATCAGTCCTCAATCGATACAAAAAAACGGATGATGGATCAGTCCTCAATCGATACAAAAAAATTTGAAGAGAAAAAATGCTTAAAGCAACCTCACTCACAACTCCCTATATCTCTCAAGAGAAGATCTAACCAGTCCACCGACCCTAGACTCCACTAAGCACTAAACCCCTGTCTAGATGCTTCACTGAAATGTAAATGGAATGGAAATTATCTTTTGGAACAATAAGAAAACTCTAAATACGCACTCGGTCACTCACCACCTAAGATTCATTCCCCAGCAACGGCACCAATGTTTGCGGGTCGCCGCGGCGGACGTCCATAGCATAGCTCTCAAGCATCAACATAAAATTATCGATACAGGGGAAGCGACTCGAATGAAGCATGGAAACTCATTAGGATGTCAACCCTAATGAAGTGAACTCGAAGAGATGCAACTACTAACTCTACAAGAAAATCAATCGCACCAAAGCCAAGTAATCTGCCTATGTCCTTCTACACAGCTCTACAGTCATCATGCATGTTCACCATGCAAATCATATCGGAATCGCATGAAACTTGAAGGGAAGCTACAGGGGACTATCAGGAACATATCCTATCACTGTCACAGCATTCTGGAGAGGTACAAAAATCGCGATCGTTCATCCCACAGTACGCAAAAACAGTAAACGGATGATCCTAAAGGGTCGTTTTTGGGTCCCTAAAGCCTCTCCTAGGATCAAAACAACATAAAATACGCATATAAACACTCAAAACAACGATTTAAGGCCTAAACGGATGCGTTTGCAACGTTCACCGAATCTTGAATGCTTACACTTGAATGAAAGAGCAGAGTAAGAGGAACACAATGCAAGAAACAAAACTGAATTTGGATTATCGTAGCCACAGAAGCGATGATTACAAGTTTGAGCAAAGAGGCAGCTCTCTGTGCGTAACGCAATAGTCACTTATCTTCAAAAAATAATCCCCCTTTCCCACTAACCTTAGTGTATTATATACCTAGGGCTTTCTAAAGTGGCCGGCGGCCAACTTCTCATGGACCTTTACATACATCATCGGAAAATTTACATCTTTCACTTAGACTTGACATAGACGACTGTCATTAGGCTTTTACAAGGTTTGATGTATTAAACATTGGAAAAATAATGTGACCACATCAAAACTTTGGCCGGCTGACCCAACAGGCGCCCTGGCTGGGTGGGCACTTGTATGTTGTTATCACCTCCAAACAGGGAGACACGATAGATTTACCCTCTTATGACAAAGATGCCTCCTTCTACGGAGAGGGATAATTTATATGCTCACGCTAGAGGCTAATATGGTGATGTAAGGACATCTGACAAGTAATCATGATGATGCAGAGAATGCAGATAACATTGAGGTGCATTCCTGCATGGATAGACTAGCAGAGGTTGCACTAAGCATTGATACGGAGACCAGGGATTGGCTGGTAGATATCACACAATTTTCAAGAGTTTCATGTACGATCTTTTATCGTCGAGACCCGAGACAACAACTATAGTGGGAGCATTTGCATTTGGGATTGTCAGTCAAGCAATGAATAACACTCATCATGGAGCTATGTAAGTCATTATCAATGAGATACGTGCAGAATATACATGCGCGTTCTAGCTGAGACGTGTTTCCGCACATCACCAGAGTCTATACTGTGGAATACATGTACTTTGACAGAGCCAATGGGCATAGGTTGAGTGATAGTTTTTCCCTATCTTCTATATTCTACTAGGTCCTATAGTAGGTCCACTTATCGACACATAAGTGGAAGGTTGTTGGGCCTTTACCCCGGGCCCGAACGTCTGATGTTCGGCCCACACTAACCTTACTCTTTTGGTATACATAGAAGAATAAGGAGCACTCTCTCTTTCTCCCTTTTGAGATGTAGTCTTCCCCTTCCTGCTCTACACATGTACGCATCACGCACTACAGTAATGGAGGAATCCTTCTCATTTTGATGGGAGTGAAATCCTTAACTCTACACAAAGTTCAACATTTTCAAAGGTAGGACTAAAAAGATCGAATAACTTTTCTATCAAAGCTAGTTATTTACTCCACAATGGGAGAGTATTTGTACCCATAAACTTAGAGAGTATGCACCAAATTCTTTGAGTGTCATGGAAACCCAATGCGTGTCATTCTAGTATTAGGAAGACATATGCATTAGTTAGAGTACAATTTTAGTGGTGAGGTTTACAAAGGATGTACATGAGTACACAGTGCATTGCCAAAATTGTCACGTGACAAGCCAAGAGTCTCAAGGTAGGCGGGATTGTACATCATTTGGAGATCCTTAACGGAAAATGAGAGAGATCTCTATGGATTTAATTGATGGCCTACTCCATGACAGTTCATGGCCATGACTCTATAATGGGTTGTTGTAGGCCGTTTGACCAAGATATTAATGTATTTATGGTGTTATGAGATGCCAAGATTGTATAAACTAGTTAGATGCATGCAAATTTTTGTCAAGGTAACATTTGTTTGATACGCTGGTGACAGTTATACCAAGTTCCATGTTCACTACATCATGACACTAAGTAAAGGTCGAATTTGAGTTAGCTTTAAAGGATCATACGTAGGATTGGCTACTCAAATCTGAAAGACTCCAAGACCATATGGGCAAAGATTCTTTTAGACTACGGATGTAGGTTTGGGTTTTGTGCATAGGTGCTATGAGGTCTCTTAAGGTATGGTGAGAACTCCTTTTCTAGATTTACGAAGGTAAAGGATGAGTTAACGACTATCTACAAGGCATGACTCATCTAGTGTAACATCGATAAATTTGTGGCAACAAGTTTTTGGATCCAAGTTACTCCACACATGGCTCTTCTTCTTTATAAGAAGAGCCCCGAGCCCCAACGATTTAAGCCAAGTTACTCCACACATGGCTCTTCTTCTTTATAAGAACAGCCCCAATTTCTATGGGGCTTTCTCCACGTGGAGGGTAAGTGTACTTGGACTGATACATAGGAAGCCAAACTTTTATTGTGGCATTGATAAGTCAGAGTCCTAATCATCCACATAACCAAGATCCACACTAGTATGAGGTTAATTCCACGAGAAGGTAGTGTATTTACTTAGTCAATTTCCTCATTCAAGTTTTGACAGTAAGCATTTTAAGTTTTTGGAAGGAATTGCTTTGATGATTAGAGGCAATACATTTTGCTGATTTACAGATCCTCTAAGAGGGGTAGGCTACTATATTCACTTGAGATCCCTTATGAAACATGCAAAATAGACATTAGCGCATAAATAAATGGTGGGATAGAAAGCTATCTTATGCAAGACACTTCTTTAATCAACAATTTGACATGTTTTCCAAGTATTGTGTGCCCACAATAGCAAAGAAGTGCTTGAAGAGCTTCCTCTTAGGGACATCATCTACAAACAAGAGACAGTGAGGAGTTCCCCACTCAGATGCTCTAACTAGGCACCCCTTGCAATAGTTCTTAATATTAAGCTCATGTTGTCTGCAGAGAGCTCACTCGTAACTAATGCGTCCCCCCAAGCACATATTTATAGGGCATTATCCTGGCCTGCACTCATTTTCAGCGGTAGTAAACATGCCAGACAGCAAAATAGCCAAGCCAAACCAAGTGCATTGATACCACCATATCATGGTCAGTGGCATCTCCATTCCACTCAAAAACATAACATCCTGTTCACTATTGACTCTGGGTGACCCACAAAAAGTTTGCACTGTTGATGCTCATTGAAAGGGGCTGCTAATGGAAGAACTCCTGCCCACAAGGATGAAGTTGAGTTCTTTAACCAACAATTGATTTGATGAATCACAACTACAAGTTTTAAGTACTTACTTTCTACACAACTAAAATATCAAAGCCACCAATGTCACAATAACCAGAATTTACATCTCTAGCACGGTATTCACATTTATTTACATTTTTCAGAGCGCGCGCACACTCACACACACTGAAGCCAGTGAATTCTTATATCGCAAATTTGAATTGAAATCCAAGCTTTGTTAAGTTAAAAACTAGCCAATAATTGCTACACAAAGCCCGAACTATAGTCTTCAACAATGTCTGAAAGCTTGAACACTACTCAGTGAGCTCGCCTTGCTCGAGGAGTAAGATGAAAAAATTCGCAAATACATACAGAATCAGTAGCCATTATTGCAGAATCGTTTTTGCATTGAAAGCTTGAACTGAGGCAGAAGGCAATGATGTTGCCAAACCAGATAAGTACACACCGTATTGGTCATACATAACGTTGAGCAAGGTCTCAATATTTTGTCCTCCGATTGACAGGAAGGGCAAAAACTTATTCTCTTGAGACCAATATCTTGGCAGCAATAGCCTGTGCACTAGTCGAAATTTCTCAGCAATCACACTCAGCTGGCTCACGAGTGGGGTACGGGTACGTAAAAATTGATAATTTTACAAAAAAAGTTTTCAAGTGAACATGCTCTTTGTGCTGTTCACAACACCCCCACCTTTCTAATTTAGACATCTACATGGCTGACACATACAAATGACCTAGTTTACACGTTTGGCATGCTGTATCGTCAGTGAGGACCTTTTAAAGTTACTTGCTCTTTTTACTTTCATGTGGCTTGTCTGAGGCTGTGCCAGATGCATCTGACTCTTGTTGATTGCTGCTACTTGCTGCAAAATCTCCTGCATTATCCTCCTCCTTTGAGTCACCACCAAAACCAAACTCATTCACTCTGCTCTTGTCGACTGGATAAACCCATCGTTGATATAGATATATCAAGAAGATCACGTCTGTAAAACCAAATTGAAACCAAGTTGATGAGAGAGAGAGAGAGAGAGAGAGAGAGAGAGAGAGAGAGAGAGAGAGTTACACTACATATGTCACTGCCCAGTATACTATGAGATATGAGGCCGCCTCCACTGTCTATTCAGAGAGGGTTTTGGACCACTTTCTATTGGTTTCTATTGGTCATGAGATATCAGGATCAGAGATGCCTTGGACTATACTTATTGGAACTACGCAGACATAGAGAGGACCTCTTGAGGAGCACAAATATAATGCAACATATTAAGGTGCATCTGCTGTTGCTGAGAAGCACTACTTTTCTCAAAAGCTTCTGAGAACCTGTGCTTCATCCATGTGTGCTACCTCCTAGCATGCAATTCTTACTCCAGTCTCTATGCGTGAGATATTCACCTCTCACTGCCAGGTCATACGCACCCCGTGACAAACCAGAGATACTCATACTACGTACTCTACCTGAACTTAGCAATAGCTATTTTACTACAAAAACAAGATAGATCTGATCCTTGCTTTGTGAAATCTTTTCGCCACAGCTAGGCTACAGGCATGACACCATTCGAGCCCAACAGAAACATGGAACTAGGCTCCACTACATTCAAATGTACTCTTGTTCTGCAATATGAGTTCGATTGAATCTTTCTTGCAAGCAGTACTGAAAGGTCATGCACACTACAAGCATCTAATGCATCGAATGCAGTGCAGTAACACCTTGTAAAACTTACAGACCACATTCTCCACAGCGTGTAACTCTATAGTGAAATAACAAAGGCCAAAGGCAAAACAAAAAACTTCATACCATCTCGGAAAACAGATAGGCGATGAAGCATTGGCATCTTGATAACAAATGCAAAGAGATCATCTATGATCGTATTCAAGAACTTGTAGGTCATTTGTCTCCATGGTAAATGGGCGACAGACTTCAACTTGTAATTGATAAAAAGTTGAGGACACATCATGATAAAACCTAAAGAGGACAATAAAAGATATTACTGAATTGACCATATCTTGAAACAAACAAATATGCAGATAAACACTTACCAAAAGTGTACACACAACTTGTACAAGAAGATAGTATCCATGAGTACCAGCTCTTGTGGCGTTCATACTGGAGTGAGTAGATAGAGGAACAGATAACCAAGAAAAAGAGCAAATACGATAAGTATTTCATAGCCAAATCATCATACTCCTTGGTTTTATTGCCAGCATAGGAGTCTCTATCCCTAAACCTCAAAATGGGGAAGCCACGACTCCAATCAACCTGCATGAACACGGACACAAATATGAAAAACCATGGAAACCAGGAAGCCAGTTTGTATTCTATTAACAGTAAAATGACACCCTCCCGCCCCCCCAAAAACAAAAAAAAAAACACAAAAAAAGGGGTACCTCAATGTGCATGGCTTTGCCAATTTTCCAAAACTCAATGCAGCAACCAACTCCGGCACTTGCAAGAATCATCCATGATGTCTCGTTGTCCAGCAAATACAGGAAAACTATTAATTGACAGATGAAGCTAACAACCACTGTTTTCGCCGACAAACCCTCCATGGACTTGTTTTTGTTCCAAAACTGGATGTCTGAATGAACAATAATCAAAATGCAGAAGCTGAGAGGGCAATACAAAAAGCTGCCAATAAAATAACATGTTTCCCAGTTGCTGTTGAAATTACCATTTTTGAAGGCCAATATATCAAAAACTGTGTGCAGTAACGACACACACATCGTGATAACCAGCAGGTAAGGATTGCCTTCCAAGAATACCCTCTGTTCAAAAGGAATGAATCAATTCAGACCCTTAAATCACACAGAGCATTAAAAAATCATTAGAACGGCACCTTTAGCTCATCTGCTTCTCCTTCCACCATACTTCCATAAGTCCTGTGTACTTGGAAAGACTGGTCTATTTGAAGAAAAAGCTGCCACTTGGTTACGCCAATAGGACTTAATTCAAGGTTTAGCTCTAACTCTTTCACGCTCTCATTAACAGCCACAAGTTTATCCCTCAAGAGCCAGAACTCGTTGTAAAAAATCGTCGGAAAATAATTGCCTGTCCTCGGATCAATAATTAACTCTGGTGGCATGGTTAAGGTTACAAATTTTGACATTTCGATTGACACTTGGTGATACAAAAATCATAACATGACGCCCAGGATACTATCTGCTATGTGAGGTGGAAGCCCATTTTTTGAATACCTGAATACACATTAATAAACAAATCTCTCTGGCTATAATACCATTAACATAGCCGTCCATTTAAAAACATGGCCTTTAAGTACCTGGTGAAGTCCTCAACCAGATTTATTGTTATATTTGGCTTCCAAAAAGGCACAAACTCTGGTGACATAACATCCTCATCAACCTCTGTTACGCTTGTTGCCTTGAGCAAACAAGGCCAAAAAGAAATGCCGATGATTAAAAAAGAAAAGACCCACCTAAGTACCTAAAATGAGAAAAAGACTACACTATAAGATTACCAGAGTCTCTGAGGGTTCTTGATCTCCGTTGGCACCCAAGAGGCTCTTCCTCTTGTCAACTTTAGGTTTTGGTAAGTGAATCACAACGGCTGTACATGGAAGCCCATATAAGCATAACAAGACGTCATCAGATTCTTAACGAACACAAAAAGACAACTTACGATGAGTTCTGCTGAATGACCATGGGTCATACTCCGGATCATTAGGGTCGGGAGTGTACCCAGAACGAGCAAAAAAGGTATGTGAATAAACACTTGCATTTCGGCTCACAATCTACAAACACATAGGTTTTAAGTAATAAAACACCATTATTCTGGCAAATTCCTAAATTTCGAACATGTTCACCTCTGAGGGATCATAAACAAGGTGATGGTGGCGAACACTCTGCGGGCCCCACGTTGCGTACGGAATATTGGCTTCATGCCAAACCAGAGCCTTATCATTGACAAAGTCTGTGAACGACTGTTCTCCTGATAGGTAAAGCCACATGTCCTGCAAGGAATCATGATTGACATGAGATTGCAAGAAAAAAAAATGCGACTCTTTTATGAGTTATTCAAAGAGCAATCAAAGCATCTTTGCAGAACTCAAGTTGATAATGTGGACGTGTGCATGAACGCCTTGAAAGAGTGAAAAATAGAGGAAGGCAGGTACGTACCAGAGGTTGACCCTTGGGGACAAGATTGTTTATGAGAAGAGCTGGGTCGGAGGGCTTCTTGGGAGAGAACATTTGAGTTGCGATATACCAGAAGATCCCCATCCGCAGGATCGAGAAGAGAAGCTTTCCGAAACCCTGCTGCTGCTGCTGCTGCGGTGCAGCCACCACTCTCTCCCCTCCTCCACCGCCCGGCGGAGCCATCGCTTCCTTCTCTCCTCCGGCTCTTGCTTGCGCTCGCGCTGCGCTCCTGTACGCAATTGGGTGTGCAAAAGGTCTCAAGTATGATTTTAAGATCTATGGCCGACGTGGAATGCTTATGTGGCACCCTAAAAGCACATAGAATTAAAATCTAAAAAAAATATACCTTATTTTTAGTTTTTGGGTTCAGACTGCCTGCCCAAGGGAAATGCAAACGATTTGTAGAACTTAAGAAGCACTCCATTCCAACCATAGAAAAGAAATGAGTTTCAAACACTTGCACCATCTAAATCTTTCACGAGGATGCTCACTATTTTCAAGCGGATAGACACCCAAGGGAGGTAACTAAACATGACAGACAAGTACATTGGTGTAATGATAATGAGCGCTCCATTCTAGCTATAAAAAAGAGCTCCAAACACTAGCACCATTTAACCCCTTCACGAGGATGCTTCCTATCCATATCTATTATAGGCGGATAGACACTCAAGGGAGGTAACTATACGTAACAAAACAATACGTAGGTGTAGTGATAAAGAGCGTTCCATTCCAGCCATAGAAATGAACTCCAAATACTTGCACCACCTAAACCCTCCGCAAGGATGCTTCCTACCCAAACCTGTTTCCAAGCAAGGGGAAGTAAGTTGTAATTGTTCGGGATGTTAAAAAATATAGGAATCAAAGCTACCTAAATGAAAACCAACACTTCAACCTAACCAACAAGTGTGCCAAAATGGACGGATGCAAGGATGGGACATCATTTATATAGCCACCTCCAAAAATGGGAAGCAAGAGGAGGATATAGCCGAGCCCATTGAGCATGATAGCTTGCCCACCAACCCCGCTGGGCTAGACAGAATGCTCGTCGGGCTAACATGAAGGGCTAGTTCTAGCAGGTGCTTGTGAATTTGATGTTATTCACACTCTCATGGAGTGTTAATAACATGAGTTATTACCACTTCGCACTTCACGTAAGACGTGAATGAAATCCCTGATTCACATCACCAACATGGTAGAGCCAATTAGGACTATGCATAGACATAAATTATCAACCCATGCATTGCACTACCTAGGCTACACATTGTCATCTTGAAGGACTCTAATTAGGAGGAGGGAGGCATTTTGATGCGGACCCAAACATATAAATCTGCTAGAAAAAGGGCAAGGTTTGACATGTTTATATGTTAACGTGTGATTTTTTTTTTTGCAAAATCCACTAAAAATGCCATAATAAGTAAAGAGAATGGGAAAATCTTAATAAAATGACCCTTAGGTGCATGTACACAGTCTAAATATCATTAAAAAAGCCATTTTTTTGCAAATTTCACTCGTTTTGCATGTTTTCTGGTCAAAAAGTGATCAAAATAGAGCATTCCACAAAATATGGACAAGTACAATATTTATGTGTGTTTTGGTATTTTTTGGATTGGATTTCTATTTTTTAGAGTAATTTTCTTTTGATTTTACTAATAAAAAGTGTTAATAATAAGAAATAAACATAAAAAAAAGCTTAGATTGACGAATGAAAGATACGATAAGGATCAAGAAGCTATGATAATAGGCATGTCAAATTTGGTTGGATTTTGACGATGGTGACAAGAGGCCTGAATTGGGCCCACGGAGCCTGATGCAAAATCTTCAAGAGCGAGGCAACCGGAATCCAAATGGGAAATTTTTTGAAGGGAAAGTATAATTCACATCTATTAGGATTAATTGTAGGAAAGTGAGTAGGGAAGAATAGGTATGTATAGTCCAAGTAGGCCAAATAGAGTCTCATTCTCAATAGTGACTTTTGGAGAAGAAGCTCTCGGGACTTCTTTTTGGCACGTACTTTTGGACTTCTAGTGACTTCTGTGCAGCATAGTCTTGTACGAGACATGAGGAGTGAGTTCTAACCTACTAACAAGAATGTTTGAAAGCATGCATGATGTGGAGGTAGCTCAGAAAAACCCTAGGTTAGCAAAGCCTCCTCCGGAGAAGATGAATGCAAAAATGATCGTAGTGGCAGACCCGATACACCAAAGCTTACCAAACTTCAAGGGGGCCATAGCATAGGTATATAGAACAATTCCACAAGCTTATATGACCATTTCATTGGGGTCCATGGGGGTCCATAGATAATAAGCCCAAATTTGCCAAATATTGGAATTGAGTTCTGACTTCACAAAGGCTTCATAGGTGTTATAGCCAATGAACCTTGGTGGGAATGAATGAAAATACCATTTTGGGCTGATGGAAATAGAAAACAACACAAAGGGCCACAAAGAGTCATCAACTCCAAATGGAACCAAACTTGGAAGGGCAGATCCCTACAACCTATGTGACGTGCTCATAAGCTAGGGATTGAAGAAAATGACCACCACTAAGGGTTGAGGGAAAAACCACCAAAGTAAGAAACTTAAGTGGAAATAATAGCTCAATGGGACCAAAACAAGTTCAAAAAGTGTCTAAGGGCTACTTACTAGGCCTATAGGACAAGTGTGTCATTCCCAGATGCACGGGTCGTCGTGTGACGTCTGTAGCATAGCTATCTAGCACTAACATAACGTCAATACTCAAGAAAGTGACTCGGATGGGACACTAAGTATGGTGGTTATCCAAGAAGGTACCAAAATCTCAATCCATCATGGTCTAGATCAAAACAATTTCACCAGATAGGTCACCCTAAGGTCTAATATCATCTCCTCTGGTCAAAAATGTCAACAAACAATCATTTAAGCACTCAAATCTACAAATAAGGCTCATAGATGTGTAGCTTCAAACCACGTCAAATTTGTAATAAGGCTCATAGATGTGTAGTTGCAAACCACATCAAATTTGTAATAAGACTCATAGATGTGTAGTCGCAAACCACATCAAAACTGTACATGATTATACCTAAGTGAAAGAGCAAGAGACAAGGACTACAATGCACTTCGCAGAATCGAATTTGGATTACCAAATCATGAGAAAATATGATTACAAGTTAAAGTTCAGTAGTCACTCACAATCGTATCTACAAAAGATTTCCAAAACTCAAGATAATGTTCCAATGATGTTCAAACTAAGGGTTTTTGAGTTTTATACCTAGGGCTCTTCAAATGGCCAATGGCCGGCTCACATGGCTTTGGAATGAGGACAACATATTACAACTCTATGTGTACATCATTCGGCTCAAAATTACATTACAAGGCTTTTTGAAAGAAATAGGATGAATTACATCAAAATTTGGGCTTCCACAATGTGTGATCGGCTAGGAGGGCACCTGTTAGTTGCATAGATCAAACATCCCTCCCTTCCTAGCTATTGACATCCTCGTGTAAGTCTTGGTTTCTCTTCAGTAGTCAAATTGTTGTTTTCCCAGTGTCTTGTGGTTCAGTTGAGCTTTGTGGCTCTGGCGATGATGTCCGCTTTGATGGACAAATCTATGAATGGATTATTCAGCAATGTACTCTGGTATGTCACATGCCTAGCCTTCAAATCTTTGGTGAGTGGGTTGAAGATGGTGGAATCCATCTCAAAAAAAACCCTCATGAAAGCCTCTTAAAATTTTTTCGCGTAGTGCGATGAGAGGAATATCAGCTTGGATATCACTTTCTTACTTGATTTTAAGTTATTTGACTTCAACAGAGTGGTCATAGCAAACAATTATATTGAGCATGGCATCAAAAGTTGACAAGTTCAACGGGTCTGGCTTTCACACTTGGTAAATAAAGGCAAAAGGCTATCATATGTGAAAATATATGTAGAGTGTTGTGAAACCTCTTTCAACGAACGAAGTTGACACATTGGTTGCATTTACCAGAGCATTATCTGCTGAGCAATAGCAAAAGACCGAGCAAGCATTAGGTATTATGCTAACTTCTCCGAAATATGACTTTATTCACTATTTGGATGACGTTCAATCTTTGAGTGCAGCTTGGATGGAATTAGAGAAGCTTTTTGGTGCCAAAGTAAAATACTAAAAAATGAGCCTAAAAATGGAGTTATACTCTCTTATCATGCATGATGATGAAAATATTGCAGCTTTAGCTAACAGATTGAAGATCATCCAAACTCAGTTAATTTATGTTGAGGCTTATAGTAGTATTCCTTAATAGCTTACGTACAAAATTTTGTCAGATTATAACTAATTTAAAGGAGAAGGAACCATTGCCTTTTTTGGACGGTATTGTTAATTAATTGCAAGAAGAAGAGAAACGAGTATCACGTACCAGTTCTTCCATAATTCCCACTGCATATGGAGTTAGTGGTTGCACTTTGACTGCAACTTCAACCAGACCAACCACCAACACTCGATCTTATGCGACTTCAACCACCAACATTAAACCTTGTGCGATATGTGGTTGCAACAATCATCAAAGCAAGGACTGCTTTAGCAAAAATACTTGCATTCACTGTGTGAAGGCCAATTATCCTTCAAATAGATGTTTTAAGAAAAGAAAACGACAACTCAATATAGGTGATGCAGACGGGACCGATACTTCTCGTAGATAGTGATGTCTTGTAGTTCCACTTTGTCTTTATGTTGGTTATTGGTTGTACGGGTTATAGACACTACCACATACAAGTGGTAAGACCTCCCATTTATGTTTGATTCTAAGTTCTTGTTATCTCACTCTGATTGTTGTCCGAGGGAAGTGCACACACACACACCTATGTTGTTGTCACCGGGGGGGGGGCTTCTACTCATAGTTTTAGGTGATTGAACTCTACCATGGTCTATACCAAGTCCATTGCCAGCGGTTTGGGCTTGAGGGGGGTATTGTTGGATTTTCAAGCCCTAGTCTAATCTTAGGAACATGCTCTTGAGGCATGTAGTTACACATCAGTTCTAGGTCAAGTTTGCATGGCAAGTTTTAAATCTTTTTATATGTAAGGCTCTGAATCAATAATATATAGCGGTATCTTGTGTCTTGTGTCTTGTGTCTTGTGTCAAATTATCTCTCTCTCTCTCTCTCTCTCTCTCTCTCTCTCTCTCTCTCTCTCTCTCTTATCCTCTCCCTTCTCTGCTCGCACACCATCTTCCATGGCACCACCCTCCCTAGCCACCCTACAATACCTTGCAAGAAGGCATGCTAACCAGGGGAAAAAATCTCAATCCCACTTACCCTATTGCAATGAACAACCCCCACCTTTCATAGATTACTAAAGGATCTCTCTTCTTAGGCAAGAAAAGAGAAACCTTAGCTCTGCTACCAATGTCAAAGAACCTAGTATTTTCTCTCAATCACAATGAAAATAGATTATGAAAATGGAGTTCCTTCAAGAAAATTATTTAGAGGATAACCATAAGTTGTGTTGAGGTGATTTCATTGAAGCATTTAAACACACTAGAACATTAAATCATGCACATAACTTGAAGAGAATAACACAATTAAGATTGACAACTTATTGAGGACTTGATTTGTGGACCCCCATCCAAAAGGACTTTGTATTATAATTATCTCAATGAGATCTCTGATTATAATATAATCTTGTGCTCTTGAAATATATTCTTGAAACAAGAAGATGATGTAATTCATGATTTTATGGTGTAACCCTCCTTTTCAAGCCCTAAACACCCTAGGTGGGAGACGTAAAGCACATAGACTAGGCTTGTATTCATGATGATTGTGAAAGAATCATGTGCAGCCACACTAAGCACAATTAGGATACTCAATGCACAAAGAGAACACTGTTAGAAGCAAGCTCACACGGACACCATTTTTCGGAGTTCTCTTTGTAAAACATTTATTATTTTGATGAATCGGGAATATTGTAACTCCTACTTTCTCGGATAAACTCTGTAATTAATAAGCCGGGGCTACAAGCTTCCAGATTGTATCAGCCAGTCATCACCCAGCTTTGGTAGAACTCCAGATTATTAATTTTGACCACCCAAAAACCTTGACTAAGGTATAAAAACCAATTTTTGTAAGTTTTTAATAAGTTTTTGGATAAGAAATACACAGCGTGAGCTAACGGCGCTCACTTCTCTCCTTCTCGCGCTTCCTACTCACTCTCTGGTTGTCACATTGCGATTGCGTTTGTTGCATTGCAACCGTAGGTAAGAGCTCTACGCATTGATGTAAGCCATTCACATTATTTCTTAGCTTTTGGCATCGCCGACCCCTGGCCTAATTTCATCATAACTAGGAATTTACACTTTTAAATCGAAGAATCCAATGGTTTCAACTCCATCTAGAGTCTCCACACGAATGGTACCTTGCAGAGTAATTTCACACACCCGATATGGTCCCTTACCAGCGTATTTCAATTTCTTCTTTTCATTACGTACTCCGTACATAAGAACTTTATCACCAACCTTGATGTCTTTATCTTTTAAATGGCTATCAAACCACTTCTTTCTCCTATCCTTCTCCACTAGAGCATTTCGCACAGCTAATTGCCTTTCTTCATCTAGCCTTTCCAGGATATATAATCGCTCCACTAAGGGGTTACCCTCCCAACCTTCTTGAGAAGCTACTCGAAGACTAGGAATGACAAACTCCCATGGCATAACTGCTTCTTGTCCATACACCATCTTAAACGGTGTGCAATTAATAGCAACTTTATACGCAGTACGATAAGCCCATAAAGCTGATGTAAGCTTTAGGTCCCAATCAGTGCGATGAGCCTCGACTGTCTTTGTCAAAATGGAGATGAGAGTTTTGTTGGTACTCTCAGCTTGGCCATTTGCTTGGGGATAATAGGGTGTAGACTTGTGGTGAGATATCATGAAGTTTGATGTGAGTTCTTTTATTACTTCATTTATAAAATGAGTTCCATTGTCACTCACAAGTTCAAAGGGGCATCCAAAACGTGTGATAATGTTCTCAAAGAGGAACTTAGCTGTTGTTTTTGCATCCGCCTTTCGTGTTGCTTTTGCTTCAGCCCATTTGGTTACATAGTCAGTAGCGACAATGATATATCGTGATTGCGTGTTACGTGCAGCCGGACTAATCGGTCCTACAAAGTCTAAGCCCCACTTTTCAAATGGTTGGGTTACCTTGATGGGATGTAGAGGCATCCTATCCCTTCTTTGTGACTTGTTGAAGCGTTGGCATTCATCACATCCCTTTGCAAAAAGTGATGCATCCTTAAACAGAGTGGGCCACCAATAGCCTGACTGTAAGATCTTTCGGGCAGTCAACTTTCCTGAAAAGTGACCACCAGCTACGCCCATGTGTGCCTCTTGTAGAATATATAAATACTCATCCTCGCGGGCAAAGCGTCTAAGAACATCATCTTTTCCTCTCTTATAGAGAGTTCGAGCCAGTAAGCAATAGGGTTCGCATTCCTTGATTAATTTTCGAGCTATATCTTTTCGCAGTTCTTTGGGTGGAAAACCATTAACTAAGAAGTTAACAATCTTTTCACTCCATTCAGGCATTGTCTCAACAATGAACAAAGGAGTATCAGGAAATTCATCATCAACACCTGTAGGAGCTTCGCCATTAGGGATACGAGATAAATGATCCGCCATGACATGTTTCCTCCCACGCCTCACAACAACGGTGAAGTCAAACTCAAGAAGAATTAACAACCATCGTGTAATTCGACCTGTGGAACACGGCTTGTTTACCAAATATAGCAATGCTTGATGATCAACATAAAACACAAACTTGGTAGCAAGAAGGTAATAGCGAAATTTCTTTACTGCGTAAATCATAGCTAGACCTTCGTGCTCTGTAGTAGTGTAGTTCATCTCGGCATCATTTAATTGGAGACTTGCAAAGCTAATAGGGTAGTCCAATTTATGTTCTCCTGGTTGAGTTAGAACACACCCAATAGCAAAATTTGATGCATCAATATGCACATGAAAAGGTACATTCCAATCAGGTGTTCGCAGGATTGGAGCACTTGTTAGGGCCTTCTTTAATAACTCATAAGATTGATGACATTCTTCCGTCCAGTGAAACTCGATAAGAAGCTTGTACAATGGACGCGCTATCTCGGCAAAGTTTAAAATAAATCTTCGATAATAACCAACATGGCCCATAAATCTTTGAACTCCTTTATAGTTCGTAGGTGGTGGCAAATCGGCAATGGCTTTAATCTTACTCTCATCTGTGGATATCCCGTTCTTGGACACTATATGCCCTAGAATGACTCCATGCTTAACCCAAAATTGGCATTTGAAAGGGTTCAATGAGATGCGATAAAATCTGCACCTTTCAAATATTTTTCGTAGATATAACAAATGCTTCTCCCAAGAAGAATAAACACAAAGGTCTTCTAAGAAAGCTTCACAAAACTCCCTTAGAAATTCTTTAAACGCAGTGTTTATTAATCGTTGGAATGTAGCAGGGGCATTCGTTAAGCCAAAAGCCATAACACGAAATGCAAACACTCCAAACTCTGTGATAAAAGCAGTTTTAGCTTGGTCCTCTAATGCAATTGTGATTTGATTGTAACCAGAGTACCCATCTAAAAAGCTATAAGCTTCCTTGCCCGCAACTCTTTCAAGCACATGTTCTGAATATCGCAAGGGATAATGATCTCTCCTAGTAGCTGCATTAACTTTCTTGAGGTCCACGCACACTCTTAGTTTCCCATTCTTTTTTGGTACAATGACTATCGGAGAAACCCATTCTGAGTGCTCAATAGGGTATATGAATCCACATTGGATAAGTTTTTCAATCTCCTCTTGTACAATTTTGGCGTACTTAGGATTCATTGGATAGGGTCGTTGCTGGACGGGTTTAGCAGTGTTGATCATGGGAATTGTATGTTGCACCACAGAAGGTGGGACGCCCTTCATGTCATGATATGTCCAAGCAAAGATATCCTTGTATTCCTTGAGGAGCTCCTTAAGTACAGCCTCTTCAGTTTCGGTAAGGTCTTGAGCAATAAAGACTGGTTTAGACTCCTCACCTGGTTCTGCTAATTCTATCTCTTTAACTACCACTGGACCATCATAGACTCCACTGCTTTCATTGGTAGGTATTCGTTGGGCCTTGGCATACACAACCTTTCGCTCCCCCTTGGTATAAGATTTAAAATGTTCAGGAGCCGTATGTAAGTCAGCAGGCTCTTGTCCTGACGGAGACCTTTCTTTTAGTTCTGCCTCCTTTTGTTGTTGTGCTAACTCTCGGTTTTGACGTCTTCTTATAGTTCGACTCAATTTCGGCTCTGTAACCTCCAATTGAGCGAGGTCAATGGGTCGCGGGCTGCACCACATGACACTCTGGAGATGTTCACCCCAATTGTCTACTAGCTTTCGATGAGCACCACATGCCCCTAGATAGCTAAGCCATTCTGCAGTAGATCTTTCCTTGTTTATCCTAGCTCTCACATTTGCTCGATATCGTCATCTCTTATATGACCTTTGTTTCTTGTTAAGGTTTTGATTTTGGTAAATGTTTGAACTCGACTCGCTTGATAGGTCTTCGCTTGTATCTTCTTCACTCATATATAAATTACCATAGATGGTCATACTAGACCTTGAGTGTTCAGTTTCTATACTTGGCTCACTCGATGTTTCCTCAGGTTCTGAATCCATTTCTCCCTGAGATTCCGTTTCTGATGTGTATTGGCATGAAGCCTTTGAGGAATCATCGGTTTCACTCTCAGGTAGGTGTGCCTCTTTCTTATCATCGGATGTTACATGCGCTACACCTAACATGTTTACTGGTGCAATGTGTGGTATCTCTTCCCCATCTGGTGTTACCCAGGTTGTTCCTCTAGCTCCCCATGTATCTATAGTTGCCGCTAGGTGTACCCAATCGACATTGTCTGACTCAGCCATTCCGGGTAGGATATCCATATAAGGAGAGTTCTCCCCAATATCCGTGTCTTCGTTACACGTGTAACAATACTGTAATGGAGCTGAGTGAATTGTTGTGTCTGATCTATTATCAAAGATGAATTTATTTCCTAGAGGATGCGTTCGACCACTTAAAAGATCAACTCGAATGACAGAGTCTTGGAACTGTAAGTAGACGTGGTTTTTGGACCAGTCATGCACCATTTTTGCTTCCCTCATGAATGGACGCCCTAAGATCATCTCAAATGACATAGGATGATTGGAAAAATCCATAACAATGAAAGTCTGCCTTACCTTGTGTCCCAAGACCTTGATCCTGAGATCCTTAAGCATTCCAATAGGCGTAACAATAGATCCATTAGCCATTTTTACCACTACGCTTGTGGCTTCAAGGTGAGGTCGCCCCATAGACTCCCAACAACTCTTTGTCACCATGCTGACTCCCGCACCACCGTCAAGGACTCCCTTTACAGTTAATCCTTTAGTAGTGATTGGCAGAGTAGCATTAGATTCATCACCTTCAAAGTATTGCCCCAACTTGTTAACGGGTACTTCAATTACAGATTCATGTCCCGCTAGGTCAGATGGTGGTGCTAAATGCTCCTCATCATTCATTACCGAGTCAGGTTTGTTCATACGTGCAAACTGTGGTAATCCGGCCTGTAATTCTCCATTGAGGAAGGCTCAAAGAGCTGAGACTAGCTCGGGGTCTTTATATAGTTTGGACATGATGGTGGTTCTAACTTCTGAAGACATGCAATCCATCAATTTGGCAACATTTAATGGCATCTTGTGGGACGTAGGACCCTGACAAGAGAATGGTGAAGATGGAATCTCCACTTCCTCAAGGGGGTCGGGCATTCCCTCACCAAACATTCTCTCTAGTAGGAAAGGTGTGTGTCCACTTTAAGATGTCCTACCCTCACTCTCTTCCCGAATGATACTGGGTATAGCTAACGGCCTGTAGTTCTTGTGAGGTTGAACTTGTGTGGGAAACACTGTGTCCGACATCTGGATATGTTTGGGTTCAGGTTCTAATGTTCGTTGAGTTTCTTCCACCAAACCCCTCAGTTGTTGGACTCGTTCAATTTCCACTGTTGGGTTTGGATAGGTTCCAATCTTTCTCTTGCAATCCTCATTTTTCGTCTCTCATGGCTTATCTTGGGGGTTCGCAACTGGGTGGTTTAACTTTGAATACTCTTTTGGTGTTTGTCGTAATTCCCTCTCGTGATCCTCCTCACTGGCTTTTTCCTTTGTAGTAATAGTTTTGGTCTCCGTGGTCTCTATCGAATCTGAGTCATCCTCAGGGTCATTCATATACACGGGATCCTCTACTGTCCCTATGTTAGTCTTTGAACTAGGTTTTGAGCTAGAAGCATTAAGGGATTTCTTTCTTCGTATGTTCTTCTTTCTCGCTCGGCCAATGGATACAGCATCTCTCTCTTTGAGGATGTAATTTTGCTTTTGGAGCATCGACCGTGTGAGTGCATTCACTGGTGCTATGTTTATAGTTGGTGGTGTCCCATCAACAATCTCTATTAAGTTCAATGGTGTGATTTTCGGTGCGTTTGGATTGTTAGGACACTGAGCGATCAAATGATTTATGCCACAATGATTACAAATGAGTATTGGCATTGCCAATGCACTCCCTTGACTTGTTTGCATTAGTGCAGTATTCTTTTGCATTCTAATGGGGCACTCAGCTACTCGATGTGGTCCACCACATTCGTAGCACTGAAGAGGTGGTCTCCTGGCAAAACTATTAATGTTTTGGCCTCTTGCTGCTAGCGCAGTAGCTTGATATACCGGTTTGATTTGTCCCCAATGGTCTTCCATATAGTACATGGGACACTCCTCAAGCATGTTGACTCCATAGGTGATACTAGGGTCTATGTCCAATTCGCAATCTACATAAGTACTAGATGACTCGCAACCTATTTGGTTCATAGGTGTAACTCTTGGATGAGGGGGTTGCGGTCCTAGCACTGGAGGTGGCAACGGTGTGGTTTGGACCACATTTTGGGTTCTAGGGACCATGTGCTGTAATGGCAACTGTTGCTCCATGGGTGGGGTGGGCATCAATGCAGGAACTAGAGGTGAGTCTGCCCAAGCTATAGGCGGTCTATTTTCCATGATGCGTTTAAGCATTAGGCAATCCTTCGCTTGATGGCCATACCTACCACACGCGTTACAAGTCCCGTTAAACTTTACTCTGAAAGTAGGGCATTCACTCGTAGTATGTGGGCCCAAGCAAATTGAGCACCATTGTTGCTCCCTTGTTGGATACATATGAGTGTTTTGTGGAGCACGATTACCCCTAAGGCTTTCTTGGATGTCCTTGGTGAGATCTGCCAAAGTCATCTCAGATATCGTTTGCTCTTTCACGATTGGCTTTATCTTCATTGGCTCATGCCCTGATGCTTGCGAGGTACTTGACTTCGGCTCGGCAGACACTCTTTCTCCTGCAATTGAGGGCGAGCTTTTTGAAATGGGGCCTCTAAACCCAAACCAATAGGCCTACCCTCACAAAATGTTCGTAAAGAGGTACACACACTACTTGGGGCACCACCTTCTTTTGGGAGTGGAGAAGGAAACCAATAAAAAAAAATAACACTTGCACACAACTCACCCACCCAAGCAACACGCTTTGAAAACCCCCTTACTCTATATACACTTTGGACACTTGAATACCATCAACGATTATGCAACCCAATGCCGTGCATCAAAATGAAATATGCAATTTGTGGAATAGCATTCACCTTCTCCCCATAAGAATACCCATAATACATCCAAACTCTTCCTCCCTCAAGCACTCATAAAAAAAAATCATGCGCGCAAGACTTGCCTCTCAAACACACAAGAAAATCACTTACATCAAACTAACACACTTTGCATAGAGAGCTCATCTCCATCTATGCAATGCCGTGACACAAATAAAATCACCATGAGAGGTAGCCACATGCATATGTAATGAAGCAAAAGAGAGTTGGAGTGAGAAATTTCTTTAGACCAATTGAATAAGTGTGGAGAAACAAACCAATGGTAAATTGAGAATAGAACACTTACTTGATTTCTCACACACCTTTTAAGAGGAGGACTGACGCTGGCTAACCATCACGAATTGCGACACTTGAAAGTTTTTGAAGATGATTTCATGATCATTAACATAACCATGAGAGAGATCATGATGTATTTACAAGTTATTGAGGTGCTACAAATGATTTATTGGGTTGATGGAGTAAGAGATTGTAGAATGGAGAGAGTGGAGAATAGAGTTGCACTTCCTCCAAAGAGGAGGGTTAGGAGGGAGGATGTGAAAGAGGGAGAGTTGGGGTTTTCTCTACTATTGATCAAGAAACAACATGAAGTTGAAAATATAGGTGTGTGTGTCCTTGAGTCTCTCCAAGGGGGGCTATTTATAGTTGTGTAGGAGTGGGATTATGCTACACTTAATTAGAGTAAGTGATTAGACCTAATTAAGTGTCCTTTGACCACTCATTGAATATTGGACATAAAAGGGACTATTTATTCACCAAAAATATCATTTTAGACCGTGAAGGCTCCATAGGGGTGCATAATGTAGGTGGGCCCCACCATGAGGCCCTACGGGTGGCTCCTGCGGGGTATCTCAACTTGTCTGTCTTGGCATTTAGAAAGCATCTTTAGGTTGGTCCCATCACATGCAAGTGACCTTGAACACTCATTGCTCTTCTAGAAGATGGGTAGGGGAAAAATAAGATCTCACTCTCTTGATTTACTTGATTTACAGTTCCCTTTTGCTGCGAATCTGACAGATTTACACTATTTTGACCATAACTTTTTACCTGTAGCTCGGAATGACATGCTTCAAAAGGCAAAATTGACCTTCTCAACATGTTTGATATGAATTTGGACTATTCTTCACGCCCATGTACCAAAGAATTCGGTTTGGAAGGTCCACACTAGGCTAGGGAACCTTTTGCTTCAAAGTCTTCTTGTATGGGCCCTTTGCTTGTATGCATCCAAGGGGAATCATGATTTTTCAAAAGGCTATGATGCTTAAACAAATAGAGGAGGGCCCAATATTATTTGCTTGTGAAAAGAATATACAATTGGAGTCTTTTTGAAAGGAGAGAAACTATATGTATATTCTTAAGAGATATTGGGCCACCTATGTAGGGGGCATAGAAGACTTGTAGAGAGGGACCATAATCTTTGGTAAAGACAAGTGGAGAGTTGATTTCCATGGGAATTTATCTATAAGGGGTGGAAGATGGATATATTATTTTTCTACTACTAATTCACAAGAGGTAAGAAAGTTTGGGGGTATATAGTTGGTTATTGTATGCTTATTCTATTTACAAAGCAAAAAAGAAAAGGGTGGTAATATAAATATATGACTAAGGTGACTTTTTTGGGAAGAGTATAATGTATGTGTCGCCACAAAGGTTAAACGAAGAGGGGGAATTTACTCTAGATAACTTAATAGTATAGAAAAATATATATGAGGAAGAGGAGGACGTTGAGTAGGCTGACAAATGTTGCAAAAAGATGGTTACCATTTTATGCCACTCACAATCATTAAATTACCTCCAATTGGATTGCATTCATGGTGACTGCCTCCCAAGTAGTGATACCTCTAATGACTAGGCCATTATAGATACTTTCATGTCGTAGTCCCCTAATGAATCTATCGAGCAATTGGTTGTTGTTGAATCGCTCATTTGGATTGCATCGAGAATTCAAATTCTTTAGGCGACTAATGAAGTCTCTCACGGATTCACCTTCTTCTTGTTGGGCTTTTTGGAGCTGAGAGGCTACACCCCAAAGTACTCCCTCTCGTATGTGCTCTTTCAAGAACAATCTCCTAAGAGTAGAGTAGATCGTTTTCTCTTCTACTCTTAAAGTTCTATACCAATCTCCAGCCTTTCCGCTTAGGGTCAAACTCAAAGCCTTACACTTATGTAGCTCATTGTGCTCTTCCAAGGAATCGCACACATGTTCAAAGACTTCCATATGCTTTCTAGCATCTCCGTCTCCACTGAATTTCTGTGTGAGCTTAGCTACTTGAACTGCCTTGCTCCTAGGCTCTCTATCAGGTGCACTACGCATGTTTTCCGCAATAGAGCGACCGATAGTTTGAGCAAATGCTGCCAAATCTCCTATTTGAGCAGGTATAATGGGTGTATGTGCTCCTGGAACCACATGTGAGATGGGAGTTGGCCTTGGCCTTGGCATACGCGCGGCTCTTGGGTCCCAAATTTTGTATGGTGGTGTACCAGACGGTAGTCCAAAGTTTACAGGCGTGGCCCTAGGCATAGGGGGTTCCTGATATGGCATGTTATTATTAAATGGCATGGCTCCACTTGTATAAGAGCTTGGATAATTCCATTGTGGATTGTAAGCTCTTGGAATAATAGGAGGTGTAGGAGCTACATGAGGCTAAGGTACGACAGGTGGACATGATTGATACATACATGTAGGTATAGTTGGGGGCACTGTGCTACTAGGCATCGGCGTAGTGTTAACAAATGAACTCCATGGTGTACTTCTTGTCATGCTCACCATTGGGATATGCATGGTAGCCGTAGTGTCATTAAGAGAAAGATGAGCTAGATCTGGGAAGGTAAAGCTGCCACTTGTGGGCTCAGATTGTACTGAGGCTCCTGGCGAAACAACATATGGAGGATCAATGGGGCTCACTGAGGGAGTCTCCATTTGTGACAGGGTTGGTTGGTTGGCCTTTCCCGTATCCAAGAATCTCATTAGGCCTGTTGAAGGCATGTTGATCCCTGTGTTCTGTCTTTCTAACTCGACAATCCTATAGAGGACATCACAGACTTTCTGTTGTTGCTCATCTATGCTAGTAGCACCCGATGTGGATTGTAGAACATCTAACCAACCCACATGATAGGTGTGTCCTGTGTACCGATCAGTTAAAGCTTCTGCTTGTAGGTCATACTCCCAATTTTCGTTTAGGAATATCCCATCTAGGCCTGGCGTGCTGGAGGTTTCCCTTGAAGTGGAAGCATTATTGCTCCCCATAGCTTGCCCCTCCGTGACTGCTACCTTGGGAGCACTCGGTTGCTCGGCTAGCATGATTGTTGTCATAGGAGCCTTTGCTTTCAGGGCTCGACTTTGTTCTAGCCTTCGTAGGTTCTCAATTTCCCTCTCCCTTGTTGCTTGCATATAGCGTTCGATCTCTTGTACTTCGGCAAGACTCCTATCATTGGGTAGTAAAACCTCAGAGGGAGATAGTCCTAAAGGATCAGGAGGTGCAGTGGATGGAACATTCACATGCACACTCTCAAGAAGCATAGGGTCCATTTTAGGCATGAATGACGAATTTACTTCCCCACTCCCTTCATTTATTTCATTAACCGCATGTTCGGAGCGAGTAGCTCTACTAAGGGTCTCTTTTAAGCGGCTAAACACGCTGGACCCGGGCCGTGGGCCCATGGCATGCATGTTTTGACTTGAACTATCAGGGTTTGGTGTAGGATACCCCTCCATGACTTCGTAGTCAGAGGAAGAATCACTAGACGCGATATGAGGATCTTGGGTCGCGCTACCTTGAGTCCCGGCCGAAGGTTCAGAACCTAGGGTGGAGGAATAATGGGTGCCCGCGTAAATGGAGGCACTACCAATATGCTCGTGCTCTAACACTCGTCCAGAGCGTAGGTTCATATGACTTGGATCCCCTAGAAGTGTCAGTGAGGGCCCGTGAAGGCTGCTCACTTAGTAATTTTGGGTGTTTTGCAACCCAAGTCTTTTCTTATTTATTTATTTTTTGATTCTTTGGTCCTTTTTTTCTGACCCAGCTATAGAATAGAACGTATGATAGCTCAAAACGAGCGTCTCGGTCAGAGGGACATGCCGTGCTTTACAGCCCTCCGTTTGGTCACTTTATGCCCTCGGAATCCCTAAAACCGTCAATTTCTAGTAGGGAACTAGGCCCAAATTAGAAAGTCTAAGGGTGCAAGTGGGAAGAGAAGGGAGGAGAGTGGAGGACTTGCCCCACATGCTCTCATTCCCTCTTAAGGGGGTAGGGTATATATATAAGAGTGAGTCTAGTATATATCATAAGACTGAGGACTGAGGCCTGGGCCTGGGGTTGGGGTTGGGGTTGGGAAAATGATCCCGATCAAAATTTTAGTGTAGCCCCCCAGTCACTCACGCTTAAATATTTTCGGTTTTTTTAAATTTTTTAAACATTTTTTTATTTTTTATTTTTATTTTTTATTTTATTTTTTTGGGCGATGACCGCGCGCGGTTTAGGTGACCCTTTCTTAGCCACACACAGTGTCACCTACCTAACCTCCCAGTCAACAGCTCACAGACAGCTCACTACCTTATCTACTTACTAACAGTGCTGCTAACCACTGACTAATCTGTTAATTGCTTACTGACAGTGAGCTAACTGTCCACCTACTTCCTCTCTCACTGCCTTACTGTGCAAAGACTGTGTGCAGCCAAACCTTGACAGAAAACTGTGTACAGACTGTGTGCAAACAGAAATTGCTAACTGCCTTCCTACTTATTCATTCACTGCAAACAAGCTGTCCAAAGACACAAGAGGAGATAGCCTATATGTCTAAAGTTCCATATGCTGCAGCGGTAGGTACTCTAATGTATGCTATGGTCTGGACAAGGCCAGACATTGCACATGCAGTGGGAGTTGTGAGTAGGTTCATGGACAACCCAGGTAAAGAGCATTGGCAAGCTGTGAAGTGGATACTTAGGTATCTAAAAGGGACAACAACAAATGCTTTGTATTTTGGAGGAACTGATATTTTTCTAGAAGGGTATGCTGATGCAGATATAGCAGGTGACAAAGATACTCGAAGGAGCACTACTGGCTATGTGTTCACGGTTGGAGGCACAGCAGTAAGCTGGGCTTCAAAGCTACAGAAAGTGGTTTCACTTTCTACCACGGAAGCAGAGTATGTAGCAATGACGGAGGCAAGCAAAGAAATTATGTGGCTTCACAGATTCTTAGAAGAGCTTGGATTCAAACAAGACAATTTTGTCTTGTAAATTGTGCAAAGACTGTGTGCAAACAGAAAACACAACATTGTGCAGAAATCACAGAACTTGCAGACAACACAGAAATTAACAACTTACAGAAAAACAACTCATTCCTCTTCCTCTTCCTCTTCTTTCCTACTACAAACAACTCATAGGAGAAGCACAAAGTGCCTCTTGGGCTTAGTGCAGGGCGATTCCCCGGCAGCGGCGCCAAAAATGTGCGCTCCTTGCCGCACTATCGAAGCAAGGGACTTGCCGATACACCGTGTGCGAGCCACAAATGGCTCCAAGCACACAACAAGACTAATCTAGCAAGCTCAAGAGAGAAAAGGGTGTGTCACTCACCGCTCTACGCTCGCCTTCGTGGTGGATTCCTCGCCGCAATGAAGAAGAAGCTGCAGTCGTGCCGCGCTCAACCGCTTCGCCGCCGTCGTGCCTTTGTAATGCTCGATCGCACACACACTCTCCCTCCCTCTCTCTCTCACATACACACACACACGAGGAGGTGAAGAAGAAGAAGATAGAGATGGAGATGGAGCAAGAGCACTCTTCTATTGCACAAATGAGAGAATGAGTGAATTTTAGGTTTAGTTGGCTTTTATATGAGCTCACCCCATTCACACTTGGGCGCCCATGCTTAGCCAACTAATCCCTTGAATGTCCCAGTTAGAGTGCGCCTCTCATCGGCGATCACTCTTACCCTTTTCTTATTGGTCCGACAAGCCCGGTACCTGACTCTACCAAATACATAATACACGTCCGTCGTAGGTGATGGGGTGTCCGTGAGCCGTGAGGGTTAACAGTGGGGTTTGAGACCATAGGCATGTGTGCTTAGGTCTTATAAACTTGTCCTAGAAGTTTCGTTACGTTTGGATGTCATTTGATGATAACGGATGTGATTTGCTTGCCGATAAGCCATTGGCTTTTGGTGATTTCAGTCACTTGAGTGTAGTTTGAGTTAGATGCGAGTTGTTAGTTGTTTTCTGAGAGATTGACAACCTCTTGTAACCTCTATGCACTAGTCGAGTCAGCTTCGTTTCATGGTTTGACAAATTAATCGTGGTTCTCGCTAATACTGCCAATAAGATAGGATGGTGAGGTTAGACATGCGTCCCACATTCGCTGCCGGGGATCGAAGAGACCTAAACTAGGAAAAAACACGAGCGTCTTGTGTAGTTGTCCTTTAACTTCCTCGAGGTTCACCTAGAGTTCAAAACTTTCTTTTAGTAACCGCATAGCTTAAGATTGTCGTCTTTTGATGTGTAGAGGTAGCTTGGAAGTAATCGTACTTGTTGAGTACCTTTAGGATTGTAGGACTGTAGATTTAGATTAGAATTCGAAGAATGATTGGTAGATGAGACAAGTCTTAAGATCAAGGCTTTGAAAAACATAAAAAAAACACAAAAAAAACACAAAAAAACGAGTGTTTGTGGACACTTTCCACAACCCCATTGCATGAGAATCTAGGAGTAGGGTAAGTAGGATCCGAGGTGGATTTCAGAACATTGCTCTCTCTGAAAGATTCAAGTGTGAGTTGTTATTGGAAGCTGTACGACAATAGCTTGAAAACACTTGAATCCACTTAATCCGACTGGAGAGTAAGCCTAAGAGTTGTCTGAACCAGTGGGTAAGCTCAAAGACACTTCGAGGTAAAAAATTTCAAGAGTTGGCCAAAACTCAGATTATTTACTCTTTCTTGACATTTTAAGCCAAATTAAGTTTTGACTTAATTCATAGGTTTAAAATACATCATATAAAGACTGCCTTTGAGAAAATTACAAAAAAGTGCTCATTTCAAGCCTAAAGTAAATAAATCGGGATTATTAACTTTCTGCTCTAAACTGACCAAGGTTCATACCATTGACTCATTGCATGTGTAACAATTTTTGTAAAGGCCCAAGAGATTTGGATCACTAAACTGGTAAAAAACTGGGTAAAAACTAAAGTTTATGCTGACTTTTTAAATCTTGAGTAAAAATTGGGAAAAATTTATCCAAACTTGTTGAATTTGATTCATAGGCTTATGCTAATGTGATAAACATGTGTATATGCTCAGTTAACCAAAAATTTGCAACAATTTATCGAGAAGTAAATAATTGCGATTATTTACATCTGCCCAATTTTTCAACTTTTTTGACCAAGTCTTTATACCACTAGTTTCACCATGTTGTAATAAGCCCACAAATGAAATTTGGTAAGATTTGGACCACTGGAGTGAAATTTGTGACTAAAATTGCAAAGTTAGTATGCGGACAAATAATTGATGACCATTTGACAAAAAATTATCCAAACTAATGAAAATTGGCTAGCGACCTTAACTTAAGGTGCTTAACAGATCTGTGTCAAAGTTGGGGCAAAAAATTGCAAAAATCTAGCTAGAGTAAATAATCACGATTATTTACATTTGCTTCAAAACTTGATTTTGCAAATTTGAGTGCATCACAAGGTCAAACATATCAAGTAGACCTCATAAATCAATTTTGGTGAAATTTGGATCCCAAAAGGGAGACTTAAGCCAGATTCTCGAAATCAGAGTCTGCGGACACCAAACAGTTGATAAACTTGATCAGATTTTGTCCAAACTTGTGCAGGGACTCTAACAAGTTGTATACTTGCCAAACGAATCTAAAAAGTGCAAAAAACTGACAAAAGTAAATAATCGCAATTATTTACTTCTGTTATCCAGAGACATCAAATTTGACTTTTGAACTTATACATGATATTAGAAGAAAAAGCATTGACATGGTTTCAAAACATTCCACCAAGGTCAATCATGGACTTGAACACATTAGCTCTAGGATTTGTAGCTGCTTGTTCCAAAATGGGGATCAAACATAATACGATAGCTAAAATCTACAGCTTTAAACAAAAACATGGTGAGTCTGTTAGGGATTGTGCAACTCGGATGAAACAATACATTGCCAGATGCCCAGAGATGGAGATACCTGCAGAAGAGCGACTTGTATCTTTGTTTCTGGAGGGACTGCTAAACAAAGAACTTCATGCTATACTCGATAGTAAAAAGCATACAACCCTAGAAGCGTGTGTGTCTGATGCTTTTGACCTTGGAGACAATTGTGAGATTTTCAACGAAGAAGATGTCCTTAAGGATAACCAAAGCAAGATGACAATATCCACAAAACCAGCACAAGTGGGAACGGCTGCTGCGGCACCACTCTCAGCCATAGAAGATATACTAAAAAGGATGAACGACATGATTAACAACATGCAAAAAGCACCTATGAGAGGATCAGGACAAGGGATAACTCCACAGGGACAACCAATTAGGCTACAAAAATGGTGTGCAATTGAGGGTAAATGGACCAACCATGAGACCCATGAGTGCTACTTCAGACCAAAGTATGATGGGAATGTTCAGTACGTGCCCATGCGGCCACAAGGACAACCCATGTACAGATATCAACTTAATATGGCCCAAGCTCAAAGACCACCAATGGGTATGGAAAGACCTCAACCTATGTTGGGACAACAACCTCCGTATCCAGGACATAATGCAATGCCTGTAAAGTACATGCACTATGAAGGAGATATAAATGAACAAGCATTAGTGCCTGTTACACCCTATGCAGAGTCTAGTCCATCTACATTAATGGTAGAAGGAGATTGGTATAGTCCACATCCACCACCAATGGAAGAAACAGTGACTTATGCTCCACCAGAGCTAGCACCGATGTGTTATGTAGTGATAGCCGTTTTTCAGCTTTTCATAATTGCCATAGTAAGCTACCTCACCCTATCAAATCACTCAAACATTTTGGTTATCCCTACCATTTCACTGTACATAGGCGTGTGTGAGTTAGGGGACTTTTCTCATATCTTCTTAAAAACCCTCAGCTAGCTAGTCACTGGGCTAGTTGAGCCAAAAAATAAATAAAATAAAAAATATTATGGCCCATTTGTGTGTAAATATTTCATTGTATATAGGGCTTAAGTAAAAGAATTTTTCATAATTATTTTGGTATTTATTTAAATATTTCTACCTATTGTGTGTTATTTATGCTATGTACATTGACTCCATTACCATATTTTTTCTTACCATTTTGCATACTCTTTATTCCATATAAAAATAATTTCATGCAAGCTTCTCTTATTTTTGGTGTAACTCCATTCCAACAAAAATCCAAAAAAACTAGTTCTATTTATGTGTATATTTTTTCACTATTGTGATTTTTTCCTTCCTACATCTATTCTCTATTACTCTCATAAATTAGACCACCAAAAATATTCATTTTTTTATGGTATACTTATAATGAGAGAGATTTATTTGGTCCCCTTTATATTTTTTTCACCTATATTATTTATATTTGACATGTACATATTTCTTTTAGACCCCTCAATATTTGATTTTCTTAGTTGTACTATTCACTTATATCATGATCTCAACAATATCTTCAATGATAGACCTACCAAATAAGGTCAAAGGTATGTGGCATGCATGCATGCACCATGGGGAGCTCACTCTTGGAGGTATTCAAAAGAATCATCCAAAGAAGGACCTCACAAGGACTTTGTGCAGTGGAAAAAACAGTCGGTTTTGCTGAATTTTTAAAGATCACATGCTCCCCGAATTTGAAAAGGTGACACAAACAAAAGTTGTAGCTCGTGAGCTGAAATTTCACCTCAAATTTTTTCATATTTTTTTGAGCTACGAGTTGTAAGCTATGATTTTATTGGTGGACCCCAGTTTGCCCACGCTATGCAGCCACACTCCCTCTTTCACTTTATCATTTTCATCTTTCACACACACTTCTCCACTCATCATCCCCACCTCTCTCACCACTCCTCTCTGCACCCTACTCACCTTCTTCTCAACCTTGAAGAATAAGAGAAACCATGGTGAACTCATGTCTCCTACACACACTTCCATTCCAAAATTGACCACCCAGTTTCATTTTTCCTCTTCTATATTATCCATATCTATGCTCCCAAGGAAGGCCAAGAGCGGAGAAAAAACGTACCGTCAAAGCTAGTGGACCGTCAACAAGCGTCAAAATTGACTCTACTCAAGACACTTGGAGCATCAACATTGTAAGAAATCCATGTTTTCTTACCTATTAAGAGTTTTTTCTTCCTTATTTGTATCCTATATGGATACTTCCATTGTAAATATCAAATTCCATTTGTAAATTAATAAAAATACTAACTCTACTAATTTACTAACACTAACCTACTATGAAAAGTCCTATCACCTCCACTTCTCTCCTCTCTCTCTTCTTCATCTATCCCCACCAATTTCTTGATAATTCCAAGCAAAAGAAATTATATAAGTGATGAAAATCTAACCCAACCATGGTTAGAGGAGTAACCCTAGCCCTCAAAATTGCTATAAGAGGAGGGTGTAGCTAGCACAAATGGGAGAGCCATAAGCAAGAGCACTATGCTATAGCTTGAGAAGCCAAGCTCAACCTCTCTAGAAGGATCTCTTGAGTGGAAGCTCATTGTCTTATGCATATGCATGTGTTGTATTAGGGGTGATTAGCAAGGGAACTCTATGCCATTGTAAGAGAGAGTGATCATTCAATTGAGAGTAGGAAATCTATCATTTCTCCTACTAGTGTAAGCCCAACATTTGCTGAATCAAGGAGGGTGGATTTGGAGTAAGCTTGGATACTTTGTCTCTCTTCCAACGTGAAGTAATGGAAAACAATGATGTGTAAGTGTCTTGGTGTTTTTTTGAAGTTCTTGATAGCTTGTCTCTGGGTGTTGTCATCAGTTTAGCCATAAATCCCACATACTGTAAGAGGGCGACAGGGTGGAGAGGACTCCCCTGGCCTTAAGACAGTGATTGGGGTGGCTTTTCTTGTGATGTGTTGTGGTGTAATTTACTCAAGCTATGTTGAACAAATACTAATCTCACTTTGATTGGTCATGACAGATTTGTAAGAAGGTATTAATGCAAAAAGCATCCCCTCCCTCTTCTATCTCTTTCTTACATATATAATTGTGTTTGCTTGATCACGGTCGATACATTTCAAAGCAGCCCGAGCACTATCTCTCTCTCTCTCTCTCTCTCTCTCTCTCTCTCTCTCTCTCTCTACTCTCTCTCTACGCGTCCTAGTTCGCATCCAAAACTAGGTGGTGCCCCAAATTTGTGTAGGGTTAGGTTGCGGGTTTGTGTGTGTGTTTGCTGTTTTTTCCAACCCCAACCCAATTGAGCAGCACGGGAGCCTAGAAAAGTGCTTAGAGGCCACTCTTCTTGTTGCCCCGCCCCGGACCGCCTCAGTAGCTAATCAAGGTGTCATACCACCCATGGGAAGACCCATGATGAAGCGTAGAACAGGAAACTGTCATAACTGTGGTGCTGACGACCATTGGAAAAACGAATGTCCCGAGCTTGACAAAAATCTCAAACCAATTGAAGCCTATTGCATATAATGTTGCAAAAAGGGAAGACGCTTTCCAGAAGATTGTCCTAAAAATCCTTTGAACAAGGGTAAAACCGTATTAAATGTAGTCCAAGTGATGCTTCAAAGAGTGAACCAATTGTTCCAATCAAGGTAATCACTAGAGCCCAGGCAAAGAAAAAGAAACACAACTCCTCTGATGAATCGGAGAACACAAAAGTTTCTTCTCAAAGAATCAAAAGGAGCAGAAGCAAAAGGTATGAGATGAGAAAACAAAAACAACAGGTTGAATCAAAGAGAAAGTAAAGAAGCTAACCCAGGACAAGTTGAAAGAAACTGGCGATGAATTCAAGGAAACAACCGTGAAATTAGAGGATCCATTCTGGTTGATAAAATTTTTGAGCCTATTAATGCCGCCTTGGAAGCCTAACCAAGCAGGACTTAAAGCAAGACAAAACATGGAAAAGAAGTGGAAAAACTATCCATCTCCAGACATGGAAGCAGCTTAGCTGGAAGCTTATCAAAATTTGGTAAGAATCACGCAAGAAATGCTGAAAAAACAAAAACACAAGCTTAAAAGTATTGCAAAACCTGAAGAGCTTGCGGTAGAAGAAACAAAAGCAAAATTCGATGTGGTGGCAGAACCCCACCTTGAAACAAATGAACCGGAGCTTATAGTGCCGGACAGAGAAGATGCCTTAGACGGAATTCCATTCGTAGAGGAAGACTGGCCAGGACACTTATGGAAAAAAGTGAGAGAGATCAATGATGGGAGCCTAACTCTAAAGTCAGCTCCTATAGAGGAAGTCTGGTTGGATAACCTACCTTCTGATATGAATATGGATTTACAATCCTTGTACGGGGATTGCGGATCGGAAGCTTCATGAATGTCGAAACCATTGACATTAAAAACATTACCTTCTTACTTGGGAGATAACGAAGATGAATCCATCGTGTGCAAGACCACTCAAGTAAAAAGAGCTGAGCAGACCCTAGAAGTAGACAACATTCATTCAATCATGTCTACACCCATCCAATGCACTCTTACTTTGGGAGAACTGTTAAAACTCAGACCATACTTGTGGAATGATTTACAGAAAACCCTAGAGAAGGTGGGGATAACGGGGTTAATCTCGAAGAATTTGGGAAAATTAAAAAAATGAAATGGAAAGTAAAGAAATTCGTTTAGTTCCTATGAACAAAGTCGGAGAATATTATGAAGGGGAAGAAGGAAACACACCCTCCCAGTGAAATATAATGACATTGAAACCATGGCAATACTTGATAGTGGAGCGGGCATAGCCATAGCCACTAAAGCAGTATGGGAATCCTGGGGACAGCTAGCCATTAGACAAACTCGAATGAAATTGCAGTTGGCTGACGGACACATTGAGAGACCTTTAAGGCTGCTTGAAAAAGTGATAGTCAATTCCTGTGGAATTGAATATTAACACACTTTTTCCATAGTAGACTTTGGAAAAAAACTCAACTATGAAATCATATTGGGAAGACCTTTCATGCGACAGGTACAGCTTATCCAAGATTGAGGAAACAACTATCTGTACTTGAAGCAAGTGGGATGTATAACAAGAGTAAATCTAAAAGATCACACTTATAGAGATGTCTTGAAAACACCCATCCAAGAGTTTGATTCAGTCTCTTCGGCTGAAACTAAACTCCCATCCTGGTTAAACAAAGACACTCCTATTTGGATGTGTGGAGCTTTAGAAAACGAAAGCTTAAGACGAGAAGAAAGTATCCTAGAAAGGGACTGCACAGATGAACCCTACGTACCTGAACCCTTTCCAGAACATTTATTTGAGCCATTCAAGTGGACTCAAATTTTAGCAACAATGGATGTATGTGTGAATACGTCTATGCCTACTCAATTTTGCAATGAGGATGGCTACGACATAATTTCCATCCTAATGATTTCAATCCTCAACATTGAAAACAAAGATGAGGAACCCAAGGACTTAATGAAAGTTCAACAAGTCTTTTCAAACCTCTATTACGATGCAACTGATGAGTTAGATGAACACTCCGGTACCTCAGAAGATTCGGGGTCAGAAAAAGAGCATACGAGAGCTAAGTTACTCTTAAAAGGAGAGGAGGAAAGGTTTTTTGACTTTCCAAAACAGAAATCAAGAAGACAAAAATGGTATAGACGAAAGAGAGACACCAAAATTGTGAAAACATGACCTATTCCATTAGTCTCCAGTAAAACACAATTCCTGATGCAGATAAATGCTAATGATTGTGTCAAAGACAAAATAACTGGCAGATATCCTTCAAACAAAAACTTAGAAATCTCTCAGACATCGAGGAAAACAAGGAAGGGTACTGAAGAAAAATCACAGGATAAGAAACCATTCATGACCAGAGTTGAGCGGAAAAAGAAGTATCAAGAGTTGGAAAAAGCTCTAAAGGAGATAAATACAACCGAAATGGAAACCACGGAAGAGGATGGTAAGGATGTAATGCATGTTCCATTCCATAACAAAAAGTATACTCTCCAAAATCGAAAAATCATAATTGAACAACCTGTTAGGGAACTATGGAAACAAGGCGGATCTTACGAAGGGCCTGAAAATGCTAAAAGGGTAGACTTAGCTGAACCAGGAGAAGAGACTAGACCTGCTTACATTGCGAATGACCTAACAGAATAAGAAGAAAAGCTTTTGTTGAGTTTGTTAAAGGAATACCGAGATATCTTCGCTTGGTCTTACAAGGATCTCAAGGGTGTTGATCCAGAAATCTGTCAACATACCATACCCATGAGAGATGACGCGAAACCACGTAGACAGAGACCATACATGTATAACGAAACATTTTCCAGGAAGATCAAAGAAGAGATTGAAAAACTAAAGGAAGCCAAATTCATTTACAAAATTGAACACACAGATTGGGTGTCTCCAATTGTGGTAGTACCCAAGAAGAATGCGAAATTACGAGTGTGTGTCAATCTAAAAAAGGTGAATCCAGCTACCATTAGAGATAACTTTCCTCTTCCAATAACTGAGCATGTTTTAGAACGAGTTGCAGGAAAAAAAGCTTACAGATTCTTAGATGACTTTTTGGGATACAATCAACTTTTGGTTGACCCAAAAGATCAGCACAAAACTACTTTTGCAACAGAATGGGGTATATTTGCCTATCGGGTTATGCCATTTGGGTTAACTAATGCTCCAACCACGTTTCAGAGGTTGATGAGCCATGCTTTCAAAGAATATCTTCGAAAATTCTTAGAAGTATATATAAATGATCTATGCGTACATTCATCAATCCGGGCTGATCATTTTGAACACCTCAAAAAGGTATTCGAAAAATGTAGACTTTATAGGATTTGCTTAAATCCTAAAAAGTGCACATTCATGGGAAGACAAGGAAAAATTCTTGGACATATAGTGTCTAAAAATGGCATAGGTACTGATATTGAGAAGATTCATGTCATTGCTGATTTGCCTAGACCAACAACAGTCAAGGGGGTACAAGCCTTCATGGGACATTGTGGATATTACCGACGGTTCATCTACATGTACGCTATAATTGCAAAACCCATGTATAGCTTGATTAAACACTTTGAATGGACCGAGACCTATGAAGAATCCTTCATGAAGCTTATGCAAGCTCTCACCTCAGCTCCAATATTGAAAGCACTAGATTGGGATAGTATTCCACGTACATGTAGATGCTTCTAATTTTGCTATCGGTTGTATACTAGCTCATGGGAAATTTGACTTTCCTATTTCTTATGCTAGCCGAAAATTGAACATAGCAGAAAAGAATTACACCACCACCAAAAGAGAAGGACTAGGAATGATCTATGCCGTTAAAAAGTATAGACATTACCTATTAGCCAACAAGTTTGTGTTCTTTGTGGACCACCAAGCTTCGTTGTATTTGGTCAACAAGCCATGCAGCACAGAGAGAATAGTGAGATGGTTCATCATTCTCCTCGAATTTGATTTCACTATGGTTGTAAAAAAAGGCACTACACATCAACGAGCATATCATTTGTCAAGGATTGTTTCAGGGGAATCACCTAAAGGGGTAGACGATGATTTACCAGATGCCTATTTGTTCTCCGTAGAAATGATACCTAGATGGTCGAAAAACATTGTGTCATTAATGACAATAGCTCAAGTGGATTCACAAATACCACTTCCTATCACAATCGCATTAATCGAGCAATCGGCTATGTATCAATTACTAGCTGGAAGTCTATACAAAAGAAATCGGGGCGGTGTATTGCTCTTATGCATTAACCCTAAAGAAAAAGAACAGTACCTAAGTCAAGCACATGTTACCATAGTAGGACTTCACTTTGCGGAAGACCAAACTATGCAACGAATCTTGAGACTTGGAGTATTTTGGCCTACTATGAGGAGAGATGTTAGATCTTTTGTAAAGGATTGCCCTGAATGTCAAAAACAAACACCCATTCCTTATGTAACATTGTTTCAAATGTCACCTGTTCCTAAGTGGAGTAATTATTTGGTTACTTACTTATCGAGCCGAACATTTCCTGAGGATATGAGTAAACGCCGTCAAAGAGCAATTGAAACTGAAGCAAGAGACTATGCTCTTATTGGGAACCAATTTTATCGAAGAGGTAAAGATCAACATTTGCGTCTTTGTGCAAATGAAAACGAGTATATTCCAATTATAGAACAAGCACATGTTGGATTAGCTGGAGGTCACTTTTCTAGTGAGACCACCGCAAGAGCAATATTGATAGCAGGCATATGGTGGCCAATACTTTTTGCAGATGCCAAGAATATGTTCAAAGATGTGATGCTTGTCAACGAGCAAAAATGCCAACACGAGTAGATAGCATGCCCTTAAGACCAATGATGGGGGCTAGAGCTTTCGCAAAATGGGGTATAGATTTTGTTGGACCAATACAGCCACCTGCTTATAGAACCCAAGCTCAATATATCATTGTAGCTATGGACTATTTGACCAAGTGGGTCGAGGCTAAAGAAACTCAAAAGAATGATGCCGGAACCAGTGCTGCATTCTTATAAGAGTATGTATTCATGAGATATGGGCTGCCAATAGAGATTGTCAGTGATCGGGGAACTCATTTTCTCAATGAGGTAAAGAGTATTTGCTTAATGAGTTTATGGTAATCCATAACAAATCAGCTCCCTATCACCCACAAGCAAACGGACAAGATGAGCATACGAATAAAATTCTTAGCTCGATGCTGACTAAAGTGGTTAGTTCAGGAAGGACGAACTGGGAAATGAATCTCCATGCTGCTCTACGGGCTTATCAAGTTTCATTCAAAACAGCTCTAAATGCTACACCCTTTAACCTTGTTTATGATCTTGAAGCCATACTGCCAATAGAATTTCTATTGCCGACATTAAGGGTAGCACATAATCTTGAGTGGATTGGGCATGAATTGTCAAAAAGACTCGCAGATTTGGAAAAGCTAGACGAGCAAAGGCTAACTGCTGTAGCTCATATCTATGCACAAAAGTGGAAACAAAAACAGTTTTCTGATTCCCATTTAATCACAAAGATCTTCAAGAAAGGGGACTTAGTTCTAGTCTATTCTCTTAAGCAAGACATTCCCAAGTTTAAGAAAAAGGGAAACGGACCATTTATCATTGAAGATGTATCTCCAAGTGGAGTAGTAAAATTGTCCACCCTAAATGGTGAACCAATGGTTAATTAGATTAGTGGATATCATTTAAAGAAATACAATTTGCCACTAACCAATGAATTGCTAGAGAGAATGCATGCACCCAAACAAAGGAAGATCAAACGAAAGTAGGTTATTGATCTTGAAGCCCAAGAGGAAGCTAGGCTTCGGGTACTCAATCGGAAAGCTGCTCTCAAGAATCAACACATACCAATTCCCATCAACAGTTTGGAAATAGGTGATCGACAATGGGAATTACCTAAAGAAGCAGTTTCAAATGATGATGACTGGTTAGATGGAATGGACCTGCACATCAAAGTACAACTCAACAATCATAGCACCAATGCTTTGGTCGACACAAGAGCTAGAGTAAATGCAGTTAGTTATTCCACATACAAGAAGGCAACAAGTCAAGCATTGACGGCAGGAATAGCGACAGTCAAAGGATGCAACAAGAACCCAATCCCAACATTGGGAGTAGTCAACTTGAACGTGATAGTACATGGATATTCATGTCCTCATCAGTTTGTATGCTTACCAGATAACACATGAATGAGACGATGATTCTTGGAATTCCCTGGATGCGTACATACAAAGCAGTACCAGATTGGGATACGAATCAACTAAAGCTATCACCTAAAGGAGGGCAACTCATTGTTCTAATTGCACCAAGCAAGGAGGAATGGAAAAGAAGCAATCAACAGACCAATCTACAAAGTCAATCTTCTCCATCCCCTCGACAATCAAATGCTACATATAGCATGCAAGGAGTCAAGAAAATTTGGGTACCAAAAGCACAGCTTAAGGATAAATCGATTCAGATCTGGGTGCCTAAAACTTCACCGACGAAACAAAAGAAGAATCCAAGGGTTCGAACACAGAGACGAGCATCTCCCAGCAAGGAACCTAACATGGAAATGGTTTGGAAGAAAAAGGAGTACTTATCTTCTCCACAACCCACGAAACCAATCAAGCAATGGCGAGTTAAGTCTCAACAAACTCCACCACACCATGCAGCACCACGCCGACCAAATTACCAATGGCGAGAAAAAGCTCGACAACAGTCAAAAGTGCTTTCAACACCTCAAGCAATCAGCGTGCTAAAGCATCCTGATGGTACAATCAAACAGAGAGCACACAAACTACAAGATTTGCTCTTTGGAAGACATCAGCATCAAACCTTGATATTGAAAACCCTCGAGTTAATTACTCAAGACCCAGCTCTTGCACAATATATTGGTTTGAATTGCATTGTTCTTCATATCATGGTAGAGCCAACCATGGCTATGCATAGACACGGTTGTTCAACCCATGCACACAGTCATCCCAGAGTACGCCATCTAGGAGGGGTGGAAGGGCACTAAGAACTAACTACTAAGTACTAAGTAATTAAGGGCAATGTTTGAAGAGGGAGAAAAAAGTTCTATGTTAACATGTGATTTTTTTAACAAAATTACCTAATAATGCCCTTATAATTCATCACCAAGGAAAAATTCACAGATAATATCTCCCTGATGAGTGTAAATAGTGTATATACTATCAGAAAATCATTAAAAATAGTCTTTTTTTGAGTATTTTTCATCATTTTTGTTGATAACGAGGCTTAAAAATAGAATAATCCAACAAAAAACAATAAAGCTGTGTTTTTCAAGGGATTTTATTAATTATTCAATTTTCACTTTACTTTTTTAAAGCATTTTTTTTATTTTCTTTTATTTTTTCAAATAAACAGGTCAAAAATTAATAATAAATAGCAGGGAAGCTCAAATGGAAAAATGGAAGACATGATGGTGATCAGAAAGACAAGGCGGACAAGCATAAAAAATTTCAATGAAATCAAAAGATGAAAGCGGGAAGCTTAAATTAGGCGGCCAGGCCTACTTTTGCAAAATTCTTGCAGAATGAGCTACAGGAATTCGATCAGGGAAATTTTTGAGTCTAACATAGATTTCACGGCCTAGTAGGACTAATGGGGGAATATGGGGAAAATTGGTTCGGGAAGTCTGGGTATAGATATCCAAGGTAGGCTAAAACCACCTCATTTCCACTTGGAGCCTTTGCAGAGAGAGATTTTGGCCTCTTTCGCGCGAGCCCGCAATTGACCATTTTGAGCGCCGTCTCACACGAGACATAAGGGGTGAGTTCTTTACTCGACAAACGATCCATTTTGTACGGCCGGTAGCTAGCCTAAAGCCCTAGAAAAAACCCTAGAAATCGAGCAGTGTATGAAGACCTACGACATAAGACTGACCATAGCGGCCTGCCAGCTTGACCAAATCGGATGGGATTTGAACCATAGCATGCCCTAACATAATAGAACCATTCGATACCATGAGATGACCATTCGACTAGGGTCAAAGGGGTCCCCAGTAGAAAAGTTAGGTTTTTGGCAAATGCCAGAATTCCAACCTGACTCAGGTCTATATACAATGTATATGATTGGTTTGGTGAAATCCATCAAGCAAAGCCCTCGAAAAACAGAAAACGGCTCGAAGGTTACAAAGCGTCAAATTCGACATACGAGGTCAAACTGACTCTAAATGAGCCAGAATTGAACAGGTTGCTTCACGACTATATTACGGACAAGTCCAAAGCCTCAAAGTTGACCGACCAACCCAACAGACATAGTAGTCACAATAAACAGGGATTCCAGAGTCGATAGAGCACAAAGTGATGCCGGCATGACCAAACTTGACCAAATTCAATTCAGGACTTGTATTAGGTGTATGAAACATGTCTAGGTCAAAATTTGTAGGTTTTGCAAAGTTTTTGTCACTGTTGTAAATAATAGCGATTATTTACTTTTGCATCATTTTTGCTTGGAAATTGTCAAATCACCTCACCTATCATGTGTACACACCTATTACATGCCAAAAAAATCAAGTATGAGCCAAAATGACCACCCATTACTTGTAAAATTGCCAAAAAAACGCAAAGAAGTCTTTGCAATACAAAATTTGGGTTATGGACCACATTTCTTGATCCAAATCACTTCATATCTGTTGGGGTTCTTCAACACACACAGAACTTAGGTGTTGACAACATGTCACACACACTACAGACAGAGTTAGACAAAGGCAAACATATCCAACTCATCAGCATTTCACCATTCACCAAATTCCGACACAGCAGACTGAAGAACAAACATGAATCATAGAGGCAAGAGACTACACAGTTTGATTCATCTTGGTCCAAAGATAGCTTCCATTTCAACCAAAATTACATAATTGCGTGAACCAGCATGACCTTTAAATAGTAACTTCTGGCAGTTATAACAGTTACATCTGATTGACCAAAATCCGACTTATCAAGACTCCGACTTACTACGATCCGACTGACTAAGAGTTGATCGATTAAACATAAGTACAAGTACTAATCTGGTGCAGGGTAAACACTTGGCACAGCCCGGTGCTGTGGTGGATTTCCTTGAAATCCGACTTGGATCCACAATCCCTTGATCTGCATATTCTGCACCATCAACATTACTCTCTACACTGGTTCAACTTCATTCTGAGCCTCCATATCTGGCTCAACCATACCTTGCTCTTCAACTACTGACTCAGGTGCCACTATCCCAACAGGTACAGTTTCCACTGCTTCAAGCACTTCAACCTGCTGATCAACCTGCTGATTCATCTCTGCATCATCCTTCAAATCTTGACCTTCCTCAATAGATTCCTCCAACTGAACATCAGCCATATCTCCCTGCAATTCTTTTAACTTTAAATCCTGAGCTATCTTGAACCACATGTCTTTGTCCTTTTTCACATCCTCTAACTCCTGCAGTAATTCACCCTCATGCTCGCTTACAAATCCTTGCTTCATCATCTCATATGGATGCTTTATTGCTACAGCAAGTCTGTTCTTCATAGACTTCCAAACTTCCTGAACTGCTTGCAACAGCTGATCTTTCAAGACATAAAGTTATCCCTCTGACATAAACACTTCATTGACATCCACATCCTCACCTTTTACTTGCATCTCCAACTCTTGCAAAGGAATCAACCTCTGATGTAGCATTTGAACCTATGCAAATCAGCATTAGTCTTTGACAAATGCTCCATTTCCTCATTCAATCTGGCATCTAGCTTCATTGTGGCATCTAGCTTCATTGTCCAATCTCTGAACAGTCCCAAAGACATTTTTATTCTTGAAACTTCTGCATGATGCTTTTTCATCATATCCTCCAACTCTTTCTGATGTACTTTCTGAATCTAACTCAGCTGCAAATTCATAGCTTCCAAATCCATGTCCTTCTGCTTTACTTGCACTTTACCTATTGCTGAATCTGCAACCTGTTTAAGTTGCTCCTCCATTTGTACTTGCTGACCCAACACAAATTCTTGCACCAACTTAAGCATCCTTACAGTACTGTTAGCATCTTCACATCTCCCTTCAGCTTTAAAAGATGTACTTGGAGTAGCAAATGCAAAATCTAAAGCTTTAGCAACACCTTGCTCACCAGCACTTACCTTTCTCTTCTTGGACAAAGTAAATGTTTTGCCCAACCTTACTGGTGTTTGAACATCTGCAAAGACTTTTTGTGAGAAAACAAATAACTCACCAAAGTCTTGAAAGAAATCTGGGCTAGTCACAGCTTCTCTAGCCTCCTCCTGTGTGTAACCAGCATCCATCAGATCTTGAAACTGCTTTCTCTTTTCTGGTTCTCCATCAAACAGCTTCTCTAGTTCATCAACCTGCTCTTTACTTTTGTTCTTCTGAACTTCTGTCTCAGCAGCAATAGCAGAGATATTTGGCACCACTGTTTCTCTTGCTTTCACCATCCCAGCATACTTGACTAATGCAGCTAGGAATGGAGCCAATCTACTGCTACACTGACGCTTCCTCTTATCTGGAGTAAACACCTCTGCATGAATTTTGTCATGGACCCAATGGGCCCAGATGAAACAGCCTCCCTGCTCTGCAAACACGAATGGAGCATAGTTTTCTTTTGACATATAGTCAAATTTAGCCAGAAAAAAACTCTCTCAAGATACCACTTTAACTGTTCCCTGCGGCCATACTCCACATTTTTAAGCATGTAATACAACCTTGTCCCTTCTCTGGACACAAAATCCTTCTTCAAACAATCATCTGAACACTTTGGTGGAACAGTTACTGTTGTAAATGGTAGCTTGAAAACTGCAGCAATAACCTGTGGTGGGCACAACATGACCTTGTCATATATTGCTCCTCTCGTCTTCCTCAGCAATTCTGCTTGTGACTTTGCATAAAAATTTCCTTTCCATTCTTTCCATGGCAACATTGTATACTCATAAAGCCCCAACTGTCTGAGCCACTTCTCATTATTCTCTGTATCAGCTTCCATCTCAATCTTTAGATCTATGTACGGGTCCATCAAACTCTGAAGCATCTTGTTTGCCAAAAAAGGTGGCGGTTCCTCCTCTGAGAACTCCTCTTCTTCCTCATCACTTACATCCACCCTCAGGTTGAGTCCCTTTCTCCTCAGCCTGGTTGCGACAGGCTCTGCCGACTCAGTTTCAGCCTCGGGTCTCATGGCTGCCTGCAGGCTTTGCTTTAGGGGCCATAGTGCTTGGTGAAGGAGTAGATGAAGAAGGCGGCTGCAAGAAGTAATTAGCATATAGGTACTTGCATGGCGAAGAGACAAACATTTCATAAGAATCGCGCTGCATGCATTCGTTGAGTGACCTCCTTGACAGCTCCCGCGCCCCAATGATTTCAGCTAGTGGCGAATAATTTTCCCACAAACCCAAATATTGTTGAACGTTAAACCCTTTACTTTCAGGTTTAAAAATTCCGATCCAGTTAATTCCGATGCACCAAATTCCGATCAACCAACATCCGATGCACCACACTAGATGACTGCATATTGGATCACGTTTATCTGAAGTGAATCTCCACCCATCAGAACCTTGCCAAGCACTCCTCCTGCCTTCCTTCATCACCTGTTCTCTGCTGAAACCCTTATCAACATTGCTTCTAATATCATGCTCACTTGATAGCTCTGCTTGCTGACTCTGAAAACCTGGTAATTCAACTACCTCACACAAAGCAGCACCTACCACTTTTGGTGTCAACCAGTCAAGGTGAGGTGGTTTACCTTGAAATTTCTTTAACGTGAATCCATTAACTGGTTTGTCCACTCTGGTTCCAAATACATCAGCAACTATAAATGTGCCTTGGCCTAAATCTTCAACAATCTGGTAAGGACCCTTGTACCTCAAAGTCAATTTCCCTGGAAATGGACCAAGCCTAGAATTATACAGCATCACCCAATCTCACACTTTGAATAGTTTGAACTTGACATTCATAGCTACCCAGGCTTGTCTTCTCCTCTGGATGATCTCAGTGATGTAAGAACTCACTAGTCTATCCTCTTCTAGCTGCATCAAATACTTACATCTGTTCTTTACTGACAATGCAGGAGACATTTTCTCAGCAGATACTCTCAAGCTAGGTACCACAAATTCCATAGGTACTACAGCCTCCAACCCATAGACCAACTTGAAAGGTGTCATCCTTGTGGTGACTTTGAAAGCAGTCCTTAATGACCACAGAGCTGAATCCAACTTCAGGTCCCAATCCTTATGATCATCTTGCACAATCTTTTTTAGAATTTTAACAAGAATTTTGTTGCTACTTTCTGCCTGTCCATTGGCCTGGGGATGATATGGGGTAGACTTCTTGTGTAATATCATGTGAGTTTTAGTCAGCTCCTGTATGACCTCATTCAAAAAATGTGTCCCCCTATCACTCACCAACTCAAATGGACACCCAAATCTTGTCATAATGTTATGATACAAAAACTTTGCAACACTGGTTGCTTTGTTATCCTTCAGTGCCACAGCTTCCACCCACTTAGTACAATAATCTGTGGCAACCAAAATGTACATGTTCCCCCTAGAGCTAGTGGGCTTCACTGGTCCTACAAAGTCCATACCCCATTTTTGAAAAGGTTCTAGGGGTAGAATAGGATGATCTGACATCCTGTCCCTATTGTCTGGTTGACCAAGCTTATGACACACCACACATCTTTTGGCATACTCATGTGCATCTTTTAACAAAGTAGGCCACCACAAACCTGCCTGCAAAATTTTCTTACCTGTAATGTCTCCCTGAAAAATGTCCACTAGCTTGTCCATAATGGGCTTCCTGTAGAACTGCTGACTGTTCAAATTCTGGAACACACCTTCTTATCACTTGATCAATACCCTTCTTGTATAATGCTCCTGCAATCACCAAAAATGGTTTGCTTTTCAATGCAAATTTCTTCCTTTGATCAGGTGAAAACCCTCCTGGCATAACCCCATCAGTTAGGTACACCAACATCTGATTATCCCAAGAATCTGGAACTTCCTACTGAACTGAAAATAAATCTGCATCAGGTAACTGATCATCTACACCTGTTGGAGATTCCCTTGTTTCCAGTCTGCTCAAATAATCTGCCACAACATGCTCTTTCCCAGGAGTATGAATAATCACAAACTCAAATTCTTGCAAAAGCAACATCCACCTTGCTAAATCTCCCTTTAAGCATGGGCTTCTTAACCAAGTACAACAAAGCTTGGTGATCAACATGAAACATCACCCTGTTTTAGTGAGTAAGTAATGCCTGAACTTATTCAATGAATATACCATGCCCAAAGCCACTCTCTCAGTCACATTATAATTCTTTTCTGCTGGGGTCAACATCCTACTTGCATAATACAATGGTCTATACCATCCTCTAACCTTTTCCTGCATCAACACAACTCCAATTGCAATATCCGATGCATCAACAAAAACATGAAAAGGCAATGTCCAATCAGGAGGCTGCAATATTGGTGCAACTGATAGCGTTTTCTTTAACATCTGAAAGGCTGTCTCCTGTGGTTCATCCCATTTGAAGGCAACATCTTTCTTTGTAAGATGAGTCAAAGGTGCGCATATATTAGCCAAATATCTAATATACCTTGAGTGCCACTTCACCTGGCCCACAAACCTGCTAAGCTCCTTCACATTCTGAGGTGATTTGGCTGCCTGAATTGCTTCAATCTTTTTGGCATCAATGGCCATCCCATCAGCAGATACTACATGTCCCAATAAAATACCACTCTTGACTGCAAGTACACTTTTATATGGATTCAAGGCCGTGTGAAAGAGTTTGCATCTTTCCAAACATAACTTCAAGTGAACCAAATGTTGATCCTTCTTTCCAAATACTAAAAAGTCATCTACAAAAACCCTCATAAAATCCTGAAGATAAGGTTCAAATGTCTTATGAGCCACAAAGTTGAAGGAAGGTGGACCATTCTTCAAACCATAACTCATCACTGTATACGCAAATGCTCCCCACTCAGTGATGAATGCTGTCTTGTGTTGGTCTTCTAGAGCTACCTTGATCTGATTGTAACCTGAAAAACCATCAAGAAAGCTATACATCTCATGTCCAGCTACTGCATCCAACACAACATCACAAAATGGCATAGGGAATGGATCAGTAATAGTTGCAGCATTTAACTTCGTGTAATCCATACACACCCTCAAATTCCCATTCTTCTTTGGCACAACAATAATTGGTGACAACCATGACACTTCATTAACTGGCTTGATGAATCCTACTGCCAATAACTTATCTATTTCCTGCTTTACATGCTTTGCAAAATTGGGGTTCATTCTGTATCTCTGTTGTATGATTGGTTTCGCATCCTCTCTAAGATTAATGTGATGTTGATGTAATTTAGGATCAATGCCCTTTACCTGTGAATAATCCCAAGCAAATACATCTTTATACTCCTGCAACAGCTGAATCAAACCTTGCAAAAAATTCACCTTCAGCATGGATGCTGATTCTGACCATCTTGGGATCTTCTTTAGTTCCCAAATTAAACTCTTTGACTTCATCCTCTTTTACCCTGGTGGAGGTACCAAACCTTTTATCATAGATCTTTTCTGCCATTACTCTTGCTTCCTTCTCCTCTTGATCAATCTGCTCTTTCTAAGGCACCTGTAAATTCCGATCCATCATCTGCAACACTTCAGATCCAACAATCTCCTAGCCTGGAAATATTTCTACTTCATCCTCATCCTGGTCTTCATCCTTCTGTATTATCCCTTCTACATCAACCTCAAAGAGAGGATCAATAGTGGGATTAGCTCTCAAAAATTCCTCCTCTTTATCATCTTCTACTGCATTTGCCAAGTTTATGGTCTGAGCACATAATGGTTTAGTCTTTGGAGGGATTTGTTTTCTTCCTTGCATTGATATGGTTACTGACTGCTTCCCCTTTCTCATCATGACAACATTTTCTCCCCAATCCTGCTTAACTCTAGCTTGTCTAAACCAGGGTCTCCCAACAGCCTCTTGTAGGAAGAATCTAAATCCTTCATTCTAAGTACCACAAAGTTCACAAAGAAAACCATACCTGCAGTTTCAATTGCTTGCTGTTTGAGAATGCCTAAAGGATGGACTCTCCTCTGGTCTGCCATCTTCACTTGAAATGGTGCTGGAGCTAATGTTCCTCCTACCTTCAGTCTTCTATAAACCTCCTCAGGAAGTATATTCACCCCTGATCCTCCATCCAAAAGCACCTCTTTGAATAGCATGCCTTGAAACATTACTGCCACAACAGGTACTACAAAATCCACATCTGCTGGATCAATCTGTTGTCTGCAGCATTACTTCAGGATATTGGTTTGCCAACACTTGGTCTTGGTGACCCTGAAGCTTCTTCAACAATTTCTCCTTAAAGGCTGGAACTATACATAATAATTGATCCAATGACAATTGCAAGGGAGAGTTCACAAGTACCTCAAACCAATCTTTGTCTTCTTTTGTTGGCATCAAACTTTGCTTGTCAAGCTTATGGTGCTTCTTGGATACCTCCAACTCTTCATTCTTCTCCTCTGCATACTGAACCTGCTCCTTCTGCACTTTTTCATGAACCTTATCCCTCACATCTTTCTGCTCTCTCCAATTAATTGGTCCCTTAGCTTTTGCTCTTGTAACTGCCAATGCTTCAACTTCTTCCATTTGACCACATTGGTAACAATCACAATACCATCTTTCTTCACGTTCCTTCTGCTCAGTCTGATGTACTATGACTGGCTCTGGTTCCTGCTGCTCCTAAATTTCCACCAAAATAACATTAGCATGAGCTTGTTGATTATGCTGTGGTTTCTGATGCACTCCCTGTTGGTCTGCCAGACGTGGCCTCACAATAGGCATCCCTCTTTCTCCCTGTGTCTAACCCATAATTCACAATTGAGACCAACCCAATGGTCTGGTGATCCACAATAGACACAAGGAATCACTTTGTCTCCTCTTCTCTGATTGTTGTTTTGCTCTTTCCAAGGAGGTCTTGGTGGTCTATTAAATGGTTGTCTTTCTCTAAATGGAGCTACCTGATTTGCTGCAGCTTCACCTCTACCTCTTCCTGCATTTGGCTGCTCCCTATTCTTGGGGTTAAACCAACACCTAGAGGTGGCATGTCCTTCTTTGTCGCATATTTCACAATACAACTTAGCTTTGGGTGCCAACACTGAATAACCAATGCTCTTTAATTTACTCACCAATTCCCCTTCCTGAGTTGCTGTATCCTTTTTGGACTTCTTCTTTGTGCTTTTCTTCTTCTTCTTTGACTTTTCTTCAACATCACTTGACTCAGTGTCATCATTTGAATCAGCATCTCCATCAGTTTCATGGGCATTAGTGGAGTTTGACTGATCATCGAAATCATCGTCTTCTTTGGAACTGCTCTTCATTTTGGGTTTGCCAAGTCTTTTTTCCACTCTGACTGCTGCATCAACCAGTGCAACAAAACTTGGACCTATATCCACTCTTGCCACAAAATTCTTTAAATCTTTCCTCAAACCTGTCAAAAAATATCCTGCCAACATCTCATTAGTGGGCCTCTCATTGCCCTGAAGTCTCTCAACCAAAACTCTGAACTTTTGAGCAAAATCTTCAACCACTATATCCTTTTGTCTGATCACCCTGAGTTTCTTCAAAATGTCTTCTCCTTTCTGAATCTCTGTAAAAAGGCTGCTTTCAAAGCATTATAGGTAGCAAAATGGGCTATACCATATTGGCTAAACCAACCCATGGCTTTGCCTTCTAATGTAGCTGCAAATTGCTCCATCTTTGTTTGATCATTATGCAAGGCCTGATAACCACTAGCCTGCCTCTTTGTTTCAAACTGGGCAGCATGACAGTCTGCATCTTCTTTCAACTTTCCTCTAAATTTGGCTGCTTCACTGTAGGGTTTGGATGGGCCATGGGAGGATTTCTGGGTGGTCTCCTAGGTCTTTGCCTGGTAGCTCCCTGTAGTGCAAACTGAAGCCTTCTTCTTGCCCCTGCAGGTCTTCCTGTCAAGGCAAGTGCTCCAACAAATTGCCTCACGTGCCTCCCATATGCTCTCACAGAACCCTCAGCCCCTTGGTTCAATGATTCCTGTTCACTGTCACCGAACTCCTCCTCTCCATCAGAGGCATCATCATAATGAAAAGGATCAATATCAAGGTTTCCTGCTTGCGCCCGTGCCCTCGTATAATAAACTCTACCTACTCTCCTCTCTTGTTGTGACATACATGATTCTCCACAGATTCACAACAGCTGTTGGGGTTCTTCAACACACACAGAACTTAGGTGTTGACAACATGTCACACACACTACAGACAGAGTTAGACAAAGGCAAACATATCCAACTCATCAGTATTTCACCATTCACCAAATTCCGACATAGCAGACTGAAGAACAAACATGAATCATAGAGGCAAGAGACTACACAGTTTGATTCATCTTGGTCCAAAGATAACTTCCATTTCAGCCAAAATTACATACTCGCGTGAACCAGCATGACCTTTAAATAGTAACTTCTGGCAGTTATAACAGTTACATCCGATTGACCAAAATCCGACTTATCAAGACTCCGACTTACTAAGATCCGACTGACTAAGAGTTGATTGATTAAACATAAGTACAAGTACTGATCTGGTGCAGGGTCAACAATATCTCATACCCAAGGTCCATACAATGCCTAGAACCAAGTTGTAGCAAAAAATGTCAATTTTGGAAGAAAAGTTAATAATCACGATTATTTACTTTCTGGTCAAAATTGGGAAATTTGGATATTTTGTCATCATGCTTCCAAAGTACATGATGTGTTAAGCCCACTAGCCAATTTTGAATCAATTTGGAGTTCAAAATCTCAAATTTCCTTTATATCTACTATTTTAGAGACCTAAAGCCAAAATCTGGTACCATTTTCACCCTGTTCATCCAAATGAGCCCATATTTCACTCAGAGCATGTATTTGGTATATACTTCAAGCCTATAAAGCCAAGTTTGCAAAAAGTTGGAAAATTTTCTCAGCTGTAAATAATCGCGATTTTTTACTTTGGTTGCAATTTTTTGTTTTGACCATACAGTTTTGTTCCTTGCATGTTTTTATGCATCTTTGCTTGTTCAAAAATTGATTTGAAGCAAATTGGACCAAATTGTCACCATTTCAGTCTAAAAGGACATTTCAGAGAAAATTCCAACAAATCTGCTAACTTTGCACTCTATTCACTGAACAAGAGCAATGCAAGTAGCGAAGAGGACCAAGAAGAAGCTAGACCAAAAAGAGAAACTACAAGAACTACCCGCGTATCAACTAGACCCTGAGTCAGTCAAAGCAGCAAAGGCATCCTACCTTTCCAGAGAACAGTTAGAAGAGCACCACACTACGGTCTTCACTGATAGGTTCAAGAGTGAAGAGGGGCATCAGGTGGAGTTGCAACTCTTGCCCAAAGCACTCTATGATGTAGCTGCTAAGCCAGAGACAAAAGAGGCTAACCGCAGGTTGGGGCTCAGGCATTTCTACGAACAAGAGCCTTGCGGAGTGGATTTTCAGAAGGCTTATGAGCTTCTATCCACCATCAAAGAAGACAGAACGGCACAGATATCCGACACCCAAGGGAACAAGGTCGAAGTAGTGATCACTAAAGAGATAGTGGCAGAGGCACTCAGAATGCCCACAAAAGGAATGACCATGTGAGCAAGAAATAGGAAAACCGCAGGCACATTTACCAAAGAGATAGCCGCGGTTACATTCGCCGATCTTATCCACAAATAGGTGGAAGAGCCAGCCCGTTTATACCACCAGCACTTTCATTTTCTGGCAAAAAGGCCACCAAGGTACACTACACCAAATCACGCCGTGGCCACCACATTCACTCAGGTTCTCAAGTCGACAACAAGACAGCCCGTGGACCACGCACAGTATGTCTTGACAACCTTGATGGGCACCAAGAAGGAAGGAAAAATCACGTACTTGGGTGCGCCAGAGGTCTTGACTTAAATAGCATATCATTCCATCGACATGGTCGACAACCTACCGCCTGTCCTTGATCAAAATACATGGATATTGGCAGCACAACCCTCTCCAAGAGCTACAAGGTCAGGTAAAAGATCATATAAATCTGATGATGAGTCAGCTAATAGCTCCCGGAACGGCACAACAGTGAGAGCTCTGACAACGAAGAAAAGAGAGCTCGGAGAGAAGAGATGAAAAGGAAAGCTGTTGCCGCACACCAAGAAGAGCCAGCTCAAAAACAAGTGCGCTTTGAAAGAGACAAACATGTGTACCAGCGCAGTAGGCAAGCACAAGGGAAGGACCCAAAAAAAGGGTACCTGCAGGACTGAAAGGCCCTCGAACAAAGCATCATACAAGAAAAGAGGCGGATGATCCAACAGAGCATTTAGAAAGAATGTACCAAGAGGCTGAAGCTCTAAAGCTGAAGGAGGCAGAAGAAGCTACAAAGAAAACCAAGGAAGTGGAAGACCAAAGGCAAGTCGAGGAAACGGCTAGCCAAGAGCAAGGTCATGGATCTCCCCGACCCACCTCACCGCCTACAAAACAACAATACCATCCCATGCCTAGTCCACCACCATCACATGCAAGCAAAGACACCAATGAAGAAGCAAAGCCTGAGAAAGACAAAGATTCTGAGTCCACTCAACAAACAGAATGTGCACAAGAAGCTGACCACCCTGACGGACAAAAAGAAAAAGAAGCCGAGCCGGAACCAAAGAAGGCAGCAGAAGAGAAGAGGAAAAGGCAAGTGGATCTGGACAAGAGACTGATAAAGAATTAGATGCGGAAAAAGAGTCTACCACTACACATGAGACAGAACCTGAGCCAGAAAAGGAAGAAAGGCCGGCACCTGAAGAGACAGCAAGGTCGGAGCCCACACCCTCCACTTCTACTCAGCCAGAAACTACAGAGGCATCAAAGCCTCAAGATACCCAAGAAGAAGACCGACCATCTACCTCTACACAAGAACCACCAGCGGTTATGACGCAGCAAGAAGCCACACATGAGGCTGCAGGCACATCCCAGCTGGCAAGACAGGAGGAGTGGCAGTCAAACGACGAAGTAATAGTACAGGTCAATGAATATGCACGGTGTTAGGAAATAAGACGTAGCTAAATAGATAATTGAGTAGATTACTTAATGGAGAGAGACAGATTTATATACACGAGATTATAGTGTAGAGAGAGAGAGAGAGTACACACGATATACGTGGTTCACCCAATGTGGGCTACGTCCACGGGAAAGCAGCCACTCAATGGCTTTAGTACTTCAAAACAAGAAGTAGTTTACAAAGGGATTATACCCTTAATGGAGCTCCCGCCTTGCTTCACTCTCACCACCTCACACTCACCTTGTTGCATCAACTTCACACTATGAAATGTGTGTAGAAATGGCCTCCTTTTATAGGCCAAAAGGGCTACCCTCTCTTATGAGAGACAGCCATGTGTAGCCGCCCTTGTGCGAATAAGTCCAAATCGGACCCTCCAATCCGCCCATGTGTGGCCGCCCTTGAGAAGACAAGTCCGCTTTTGAATTCGGCCACCGGCCATTGAATTCGGCCACCGGCCACCGGCCATTGACTTCTGACCACCAGCCATCGGCCATTGACTACCGGCCACCGGCCAACCGACCGGTTGTTTTCCGACCACTTTCCGGCCGCCGTCCGGCCATAATATTCCGGCGGAAAAAAAAATCTCAGGGGCCTCCGCCCCCGAGGCCTTTAAAGTTGCCCCTGATTCTTGTCCGTGAAAATTTTGGTTTCCGGTGAGTGATTTTCCTTCACGCACGATGGCTTCTCCTCATAATGGGGGCCTTACAAATGTGCGCTTTTACCACAGAAAATTACAAGGGTAAATCAGGCTCCATACTTAACAATCTCCCACTTGGAGACTGATCTCCAAACCAAACCTGTGACTGCTTTCCATTCTAGCTTATTATCCTTGAATGCCGATTGAAGATGAGCAAAAGCTCAACTTCTCCTTGTTGACCACCTTTGTAAACATGTCTGTAGGATTTTCACTTGTATGCACCTTTCTTAGCTTTAGTTGTCCCTCTTCCAAAAGAGTGCGTATGAAGTGATATCTCACCTAAAGGTGTAGAAACTGGTTTTGCATTTTGCATTGCAAACCTTTCTAGTACCTTCTTGATGTAATCTTCTTGAGATAGCTTTATTGTCTTCTTCGTCCTGTCCCTTGATATTTTCATACCAAGTATCCTCTTTGCAGCACCTAAATCTTTCATTGAAAAAGATTTGGACAGCTCCTCTTTTAGGTCTTTGATGTCCTGCATGTTAGCACTTGCAATCAACATGTCATCAACATACAACATTAGGATGATGAATTTCCCATCTCCCAAATTCTCCGTGTAGACGCAGTGATCCGAGTTGCATCTTGTGAATCCATGATCCAACATCTATCGATCAAACCTCAAGTACCATTGTCTTGATGCTTGCTTTAAACCATACAAGCTTTTCTTTAATTTGCAAACCATTTTCTCCTTATCTTTTACTTCATGTCCCTTTGGTTGAAGCATGTAGATTTCCTCCTCTAAGTCAGCGTGAGGGAATGCCGTATTTACATCCATTTGCTCGAGAGTTAGATCATGAGTAGCCACAAGGCTTAAGACAAGCCTAATTGAGTTCATTTTTACAACAGGAGAAAATATTTCATTGAAGTCAATACCTTTCTTTTGAGAAAAACCTTTTACCACAAGCCTAGACTTGTACCTTTTCTTCCCACCTTCTTCTTCCTTTAGCTTGTACACCCATTTGTTTTGAAGTGCCCGCTTACCTTTAGGCAACTCAACCAACTCCCATGTTTGGTTGCGATGTAGTGAGTCCATCTCCACTTGCATGCTCTTCGTCCATTCTTCTTTGGATTCATGTTGCATAGCTTCTTCATATGATTCCGGCTCTCCAGAATCTGAGATCAAGAGATGGTTGAAGGAAGGAACAAACCTTTCTGGAGGTCTACTTGCTCTTGTAGATCTTCAGGGAATAGGTTGAGGCTCCTCATTTGGTTGACGTTGTTGCACATTGTCACCGTTTGCAGTCCTTGAGTCTTCACCGTCCTCAAGCTCCATGTACTCATCACCTGTTTCTTTTGTTTGTTTTCTTTCCAAGTAATCTTTGTACATATTTTGTTCGTTAAAAATTACATCCCTACTCCTTAAGATTTTACCATCTTCAGGATTCCATAGGCGATACCCAAAGTCTCCTTCTCCATAGCCAATGAAGAAACACTTTTTGGACTTTGCATCTAACTTTGATCTTAGGCTTCTATCTATGTGCATGAAAGCCTCACACCCAAACACTTTGAGAAATGCATAATTCACCGGTTTACCTGTCCATGCCTCTTCTGGAACTCCCCCATCCAATGCCGTTGAGGGTGACCGATTGATTAAGTACACAGAAGTACTTACAGCTTCCGCCCAAAGCTCAAGCGATAGGCCTGCATGTAGCCGCATGCTTCGTGCTCATTCCATGATTGTCCTGTTCATCCTTTCCGAAATCCCATTTTGTTGAGGTGTCCTTGGGGTTGTCCTTTGCCTCCGAATGCCATTGCTAGCACAAAAGCTTTCAAAAGCTTGGCTGCAATATTCGCCTCCATTGTCGGATCTGAGGCATTTAACCTTGGTACCTGTTTCATTCTCCACAAAGGCTTTCCACCTTTGAAATATGGAAAATATATCGGATTTATTCTTCATGACATGAGCCCATGTTTTTCTAGTCGCATCGTCTATGAATGTTACATAGTACAATGAGCCACCAAGTGATGGTGTACTTGAAGGACCCCAAACATCAGAATGAACCAACTCAAGTTTTTTATTTTTTCTTTCATTTCCTGATTTTTAAAATTTTACCCTCTTTTGTTTACCATAAACACAATCTTCACAGAACTCTAAGTCCACTTCTTTCAAACCTGGTAGAAGCTTCTTTGTTTGAAGGATTTGCATTCCTTTGGCACTCATATGCCCAAGTCGGTAGTGCCACACCGCACTGTCAACTTCTGTAGTTGTTGCACAAGCTGAAGGTTGCGTGCTAACAGTACACAAGTAAAGTGTACAGACTTTTTCACCCTTGGCAACCACCAAAGATCCCTTTGAGATCTTTCACCGTTTGTTTCCGAATGCAATGTTGTGACTTTCATCGTCCAATTGTCCTGTAGAGATCAAATTTTTGCGAAGAGAAGGAACATGCCTAACATCTTTAAGCTTCCATTCATTTCCGTTAGGAGTTTTGACAGAAATTGTATCTTTGCCGACAATCTCACAAGCTTCATCATCTCCCAAGTATACATACCCAAAATTACCTTTGGTGTAGTCTTGGAAATGTTGCTTGTGTGGTGTCGCATGGAATGAAGCCCCGGAATCTACTATCCAGGAATTAGACACATTGTCTAATGAGAGAATTAGAGCATCTTGCTCTACTTTACCTGCCACATTGGCCTCCGATGTTGGCTTGTTGTCTTGAGACTCTGTCTCCTTCTTCTTCTTGGACCAACAATCCTTCTTGACGTGGCCCTTCTTGCCGCAGTTCCAACATTCAAGAACTGACTTTGTGCGTGACTTGCTCCGCCTTGAGCAATCACGACCCTTTTGGTTTTTGAACCTCTCCTTAAGCCTTCCTCTTGATTCCACTGATAGTGCAGCACTTGATGATTCTCCTGTGCTTCTCCTTCGCATTTCCTCGCTTAGGAGAACACCCACAACATCATCAAACTTAAGAGTATTTGTGCCAGAGATAGAATTACTTACAGCCATCACAAGGCTGTCCCAACTATCCGGTAGAGATGATAGTATAAGGAGAGCTCGCACTTCATCATCGAAATTGATTTTCACTGATCGAAGTTGACTTATGTTTGTGTTAAAGTCATTTAGGTGTTCTGCAACTGAACCATTCTCTGCCATCTTTAGATTGAACAAGCGCTTCATAAGAAATACCTTATTGGATGCCGATGGTTTCTCGTAGAAGTCGTCAAGTGACTTCATCAAGTCCTCCGTGGTCTTCATCTCCGAAACATTGAAGGCCACCGTTGACGCCAAGCTTAACCGGATTGTTCCCAGTGCCTTTCGATCAAGGACAATCCATGCTTCATCTGCCATTGTTGCGGGCTTCTTCGCAAGACCGCCTAGTGGCAAATAGAGGTCCTTCTGGTAGAGATAGTCTTCAATCTGCATCTTCCAATGTTGGTAGTTTTTGCCGTTGAACTTCTCAATCTTGAGCTTCCCTTCCTCCACCATAACTCCCACTCAATTCAAGGAATCCTTTCCTTGAGATAATTTAGCTACGAGCAAACCTTGCTCTGATACCAGTTGTTAGGAAATAAGACGTAGCTAAATAGATAACTTAATGGAGAGAGACAGATTTATATACACGAGATTATAGAGTAGAGAGAGAGAGAGAGTACACATGATATACGTGGTTCACCCAATGTGGGCTACGTCCACGGGAAAGCAGCCACTCAATGGCTTTAGTACTTCAAAACAAGAAGTAGTTTACAAAGGGGATTATACCCTTAATGGAGCTCCCGCCTTGCTTCACTCTCACCACCTCACACTCACCTTGTTGCATCAACTTCACACTATGAAATGTGTGTAGAAATGGCCTCCTTTTATAGGCCAAAAGGGCTGCCCTCTCTTATGAGAGACAGCCATGTGTAGCCGCCCTTGTGCGAATAAGTCCAAATCGGACCCTCCAATCCGCCCATGTGTGGCCGCCCTTGAGAAGACAAGTCCGCTTTTGAATTCGGCCACCGGCCACAGGCCATTGACTTCCGACCACCGACCACCGGCCATTGACTTATGACCAACGGCCATCGGCCATTGACTACCGGCCACCGGCCAAACGACCGGTTGTTTTCCGACCACTTTTTGGCCGCCGTCCGGCCATAATATTCCGGCGAAAAAGAATATTCCGGCAAAAAAAATCTCGGGGGCCTCCGCCCTCGAGGCCTTTAAAGTTGCCCCTGATTCTTGTCCGTGAAAAGTTTGGTTTCCGGTGAGTGATTTTCCTTCACGCACGATGGCTTCTCCTCATAATGGGGGCCTTACAAATGTGCACTTTTACCACAGAAAATTACAAGGGTAAATCAGGCTCCATACTTAACACACGGTAGATGCAGGAAATGACGGAGAGACTCCGCTCAGCAGCACTAAACCATAGCACCAAGGCCAAAGAACTTGAGATGGTGATCGACGCTCTCCAAGGAGAGTTAGAAGACAGGATGACTGTCATCACTGATCTTCAAAGGCAGGTGCAAGAGATGAAGGCAGAAGCGGAACATCATCAGTTGGCCAGAGATAAACAACAAAAAGAAATGGAGGAGTTATGTGATCTACTCACTAAACTGTCCGATGCCTGCAAAGCAAAAGATGAGCAGCTGATAAAAGTTACAAATGAACTTCTTACAACATCTCTGTCAGCTCAGAAAATTAAAGGTACAATTAGATGTTGCCAATGCTTCTCTGCAGTATTCTGAACAGAGGATCAATGATCAGGTCATTTTCTTACGGCAAATTAGAGAAAATCTAGCCGTGGCCTCGATCAAAGGAACTGACGAAGTGTATAAGGCACTTGAAAAGAAAAACAAAGACCTAGAATTGGAATTAAAACTAGAACAATCACAACGCAGGCACTTGGCATTGATGCGGGTTTAGAGAGAGGAGGAGCTTCTAAAGGAGATAGCAGAACTCAAGTGGATTAATCAACTCCTCAGAGATGGAAAACCAGACATGTAGGAAGACACAATCCACAGCAGAGCCGAGTGGTGATGAAGATTTTTAGATTAACATCACAGATGAAGACACAATGCCAATGGTCCAACTGTCAAAAGCTGAAGAAGACGCACTGAAGGAGAAGATCACCCTAGAGGTGGATGAGCAGTGGAAAGCCGCTATGGATTGGGAGTTGAGAGTTTTACACTTTGTCAACGTCACTCAACTCACTCCCAATCAGATCAACGCTCAATCGCACCAACAATCCATGCCGTACCCTCTCATCAAAGTAGAACTATTACAGGTGAAAGAAAGGCTGTACAAGGATATGCAAGAAGATGGCGCAGATAAAGACCACCCAAAGTGGAGGTTAAGCTGGCTGAAAGGGAATTTGAGATACCTGATTCTGTTTACAAGAGCACCTGCAGCCCTTCAAAGAGATCCAACCTTTTGTCCTGCACCTAGAGTAAAGACATGGCAAGCGCATGAAGCACTGCAAAAGAAGAGGCCAACTTGGCTCAACTTCACCAGGCTACCAGCTCCTGAGAGAGGCCAAGCGACGGAGGAATACATGGTGAAAACCCTAACGGGCGCCATGTCTTTCTTCAAGAGTCTACCAGATCTCTCTTGTGCCATGTTATGTAAGATCTGCAGAATGCTGCTCACATGTATACAAGTTTTTAATGAGCCTGAGCAAACAGGAGCCCCATGGCTATCATTCTTGGAAGGAAACAAAGGCTTATGCTACGATCTGAGTGGGCAACCTTCAGAAGAGGTCCTTTACGGATTCTATGCCGGATGCATCTTCTTGCCATCGAATAATATGATGGCCTTTGAAGAAGCTTTCTACATTGGATTCTTCACCTGGCGAACGAAGATATTGGCGTCGGTGATTAGCAACCAACATCCAGGTTTGTAGGTACTCAACGGTGGAGCTGAAGAATTAAGTAACAATGTAATTTCTGCAAGTGCCCAACAAAGAACGAAGAATCAGATACCAGAAGGCACTGGACGCGCTTAAAGAACGCATCGCCAACTGTCAACCCGAAGACTATTTCAACCCATAAAGCTGTGTCAAGGGACGACACATGTGAGGAGGGGGGGAATGTTAGAGGCAAGCTAGCACAGACACCATTTTTCGGAGTTCTCTTTGTAAAACATTTATTATATTTTGGTGAGTCAGGAATCTTGTAACTCCTACTTTCTCGGATAAACTCTGTAATTAATGAGCCAGGGCTACAAGCTTCCAGATTGTATCAGCCAGTCATCACCCAGCTTTGATAGAACTCCAGATTATTAGTTTTGATCACCCAAAAACCTTGGCTAAGGTATAAAAGCCAATTTTTGTAAGTTTTTTAATAAGTTTTTGGATAAGAAATACAAAGCGTGAGCTAACGGCACTCACTTCTCTCCTTCTCGTGCTTCCTACTCCCTCTCTGGTTGTTACATTGCGATTGCGTTTGTTGCATTGCAACCACAGGTAAGAGATCTACTCATTGACATAAGCCATTCACAGTATTTCGTAGCTTTTAGTGTCGCCGACCGGCGGCGTATAATTTCATCATAACTAGGAATTTACACTTTTAATTCGAAAACTAAGTATAGGCGGGGTATTGGGGCATCATTGCTAAGCATTTAGATGCATTGTAGATCAAAACCGATTAGGTAAAAAATCCACTGCTATTAATAATCGCGATTTTGGAACTTGACCTAAAGTGGGGTTTGAGACCATAGGCATGTGTGCTTAGGTCTTATAAACTTGTCCTAGAAGTTTCGTTACGTTTGGATGTCATTTGATGCTGTAACGGATGTGATTTGCTTGCCGATGAGCGATTGGCTTTTGGTGATTTTAGTCACTTGAGTGTAGTTTGAGTTAGATGCGAGTTGTTAGTTGTTTTCCGAGAGATTGACAACCTCTTGAAGCCTCTATGCACTAGTCGATCAACTTCGTCTCATGGTTTGACAAATTAATCGTGGTTCTCGCTAATACTGCAATAAGATAGGATGGTGAGGTTAGACATGCGTCCCACAAACACACACAAATTGGATCGATTATTGTGCTAGAATACATAGTGAGCCATTATACAGGCTTTTAGGGAAAACTTTGGATGACATCATATGTGATGATAGGCATTAAGATCAGACCAAATCTCCTATAGGTTGTGCATGCCTCTCCATGAGTGTGTGTGCGGGTGTGTGTACCATGTGGAGTCAATGTAAGCATCAATTAAAAGTGGTAGGCAAGTCTAGTAGACACTTACATTGAATCTAGACATAATAGAGTAAGGGGAGAGCTCCATGATGTGGGCTTAGGCACAAATTCTAAAACTCCTCCCCTATTTGTGTCTAAGCAAATTAATGTCAAAGATACCTCCTAGTGGGGTCTAACTATCCCATCTAGATAGGTGTACAAAAGAGTGCCTCCCCTAGAGAGGAGTGGCAATGGGGTGTAGGCCAAAAATCCCTCCCGTTGAGAATGGTAGTCAAGGGTGTAGGGCCAAAATTACTCCCCTAGATAATTATAAGCAACTAGGATGTAGGAAAAGAACAAAATGAGTGCATCAAAGTACATCTACGTAGCAAATTGCTCCATTGTCTTCTTCACTAATGTTGACTTTTCTGTTATCTTTGTACAAACACCAATTAGACCCATGTTTTTTTTTTCCACAATGCACACAAGGGTTGATTTTGTAATGTTTTTTTGGATATAGGATTGGTACGATTGCATTGTTTTCACCTTTTCTTTGTTTGATTTCTTGATGATGTAGGAACACCATTTTAGATAAATTGGGAAAATCCCGTTTCCAATGCTAAATTGGCATATGAGCATCATGCTATTCTACTATTTTTAAGCTCAATTTTCCTTAATTTAGATAATATGTCATGATTCTAGCACCCAAATTTGACTTTTCTATTTTAATTTTTATAAGAAAACTTCTGATATAGATTTTTGCAAAAGGATTTGTATCAAAGAAACTCTTTAAAACATCAATCAAAGCTCATAAAGATGGATTCTACTAAGCAACACATGTATTGATTATTCCAACCAAAAATATAATATCTAGACACAAAGAGCACCAACAAATCGTATCATAAAAATGTTCACCTTAATCTCAAGTACATAAAATAGCTAGTCCCAATTCTAAAACACTATCAAGTATCAACTACACTATAGTATGTACAACACCTAAATTAACATTTGATAATTAAAAAACCTCAAGAATATTGTGAACTATCATATGGTCCAAAGACCATAACTTGTTATCTATGGCACCTATAGTGTCAAAGAATATATATTTGTGCCAAAGAATCTATATTAGCATGCCACATTTTCATCAATACATGCTTTAAAACTTCAACAAAGCTTCTGGATACGGTCTTTCAAAACTTCAATTGTCAACATCATTTTGGTAGTTTTCATCACCTCAAATAAAACAAGTACTAAAAAGAAAATGATGGGAGCATCAAACAATTATATCAGCAATATTACTTAAGTGAGAGATGTCTTCTCACATAGGATCAATCCAAAATTTAATGATTTTTGAAGCTATTTCTTAATTGAGATTTTTTCTTTTGTTTGAAAGAAGTTGGTAGCTTATCAAATCATTGTTCTACTTTGAATGAGATACTTGATGTAATATGAGAAGAAACTCGTCTAATTTATGACATTATAATAGAAAAACTTTTTTCAAAACACGCCCGGGAATGACATCAACATATCAATTACAAATTACTTAGTATCTTTGAGGTCATAAGATACCCTCTAGTGATTTCTCATTAGAGCACCTTTTTGTCTTATGGCCTCAAGCTCATAGGGTTATGCTACCATATGGTGTGGATATGTTGTCTTCCTGTGGACCTATGATCATAGGGTTTTGTGATTCCAAATGACATAAATGCTTTGTAAGAATCTCATATATTTTTATGTTCCTTGAAAGGCTAAGATCCTTCTTTACCTCTGTCAATATATGGTACCTAAGTGTGGCCTAAGAGAGTTATGACTTTCTTTCTAGTTTGCAATTAAGAGAATTGTGCTTTTCATTATGTATCTTAGAGATAGCCTCCCATGATATTAAAGCTAAAGGGTTATAATTCCAAGCCACATGTAGTAATTTTTGGAATAACATATGTCAACTTATGGCCTTATGGTCATAGGGTGCTAATGCCATAGGTGAAAATTACATCGCTTCCTATGACTACAATTAATAAAAGTCTTGTAGAAGTTAACATAACAATCTTTGGCCTTAAGATCATAGAACTTTTTGTGGATAAACTAGTGTGTCCATATGTAGGATCATACACTGCCAATAGTTTGGCTTCATATGGCCACACTTTGTTAAAGTGTGACCAGAGAACAAACAGATCTCTATGACCCAAAGGCCATAAGGTGCCATTTCTAAATAACATAAAGGCAGTTTAAGAATGCCAAAAAGAATGTTATTTGTCCTAGAAGGCCCATGATTTTTATTGAAACTATGTATATAGGTGTTGGGGGCAATCGTAGCATCGGCAACCCGGCTAGGGCATGGAAGCACGAGCATCGGATGTATCGAATGAGAGGCTTCATGAGTATGCTCATCCAATGTAATAGAGATTAGTCATTAATCACTAAATCTAATCATATCATCAACCAAGCATCTCCTACACACATTAAGCCCACCGAAGTCCGACTTACCATAGGCTAGAAACCCAAAGCACACTAATAATAAGCACACACTAATTGCACTGGTGTTGGCCTCTCCAATCACCACATGCCAATCAAGGTACTTCATCAAAAGCTACACACACAAGGTGAATAGTGCTAGAGTTTTATAAAACCCATCCATGCACAAGCAAACAAGAGGCCACATACATTGATTATAAGATTAAGAACCAACTCAATCAACCTAATTAGAGATGTTAAATATTGCAATCGAATGCTCCTAGAAGGATAGGAGTCGTTAATAAGTAAGAAGTCATCACACACACTCAAATCTAGAATAATGAGAAAGGTGAAACTACTTCATGACATAATGGAATAGAAGAATTAAGACTAATGAGAAAGTAGAGATTAGATTAAGAATGATTCTCTAATCACAATGGATTAGCACTAGACTCTTAAGCATGGGCATTAAGCTCAAGGCTAGGTCATCCATAGAGTGAACACTCAAGAGAGAGAGAGAGAGCTCTCAAAAGTGGATCCTCAAGAATGAAGCCTCCTTGCATAAAGGCTTCCTTCTAAAGGCTTTCACCACAATCCCTTCTACTATGGATTTAAGTTTGAGCCCTCTGGCTAGCATATACAACTTTAAAACTCCCAATGAGCCCAAGAACTTATAAAAAGTGAGTAGAAAATATTATGCACATCCATAGCATATCTTCCGCTTGATGCATATTCGATGTAGCATGTGTTAGCCGCTGCTAACATTCCCCCCTTCCTTATTTGGTGCACGTCCTCGTGTGCGGTGAAGCAAAACACGGTGACATGGTAGAAAGCAAATCCATGGAAGAAATGTTGAGTTGCAAAACATAAGAACAAGCAATGAGTATCAAAGGCCAACAAGGATACAAAACATAAAGTACTATGAACAATCATGCAAAGTGAATCTTCTCAAAAATGGGTGAATCATAGTGAAAAAACTAAACAATATAAAGGAAAAAAACACTAAACTTCATATAGATTAAACCACTTGAAATTTTAGTTCTATGCATGAAACACAAGCAATCAATTATGACCCTAGGCTAATGCAAGTTCATAAACCTACTAGCCTAAAAACTATGTGACCAATATTAATAAATCATTCAAGTCTATCATGTCTATAGGCTATAAAAAAGCTCCTAATCTATTAGTACATTGTCATAGCTTTTTGAAGCTCATGGAAGTTTGTTTTTGTCATTCATTAAAAAAAGTAAAACACAATACAAAGCTACCACCCCAAGGCAAGTCTAGGTGCGACTCGGCTCCTTGAACCCTCAAGAAGGTGTTCCAAAAGCCTACTAGCCTACCAAGGCAACGGCTAACCCCTATCAACCCAGAGCATCAGTTTAGGGCCTTGACCAAGCGAGCCAAGGTGATTCCCCTTGCGTGCCAAGTGCTAATAAGGCGCTAGGCCTCACATAGACACAACATAACATAGAAATTTTATTTTCATGTGTCTCGTAGCTTTTTTTCTAATTTTTCTTGACACTAACTTTAGTATGCCTAGCTTTTGAAAATAGAAGAACCATAGCTTAGAAGCAAAAATTACTTAAGCCAAGCATAGAGAATGGAGAGATAAACAAAAGAGCAAAATCATGGAAGGATTTCACCTATTCATGCTCTTTGTGCATCCTTGAGCAACCATCCACTTTGTGTAGAGAAGTCTCTTGATCTTTTTATTACAATCCAAGTTGATTGAAGCTAAGTGTAAACACAAGCTCCAAAGGCCTTTTATTGAAAACCACACAAAAAAACACTAATGAAAACCTAAATCTAGGGTCTTGCATACCCGAATTTGCCAAAGGGAAAAAACCCAAGGGAAAAAAGTGCCTTGGTTATGCACATGATGCTTTTTGAAAGCAAATTTATACATACACATCAACAATGAGAGATAAAATGCTTCTAAATAAGCAAATTTTACAATTTTTACAATTTCTCATGCATGATTGAAAGTTGGTTAGTTTCTAGCTCAATGAAATATGGAATTAAAAAAGCCAAGAGCTAGAAATAATGCACTTTGATGAAATGAAGTGGCTCTTCAAGACAGATTTTACAATATAAAGCTCTCCAAAAAGTTGACAAACAACTAGCTCACATGAAATTTTCATTTTAAGAGAAATCTATGAGCTAGAGACGACTGCAACTTTTGGAATGAAAAATGAATGGCTCTCAAAAGCCAAATTTTGTACTTGAAAGATCTCATAAAAGCTGGGTAAACACTAGCTCAAAATGAAAACATTTGCATTTAGACAAAACTTAGAGCTAGAATTTATACAACTTTTAATCCAAAGAATTAGAATGGCTCTAAATAGCCACATTTTGTAATTTTTTTGCAATGATGACCCCTTCTTGGATCAATGACCCCATAACAACTCAAATCATTAGTGCTCTTAAGCATTTGAACATCCAATACAAGCACTAAAAGCATGCTCAATCACAAGCCTGAAACTTTACGGCCCTCTCATGGTCATTCAAAGAATCTCAATTTTAGTGCTATGTAGGAGTTTTGCATTTAAAGCAAGCACTAAAAATGTACACTCAATGCCAAGTCCAAATTTTAATGCACATTCTCGACCATGCATCAATTTAGTGTCAATGTAGCTTAGGATGAATCCCACATGCATGCCAAAAAAGAATTTTTTCCTTTTAGTGCAAAGAATTTTCAATCAGGCTAAGCAGTAAAAATTCATGCTCAATCACAACCTCAACCTTTTAATTCATTCCATGCCAAATTTCTATATGAACAACCAAATGGTTGTGCAAAGGATGGAAATTGCTTGCTTTCATGTAGCAATTTCAACACAAGGAAACAAATAATGATGCCTTATAGTTTTTAATCGTGCACCTAAGCCTAGGTCGTACATACCCATTATAAGATTGATCCACATCACTACTCGCTAGGATGACTCACATCCTATTGCAATTTTTCTTGTCCACGAGTCTAAGCCATTTTCAAACAAACATTTGGCGAGCAATTCAAAATCAAGGAGGAGAGAGAGGAGAGGGAGGTGTGAACCATTCTTTATTTTTTGCTATGAAAAAAGGTATGCTATGACTTGCAATGAATAGTGGAAGAATGAGAGGAGGGAGTCACAAACAAAGTTTCGAGCATGTCGAGTAGTTGTGGGGCCCAAGCATAGTGCACAATGTTTGTGTGTATGTTTTTATGAAACCGTACAATCAGGCACTGAAATGGGCTACTGGGCAGCGTGTGTGTGTGCGCGTGTGTGGGCGCCATAATCGGCATGGATGGAGGTGTGTGTGTGTGTGTGCAGATTTAGCACCGCCAAGCCAAATACGCTAGCAGGGCGCAGATCTATGTGTGGGGTTTCAAAGTCAACACCATCAATTACTTGAGGTGTTTGTGGATTTGTGTAGTGGAATGTCTTGCACCCCAATCGGGTCATGTATACCGGGATGCAGGCAAGGTAGTGAGTATGTGGGTGTGTGTGTGTGTGTGTGTGTGAAAGCTGGGATCTGCCACAATAATTGTGAATCGGTGGTTGTATTGCACCATAAAGGCAACAATTTCGGCATGCACTACGAGACTGCGAGTCAAAGTCTGCGCTGGAAAGAGAATGTGTGTGTCTTTAGAGCTACAAGACAAGCTTGGTGGGGAATGCAGGTGTACAAGGTAGAGCGAGTGTGTATGTACGCTTTTAAGGCAACCAAAAAAATGGGGACCCGAGCTTGTCGAGCTGTGCAAGGTTTTCAAGGGGGCCATGATGGCATTTTTGGCCTGCCCAAAGGGCAAAGGCTATATCGTTGCCTTCTCTTTTTGGTGACTAAAATAGGAAAAATGTTGAGTTGTATTTTTAAGCATTTTTTGATAGGCCAAAAATGTTGATTGGTTGAAATAAGATAGTGGGCACTCATTGAAATGAAGTGTGTAAATCTAATGATGGACATGTCTTGAGTTTTGAAATATGAAATGAAAGCTCATATATCAAGGAAAAGATTTTGGGTTGCCCAATGCCTTTGAAATCATGAAACGTTGACCGCCTTACATGTTAAATGATAAAGCCTTAGAGGCTCCACAAATCCCAAGAGTCACCTTTTAGTTTTGAAATTTGAGAAGCACTTAAAGCTGGGTACATGGTCCATCCTCGGCATGGTGCAGATACAATGGAGAGATAGATAGATAGATAGATAGATTTTATTATCGTCCTCGAAGGTCAAATATGACCTATGGGACCAAAGTTACATGTGATGTAGTATGTGTATGGCTGATGAGTGACTCTCGATGCTCCAAAATTGTAGTGATGAGAGTCGCAATGGAGAGCCCACACTTTGGCTGGGAGAGGAAAGTGTGTAGGTCTAAGTTATGGCTGAAAATGTGAGAGAAGCAAGTTCGGATGTGATCAAAAGGTGAGCACTCTAGTAGTGTGTGGTACTCAGACTCTCGAACTTGCAGTGAGCATAATGTGCACAATCGATTTGACTCTTCTCCATTGCCCCAACGCCCTATCTCGCATCGAAGGAAATGGGAGCTAAGCCGAATTGCTGCGATAGTGCGTATCGCGGACAAGGGAATAGGCTCAAGCATGTAAGTGTGAGTACGGTTTCCTCTCTCAGCGAAGAACATGGTTTTGTAGTTGGGGGCAATATAGGTGGTGGAATGTATGAAGCGTGACCCACCGGATTTCTCCCAAGCCGTAATACATTGGCGTTGTAGAAAAGCTTCATTCACTTGAGAGTCAATTGAAGCATCATGTAGCCAGTGTAATGCATCCAATCTCGCAAACCACTTCTTTATGTCTTGCATCCATCCCGTGCTCAAGATCTTGCTTTTATGCGTCTTTTGAACTTTTTTGCTTGCTTCCCATGCAATTGTAGGAAGTCGATGTGAGGGGTTTTGACGCATCTTTATCATGTACTCCACAACCCTTTCCATGCCCATAACCTCAATTGGAAGAGACCCGACTCAAGAAGTAGGAGCATATATGGTGTTTGTGTCTTAACTTGGAGAAAGTTTGTAAGAAAACGCTTTTGGACATTCTCAAACTCTTTCCAAGTAGACTTTGAGATGCTCCCGCCCCACACTTCAACTCCATAAAGAAGAACCGGTGTCACCAATGCATCAAAAAGATACTTCTTGAGAACCCAACACTTGATGTTTCCCGCATTACACATGTTCTCAAATGCATAATATGCTCTCTTTCCCGCTTCCAAACGACGCATAGCACATTCATGCCACTTGTGATTGGATGGAACCTCAAGGCCAAGGTACTTAAAGCTCTCAACAACTTCAAGTGTCTCGTTGTTGTACACAATGCATGGCTTCTCCTTATGGTTGGTTTTCACAAGCATAACCTTTGTTTTGGATTCATTTACAATCAGCCCACTATGCAAGCAAAAGTTCTCAAGGACAACCATAAGCTTTTGTGCATCTTCTAAAGTGTGTGCTAAAAGCACTACATCATCCGCATACAACAAAAGCATGATTACCGCATTGCAAATAGTGACCTCTTCAATGCCTTCTTCTTGCATAAAGTCAAGTACCATTTGTTCCAATTGATCGATGCATAGACCAAAGAGAGTTGGTGACAATGGACATCCTTGTTTAACCCCAATAGTGCTTACAAAAATTTCTGAAATTTCTCTTCCCATGCGCAATTGACAAATCACCTTCTCATAGATTCGAGAAACCGCAAGCATAAACTCACTTGGCACTTGGAGTTCTTCCATCCTTCTCCACAAATTGTTACGTGGAATCATATCAAAGGCTTTCTTAAAGTCCACAAAACAACAATACAATCGCTTGCCTTTCAACCGACTTTCCTCCATGAGAACACGAAGAGTGACAAGATGATCAATGGTGCTATGGCATCGACGAAAACCCGCTTGTCCCTTTGCACGCTTGTCATTCTCTTCAGCCCAATCACTCAATTTCATCTCCATTATGCACCCAAATAACTTTGCCATAAGAGACCCAATCATTATAGTCCGGTAGTTGCTTACATTCTTTACATCCCCTCCTTTATGCAAAGGCTTAACCCAATTAGTGCTCCAATCATAAGGCATACCATGTTGAAGTGCAAGGTTGAACATATCACACATCCACTCATGGGTAAAATCTCCCGTCCATTTGATCATCTCCGGCTTGATACCTTGAAGATCTCCTCCTTTGCGAGTGGCCAACTTTTCAAGCCCACCGCATACATCCTCAATAGTAAAAAAAGACGGCATACATGGGAGTGAACCATAAAATGACATTTTTTCAGTATTTGCTTGCTCATATAATTGCCTACAATGTGTGTACATATCCACTAGACTCAAGTTACCAAAATTCTCAACCCGCTTGCCTCTCAAGTTTCTCCAAAATCTTCCACATGCATGTGCCTTTTCTTGGACTTGAAATTCTTGTTGCTTTACTTCCCATCTTCTTCTCTTCTTTTGAATCAATGCATTGTATGTATGCAAATGACTTTGATAGTTGTCTTTGTCCATAGTTGCATCAAGCTTTATTAAGGACTTTCGAGCATCTTGACATTCTTTATCAAACCACCTTTTGCGTGATCTATCTTTGTTGATACCATGGAGATGCTTTATGGCAAAGCATTCTTCCGCACAAGAACAAATAGCTTTCTTGAAAGCTTCCCATTTAGTTTCCAATGGTGCATCACATTGAAGCTTTGTAACCCATAATTTTTGCTTAACCATTTCAATGTACATTGGTGCCCGTTTGAAATCCATACATAGTGATAACTTCTCTTTCCTTTGGCTGAGATTATCATGCTTAGTTGCTTCTCCACATGAAAGGTCAATACATAAGGTGCGATGGTCAGATTCTGGGGTCCATTGACCAAACATAAAACTCTTTATGCGATACATGATGGCTTCAGAGAGTAGCATATAGTCAATCACACTATCCCCATTATGTCTCCTACATGTAAATCCATTGGTTCCACTCCACAAAGATACACCATTGGCAATGAGCATACCCGTGCTATTACACATGTGTAAAAGTAGCTTTCCATAGTGATCCGGCTCTTTCTCATCCATTGAAGTACGATCATACAAGTGAACTTCCTCCAACTCCCTTGAAATGTATGGCATATCAAATTGTTGAGTATCATGCTGCAATGTTTTTGTGCGAGCATTCATATCCCCAAATACAATAACATCACCTTCACCTTTGAAATAAGCAATGTCCTCTTCCAAATCAGAAAATGGTTGATCTCTATCCATGCAAGCATAAAAGGGAGAATCATGATGAGGAATGTAGCAACCGGCTACAAAAATGGGTGCTCTTTTTGGTGTCATAATTTTCAGCCATACATAACGTTTGTACTTGTCATCTTTCACAATTGATACAAAATCTTCCAATCCTTTCTTAACCATACATGCTAACCCTCCTTGTCCTCTTCGTTGCTTGAGATTCTTTGACCACATCAATGAATGTACATTGTAATCCTCCAAGCCGTTAATCCTTTGGGTATCATGCTCCCAAGTTTCAACAAGAAGTACAACATCGGCTTTGCTTGTTAGTTCATCAATCCCAACCCCCGCATTCCATGGGTATCCATTACAATTCCAAAAGCATATTTTCAATTGTAACTCGGTCTCATAGGTCACGCATCCCTATTTTCTTGAGAGACTTGCCTCCTCCTTGGGCACATTTTCTTCATGAGAGATCTCCTTGTTTTTATTATTCTTTTCCTCATATGCCTTGCGACGCATATTTTGTTGCTTAATAGTGCGATCTTCACATACAAAACATTTTGTATCCCTCAAATAGATCCAACTATTATCAAGGATAATCTTTCGCTTGGTCTCATCCGGCATGGTGCATACAATTGGCCGTTCTCCCGAGCGAGGAGCTCCTTGCTTCCCCACTCTATGTGCTCCATAGACCATAACTCCGGACATGCCAAAGTGGGTTTTGAAGAAATCTTCAATAACAATGGCAAGAGAAGGAGGTGTCTCTAACTTCTCTTCGGGAATTCCACGAATAACAATGTTCTTGGAACGTCGCTCCCGTTCCTTCAACTCCTCCACATCCACATTCTCAACATTCTTTGTTTGAACCATAGCTTGCATGAGTGAGGAATTAGAAACCACATTGCTACCACATACATCAGCCCAAGACTTGTTTGTGCATACATTTTTCATGTCGCATACATCCCGGCTCATAGTGTCAAATTTCTCCTCTTTCAATACATGGTCATGCTCTACTTTGCTCATCCGCTCCTTCAAAGCAGTCAAGTCCACAAGAGAGCGTTTACATTCCTTGACTTCCTCTTCAAGTTGCATCAAACGTGTTGTTTGCATCTCAAGTGTCCTCTTGAGATTCTCATTCTCAACCACAAGTACCCTTAGTGTGCCATTCTCCATTGCAAGTGCTCGTAAGTCTTCGCCTTGTTTGTTTACGGTCTCTTGCAATGATACCAAGTACGCCATGATCATGGTTTTCGATGTCGTTGGTTGGGTGGTTGTGTTGCTATCTCCACACTTAGGAGATTTTGGATCATTTTCCACAATGGTTGTGGACCTTGTTGAAGAAGAAGAACCCTTGCGAGTGCCGGAAGACATTGTATGTAAAATAGGAGATGAGAATCAATTTTGTTGAACCTGTTCACTTCAGAAATGCTGCTAGAGAAATGCCTTCCATAACTCTGAAAATTTCTGTCTTTACATCAATGCGTAGAGGACTTCGTGCTCTTCGATTGAGTCTATAGATCACCCAAATCGGAGTTCGGATGAAGAAGTTATGATCAAAAGAGTGGACTGTTGTCTACTAGGTCAAAAAACGGCTGATAAGGAGAGAGAGAGAGAGAGAGAGAGAGAGAGAGAGAGAGAGAGAGAGAGAGAGAGAGAGAGAGAGAGAGAGAGAGAGAGAGAGCAGCAACAATAGCCGCAACATCCGCACCGCCTGTTGTATTAAGAGTGTCTACAAATAGGGAACGATCAAAATCGAGAGTGAAATCAAAGGAGCCGTGTAATCGTGGATGCGAAGGACGTGAGCACTGGAGAGCTCGAGGGGCCAGAAAGGGAGAGCCAACCTACAGTGAGAGCGGAAGTCACAAATAATATTGAATGCAGGAGATGCTAGTATGTGCTTGATTCACAATCCGACACCGGAGTCTGGAGAAGCAGAACAGGGTATACATAGTATGATTGCTTGCTGCAGCGCGCTGACGGACATGACTACACCTGCAACCGGCTCTCAGGGTAACAACTTACTGGCTTGGAACAGCTATTCCTTTGGTGCTCTTCGTGTTGGGGCATTTGGCACTGGCCAATAGCAAGGACAGTTCATGGAAGCCAAAGCCAATGCAGGTGCAATAACGAAATGCTGCAGTGTTTGCATGGGCAGTACTCGATGGTGCCCGCACAATAGCAAGCAGGGGGTCGAAGTGAATGGTGAGCAAGTAGCACTCCCAACATGGATGGTGGCTAATGAGGATGTTGTGGGTGCGAGAGGTTGTGGTTCAGGTAAATGATGTGGACCGGTGCAGCATCCCGTTTGCGACCTGGGTATTGTTGCATTAGTGTCGTTGGAGCGCGTCAAGCATGTGGCCAAGAAAGTTAGACCATGCTAACAGTGGCTACTGTTGAACGGGGTTGAGGCAGGTGAAAGCTCCATAAACAGTAGAGCTTCACAGAGCTTGGGTCATTCTCCTCTTATCATCTATCGCAGCGAGAGAATCTTAGACCCGCTTTGAATCATGGAAAGGTGTATGTAAGAGTAAACAGGGTAAACTTGTTCAAATATTTGGAAGTTGCAATTGCACACGCACATCCGCACACACACTCTCTCTATCCCTGCTGCATATGTCAAGAGTGAAAGAGTCTCTCTCTCTCTCTCTCTCTCTCTCTCAAAAAACGCAGCCGTTTTTTGACCTAGTAGACAACATTCCACTCTTTTGATCATAACTTCTTCATCCGAACTCCGATTTGGGTGATCTATAGAATCAATCGAAGAGCACGAAGTCCTCTACGTATTGATGTAAAGACAGAAATTTTCAGAGTTATGGAAGGCATTTCTGTAGCAGCATTTCCGAAGTGAACAGGTTCAACAAAATTGATTCTCATCTCCTATTTTACATACAATGTCTTCCGGCACTCGCAAGGGTTCTTCTTCTTCAACAAGGTCCACAACCATTGTGGAAAATGATCCAAAATCTCCTAAGTGTGGAGATAGCAACACAACCACCCAACCAACGACATCGAAAACCATGATCATGGCGTACTTGGTATCATTGCAAGAGACCGTAAACAAACAAGGCGAAGACTTACGAGCACTTGCAATGGAGAATGACACACTAAGGGTACTTGTGGTTGAGAATGAGAATCTCAAGAGGACACTTGAGATGCAAACAACACGTTTGATGCAACTTGAAGAGGAAGTCAAGGAATGTAAACGCTCTCTTGTGGACTTGAATGCTTTGAAGGAGCGGATGAGCAAATTAGAGCATGACCATGTATTGAAAGAGGAGAAATTTGACACTATGAGCCGGGATGTATGCGACATGAAAAATGTATGCACAAACAAGTCTTGGGCTGATGTATGTGGCAACAATGTGGTTTCTAATTCCTCACTCATGCAAGCTATGGTTCAAACAAAGAATGTTGAGAATGTGGATGTGGAGGAGTTGAAGGAACGGGAGCGACGTTCCAAGAACATTGTTATTCGTGGAATTCCCGAAGAGAAGTTAGAGACACCTCCTTCTCTTGCCATTGTTATTGAAGATTTCTTCAAAACCCACTTTGGCATGTCCGGAGTTATGGTCTATGGATCACATAGAGTGGGGAAGCAAGGAGCTCTTCGCTCGGGAGAACGGCCAATTGTATGCACCATGCCGGATGAGACCAAGAGAAAGATTATCCTTGATAATAGTTGGATCTATTTGAGGGATACAAAATGTTTTGTATGTGAAGAGCGCACTATTAAGCAACAAAATATGCATTGCAAGGCATATGAGGAAAAGAATAATAAAAACAAGGAGATCTCTCATGAAGAAAATGTGCCCAAGGAGGAGGCAAGTCTCTCAAGCAAATAGGGATGCGTGACCTATGAGACCGAGTTACAATTGAAAATATGCTTTTGGAATTGTAATGGATACCCATGGAATGCGGGGGTTGGCATTGATGAACTAACAAGCAAAGCCGATGTTGTACTTCTTGTTGAAACTTGGGAGCATGATACCCAAAGGATTAACGGCTTGGAGGATTACAATGTACATTCATTGATGTGGTCAAAGAATCTCAAGCAACGAAGAGGACAAGGAGGGTTAGCATGTATGGTTAAGAAAGGATTGGAAGATTTTGTATCAATTGTGAAAGATGACAAGTACAAACGTTATGTATGGCTGAAAATTATGACACCAAAAAGAGCACCCATTTTTGTAGCCGGTTGCTACATTCCTCATCATGATTCTCCCTTTTATGCTTGCATGGATAGAGATCAACCATTTTCTGATTTGGAAGAGGACATTGCTTATTTCAAAGGTGAAGGTGATGTTATTGTATTTGGGGATATGAATGCTCGCACAAAAACATTGCAGCATGATACTCAACAATTTGATATGCCATACATTTCAAGGGAGTTGGAGGAAGTTCACTTGTATGATCGTACTTCAATGGATGAGAAAGAGCCGGATCACTATGGAAAGCTACTTTTACACATGTGTAATAGCACGGGTATGCTCATTGCCAATGGTGTATCTTTGTGGAGTGGAACCAATGGATTTACATGTAGGAGACATAATGGGGATAGTGTGATTGACTATATGCTACTCTCTGAAGCCATCATGTATCGCATAAAGAGTCACTTATGTTTGGTCAATGGACCCCGGAATCCGACCATCGCACCTTATGTATTGACCTTTCATGTGGAGAAGCAACTAAGCATGATAATCTCAGCCAAAGGAAAGAGAAGTTATCACTATGTATGGATTTCAAACGGGCACTAATGTACATTGAAATGGTTGAGCAAAAATTATGGATGACAAAGCTTCAATGTGATGCACCATTGGAAACTAAATGGGAAGCTTTCAAGAAAGCTATTTGTTCTTGTGCGGAAGAATGCTTTGCCATAAAGCATCTCCATGGTATCAACAAAGATAGATCACGCAAAAGGTGGTTTGATAAAGAATGTCAAGATGCTCGAAAGTCCTTGATAAAGCTTGATGCAACTATGGACAAGACAACTATCAAAGTCATTTGCATACATACAAGGCATTGATTCAAAAGAAGAGAAGAAGATGGGAAGTAAAGCAACAAGAATTTCAAGTCCAAGAAAGGGCACATGCATGTGGAAGATTTTGGAGAAACTTGAGAGGCAAGCGGGTTGAGAATTTTGGTAACTTGAGTCTAGTGGATATGTACACACATTGTAGGCAATTATATGAGCAAGCAAATACTGAAAAAATGCCATTTTATGGTTCACTCCCATGTATGCCGTCTTTTTTTACTATTGAGGATGTATGCGGTGGGCTTGAAAAGTTGGCCACTCGCAAAGCGGGAGATCTTCAAGGTATCAAGCTGGAGATGATCAAATGCACGGGAGATTTAACCCATGAGTGGATGTGTGATATGTTCAACCTTGCACTTCAACATGGTATGCCTTATGATTGGAGCACTAATTGGGTTAAGCCTTTGCATAAAGGAGGGGATGTAAAGAATGTAAGCAACTACCGGACTATAATGATTGGGTCTCTTATGGCAAAGTTATTTGGGTGCATAATGGAGATGAAATTGAGTGATTGGGCTGAAGAGAATGACAAGCGTGCAAAGGGACAAGCGGGTTTTCGTCGATGCCATAGCACCATTGATCATCTTGTCACTCTTCGTGTTCTCATGGAGGAAAGTCGGTTGAAAGGCAAGCGATTGTATTGTTGTTTTGTGGACTTTAAGAAAGCCTTTGATATGATTCCACGTAACAATTTGTGGAGAAGGATGGAAGAACTCCAAGTGCCAAGTGAGTTTATGCTTGCGGTTTCTCGAATCTATGAGAAGGTGATTTGTCAATTGCGCATGGGAAGAGAAATTTCAGAAATTTTTGTAAGCACTATTGGGGTTAAACAAGGATGTCCATTGTCACCAACTCTCTTTGGTCTATGCATCGATCAATTGGAACAAATGGTACTTGACTTTATGCAAGAAGAAGGCATTGAAGAGGTCACTATTTGCAATGCGGTAATCATGCTTTTGTTGTATGTGGATGATGTAGTGCTTCTAGCACACACTTTAGAAGATGCACAAAAGCTTATGGTTGTCCTTGAGAACTTTTGCTTGCATAGTGGGTTGATTGTAAATGAATCCAAAACAAAGGTTATGCTTGTGAAAACCAACCATAAGGAGAAGCCATGCATTGTGTACAACAACGAGACACTTGAAGTTGTTGAGAGCTTTAAGTACCTTGGCCTTGAGGTTCCATCCAATCACAAGTGGCATGAATGTGCTATGCGTCGTTTGGAAGCGGGAAAGAGAGCATATTATGCATTTGAGAACATGTGTAATGCGGGAAACATCAAGTGTTGGGTTCTCAAGAAGTATCTTTTTGATGCATTGGTGACACCGGTTCTTCTTTATGGAGTTGAAGTGTGGGGCGGGAGCATCTCAAAGTCTACTTGGAAAGAGTTTGAGAATGTCCAAAAGCGTTTTCTTACAAACTTTCTCCAAGTTAAGACACAAACACCATATATGCTCCTACTTCTTGAGTCGGGATCTCTTCCAATTGAGGTTATGGGCATGGAAAGGGTTGTGGAATACATGATAAAGATGCGTCAAAACCCCTCACATCGACTTCCTACAATTGCATGGGAAGCAAGCAAAAAAGTTCAAAAGACTCATAAAAGCAAGATCTTGAGCACGGGATGGATGCAAGACATAAAGAAGTGGTTTGCAAGATTGGATGCATTACACTGGCTACATGATGCTTCAATTGACTCTCAAGTGAATGAAGCTTTTCTACAATGCCAATGTATTACGGCTTGGGAGAAATCCGGTGGGTCACGCTTCATACATTACACCACCTATATTGCCCCCAACTACAAAACCATGTTCTTCGCTGAGAGAGGAAACCGTACTCACACTTACATGCTTGAGCCTATTCCCTTGTCCGCGATACGCACTATCGCAGCAATTCGGCTTAGCTCCCATTTCCTTCGATGCGAGATAGGGCGTTGGGGCAATGGAGAAGAGTCAAATCGATTGTGCACATTATGCTCACTGCAAGTTCGAGAGTCTGAGTACCACACACTACTAGAGTGCTCACCTTTTGATCACATCCGAACTTGCTTCTCTCACATTTTCAGCCATAACTTAGACCTACACACTTTCCTCTCCCAGCCAAAGTGTGGGCTCTCCATTGCGACTCTCATCACTACAATTTTGGAGCATCGAGAGTCACTCATTAGCCATACACATACTACATCACATGTAACTTTGGTCCCATAGGTCATATTTGACCTCCCAGGATGATAATAAAATCTATCTATCTCTCTCTCTCTCTCTCTCTCTCTCTCTGCGCTACAGCTGGGAGAGAGCTCGCAAACATCTCTCTCTCTCTCTCTCTCTAGCAAGATTTGCATATCACAATATTGTGATATGTGAAGGATTTGCAGAGTAATGTGAAGTCCTCTCTTCGAATGCAAGGTGAAGTCCTCCCTTCAAATGCCAATTTTTAGCACATGCGAGGCCTATCTAGGATGAGATTGCTAGAGAAGTAGCTGTTGGAGAAAGATGCCCTGCTAAGCAATGCTTTTGGTTAGAGTGCAAGAGTAGGGTTGTTGGGAAGACCCAAGAAAGCAGGGCAGAGTGGGAGATCAAGATGAGGGGGGAGGAGCAGGAATAGAAAAGGGAAGGAGGGGAGATCAGGACTTGATGAGACTTGGTTCCGAGGTGCTTACTATTGGGCAGGCGAGAAGGATCCTCAAGGGACGGAAGATTCGTCCCAAGCGAAGGGTCTATGAAAGATGAAGGAGCAGAGAAGGACGAGAAGGAGAAGGACGCGGAGAAGAGTCTCAATAAAGAGGATATTTTGGTTTATTTTAGCCGAACAGTAGGGGAACGATACTTTGGTTTATTTTAACTGAACAAGAGGGGAAGGATGGTTTGTTTTAAAGAACTCCTAGGTAAGCATAGTTCAATTTAATTTAACCATCTGTCGGAATTGCAATATATGTACAGTTGGAGATGTCTCGTAGGTGCCCAAAAAGAGATGCAGAGATGCATAGGTGTAACATTGCAGAGTCGTGGAGCCGAGGGAGGCAGATCAGGATAAGGGGCACACATGGCTCCCACAGAGGGACGAGGAAAACACAGCTTTACTTGCCCATAGTGCCATCATATGCAGGAAGCAATCAGTAAACTCGAAGGCCAGTTTCCTCATCTTCTAGGACTACACTGGAGGAGCCACATTTGACAGTTTGCGATAGTTTTTTTGCCAGCACGTTGCATATGGAGAGCTGAAGGCCGAATCAGAGTGTACTTGCTTCATCAAGGACGTTTGAGAAAGACCCTCTTCCTCTGTCGTACCACCTTTGCTATGAATGAGCTCTGTTGTTGTTGGGCTGTCTCCAACCACTATTGCCTACTGCTTGGTGATTTTCCAAGGCCTTGGCTAGCCATTTGAGGTGCAAGTACATATGAGAAGGACATAACCCACCAATCGACTTCGCATGTGGTGACGATGTTCGGAGATGTAGCACCAAGAGGCAGAAGAGGGATAGACGGATGTGTGCAGCGAGAAGTGGAGGGAGAGTTTCACGAGGATGCAGACATAATAAGGGTATCTTTTGAGTTTTGAATTTTCTTTAAGACTACCTAGCAAAGTTGATATAATTTATTTGCATAAGATTCCCTCACATCTTTGCAGCGCTCCCATCTTGGCTCCATTTGCCTTCTCCTCTTGATTCCCTACTTTCCCTAAGACGTTTGGACATCCAATAGCTATGCACAGCAATAGCAATGCATAGCAACAACAAGGCATCTTTCAATGTAATCAATCCATTGGTCATTCATGGTACATATTTTAGTTGATTGTGGCTTGCCATGTACATGCAGGCCTTGTGATTTCATCACTTGTTATCATTAGTGGTAGGTGGAACAACATGGCAAAATGATAATTTTGTGGCAGCCAGGTCAAGCATGGGAGCATCGAAAGTGGGATCCGAGAGTAGTGCAGTGAGATAGAAGGCAAGGTGATATACCCATTTTGGGTGTGTGTGAGGGCCGTATGTCTGCAGCCAAATGGGCAAAAGGTGGGCATCAATTTTTAGTTTTTTTTTAAATTTCAATAAAAGATTGTTCCGACGACAAGATGACCATAGTGCATGAGAATGAGCAAAGCTCTTGGCTAATCAGTGAGACTGATATTAATGCACACATCAGATTCAAAATGAAAAGAAAAAGAACTTTCTTTTGTATTCTTGAATCCAAAATTTTAAATTTCAATTTGAACGAAAACAAAATTTCTTTGTGCCTTTTGATGGTGTATACGCATCTATTTGCACATTCAAACAACTTGAATTCCATATGAATCGTGGAATAAATAACACAATTGTAAGGTTTCCAGTTTCTGAAACCTAAAAGATTGTATAAAGCTCAATCAAATTGATATGATTATTGAAAAAGCAATGTAGAATTGTCTGACCATGGCAAATATTGGTATTTTTGGAATCTTAAGCACAACAAACCCCGGGCTATAAATTTTCAGAATAGAATCCCGATAAAATCTGGAAAAGTTACGGGCTCTGAAAGGTTACACTATGAATTAATTAGTTAAGTAAAATGGAATGGTTTCAGTAATATTACTGCTAAAGACTTTTTATCCTAAGGTTCTAGAAATTGCAGATATTTTCAAAATTAATCATTAAAAGTCAACAAACTAGTAGAAAATCGATTCTGTGTATCTGGAGAGCTGTGTGGGATAATGATGAACTTTCCCAGACCAGATTTAGCAGCAGGGGGCGTTTTTGGAGCTGTAGGGCTGTTTGGGATGCAAGTTACTGCCATTTTCCAGCCTGTGAGTGTCCAGAAACCTATAAATATGACCCTTACTTCACAATTTCAGACAGACTCGGAGCCTTGGCACATTCTCTCTCATCTAGAGAGACCTCTACACAGAAATCACTAGAGATCAAGCTCTAGTTGGTTAATTAAACGATAATTAGCCCTAATCTTTATTAATTAGCAAAGCTAGGTTAACCTATTTACAATTATCTTAATTAATTAAAGATTAATCTTATGTATACTCAAAAATATTCTCTTAATTAAATATTCTCTGCTTATTATTGTGATTAAGCTTAGGGATATTAAGCTATTAATTATTCTACCCTATTAGGGCTGAAATTATCCATTTTAATAATAAATTAATGGGAATTATATTAATTAAGTTTAGATTGAGTTAGGATAATTATCAAAGCTATGTTAGATTATAATTATGCTGAGAAAATTATCTTATAATTTTTTGAGTAATTTCATAATTAATTAAGCAGAATTACACTATTTTTGAGAGAAAAATAAAGGAAAAAATAATCAAATTGATTCAAAATGTTTTAAGATATTTGTCAAAGGTTAATCACATCTTAGAGAACCCGTGATAATTATGTTAATCTCAAATAATTAGTTTACCTAATTTTTTTAGCAGAATTATACTATTTTTTGGACAAATTAAAAGGGGGAAAATAAAAAATTGATTCATAATGCTTTGAGTTATTTATCACAAAGTTAATTACATCTTAGGAAAATCGTGATAATTATGTTAATCTCAGATACTTAGTTTATCTAATTATCTTAGCAAAATTACACTATTTTTAGAACAAATTAAGAGGGGGAAAATAGAAAATTGATTCATAATACTTTGCGTTATTTATCAGAGATTAAGTACATTTTAAAAAACCCGTGATAATTATGTTAGCTTCAGATAATTACTTTACTTAATTATCTTAGTAGAACTACACTGTTTTTAGGACAAATTAAAAGGGGGAAAATAGCAAATTGATTCAAAATGCTTTAAGATATTTATCAGAGGTAAACCACATGATAGAAAACCCATGATCCTTATGTTAACCTTAGATAGCTAGTTTACTTAATTATCTTAGAAGAATTACAATGTTTTTAGGACAAATTAAAAGGGGGAAAATAGAAAATTGATTTAAAATGATTTAAAATATTTATCAAAGGTAAATCACATCTTAAGGAGTCCATGATAATTATCTTAACCTCAGATAGTTAGTTTAACTAATTATCTTAGTAGAATTACAAATTAAAAGGGAAAAAATAGCAAGTTGATTCAAAATGCTTTGAGATAATTATCAGAGGTAAATCACATCTTATAAAATAAATGATAATTATGTTAACTATAGATAATTAGTTTACATAATTATCTTAGTAGAATTACTTTTTTTTTAGTACAAATTAAAAGGGGGAAAATAGAAAATTGATTCAAAATGATTTGAGATAATTATCAGAGGTAAATCACATCTTATGAAAACCATAATGATTATCTTAACCTCAAAAAATTAGTATAGCTCATTATTGCAACATAATTACATTGTTTTTAGGAGAAAATACAAAGGGAAAAATAGTAAAGTAATCTAAAATGCTTTGAGATAATTATCAAAGGTAAAATCATATGTTATGGAATAAGTCATAATTATCTTAACCTCAGATAGTTAGTTTAACTATTTATCTCAGCAGAATTACACCATTTCTAGGGGAAAATAAAAGAAATAAATAAGAAAATTAACCCAAAAATCTTTGAGAAAATTATCCTAGTAGAAAACCACTATTATTGAGGGTAAATTAAAGGAGGAATTTGGTAAATCTTGTTCTATGATTACATTCTATTTATGAGAGCTAGATGATAGGATAAAGAGGCTGTGATAATTATATCAAGGTTATAAAAGTAGTATAGATATTTATCTAAGTCAAATTATACTAATTCTAGCTAAAAACTAAAGAGTAAAATTAGTAAATCATGCTATATGATCACATACTATTTATTAGAGATAGATTACATGATGAAAAGGCCGTGATAATTATCTCAAGGCTAGAAACTTAGTATAGATATTTATCTAAGTCAAAATATACTAATTCTGGTTGAGATTTAAAGGGGGATATTTAGTAAATCATGTTATATGATTACATTCTATTTATCAGAGTTATCTTACATAGTAAAGAGGCCGTGATAATTATGTCAAGGTTAGAAAAGTAGTATAAATATTTATTTAAGTCAAATTATTCTAATTTTAGTTGAAAAATTGAAGATAAAAATTAGATAATTACATTGGAAAATAATAAGATAATTAACAAAGATCAAAATTATCCTTATGTACTTGTGATAATTTTACCGTAGGTTATTAGTGAGATTAGGAAATTATGATTGACTAAAAGTCTTATTTTTAGCAAAAGATTAATTAAAATAAATAGACTTTGCAGTCAAAAGTTTTTAGGAAAATTATAGTAAGTGTAAACCTGTGATATAAAGTTGAGGGAATGAAATATTTAAGATAAAATAAACAGAATAAATATTAAGCTCAAAATAAGCAGATTCCAAGCTTAAAATTCGATGGGGAAATTAGTAAAAAGATATACAAAATTATAAGAAAATAAGGATAGCTTAGAAAACCCTTAGGGAAGCTATGGAAAAATTTCTCATGCCTATATAGGAAAATAAGAAATTACTAGTTCAAGAATTTACCAATTAAGACTATAAATTTAACCTAGATTTGGGCAAAATTGGATACAAAGGTTAAGTCTAGCTTTCGGATTATTTACCTAATGATTAGACGTCCTTTTTATAAGGAGAAGAAGTTATGGCACCTAAAAAGACCCGAGAAAATCCTACATCTGATGATGAGGACGTAGCTCCAAAATGAACTAGAGCGTCGCAAGACGACGAAGCCGGGCCTAGTAGTAGGCCTATGGAGGAGAGTCTTCAGGTTCCAGCGCAACAGCAGATGGCCAATCTATCCCATATGGGTTTCCCATTATTCAATTAAGCCTTTAAATAAGTTTAGGTTCTTTTAGAAGTTAGCATTGCATACGTAAGGAGTAAGTAAGAATCAAAAAAGGAATAATTGACAAAAAACGGAAGGTAACTTCCAACGTGCATTTGTTTTATAATGTAGGAAAGAATTGTTTGGGTTAAAACTGGTTAAATTTGGAAAGATATGATTGATCATCCTTAAGACAGCTTGTCTCAAGACACCTCAGACTCCTTAGTATAAATTGATGATAATGATTGGTTTCCTAGCCACGGAGAAGTTGATTACCCCCATGAACGTTGAGTTTCTACTCCGTGTCATGTCTTGATGTTTCTACATAAGTTAGGATATCGTTTTTTATCCTAGGGAAGGTGCCCGGTTGTATGGGCAACTGGTTTGGTGTTTGGGCACCCGGAACCTTGGGTGGGGGTTTATCCACTCCGGATTATGAATAAGGAATGGGTGCCGTTTGGTAGGCTTGAGACAAGAAGAGTACTGGTCATGGTTATTATGGACAATGTTTTGATTGACAATACCCTGTCTTAAGTTTAAAGATGTCTGTTTACTAAAAGAATGTTTTCAATACTGTTTTCAAGGGCTGTTTTAATAAAATCCTGTTATGAAGGATAAAAGGAATCATTATTTTAATTGTGATAAGAACGTGGTAGTAATAATAAAAAAAAAGAATCATGTGTGAGGACGGGGTGGTAAGTGGGGATTGACTAAGGTTGTCAATCAAGGACAGGTGGACCTGATTAGTCAGGTAACTATCCATCCCTGCGCACTAAAACGTTTAGAAAACTCCTCACTTGGAAGAGGAGTCCACCAGCGGCTGTGCCCTCACATCTGTTAGGGGGAAAAAAGCGTTGGTTGAGGAGTCCACCAGCGGCTGTGCCCTCACATCTGTTAGGGGGAAAAAAGCGTTGGTTGAGGATACCTTAGCCCAATTGTGGCAGTTATAGGGCCGAAATAGTTTTTTTGGACTTTTAATACGTTGTCCCGTCTTCGCTGTGAGATAGGACTAGGTCTTCTTCTAAGGCTATAGACCCAAGCCATTGTCAATGGTAAAGGTCTATTCCTTGGATTTTTCTTGTTTAGAGACTCTGATTTTATCATACCTAGAGACCTGTCAAGGATCCCATCCCGATCTTGGTATTGGCGGGTTGGGGATCTCACAACAAAGATCTATTCCTCTCGTTCTCATAAAAAATTTAAATTCTCATCTATTTGTACACATTATTAATCCACTCTCACCCATTTTTCCATTTATGCTCAAAATTGATTTTCAATACATCAATTCATACACAAGATGAGTAATCAAATCTTCTTTGGCTCATTCAAATCCAATTTTTCAATCATTGCAAAACTAATTACTCATATTCAAAAAGCCCTAATCATCCAAACCCAATTGGATTTGTCATTTTAGGTTTGCATAACCATACACATTCGATTACATCAATACATAGACACAAATTCAATAAAACTCCAATCAATTTGGCTTCAATGCAACGGTAGTGCATTAAATCATCCTCAATTGTGTGCAATTGAGTCATCTCAATTCAATAAATCATACATGTACCAAAATTTAGGTCTTAATCATCATCACAATTGGCAACCAAGGCCAATCATTCATCTTCAATTTGGACATCAAATGCCATTGAGTAGGCACACACACCCAGATTTAGACCAAAATTATATGCAAAAATTACATCAATTCCACATTGCAATGCTCAAATTTCACACTTGACCAAGCATAAGTGAATGCATGCATGCTCAATTTCTAAAACATTAACACTATTATAATCCAATCAAGCAATGCACACACTCAAAAATTAAGCACAAAAGTTCAAATTTGGCTCAATTGGCAATGCATTTAGGCTTATACCTAATGATTGCACACACTTTTCATGAACATTCCATAATCAAAAACCATTTGGATGCTCCAATTGACCATCAATCATTGAAAATCAAGTGGTCTTGGATGGGCGCACATACTCAAATTTTGACCATTTTTTTGGCAATTAAGTTTATCCAATGATTGAATAAGCTTAGCATACACATCAATTACATGATTGCATACTCATATATCATCAATTCCATCAATTTCTATGCATGCACATACTCAAAATTAGGTGCACACACACTTGAAGTTTTTGACAGTTTTTTTCACTCTTTGGTGCATTACACACACAATGATTTTTATGCACACACATGAATTCTTGATGAGAATTGACCATTATCTTGATACACACAAAGTTCATTAGTCAAAATTTGACCATCAATTTTATTCCAAGTGAAACAGATTAGGTGCAAAGTGTAGGTCAATTGAATTACACACCTAATTTTAGCAAATAATTAGCACACATTGAACCACATTAATCAATCAAGAACTGACATGAGTAAGTGAGTGCACTTCCATTGTAATCACACTCCAAGCTATTCCTTTTCTCCACGGGAAGACGCATCATTGCACACACAAGTGTGTGCACCATCAAATCAGCTCCAAAATTGACCATTGTAACGTAGGCCAAAACTCAAACACTCAAATAATCAAATTAAGCATAAATTAGCACAATTAACTTGATTAGAGTGATAATTCCACCTCTTACAAGGTGATTAAACATACATTACACTTCAATGTTACTGCTTAGGTTAGCAAAGTTAGTCAAAAATTAGTAAAAATTAGCATGAATTTGTACAATTAGCATGGAAATGAAGCAAAATTAGCAAGGGTTAGTATGAAAGTAGAGAATTTGCGGGTTTGGGGTATTCATAACTCAACAATTAGCTTTAATTACTTGCACAAACATCATCAAATCAAACCAAAATTGAGTTACACACACTCAAAACCAATGAAATTAGTTCTAAACATCCTATACTCACTAGCTTAGGTTATCGATCTCCGATAGCGGCGCCAAATGTTGGGGGCAATCATAGCATAGCCTAATCTACCCAAGACCAACAAAATTATCAATCTTAGGATCGGCAACCCGGCTAGGGCATGGAAGCACGAGCATCGGATGTATCGAATGAGAGGATTCATGAGTATGCTCATCCAATGTAATAGAGATTAGTCATTAATCACTAAATCTAATCACATCATCAACCAAGCATCTCCTACACACATTAAGCCCACCAAAGTCTGACTTACCATATACTAGAAACCCAAAGCACACTAATGATAAGCACACACTAATTGCATTGGTGTTGGCCTCTCCAATCACCACATGCCAATCAAGGCACTTCATCAAAAGCTACACACACAAGATGAATGGTGCAGACCTTGAGCTACTAAAATGTTCTGGATGGATTCTTCTTTTGACCTTGTATATGTTTTGGAACTTGCATCACCTTCTACTCCCAGAGCATCACTCTTCAAATTCTTCTCTAGTGATTGCAATGGTTGACCTTCAGGAACTTGTAGATTTTTGTCAAATTCTTTGAGGACTCTCTAGTTGCTATGAAGATCCATATAATCTTCTACTTCCATAGCATCACTCTTCAAATTCTTCTCCAATGGCTGTAACAGTTGACCTTTAGGAACTTGTAGATTTTGGTCAACTTCTTCAAGAACTCTCTAGATGCTATGGAAATCCATAGACTCTTTCTTAGAAGGTTTTATTTCTTGAAAATCATTTGTTCCAACAATCTCAGGTGAAGCTTCGTCAACCTTAAACTCAGAAGGTTCAGTAGCTTGAAAATCCTTTATACTAACAATCTCAAGTGAAACTTCATCACTCGCAATATTGTGTTGAAGGATTGCAAGTTTTAAAACACACCTATTGTTAGCTTTGTCACACTCTTGGAAGAAAATTAGAGAGTATCCAAATGACAAGTTTGCTATCTCAGAATAAACTTAATAGATATTTGAGAATACATTTAATAAGACAAAGGATGTCATTGCAATATTGCTAGTGGAAAACTTAGGACCACCCTAAAGGACCTTATGGTTGCATGGTCAACTTTGACTACAAGGTGTTGATAATAGGTTTCTTGAAGGAAAACACATTTTACCCTATGGCATAAGGGTCATAGGGTGAAATTTGTAGGTAACTTGAAGACTACTTTGGAGCTTAAAATATGTCTTCTATGGTCTTAGGTCCATAAGAATTTTTCTTTTTAGGTAATTAAAAATATAAAAAAATCTATAGTCCCGGGACCACAAGGTACTTTATACCCATTAGACCCTCTACATTGGCAAAATTTAGACTTAGAATTATATGGTGATTTCTATATGATCCTATGACCATAATGTGCTCTTTTCTGAACCTGAAGGACCGCAAGCTCATGTTTTTGCACCTTTATATCGGCACTTTGTGTCCTAGGGCCATATGGGCTCTCACTATGTTTTCTAGGACACGTGATGGTGGTCATAGGTAGGTTAAAGGTTTCCCTCTATTCCAATGAGAGATCATATGGCCTTGGGGCCATAGGGTACCAATGTACAAGCTCAAGGGCCATATGCTGCCCTCTATTTCAATGAGAGATCCTATGGTCCTAGGGCCATAGGGTTCCCAAGGTGCCCATGTAGGCGCCATTGAATGGCCTAAATTATCATTTAGAGATTTTAAATTGAAATTAGGTCACCTTCTAGCCCTAGAGCCATATGTTTCCCTCTATTCTAATGAGCGATCATATGGGCCTATGTCATAGGGTTCCAATGTATAAGGTCCAGTGCCATAGGTTGTCCCACATTGTAATAAGAGATCCTATGGACCTAGGACCATAGGGCTACCATGGTGCCCATCTAGGTTCTCTTGAATGGTCTAAGTGCTCCTTGAGAGCTTTTACATTCACACATAGGCGACGCTAGTGCAACCAAAGTTGGTATGTGCTGGAAAGTATTAAGTGCAATGTTGTGTATGCTAAAAGGTGCATGGTAAAGGGCTAAAGCTAGTGTGGGAGACCTGGGCAAGACAGTGGAAGCAAAAATGTATGCTCAAAGTGGTTTTTTAGGCTAGGGGGCCTCCAAATTGGGATAATCAGGATGGCAAATCAAGGTGTCCAAAAATGTGGGAAATGTGCCCTGCAATGTAGTGTTCTAGAGCTCTTGATGCTTGTCTAGACAGCTCATCAAACGGGGCTTCAGTGGGAAAGATACGCTAGTTCAAAGTTGGAAGGTCTTGCAGATCCTCGATGGATAGTGCAGGTATGGACAAGTAGCATGAGATGGAATGGGCAAGTAGGCACGTAAAGCTTAAGTTGTGGAGCATGCCGGTCAACAATTCGGAGCTCAGACGAGCAAGGGCAAGTTATGGCCTGTGGAATATTGGCAAGGGGTCAAGTATGTGCTCACCGGGTTGCGGTGATAAGCGTGCTGACATGGATTTTTTTGGGAGCTCGCCAACATTTTGAAAAATTGTATGTGATGTGGGGAGTCATCAAAATTTGTAGCTCGCTGATCGGAGTCATGTGCATCTACATAGGCCCAGTTCAAGCTGGTAGGCAAGCATGGCTGAAAGGGATCGGGTGGTTTTCCCCATCCTTGGATGTGTTGTTCGAGGCCATGGCGCCAAATGGTGGAGAAGCGTGAGGATTTCAAAGCCGGCAAGTGGAGGTCTGATGTGGTCTGATCGAAAAAGATTATGCGGCAAGTACAACCGTGTGCGAGCACTGATGGTGTGGAGAGCCCATGTTTAAAAATCCCCTTGGTTATAAATTCAAAACAGAAAGGTGGGTTGGAGTGGTTGATAAGAAAAGGTTAAGTTCAATAGGCCTAGGGGGGAAGGGAAAAAAGAAAAAGCCTTTGATGAAGAGGAGGAAGGCAATAGCACCCGATGCTATTGCTCAAAGGACCCTTTTTTAGAAAGGGGGAAAGAAAAAGAGAGAAGGAGAAAAAGAAGAGCGAGGGAGGAGGTGTTTTCTTGAAGGGACGAGAAGAGAATTGGGGAGAGAGAGAAGCAAGAGGTTTTGCACGCTCGGTGAGTGAAGGGTACAGGAAAGCAAATCGTCATCGTGAAGCGGCTCAAAAGAGCAAGCACCTTGTAGAAGAGGGAGCTTGCGGGGGCCACTTTGAGAAAGGAGGTTGATAAGAGGTGTGTGAGGGGTCACATCGCCAATTGGAAGGGCGTGAGAGAGAGGAGCGCCATGAATGAGCTCGGATGGGGGTTACAAAGAAAGGATGCTATCAAAAGAGGTTTGTGTGCCCATGGATTTGAAACCAATCAAGAGGATATAGCACTATGAAGTGGCTCGGAACGGCAAAAGCTCTCCAGAAGAAAGGGCCAATGAGGGTTGCCGAGAGGAGGAGCTCCTATGCGAGCAAAGCCAACGAGGGATTTCTTGGCGAGGTGTGTGCCAACAAAGTCAAGTTGCGAGGGAGGCATGTGCCCCTCTGTATGAATTGGTGATGGCCATGGTGCATCCTAGAGAAGACTACATGGATCTTGTACATGGCTTTTTTCATTGAAGGAGAAGCCATCATCTCTCCCCCCTTACCCCCTTTCTCCTTTGCTCGTTTCTAGGGTGTGTGGTGTCAGTGTGTGTGAGCATGTGCACCCTCGGAGAGAGAAAGAGAGAGAGGTGTTGAGTTGTGAAAGAGCTGGAACCAGGTAAGATTGGTGTGATCGTTATCTCGCGATTATGCAGAACATGTGTGCATTGGAAGAAGTGCAAGAGAGGCTATTCTAGTGTGAGTTGTCTTTTGTGAAGGTGTTTTTTGAGAGGACAGGGGTGATGTGAATAGCGTGAGCTATATAGGGTCCATTGTGTGTGTCGGGTGTGCTCCTTATTCCCCCTTTCCATCTTCTGGTTCCCCCATGGAGGAGCATGCTGATTGCTCCATGGTCGTGTGTCCGTGATCAAAGATGTGGTAGAGTTTGGGTCCGATTTTCAATGGCGATGAAGATGTGGATGACTGGTTGGCAGATTTTGAATTGTTTATGCTATCATTTTACTTGTGGGGGGAGTGATGAAGAAAAGCTAGAGACAGTGCCGTTGGTGCTACGAGGTAAAGAGAAGGTCTGGTTTGATGGTCTAGAAGCTGCAAATAAGTAGGAGTGGGTTGGTTTTTGAGAGTAGTTTCTCTACAAGTTTTGCAAGGTGGTGTCTGCTACTGAAGCAGATGCCGAGGTTAAAGAGCTGCAACAAGAAGTAAGTGGAGATTTTGATGCTTTTGTCAATAAGTTCAAAGCTTTTTGGAGTGATCTGGTTGTTGCCACCCAAGTGGTCAATACGGATGGTTTGAAGCTGGAGAAATTCCTAGCTTGCATGTGTCCTTGAGTTCAAGATAAGGTGGATAATGAAGAGCCAAACACTTATGCCAAGGCAGCCAAGGTGAAGAGCAGGAAAGTGAGAAAGAAAATGGAATTGGGCTTGCTTAAGCCTACAGATTTTTCACTTGTTGAAGTAGTAGTGTGTTCTATTGGCCCGTCAAGGATGGTGCCCTTGATGCGAAGTGTGGAGATTATTAGGGTAAGTCATATGATTGGCTATGTTCCTTGGAAATTAACTGTTGGTGAAGCGTCTATGCCGATTGTGAAATGCCGATGAGAGGTGCACTCTAGCTGGAACATTCAAGAGATTAGTTGGCTAAGCATGGGCGCCCAAGTGTGAATGGGGTGAGCTCATATAAAAGTTAACTAAACCTAAAATTCACTCATTCTCTCATTTGTGCAATTGAAAAGTGCTCTTTCTCCATCTCCATCTTCTTCTTCTTCATCTCCTTGTGTGTGTGTGTATGCATGAGAGAGAGAGAGAGAGAGAGAGAGAGAGAGAGAGAGAGAGAGAGAGAGAGAGAGAGAGAGAGAGAGAGAGAGAGCATTGCGACGGTGGCACGACGACGGCGAGGCGGTTGAGCGCTGCGTAGCGGCGTCTTCCTCTTCTTTGCGGCGAGGAATCCTCCACGAAGGCGAGCATAGGGCGGTGAGTGACACATCCTTGCTCTTTGAGCTTGCTAGATTAGTCTAGTTGTTTGCTTGGAGCCATTTGTGGCTCACACATAGTGTATCGGCAAGTCCCTTGCATTGACACGTGCGACAGACGTGCACATTTTTGGCGCCGCTGCCGGGGAAATGCCATACACTAAGCTTGAATGGCACTCTGTGCTTCTTTGTGGTGCAATTTCAATTTTAGGAAAGGTAGAGAAGGAAGGTGTGTGTGTTGAGAAGGAGTTTGTTTTGCTGCTGTGTATTGTTTTGTTAATAAGGAATTGAAAGGTACTGTGTTTTTGCTATGTTAAGGTGTTAGGATTAAGGTAGTAGATCCATAGTACTAGTTCTGTGTAAAGTACAGTAAGTAATAAGTAGATATGTTAGAGCTAATGAGTTACTGTAGTAGTGTGTTAGTGTGTAACAGTAGTTGTATTAGTTGAAAGTAGGTAGGTTAGGTGTGTGTGTGCTCGCGCGCAAAGCGCGGCCGCGACGACCTTATCCACAAAAAAAATTAAAAAATTAAAATAAAATTTTAAAGGTAGGACCGAGATCGGTAATATCCCCCATACCCAAGCCCAGACCCAAGCCCAAGCTCACACTCAGGCTCAGGCCTCAGTCGCCCTTTAAAATTACATATTTTAGCCTCACACGTAGCTAAAAATCGAGCTTTTTGAGGACCAACGGAGCTTCAGGTAACCGAACGTTGTGCTGTAAAGCGCACCATGACCCTCTGAGTTAATACGCTCGTTTTGAGCTATCACACACTTTAATAAAAAAACCGATCATTTAAAAACATTAAAAAAAATATCAAAAACGAGTGAAAACGGGGTGCAAAACGCCTAAAAAAGCAAGCGGTTAACCTTCTACGTTATTCGCCGACGCTTGTAGGGTGCCAAAGTCACATGCATCTGCGCTGTGGTTGTGTGCTAGAGGCTGAGAAACTAGAGAGCATCTTGACTTACGCGAGTTCTCAATATCCACCTACCTTAGGTTCCGAGCCCTCGTCGGGGACCAAGGTAGTACCAACCAAGACCCAAACATAGCGGCTAGTGACTCTTCTTCTGACTACGACATCATGGAGGGTTTCCCAATGCCTAATCCTGATAGCTCAAACCAAGACATGCATGCCATGGGCCCACGGTCCGGGCTGAGCGTGCTTAGCCGCTTGAAGGAAACCTTTAGTAGAGCCACTCGCTCCAAACATGGAGCTAATGATGTAAATGAGGGGGGTGGGGAAGTAAATTCACCATTCATGACCAACATAGACCCATGCTCTTAGAAAGTGTGTACATGAATACTTCATTCACTGCAACCCCTGACTCTTCATAGCTATTCCCTTCCGAGGTTATATTACCTGATGGTAGAAGCCTTGCCGAAGTGCAAGAGGTTGAGCGATATATCATTGCAGCTAGGGAAAAGGAAATCAAGAGCTTACGCAAGGCGGAGCAACGAAGAGAGTTAAAAGTGAAAGCTCCTATGTCAATATCTTTGCTAGGAGAGCAATCGAGTTCTCTAGAATTAGCGAGACCACTAAGGGTCAATCCATAGAGAGCCACATTGCATCTAGTTCAAAGAACACCCCTAGCACCTCAAGCTTAGATGAAGAGTTCCTAAATGAGAAATGGGAGTTCAAACTACAAACGAAAACTGTAACTGATCTATACCCATGTCACAACTATCACGTGGGTTGGTTAGATGTCCTACAATCCACAACGGGTGCTACTAGTGTGGAGGATCAACAACAAAGAGTTTGTGAGGTCATCCATAGGGTTATTGAGCTAGAGAGACAAAACAAGGGGATCCACATGCCTTCAACAAGTCTCATGGGACTCTTGGATACAGGGAAGGCTAAATAACCAACCTTATCACAAATGGAGACTCCCTCGGTAAGTCCGATGGATCCCCCATATGTTGTTTTGCCAGGGGTCTCTGTGAAATCTGAGCCTACAAGTGATAGCTTTACTTTTCCAAGTCTAGCTCATCTCTCTCTTGATGACACCACGGCTATCATGCCTACCCCAATGATGGGCATGCCAAGAAATACGCCATGGACCTCATTTGTTGGTAAAGCACCGCTACATGGTAGCTCAATGCCGACACGGCCCCTACAAGTGTGTACCAATTGTATGCATCTATGGGTCATAGCACTCATGTAGCCCTACCCCTCCCATTGTTTCAACAACCTATACTCCACAACCACAACACCCAAGATCTTATTTCCATGGGACCATACTGGCTAGCATTAGCATGTCACATCCGATGTATGCTATGCCTAGGGACACACATATGAACTTTGGGCCGTCACATGGCACAACACCGTACCAAACGTGGAACCCAAGGGCTTCCTATGCGCCAAGCCCAATGCCAATACTTACTCCACATGTAGTCTTTGGAGCACCTCCATCCACGGTTCCTGCTCACTTAGGTGACTTGGAAATATTTGCTCAAGCTATCGATCGATCTATTGCTGAGAATATGCATAACAGGCCTGATAGAGAACCTAGAAGTAAGGCAGTACAAATAGCCAAGGTCACAACAAAATTTAGTGGAGAGGGAGATGCGAGAAAGCATATTGAAGTGTTTGAACAAATATGCGATTCTCTAGGAGAACACAATGACCTGCATAAGAGTAATGCTTTAAGCCTAACTTTAAGTGGAAAGGCTGGGGATTGGTATAGAACCCTAAGGGCGGAAGAAAAAACGATTTACCCTACTCTTAGGAGTCTGTTCTTAAAAGAATACATACGAGAGGGAGTGCTTTGGGGTGTAGCCTCTCAACTCCAGAAAGGCCAACAAGAGGAAGGAGAGTCGGTGAGAGACTTTATTAGTCACTTAAAGCATTTGAATTCTAGTTGTAATCCAAATGAACGCTTCAATCAAATCAATTGCTTGATAGATTCATTAGGGGATTACGATATGAGGATATCTACAATGGCCTAGTCATTAGAGATGTCACCACTTGGGAAGCAGTCACCACCAATGCGATCCAATTGGAGGATAATTTAATTATTCAAGGAGAAAGAGTGTCTATTGAGTCTAAATCTATTAGCTCGCAAGCATCAGGGCATCAACCAATGACCCTAAAGCCTATTGCTAAGGAGCCAAAGATATCTGAGATGACTTTAGTAGATCTCACCAAGGCCATTCAAGAGAGTCTTAGAGACAATCGTGCTCTGCAAAACAATCATATGTATCCAAGAAGAGAGCAACAACGGTGCTCAGTATGATATGGACCGCATAGTACAAGTGAATGCCCTACCTTTAGGGTAAAATTCAATGGGAACTGCAATGCCTGTGGGAGGTATGGTCATCAAGCTAAGGATTGCATAGTATTTAAGCGCACAATGGCCAATAGACCAACCTTAGCATGGACAGACACACCTTGAGTGCGTGCATTGATGCCGGCCCCACCTCTTGAACAAAAATCACAACACATGGTCGCTAGGGCCCAAAATGTTGTTCAAATAACACCCTTACCACCTCCAGTGCTAGGACCGCAACCACCACATCCAAGAATCACTTCTGTGAATCAAGTGGGTTGTGAGTCATCTATTGCTTGTTTGGAAGGCTGTGAGGAAGATATAGATCCTAATATTGCCTATGGGCTGCAAGAGGCCAAAATATCAATTACACTTCTAAGAGACCACCTCTTCAATGCTATAAGTGTGGAGGTCCGCATTGTGTGGTCGAGTGTCCTATTACGCTACAAAAGAACGCCACACTAATGCAAACCAATCAAGCGAGCACGTCTACAATGCCGACACTCATGTGTAATCGATGTGGCATAGATCATTTGATTGCCCAATGTCCAAATAATCCAAATGCACCAAAGATCACGCCATTAAACTTGATTGAGGTTATCGAGGAGCCATCACAAAGTACACCTATGGTACCAGTAAACGTACTCACACAATTGATGCTCCAAAAAAAAAAAAAAAATCTTGAGGAAAGAGACACGGCATCAATTTCCCAATCTCAAAAAAAGAAGAAAACACGAAGGAAGAGATCGCAAAAAGCAGTGAAGTCAGCCCCAGTTCTGTCAGGACAAGGGTAGGACCAGTGACGGCCAAGGGCCAGGATGGACATGCAGCCAAGGGAGTCCCTATATTTAGCAGGCCAAGGACCTATATAGGGCATGGTTGGGTGGAGATTAGCATGTTCAGTTCCCTAGTCCTTTCACTGGTATCAGAGCTTAGGGGAGGAAAGAAGCTATGGAGGAGGATCTCAGAGATGGTGCTCTTGCATGGCGAGGCATGGCTCCTCTTTTTCCTCTCGTTCTCGCTTTCTTTCTTGATCTCTTTTGCAAGGCATCCCTCTCAATCTCTCTCACAGCCATGGCAAAAGTCGTGCATGGAATTGCAAGCGATGGCATGGCTCTTCTCTGATGAGGTGGGCATGGAAGCCGAAAAAGCAAGCACCGTGTGCTGCTGTCCCAAGTCGGGGAGGATAAAATCGCAACCCTCAGGACCGTGGGTAGCAACGCTAAGTTGGGGAACCTACAGATTTTCAACATGACTGAAACCGAGCAAGTCTGGGCTTGACAGGAGCGCCTCGGCATGGTAGCTAGATCGCATTGCTGTAGCGCACCCTGAGAAGGTCCATAGCGAGAGCGCTCTTCTCCATCGCGCAGGCAAGGACGCTCTGCATAGGGCACATGGTATTTCGTTACACATTTTTTTTTCATACTTGGCCATATTTTGGTTTGGCCCTTTAAATTATTTAAGGGCATGAGCCCACCCCAGGCTCGTTCAAGGCAAGCTACCACTCGTTCAAGGCTAACTACCAAGAAGGTTCAAGGACTTGGCAAAGCGTAGGTTGCAGGTCACTCCTGCAAGTCGGAGCTTACAGAAATTCTTCCAAATAATTTTTGAAAATCTTCCATTTCTGACATAGCAAGGCCATATTTTCGGTAGCAATATAAACGCCTTCACAGGGTTCTCGGCACTCGAGCACGGATTTAGACTCAGCAAGGGTGTCGTCAAGGGCGAGATGTAACCGATCGGCAGGTGCTGAAAAGCTTCTCCGTAAGCTCGGCTGCACTTTGAGGTCCATGGACACACTGTCTGATAGCTATTGCATGTAGGCACAAGCACGGCTTGTGACAGTTCGGTACATATTCTACTTTTTTTGCCTGCTTTGTTTGCAACGACCAACTGTTGGGTTGCGGGATCAACATCGAGCACGGCTTGAGTATACAATACTTCGACACCCCACGTTCGTCGGAGACTAAAGGTTGATACAAAGGAAACTAAGGCAGGGCCTGTGACATATCCGAATACGATATTCGGCAAGGCCGACCGGTAAGTATAATTTTAAGTAACTGTCTACCATCAAAAACATATGTCAGGAGCAAGGCTCCTTATAGCGACACCCCAATAAACCGCTTTCTTTCTTATGTTGGTTGTTAATTTTTGATCTTTCATCGTTGTGCTATCTCAAGGCGGAGAAAATCAAGATTCCTTGGCTTCATGCATTGGATGGATACTCGTTTCCAAGCCATTGCAGCTTGCTAGGGACCATGCAATATACGTACATGAAGCATCGTGGAAAAAACATTGACATCCACAGCTAGGAGCTGAATGCAATGTTGACCACCATATGAATTTTCACAATGCCAACTTGTCAAGCAAAGGTTGCTTTGAACAAGTAGTATTGGACAATCGCTGCTGTAGATAATATCTTTTCAATGTCAGGCAATGTAATGATTCTCAATCAGTAGCAAAATTTGGCAAGGCCATTTCCCTATGTATGTCACCAAGAGCATCTGTTAGCTATGACCACTGAGGTTACATTCTTGTCTCATCCATTTGATGAACTTATGTGAAGCACGGCTTCTATTTATGCATCTTGCTCTGCCCGTCCCCACGTTTGGCCTATGCTATGAGCATACAAACTTGGGCGGACTTGACAATATGCTTGCAGGTTATTTCATCATGTACTAGACGGTATAGGATATACGAGGGCGTCTATACAGATATGGCTATGAGCCGTTTTGGAGCGAGTTTTTTTTCCAACATCTCCAGGCAACTGGTTACAACAGGATGACCAGGTTAGACCAAATTCAGTTTTGTTTATTTTTCCACGTTTACACATTTCATTTGGAAAATATTGTCGATTGTGTAAAGCAAAGTGCTTTGACAATTTCGCATGAAGCAAGGCTTCTCACGCGCGCCACGCTACTGCCTATTGATTTGGTATCAAGGGCATTGGCATGCCAATTTGGGGAATTGTCACGATCAAAAATTTGTTCCCCTTTTCTGTGTGGTGACATCACGTTATGATGCATCACTACCAATGCAAACTGTGCAAGGCACTTACGGCTTCAGCTCCCACGCTTGAGGCCATCATAGCAGCCAAGGGCTTACAATTTTGCATGCAAGGCATGTTGGTCAAGTGGACTCAACTCCACTGCCTCATAAATTACGCTTTCGCTATAACACCAGACGCTCTGTCAAGGACAAGGAAACTTTTGGATTCCTTCGACATGCTTTTTGATTGCTGTCAACACACAACAACATTACAGGGAATCCAAATCTAAGACTTAAGAGGCAACGAGCCATTGTTAAGTCATTTCGTATAGTCACGATCCCCTACACGATAGGAGGCAAGATGTGACTTGTGTTACCTCTCTCGATGCGAGCGTTATCCACTCAGATTATTGTAGGCTTATAGGATAAGCTGCACGCTACGCATAAGATGCACACAAGCATGGGTGCAGTACATACAAGGCAGTAACTTAAGGAAAGTTCCTCAGCTAGCATACTATCTATCTCTCTCTCTCTTATTTCTCTCGAAGAATAATGCACCCTTTCTAAGAAGCTTTTGCTACATGTTTCGTTGGTGAGTCCTCCTCAGCCAAGGTGCTCTAACTCTCAGCTAGAAATTGGGCAAAATGCCATCTACATTAGTCTTCATCGGTTTCACGATTGAACACTAATTGCCATGAGGACTATGAGCCACACACGCTGGCTAAGAGCCATTGTTCAATCTAGGGCAAGACTCAATTGTTGGTATTCCTTGGATGATTGTTCTCAAGATCAAACAGCTCTACCCAGTGGAGTACACATTGACGTTAATTGACAAGCAAGAGTCTTGTCATTGATGTTTAGTGTATCATTTTGCACTACATGTTTTCAGTGCGACACTTGAGTTGAGATTTTGATAACCTTAAACTCCCATCAGTTGATCTCTACCACGGAGTATAGATGCAGCAATATGTTGAGACAGCATGGCTGTCCACAAGAGCTAGGCATTTCACTTGGGTGGATCTCCAGCTCCCTCTATAGCATTATGGATGGTCTATAGACATACTGTTTTGGGGTAAGACCCGGCGGGTGATTGCTACATCTTCCCATAGGCATTGAGGATCTTAATTTGATCTATCCCAGTTCTACTTTCAAGGAAAGAAGCCAATACTCTACCATGGGGTAGCAGAAAAATTCAACTTTTCAAGTTGATTCTCATCATTATGTACAAGGTTAACTAGGTTGATTACCGTTACCTGCTAGTTGAGTAGTATCTACAAAAGGTCTTACCAAGGGGTTTGATTACGTAGATTCTATCCAACGGGTTTGGATTGCAAAGGCAGCACCCAGAGTTTCTATTGCAAAGTTGCTTGTTTTTTTTCACAGGTGAGAGATGTACTCCTATACATTTGAATACGGGGAACTGAGATTTCAGTTCAATCCCCAAGGCCATGCCAAGGGCATGTCAAAACAAGTATTTTGGGCCTTAGTGTCCAATGTACATTATGCTGTTATGAATCCACTTGTAGGATTCGATTTGGTACATATTGTCACATGGGATACAACATGGTATAGGGACTCAAGGAGTTCGGTTTAGCCAGTGTGGAGCAAAGAATGAGGGTCCCTCTCGCTCTTGTCACGAGTGTTTAGAGTTACCTCCACACACAAGTACATCTTGTACTTGAAGGATGTTCTTTTTTACACATCCTTACATGAGACATATTCCAACATGTGGAGAATATGAGTCTCTGGACTGACACTGGCGCCATTATTTCAATTATGTGTCACAACAAAGTCCCTAGGTGCTGGTCACATCTGTTTTCTAGACCATTTTTAGCAATGGCCAGAAATTGTCGGATACTTAGAATGACTTGTCAAGTACAAGTACTGCTAAACAACATTATAGATGGTTGTTTATACATATAGTAAGGCTCTAAATTGTTAATGAAAAAAGTTTCATTGTTTGTACCTAGAAGTGATCAATGTTTCACCTTCTATTATGGTTCAGACGTTTCAACAAGGCTTGCAAACGATTGCAATTGAAAGTATTTAGTTTCTTTCTAGAACTCATTACATTCCTTTTTAATGTGTGCTAGACGCATCACATTTGTCAAACGTATTGGCAAGGATCACCTTGGATATACAAGTTCGGATCTGTTTTTTGCTAAATGCATGCACACTAGGTGTTATGGGCCCTAGTGTTTAGCAAAGGCTGATTTGGAACGGCACGCGTTGGGGCGGTCCGGGGCGGGCAACAAGAGAGGCGACCTCTAAACACCCCTCAAGGCTCCCGTGCTGCTCAATTGGGGCTGGGGCAACCACAAGCACAACACAACAACAAACCCACAGCCAAACCCAAACAAGATAGGGGCACCACCTAGTTATGGTATGCGAACTAGGACGCAAGAGAGATTTTGGCACAACCAAGAAGATGCACCACACAACACACACAAGCAACCTCACACCAAGACACACATGAAATGGAGCAGAGAGAGCTAGAGCAAAGGGAAGAGAGAGAGGAAAGGATCTTGCGTAATACCTTATTTGTGACTTGCAAATGGAGATGGTTCGTTATGATGCTATCGTAGAACTTGTACAAAACTCACTCAATGCTTAGTGATTGCTAATCATTGCCAAAACACACACACACACTGTCTTAGGGTGTGGGAGACCTCTCACCACAATACCCTCTTACAATGGACACAAAACTGGCAATGAAAAACACACTAAAACACTTTCTTAAATCAAGATCAACCGATAAAAACTCAAAATACACAAGTCACCTTGAATTCACCAAACCGTATTACACAAATGGAAGGACGAAGATTTGAACGTCGAATCACGCCTTTGATGCACCAAACCTCGATTTATTGATGATGAAGGAGCATGTACAATAGTGGTTTTGAGATTTGTGGAACTCACGCTCTCTCACTTGCAATGTGTAGCTTGAAGGCTTCTCTCACACCAAGAGTGAAGCTCACAAGTGGTTGCTACACCTAAGTCTCTCCTCACGCATAGAGTGTTGGGGTGCTATGTGAGATATTGGAGGTTGTTTTACAAGAAGGAGCGGGGTCTATTTATAGGTTGGAAACCCCTCATAAAGATTATTGGAAATCCTAATTTACAAGCTAACAAATCAGGATTATGATTTTTTTGAATATCAAAACATTGCGGGCCTTCTTTGTCTGCTTGAGTCATGGGTGTGGGCTCAAAAGAGAGCATTATTGATGGTAGATAAGGTGAAAGTAAGTTTTAAGGAAGGGGGAGAGAGAGAGAGAGAGAGAGAGAGAGAGAGAGAGAGAGAGAGTTACTATACATGTCTTGAGGTGAGGTGTCTTTTATGGTTAGGTCAATGCTATTTTGTGTTAGTATGTTAGTTGTTAGTAATCACTAGAAAGTTAATGTTACATTTACAATGGGTAGAGTGAGTTGATTTGATGAAGGAAGAGGGGTGAATTAAAAGAGAATCATTGAGATGGTGAATCTTTGAAGAAGCTTGAACTCACCCTTGTATAGATTGTGGAAAAAATGACCGCTGGTCTTCTTCTTCTTCTTCGCTTCTTTACGCCGCCGCCACGGTTGACCACCACGATGAAAAGAGGATTTGTTGATGAAAAATCCTCAATTTGCAGAAGTTATCATGGTTAAGATGCTGAATTTTAGATATTTTAGGAGAGGTAAATGAAATTGTAACATAGAAGCAATAGAGAGAGACATGGAGAGGGTGTATGTATGTAGAGGTTCATAAAAGAACTATAGGGATGAGAGAGAAGGGTAATGGTGAAGAGGGTGGGAGAAGCCATGGAAATTGCAGGTTTGAGTGAGGGAAGGAGAGGGAGGGATGTGTAAGAGTGAGTAGGTGTGTGGAAGGGTGAGAGAAGACTAAGGGCTACTTGTGAGAAAAGTGGGCAGACTGGGGTCCACTCAAAAAATCATAGCTCACCGCTGGTAGCTCCAAAAATCATGAAAACATTTGAGGTGATTACTCAAAGCGTGGGATACATTTTCTCTTTTGACCACCGCTCCAAATTCGGAGTGAAGATGGATATTAAAAATCCCACCAAAAGACCTGTTTTTTCTTCACAAAAAGTCTTCAGTGGCTCCCTCCTTTGTTGAATTTGTACAATGCATCCAAGAGTGAGCCCCTCCTTTGTCATATCATAATACAAAGCATCCAAGTTGCCCTTGACACATGCATGGAGGAGGATTATTGGTGAATAAAGAAATATATACATGGTGGGACTAGTGTATGGACTATTCATGGACTTTAGCTCAATGAGCACATGGTGTTAGAATAATGAGTAAAAATAATAATAAAAATATGGAGGAGTTATGGATATGGAAAGATATTGGAATCATATGATATGGTACCTCTTTGAATTATTTTGGGTGAAAGAGGAAAAGGTATGCAAGTAAATAATATAATAAACGTGACCAATGAGTAGAAATTAATTTTTTGTTTTCACGAGGGTGAGGGTGAAAATGTGGGAGTGATTTGTATAAAGGAAAAATATAAGGTTAGAGTATGTACATATTGGCAAAAAATATATAATTATGGTGTAAGAGGATGAAAGAAGGTGTACATAGGTTTAATAAAACACACACCTAAGTAGAAATATTTAAATAAAATACCAAAATAATTATAAAAAATCCCTATATTTAGGCCATATATACAATGAAATATTTACACACAAAGAGGCCATAATATACTTTTATTTTTTTATTTTTTTTTATTTTTTTTGGCTCACCTAGCCCAGTGACTAGCTAGCTGAGGGTTTTTTAAGAAGATATGGAAAAAGTCCCCTAATTCACACACGCCTATTTACAGTGAAATGGTAGGGATAGCCATAGTGTTTGGGTGATTTTGGTAGGGTGAGGTAGCTTACTATGGCAATTATGGAGAGCCGAAAAACGGCTATCATTAGCCCCCCTCTTAGATAATGGTACATTCATGTACCATTTATCTGATCATACAACATGTATATTATGTAATGTCTGTCTTTGTCTGCTCTTATCTTTGAAGAACCTTTGTTGTATGATTAAAAAACCTTGTGTGATATGGAAGGTTCTCCGAGCCAATAGCAAGATGAAATGAAGTGACGGAGTAAACCTCCTCCATTGAGAAAGTTTCCATAAGCACCCCCCAGGATCAAAGATCTTGAAATATCTTTCCCAAAGCCAGATGTATGGTATGGAATCACTTACTGATTTTGGTTGAAGAAACTTGTAGATTTTATTGTTGTCCATCATTGCATCTATCACTATGAATGTGATATAAAAGATTGGTTGCTCTTCCTCCTGTGTAAAGTTGATGTATCTGCTACGATCTTCAAGAGCTTGTATGAGCGAATTCCTGAACTGTAGCTCATAAATTTCATTCAACCTGGGTAGGCTCATCAAGTAAAAAATTCTATGACCTTTATGATTTAGGAAATCTTGATCCATGCTTCCAGCTGCTATTGAAAGATATTGCAGATAGTTTACCACATAAGTAGATAATAGATGAAGGTTTCTATTGCTTCCAACACGTTGGAAGAGAATAGATTTTGGTATTGATTGATGAAATATCCACATGTAGCAATCAACAAGTTTTTCATCTATGATGAATACCAGAAGCATCACAATGTGCGACCTCCATACAACAAAGAACCAAGTGAAGAAGATTTGGAAACATCCGTTTATCACCAAGTATTTATGTCCTCTTCCACTTAAGAAGGTATGGTGTCCCCGATGAAAGTTATATGTGAAGAGAGGAGAAGTTGACCTTAAAGAGGTGAAACCCAATGTGAAGATGATTGGGGCTTCAAAAGCTTGGATTTTCTTGCTAAGAGATTGTCCCATGAATGAAGAGCCACCCACTAAAACACCATCGGAGAGAATGATACCCTTCTGATAGTTTCCTTTTATGATTTTATTTTTTACTACTCTCCCATGTTCTTCATCCCTTTCTAAGCCCCCCCTTTGGCAAGGTTGTAACTCCTCACATTGTACCACCTCAAAGGTTGATGGAATACTGTTTGATTTTGTGAAACATTTGGCTTCTTGCATGATAGGTTCCTCTATGCTTAACATACATGGGTCATACCAAGGCTTTTCAACATCCTCAAACACTTCTTCAAGATTATCCTCACCTGGATTCAACTCACACTCTTCTACTTTGTTTTGGAGTTGGCATTCCATGTACACAATCATCTTTTTATGATCAATGTGGTCTATGATCTCTCCACCTATGATTTCATCTTCTTCTTCACTCTCTTCTTTTAGACAAGATACACTCTCAGAACATTCCATAAGATCAAGGTTACCTTCAAGTTCTTCATTCTCCATAGATTCATGTTGCACAAAAGCTTCGTCTGCTCGGACTAGAAATTGATCCTCCGCCAAAAGGTTGGATGTATCCATTATTGAATCATCAACGCCATTTGAGATATCTTGTGTCGATTTTTGCATACTTGTGATAAAGGTAGAAGAGAGAGATTCCACATTTGAATCTTGGCCACACACTTTAGCACTTGAATAATCAGTTGGTATGTAAGTAACTTCTTCAACATTTGTCGGAGTAGAAGGAGACAAGTATGGCAAAGGAGATGACTCCTTGATAGAAACACTTTCATGATGGTTGGTTCTTCCAGCATGATGGAAACCATTTTTGATGTAGAAGTACTTGTGAAACTTCCTTCGGGCAATAGTGACCGCTTCTTCAAAGGTAGAGGGTCCACTACAAGTAACCTTAGTCTTTAGGAAAGGAGACAAACCCGAAATAAATTGATCCATTTTTACATAATCTGGAAATGTAGAACTAAATCCACATCCTTCCCATTGACGAGAAAAAATATCCTCATAAGCATAGTAGTCTTCACCATGTTGTTGAAGTCTCCGTAGTGAAGCCCATGCTTTCTCCGTTGTTGGAACTTTAGAGAATCTGGCCTTCAAAGCTTTGGAAATTTGGGTATACCCATATTCAATCTGAGAAGACATACTCCAAAACCATTGCTCAACGTTGCCTCTAAGGCATAGCAATAGAAAATCCCCTTTTTCAATGTCATCCCTTTTACCAAGGATACGACAAACCATTCTAAAATCAACAAGAAAATCATCAACATCTTCTTCTAGATTCCCGAAGAAGATTGGGATATCCTCAAAGGTATAGCGTGTCATAGTCTCTCAATGCTAGAACCACGCAAAGATTAGTTCCAAACAATCATTTTTTCTCATGACATCAACTAACTACACAAAGTTTTGAAAGGTCTTTCAACATGAATTTTAGATTCTTATGTGAAAATGCTTTTTTCCTTTCTTATGTTATGCTAATCCAAACCATATTCTAGATCAATTTTTGTTTCCTTGAAATTAAACTCGGTCATACAAGTTTTCATGATTCATATAATCTACTTGATTATGCTAAAATTCAAGCATTCATGCAATACAACAACAATAAGCACAAAGTCAGTTCCTCCGTGGGGGCACCAAAATTGGGGCGGTCCGGGGCGGGCAACAAGAGAGGCGACCTCTAAACACCCCTCAAGGCTCCCGTGCTGCTCAATTGGGGCTGGGGCAACCACAAGCACAACACAACAACAAACCCACAGCCAAACCCAAACAAGATAGGGGCACCACCTAGTTATGGTATGCGAACTAGGACGCAAGAGAGATTTTGGCACAACCAAGAAGATGCACCACACAACACACACAAGCAACCTCACACCAAGACACACATGAAATGGAGCAGAGAGAGCTAGAGCAAAGGGAAGAGAGAGAGGAAAGGATCTTGCGTAATACCTTATTTGTGACTTGCAAATGGAGATGGTTCGTTATGATGCTATCGTAGAACTTGTACAAAACTCACTCAATGCTTAGTGATTGCTAATCATTGCCAAAACACACACACACACTGTCTTAGGGTGTGGGAGACCTCTCACCACAATACCCTCTTACAATGGACACAAAACTGGCAATGAAAAACACACTAAAACACTTTCTTAAATCAAGATCAACCGATAAAAACTCAAAATACACAAGTCACCTTGAATTCACCAAACCGTATTACACAAATGGAAGGACGAAGATTTGAACGTCGAATCACGCCTTTGATGCACCAAACCTCGATTTATTGATGATGAAGGAGCATGTACAATAGTGGTTTTGAGATTTGTGGAACTCACGCTCTCTCACTTGCAATGTGTAGCTTGAAGGCTTCTCTCACACCAAGAGTGAAGCTCACAAGTGGTTGCTACACCTAAGTCTCTCCTCACGCATAGAGTGTTGGGGTGCTATGTGAGATATTGGAGGTTGTTTTACAAGAAGGAGCGGGGTCTATTTATAGGTTGGAAACCCCTCATAAAGATTATTGGAAATCCTAATTTACAAGCTAACAAATCAGGATTATGATTTTTTTGAATATCAAAACATTGCGGGCCTTCTTTGTCTGCTTGAGTCATGGGTGTGGGCTCAAAAGAGAGCATTATTGATGGTAGATAAGGTGAAAGTAAGTTTTAAGGAAGGGGGAGAGAGAGAGAGAGAGAGAGAGAGAGAGAGAGAGAGAGAGAGAGTTACTATACATGTCTTGAGGTGAGGTGTCTTTTATGGTTAGGTCAATGCTATTTTGTGTTAATATGTTAGTTGTTAGTAATCACTAGAAAGTTAATGTTACATTTACAATGGGTAGAGTGAGTTGATTTGATGAAGGAAGAGGGGTGAATTAAAAGAGAATCATTGAGATGGTGAATCTTTGAAGAAGCTTGAACTCACCCTTGTATAGATTGTGGAAAAAATGACCGCTGGTCTTCTTCTTCTTCTTCGCTTCTTTACGCCGCCGCCACGGTTGACCACCACGATGAAAAGAGGATTTGTTGATGAAAAATCCTCAATTTGCAGAAGTTATCATGGTTAAGATGCTGAATTTTAGATATTTTAGGAGAGGTAAATGAAATTGTAACATAGAAGCAATAGAGAGAGACATGGAGAGGGTGTATGTATGTAGAGGTTCATAAAAGAACTATAGGGATGACAGAGAAGGGTAATGGTGAAGAGGGTGGGAGAAGCCATGGAAATTGCAGGTTTGAGTGAGGGAAGGAGAGGGAGGGATGTGTAAGAGTGAGTAGGTGTGTGGAAGGGTGAGAGAAGACTAAGGGCTACTTGTGAGAAAAGTGGGCAGACTGGGGTCCACTCAAAAAATCATAGCTCACCGCTGGTAGCTCCAAAAATCATGAAAACATTTGAGGTGATTACTCAAAGCGTGGGATACATTTTCTCTTTTGACCACCGCTCCAAATTCGGAGTGAAGATGGATATTAAAAATCCCACCAAAAGACCTGTTTTTTCTTCACAAAAAGTCTTCAGTGGCTCCCTCCTTTGTTGAATTTGTACAATGCATCCAAGAGTGAGCCCCTCCTTTGTTATATCATAATACAAAGCATCCAAGTTGCCCTTGACACATGCATGGAGGAGGATTATTGGTGAATAAAGAAATATATACATGGTGGGACTAGTGTATGGACTATTCATGGACTTTAGCTCAATGAGCACATGGTGTTAGAATAATGAGTAAAAATAATAATAAAAATATGGAGGAGTTATGGATATGGAAAGATATTGGAATCATATGATATGGTACCTCTTTGAATTATTTTGGGTGAAAGAGGAAAAGGTATGCAAGTAAATAATATAATAAACGTGACCAATGAGTAGAAATTAATTTTTTGTTTTCACGAGGGTGAGGGTGAAAATGTGGGAGTGATTTGTATAAAGGAAAAATATAAGGTTAGAGTATGTACATATTGGCAAAAAATATATAATTATGGTGTAAGAGGATGAAAGAAGGTGTACATAGGTTTAATAAAACACACACCTAAGTAGAAATATTTAAATAAAATACCAAAATAATTATAAAAAATCCCTATATTTAGGCCATATATACAATGAAATATTTACACACAAAGAGGCCATAATATACTTTTATTTTTTTTTTTTTTTTATTTTTTTTGGCTCACCTAGCCCAGTGACTAGCTAGCTGAGGGTTTTTTAAGAAGATATGGAAAAAGTCCCCTAATTCACACACGCCTATTTACAGTGAAATGGTAGGGATAGCCATAGTGTTTGGGTGATTTTGGTAGGGTGAGGTAGCTTACTATGGCAATTATGGAGAGCCGAAAAACGGCTATCATTAGCCCCCCTCTTAGATAATGGTACATTCATGTACCATTTATCTGATCATACAACATGTATATTATGTAATGTCTGTCTTTGTCTGCTCTTATCTTTGAAGAACCTTTGTTGTATGATTAAAAAACCTTGTGTGATATGGAAGGTTCTCCGAGCCAATAGCAAGATGAAATGAAGTGACGGAGTAAACCTCCTCCATTGAGAAAGTTTCCATAAGCACCCCCCAGGATCAAAGATCTTGAAATATCTTTCCCAAAGCCAGATGTATGGTATGGAATCACTTACTGATTTTGGTTGAAGAAACTTGTAGATTTTATTGTTGTCCATCATTGCATCTATCACTATGAATGTGATATAAAAGATTGGTTGCTCTTCCTCCTGTGTAAAGTTGATGTATCTGCTACGATCTTCAAGAGCTTGTATGAGCGAATTCCTGAACTGTAGCTCATAAATTTCATTCAACCTGGGTAGGCTCATCAAGTAAAAAATTCTATGACCTTTATGATTTAGGAAATCTTGATCCATGCTTCCAGCTGCTATTGAAAGATATTGCAGATAGTTTACCACATAAGTAGATAATAGATGAAGGTTTCTATTGCTTCCAACACGTTGGAAGAGAATAGATTTTGGTATTGATTGATGAAATATCCACATGTAGCAATCAACAAGTTTTTCATCTATGATGAATACCAGAAGCATCACAATGTGCGACCTCCATACAACAAAGAACCAAGTGAAGAAGATTTGGAAACATCCGTTTATCACCAAGTATTTATGTCCTCTTCCACTTAAGAAGGTATGGTGTCCCCGATGAAAGTTATATGTGAAGAGAGGAGAAGTTGACCTTAAAGAGGTGAAACCCAATGTGAAGATGATTGGGGCTTCAAAAGCTTGGATTTTCTTGCTAAGAGATTGTCCCATGAATGAAGAGCCACCCACTAAAACACCATCGGAGAGAATGATACCCTTCTGATAGTTTCCTTTTATGATTTTATTTTTTACTACTCTCCCATGTTCTTCATCCCTTTCTAAGCCCCCCCTTTGGCAAGGTTGTAACTCCTCACATTGTACCACCTCAAAGGTTGATGGAATACTGTTTGATTTTGTGAAACATTTGGCTTCTTGCATGATAGGTTCCTCTATGCTTAACATACATGGGTCATACCAAGGCTTTTCAACATCCTCAAACACTTCTTCAAGATTATCCTCACCTGGATTCAACTCACACTCTTCTACTTTGTTTTGGAGTTGGCATTCCATGTACACAATCATCTTTTTATGATCAATGTGGTCTATGATCTCTCCACCTATGATTTCATCTTCTTCTTCACTCTCTTCTTTTAGACAAGATACACTCTCAGAACATTCCATAAGATCAAGGTTACCTTCAAGTTCTTCATTCTCCATAGATTCATGTTGCACAAAAGCTTCGTCTGCTCGGACTAGAAATTGATCCTCCGCCAAAAGGTTGGATGTATCCATTATTGAATCATCAACGCCATTTGAGATATCTTGTGTCGATTTTTGCATACTTGTGATAAAGGTAGAAGAGAGAGATTCCACATTTGAATCTTGGCCACACACTTTAGCACTTGAATAATCAGTTGGTATGTAAGTAACTTCTTCAACATTTGTCGGAGTAGAAGGAGACAAGTATGGCAAAGGAGATGACTCCTTGATAGAAACACTTTCATGATGGTTGGTTCTTCCAGCATGATGGAAACCATTTTTGATGTAGAAGTACTTGTGAAACTTCCTTCGGGCAATAGTGACCGCTTCTTCAAAGGTAGAGGGTCCACTACAAGTAACCTTAGTCTTTAGGAAAGGAGACAAACCCGAAATAAATTGATCCATTTTTACATAATCTGGAAATGTAGAACTAAATCCACATCCTTCCCATTGACGAGAAAAAATATCCTCATAAGCATAGTAGTCTTCACCATGTTGTTGAAGTCTCCGTAGTGAAGCCCATGCTTTCTCCGTTGTTGGAACTTTAGAGAATCTGGCCTTCAAAGCTTTGGAAATTTGGGTATACCCATATTCAATCTGAGAAGACATACTCCAAAACCATTGCTCAACGTTGCCTCTAAGGCATAGCAATAGAAAATCCCCTTTTTCAATGTCATCCCTTTTACCAAGGATACGACAAACCATTCTAAAATCAACAAGAAAATCATCAACATCTTCTTCTAGATTCCCGAAGAAGATTGGGATATCCTCAAAGGTATAGCGTGTCATAGTCTCTCAATGCTAGAACCACGCAAAGATTAGTTCCAAACAATCATTTTTTCTCATGACATCAACTAACTACACAAAGTTTTGAAAGGTCTTTCAACATGAATTTTAGATTCTTATGTGAAAATGCTTTTTTCCTTTCTTATGTTATGCTAATCCAAACCATATTCTAGATCAATTTTTGTTTCCTTGAAATTAAACTCGGTCATACAAGTTTTCATGATTCATATAATCTACTTGATTATGCTAAAATTCAAGCATTCATGCAATACAACAACAATAAGCACAAAGTCAGTTCCTCCGTGGGGGCACCAAAATTGGGGCGGTCCGGGGCGGGCAACAAGAGAGGCGACCTCTAAACACCCCTCAAGGCTCCCGTGCTGCTCAATTGGGGCTGGGGCAACCACAAGCACAACACAACAACAAACCCACAGCCAAACCCAAACAAGATAGGGGCACCACCTAGTTATGGTATGCGAACTAGGACGCAAGAGAGATTTTGGCACAACCAAGAAGATGCACCACACAACACACACAAGCAACCTCACACCAAGACACACATGAAATGGAGCAGAGAGAGCTAGAGCAAAGGGAAGAGAGAGAGGAAAGGATCTTGCGTAATACCTTATTTGTGACTTGCAAATGGAGATGGTTCGTTATGATGCTATCGTAGAACTTGTACAAAACTCACTCAATGCTTAGTGATTGCTAATCATTGCCAAAACACACACACACACTGTCTTAGGGTGTGGGAGACCTCTCACCACAATACCCTCTTACAATGGACACAAAACTGGCAATGAAAAACACACTAAAACACTTTCTTAAATCAAGATCAACCGATAAAAACTCAAAATACACAAGTCACCTTGAATTCACCAAACCGTATTACACAAATGGAAGGACGAAGATTTGAACGTCGAATCACGCCTTTGATGCACCAAACCTCGATTTATTGATGATGAAGGAGCATGTACAATAGTGGTTTTGAGATTTGTGGAACTCACGCTCTCTCACTTGCAATGTGTAGCTTGAAGGCTTCTCTCACACCAAGAGTGAAGCTCACAAGTGGTTGCTACACCTAAGTCTCTCCTCACGCATAGAGTGTTGGGGTGCTATGTGAGATATTGGAGGTTGTTTTACAAGAAGGAGCGGGGTCTATTTATAGGTTGGAAACCCCTCATAAAGATTATTGGAAATCCTAATTTACAAGCTAACAAATCAGGATTATGATTTTTTTGAATATCAAAACATTGCGGGCCTTCTTTGTCTGCTTGAGTCATGGGTGTGGGCTCAAAAGAGAGCATTATTGATGGTAGATAAGGTGAAAGTAAGTTTTAAGGAAGGGGGAGAGAGAGAGAGAGAGAGAGAGAGAGAGAGAGAGAGAGAGAGAGTTACTATACATGTCTTGAGGTGAGGTGTCTTTTATGGTTAGGTCAATGCTATTTTGTGTTAGTATGTTAGTTGTTAGTAATCACTAGAAAGTTAATGTTACATTTACAATGGGTAGAGTGAGTTGATTTGATGAAGGAAGAGGGGTGAATTAAAAGAGAATCATTGAGATGGTGAATCTTTGAAGAAGCTTGAACTCACCCTTGTATAGATTGTGGAAAAAATGACCGCTGGTCTTCTTCTTCTTCTTCGCTTCTTTACGCCGCCGCCACGGTTGACCACCACGATGAAAAGAGGATTTGTTGATGAAAAATCCTCAATTTGCAGAAGTTATCATGGTTAAGATGCTGAATTTTAGATATTTTAGGAGAGGTAAATGAAATTGTAACATAGAAGCAATAGAGAGAGACATGGAGAGGGTGTATGTATGTAGAGGTTCATAAAAGAACTATAGGGATGAGAGAGAAGGGTAATGGTGAAGAGGGTGGGAGAAGCCATGGAAATTGCAGGTTTGAGTGAGGGAAGGAGAGGGAGGGATGTGTAAGAGTGAGTAGGTGTGTGGAAGGGTGAGAGAAGACTAAGGGCTACTTGTGAGAAAAGTGGGCAGACTGGGGTCCACTCAAAAAATCATAGCTCACCGCTGGTAGCTCCAAAAATCATGAAAAAATTTGAGGTGATTACTCAAAGCGTGGGATACATTTTCTCTTTTGACCACCGCTCCAAATTCGGAGTGAAGATGGATATTAAAAATCCCACCAAAAGACCTGTTTTTTCTTCACAAAAAGTCTTCAGTGGCTCCCTCCTTTGTTGAATTTGTACAATGCATCCAAGAGTGAGCCCCTCCTTTGTCATATCATAATACAAAGCATCCAAGTTGCCCTTGACACATGCATGGAGGAGGATTATTGGTGAATAAAGAAATATATAAATGGTGGGACTAGTGTATGGACTATTCATGGACTTTAGCTCAATGAGCACATGGTGTTAGAATAATGAGTAAAAATAATAATAAAAATATGGAGGAGTTATGGATATGGAAAGATATTGGAATCATATGATATGGTACCTCTTTGAATTATTTTGGGTGAAAGAGGAAAAGGTATGCAAGTAAATAATATAATAAACGTGACCAATGAGTAGAAATTAATTTTTTGTTTTCACGAGGGTGAGGGTGAAAATGTGGGAGTGATTTGTATAAAGGAAAAATATAAGGTTAGAGTATGTACATATTGGCAAAAAATATATAATTATGGTGTAAGAGGATGAAAGAAGGTGTACATAGGTTTAATAAAACACACACCTAAGTAGAAATATTTAAATAAAATACCAAAATAATTATAAAAAATCCCTATATTTAGGCCATATATACAATGAAATATTTACACACAAAGAGGCCATAATATACTTTTATTTTTTATTTTTTTTTATTTTTTTTGGCTCACCTAGCCCAGTGACTAGCTAGCTGAGGGTTTTTTAAGAAGATATGGAAAAAGTCCCCTAATTCACACACGCCTATTTACAGTGAAATGGTAGGGATAGCCATAGTGTTTGGGTGATTTTGGTAGGGTGAGGTAGCTTACTATGGCAATTATGGAGAGCCGAAAAACGGCTATCATTAGCCCCCCTCTTAGATAATGGTACATTCATGTACCATTTATCTGATCATACAACATGTATATTATGTAATGTCTGTCTTTGTCTGCTCTTATCTTTGAAGAACCTTTGTTGTATGATTAAAAAACCTTGTGTGATATGGAAGGTTCTCCGAGCCAATAGCAAGATGAAATGAAGTGACGGAGTAAACCTCCTCCATTGAGAAAGTTTCCATAAGCACCCCCCAGGATCAAAGATCTTGAAATATCTTTCCCAAAGCCAGATGTATGGTATGGAATCACTTACTGATTTTGGTTGAAGAAACTTGTAGATTTTATTGTTGTCCATCATTGCATCTATCACTATGAATGTGATATAAAAGATTGGTTGCTCTTCCTCCTGTGTAAAGTTGATGTATCTGCTACGATCTTCAAGAGCTTGTATGAGCGAATTCCTGAACTGTAGCTCATAAATTTCATTCAACCTGGGTAGGCTCATCAAGTAAAAAATTCTATGACCTTTATGATTTAGGAAATCTTGATCCATGCTTCCAGCTGCTATTGAAAGATATTGCAGATAGTTTACCACATAAGTAGATAATAGATGAAGGTTTCTATTGCTTCCAACACGTTGGAAGAGAATAGATTTTGGTATTGATTGATGAAATATCCACATGTAGCAATCAACAAGTTTTTCATCTATGATGAATACTAGAAGCATCACAATGTGCGACCTCCATACAACAAAGAACCAAGTGAAGAAGATTTGGAAACATCCGTTTATCACCAAGTATTTATGTCCTCTTCCACTTAAGAAGGTATGGTGTCCCCGATGAAAGTTATATGTGAAGAGAGGGAGAAGTTGACCTTAAAGAGGTGAAACCCAATGTGAAGATGATTGGGGCTTCAAAAGCTTGGATTTTCTTGCTAAGAGATTGTCCCATGAATGAAGAGCCACCCACTAAAACACCATCGGAGAGAATGATACCCTTCTGATAGTTTCCTTTTATGATTTTATTTTTTACTACTCTCCCATGTTCTTCATCCCTTTCTAAGCCCCCCCTTTGGCAAGGTTGTAACTCCTCACATTGTACCACCTCAAAGGTTGATGGAATACTGTTTGATTTTGTGAAACATTTGGCTTCTTGCATGATAGGTTCCTCTATGCTTAACATACATGGGTCATACCAAGGCTTTTCAACATCCTCAAACACTTCTTCAAGATTATCCTCACCTGGATTCAACTCACACTCTTCTACTTTGTTTTGGAGTTGGCATTCCATGTACACAATCATCTTTTTATGATCAATGTGGTCTATGATCTCTCCACCTATGATTTCATCTTCTTCTTCACTCTCTTCTTTTAGACAAGATACACTCTCAGAACATTCCATAAGATCAAGGTTACCTTCAAGTTCTTCATTCTCCATAGATTCATGTTGCACAAAAGCTTCGTCTGCTCGGACTAGAAATTGATCCTCCGCCAAAAGGTTGGATGTATCCATTATTGAATCATCAACGCCATTTGAGATATCTTGTGTCGATTTTTGCATACTTGTGATAAAGGTAGAAGAGAGAGATTCCACATTTGAATCTTGGCCACACACTTTAGCACTTGAATAATCAGTTGGTATGTAAGTAACTTCTTCAACATTTGTCGGAGTAGAAGGAGACAAGTATGGCAAAGGAGATGACTCCTTGATAGAAACACTTTCATGATGGTTGGTTCTTCCAGCATGATGGAAACCATTTTTGATGTAGAAGTACTTGTGAAACTTCCTTCGGGCAATAGTGACCGCTTCTTCAAAGGTAGAGGGTCCACTACAAGTAACCTTAGTCTTTAGGAAAGGAGACAAACCCGAAATAAATTGATCCATTTTTACATAATCTGGAAATGTAGAACTAAATCCACATCCTTCCCATTGACGAGAAAAAATATCCTCATAAGCATAGTAGTCTTCACCATGTTGTTGAAGTCTCCGTAGTGAAGCCCATGCTTTCTCCGTTGTTGGAACTTTAGAGAATCTGGCCTTCAAAGCTTTGGAAATTTGGGTATACCCATATTCAATCTGAGAAGACATACTCCAAAACCATTGCTCAGCGTTGCCTCTAAGGCATAGCAATAGAAAATCCCCTTTTTCAATGTCATCCCTTTTACCAAGGATACGACAAACCATTCTAAAATCAACAAGAAAATCATCAACATCTTCTTCTAGATTCCCGAAGAAGATTGGGATATCCTCAAAGGTATAGCGTGTCATAGTCTCTCAATGCTAGAACCACGCAAAGATTAGTTCCAAACAATCATTTTTTCTCATGACATCAACTAACTACACAAAGTTTTGAAAGGTCTTTCAACATGAATTTTAGATTCTTATGTGAAAATGCTTTTTTCCTTTCTTATGTTATGCTAATCCAAACCATATTCTAGATCAATTTTTGTTTCCTTGAAATTAAACTCGGTCATACAAGTTTTCATGATTCATATAATCTACTTGATTATGCTAAAATTCAAGCATTCATGCAATACAACAACAATAAGCACAAAGTCAGTTCCTCCGTGGGGCCACCAAAATTGGGGCGGTCCGGGGCGGGCAACAAGAGAGGCGACCTCTAAACACCCCTCAAGGCTCCCGTGCTGCTCAATTGGGGCTGGGGCAACCACAAGCACAACACAACAACAAACCCACAGCCAAACCCAAACAAGATAGGGGCACCACCTAGTTATGGTATGCGAACTAGGACGCAAGAGAGATTTTGGCACAACCAAGAAGATGCACCACACAACACACACAAGCAACCTCACACCAAGACACACATGAAATGGAGCAGAGAGAGCTAGAGCAAAGGGAAGAGAGAGAGGAAAGGATCTTGCGTAATACCTTATTTGTGACTTGCAAATGGAGATGGTTCGTTATGATGCTATCGTAGAACTTGTACAAAACTCACTCAATGCTTAGTGATTGCTAATCATTGCCAAAACACACACACACACTGTCTTAGGGTGTGGGAGACCTCTCACCACAATACCCTCTTACCATGGACACAAAACTGGCAATGAAAAACACACTAAAACACTTTCTTAAATCAAGATCAACCGATAAAAACTCAAAATACACAAGTCACCTTGAATTCACCAAACCGTATTACACAAATGGAAGGACGAAGATTTGAACGTCGAATTACGCCTTTGATGCACCAAACCTCGATTTATTGATGATGAAGGAGCATGTACAATAGTGGTTTTGAGATTTGTGGAACTCACGCTCTCTCACTTGCAATGTGTAGCTTGAAGGCTTCTCTCACACCAAGAGTGAAGCTCACAAGTGGTTGCTACACCTAAGTCTCTCCTCACGCATAGAGTGTTGGGGTGCTATGTGAGATATTGGAGGTTGTTTTACAAGAAGGAGCGGGGTCTATTTATAGGTTGGAAACCCCTCATAAAGATTATTGGAAATCCTAATTTACAAGCTAACAAATCAGGATTATGATTTTTTTGAATATCAAAACATTGCGGGCCTTCTTTGTCTGCTTGAGTCATGGGTGTGGGCTCAAAAGAGAGCATTATTGATGGTAGATAAGGTGAAAGTAAGTTTTAAGGAAGGGGGAGAGAGAGAGAGAGAGAGAGAGAGAGAGAGAGAGAGAGAGTTACTATACATGTCTTGAGGTGAGGTGTCTTTTATGGTTAGGTCAATGCTATTTTGTGTTAGTATGTTAGTTGTTAGTAATCACTAGAAAGTTAATGTTACATTTACAATGGGTAGAGTGAGTTGATTTGATGAAGGAAGAGGGGTGAATTAAAAGAGAATCATTGAGATGGTGAATCTTTGAAGAAGCTTGAACTCACCCTTGTATAGATTGTGGAAAAAATGACCGCTGGTCTTCTTCTTCTTCTTCGCTTCTTTACGCCGCCGCCACGGTTGACCACCACGATGAAAAGAGGATTTGTTGATGAAAAATCCTCAATTTGCAGAAGTTATCATGGTTAAGATGCTGAATTTTAGATATTTTAGGAGAGGTAAATGAAATTGTAACATAGAAGCAATAGAGAGAGACATGGAGAGGGTGTATGTATGTAGAGGTTCATAAAAGAACTATAGGGATGAGAGAGAAGGGTAATGGTGAAGAGGGTGGGAGAAGCCATGGAAATTGCAGGTTTGAGTGAGGGAAGGAGAGGGAGGGATGTGTAAGAGTGAGTAGGTGTGTGGAAGGGTGAGAGAAGACTAAGGGCTACTTGTGAGAAAAGTGGGCAGACTGGGGTCCACTCAAAAAATCATAGCTCACCGCTGGTAGCTCCAAAAATCATGAAACAATTTGAGGTGATTACTCAAAGCGTGGGATACATTTTCTCTTTTGACCACTGCTCCAAATTCGGAGTGAAGATGGATATTAAAAATCCCACCAAAAGACCTGTTTTTTCTTCACAAAAAGTCTTCAGTGGCTCCCTCCTTTGTTGAATTTGTACAATGCATCCAAGAGTGAGCCCCTCCTTTGTCATATCATAATACAAAGCATCCAAGTTACCCTTGACACATGCATGGAGGAGGATTATTGGTGAATAAAGAAATATATACATGGTGGGACTAGTGTATGGACTATTCATGGACTTTAGCTCAATGAGCACATGGTGTTAGAATAATGAGTAAAAATAATAATAAAAATATGGAGGAGTTATGGATATGGAAAGATATTGGAATCATATGATATGGTACCTCTTTGAATTATTTTGGGTGAAAGAGGAAAAGGTATGCAAGTAAATAATATAATAAACGTGACCAATGAGTAGAAATTAATTTTTTGTTTTCACGAGGGTGAGGGTGAAAATGTGGGAGTGATTTGTATAAAGGAAAAATATAAGGTTAGAGTATGTACATATTGGCAAAAAATATATAATTATGGTGTAAGAGGATGAAAGAAGGTGTACATAGGTTTAATAAAACACACACCTAAGTAGAAATATTTAAATAAAATACCAAAATAATTATAAAAAATCCCTATATTTAGGCCATATATACAATGAAATATTTACACACAAAGAGACCATAATATACTTTTATTTTTTTATTTTTTTTTATTTTTTTTGGCTCACCTAGCCCAGTGACTAGCTAGCTGAGGGTTTTTTAAGAAGATAAGGAAAAAGTCCCCTAATTCACACACGCCTATTTACAGTGAAATGGTAGGGATAGCCATAGTGTTTGGGTGATTTTGGTAGGGTGAGGTAGCTTACTATGGCAATTATGGAGAGCCGAAAAACGGCTATCAGCGTATTCATCAAGTTGTTGCTTATGAAGTATTTTGCACTCTATGTGCAGTATCTCAATGAGTTTACTTTTCGGTCTACCAATCACCAATAGAGGTCATGGCTCGGTTTGGATGCTTGTGGACCCCTCAAAGTTGCACACGACGGTTATTCAGCCAATTGTTCATTCCTCAGCAATGTGGTATGATATTGTGATCCCCGTTTACAGGCCATCTGGAAAGACTGTCTGTAAACCGTGGGGGAAACACACCTCAATATTGTCAGTTATTCAAGGGGATATGTAGATTACAAAGTGTAATCTTTTGCTAAAGGATATGCAAGTGCGTATGTTAGTACCAAGTGATCCAATCAGTAAGCATTTATTGCTCTACGTAGAGTTTGCTTACTATAAGTTAAAGCATGTTTGCGACTAGGTGTAGTCTCTTCATGTATAACTCAGGTTCTACACCTTAAACACTCACTAGGGTGGTGTTATTTTCAGATGATGAAAATCGGAAACAGGTGAAGGACTTAAACTTGGCTCATAAGTTATGTCAGCAAGTTACTTTCATGGAAAGTGACAAGATGTATTCTTTTTGGTACATCTTTGTTATGACCATCCATGTTGGTAGAGGAGCAGCCACTACATAGTCTCTCTGGCACATTCAATGCTATACATGCGGATATTGGAGCAATAATGTTCCCACATCTTTGCCCAACCAAACTGGTTCAAAGAAGGATTTTCTTCTATTCTCACTCCTATATTGTCCCTACTTCTACACAAGCGTTTGGAACGCTTGAACCCATCAAAGTAACTTCCTTATTAAGTATGGAGTGGCCGGTGCCAGATTTGTGGTCGGTAGCATCTTTCAAGAAAAAGATGATAATGGATGTCCAAAACTCTTTGAAATACTCTAAAGCTTCTAGGTCTGTGGGCTTGAGTTGGTGTTTTCCTATTCATTGTTTTGTGCACATTTTTAAAGAGTTTGGATTTGTGGAGAGTACCACAATGCTTGTATGTAAAGATGCGCATTACGAGGAATTAGGAAGGCTTTTAGAAGAGGACTGGGGTTTTGTGGAGGGCATGCACAACGGGGACCGGTACCGTTGTAAGGTTGGAGCTTTAGGTATTGGAATGCGCTATTTGAAATCCCGCACCTCCTTGTACATACGATTTCACTATGATCGTTGGATGTGCAAGCTTGGAATGTGGACTCCCTTACAGAGTGTAGACGGCGCTATTGCAAGCTTTGACATTGCACTGAAGATGCCCAACGATGCTTTGGAGGCAGTCCAAGTGAACAAGCATTGGACTCTCAGTAATGTTCGAGAACATTTGGTTATTATGGGTTTTGAGGCCCTTCAACAAGCACAATTTCGTTTACAAGGTCACAAGGTGAGAATCCTTCCATCACATTTTCAATACATCATGGTTTGTCGATCATTGGATGCTTATTGTAATGAATGTCCGCAGATTGGGAAGAGAATGGAAGACAAATTGAAGGTCGAGGAGGACTGGGGGATGGATGGAACTATGCTATCGATCTTATAACTTTGTAACTCTTGCAATTTTCAAACTGATCCCCGCTGTAATCAACATGATTTGCTTCGGCAAATCATGCCTTTGAATATAATTTTTTGCATTGGGATGAGAAATCATTTTTTGGTGAAAGTGCCTTTTTTTTAATGTCTTAAAAAAAGGGTCCATTATAAAAGGGGGGCCACCTAACTCATTCACTATTTTCACTTTTGCAACTCTTGAGCTCCTCCACTCTCTGTCTACACCCCATGCTAAACATGGATGCTTCCACAGCCTCTGCATTTGCAGCCACATCCACCCCTTTGTTACGCTTCATCCTCTTCCTCGAGGACACCAAATACAAAGGGAAGTCGGACCTCCACACCTTTTTTACTCGTCTCCCTGACCTTGATGCCACAGTTTCCCTTCACATGGATGCATTTGCCGAGATTTTTGCGCTCATGGAGGAGCACATCATAAAATATTCCGTATCTATCCCCCCACATGTAGGGATCTGGGTGCCTTGCGGTCTTTTGCGCTATATACACAAAGGTGATCGCCCATTCTCCAAGCGGTTGCAACGATTCCAAGAAATTGCAACCTATGCAGGCCATTACTTGGACGAGCAAGCCCCAGGGGTGGCAGCGCTCAAGAAGCGGAAGTTGGGGGTGGAGTATCTTTCTCGGCTTGCAACATTTATCTTCTTGGTGAGCGAGGAACCTGATTTGGAGGAGCTTCGCTTACCACACCTTCAGGTTGGGTCCTTTATCAAGGACACCAAGGAGCAGCAGGTTATCCCCATGAACCCTGTAGTGGAAGGAAAGGCACACCGGCTCGAGTACCCTAGGGGTCTTGAGGAAGTGGTTGAGAAATCCATAGTTGCGGTTGGCCCTAGTGACACTCCAGTGCCACTACCACTGACGGATGTGGCTATCCCAGAGGTAGAAATCAGCCGCTTCTCCTCAGTGTTAGTGGATGGGGAGGAGTATGTATTCCTGCATGATTTGGAGAAAGCATTTGGCCTGCGCATGGATGAATGCTTGAGCGTGCTATGCAACAACACCAAATGTCCCTTAGACAATACGCCAAATGCCCTAGAAAGCAAGCTCTTGCCAGATGGGGACTCTGTTGCTGACACGATTGCAGTTGTATGTGCGGAGGTCCTGGCAGCAGAGCAGCTGCACGTGGCTAATGAAGAATTCCAAGCCACGCAAGCCAAGGTTGAGGCTGTTAGGATGCCTATGCCATTATGTAACCTCCCATCTGATGATCCAAAGGTCGTATCTGTGGTGCATGGGAGCATTGACTTGGATGCAAAGGGCAACAGGGAGGAGGACGACAAGGAGCAGGAGGTAAACTGTATCCTAAATTTCATGTTACTATTTTATCCTTCATTGTCTTTTTTCTCAACCTTCATCGGTTTATGACAGGATGTCGTGGAGGTTGATGATTTTGCTGCAAGGATGGGTGGCAAGCGGACGGGCTTTGGACCTCAAGCTTCCCTTGCGCATTACCTAGGACAAATCCCCCTTGGCGATGTGGCCATTATCCATAATGAGTTTACTCCCCAAGCCCATTTTATGACTTGGTCGTTAAAAGCTTTGAGCAAGTTTTTGTGTTTGAGCACCATTGCTCAAACTGCGCATCAAGTGTTCATAGTGCGTAGATCCCTTGTATGCACAACGTTTGGCACTGGCTTTTGTGGTAAAGTGCTTGCCCAGATAGGGATGCATGCTTCCATTGGCTCAACTGACCCAAAGGCCATAGTGCAGTCCCTCTTGACTGGGGAGTTGCCTTACGCGCAAAATAGGCGCCAGGAAATGGTCAAAAAAATTATGAACTCCTCAGATACATGATGTAAAATCACCATTTTGGAAGTAATAAAAAATATTTGAAATTGTCTCTCTATCTTGCAAATTCTTTTGAATGTGATTTGTCAATCTTGAAAATTGTTTCAATGGGTGATATGAAAATTGTTTTGATTACTGACTTTGTAATTTCAAGTTCTGTATGTAATTTCAATCAATTTCAGTAAATTTAGGTATTTTATGTTCCCTAGGGGGTAGATAAGCCTACCAAGGGCCAAAAAAAGCCTGGCCACAAGGGCGCGCAAATGGCCCATCCATCAGTTTTGGATGGGCTATTTGCGCGCCCTTGTGGCCAGGCTTGATTTTGCCCCTGGTAGGCTTATCTACCCCCTAGGATACTTACAAAGCACAAATTTATTGAAATGAATTGGTTTTGCATCATTAATTTAGATGCACCCTTTTTATGGCAATTCCAGCATATGTTCACACTCAAGGACACTAGAAAAGGTGAAATCAATTATGAAATAAATTTTCCAGCACACTATCACCTGCTTTAGCTCTACCTAGTACACCCCTGCACCAAAAAGTCTAATTACATTGGACATTTGAAAATTCCAAATTAATGTTGCATAGACACTTGGTTTCACAATATGTTATTTTTTTTGATATCCTATAGGGAATTCAAAGCTTGAAATGGCCAAAAAAGGGTGTCCACAAGGATCCATGTAAAATAATGTTGCAAAACCAATAGGTTTTAGTAAATTTGTGCTTTTTAAGTACCCTTGGGGGTAGATAAGCCTACAAGGGGCAAAAAAAAGCATGGCCACAAGGGCACGCAAATGGCCCATCCAAAACTGATGGATGGGCCATTTGCGCGCCCTTGTGACCAAGCTTTTTTTTGCCCCTTATAGGCTTATCTACCACCAAGGGTACTTAAAAAGCACAAATTTACTGAAATTGACTGAAATTACATACAGAACTTGAAATTACAAAGTCATTTCATTACAAAGATAATAGACACAGTAGACACAACTGTTGATCATATTGTCGTTGGAAAGTCAAATCATTACAAAGATAAGGGTGTGCAATACAAAAAGAGGGGTAACTTCGGCTAATGCTCGAAGTCTCGTCGCAATCGACGTGCAAGCTGCATATCTTTTGGCTGTATTGTCACTCGCTTTGCATGTATGGCGCATAGGTTGGTATCTTCCAACACCGAAATGATGTGGGCCTCTGCAGCTTCTTGAATAGCCTCTAGCGCTATTGCTTGCATTCTATACTGATTTCCATAGCTTTGAAGCACCTCCTTCACAGTGCGAGCAAAGGGGGCACGTCGAATCAAAAGCTCCTTCGTCTTCTGGTAGTGGCGGATTTTTGCAAATGCCCTTGCTATTTTTCGGCGCCGCTGCGGTTGTCTTGGGGGCACTTGCACATTTGCTGGCGGGCGGCGTTTAGGCTTCTTGAAAAACTTAGACTTGCGCCTGTTTACATGCTTAGGGGCTGGTTCTGCAACCTCTTCTGATTCTTCCTCTTCCCTTGGCTGCCGATCTTGTCATGTGGGGAGAGCTCCTTGGCCTCCAGGCAATTTCTTCCCCCCAGCGGCCACCCGGTGTGTGCGCGGTATTTTATCTCGCAGCCATGGTGGTTCACTCTCTGATTTAGTGTCTGTATGGACCACCCGAGTCCTGGATGGTCCTGCTTGTGATTAGTGGCGGGACGGATGCTCCCTATCGGACTCTGTTGTTTGCTGGCCCTCTTCTTCTCTCCAGCGCTGGGAACGTTACTTCATTATCCTTCTAGGTGTTATATCTTGAGGAGGTGGAGATTCAACAGTCCTCGATGACTCTCGTGCCCTACCACCATGCCCACTACCAGATGAGTTCTTGGAACGGCCAGGCGTTCGTGGCCGTTTTCTTGTGCCTTTAAGCCATGACGACTTCTCACATCCTTGGAGGGTGTTTTTGTTGGCAGGCGGATACTCTTTCGTGGTTTGTTTGGTGCGCGCCATTTCGTTGGTAAGAGCTCACCTGTTCTTAAGAAATGAGTGGTTTATAAGAGCATGCAATATTTATAAGGGCCCATTTAAAAAGGGCCCTGCTCACACTAATTTTTTTTAAAAAAGTATTATTTTTTAAATAAACATGTCGCTAAGAGTTGGACCCTACGTTCACGTTTAGTGACTCGCACAGTATCCACTTTGATCCTTGTCGCACTTTGCATCGCCGCCATGCAGCATGCTTGGTGGGACCTTGCGACATTTGCCACTTGTTGCTATGCTCTTGACGACTCCATTTCCGCACTTCAATAGCAATCTTGGATTGTCACGCACGCTCCATTGTGAGCTTACGAGCAAATGTTGTGCGAAAAAACCAATTGAATATCTCCTCCAAATAATTGGATTGCACCATTCCACCATCATGTCGAGTATTTTTGAAGTACACTCCCCTTGCTTGATAATGGGACTTCTCCATGCCTTAAGTGCAAAAAATTTCAAGCGATCCATACTTGTGCATAAAAAATGCACCATGCGCAAACAAGATATGCTGTTCACATGAGTAAACGATGCACATTATTAAATAAAAACAATCCCTTATAATAAATACACCATGTAAAATGACTTACCATGTAATGTGTGATGTTATTTTCACCCCAAGAAAGGGTGAAGACCTTGGTAAAATCTGCCAAGGCTTCTTGAAATGATTGGCGTTGTTCTTCTGTTGTGCTGTTAAGGCCCATAAGCTTGACCATTTTATCAAAATGTGCCCAAACTTGCTTGCGCTTGTTTGCAAGCTCGCCATTTGAATCATGTAGCTTTGCATAACTCCTTCCAAAGCTCCCAAAGGTTACCTGCCTGCTGGTTGGAGCTGTTTTGAGTATCATATCGACTTGGCTTTCCTTGGGAAACTTTCTTCAAAAAGTGTCTAGCTTTTTGTCCACTCATTGACACTTGTTGAGCAATTTCATGGGCCTCCCCTGTGTTCTTTGCAGCAATGATAGACACATTTCCACAATGCGTGTAATGTACAAAAATGTACATTCGATAGAGGAAATCGAAAGATTGGATTCCAAGCGTGGTCCTTTTGATCACGGTCTAGGACATTGAGCATGGGACATCTCAGAATAGACGCTTCCCATTCTCTACCTTCATCTCTGACATCACGACAATCTAACCCTTGTTCTCCATGCCCTTGCCATGGAAGCATGGAACCGGCCTTTGCAGTGCTCTTATGTGATTTTTTTCCATTAGGTTTGTACCCTCTAGTGCAAAATGGACAAGGCATGAGAGAAGAAGCCCCTTGTTTGCAGCCAAGCAAACACTTTATGGTCTTCAAATCCCGACCTAAGTGCCACTCCACATCATAACTACCAAAACCCTCAATCTCCAACTTCTGACCTGGAATTTGGAAGTGTATTACTTCTGTGATCCATGGAGTTCTCTCAAAAATCCATGAAAGTACTCCATTGGTCTCCTTGGGCACCTCAATAGCACCCAACCACCAAATGTCTTTTTTTGATTGCACGCTAAAAGATGGGGTGGGAGATGGCTCGACTGAATCCCTTCGCTTGGTTTGCAGAAGGGCCTCGTTCATTAGAGTGACACTTAGCCTCTCTAACCTTCGACCTTTCACTATTTGACACTCATCAAGTTTCAGCACAAAAGCGACTTTTGTGCCAAGCACTACAAAATAAATAGTGCTAAGACCTTAAACTTCAGAGTCTATGATAAGAATAATACCAAAGAAAAAAGTAAAGTGTGTCACCTTCTTCAGGTAACTCGTAAAATCTAAGCATGGCTTCTTGAAGCCTTCTAAGATCCACAAAAATATTGTTCCACATTGTGTAAGGAAATCCCTTCTCCGAAGTTCTTATGGATTGTTTCTTACCTTTTCCCCTTGTCTTTGTTGCGCACGAAGCATAAAGGGAAGTTGGCATTGTGTCCTCAATGTGTAGGTATGTCCCAATGCGGGAGAACACATCTTCGTTTGTTGCCTTCTTTGCAAGCTTGACCTTGTGAGGAACGGGAAATAGGTTTTCCACAATGCCATGTTCTTTGAGGGCATCCTTTAGGAGTTGGAAAATAGCCTGATAGGCTTTGGTGCTGATTCCAGCCTCATCACAAGCTTGTTGAATGTCATCATCACTAACCACATTTCTTAATTTACGCATAAGGTCCTTGGTGACTGCATCCTTAATGTGCTTACCTCCAGGTGATTGTAAGATAGAAATCACGTTCTGGGTATTGAGACAACTAGTGAGAAGGTTGACTCGATCATCTTGGCTTGTTCCACCGCATGCCTCCTGGATGAAGTTTCTAGCAACAAATAAACATAAATGTTAGAAAATAGTGTGAAGTAAGAATGCATCATGCAAGTAAAGACCAAATCACCTTGTGGCTGTAACTCGTCGTTTGCGTGCTCCTCCCGAATGTGCAAGAGTTTCAATGGATGAATACGTGTGTTTGTGTTCCCTTGCACCAAGGGGTGTTTCTTTCAAGTATGTGATGGTGTTGGTAAGCTTCTGGATGTGGGACTCCTTTTCTTGCATTTGTTGTTCAAGAGTTTTAACTACCCTCCCCGAAGAGGCAACACTCTCTTGTAATGCCGTCGTCTTGAGGTGAAGATCTTGACATTCATTCATCCACATATGCAAAGAAGCACCTGCACCCATACACAACCGCTTGCAATAGCCTAACAAGCCTGCTTCTCCCCTCCCAAGAAATTGAAGAAATGTGGAAACGCTATTGAACGGTGGATGGAAGCGGCTTATAGGATCGTAAGGGTACAAATGGCCATCCACCCAAATGTCAACATTGGTCTCACAAGCGGTGTGACGTTCCTGTGATGACCTTTGATCACCTTCACTAGTGGTCTTCGGTGCAAATGCCGTGGGTAAGCGAATATGTATGCTTTTGGTGTGCGGAGTACGTGGTGGTGGAAGCAAACCATTTGTGATGTCCGTGAGCACCATGGAAGCTCTTGCGTGAGGAAGCAAATGATGAAAAGATAGAGGGGGAAGGGTAGAGAGGTTGAGGAAGATGGGAGGAGAGAAGGAGGGAGGGGGGGGAGGGAGAGATTGGGGAGGAGAAGGAAGGTAGGGGCAGGGAGGGAGAGGAGAGGGAGAGAGAGAGAGGAGAGAGGAGGGAGGAGGAGGAGAGAACAAAATATTTATTACTTTTTGGGGAAAAGAGTTTTGAAAAAATGGACTTTCTAAGCTTGTGGGTTAAAAAATGGGTCAAAAAATAATTTTTGGATATGTATATATGTTGGGAGGGAGTTTTAAGTTAGAAACAAGTAAAAATGATTTTTTATAAAAAAAAGTCAAATTTTGTCTCTTTGTGACCCACATTTTTGCTGATGTGGACACACCCCTATGCTTCCTTCACATTAAAAAAAGCTAGAGAGAGAAAGTAACCCTTTAAGTCCACATCCTACATTTGTCTAAAAAAAAGGCTAGAAAAGCCTACTCAAAACTACCTTCTTCAATGCCCTTGCCCCCTAAACCCCACACAACATTAGCCTTAATCCCTAAAAATTAGGATTCCTTACAAGGCCCATGCAAGGTTCATATTTCTCCTAATGTTCCCATAGTTTCCCAGCAATTTTTAGTCACAATGCTAACCCCATCGCCACCATCAAGGATTCCGTTCATAGTTAATCCCTTAGTAGTGATTGGTATGGTCGCATTGGATTCATCACCCTCAAAGTATTGTCCCAACTTATTAACAGGTATTTCTATAACAAGGTTCTCATCTAGGTTGGGTTGTGGATGTACGTGTTCCTCCTATGTTGGCATCTCCCCAGCTCCATCCATCTGTGAAAATTGTGGTAGCCCAAACTTTAGTTCTCCATTGAAGAAGGCTCGAAGAGCTGAGACTAGCTCAGGGTCTTTATATAGTTTGGACATGATGGTGGTTCTAACTTCTGAAGACATGAAATCCATCAATTTGGCAATGTTTAACGACACCTTTTGGACTTCAGTCCCTTGATGTGGGGAAGCTGCGATCTCCATTTCTTCGATAGGATCAGGTAATCCCTCTGTTCCATCAAGAAGTGAGTACGCTCACTTTCCCATGACTTTAAGTCACTTTCTTCTTGGATGACACTAGGTATGGCTAAGGGTCTATGGACTTGGTGAGGTTGTTGTTGCGTAGGGAACACAGTCTCTGTAATCTGGATCTGCCTAGGTGTTGGTTCTAGATTCCTTTGGGTATCTTCTACCAAACTCCTTAATTGCTTGACTCGCTCAATCTCCTCTGTAGGGTTTGGATAAGTTCCTATCTTCTTCTTGGATCCTGGCCATTGTGGCTCATGAAGATCTTCCTTGTTGGTTTCTATCTTAGTGGTCGTTTTGATCTCCATGGTTTCACCTGAATCAGAATCCTCTTCAGTGTTGTTCATATATATAGGGTCTTCACCTATCCCTATGTTGGTCTTTGAACTGGGATCTGACTTCGTTGCTTTTTGCTATCTCTTCCTTCGTGTTTTCTTCTTTTTCTAAGATTGGGCAATGGATGCCATGTCTCTTTCCTCAAGAATATAATTTTGTTTTTGGAGCATCGATCGTGTGAGTACGTTTACTTGTACCACAGGTGTACTTTGTGATGGCTCCTCGGTAACTTCAATCAACTTTAATGGCGTGATCCACCCTTAGGGAAGTGGTTGTGCCATGTGGTGATCCATAGTTCATATGTGTGGCCCTAGGCATAGCAGAAGTCGGATGTGACATGCAAATGCTAGCGGGTATAGTCCCATGGAAATAAGAACTTGGGTGTTGTGGTTGTGGAGCATAGGTTGTTGAAACAATGGGAGGGGTAGGGACTACATGAGTACGAGGACCCATGGGTGCATACAATTGGTACACACTTGTAGGTACAGTTGCAGGAATTGAGCTACCATGTAGTGGTGCTTTACTAACAAATGAGGTCCATGGAGTGTTTCTCGGCATGCCCATCATTGGGGTAGGCATGGTAGCCGTGGTGTAATCAAGGGAAAGATAAGCTAGACTTGGAAAGGTGAAGCTATCACTTGTGGGCTCAGATTGCACTGAGACCCCTGGAGAAACAACATATGGAGGATCCATCGGACTTACCGAGGGAGTCTCCATTTGCGATAAGGTCGGTTGTTTAGCCTTTCTTGTATCTAAGAATCTCATGAGACCCATTGAAGGTATGTTGATCCCCTTGTTCTATCTCTCTAACTCAATGACCCTATGGATGACCTCACAAACTCTTTGTTGTTGATCCTCCACAATAGTAGCACCCATTGTGGATTGTAGGACATCTAACCAACCCACGTGATAGGTGTGACCTGTGTATAGGTCGGTCAGAGTTTCTGTTTGTAGTTCGTACTCCCAGTTCTCATTTAAGAACACTCCATCTAGGATTGAGGTGCTAGGGGTGTCCTTTGAGCTAGATGCAATGTTGCTTTCTAGGGGTTGGCCCTTAGCGGTTGCTAAGTCAGGAGCACTCGATTGCTCTCCTAGCAAAGATATTGACATAGGCCCTTTCGATTTTAACTCTCTTCGTTGCTCCGCCTTGCGTAAGCTCTCAATTTCCTTTTCCCTCGCTGCAAGGATATATCGCTCAACCTTTTGCACTTTGGCAAGGCTTCTACCATCGGGTAATATGACCTTGGAGGGAAATAACTCTGAAGAGTCAGGAGGTACAGTGAATGAAGTATTCACGTGCACATTCTCTAAGGGTATAGGGTCTACATTGGTCATGAATGAAGAATTTACTTCCCCACCCCCCTCATTTACATCATTAGACCCATGTTCGGAGCGAGTGGCTCTACTAAAGGGTTCCTTCAGGCGGCTAAGCACGCTCGGCCTGGACCGCGGGCCCATGGCATGCATGTCTTGGCTTGAGATATCGGGATTAGGCATTGGGAAACCCTCCATGATGTCGTAGTTAGAGGAAGATTCACTAGCCGCTATGTTCAGGTCTTGGTTTGTAGTACCTTGGGTCCCCGTCCAAGGCCCACAGAACCTAAAGTAGGTGGATATTGAGAACTCGTGTAAGTCGAAATTCTCTCTAGTTGCTCCGTCTCTAGCACACGACCAGAGCGCAGATACATGTGCCTTTGGCACCCTACAAGTGTCGGCGAATAACCTTGAAGGTTAACATCTTACTTTTTTAAGCGTCTGTTTTCACTCGTGTTTTTTACGTTTTTAATGTTTTTTAATGATCGATTTTTTTGATTAAAGTGTGTGATAGCTCAAAATGAGCGTATCACTCAGAGGATCGCAGTGTGATTTACAACATAACGTTCGGTCACCTGAAGCTCCCTTGGTCCTCAAAAAAGTCAATTTTTAGCTACGTGTGAAGCTAAAATTTGTAATTTTAAAGAGCGATAGATGACTAAGCCTAAGCGTGAGCTTGGGCTTGGGTCTGGGAGATATTCCCGATCCCGGTCCTACTTTTATTTTTTTTAATTTTTAATTTTTTAATTTTTTTAATAAAAGGATAAGGTCGCCGCGGTTTGCGCGAGAGCACACACACACTCTACCTACCTTCTTCCAACTAATACACGTACTGTTACACACTAACGTACTCTATCAGCTCTCACATATCTACTTCCTACTTACTGTACATTACATTACACAAAGCTAACAACCTTAATACTAACACCTTACAGAGAGAAAAAACAGAGTACCTTTGAAACTCCATTAACAAAAAAAAACTCACAGTAGTAACACAAAATCCTTCTTCTCAACACACACACCCTTTTTCCTTACCTTTCCTACAATTGAAATTGCATCACAAAAGAAGCACAGAGTGCCATTCAAGCTTAGTGTATTGCATTCCCCGGCAGCGGCGCCAAAAATGTACGCGTATGTTGCACGTGTCAATGCAAGGAACTTGCCGATACACCGTGTGCGAGCCACAAATGGCTCCAAGCACACAACAAGCCTAAACTAGTAAGCTCAAAGATGGCGATGGTGTGTCACTCACCGCTCTACGCTTCCTGTCGTGGAGGATTCCTCGCCGCGAAGAAGAGGGAGACGCTGCTACGCCGCGCTCAACCGCCTCGCCGCCGTCGTGCCGCCGCAATGCTCGATCACACACACACTCTCTCTCTCTCTCACGCATACACACACACACACAAGGAGATGAAGAAGAAGAAGATGGAGATGGAGCAAGAGCACTCTTCAATTGCACAAATGAGAGAATAAGTGATTTCTAGGTTTAGTTGACTTCTATATGAGCTTGCCCCATTCACACTTGAGCGCCCTGCTTAGCCAACTAATCCCTTGAATGTTCCAGTTAGAGTGCGACTCTCATCGACGATCACTCTTATACTTTTCCTATTGGACCGACAAGCCCGGTACCTGACTCTACCAAGTAAATAATACAACGTCCGTCGTAGGTGATAGGGTGCCCGTGAGCCGTGAGGGTTAACACTAACAAGACTCATCCTAATATAACGAAGAAAACATACAAGTGGGTCCCTAAAGCTTCTTTAGCGACCATAGCTAGTGCTAAAAAACAGAAGCCTTGTAAGAAACATTCCACTCGCCCCAAAAAATGTAAGGAAACGTGACGGTGGATTCCTAAACGACTATTGGAAGCCCAAAACTATATCAAGGAAATGATAAAATCTGGGTGCCAAAACGTAGATTGTGTTCTTACTTGTCACCTGACCCATATACGCCCAGTCCTATAGCTCCTAAACAAATTGACAATCATGGAAAGAAGAAAATCACTGAATGCTACATACCCTCTCCAGAGCTAGTTTGGGTACCGAAGAAAAAACAATTTGTTCTACCTAGCTCAAGAAGGGGGGAGTCCCATGAAGCTTCTAGCTCCTCATGTAATACATCCATAAAGGTAAAAGCTTCTCCACATCCTCCACCTACAATAATGGACCTCCATAAAGCTACAAAGGAATCCACACCTACTAGTGTTCAAGAATCACCTGATGAACCACTTCAAGTTCGATCCTGGGAGAGTACCTTACAACCCTTACTACTGGCAAAAATACTCACCTATTACCAATTGGAACGATTGGTTTCAAAGGGTGACGAGCACATTTCAAACAGTATGACCTATCCAAGGAAAGGGGGAAGTCTTCATTCACGTCATCCTATTGAATTATTTCCCTCTTACCCTTCTTTCCTTGACCTCTCAATCACCAATCTTAGGAAATGTATATACAAAGCCTTATACTCACAAAAAATAAAAAAAGTAAAGAGCAAGAGCAATTAGCAAACGAGTGTGCACAATAAAAGTCAAAACATTGACCCATACCTACACATTCACATCCGGTACACTGAAACAGAAACCTATGTCATCAAACACCTTTGATCCTCATCACTTGACTGATGGAGGGTAGGTAAAATTAGTACGATAGGAGTGTTTCTATTTTAGGGTTTAGTGATTAGCAAAGTTCTTTCTTTCCACTGATGTGCCTCCTAGAGGTATTGTTTGTGTTTCATAGTGTGTACAGGAACAATTGTTCTTATTAAGATTTGGATCTTCATGCAATCTTTCTCTCATTCACACTTCAAATCAAGCGCGACCATTAACACAAATAGGTGTTTCTTGTCTATTTAGCATTGCCCCTTATCGCTTTTACATCCATGTTTGTCTGCTTTAATTGTGATTGGTAGCATAATATTTAGCACATTTGCTTAGTATCAAACATTAAATTCAATGTAAATTTTTGTCATAATCAATTTTCTAGGTTTAAAAATCAAGCTAAGCTAGTTTAACCAAGCTAGGCGTTAGAGATGTTCTCTTAATACCATGGGGAATGCATTCCTAATAATCAATGGTTACTTAGGTTCTTAATCCGATTTAGGCAGCATTGTGTGAAATGTACTAGGGCTTTCTAGTGGGCTTAGTCCCTATTGACCTTTAGCTTAAGTATTATAAAGGGAGTTTACTAATGTGATGAGCCTGGGAAGGGTAACAGTGTTATATGACCCTCCAAAGTTACAAAATTAAAATGCTGAAAACGTACGAACAAAAAAATCAAAGTGCCACAATGTAAAATCCACTACAACACTACATGAAGATATCGACGCGTATATATCGATGGCCATACTTTTCCACGTGTATATCGACGTAATTAGCGTGTGTCGCTATACGCGTCGATATACGCGTCGCAGTGTGCGTCGATATACGCGTGGAAAGGCTTTATTTGCCACGAGTATATCGACGCGTATATCCACGCGTATAGCGACGCAAAAAAAATTGGGAGAAAAAAGTGAAACCTGCGCGCAGGGGCCATTTTCGCCTACTCAGATCTTGGCCGAAACCTGTTGCGCAGGTATTATGTCCATCTCTGCCCCCCCCAACCCGTCCCTCTCTCTCTCTACAACGTGTGTGTGTGTGTGTAGGAAAGAGAGAGAGAGAGAGAGAGAGAGAGAGAGAGAGAGAGAGAGAGAGAGAGAGAGAGAGAGAGAGAGAGAGAGAGAGAGAGAGCGGTGTGTGTGTGTGTGCATGTGTGTGTGTGTGTAGGAAAGAGAGAGAGAGGTGTGTGTGTGTGTGTGTAGTAAATAGAGAGAGAGAGAGAGAGAGAGAGAGAGAGAGAGAGAGAGAGAGAGAGAGAGAGAGAGAGCGGTGTGTGTGTAGGAAAGAGAGAGAGAGAGAGGTGTGTGTGTGTGTAGAGAGAGATAGATAGATAGATTGAATTATCGTCCACGGAGGTCAGATATGACCCATGGGACCAAAAACAAAACATTACAACCAGTTCTTCTAAGTGCGGGCAATCGATACATATCAGTTAAGGACTGAGGGTCCATCAAAAGAAAAATAAAAGCCTAAGGAGAGGTCCTATGGGGTAGGGGCCAGTTTAGGCATTCGAAACTCTTGAATGATGGCCTTCCCTCCGCGGTATACTGCCCACTTGCCTTTGGCTCGTGCTTCACGCACTTTTTTCAACTCTTCACCTTTGTGCTTGACTTGTGTCGGGGTGAGTTCTTCGGCGATCCAAAATCCGGTGTCTCTAAGGAGACGCGATTGCTAGAGTAATCGGAGCCGTTCCTCCTTGTCTTTGAACTGAAGAATGTCATGTCCACTAGGTGTGCGCTTGGTGTTGAACTTGTTGACGATACATTCCATCGGATCGTAGTCGATATGGACCGGTTTAAGAGTTTCGTTGAGGAGGTCGATTAACTTGCAGAAGTCTTGTTGGCACTCATCCCATGCTTGGGGCAGCCCTCCAATGCGAAGCTTGAGGGCATTCTCTTCTTGAAGCTGACGTTCCCGCGATTCTGTCTTCACACAAGTTTCCACTTTGGCGAGTGCAATCGTATGAGCTTGAGTGACCTTTTCTTTGACTTCCTTCACCTTGTATGTTGTGAGGCTGATCATGGAGTCAAATCGTGCCTCGAGCGTGCTAAGGCGCGCTTTGAGGTCGCGGTTTTCTTCCATGACCATGTCGAGAGCAGCTTGCAATTGTCCGATGCGGTCTGTCTTGCTAGGAGCTGTGAGGACAGCGGCAAAGCTAGCCCGTGCTCTCCCCGATGTTTTGGGGCTGTTGGTGGCCATCTTCTCGCTTGCTGGAGGCTTTGGTGAGAACATGTTCTCAGAGCTCTTGAAAACTTGAAACAAGTTCACCTTCTTGTTGAGGGTGTGAGTCGAAAACTGTTCGAAAACAGAGACCTAGCTCGAAAACCAGAGACCTGAGGGGTGCTCCGTGTAGGCGGGAATAGAGGCTTTTTAATTTAAGTTGAAGCCTTAGGGGCGGCAGCAAATGTGCTTGCTGTATAGTCGGCAGAGAAGCGCTCTGTGTAGTCGGCAGTTGTATAGTCGCGTCGGCAACATCAAATCTGTGTTGTATGCAGAGAAGCCTCAGGTGCAGTTGAATTCGACAGGAGGGCGCAGTTGAAGTCCCTTTGTGGCGGGTCGGCAGCAACAGGCAACGGGCTTTTATTGAGCTTGGGCCTTGGGCGGGGCTGACGCATTAACGCCCCCCAACAGGGCCACCCTCGCCTAGGGGGAGAAGAGCAGAGGAGCTTAGGGTTTCTGTGTAGTCGGCAGACGAGAGAGAGAGAGAGAGAGAGAGAGAGAGAGAGAGAGAGAGAGAGAGAGAGAGAGAGAGAGAGAGAGAGAGAGAGAGAGAGAGAGAGAGAGAGAGAGAGAGAGAGAGAGAGAGAATTAATGTATGCTTAGGAAATTAAAATTAAAGAGAGAAATAAAATGAAATGTTATATTAACGTCTTCGAAAGGCCAAAGTGACCTATGAGACATGAGACAAGAAAGTTACAATGTGATGGATCTGATATAAAGTCAGAGTAAGAAGATGACAAAATAAAATATTATGGAATCCTAAACTGTTGGGTGTGGACTAAACGGCTAAACCAGCTAGCTAGGATAGGTAGATCATAGGAGATCCAGCATCTGTCGCTGGCGGATCTCATCAATCTCCTCCATGGTCAGTAGTCTGACCGGGCGTTGTGCATGTCGAGCCTAAGTGACCTAGCTAGATCCTCTGATGCAGCCTCTGTCGATGTTGTGTACTCCTCCGCAGTTGTGGACGTCTAGATCTCCCTAGCTCAGTCGCTCGTTCAATCAATAGAGAGATAGGGAAGTAGAGAGCAAGAGAGAGAGAGAGAGGTAAGTAGAGAGAGAGAGAGAGAGAGAGAGAGAGAGAGAGAGAGAGAGAGAGAGAGAGAGAGAGAGAGAGAGAGAGAGAGAGAGAGAGAGAGAGAGAGAGAGAGAGAGAGAGAGATAGTTCTATTATCGTCCTGGGAGGTCAAATATGATCTATGGGACCAAATGAACATGTCACGTGGTGTGAGTGGAGTTCATAAGTGACTCTCGATGCTCAAAAATGGTTGAAATGAGCGTCGCAATAGAGAGTCCACATCGTGGTTGGGAGAGGAAGGTATGTAGGGAGAGATCATGGCTGAATATATGGGGAAAAGAGGACCTAATGTGGTCAAAATCTGAGCACTCAAGTAGTGTGTGGTACTCACTCTCTCGCACTTGACGAGGGCATAAGGTGCAAAGTCGATGACACTCCTCGCCAGTGCCCCAACGTCCTGTCTTGCAGCGTAGAGAATGGGAGCTAAGACGAATGGAGGCAATGGTGTGGATCGCACTGAACGGGATGGGCTCAAGGATGTAGCAATGGGTTCGGTTACCTTGTTCCGAGAAGAAGAGAGATTTGTAGTTTGGGGCAACATGTGTGGTGTAATGACTGAAGCGAGAACCTCCGGATTTCTCCCAAGCCGTGATACATTGGCGTTGTAAGAAGGCCTCATTAACTTGGGAGTCGATCGACGCATCCTTGACCAAGTGACATGCATCCCATCTTCCAAACCATTTCTTGATATCAAGCATCCACCCCGAACTTAGTATTTTGCTCTTGCATGTCTTTTGAACCATTTGACTTGCTTCATATGCGATTCTAGGAAGTCGATGCAAAGGGCTACGTTGTGTCTTACGCATGTACTCCACAACCCTTTGCATGCCCAAGACCTCAATGGGAAGCAATCCGGACTCAAGAAGTAAGAGCATGTAGGGTGTTTGTGTCTTGACTTGGAGAAAGTTGGTGAGAAAACGCTTTTGGACATTCTCAAACTCTTTCCAAGTAGACTTCCCGATGCTTCCACCCCACACCTCCACTCCATAAAGAAGCACCGGTGTCACCAATGTGTCAAAGAGGTACTTTTTGAGAGCCCAACACTTGATCTCTCCTGCATTGCACATGTTCTCAAATGCATAATAGGCCCTCTTTCCGGCTTCCAAGCGACGCATTGCACAATCCTTCCATTTATGATTGGATGGAACCTCAAGGCCAAGGTACTTGAAGTGATCTACCACTTCAAGTTTCTCATTGTTATATACAATGCATGGATTTTCATCATTGAGGGTCTTTACAAGCATAACCTTGGTTTTGGATCCATCAGCCCGCTATGTAGGCAAAAGCGTTCCAAGACACTCATAAGCTTTTGTGCATCTTCTAAGGTATGTGCCAAGAGCACTACATCATCGGCATAAAGCAAAAGCATGATCACCGCATTTCCAATCTTAACCTCTTCTATGCCTTCTTGTTGCATAAAGTCAAGAACCATGCATTCCAGTTCATCAATGAGTAGCCCAAAGAGGGTTGGGGAAAGTGGGCATCCTTGTTTGGCACCAATAGTGCTTGCAAAAAATTCTGAAATTCCATCTCCCATACGTAATCGACATATCACTTTTTGGTAGATGCGAAAGACTGCATGCATAAATTCTCTCGGCACTTGAAGGCTTTGCATACGTCTCCAAAGATTTCCTCGCGGTACCATGCCAAAAGCTTTCTTGAAATCCACAAAGCAACAATACAACTTTTTTCCTTTCAATCGAGACGCTTCCATAAGAACTCGAAGAGTGACAAGGTGATCAATAGTGCTATGATGCTTTCGAAAACCTGCTTGGCCAAGTGCACGTTTGCCATTCTTTTCAGCCCATTCACTTATCTTCATCTCCATGATACATCCAAATAACTTTGCCATTAAAGAACCAACCATTATAGTGCGATAGTTGTTCACATTGTTTACATCTCCTCCTTTGTGCAAAGGTTTGATCCAATTTGCACTCCAATCATGAGGCATGACATACTGAAGTGCAAGGTTAAACATATCGCATATCCAATATCGTTTTTTCTTGCTTGTCCATTTAATCATTTCAGCCTTGACACCTTGAAGGTCACCTGCCTTACGAGTAGCAAGTTTCTCAAGCGCGCGGCATACATCTTCAATGGTAAAGAAGGGAGACATAAATAGAAGGGAGCTACAACCCTCCATCTTATCAACATTGGGTTGCTCATAGAGATTCTTACATTGCATATACATATCCTTAAGAGTCAAGTCACCAAAGCTCTCAACGCGCTTGCCTTTTAGATTTTGCCAAAACTTGCCACATGCATGTGCTTTCTCTTGTGCTAAAAGAAGTTGTTTTTCGACTTCCCACCTTCTCCTCTTCTTTTGAACAAGTGCTTTGTATGTGTGTGAAAGTTCCAAGTAAACTTCCTTGTCTTTGATTGCATCCAATCTTAGCAAGTGTTTTCGGGCTTGACTACATTCCATGTCAAACCATTTCTTCTTGGTGCTACCCTTCTTAGACCTTTTGCAAGACATGTGTTTCACCGAAAAGCATTCCTTCGCACAAGAGAAAATTACTTCTTTGAAAACTTTCCACTTGCATTCTAATGTTGGGCTCTCTTGATGCTCTATCATGCTTAACATTTGGTCCACCATATCAACATATATAAGTGCTCGTTTGAAGTCTAGACGTAGATACAAATGATTCACATCATGATTGGAGGATACATGCTCGGGCCGTTTACCACACTTGAGGTCAATACATAACATCCTATGATCCGATTCCGGATTCCATTCACCAAGTGTAAAGCTTTGTATGCATTCTAGAGTGGCTTCCGAGAACAACATATAGTCAATCACGCTAGCACCGTTGTGCTTTCTACATGTAAAGTCATTGGTGCCTTGCCATAGAGATACACCATTTGCAATGAGCATTCCGGTACTATTGCACATATGTAGAAGTGACTTTCCATAGTGATCCACTTCTTTTGCATCATTAGAGCTTCGATTATACATGTATGAGTCATCCATTCTTCTTGAGACATGCGGCATGTCTACTTGTTGTGTGTCGTGTTGTAGCATATTTGTGCGAGCATTCATGTCTTCAAAAACAATGACTTCACCTTGATCCTTGTAATGAGCAATGTCTTCCTCTAGTTCAACAAAGGGCTGATCTTTATCCATATTCAAGCAAGCATAAAAGTTGGAGTCATAGTGAGGAATGTAGCAACCGGCCACAAACATGACTTGACCATTTGGTGGGCTGATTTTCAGCCATAAGTAGCGTTTATACTTATCTTCTTTGACAATGGAAACATCTTTCAAACCCTTTTTGGTCATACATGCTACGCCTCCTTGCCTCTTCGTTGCTTTGCATTTTTGGCCCACATCAAAGAATGCACATCGTATTTGTCAAATCCAAGAATTCATTGCGCATCATGCTCCCATGTTTCGACAAGAAGTATCACATCGGAGTCATTGGTAAGCTCATCAATGCCAATTTCCGCATTCCATGGATACCCGTTACAATTTCAAAAGCTTATTCGCAAGCGTGAGTTGGTCTCATAGATCATGTGTCCCTATTTGTTGGGTGGACTTGCATCCTCCTTAAGTGGCTTTTCTTCTTGAGGTGATACCTTAACCTTCTTGCTTCTTTCCTCATATGCTTTGCGACGTACATTTTGTTGCATAATAGTGCGATCCTTATATACATTACAACCTGTTCCTTTGAGGTAGATCCAACCATTGTCAAGGATGATCTTTCTCTTTACCTCATCAGCCATGGTACATACAATAGGTCTTTCTCCCGAGCGAGGGACTCCTTGTTTTCCAACTCGATGTGCACCATAAGCCATGATTCCTGACATGCCAAAGTGTGTAGCAAAAAACTCTTCAATAGAAACTGCAAGAGATTGGGGTGTTTCCATGCTTTCCTCCTTGATTCCACGAATGACGATGTTCTTTGAGCGTTTTTGTCGTTCGTGCAATTCTTGAGTGTCCACATTCTCTACATTCTTTGCTTGGACAACGGCTTGCGTGATAGGAGATGTAGAAACCACATTATCCTTACATATATCAGCCCATGATTTGGATGCATTTCTCATCTCACATACATCATGTCGTATTGTATCTATTGTTTCCTCTTTCAATACATGATCACTATCGACTTTGCTCAAGCGCTCTTTCAATACATTCATGTCAACAAGAGAGCGTTTACATTCTTGAACTTCATTCTCAAGATGCATCAAGCGTGTTGTTTGCATTTCAAGAACCTTCTTGAGGTGCTCATTCTCCACAACGAGAACTCTTAAAGTACCATTCTCCATTGCAAGTGCGCGCAACTCTTCACCTTGTTTGTTGACGGTTTCTTGTAACGAGATCAAGTAAGCCATGATCATTACTTCCGTTGTTGTAGATGATGTGGTTGGATTAGTATCAGAATTCCTTGGAGATTTTGCATCATTCTCCATGGCGAGTGTGGCTTTTCCACCCTTGCGAGTTTTGTCTGACATTGCCTTCAAGTTGGCAACAAAAACGCAAAGTTTTGACAGTTTTTTCAGTTCTGAGATTCTGTTACAGCAAAGCCTTCCATTACACAAAAAAATTCTGTCTTTACATCAATGTGTAGAGGGCTTCGTGCTCTTCGATTGAGGCTATAGATCACCTAAATCGGAGTTCGGATGAGCAAGTTATGGTCAAAAGAGTGAACTGCTGTCTACTAGGTCAAAAAACGGCTGAGAGAGAGAGAGAGAGAGAGAGAGAGAGAGAGAGAGAGAGAGAGAGAGAGAGAGAGAGAGAGAGAGAGAGTTCTCTCTCTCTCTCTATATATATATATATATTCTCTCTCTCTCTCTCTCTCTCTCTCTCTCTCTCTCTATATATATATATATATATATATATATATATATATATATATATATATATATATATATATATATATATATATATATATATATATATAGAGAGAGAGAGAGAGAGAGAGAGAGAGAGAGAGAGATAGGGAAGTGGAGAGCGAGACAGAGAGAGAGATAGGAAAATAGGGAAATAGAGAGAGAAAGAGGGATAGCTAGCGAGAGAGAGAGAAAAAGAGATAGCGAGAGCGAGATCGAGAGAGAAAGAACGAGAGATAGGGTACGTAAACAGAGAAGAAACTATGGAACTAAAAGAGGCAAAGGGGTTTTGCCTGCTACATGCATTGCCATGTACACCTTGGAGTGCACGTATGTGTCTACCCATATAGGATTTGACCAATAAAGACGAGATTTTGACTCGGTGGTCTCCGTACACCTTTGGACCGAGGTGTACGGAGATTGGGCAAGACTAGAGAATGCGAGGTAGTTTACATTGTGAGGAGTATATATATATATATATATATATATATATATATATATATATATATATATATATATATATATATATATATATATATATATATATATATTAAAACAACATTTATAATCATTGTAGATGGCAACGTCATCAACTAACATGGAGGAAAAGATTACATGCTCGTGCACGCTCTGCAAGTATCAAATCCTGCGCAAGTGTAGGATATGTAATGAGCATGTGCACAAGTACGGAGAGTTTGCTAGAGAAACCGTACAGAATCTGTGATACGACTCCTACGGAACGGGCATTGATTTCTGTGACATAGCACCTACATCTGAGAGAGAGAGAAAAAAGATTATGCGTGAAGGTCCGATCAATATAGAGCCACGGATGGAAGCAGAAAAGGGCTTACAGATAGAAGACGATGGCATGGAGGAGATGCTGGATGCCTTCTTCTAGACAAGCGAGGAGAACGCGAACGAAGCAGCACCAGAAGCCGTGCGCCTATCTCCTAAAGACATGTTGAGGAAGTTGGCACGTCAACCAGTCTATGAAGGCGCCAAAATATCTCTGCTTCATGCTTGTCTGGCGTTTTTGAATCTTCAGACAGTGTACGGGTGGTCAGATGCAAGCATCACTGCTTTGTTTAGGTACGTAATTTATAAAAGAGATTTTCCGATTGTAACAGTGATGTGCAACTCGGAGAGATTTTTAATTTAATGTGGCTTAAATAGGTTATTGCGGGAGCAACTTCTCCCGGCTGGCAATGAAATGCCCCCCTCCAGGCCAGACGCAAAGCAACTTCTGACCTTAGTTGGCTTGGACTACAACAAGATTCATGCATGTCCAAATGATTGCATTCTTTTTCGCAATGAATTCGCAGATTGTCTATCGTGTCCTAAGTGCGGAGCAATGCGCTACAAACAAGATGCAGTTGGCGAGACAGTGCCAGCTAAAGTGTTGCGGCTAAACTTGTGCAAATAGATTCTACAAAGATTTGGACAGATGCGAGCGACACATTTGCTCTCCCCGAACATTGCGAGCAAGTGGTCTTTGTACCGGACCCTCGAGAGCGACAATGGTGGTTTGTGGTTCAGGTTGCTCCAAGAAATAAACAAGTATTTGAAGGGCAAGATCTCCTGGAGTCAGTCAGACGACGTCCATACTACTGTGACATTAGATGAGATGGACGAAGGTATGGCAGAGGAAGCTGACAGATATACGAGGGATGACGTAGACGAGCCAGAATTGACACTTGTAGATGAAGATGCAATGGATGAAGACAATCTACCAGAACGAGTTGGGGTAGAGTTATGTTTGCAATTAGAGATAGACGATGATACGGTGCAAGATCTTATCGATGATGCCTCACTCGTCGAGGCCTAGGTCTGTAAGTGTTTGTGTGAAGACGTTGATTTAAAATTAAGCTTAAATTTAATTTAAACAGTTGTGTTCTGAAGTTTTATTTTACTTTCTTTGTGCAGGACTTTAGTATGGCAGACCAGATTCCAGATCCCGCTTCCATGAGTGAAGATGCATTCATGGGCTTCGTTACATGGATGACGCCTGCTCAGATGGCAGAGGCTTCTTAGTACTGGGTAGCTAGAGGCACGGGTACTACGCCTCCGGCCTTCACACCGGAGGGTCCGACGCCTAGGGGGGGGACACCTACGGGGGGGAGGACGCCTATGGGTACGACGCCTGCTTCTCCCATCACGGCCGCTTCGACACCTAGGGGTGGGACAGAGGCGGGTATATCCTCATCTCCGCAGCACAGGCGCACTCGCCGATCTCGGCGATCGTCAGGTGGAGGTGGTGGTTGCTGTGGAGGAGGGTCCACAGATGCTTCGACCCCTCCTCGCTCACGAAACCCGTCCTACCAAGGCACACCTCTCGACACACCTCTCGGCACATCTCGGACACCTTGGGGGGTACACGATCCTAGTGACTCCAAGCTCTATACTGTACAGGCAGATGGTTCTGTTGACATGGATAGAGTTGGGACTGAGATGCGACAGCGGATTCGCCAGCTCACGGAGCTGCAGTTTTCGACCAGCCTTCTGACGTCTTGGGGTGATCAGGATGGGGCCAAAGTCAATTACATAGTGGAGACCATCCTGAGAGAGTACCAGCCTGCTCCGGGTTCTTCCGTTGTTCCGAGGAGGTGGATCAAGGGTGTTGCACGGGACACCGTGAAACATCGACGAGATGCAGCTCGTAAGGCTTTCAGGATCGGCTCGCCGAAGCCTTCGGGCATCCCACACGAGACGTGGCTGCAGATAAAGGAGGATGAGCGGACAACGGACAACGGTTCAGACAGCAGCGTGAGGCCGCGCAGGTACGACAGATGACCAGGGGGACATCTCATCTTGGCAGTGGAGGCTTCGACTCCTTTTGCTATGAGTTTGTGAGTTTCTAATCCAATCTTAACTATGGCGTTTTTTAAAACGCGATGAATCATGTATTCTTATTACTTTGATTTTTTTATAAACGCAGAATCTTGCGATGCATCGAGCTCTGTCACGCCAGGAGGAGTGAGATGGATATCGTAGAGGTATCTATGAAGTACTGAATGATCTTGAAGCTTCAGGAGAGCCTGTAGACTGGGAGGCCTTACAATCTCGCTGATCGCTTGAGGTGAGACGTTAATATGTGTGAGTTGATTTAATTAAGTAATTATATGTGAAGTAATATCCATACTAATTTTGTGAGTTGTCCTATGTGCAGGTTACGACGCTTAGTCATTAGTGGACCGGATTTCATATATATGCTTTGTGAGACACAGACACGCTTCTGTGTCTCTTTTTTGTACAGACAGTTATTGTCTCCCTTATGGTTATGATTATTGTCATTGTCATTGTATAGACATGGTTATTTCTCCTATTCTTGTATAGACATAGTTATGGTTCAGGTTTTGTTAATGGTTATGTTTAACTTTCTGGTTATGCTTATGGTTATTGTTAATTTTGTTTATGGTTATGGTTATCTAGATTATGGTTATGCTTTTAAGTTATGGTTATGGTTCGTTATGGTTATGCTTTTCAGTTGGTACGGTACTTGTCTTTCATTGGCCTTAAATCTCATGTGAGATTCTACATGGATAGCATGTAGGAGGCGTATACATGATATGGTTTTTTTTGAAAAGTTTATGTAAAAACAAAGGGAACTCTGCCAAAATTTTTGCGCGCGGGAGCATGGTTGATTTGGTGCTGCTTGCTTTCTTGGGCAGAGGGCAGGAAGTCTGGCTTTGGCTGTGTCCATCTTTTAACTGGGCACAGGCCAGGCTACCTGCCCTCTGCCCAAGAATTTTTTTTATGTTATGGTCGTTGCTATCTGCGTCTATATCTGCGTCGCAAATAGCGACAGGTTCACAGGGACACGGATATCGACTCACATAGCGACGTAGTGCGTTGATATCTGCGTCGATGACACCTTTTTTTGTTGTAGTGATCTTAATATGGAAGAGAAATCTCAGCTTCATTTGGTACTTCACTCACATGTATCGTCTATGGTACTAGAGCCCTAGAGGTTCCCAGTGTGCGCGCTTTTTCTTGAAAAGAAAAAAACCCAAGGCATACAAAATAAGCACACACATCAAAATTGAATCACTGTGAAAAGACTTTGGGGGGTCAAAGAAAAGGAAATAAGTCAGGCGATGATTTCATGAGCAATTCCTTCTATCGTAGCTTAACTACAAGGTCTTCTAGGTATAGCCTCTAGTCAGCCCTTGGACATGAAATACTTGGCTCTCGCTATTAAACAACTTAATTGACCAGAGAAAATTGAGAAGCTTGCCCATGCTATTTATAGTCGATCTTTAGTGCCTTTCGATCGTTAAATTAGCGACCCCAGACTTGTTTATTGTTTTTACCTTTACAATTGTTTATGCGTTTGATTATATTTCCATTTAATGTTATTGCTGACAAATGGTTTAAAATTTTGTTACCAATCAAATTGTCTGCCTACTACTGCATATGCTTTTTAATTGTATATGAGAATGCAATTATTGTGCCAATGTTGTTCGATTTTGTAGTTGAAGAAGGCTAAGGACATTCATCTCAAATGCTCTTCCACCTCGCTGAACGAGCTTCAACTCAATAGCTTCTGAGGACGAAATCTACATCAAAAAGGGGGGCATGTTAACCCTCACACACATTCCTATCACCTAAGATGGACGCTGTATTATTTATTTGGCAGAGTCAGGTACCGAGCTTGTCGATCTTGTAAGGTTTCCAGTTTTTGAAACCTTAAAGGTTGTATAAAGCTTAATCAAACTGATATGATTATTGAAAAAGAAATGTAGAATTGTCCGACCATGGAAAATATTGGTATTTTTGGAATCTTAAGCACAACAAACCCTGGGCTAGAAATTTTCAGAATTGAATTCTGATAAAAATTGGCATAGTTTTGATCCCTGGAAGTTTACACTGTGAATTGAATAAATTAAGAAAAATTGAAGGGTTACAGTAATCATTTAAGCATAGACTTTATTAAAGGTCTCCCAGATATTTACAAGATATTTACCAATTAAGCAAAAATAGGTCAAATTAAAGCAAAATTGACATTTTTAAAGCTGACAGGTAATGAGAGGGTCATCATTGACCTGCCATGGACTCATTTAGCAGCAAGGGGCGTTTTTGGACTTGCTGGGGTTTGCTTGAACTTCAAGCAACTGCCTTTTACAGCCTGTAAGAGCTTGTGAGTGCCAGAAAACTATAAATAGGACCCCTTGCTTCATAATTTGAGAGACTCAGAGCCTTAACACACTCTCTCTCATCTAGAGAGACCGCTACGTAGAAATCACTAGAGATTAAGCTCTAGTTGATTGACTTAAACGGTAATTAGCCTAATCCTTCTTAATTAGCAAGGTTAGATTAATCTATTTTCTTAATCAATAAAGATTAGGCCTATGTATACTCTTAAAACCTCTCTTAATTAATTATTCTCTGCTGATTGTTGTAATTAAGCTTGGTAATGTTAAGCTAATTAATTATTCTATCATATTAGGACTGAAATTAGCCAAATTAACCATGAATTAATGGGAAATATACTAATTAAGCTTAAATTAAGTTGAGGTAATTATCAGAGCTGTGTTAGACAGTCATTAAGCTAGGAAAATTATCCTATAATTTTTTGAGTAATTTTCCTAATTAATTAGGCAGAATTACACAGTTTTTTAGAGAAAATTAAAGGGAAAAATAATCAAACTAATCCCAAATGCTGTGAGATATTTATCAGTGGTTAATTAGGTGTTCAAAAATCTATCATAATTAGGAGAATGTCAGATAATTAATCTAGCTAATTACTTTAGCAGAAATACTCTATTTTTGGAGCAAATTAAATAGGGGAAATTAGTAAAATGATTTCAAATGCTGTGAGATATTTATAAGTGGTTAATTAGATGTTACAAAACCCGTGATAATTAGGAAAATCTTAGATAACTAATCTAGCTAGTTACTTTAGCAGAAATACTCTGTCTTTTGAGAAAATTAAATAGGGGAAATTAGTAAACTGATTTCAAATGCTATAAGATGTTTATTAGTGGTTAATTAGAGTTTAAGTAACCCGTGATAATTAGGAGAAGCTCAGATAATTAATCTAGCTAATTACTTTAGTAGAAATACTCTGTTTTTGGAGCAAATTAAAGAGGGGAAATTAGTAAAATGATTTCAAATTCTATAAGATATTTATAAGTGGTTAATTAGATGTTAAAAAACCCGTGATAATTAGGAGAATCTTAGATAACTATTCTAGCTAATTACTTTAGCAAAAATACTATGTATTTTGAGAAAATTAAATAAGGGAAATTAGTAAACTGATCTTAAATGCTGTAAGATGTTTATTAGTGGTTAACTAGGTTTGGTGTATGGGCACCTGGAACCTTGGGTGGGGGTTTATCCACTCCGGATTTGAATAAGGAATGGGTGCCGTTTTTCACCCTTAGGTGGTCTTGAGACAAGAAGAGTACTAGTCATGGTTATTATGGACAATGTTTTGATTGACAGTACCCTGTCTTAAGTTTAAAGATGTTTGTGTTCTAAAAGAATTCTTTCAATATTGTCTTTAATAATTGATTGAAGGAATTACTGTGTGACGGAACGTAAAAGAAACCATTATTTTAAATGTTCAAACAACGTGATAGTAATTAGAAATTAAATGAATCATGTGTGAGTGCGGGGTGGTAAGTGGGGATTGACTAAGGTTGTCAATCAAGGAAGGGTGGACCTGATTAGTCAGGTAACTATCCATCCCTGCGCACTAAAACGTTTAGAAAAATTCTTCACTTGGAAGACGAGTCCACCAGCGGCGGCTGTGCCCTCACATTTGTTAGGGGGAAAAAAGCGTTGGTTGAGAATACCTTAGCCCAATTGTGGCAGTTATAGGGCTGAAATAGTTTTTTTGAATTTTACTACGTTGTCCCGTTTCTGCTGCAAGACAGGACTAGGTCTTCTTCTAAGGCTATATATAGACCCAAGCCATTGTCAATGGTAAAGGTCTATTCCTTGGATTCTTTTTTGTTTAGAGACTTTGATTTTTATTAGACCTAGAGACCTGTCAAGGATCCCATCCCGATCTTGGTATAGGCGGGTTGGAGACATTACAAGTCCAATAGGAAAAGGATAAGAGTGATTGCCGATGAGAGGCGCACTCTAGCTAGAACATTCAAAGGATTAGTTGGCTAAGCATGCGCGCCCAAGTGTGAATGGGGTGAACTCATATAGAATTCAACTAAACCTAAAATTCACGTGTTGTCATAAAATCTAATATCTAATATCTAACCAACCCAAATGATTTTCTTATATTAAATTGATCACTTAATGTGGGAGAATAAACGGGAACAATTGTTAAGATATAGACATTTGCTTATAGATCTATCTCAACACGGGGCCAATGGTAAAGGGGCTCAAATGAGAGATGGTCTATCAAAGAGCAAGGCTAACTAATGGAGCATAAGACCTTAGGGTTAGCTTCATTGAAGACCTCCAATAATGTGTGTAAAAGGCCTTTGACCTTAGGTAAGCTAGGGCTGAGCTTGCGGCAAGAGAACCCGACCCAGCTCGAGGTGCTTGTCCTGCTTGTCATGCTTGATGACTAAGGTGCTTGAGGTGCTTGAGATGCTTGAGGTGCTTAATTATTGAGATGCTTGAGGTGCTTGACATGCTTGAGATGCTAGGGTTGCACTTAAGGTGAGAACCTAGCCCAAGCTTAAAGTGCTTAACGGCCAAGCTTGTGGTGGGAACTGGGCCTATGTATGAGGGGCTTGAGGTGTCAAAAAGTCAAATATTAAATCCCTACAAGGAGGGGGCGAGCCCTACATGAGGGAGGATGAGAGAGAACACCCACACACTCACACAAGGCATGCATGGTACAAAGAAAGCAAAAGGGACACTTGTCAAGTTCCTCCTCATGTTTCCCTCATGGTGTGCCTGAAGCCTATTGGTTGGCCACCCAAGGGGTCCAATAATAATTTAGGAGATTTAATTAAATGATTTATCATTTATCTAGCCCTCTCTCTCAAAGGGGAAAGGGGGACACTTGTCTCAAGGCTACCCTTGCTGCTTGTAATGCCTCATGCTTGTGATTGGCTAGGCCTGGAGGGGTCCAATGAGCTTCAAGCATGAGCTACAAGGGGGGGTCGACCCAAGAAAGCTAGGGGGTTGCTTAGGGGGTATACTCACCCACACACACTCACAAAAAATCTCATTGTGTGCTATGCAAAGTGCAAGAGCTCCCTCTCCTTCTCCAAGCAAGTAGAGGTTGAGAGCCTACACCAACACTCTTGGATATGGAGTGCAAATCCAACCAAGAGCCATGCTTCAATGCTTAAGCTTTCCATCTCCTTCTTCTTCATTACTATGCTATTATGTATGTTAGTAACAAGAGTTATGATAAGTGAGGAACTAATTCTTTCTCCTACGAAATGTTTCTTCTTCCTCTTCCCTACCCTCATTCCCTGCTAGCTCTCTCCACCTTCGAAGGTGTTTGAGGTCTTGGGACTGAGTCTTGGGATAGTTAAAGCTTTCTTCGAGTTTATGTTATGTTTGTGATGCATGAAGCTTTCCATCTTCATTGCATCACCTAGGTCACAAGGAACACAAAGATTGTATTGTAACAAGTCTCTCTTAATGATGGGAGAAATCATAATACAAATGCCTATTGGAGGGGGGACCGGGCTCCACATAAATCCGGTCCTCAACTGTTATCATGTTCTCTAAATTCTCTCTCTTGCAAAAGTATTGTTCATGCCAAGTTAACTAATTGCTATGATTATGTTGCTATCTTCAATTATGTTCACCCGCTATGCTCACAAAGTCATTTCTCAAAAGTACTCTCATTAATTTCCGCTACTCTCAAATTAAATAGGCCAATTCCATTAGATTGGTATCATAGCATTTGGTTTCTCTTTTCTTGCTTAAGAAGAGAGGTCCTTAAGTAGCCTATAAATGGTTGATGTTGTTAATTATATTAGGGTAAGTGAAACAGGGATCTATTATCGGTTTTGTTGAGCCCACTATGTGGGGGATGGTGCACACCTCGGGAGATTTGGACTTCATAATGGAGTCTTTTTAGACTTGCCTACGGCTTTACCATGATTGAGCCATAAGAAGTCTTTTTAGACTTGCCTACGGCTTTACCATGATTGAGCCATAAGAAGTCTGAAAGGAGCTAGCCCTCGGCAACTCTCCTATGTTAGACCTACTCCTCTACTCTCTATAATTAACCACTTCGAGCCGTGGGTGTAGATACTTAAGAGGCGATTTTCAAAGGCTAAGAGGAGTGGCAACTAAGGTTTTGAATTGCCAAAGCATACACTAAGTACATACATAAATTTTGTTAGCATGGCTGACAAAAATCAAGAGAGTAGAATGAACATTGATAGCTTTGATTTTTCACATGAAGGTGCTAATGATGATGCTCCCATGTTTGTGAATTATCTCATCACTAGGTTGCAGCAAGCTATGGGCAACCCTGCTTTGCAAGCCGAAGTTACTCAACAACTTCGTACTTATGGAATTTCCCTTCCTCTCCAAGAGGAGAGAGAGCTTAGGAGGCCTCTTGAAGAGACCCCCAAAAGAAGACTCTGTCCCATTCGAGAGGAGGAATCCAAAGAGCAAGAATCAATGAAAGTTTAAGTTCCTCTAAAGATGTGGCTCCACGAAAACGGCGGTGTAGACGATCGCCCATTCCTCCCAAGAGGAAAAGATCAAGACATAGTCCTTCTCCTCATCACTCTGAAGGGAAAGAGAGGAAACAAAGGAAGAAAAGGGCTAGGAAGAGGTCACCCTCTTCTCCTTCTTCTTCACCTTCCTTCTCTTCCGACGAAAGTTATGGCTCTTCTCCTAGAGAATACAAGAGGGGAGGATATCACAAATCATTTCCTGCATGGCGAAGGTCACAAAAGCTAAAGAAGTTCAAGGAGGGAGGAAAGAGTATCTCTTTTCTCACCTATGATGGCACCTTCGGTGCTACTGACAAATGTTGGCCTTCATCCAACAATTTAATGCGACCTTTGGAGATGAGGGCTTCACAGAGTCCTCCAAGCTACGCCATGTAGCTATGCACTTCCAAAAATCAGCTCGTCAATGGTGGGCTAGCCTTCGTGGCAATGGTGAAGCCCCAAAGACATGGAAAACTCTATGAGTTTTGATCATGAAGAAATTGTTACCATATACATGTGGTAGTGATGTGTGTGAACACACTAGGACCGCCGGGGCATTTTTTCCCTCTTTAGGAGGTTTTTTCCCCCGTGCATTGTATATACGCCCATCACTCTAGGGCTATCTATCTTTCCATTGCACACTAAGTAAAACACTCTCTATTGTGTGCCTTGAGCTTCCTTCGTCTTCTCCAAGCTGTGTGTGTTTCTCTGCAACCCTAATTCCAACAATTGGTATCAGACCAGGTCACGTCCTCCCGGTCTTAGTCGCCAGCTGCTCCAGCACACGCCTGCGCACTTTCTTTGATTTCAGTGAGATTTGGCGAGCGTTCGCAGGTCGACAAATATTTTGGGTAAGCTCGAAGAGCTTGGTCTGCTCAGAATTTTGATTTGGGCTCATTTCGGCCTCCGTTTCCACTACAGGCAGTACTGCGCAGGCTATTTTGTCATTTTGTGCAGAATTTCTGTCGGTGCCATTTTTTGCATAACAGGTGCCTTATAGTCTTCTACGGTTTGTGCTATATAGCACAGGTTGTTCCCGCTCCATTTCCCCTATTTTCGGGCAGTTTTCACATTAGGTGCAGCATTTACCATGGCTGACAACAACAACACAAATGTGTTCAAGATGTTTGCTGTTGAGGACAGGTTGGATGGGGACAACTACCCTATGTGGGCTTATATGATGCAACATGTTCTTGTGTCAAAGGGTGTCTGGAACATTGTGCAGTGCATTGATGTACGTCCTGGTTCTGAGGATGTAGGTGATGTTGAGGATGTTGCAGGTCTTGCTGCAAGGATTGCAACTGTTAGAGTTGTTTTGCCTACGGTAGAACAAGCTCGTTGGGATGTTAAGGATGCGCATGCTCATGCATTGATTGCATTGTCTGTGAAGCGCACCATTGTTCCTCACATCCGTTCAGCAAAATCTGCAAAACAGGCTGGGGATATTCTAGCAGGTCTTTATGCAAGCCGCAATGAGGCTAAAATTTCTTTGCTGCGTAAAGAGCTGGAGTCGAAGATTATGCATGAGGAAGATGATATGGACACTTTCCTTGCTAGTGTCAAGGATATCAATGAGCAGCTTATTTCTGCAGGTGAAGTCATTTCGAACAGTTCCCTTGTGCAGACTGTCCTTGATGCCTTACCAGATTTCTACCGGACTTTTGCTAGTACTTGGAGACTGATGACCCAAGGAAATCCTGAAGTTGTCAAGTTTGATGCATTATGCACATTGCTGTTGCAAGAGTCACTTTCTAGAAAAAATAGGACTAGGCAGCGTGCAGTTGAACAGGCTTTTATTGCTTCACAAAGAAAGGGTGGTAACATTAATGCAGCCACTTCTTATGGTTCTGCTGCGAGTGGAAAAAATTCTGTTCCTAATGCTTCTGCTGGAGACACTTCGTTTGGAAATTCTGGTGATAAGGGCAAAAAGAAGATGCGTTGCCATTATTGTAAAGCCAATGATCACTCGATCAAGTCGTGTCCTAAGTTGAAGGCCAAAGAGGCTAAGAAGAAAGAGGGTGGTTCCAATGCAAATGCTGGTTCCACTACAAATGCAGCCATTGTTGAGTCTTCTGTGAAAGGAGACTGTGTTGCTGATGTTGATGCAGAATGGGCTTTTAGCGCAGAGTGCACTTACAATCCTGCTGTCCATGATGCATGCTTGTCAGTTGCTGCAGATTCACATGTGTGGTATTTCGACAGTGGTGCTACAAAACACATTACCTCACATCGTGACTTGTTTACCTCTCTCGAGCCTCTTATCCAGTTCAGGGAGTTGGAAAGATTGTGCTCACTGCTCCTAATGGCAGTTCCTTCACACTTGTTGATGCACTTTATGTACTTGGGATCAAGAAGAATCTCTTGTCTGTATCTGCACTTGCTAGACTTGGACTTGTAGTCAAATTTGTGGATGACAGATGTACAATTCATGATCTCAGTTTTGGTGATGAAATTGTTGCATCTGGGCTTTTGTGACATGGGTTGTATAAGCTCACTTTGTATGACAAGTTTGGACAAAATTTTGCAAATGCTGTTGCAGATTCAAGGGCTATTTCAGATGCAAAACTTTGGCATGCACATTTTGATCATCTGAATTTTGCTAGTTTGCTGTGTTTGCAGAAATCTGATATGGTTGCTTCTTTGCCACCTCTTGAAGCACTTGTCAAACATGTTTGTGAAGGCTGTATTTTGGGTAAGATGCAGCGTTCTAAGTTTCCAAAGGATGGTTCAGTTCGGGCCACATGCAGGTTGCAGCTTGTGCATAGTGATGTTTGTGGGCCCATGCAAACTCCGTCCTTGGGCAATTACGTGTACTTCGTGACTTTCATTGATGATTACTCCAGGAACGCATGGGTATTTCCGCTTAAAGCGAAGTCCGACGTTTTTATGTGCTTCAAACAATTTCTGGCTATGGCTGAAAATGTCTCGAAATGTACTATGGGCACCCTCCGTTCCGATCGAGAGGGGGAGTATATGTCTCATGAATTTAATGCATTTCTGGATAGTCGTGGGATAAAACACCAATGTACAGTGCCTTATATACCTCAACAAAATGGTGTTGCTGAGAGGAAAAACAGGTCACTGACGTAAATGGCACGATGTATGGTCAAAAGTCAAGTTTTGCCGCATTCTTTTTGCTTGAGGCCATCATGTGTGCCACTTATGTACTTAACAGGTGTCCTACAAAAGCTTTGCAATCTATTACTCCATATGAAGCATGGCATGATAGAAAGCCTTCTATTGAGCACATGCGTGTTTTTGGCTGTTTGGCATATGCTTTGGTGCCACAAGTGCAACGCAGAAAATTGGATGATAAGGCTGTCAAATGTATTTTTGTTGGTTATAGTACTAAAATCAAAGGTTATAGGTTGTATCATCTGCAAACAAAATGTATTCTGGTTTCACGGGATGTAGTGTTTGTGGAAGATTCTGTTCAGCCCTTGCTGTCATGTACTAGAGACAGTAATGTAAGCTCACAGGACATTTATGACACTTTGTTGCCTCTTTTCAGTGGTGGAAATACGAATGTAAGTTCCAATGAGGCAAATGTACAGCCTATGGGGGTTTCTGAAAATGCTTTAGATCAGCCTATTACTGATGCAGATGTACATGATGAGGAAAGGGCTGAAAATGAGCAGGCTAGAGGAATGCCAAAATGGCTGGTGCACACTTTGCGTGACAGTAAATTGGATGCACCTTTGTCTAGTCGTACTCGTTCAGGCTCTCGCCATGCATCTTATGCATCAGATTGTTATGCTTTGGCTGTGTCTAGCTTACATGAGGTTGAGGAGCCTCTGACTTTTGATGAAGCACAAAATTCAAAAAATTGGATGGCTGCCATGCAATCACAATATGATGCACTTATAGAAAATGACACATGGACTTTATGTGATTTGCCTCCTGGCAAAAAGGCCATTGGTACAAAGTGGATTTACAAGTTGAAGCGCAAGCCGGATGGTGAGATCGATCGCCATAAGGCTCAACTTGTTGCAAAGGGTTATGCACAACAAAAAGGCATAGATTATGAAGAGACTTTTGCTCCCACTTGTCGTATGACTATTGTGCGTTTTCTATGTGCATTGGCAGCTCATTTTGGTTGGGATGTACATCAATCAGACATTGTTACTGCTTTCTTGAATGGTGACATATTTGAGGAAGTTTATGTAACGCAGCCTCGCGGTTTTGTCATAAAAGGACAAGAGGACAAAGTGTGCAAATGTAACAAGGCTTTGTATGGGTTGAAGCAATCTCCTCGTGCTTGGTATGAGAAAGCTGACACTCATTTGGTCAAACAAGGCTTTCGTAATAGTCCAACAGAAAGCACATTGTATGTAAAGCGTGAGGGTGATGTACTTCTCATGGTGGTTCTTTATGTTGATGATTTGCTGATCACTGGACCAAATGAGAGACACATTGCTGAATTTAAGGCTGATTTGAATGCTACTTTCAAGATGAAATATTTGGGGCTGTTGCATCATTACTTGGGTATACAATTTAAGCAGTGTGATGGTGGTATTACCTTGTGTCAGAAAAGTTACATAGAGACATTGCTATGTAAGTTTGGACTTGAGGATTGCAAACCTATTGCCACTCCCATGGAAACAGGTTTGAAGTTGAGTCTACATGATGCTGGTGATCCTGCTGATGTCACTCTTTACCAAACTGCTGTTGGCTGCCTCATTTATGTATGCAACACGAGGCCGGATATTCAGTTTGCAGTCTCACAGGTCAGCAGAGTTATGCATAGCCCAGGGTCTAAGCATTGGCAGGCTGTCGAGAGGATTTTCCGCTACCTTAGTGGCACTTTACATCTTGGCTTGTTTTATCCCAAGGGGGGATCATTGCCGCCAGACTTACATGCTTTTTCGGACTCAGATTGGGCTGGTTGTTTTGACACGCGAGTGTCCACAAGTGGTTTTTGTTTCATGCTTGGCAGTTCATGTATATCATGGTTGAGCAAGAAGCAACCTACTGTGGCCACTTCGAGTTGTGAGGCTGAGTACAGGGCAGTCTTCACAGCTACGATTGAGTGTGTATGGCTCAGACGCCTTATGGCTGATTTGGGTGTTGGACAGGACACTGCCAACACTATCTACACTGATAGTTAGAGCGCATTGGCAGTTGCGAGGAACCTAGTTTTTCATGCTCGCACAAAGCACTTGAGGTGCATTACCACTATGTCAGGGAGAGGCTCTCAGCAGGAGAGATCAACTTGGATTAGGTGCGAACAGAGGACAACCTTGGAGATCTTTTCACAAAGGCATTGTCTCGTGAGAAGCTTGAAGCTTTCCGCAAAGCTTTGGGCTTACTCCCCTTTGTGGACTGATCCTGTCCTCAGGGCATGGCACTTCCCTTTACTCATGTGCCAGCTCTCGTTCACCGCATCACTCCAGGGGGGATTTGTTACCATATACATGTGGTAGTGATGTGTGTGAACACACTAGGACCGCCGTGGCATTTTTTCCCTCTTTAGGAGGTTTTTTCTCCCGTGCATTGTATATACGCCCATCACTCTAGGGCTATCTATCTTTCCATTGCACACTAAGTAACACACTCTCTATTGTGTGCCTTGTGCTTCCTTCATCTTCTCCAAGTTGTGTGTGTTTCTCTGAAACCCTAATTCCAATAGCAATTCCTTGCAAGCGATGCGAAGGACAAAGTGCTTACCGAATGGCGTAGCTTGAAGCTCCTCTCCCATGAGTCTATCCACAAATATGTAGACAAGTTTTGGGATTTACATCTCAAGGCTACTGTCTTTCAAAAGATAGACTTTGCCGAGCAAAGGTAGCAATTCTGTGCGGGATTACCTGAAGAGATGGCTGAATACATCAACTCTCAATGGCCTGGTACTATTAGCGAAGTAATCCATCACACCATGGTTGCTTCACACATCAATTTCCATCAAGGGGCTAGACGTAATGTCAAGCCCATGGAAAACAAAGACAAAAATGATGCAAAGGGGAAAACTAATGTTCAAAATACTTCCCAAGTCAATTCCAACAACAACAACAATCGATCCAAGGAGAAGGGAGTTTACAAAGGTAAAAACAAACTCTCTCCTGAAGAGCTTGAAGCTTTTCAGCAAGGACCATAAGTGTTTCAATTGTGGGGAGCAAGGACATGGCTATCGTTCTTGCCCCAAGAAGAATACTCGCAATGAGACTCCTAGGGCTTCCACCATCAAAGCTCCAAAAGAGGATGCTCATTGCAAACGATCATCACTTTCCTATGCTTGGGGAAAGGTAAGAGAGCATGATGCCTTCATCTTGTTTGACCCTGGCTCTACTCTCAACTTCATATCAAGGAGTTGGCCACCAAGTTGGGCATTCAAGCTTTTGAGATGGGAGATATAGTAGTGGCTGATGCAGCTTTCAAGGGACAACAAGCCTCCGTTACTCCTTTGATTGGGAAGTTGAGGCTTCATGTCCAAAGCTATGTCGACAAAGAAGACTTCTTCATCTCTCCTCTCCAATATGAGGATGTTATCCTAGGGGCACCATGGTTTGATCACATGGCTGCCAACATGAAGTTCCCTGAAAGGAAAATCTACTTCACCTACAGGGGAAAGAACATGTATATAGATGCTAGTGAGCGTGGTCGAACTATTCCACTTGTAAATCCTCTTGGTTTTGATAAGTCAATGAAGAGCTTAGTTTCTGTGTACATGATTTTTGTCAAAGAGTCTCTAAAAGATACTAATGTTTCATCAAATGTAAATGGTAGGAATCAACAAGAGTTAGACTTGTCTAATTTTCTAAAAGGATTCCAAGATGTGTTCATCGATGATATCCCTATGGACTTACCTCCAAAACAAGGGGATGATGACCATCGCATTGAGCTCCTTCTTGGAAGCTCACCACCTAACAACCCTCCTTATCGAGTCTCACAAGCTCAACAAGAGGAGATCATGAGGCAAGTACAAGAGCTGGTAGACAAAGGGATGGTGAGGCCTAGTGAAGGGTAAACACATGTTGCTCTCACTCTCTACTTAGCCGTGCGAGAACACTACCTAGAACTCTCTAGAACTCCACCTCAAACCTACATAAGAGGACCTCCTCTCATGCTTGTAACCAATTTCCATTTTTCTCATAATCTAAGCTCTGTAGCTCTATTTACTCATACGTGTATTTTTCTCTCTCTTACTAGTCTTCATGCAATGAATGGTTCTAGTGTGTATCCACTGTAGAAATCCCTACAACTGGTATCAGAGCCATAGGATCAAGGCCAATCTAAATCCTCATCATTAGATCTAAGAGTAGGTGGCTTCCTTTCTCTCTCTCTCTCTCTACCTTTAGTGACTCCACTAGTCAAGTAAGTAGGTGGCCTCCTTTCTTTCTCTCTCTTCACCCACTTTACCTCTTCTTCCTTGGCTGAGAATAAGCCTCAAAACAGCTCGTGGGCTGCTCTAGAAGCTCTCCATTGCTGCACTTCATCCTCTCCATTGTCTCTCAACCCTCTCTACACACTCTACTAGCATCTCTACTAGCTAGCGACCCCATCTCTTGCATCCGTGAGCTACATCATTGAAGAAATCTCAAATCTGGAATTTCTGTACTATTGCGGACCAGCAAGCTTTCCATTAAATCTTGAGGTCATTCATTGCCTCCCCAAGCCCTCATATGCACTAGGAAGCCATTGGCAACGGACTAGCTAGTATTACTAGCTATTTGCCTTGTTCCATTGAGCCTTCTCGAGCCATTCTCAAGGTCACTTTCATTTTCAGATCTGGAATTTCAGCAAGCCAACCTTGGAGTTTTGAGGCCATAGCTCATCAAGAAAGGTGTTTTTTAACACCTCCGGCAAGCTCTCTACTACTAGCAACTAGTCTACATCAAGGAAGGAGCTATTTGAGGAGCAAATACACCATTGAAGGACTGATTTGCAGAGATTTTTCAGCACTCGAGAAGGCAAGGAAGCTTCAAATAAAAAAAACCAAGCTCACTACACAAGGCATTCAAGACGGGTAACTTTGCTATCATTCTCCATTGTCGCATTGCCATTTGCTTCATTGTAAAGGGTTAGACACCATCAAGAGAGTCTCTTGATAGGACCTCCCTTGCATTACAAGTTCATTGCCACACACATCATGGGCAAAGACGGCATATGCATGTTTCATGGTGTAGGTTTTCATACATGGCAAGTCAAGGTGAAAGGTTATCTAATGAGAAAGGGCTTATGGAATGTAATCACCAAAGAGGGGGAAGATGAAACTCAACTCACTCCTGCACAACAAAGGGAATTGCAATTAAAGATGAAAAGGCATTGGGCATTCTCCTCACTAGTGTAGCGGATGATATCATACACCATCTAGATCAAGCTACCTCTTCTAGAGATGCATGGGAGATTTTAGAGAGAACCTTTGGTGCTAAATCAAAGCATTCAAAAATATCTCTAAAAATGCAATTATATGGGCTTACTACTTCTAATAAAAAACATGCTAGAGGGAGTTCCAAACATGGCTCATTGAAAGTCTTTGAATATGATGACATTTTGTAGTTTCCCAACTCCTATGTTGGATCCTTGTATTGAAGTCTTAATCTTTTGTGAGCCATCATGTTGTATCAATGTAGATCATAGATGTTGTATCCATTGAGAACCATCATCACATTTGAACCTTGATCTTGTATCCAATATTTTGTATCAATGTTGGTCATAGGTGTTGTATCCATTGAGAACCACCATGAACCGCATTTCTTCTTGCAAGTGAACCTTAGGAAGTTCAAGCATGTGTTTAAGAGGGAGATTGAAGGGTAAACACATGTTGCTCTCACTCTCTAATTAGCCGTGCGAGAACACTACCTAGAACTCTCTAGAACTCCACCTCAAACCTACATAAGAGGACCTCCTCTCATGCTTGTAACCAATTTCCATTTTTCTCATAATCTAAGCTCTGTAGCTCTATTTACTCATACATGTATTTTTCTCTCTCTTACTAGTCTTCATGCAATGAATGGTTCTAGTGTGTATCCACCGTAGAAATCCCTACACCTAGTTCCTCCTCCTTTTTGTTCTCTAGTCCTTTTAGTGCAAAAGAAAGATGGTACATACCGTATGTGTGTGGACTATCGAGCACTAAACCATATCACTATCAAAAACAGATTTCCCGTACCTCGGGTAGAAGATCTGTTTGATAAGCTACAAGGCTCTACCTACTTCAGTAGGATTGACCTTAAGAGTGGCTATCATCAAATAAGGATAGTGGATGAAGATATCTTAAAGACTGCGTTTCGCACAACGATTGGTCTTTATGAATATCTAGTCATGCCTTTTGGCTTGACCAATGCACCAGCTACGTTCAATCGTTTGATGGAGAAAATTTTTAGACCATACTGCAAATTCACTGGAGTGTTCTTTGATGATATCATCATCTACTCCAAGTCTTTGGAGGAACATAAGCAACATCTCCAAGTGATTTTTCAAGCATTGAGGGAGAATAAGTTTTTTCTCAACCAAAAGAAAAGCGAATTCTTCCTTCAAGAGATTCAATACCTAGGTCATATTATCTCTAAAGATGGTAATGGATCCATCAAAGTTAGAGGTAATAAAAGCATGGCCTAACCCAAGGAACCTACATGAGCTAAGAAGCTTTGTTAGTATGTGCGCATACTATAGATGCTTCATAGCAAAATTCTCTCAAGTAGCAGGACCACTACACGACTTCACTAAGAAGAACATTAAGTTTGTATGGACTGCTAAGGAGCAAAATGATTTTGAAAATCTCAAAGAGAAGCTTAATTCCCAACCAGTCCTCATGCTTCCGGATCTCTCAAAGCTATTTGAGGTCCAATGTGATGCTTGTGGTGATTGCCTTGGAGCAGTTTTGCTTCAAGAAGGGCATGCCATAGCATATGAGAGCCGAAGGCTCAATATTGATGAACGAGTCTTGGGCATTTATGAGAAAGAGCTTTTAGCTGTTCTACATACCCTAGACACATGGAAGCACTACCTATTGGGGACTCCATTTATCCTACGAACCGACCACCAAAGTCTCAAGTATTTCATGACGCAAACCAAGCTTTCCGACAAACAAATGAGGTGGGAAAATTTTCTTTCGCAATTCAATTTCCGTATTGCTCACATAGCTGGTAAGCACAATCAAGTGGCCGATGCACTTTAACGATGACCCAAAGTTAATGTGGTGTCTATAGCTACTCACAATGATCTATCCTCTATGATAGATGAGTATGCTACTGACCTTGACTTTAGAGACATAATGTCAGCCCTTGCTTTGGGGAAGAAAGAGGAACCATTCACCTTGCAGGATGGTTATCTTCTCCACGGCAATAGGCTATGTGTTACCCATTCCCTTCGTGAGAAAGTTATGCATGAATCCCATGCTCCTCCATATGCGGGGCATAGAGGTATTCAACCTACTCTCTGAGGAGTAGAGACGTACTTCTATTGGCCTACCATGAAAGTGGACATACAAGAGTATGTTTCAAAATGTGTAGTATGCCAAAAGACCAAGTATGATAGAGGGAAGCAACCTGGATTACTCCAGCCATTGCCTATCCCAAATTCACCATGGGAGAGTATATCCATGGATTTCATCTTTGGATTAACCAAGTCTATCCATGGGAATACATGAATATGGACAATAGTTGACATGTTTATCCAGCAAGCACATTTTGTTCCTGTCAAAAAGACTATAAGGCACATCAAATGGCAACTCTCTTCATATATCATATTTTCAAGCACCATGGAATACCCACATCCATTGTGTCAGATAGAGATCCTAGAATGACCAGTAATTTCTGGAAAGTTCTCTTTGAAAATCTAGGAACAAGATTGAATTTCTCTTCAGCCTATCACCCACAAACGGATGGCCAAAGTGAGATAGCCAATCTTACGATACTCGATCTACTCAAGACTTATGTTACCGAAGTAGATCAACACTCACAATGGGAAAAGTACTTACCTCTTGTAGAGTATGCCTACAATAATACTGTACATACTTCTACGGGAAAAGCACCTTTTGAGATCATTGAGGGAAGACCTAAAAGTCCCTTGCTACTCAAAGTACATGGGAAGATCTTCGCCGCCGATGAGTATAGCTGTGACCTACAAAAATCTTTTCAAAAGATTAGGGAGGATCTCTCAACAAAGGCAAAAAGCTGCTGCTGATAAGCACAGAAGAGCCTTAATGTTCAAAGAAAATGATTGGGTCTTACTCAAGTTTCCTAAGGCTTGAATAAGGCAAACGACGGGCAAAAATCCTACGGGCCATCAAAAGTATTATGCTAAACTAGCAAAAAGATACTATGGTCCTTTCCAAATCTTGAAGCCCATCAATGAGATGGCTTATCAACTCAGGTTGCCCAACCATTGGCTCATACACAATGCCTTTCATGTAAGCCTACTTAAGCCCTACAAAGGAGAGCCACCAAGTGAACCAATTATTGAAGACCCTCCCGAAGTTGAAGACCAAGAAGAGGTGCTACAACCCGAAGCTGTCCTTCGGCATGAAGAAAAGGTACTACGACATGGTAAGATTATCCGACAGTATCTTATTAAGTTCAAAAATTATCCTTTTGAAGATGCTAGATGGATGCAAGGAATACAGCTTAAGGATAGATGAACCTTGTCAATGCTTACAATGCTACATTAGAGTAAGCAAATGTACAAATTTCTTTTAAATGACTCGTGTTTTTGTCTTATAGGACTAGTCCTCTTTTTAATTGTGCACAAATTAACTAAGTATGCATGCTTAGAATCATGTTTGTGATGACGACGTCTCTCAAACACCAAGTAGAATTTGTCACTCTACTTTGGGAGAATGAAATGGACTAAAGAGCAGACATGCTTGCGGCAGCTATGTCTCCCAAGCACCAAATGGATTAGTCATCCATCTTGGAAAGATGTCGTAGGGTAAAAAAGGGATCCTCTACCCGTCGCTAAGTAAAATTGACTAATGACTAAGGCTTTATCTCTTCTACCTCATAGTTGAGGACGACTATGATTTCAAGAGAGAGGTAATGTCATAAAATCTAATATCTAATATCTAACCAACCCAAATGATTTTCTTATATTAAATTGATCACTTAATGTGGGAGAATAAACGGGAACAAGTGTTAAGATATAGACATTTGCTTATAGATCTATCTCAACACGGGGCCAATGGTAAAGGGGCTCAAATGAGAGATGGTCTATCAAAGAGCAAGGCTAACTAATGGAGCATAAGACCTTAGGGTTAGCTTCATTGAAGACCTCCAATAATGTGTGTAAAAGGCCTTTGACCTTAGGTCAACTAGGGCTGAGCTTGAGGCACGGGAACCCGACCCAGCTCGAGGTGCTTGTCCTACTTGTCATGCTTGATGACTAAGGTGCTTGAGGTGCTTAATTATTGAGATGCTTGAGGTGCTTGACATGCTTGAGATGCTAGGGTTGCACTTAAGGTGAGAACCTAGCCCAAGCTTAAAGTGCTTAACGGCCAAGCTTGTGGTGGGAACTGGGCCTATGTATGAGGGGCTTGAGGTTTCAAAAAGTCAAATATTCAATCCCTACAAGGAGGGGACGAGCCCTACATGAGGGGGGATGAGAGAGAACACCCACACACTCACACAAGGCATGCATGGTACAAAGAAAGCAAAAGGGACACTTGTCAAGTTCCTCCTCATGTTGCCCTCATGGTGTGCCTGAAGCCTATTGGTTGGCCACCCAAGGGGTCCAATAGTAATTTAGGAGATTTAAATAAATGATTTAGCATTTATCTAGTCCTCTCTCTCAAAGGGGAAAGGGGGACACTTGTCTCAAGGCTACCCTTGCTGTTTGTAATGCTTCCTGCTTGTGATTGGCTAGGCCTGGAGGGGTCCAATGAGCTTCAAGCATGAGCTACAAGGGGGGGTCGACCCAAGAAATCTAGGGGGTTGCTTAGGGGGTATACTCACCCACACACACTCACAAACAATCTCATTGTGTGCTATGCAAAGTGCAAGAGCTCCCTCTCCTTCTCCAAGCAAGTAGAGGTTGAGAGCCTACACCAACACTCTTGGATATGGAGTGCAAATCCAACCAAGAGCCATGCTTCAATGCTTAAGCTTTCCATCTCCTTCTTCTTCATTACTATGCTATTATGTATGTTAGTAACAAGAGTTATGATAAGTGAGGAACTAATTCTTTCTCCTACGAAATGTTTCTTCTTCCTCTTCCCTACCCTCATTCCCTGCTAGCTCTCTCCACCTTCGAAGGTGTTTGAGGTCTTGGGACTGAGTCTTGGGATAGTTAAAGCTTTCTTCGAGTTTATGTTATGTTTGTGATGCATGAAGCTTTCCATCTTCATTGCATCACCTAGGTCACAAGGAACACAAAGATTGTATTGTAACAAGTCTCTCTTAATGATGGGAGAAATCATAATACAAATGCCTATTGGAGGGGGGACCGGGCTCCACATAAATCCGGTCCTCAACTGTTATCATGTTCTCTAAATTCTCTCTCTTGCAAAAGTATTGTTCATGCCAAGTTAACTAATTGCTATGATTATGTTGCTATCTTCAATTATGTTCACCCGCTATGCTCACAAAGTCATTTCTCAAAAGTACTCTCATTAATTTCCGCTACTCTCAAATTAAATAGGCAAATTCCATTACACGTGTTTGATTCAGGTAGATGATAGTAGGTAGTGAAGGGGGTTGGGCAACTCATTTGAGCAAGTGTGGTGGGTGATAGAAGATAGATTTTGTACGTATGGTTGTGGTTGCTTTCGATTGCCAGTTTGGTGTTGCAGTTTTTTTAGGTGCAATGAACATGTGTGTGGCTGAACATAAATGTTCAACAAGGGGTGGACAATGATGGTGCAACCAAATTTTGTCCATGCTGGAAACTGTTAAGTGCAATGTTGTGTATGCTGATAGGTGCATGGTAAAGGGCTAAAGCCAGTGTGAGAGACCTAGGCAAGACAATGGCAATGAAAATGTATGCTCAAAGTGGTGTTTTAGGCTAGGGGGCCTGCAAATTGGGATAAGTGGGATGGAAAATCAAGATGTCCAGAATGTGAGGAATGTGCCATGCAATGTAGTGTTCTAGATGCTCTAAATCCAGTCCAGACGGCTCGTCAAACGGGGCTTCAGTGTGAAAGATATGCTAGTTCAAAGTTGGAAGATCTTGCAGATCCTTGACGGATAGGGCAGGTATGGACAAGTAACCCAAGATGGAATGGGCAAGTAGGAGTGTAAAGCTTGAGTTGTGGAGCATGCTAATCTTTTTGGATTGCCATTCGGAGGTCAGACGGGCAAGGGCAAGTTATGGCTTGTGGAATATTTGCAGGGGGTCGAGTATGTGCTCATCGGGCCGCTGCGCGGTAGGCGCACTAACATGGATTTTTTGGAGCTCGTCAACATTGTGAAAAATTGTATGCGATGTGGGGAGTCAAGAAAAATTTGTGGCTTGCTAATTGGAGTCATTTCCATCGAGATAGGCCCAGTTCAAGGTAGTAGGCAAGCATGGCGGAAAGGGATCGGGTGGTTTTCCCCATCCTTGGATGTATTGTTCGAGGCCATGGCGCCAAATGGTGGAGAAGCGTGAGGATTTCGAAGCTGGCAATGGAGGTCCGATGTGGTGTGATTGGAAAAGGTTATGTGGCAAGTACAACCGTGTGCAAGCACCAATGGTGTGGAGAGTTCATGTAAAAAAGTTCCGCTGGTTATAAATTCAAAAGCGAAAAGTGGGTTGGAGTGGTTGATAAGAAAAGGTTAAGTTCAATAGGCCTAGGGGGGAAGGGAAAAAAGAAAAAGCCTTTGATGAAGAGGAGGAAAGCAATAGCGCCTGACGCTATTGTGCTCAAAGGACCCTTTTTTAGAAAGGGGAAAGAAAAAGAGAGAAGGAGGAAAACAAGAGCAAGGTTTTCGAAGGAGGAGGTTTTTTCTTTGGGGGAAGAGAAGAGAATTGGGGGGAGAGAGAAGCAAGAGGTTTTGCACGCTCGGTGAGGGAAGGGTGCAAGAAGGCAAATCTCCGTGAAGCGGCTCATAAGAGCAAGCACCTTGTAGAAAAGGGAGCCAGTGGGGGCCACTTTGAGGAGGAGGTCAAGAAGAGGTGTGTGAGGCGGCACGTCACCAATTGGAAGGGCAGAAGAGAAAGGAGCACCATGAATGAGTTCGGATGGGGGTTACAAAGAAAGCATGCTATCAGAAGAGGTTTGTGTGCCCATGGATTTGAAACCAATCAAGAGAATATAGCACTGTGAAATGGCTCGGAACGGCAAGAGCTCTATAGAAGAGAGGGCCAATGAGGGCTGACAAGAGGAGGAGCTACTACGCGAGCGAAGCCAATGGGGGATTTCTTGGCGAGGTGTGTGCCAACAAAGTCAAGTTGCGAGTGAGGCGTGTGCCCCTGCGTATGAATTGGTGATGGCCATGGTGCGGCCTAGAGTAGACTACATGGATCTTGTACATGGATTTTTTCATTGAAGGAGAAGCTATCATTGTTGCCAATTTTGGCATCGTCTCTCCCCCCTTACCCCTTTCTCCTTTGCTCGTCTCTAGGGCGTGTGGTGCCGGTGTGTGTGAGCGTATGTGCGTTCCACTAGCCCCCTTTACCTGTAAGAGAGAAAGAAAGAGAGTTGTTGAGTTGTGGAAGAGCTGGAGGTCTTAGGCCTATATGAATAAGATTTTTTATAGGTATAAAATGGAGAAAAATTTATATCCTTAGGCCTATAGGATACACCTCTATATTTGCACCATGTGGCCCAAGGGCCACAGGATTTCCTAGAGAAGAGGGTGTTGAGCATAAGTTGCTTTAAGAAAACCATATTTCATCCTATGGCTCTTTGTTGGTATCTTTAAGAATCTATAGGAGCATAAAATATGTCTATCTTTGTCTTTGGGGCCATAAGGATAGGGTTTTTTGTATATATAATATAAAGATATCTTTGTAACCTTGGGATTGTAGTAGGGTAATTTTTGAATGTGTCACCCTATGGCCTTAGGGCCATAGGACATATGTAGAGTACTGTAAAACCTCATGATTGTAGGGTAACTGCTGTAGGTATAAAAAAGAGAGAACACAATAACCTCAACATTGTAGGGTACTTTTTGCATGTAGTGCCCTATGGCCCTAAGGCAATAAGGTGGTTTTTGTATGCACCACTATATGGCACTAAGGCCACATAGAATATATGGAGTACTTTATACATGAAAAGAACTTTTCTATAGCCTTTGGGCCATATGATATAATTTAGTGAAACAAATCCTTTGCCTGTTTACTTTTTGCTTTTTACTTAGCATTATGTAGATCCTAAGGACAAAGGGTTCCTTCTATGTTTGTGGAGCCTTATTTCCCTAAGACCATATGGTGGACAAGGTGTCCATTAAGAGAATAACATAATACATATGAAAAGTATCCAATGGCCCTAAGGATAATGGTGGACTAGGTGTCCTTCTAGAGCATCATCTTTGAGCTTACTAGTTTAGGCTTGTTGTGTGCTTGGAGCCATTTGTGGCTCGCACGCGGAGTATCGGTAAGTTCCTTGCATTGACACATGCGACATACACGCACACCCTTTGTCCTTAGGGTTCTAATATACCAATACATAAAAATAACGCTACAATATCTTAGGCTAAAGAAAAAGGATGTTATTTTCATAAAAATCATATAGAGGGTACCCTATGGTTCCACAACCAAAGGGTGTCAACATGGATGGGCGTGTCACTCACCGCTCTACGCTTGCTTCGTGGAGGATTCCTTGTTGCGAAGAAGAGGGAGACGCTGCTACGCCGCGCTCAACCACCTCGCCGCCGTCGTGCCTTCGTAATGCTTGATCGCACACACACTCCCTCTCTCTCCCTCTCTCACTCTCTCACACATACACACACACACACACACAAGGAGATGAAGAAGAAGAAGATGGAGATGGAGCAAGAGCACTCTTCAATTGCACAAATGAGAGAATGAGTGAATTTTAGGTTTAGTGACAAATAATCCCTTGGCTGTTCTAGTTAGAGTGTGCCTCTCATCGACGATCACTCTTACCCTTTTCCTATTGGACCGACAAGCCTAGTATCGACTCTACCAAATAAATAATACAATGTTCGCCGTAGGTTACAACGTCCGTCGTAGGTGATAGGGTGTCCGTGAGCCGTGAGGGTTAACATGCCCCCCTTCCTGATGTAGATTCCGTCCTCGGAAGCTATTGAGTTGAAGCTCGTTCGTCGAGGTGGAAGAGCGTTTGAGATGAATGTCCTTAGCCTTGTTCAGTCACTGCAAAATCAAACAACATTGGCACAATAATTGCATTCTCATAAGCGATTAAAAAGCATATGCATTTTTAGGCAAACAAATTGATTGGTAGCAGAATTTTAAACAATTTGTCAGCAATAAACATTAAATTGCAATATAATCAAATGCATAAACAGATGTAAAGGTAAAAAATTAAACAAGTCTGGGGTCGCTAATTTAACGGTTGAAAGGCACTAGAGATCGACTATTAATACCATGGGTAAGCTTCTTAATTTTCTCTGGTCAATTAAGTTGTTTAATCGCGAGAGCCAAGTATTTCATGTTCGAGGGCTGACTAGAGGCTATACCTAAAAAACCTTGTAGTTAAGCTACAATAAAAGGAATCACTCATGAAATCATCGCCTGATTGATTACCTTTTCTTTGACCCTCAAAAGTCTTTTCACAGTGATTCAATTTCGATGTGTGTGCTTATTTTGTATGCCTTGGGTTTTTTGATTTTCAAGGAAAAGCGCCCACACTGGGAACCTCTAGGGCTCTAGTACCATAGGCGATATATGTGAGTGAAGTACCCAATCAAGCTGAGATTTCTCTTCCAGCTTAAGATTTTACAGTGTGGCACTTTGGTTTTTTGTTTGTTCATTTTCAGCATTTTAATTTTGTAACTTTGGGGGGTCATATAACACTGATACACCTCCCCAGGCTCATCACACAAGTAAACTCCCTTTATAATACTTAAGCTAAAGGTCAATAGGGTCAAGCCCACTAGAAAGCCCTAGTACATTTCACACAATGCTCCCTAAATCGGATTAAGAACCTAAGTAACCATTGATTATTAGGAAGGCATTCCCCATGGTATTAAGAGAAGATCTCTAACACCTAACTTGGTCAAACTAGCTTAGTTGGACTTCTTGATTTTTAAACCTAGACAGGTGATTATGACAAAAAATTACATTGAATTTAATGTTTGGTGCTAAACAAAGGCAATAAATATTATGCTACCAATCACAATCAAAGCAGACAAACATAGATGCAAAAAAGATAAGGGGCAATGCTAATGGACAAGAAACACCTGTTTGTGTTGATGGTTGTGCTTGATTTCAAAAGTGGATGAGAGAAATATTCCATGAAGGTCCATATCCTAACCACACCAACATGTTCCTATACACACGAGAATACCTCTAGGAGGCACATTAGTGGGAAAAAGAAACTTTGCTAATCACTCAACTCTAAAACAGAAACTCTCCTATTGTATTAATTCTACCTACCCTCCATCACGCGAGTGATGAGGATCAAAGGTGTTTTATGACATAGGTTTCTGTTTTAGTGCACCAGATGTGAATGTGTAGACCTGGTCAATGTTTTGACTTTTATTGTGCATACTCGTTTGCTAATTGCTCTTGCTCTTTATTATTTTTGTTTTTTGTGAGTATAAGGATATATATATACATTCCCTAAGATTGGAGATTAAGAGGTCAGGGAGGAAGGTTGAGAGGGAAGCAAGTGAATGATGACTGTTAGCAAACACTCCCCCCTTCCTTGGGTAGATCATACCATTTGAAATGAGCTTGTCACCCTTTGAAACCAATTGTTCCAGTTGGTAATAGGTGAGGATTTTTGCCAGTAGTTTTCTATTACCCTAGGTGCCTCGTCGAGTTGCAAGGGTGGTAAGGTACTTTCCCAGGATCGAACTTGAAGTGGTTCATCGGGTGATTCTTGAACACTGGGAGGTGTGGATTCTTTATAGGTTTATGGAGGTCCACTATTGTAGGTGCAGATTGTGGAGAAGCTTTTACCTCTATGGATGCATTACATGAGGAGCTTGAAGCTTCATAGGACTCCCCCCTTCCTGAGCTAGGTGGAACAAATTGTTCTTTCTTCGGTACCCAAACTAGCTCTGGAGCGGGTGTGTAGCATTTCGTGATTTTTTCCTTTCCACGATCTTGAATTTGTTTTGCAGCCCCCAGGATTGAGCTCACATGGGTCAAGTGACAGATAAGAACACAACCTACGTTTTGGTACCCATATTTGATCATTTCCTTGATAGTAGCCTTGGGATTCCAATAGTCGTTTAGGAATTCATCGCAACATTTTCTTACTTTTCTTGGAGCGAGTGGGACATTTCTTACAAGGCTTCTGTTTTTTAGCATCAACCATGGTCACTAAAGAAGCTTTAGGGACCCACTTGCATGTTTTCTTCGTTATATTAGGATGAGTCTTGTCAGAAGCTATATACATTGCTTGTAGCATATTTAAGGGTACGAGTGGTGGTATTTCATCCCCCTCAGGTGTTACCCAGGTCGTCCCCCTGTTTCCCCAAGTGTCTATGGTTGCTGCTAGGTGGCCCAATCCACATTGTCTGACTCAGTCATCCTAGATAGTACATCCATATAAGGAGAATCTTCCCCAACATCAAATCTCCCCAACATCAGTGTCCGCTTGACACGTGTAACAATACTGCAATGGGGCCGAGTGAACTGTGGTGTCATATCTATGATCAATTATAAACCTTTTTCCTAGAGGATGTGCTCGACCCGTCACAAGATCCACTCGAATGACAGAATCTTGGAACTGCAGGTAGACATGGTTTTTAGACCAGTCATGCACCATTTTTGCTCCCTCATGAAAGGACGTCCTAAGATCATCTCCGATGCCATAGTGTGTTTGGAGAAATCCATAACAATGAAGGTAATCCTTATTTTATGTCCAAAGACCTTGATCTTGAGATCTTCTAGCATCCCAATAGGTTTAACAATAGACCCATTGGCCATCTTCACTACTATGGTTGTGATCGCAAGGTGAGGTCTTCCCATAGTTTCCCAGCAATTTTTAGTCACAATGCTAACCCCAGCGTCACCATCAAGGATTCCCTTCACAGTTAATCCCTTAGTAGTGATTGGTATGGTCGTATTGGATTTATCATCCTCAAAGTATTTTCCCAACTTGTTAACAGGTATTTCTATAACAAGGTTCTCATCTTGGTTGGGTTGTGGATCTACAGTGTTCCTCCTCTATTGGCATCTCCCCAGCTCCATCCATCTGTGAAAATTGTGGTAGCCCAAACTTTAGTTCTCCATTGAGGAAGGCTCGAAGAGCTGAGAGTAGCTCAGGGTCATTATATAGTTTGGACATGATGGTGGTTCTAACTTCTGAAGACATGAAATCCATCAATTTGGCAATGTTTAACGACACCTTTTGGACTTCAGTACCTTGATGTGGGGAAGATGGGATCTCCATTTCTTCGATAGGATCAGGTAGTCCCTCTGTAAACATTCTTTCCATCAAGAAGTGAGTTTTCCCACTTTCCCATGACTTAAGTCACTTTCTTCTTGGATGACACTAGGTATGGCTAAGGGTCTATGGTCTTGGTGAGGTTGTTGTTACGTAGGGAACACGGATTTTGTAATCTGGATCTTCCTAGGTGCTGGTTCTAGATCCCTTTGGGTATCTTCTACCAAACTCCTTAATTGCTTGACTCGCTCAATCTCCTCTGTAGGGTTTGGATAAGTTCCTATCTTCTTCTTGGATCCTGGCCATTGTGGCTCATGAAGATCCTCCTTGTCGGTTTCTATCTTAGTGGTCGTTTTGGTCTCCATGGTTTTACCTGAATCAGAATCTTCTTCAGCGTCGTTCATATATACGGGGTCGTCACCAGTCCCTATGTTGGTCTTTGAACTGGGGTCTGACTTCGCTGCTTTTTGCGATCTCTTCCTTCGTGTTTTCTTCTTTTTTTGAGATTGGGCAATTGATGCCGTGTCTCTTTCCTCAAGAATATAGTGTTTTTTTTGGAGCATCGATCGTGTGAGTACGTTTAATGGTACCATAGGTGTACTTTGTGATGGCTCCTCGGTAACTTCAATCGAGTTTAATGGCGTGATCTTCGGTGCATTTGGATTATTTGGACATTGGGCAATCAAATGATCTATGCCACATCGATTACACATGAGTATCGGCATTGTAGACGTGCTTGCTTGATTGGTTTGCATTAGTGTGGTGTTCTTTTGTAGCTTAATAGGACACTCGGCTACACGATGTGGACCTCCACACTCATAGCATTGAAGAGGTGGTCTCTTAGCAATGTAATTGATATTTTGGCCTCTTGCCGCAAGAGCAGCTACTTGATATACAGGTTTGACTTGTCCCCAATAGTCCTCCATGTAGTATTGTGGAATTTCTTCAAGTACATCCAGCCCATAGGCAATATTAGGATCTATATCTTCCTCACAACCTTCCAAACAAGCAATAGATGACTCACAACCCACTTGATTCACAGAAGTGATTCTCGGATGTGGTGGTTGTGGTCCTAGCACTGGAGGTGGTAAGGGTGTTGTTTGAACAACATTTTGGGCCCTAGGGACCATGTGTTGTGCTGTTTGTTCAAGAGGTGGGGCCGGCATGAATGCAGGCACTCTAGGTGTGTCTGTCCATGCTAAAGTTGGTCTATTGGCCATCGCGCACTTAAATACTATGCAATCCTTCGATTGATGACCATACCTTCCACATGCATTGTGCAGTTCCCATTGATTTTTACTCTAAAAGTAGGACATTCACTGCTACTATGAGGTCCATAGCATACTGAGCACCATTGCTGCTCCCTTCTTGGATACATATGATTGTTTTGCGGAGCACGATAGTCTCTAAGACTCTCTTGAATAGCCTTGGTGAGATCTGCTAAAGTCATCTCAGATATCTTTGGCTCCTTAGCAATAGGCTTTAGGGTCATTGGTTGATGCCCTGATCCTTGCGAGCTAATAGATTTAGACTCAACAGACACTCTTTCTCCTTGAATCATTAAATCATCCTCCAATTGGATCGCATTGGTGGTGAATGCTTCCCAAGTGGTGATACCTCTAATGACTAGGCCATTGTAGATATTCTCATGTCGTAATCCCCTAATGAATCTATCAAGCAATTGGTTATTGTTGAAGCACTGATTTGGATTACAACGAGAATTCAAATGCTTCAAGTGACTTATAAAGTCTCTCACCGACTCTCCTTCCTCTCGTTGGGCTTTCTGGAGCTGAGAGGCTACACCCCAAAGCACTCCCTCTCGTATTTATTCTTTTAAGAACAGTCTCCTAAGAGTAGGGTAAATCATTTTCTCTTCCACCCTTAGGGTTCTATACCAATCTGTTGAAAGGTGAACCTTTCAACAACTCTTCCACAAAGATTCCATAAAGATTCCTCAAAGATTCTCTAAAGATTCCAAATAAAGATGCCGATGAAGTGATGAAGACGAAGATGGATGCTGTAATGTGAAGATACAAGCTCATGGACATCATCGAATATCCCGTTATTATTATTTTGAGCCATTACGGCCATTTTTGTAATGTTTACGGGAACTTCATATTTTAAGTCGACAATTGTATTTTGGTCAGAGATGCTTGTTGGATGAGCAAAGCCATCTCACAGTGTTGTAATTAATCTCTATAGAAGCCTAGGGACAAATCAGGTCATTTTGGTCGGACATTAGGTTTTCTAAGGCTTAGTATATAAGCCAAAACCTAAATCTTTGTAAAGAGACTTCTAATAATCTGATCTTCTGTGTCATTGGGAGACTGCAAGAGAGTGAGAGTGTGTGTGTGTATGCTGCATGAGCTACGGTGGTTGGAATCACAAACGGAGAGTAGCAATGTGTTGCCCACGAGGAGAGCTACGCGTTGATGCTTACATCACGCGCGTTCGTTTGTGTTTTGGCAGATTCACCCGTGAGCTACTTTTGGAGTTTTGGTGAGTAACTGTTGTCCGTTTTTGCATTTCAGCTCACCACGCGATCAGAGAGAGTAGAGCTACACATTGGGCACTTTAGTTTTCAGAAACGTCGACTTGCAAAAACCGGCCAGACATCCTACGCATTTTCTGCACGGAGGGTATTGGGTAGGTTTTTTGGTCACGGACCTTAGGGAGAGTGGCGTATTGGTGTTGATAGGATATCCCTCAAGTTTCGTAACATTTTGAGAACTTCTAATGGGCTTTTGGCTTGCGGTAGCATCATAGGAGACTCTCACATTCACAGAGCCGATGGCATGTAGATTTGATATCTCTGTAGGAAGTAGTCATTAGTCGGTCGAGTAGAGGTTGACACCCTTCGCTTGCTTCCACGCGCCTGCGGGTCGAGCTCCGTCCTCAGTTGACATTATATGTTAGGTGAGTTCTCGCTATGCTGACGTCCGTCGCGGCGTATCCGTCCAACATTGGCGCCGCTGCCGGGGACGAGGGCCCTACGTAGGTGACTGAGACTAGTCCTTGAGGATAGAGGTCCCTCTAGCTTGCCAGAGTATATTCATTCTTTTAGATAGGATCGGAGAGTGGTGGACTCTCTAGGTCTTAGAGGGAGTCTAGGGAGCGTGTGTCTGGCCTAGATCCTTCGTCTTAGGTAGTATTAGGTAGGAGAGTAGGAGTTGGAGTGGTAGATGTGATGGTAGGTTGACTTGAGACTCCGTGTGAGGCCAGGAAGCAACCAAGACATCAAAATCACCATCTCACATGATGAGTAGGAGTAGGGTAAGTAGGATATCTTGATTGCTGATCTAGAGTACTTTATGCATGTCTTATTTGCTATTAGGCTCATCAGAGAAGTGGAAAACGCTAAGTAGGAAAGACGGTAAATTGTGTTTGGAAGCTGATTTGAAGTCCAAAAGTTTATGTGATTATTGTTGAGAGCTCTACAGAGCATAGGGAGTACTACTGCCAGAAAAAATTTGCATTTTAAGACAGTAGACATCCTACGCGTAGGATGTCTCTAGGGCACTTTTGGCAGGGAATTTGGGGAAACTGAGGTTACCAGTGGGCTCAGAGGGTAGGTTTAACCCTAATAACATATTGACTTGAGTGTTTTTCCCTATTTTTGTTGACCAAAAGCCAAAAGGCGGAGTCAGTTAAACGTAAAATTCCAGAAAAGGCTTAAATTGAGTGATTTTTGCATGTTTTTGCAATTGTGAAGCATACTTGCACTTGCTGAGAGCATAAGGAAGCATCAGGGACACTTCAGTCTGAAAAAATAAGCAGTAGAGGACATCCTACGCGTAGGATGTCTACAAGGTGATATGGGCACTTTTTTGAAAATCTGAGGTTATCAGTGTGTTTAGAAGGTAGGTTATACCCTATTTTTACCTGGAAAGTGGAAATTTGACCAAATTTTGACAGATCAAAGCCAAAAGACGAGAATTACCAGACATCCTACCCAAATTGTGTCCAAGGCCTAATTTTGAGACCAAACCATAGGATGACTCCAAAGGCATGTTCTAAATGTTGTATTGAGTGCATGTGATAAATTTCATCTCATGTGGGTTAGTGGAAGGAAGCTTGAACAGACTTTAGCATTTTTGACTGAAAAAGGAAAGAATAGCTAGTTTTGGGGTCTACTGACATCCAAACTCAAATCTAAGCATACCAGTGGGTTGCTGAAGACTAGGGGAATCTTTGGTCCAAGTTTGGGTTCATTTTGAGCAAAAAGACATCCTACGCATAGGATGTCTCCTGCATGATTTTGAGACCAAAATTCTATTGTGACCATACCATGCTGTCATATAGCCTTAGATAAACCTCCTAGGCAAATTTGGTCCAATTTGGAGTTGATTTGACTTGGGAATTCATCAGAACAGACATCAGGCTTCTGGAGCAGATTCTTGATCATTTGACCAACCTATAGGTGTCAAAATCAAAAAGTAAAAGAAGCTGTGAGTTTAGCACATCAAGGGGAAGCTACAGTGCAAGTTTGAGCTGAAACAGAGCAAAAAGACATCCTATGCGTAGGATGTCTCCAGGGTCATAAAGTGGTCAAAATTCTAATGTAGCCATATAGGGAGGTTCTAAGTGTCTCAACGATTCCAGAACTTTTTTCAAAAGTGAATTTGGACCTTGTTTGGCCTATTTACCAAGCAAAGACAAGAATTGTCAGACATCCTATTCTTAGAGTGCACTAGAAGCTTATGCAGCCCAAATCTTGACCTATTGGCATCCAAATTCAATTTTGAGCATACCATTGGGTTGTTGAGCACTAGGAGAATCTTTGGTCCAAGTTTGGGTTCATTCTGAGCAAAAAGACATCCTACGCGTAGGATATCTCCAGCTTGATTTAGGACTCCAAACCAACTTATGAGCACACCACTGTGATCAGCACATCAAGGAGAAGCTGGGGTGAAAATTTCAAGTCATTCTGAGTAAAAAGACATCCTACACGTAGGATGTCTCAAGGCCATTTTTAGGTCCAAGTAAAATTCTGAGCATACCATTGTGTTGCTGGACTCAAGGAGAGTCTCTGGACCAAATTTTGTTAAATTCTAAGCATATAGACATCCTACGCATAGGATGTCTCTAGGCCAGTTTTAGGGACCAACTGTAATTTTGACCATACAAGAGTGTTCACAGTGTTACAAAGATCCCAAATCTTCGTTTAAAATTGAATTTGGACTCATTTTGACCATTCTAAACTGCATTTCACTATTTTGGCCATAACTTTCACAAACGGTATCGGATCGAAAAAGTTTTTATATCAAAACGTACCCTGAGAGAAACTCTATAGATCTTAGAGCAAAACTTGAACTAAATGCATGCCAACGGCAACCATTTATTTCAACTTTGAAAAAAAATCGTTTAAAGCCTCAAAATGCATCCGGAAGTCAGGAGTGTCTAAAACCGACAGTTCGAAAGAATTGTGAGAAAACGGTCACGGTTTTGAAATCTGCTAAGTTAGCAGATTGAAATTATCTTTTGGAAAAAACCATTGGTCACCCGCTGGAAGGTGCTCAAGGCACAAGTGTGGCTATCAAGGGTACATCAAGAATTTTGCATTCATTGTGAAAAAGTTTGCCAGCTAAATAGAATTTTGCAGATTGTGTGCTAAAGTGAACATAGGTTAGCTCGACTCAAGAATCGCTACGAAGGGAGCAGTGGTTGCTGTATAGTGGTAAGTTGCATAACTTATCACAGTGCTTCCACTAGATCGAGGCCTGCTAAAAAGCTCTAGGAAAAGCAAGCAGCCAGACAAGACAATATCAACCCTGGCAAACAAGGGAGCTAAGAAGTTCAAGCAAAGCCTAGTTCAGAAAACTCGGAGATTAAGGCATCCACAAAATTTGAAGGACCTCAAGCGAAAAAGACCGACACAAGGATGCTACTAATTTTTATTAGCATTGAGGCAAGCAATTAGAGCTATCACCAAACAGATACAACAAGGGAGTCAAGACGAAAGTAATGGCGTATCAAAGGAATCAAACCAGCCGAGATGAAGCTTCAAGTACATCCACAGAAATTACAAGAGAGCAAATTTGGATCTATCTATTGGATACTACAAAGGACTGCCATGCTATGAGGATGACAATCGGAATTTGTACATCAAGACAAAGAAAGATATAGAGGAAACTCGGACATCTCAATATGTGGAAGTTGAAACAACGAAAAATGTACTACACCCAGATCCAGATTTCATGGAAGACTGTCTGGGATCAATTTACATGAGGCACGGAAAATACATCGACAATGAGATAGAAATGTTGTACAAAGATCAACTTACAGATATCTACACATATCCTCCAAGTAGTTTTCTATACAAAGCACAAGATGGAAAACGGAAAATTGGTACCCTCTATGGAGACGAAGACGGTCGATACTACAGGGCTGTCACAAGTCAGGAAGTTCCTGTAGAAAACAATCATTACTTTACAGCAGAAGCGTTTGGCTCAAGAGGAGAAGACTACATGTCTAAAGGTGGTAATGTATACCATCTCGTCATGGGTTTACCTCTAACTACGCACCTGGAAGAATTGACACCTACAGCTGTCACTGCACAAATCAGTGACACACCACATGACACACAACAAGGCACAACACAAGGCACAACATGGAAAGACACGATACAAGTCTCGTGCATCACACCAGCACAAGATAAAGCACAAACACACCAAATTTCACAAACAGGGAATACGCCGGAAGTATCACCTATGAAGATAGCACAACTTCAAAAAGAACTAGCTCGGTCGCAAGAGCTACTTAACAGAGCACAAAAAGTCATATCATCAGGCATTAAACAGATGCCAACATCAGATATGATACCCTCTCGGATGGGGGGAGTTCAAACTCAACAAAGAGACCCTATATATCTTCAAGAGTGGGATTAAGAAGTCCAGCTTTACAAGAAGCAGTGTCCTTTTCAGGAGTCCAAGTGGAGTTTCAAGAAGCATTGGAAGATGCCGAGCCGGAGGATAGACCACTGGAAATTCACAATGCCTAATGTAAAAGGTCAGGTCAAGATGTCATTGTGGTCGACAAATACGATAGGCACCATGAAATAGCCGATGTGAAAAATATGGATGAGTTTAGCAATTGTGGGCAACCTGTAAGTCACATACTTGGACCCAGTCCAAAAGAACCATCAAGGGAAATGGAAAACAAAGATTCGGTTCGATCTTCACCCTCGGTGCAGAACTCGCCAAAATCAACTCGGAAACATAGCCCTAAGGCTATGCAGAAGCCCCACGTCAAAGACCATATACTGATGGAAGAATTAGCATTACAACTGCTAGAAAGCATGGATAGTGATGTGATCTTGTGTGCAAGCAATAATGGAAGCTATTTTCAACTTCTCAAGGACAAGACGATGAAGGATAAAGAGACAAAGCCAATGGATACACCTAAGTCAGTCGTAATCTACAGGTTCATGCATGCAAAGAAGAGGTCATATCTGTATCTAGATACCACAGGAAACCATTATCAGCAGTATTATGGAGAGTTGCCTCATCCAAAGGGTGTACATGTTGAGATAACAACATATTGCGACCAATGTGCCATTGGTCATTTAGTGAAGGACTGCCCAACAAAGCTCTACATGGAAAAGAAGAAGCAACAAACCAAAAGAAAAGTTCAGACAATGACAACAAGGGAACGAAAGAAAGAATCCCCAACAAGATCTCCGGAAAAGAAGAAGATCTTGTCACAGAGCACAAAAGATAGGCTCAAGACACAATTGCTTGAAGTCAAGGGTGTCAACGACATTATCATAGAGAATCAGGCTTTCAAAAAAGATCAATTGAATCAGCCGATTCAAGATCGTTTAAGCAACCTCAGTGAGGACAAGTCAAAGCATCCACAAGGTAATGAAAATGAAGCTCGTAGTTCAAGGTTCGCGAGCAAAAGAAGCCAAGATTCTGACGATAGTGAGCCAACACAAGAAGAGGTGGCAGAGGTAACAAAAAATCTTAGTGCCACGTCACAAGTGGAAGACATGCAAATAGAATCAATGGATGAAGCTGAAAGTCTACCAAATAAATTCTCTACTGTGGACTCTTCATTGGTGATTGAACAAATCAAAGAGTATGAGAAGCTAAAAGAAGATGTAACTGAAGACATAGAATGCACAGAAGAACAGGAAATGACTGAGCCCAAGATTGACTACCAAGGACAAGCAATACAGGATATAAATGAATATTTTTGAGAAGAGACTCTACAAAAACCCATGGAACAATGGAAACCAAAGGCCACGGCGACCATTGCATCAGAAGAAGAGAGTCAACCTCAACATCCTGCTACACAAGCTTCAAAACATTTCCAAGAAGAAAAGTCACCATTGAATGACCTTCAAGTGCTAGAAGAAGTAAATAGTGACAGAGAGTTTCTAAAATCAAGAATCAAGGCATCACAGTCAGAAACTAGCAATGAACACCAACAAGCAGCTACAACAGAAGATAGTAAGCGCTTGGGACATGCTACAACCAGTCAAATGACAAAGAAGTTCAACATACAAGAGGTTGACAAAGCCTTCAAGGCACAAAAGTCCAAGAAAAGTACCAAAAGCAACGAGGACATCAGCTACTTGGCAGCCAACAAGAAGATTAAATTCTCGTTGGATGTGCATGAGAAACTGAAATTCAATTTTACAGCAGAGATAGATTGCACTGCCACGACTAATGTCATGTCTTATGGGCTGTGGTTACTTCTAGGTAAGCCATAATTGTATGAAATTCAGGTACAGGTTCCTATATCACATGGAATAGCCGTCACAAGTTTAGGGATTGCGAAAGCTACCTTACACTACGGTCAAAGGTAATCAAAGACAAATTCCTAGTGGTGGATTCCTCCAAAATGAGTACACATTTGATTTTGTCCAAGCACTGGGCAAAAACATTGGCAGAAGAACGTGAATTTTCAACAATGGTCATCACGACTAGCTCTCAAGAAATCCAGCCTACTACTGCTCCAAGATTATCGCCTTCCGACAAAGGCAAAGCCAAGATGAGCCCACAAATGTCCTACCAACAGAAACAGCCCCTTAAATCAGAGTCTTCAATCCAGCCCCGAAAAGTTCAAGACAGAGCTTCGACATCAACTGACCACATGCTTCCACATGAAAGACATACTCCAAAGAAAATCTTTCAACCGAAATACCCTACATTGCGAGATCACAGCCGCCAAAGGTCTTCAAAGGTCTACATTAAAACTGAAGAAATAAAGGTCAAGGACCCAATATGGGTAAAAGATCCTAGCCAATTGAAGAAAGGTAAAAACATGGGATGGATAGCCTCCCACTACAGCTTAGAAGAGCAAGGCTATTATGAGGGTCAAAAGAAACTTTGGTTACCAAAACCACAAACCTTGGCTTTTGTGGTGGATAAAAGTTTCAAACAGCGTCCCCAAAAGAAACAAAGCTCATATTTATATCACCAAAGGAGACCAACCAACAAGGCTTGCCAAAGGTACGCAAGAAATTTCAAATCCAACTGGCCTTCATACCAACATAGGACTTCATCGATAAATAATCCCAAAAATGGCACTCTTGTACATCTCAACACGACATCAAAAACATCATGGGAAGTGCCATCTAAAATTCTTCAAGCACAAGGTTACTATCAAGGAAATCGGAGAATCTGGCTACCAAAGATGCCAGGTAAACATTCTTCAATCAGACGACTTCAGCTTGAAGATAATCGCAATTTCACGAAAAGCAAAATCAAAGACAATGTCACAGTCAAGGCAAAGGATAGCTGCAAAGACACGCTAATCACACGATGCAAATACAAATGGGTGCCAAAAGAACAACACATAACGAAGAAGATTGAAGTCATCTCTAGCTCTCAAAAATGTCAAGACATGATAGACAAAGTGTTACGGGGAATGGAGCGAGCCAATCTTCTCAACCAAGGGACCAACAACAACAAAAATAAATTTTGACAACCAAGGTCACATAGGTATGGCAAAAGAAACCAATATTGCCAGTATGGTCCTTTACAAATCCTCTCTTCGAGGATGGGAGTTTTGAATTTCAAAACCTATTCTTGGTTGAAAGCTCTCGAGAGTAAGTCAAGTCGCCATAAAAATCATGGCATAAGAGTCAAGAGTCGGGTAGCTGAGCCACTAAATGAGCAAGCGTCAGACCCAAGCTTCATGTCTTAATATTTTTTGTGGTCTATGAGTCTAGATATTTAGATTATAGCTCAAGCTGGAAGAGTTGAGCATATTGTAAAATGGGGTCGCTCATGCTGGATAGGTGAGCATAAGAGTCGAAGTCTACTATTTTAAATGGTGGAGTGGCAGAGTAGTCCAGAAAACACTCACACACATGAACACAGTGAGGAGAGTGGAAAAAACCTTGTTGACAAAAACCCTTCTTGTGCGTAACGGCAGCTCTTGAAGTCAAATATATTTTTGCTTCTCTGGCTACAGTCACTCTTGGAAGCACCCATTCAAACTCCTCTCGCACCGCATATTGTTTCCCATGCATCTATCTGTGCAAGAATATATAATGTCCCATCATTGGACATTTGCATTTGACACGATTTGTGTTCCACCCATGCACTTACACAACAAAATGACGATGACGAAGCGGTAACAGGTTTCATAAGCATTTGCTCAACAACAACGACTCTGACTTCAAGCTACTAACACTTATCCAATGTATATCCAGTCAATAATAGTAGCCATACGGCCATACTTTAACTCAACAAAACTCGATTACATCAAACATAAGTACATATAGCCTAACATTTACTAGTGACTAAAGGCATTTTTTCCCTCTGGGTTTTTCCCTTTAGTCCTATCCAGGTATCCAAGACCTTCATTTTGTAATATACGCCACATTTTATTTTTACTATTTTATTTTTCTTATAAAAACACGGAAAAGCAGACCAACGACATCCCCAAACAACTATATGCTCATCAACTAGAAGATCAAAGGGGAACGGCCCAGAAAAAAATATTCAAAAAGGCTTCAAGATTACACGTACACATGCAGGATGACACCCAAAGAACAAACAATACAGAGCTTCCATGATAAAGACTTGCTGCAACAACAAACCTCACTCAACCTATTCACGCTACAACAACCAATCGGAGGGGGAGAGCTATGGCTTCAACTACATTATATGTACAAGAAAAAGGTACCTCTACAACATAGAAAGCATCTGGTAGAAGCAACTGCAACAACAAAAGCTTCAACCAACACCAAAACATGAAGCACTCGCCAAGGCCACTGCAGACATAGGGTCTTGTGGGGACGACAAGACTTCGGAGGGGGAGAGTGTTGAAAGGTCAACCTTTCAACAACGCTTCCACAAATATTCCATAAAGATTCCTCAAAGATTCTCTAAAGATTCCAAATAAAGATGCTGATGAAGTGATGAAGACGAAGATGGATGCTGTAATGTGAAGATACAAGCTCATGGAAATCATCGAATATCCCGTTATTATTATTTTCAGCCATTATGGCCACTTTTGTAATGTTTACGGGAACTTCATATTTTAAGTTGACAATTGTATTTTGGCCAGATATGCTTGTTGGATGAGCAAAGCCAGCTCACAGTGTTGTAATTAAGCTCTATAGAAGCCTAGGGAAAAATCAGGTCATTTTGGTCGGACATTAGGTTTTCTAAGGCTTAGTATATAAGCCAAAACCTAAATCTTTGTAAAGAGACTTCTAATAATCTGATCTTCTGTGTTGTTGGGAGACCGCGAGAGAGTGAGAGAGTGTGTGTGTGTGCTATAGGAGCTACGGTGGTTGGAATCACAAACGGAGAGCAGTAGTGTGTTGCCCACGAGGAGAGCTACGCGTTGATGCTTACATCACGCGCATTCGTCTGTGTTTTGGCAGATTCACCCGCGAGCTACTTTTGGAGTTTCGGTGAGTAACTGTTGTCCGTTTTTGCATTTCAGCATATCAGAGCAAGTAGAGCTACACATTAGGCACTTTAGTTTTCGAAAACATCGACCTGTAAAAACCGGCCAGACATCCTACGCGTTTTCTGCACGGAGGATATTGGGTAGGGTTTTTGGTCACGGACCTTAGGGAGAGTGGCCTATTGGTGTTGATAGGATATCCCTCAAGTTTCGTAACATTTTGAGAACTTCTAATGGGATTTTGGCTTGCGGTAGAATCATAGGAGACTCTCGCATTCATAGAACCGATGGCATGTAGATTTGATATCTCTGTAGGAAGTAGTCATTAGTCGGTCGAGTAGAGGTTGACACCCTTTTCTTGCTTCCACACGCGTGCGGGTCGAGCTCCATTCTCAGTTGAAATTATATGTTAGGTGAGTTCTTGCTATGTTGACGTCGGTCGCGGCGTATCCGTCCAACATAATCCCCAGCCTTTCCACTTAAGGTTAGGCTTAAGGCATTGCTCTTATGTAGGTCATTGTGTTCTCCTAGAGAATCGCATATTTGTTCAAACACTTCGATATGCTTTCTCACATCCCCGTCTTCACTAAATTTTTGTGTGAGCTTGGCTATTTGTACATCCTTACTTCTAGGCTCTCTATCAGGCGCGTAACGCATATTCTCAGCAATAGATCGACCGATAGCTTGAGCAAATGTTTCCAAGTTACCTAAATGAGTAGGCACCGTGGGTGAAGGCGCTCTAGAGACTACATGTGTAGTAGGTATTGGCATTGGGCTTGGCGCATAGGAAGCCCTTGGGTTCCACGTTGGGTACGATGTTGTACCATGTGGTGGTCCATAGTTCATATGGGTGGCCCTAGGCATAGCAGACATCAGATGTGACATGCTAATGCTAGCCGGTATAGTCCCATGGAAATAAGAACTTGTGTATTGTGGTTGTGGAGCATAGGTTGTTGAAACAATGGGACGGGTAGGGACTACATGAGTGTGATGACCCATAGGTGCATACGATTGGTACACACTTGTAGGTACTATTGCAGGCATTGAGCTACCATGTAGTGGTGCTTTACTAACAAATGAGGTCCATGGTGTGTTTCTCGGCATGCCCATCATTGGGGTAGGCATGGTAGCCGTGGTGTCATCAAGAAGATGAGCTAGACTTGGAAAGGTGAAGCTATCACTTGTGGGCTCAGATTGCACTGAGACCCCTGGAGAAACAACATATGGGGGATCCATCGGACTTACTGAGGGAGTCTCCATTTGCGATAAGGTCAGTTGTTTAGCCTTCCCTGTATCCAAGAATCTCATGAGACCCGTTGAAGTCATGTTGATCCCCTTGTTCTGTCTCTCTGACTCAATGACCCTATGGATGACCTCACAAACTCTTTGTTGTTGATCCTCCACACTAGTAGCACCCATTGTGGATTGTAGGACATCTAACCAACCCACATGATAGGTGTGACCTGTGTATAGGTCGGTCAGAGTCTCTGTTTGTAATTCGTACTCCCAGTTCTCATTTAAGAACACTCCATCTAGGATTGAGGTGCTAGGGGTGTCCTTTGAGCTAGATGCAATGTTGCTTTCTAGGGTTTGGCCCTTAGCGGCTCCTAAATCAGGAACACTTGATTGCTCTCTTAGCAAGGATATTGACATAGGAGCTTTCGCTTTTAACTCTCTTCGTTGCTCCGCCTTGCGTAAGCTCTCGACTTCCTTTTCCCTCGCTGCAAGGATATATTGCTCAACCTCTTGCACTTCGGCAAAGCTTTTACCATCGGGTAATATGACCTCGGAGGGAAATAACTCTGAAGAGTCAGGAGGTGCAGTGCATGAAGTATTCACGTGCACATTCTCTAACGGTATAGGGTCTATGTTTGTCCCGAATGGAGAATTTACTTCCCCACCCCCCTCATTTACATCATTAGCTCCATGTTTGGAGCGAGTGGCTCTATTAAAGGTTTCCTTCAGGCGGGTAAGCACACTCGGCCTGGACCGAGGACCCATGGCATGCATGTCTTGGCTTGAGCTATCAGGATTAGGCATTGGGAAACCCTCCATGACGTCGTAGTCAGAGGAAGAGTCACTAGCCGCTATGTTCGGGTCTTGGTTTGTACTACCTTGGGTCCCCGCCGAGGGTCCGGAACCTAAAGTAGGTGGATATTGAGAACTCGCGTAAGTCGAAATTCTCTCTAGTTGCTCTTTCTCTTGCACACAACCAGAGCGCAGATGCATGTGCCTTTGGCACCCTACAAGCGTCGACGATTAATCTCGAAAGTTAACCGCTTACTTTTTTAGGTGTCCATTTTCACTTTTTTTTTTTTTAATAACGTTTTGAATGTTTTTTTAATGCTTGATTTTTTTGATTAAAGGGTGTGATAGCTCGAAATGAGTGTATCACTTAGAGGGTCGCTGTGTGCTTCACAACAAAATTTTCGGGTATCTGAAGTTATGTTGGTCCTCAAAACATCCATTTTTAGCTACGTGTGAAGCTTAAATTCGTTTTTTTTTAAAAAGGCGACTGAGGCCTAGGCTTGAGCGTGAGCTTGGGCTTGGGTCTGGGAGATATTCCCGATCCCGGTCCTACCTTTAAATTTTTTTAATTTTTTTTTAAAAAAAGGGAGAAGGTCGCCGCGGCCTGCGTGAGAGCACACACACACACACTCTATCTACCTACTTCTAACTAATACACCTACTGTTACACACTAACACACTCTATTAACTCTCACAGATCTACTTCCTACTTACTGTACACAGAAAACTAACTACCTTAATACCCAGAGAATAAACACAGTACCTTTGAAAACTCCATTAACAAAGAAAACTAAAAACCTTAATACAAAGAGAATAAACACAGTACCTTTGAAAACTCCATTAATAAAAAAAACACACAGTATAACACCAAATCCCTCTTCTCAACACACACACCCTCCTTCCTTACCTTTCCTACAATAGAAATTGCACCACAGAGAAGCACAGAGTGCTACTCGAGCTTAATGTATGGCATTCCCCGGCAACAGCGCCAAAAATGTGCGCGTATGTTGCACGTGTCAATGCAAGGAACTTGTCGATACACCGCGTGCGAGCCACAAATGGCTCCAAGCACACAACAAGACTAAACTAGTAAGCTCAAAGATGACGATGGTGTGTCACTCACCGCTCTGCACTTGCTTTGTGGAGGATTCCTCGCCGCGAAGAAGAGGGAGACACCACTACGCCGTGCTCAACCACCTCGCTGCCGTCGTGCCTTCGTGATGTTCGATCGCACACACACTCCCTCTCTCTCCCTCTCTCACTCTCTCACACATACACACACACACAAGGAGATGAAGAAGAAGAAGATGGAGATGGAGCAAGAGCACTCTTCAATTGCACAAATGAATGAGTGAATTTTAGGTTTAGTGACTTTTATATGAGCTCACCCCATTTGCACTTGGGAGCCCATGCTTAGCCAACTAATCCCTTGAATGTTCCAGTTAGAGTGTGCCTCTCATCCTCAGCGATCACTCTTACCCTTTTCCTATTGGACCGACAAGCCCGGTACTGACTTTACCAAATAAATAATACAATGTCCGCTGTAGGTTACAACATCCGTAGTAGTTGATAGGGTGTCCGTGAGCCGTGAGGGTTAACAAAGGGCCATAAGGGTTCATAATAACATAGATCATAGTTAGACAATCCTATGGACTTATGGCCATAGGGTGAAAAAGGTGCCCTTTAACATTGCAAAAAGTACTCAACGGCCCCAAGGCCATTGGTGACCAAACTATATTTGCAAGCAATCTATATTGGGACTCTTTGGCCAAGGACAATAGGGTACCCATTGTATGGTTATATGACCATAACATGGTATGCTTTGAACATAATATCCCATAGTATTACATAAATCCTATTTCTCTTTTCTTCTTAAGTGTCACTTGGACCATCACACAAAACACCCAAATAAGCAAAAAACATGTGATGCTATTAATACACATCTTGAAGACTACATAAAAAGCTAAACTATGCTACCCTTACGGCCTCAAGACCATAGGGTCCTTTGCAAGTGTATACTATAAAAGAAATTTGGAATTGAATAATAACCTATGTACTTATGGAAAGGGAAGGGCACAAATAATACTAACAATAACTTTTAAAGTGAAAAGGGAAGCATTGAAAAAAGAATCAACAATAGCTTTATAGGTGCTCGTTTTAAACAATACTTCAATTTCATGTTTTTCTTGAATTTAAAGTCATATGATCACAAAGAATTATTTTGTAAATTATTAAATTTGATAACACATTTACTTTTCTCAATGTTTTTAATAACCACTTATATAAATTTGGTTGTCTGATAGAATCCTCAAAAGTATTGGATGTTGGAAGTTTTAAAAGAATTGAAAGGGTCTCACATCTTTAAAATGTTAGAAAAACATCCTTAAGAAACTAATCAAGGTCACAAAATTGAAAAGGAACCTTTTTGAAAGTGTAAACACATCCACAAAGTTCATTAATAGGTTTAAGTTTTGCACTTCAATGCATTTGCTCGTATTGAATTTAACCACTAAATATACAATCCAATTTACAAATTTAAACAATTCTCATACATTATACAACCATTGCTTTGCAATAAAGCTTGATACAATGTTCTAAGTGTTGTAACTCAAGCTAAAAAACTATACTAGTCCTAGCTTCCCTTCATTAAAACAAATTCAAGATATCCATTTTAATTCTATAAATCATCCAAAAGAAAAACAAAACCATAGTTCCGACCAAGATACTCACACTTTCTATCTTTGAATAAAATCTAGTTTTGCAACTGAAGAATTAGATCTTCACATAAACCAACAAATATATTCTTTATAAACCATGTGCACTTTGATACTTGATGTTCATTGTCTAAACAAGTATTTGACATATCTAACAAATGTTGAACATAGATTCAATCTAGCTTTTTGCAATACAAAGATAATTATTTGAAACGTGTACACCATTAATTCACAATAAAAGAATTTACTCTCAAATTAAAATATGATTTAAGATCATTATAAATTAGCTATTTACACTCTCATTTTGTAATTTTGTAGACAAAAAACTTTTATGGTTTTTTTATCTCATTTTATTTTCACAAGAATATTAAAACCTTAATCACAAGCTAGGGAGTCTATGTCTTTATTGTATATGACCCCTATGATTCCAAGGCAATAAGCTATCATATCTTCTTTCATAAGTTTGGTCTAGAATCAACACACTATGACACTAAGATCTTTAACAAGATAGTTAGGCCAAAGGACAAATTTTTTGAAACCTTGGAATAGTCTTTAGGTGAGATAGAATAAGCACCCTATGTCCTGAAGGCCATAGGGTGTCATGTGATATGCTATAAAGTGTCTCCATAGAAAGCCAAGTGATTTTCACCCTATGGCCCTTAGGTCGTAGGGTATCCCAAATGCTTATGTGCCTTTCTAGAGATTCTATGTCATCACACTATGGCCTTAAGGTTGTAGGGTAGTCCAAATGATTTTGGGGGATCCTATGGCCCTAAGTCCATAAGGGAACACGTTTACAAAGAACTCTATGATCCTCAAGTCATAGGGTGTTCTAACCAAACCCCTAGCTTTATCGAACTCAATATAAATGGATTATAATAAACACTTATGTTCACTTAGCTTTAAAGTATTACATAATATATCCTATGACCATATATATGTAAGGGCTATTTTCCTCAATACACTTATTGTGAAAAAACTCAAAACTCACAAGTTGACATTTTTCAAATAAATAGAGAAAAAGAACAAATTAAATATCAATTTTTTGAACAACATGGATGGATTTGAAATGGAAAAAATATACAAACTAAATATCAAATTTTTAAACATGGGTGTATTTGAAATGAAAAAAATATAATAAAATGATAAATATATTAATCTAAGCATCAATGATGTAATATCATGGGTGGCTAGCTTAACCTATTTCCTATAGGATTTCTAGGATCACGTTAGTACTTGCATCCTTGGAATTAACTATCTTTGTGATATCTACACTTGTCCACCTCCTAAGATCAAGGTCTTCATCCACTATAGAAGGACAAAGAGTTTCCAATTGCGTTATTTGATCATTGGTACAAGCAAGTTGAAATGATATTACTTTTCTCAATTATTGTAGTGCCTCTTTAGTCCCATAGCCTAATGAGAAGATGTCTATTACTTCATCATATTATTTGACACAAATGCATTTGATTGCACGATGCACAAAAAAGGCTTTGGCCATGGTCACAACATCATGCTCATCGTCGTTGATGCAGAGAGAATGCATTAGCTCCAACAATGACTCTTTAACCTCGGAATAGTTGGTGTTTTGATCTCCTTGACTAAAGAATGCCCAAACCCCAAAAAGTAATTCATGAAGAGCACATGTTTGGATGGTCTCTGATGCTATCAAGGAGCTCAAAGGTAGAACATGCATTTCATACCATCTAGCTTTTTTCAAAAATTGCCTTCTCTAGGGAGGCAGCATGCCGATACTTGACTAAGCTAGCAATTACAAACTCTGATGGTTGATGTGTCACCCCACATACTCCATCAATTACTTTACCAAATTGGATAGAACTCCAACCACTAGATATAAGACTTTTGTGTGTTGTATCTATGATACAGACACCAACACGAATTGCAGAGCTCTTCTCAGTGCGAAAAAACTCAATGCCTTCCAAATTCTTTCCAGTGCACTTGATTGTCCATGGATAAGTGAATTGCAAATTAGAAGTGCCATTATTTTGTGCAATGATTCATTGCACATATCCCTTGGTGATTTCTGAAAGTGATTGCTTATTCTTTGCTCTTTGTAGCTCAATATTAATCCATTGAGTACAACCCATGAAGAGAGAGTTGTAGATCTCATCTGTAATGTTATAATGAGACTTACATTATTCCCATGATATACCTGCTGCTGATGGCTCTAGCTCTTAAAACACCATCAAAATTTGAGCTACAAAAAACTTGGTCTGCTTTAAACTCATTACACATGCAGAGTGGTCGAGCATGTCTCCTTGATGTGGCTCCCTCAGTAAGCATATCTTCTCTTTTATGAGCTCTTGTTGTAGTAACTTGACATCACTATCTTTTAAACCTTTTAGGCTTCTAAAGGTTGCTATGCATGGTTGTTTCCCACGAGATGCTGATGCCTGACTCTTCTCCAAGATGTTTACCCAGTGGTCGTAGATTTTATTATCATACATGACCATGTGTCCTTCTCTATTGGCAAATGATTGATGACTGAATGTGATGTTTGCCACATTTACAAAGGCCTTCAAAATAAACAAAAAAGAGGCAATCCATTGATTTTACGACCATGCTTTAAGACCTCCACATAAGATTGGTGCTTCAATGCTGTTATTCTATCCATGTTCTCCATTTTGAACATTCAAATAGCAACCTCTTTGGGAGTGTTTGGTGGACACAGCGGACTGGCACGTAAAAGGTATCCATGTACACCAAACCTTGTTGTACTCGCTCATTTTTTCAAAAGAAGCGATGTAATTTTGCTAATGAGGATTGTCAATTGTAATATATTTTGTCATGCCCTCTTAGCCTCTCTGAGTCTACACACCTTGTAAATGGCCGAATGACCATGGGAAAGTCCCCTTAGCTCTTAAGTCAAAACCCTGGGGAATTTCAAACTCCGAGCAAACCTTTCCGAGCAATCATAAAAACGAGAAAAACCCAACAAGATACTTATGAACTTAAATCATAATAGGAAGCATTTAGCATCAAACTACATATTATCTATCTATCATTGTCCCTAAACACCTCCTCCAAAGCACAGCCCCTGGTCATAGATAATCAAGCCATGGTAGGTTCTTGGGCAAGTATATGTGTGTGTGTGTGTGTGAAGGTGAGTGCCGCATCAGTCCATCTACCAATTCACTTAGTTATCAATGGCCCGGCTTGAAGAAATAGAAGAGTGCCACATTTTTTGTGAATGCTACAGGAAGGTTTTGATCTACTACAAAAGTGAACGAAGAGGCCCTCCAATAGTAGCGACACAAGCACACATACAATGCGTGCGATCAAAAGGTTCAATGAGCTGGATGCAGTAAAATCCACGGTAATTCGATCGACACATTCACCATCGTCAACATCTCTACCTTCTCAACCGTAGGATAATCAGCCATGCCCACAGGGCTTCAACATCTTCCCCTCCCTTCACGTGCGACTCTTGCAAGATTGTGATCCCCTTATATGCAACAACTAGGATCCACTCCTTAGCTTCCTTTAACATGTCTATTGTCCTCATGCTGGAGCCTCTCCACTACCTTGTAGATTTGTCCCACCCCTATTAAGTTTTACTCTATTTTGTAAAATTTGAACTAAGTGAAATCCTACTACGCACTTGTCTGAGCACCCCACAGGGTACCCCCCTCCAAGCGGTGACTAGGTTGTTGACTGCTACAACATACAACTTTGAAACAACATTGTTGGCTAGGAAAGGCAAATATGAGTGTCTCCATTCATTGGATTTGGTTGGCAAGCCACGTCTATAAGTGATATGGGGACAGAGTAAATGGATCAACAAATGCGCCTCAATCTGCAAGACAAGCGGGATCCAGGATGTTGGATCGCCACAATAGGGGGCCAAGACTTTTATACGTATGACCTCGCATCATGCTCAGGGTCACGTGCTAGCCTAGGTGGTTAAGATAGAGTGCCTTGAGGTATGACGTCCAGGGATTGAAGGGCATTTGGTAGGGGAAGCGCTAGTATTTTTTCAAGACCAAGTTCGATCAACGACAAATTAAACCTCCACCATTAATGCCTTCACGTGTCATATAGCGACAAGGTTGGGCAAGAAAAGGCTAGAAGCCTGTTGGAGTTACACTAGCTAAGGCAAGAAGGTCAACTATAGTCATTTTCATCAACAACCAGATAAAGGAGTCCGTGTCAGAGTGGACTCTTTCTGAGAATTTTTTGAGTCCTCTTTTTGAGTTTTCAAGGCGAGTTGCGGAGAGGAGACCCTTATCAATGAGGGCTTCATGGGCACGAGCCGGGGAGGTGATGAAGATCATGCAGATAATGCTGACATGAAGGGTGAAGATAGGGCCTACATGATTGTGAAGGCACATGGAAGGAGGGATTTGGCAAGAATGAAGATGAAGTCCTCTCTCTCTTTCTCTCTCTCTCTCTCTCTCTCTCTCTCTCTCTCTCTCTCTTATATAAGCATAGAGCTTAAAAAGGAAAAGTGATTACATTAGTGATAGGCGAGTTCTGACAAAACCGTATAGAAAGAGTGTCAATATGCAATATTTAACAGCTCTATTATTATTGTTGCATCTCTCAAGAGAAGTCATCAATGCGAAGACTGTATGCCCACACATTCGTGGCCATCAAGAACGACGATGACACCGCTCTACTGCACTTAAGCTGAAATTGACAAATGCTGGCAAGAAGGCAAGCTCCTTGTTGAGGGAGCCTAATTATTTGGAAGTAGCCTTGCGGTGTTTAGCCAAGCAGTCGGGAGCATCAATCAAAGTACAACTTGTTTTGCAATACACAAGGGCCATGAGTTTTGTCGCCGGCCATGGCTACAACTGCATGATGGTTAAGCTTGACGAGTACGCGGCTACATCTCTCTCTCTCTATAAAAAAAAACTCTCTGAAGGAGTCCACTTCAGAGAGTTTTTTTAGAGAGATAGATAGATAGATAGTTCTATTATCGTCCTGGGAGGTCAAATATGACCTATGGGACCAAATGAACATGTCATGTGGTGTGAGTGGAGTTCATAAGTGACTCTCGATGCTCAAAAATGGCTGAAATGAGCGTCGCAATAGAGAGTCCACATCGTGGTTGGGAGAGGAAGGTATGTAGGGAGAGCTCATGGCTGAATATATGGGGAAAAGAGGACCTAATGTGGTCAAAAGCTGAGCACTCAAGTAGTGTGTGGTACTCACTCTCTCGCACTTGACGAGGGCATAAGGTGCAAAGTCGATGACACTCCTCGCCAGTGCCCCAACGTCCTGTCTCGCAGCGTAGAGAATGGGAGCTAAGACGAATGGAGGCAATGGTGCGGATCGCACTCAACGGGATGGGCTCAAGGATGTAGGAATGGGTTCGGTTACCTCGTTCCGAGAAGAAGAGAGATTTGTAGTTTGGGGCAACGTGTGTGGTGTAATGGCTGAAGCAAGAACCTCCGGATTTCTCCCAAGCCATGATACATTGGTGTTGTAAGAAGGCCTCATTAACTTGGGAGTCGATCGACGCATCCTTGACCAAGTAACATGCATCCCATCTTCCAAACCATTTCTTGATATCAAGCATCCACCCCGAACTTAGTATTTTGCTCTTGCATGTCTTTTGAACCTTTTGACTTGCTTCATATGCGATTCTAGGAAGTCGATGCAAAGGGCTACGTTGTGTCTTACGCATGTACTCCACAACCCTTTCCATGCCCAAGACCTCAATGGGAAGCGATCCGGACTCAAGAAGTAAGAGCATGTAGGGTGTTTGTGTCTTGACTTGGAGAAAGTTGGTGAGAAAACGCTTTTGGACATTCTCAAACTCTTTCCAAGTAGACTTCCCGATGCTTCCACCCCACACCTCCACTCCATAAAGAAGCACCGGTGTCACCAATGTGTCAAAGAGGTACTTTTTGAGAGCCCAACACTTGATCTCTCCTGCATTGCACATGTTCTCAAATGCATAATAAGCCCTCTTTCCGGCTTCCAAGCGACGCATTGCACAATCCTTCCATTTATGATTGGATGGAACCTCAAGGCCAAGGTACTTGAAGTGATCTACCACTTCAAGTTTCTCATTGTTGTATACAATGCATGGGATTTTCGTCATTAAGGGTCTTTACAAGCATAACCTTGGTTTTGGATCCATTCACGATCAGCCCGCTATGTAGGCAAAAGCGTTCCAAGACACTCATAAGCTTTTGTGCATCTTCTAAGGTATGTGCCAAGAGCACTACATCATCGGCATAAAGCAAAATCATGATCACCGCATTTCCAATCTTAACCTCTTCTATGCCTTCTTGTTGCATAAAATCAAGAACCATGTATTCCAATTCATCAATGAGTAGCCCAAAGAGGGTTGGGGAAAGTGGGCATCCTTGTTTGACACCAATAGTGCTTGCAAAAAATTCTGAAATTCCATCTCCCATACGTAATCGACATATCACTTTTTGGTAGATGCGAAAGACTGCATGTATAAATTCTCTCGGCACTTGAAGGCTTTGCATACGTCTCCAAAGATTTCCTCGCGGTACCATGTCAAAAGCTTTCTTGAAATCCAGAAAGCAACAATACAACTTTTTTCCTTTCAATCGAGACGCTTCCATAAGAACTCGAAGAGTGACAAGGTGATCAATAGTGCTATGATGCTTTCGAAAACCTGCTTGGCCAAGCGCACGTTTGCCATTCTTTTCAGCTCATTCACTTATCTTCATCTCCATGATACATCCAAATAACTTTGCCATCAAAGAACCAACCATTATAGTGCGATAGTTGTTCACATTGTTTACATCTCCTCCTTTGTGCAAAGGTTTGATCCAATTTTCACTCCAATCATGAGGCATGCCATACTGAAGTGCAAGGTTAAACATATCGCATATCCAATATCGTGTTTTCTGGCTTGTCCATTTAATCATTTCAGCCTTGACACCTTGAAGGTCACCTGCCTTGCGAGTAGCAAGTTTCTCAAGCGCGCGGCATACATCTTCAATGGTAAAGAAGGGAGACATAAATAGAAGGGAGCTACAACCCTCCATCTTATCAACATTGGGTTGCTCATAGAGGTTCTTACAATGCATATACATATCCTCAAGAGTCAAGTCACCAAAGCTCTCAACGCGCTTGCCTTTTAGATTTTGCCAAAACTTGCCACATGCATGTGCTTTCTCTTGTGCTAAAAGAAGTTGTTTTTCGACTTCCCACCTTCTCCTCTTCTTTTGAACAAGTGCTTTGTATGTGTGTGAACATTCCAAGTAAACTTCCTTGTCTTTGATTGCATCCAATCTTAGCAAGTGTTTTCGGGCTTGACTACATTCCATGTCAAACCATTTCTTCTTGGTGCTACCCTTCTTAGACCTTTTGCAAGACATGTGTTTCGCCGAAAAGCATTCCTTCGCACAAGAGAAAATTACTTCTTTGAAAACTTTCCACTTGCATTCTAATGTTGGGCTCCCTTGATGCTCTATCATGCTTAACATTTGGTCCACCATATCAGCATATATAAGTGCTCGTTTGAAGTCTAGACGTAGGTACAAATGATTCACATCATGATTGGAGGCTACATGCTCGGGCCGTTTACCACACTTGAGGTCAATACATAACATCCTATGATCCGATTCCGGATTCCATTCACCAAGTGTAAAGCTTTGTATGCATTCTAGAGTGGCTTCTGAGAACAACATATAGTCAATCACGCTAGCACCATTGTGCTTTCTACATGTAAAGTCATTGGTGCCTTGCCATAGAGATACACCATTTTCAATGAGCATTCCGGTACTATTGCACATATGTAGAAGTGACTTTCCATAGTGATCCACTTCTTTTGCATCATTAGAACTTCGATTATACATGTATGAGTCATCCACTCTTCTTGAGACATATGGCATGTCGACTTGTTGTGTGTCGTGTTGTAACATATTTGTGCGAGCATTCATGTCTCCAAAAACAATGACTTCACCTTGATCCTTGTAATGAGCAATGTCTTCCTCTAGTTCAACAAAGGGCTGATCTCTATCCATATTCAAGCGAGCATAAAAGTTGGAGTCATAGTGAGAAATGTAGCAGCCGGCCACAAACATGACTTGACCATTTGGTGGGCTGATTTTCAGCCATAAGTAGCGTTTATGCTTATCTTCTTTGACAATGGAAACATCTTTCAAACCCTTTTTGGTCATACATGCTACGCCTCCTTGGCCTCTTCGTTGCTTTGCATTTTTGGCCCACATCAAAGAATGCACATCGTATTTGTCAAATCCAAGAATTCGTTGCGCATCATGCTCCCATGTTTCGACAAGAAGTATCACATCGGAGTCATTGGTAAGCTCATCAATGCCAATTCCCGCATTCCATGGATACCCGTTACAATTCCAAAAGCTTATTCGCAAGCGTGAGTTGGTCTCATAGATCATGTGTCCCTATTTGTTGGGTGGACTTGCATCCTCCTCAAGTGCCTTTTCTTCTTGAGATGATACCTTAACCTTCTTGCTTCTTTCCTCGTATGCTTTGCGACGTACATTTTGTTGCATAAGAGTGCGATCCTCATATACATTACAACCCGTTCCTTTGAGGTAGATCCAACCATTGTCAAGGATGATCTTTCTCTTTACCTCATCAGCCATGATTTTGGATAGCTTGTTGGGTGCTCCTCCAGTCACCTTGGATACTCTCAACAGAGCAAGCTCTGCTTTTAGGTCCTTGAGTTGAGTCTGCAGCTCCCCCTTGCTCTTGGCTCGCAATTCATGCACCTTGATCTTGGCCATTTCTGCAGATACCACGAGCTGCAAAGGTCTGCTGTTGACGAAGGAAAGATTTCGTAAGAGCTCTCTCTCTCTCTCTCTCTCTCTCTCTCTCTATAAAAAAAAAACTCTCTGAAGGAGTCCACGCCGAGAGAGAGAGAGAGAGAGAGAGAGAGAGAGAGAGAGAGAGAGAGAGAGAGAGAGAGAGAGAGAGAGAGAGAGAGAGAGAGAGAGAGAGCTCTTACGAAATCTTGCCTTCGTCGATAGCAGACCTTTGCAGCTCGCGGTATCTGCAAAAATGAGTTCGCTTCCTCTTGCTCATGGGCTACTGCTCGTGAAGGCTACTCTAAGGTCATTGCTCATTAAAATGGCCAAAATCAAGGTGCATGAATTGCGAGCCAAGAGCAAGGGGGAGCTGCAGACTCAACTCAAGGACCTAAAAGCAGAGCCTGCTCTGTTGAGAGTATCCAAGGTGATTGGAGGAGCACCCAACAAGCTATTCAAAATCAAGGTAGTGAGGCTGTCAGTAGCGCAAGTGTTGACAGTACTTTCACAAAATCAAAAGGCAGCTCTTCGCACTGCCTACAAGAACAAGTGGTTGCCATTGGACCTGCACCCCGTGCCATTCGGCGGCGGCTAACCAAACATCAGGCTGGTTTAAAGACATTGAAGCAGAAGAAGAAAGAGACCTATTTCCCAAAATGGCAATATGCTTTGAAGGCTTGATGAGATGTTATTTTGTGCGGAAGATTGATTCTGATACTAGCCAAGAGAGAATGGCTAGGGTTTTGTAAGTAGACAACTGATTTAGGCTTATTTCAACATTGGGTCTTTCATGTCAAAAGAGAGAGAGAGAGAGAGAGAGAGAGAGAGAGAGAGAGAGAGAGAGAGAGAGAGAGAGATCACGGGTTTGTCTTCCGCGATTACTGTCAAGCTTGTTCTGCAATACATGAGGGCGATGAGCTTCCTCGCCGGCCATGGAAGCAGCTGCGTGACGGTTGAGCTTGACGAGCGCGCAATTGCGTATCACTCTCTGATCTCTCTCTCTCTCTCTAAAACTCTCTGTATGAGTCCGCGCTGGTGTGAACTCCTTGAGAGAGTTTTTTTCTTTTGAGAGAGAGAGAGAGAGAGGGGGAGAGATCACGGGTTCGTCTTCCATAATTACTTTCAAGCTTAAACTAAACCGGCATTCTGGCAAAGAAGCATTTTGCTTCAACAGCATATAAAATGCTCACAACGTGTGCAATATGGGCTCAAATCATTTCATTCTACCGACAAAGAACTCATTAGGATTCTCTCCCACGTCCAATGTCACTGGAATGCCCTTGTGCACCAGCTAGACGGCTGGCTTGCCTGGAATGTTGTCAACCCTCCTCAATGGAGAGTTTCACAATGTCAACGGTCCTGACTTCTCCACTCGGCATCGAGTTCCACGGAAGGGTGTGCATGCAAACTTGACCCTCAATAGGCTAGCTAATTAGCTTCTATGGAGGCTTGGCGTTATCCGAGTTATGAGCTCTCTCTCTCTCTCTCTCTCACACACACACACACACACACACACCAACACACACACACACACACTTAGTAAGTGCCTCTCTCTTTCACCTCTCACATCCTTAGCCTCTTTCATAGAATTAACTCTCTCAAGAAGTCCGCGCCAGCACAGACTACTTCAGAGAGTTTTTTTTTAAAACAGAGAGTCAGTTCACATGCTTATAATCATCGGCACCCTCTCATTGCCTACGTCGTCGCTCACTACTTTGCTCACATTAGGCACAATATTGCAAAAGAGTGCAATTACTATGAAGGTAACGAGCAATAAAATCATGACCTATTATTCAAGAGGGAAATGGAATAACCAATCTAGCACACTCGGGTGATATAAAGGTAATAGAATTTTCCTCTTTTTATGACCCCCCCCCCCCCCCCCCCCCCCCCCCCCGCCCCGAGAAGAAGAGAATTTTAATGCCATAGGAAACTATCCCAAGAGACCTTAAAGATCTATCCAACGAAGAGAGTTGAAGTCAAGATTTAAGTGGGAGAATGTGCAAGTTGAAGAGAAAGCGGAAAAAGATAAGGCGGAGAAAAAAGTAGATGTAGTTAGCTCTCATCTCTCGGAGTGCAAAGATTTTTTTATGGAGATTCTCCAAGCTTGACATTTTGTTGTAAAGATGTTTTGTATTAGCTCAAAACAGATTGCTTATTGTTTTAATGTTTGTCACAGTGTCTCTCTCTCTCTCTATCTATCTCTCTATATATATAGAGAGATAGATAGAGAGAGAGAGAGAAACACTGGTTGTGTTCTTCCTGGTGGTTGGACATGGCAGCTCTTGGTTTGGAAAGTCCCTATGGTGTGCAAAACAGTGCGTTGTTGATACAATGCAATTCTTTCCCTCATCCAGCTAGCAAGATCTCCATACCACCTTATCTTGAATAGACACAATCTCAAAAGATATTGAATTTTGCCGCAAAAAAATATGACCTTCCTGACATCTACTAGATTTTTTCAAAGAATGATCCAAAATGGAAGGGAGCCACATCTTCAATCTTTGTGAAATAAGTTGTTCAATTGATGCATGAAGTGGGATGTGATTTGCAATTTGGATGCCAACCTCATATTATGAAGGCCAAAGTTGAGTCTCCATAAGGAGGCCATAAAGTTGAACTTCTATGAGCTGCTTGGCATAGATTTTTCAGTAGTTAATATGAAGGCCAGTACCCATGACAAGGTGGATAGCTTAGGAGAGAATAGTAGCATTGCTGCCCACAATGTTGTGTTATTGAAGAAGGAATAAGCAAACAAATGTATAGTAAGGGTTTGTAGGCTTTAATGGCTATTCATGTTTACCAATTAATTATTGATTAAACACTTATTGTGTGTGTGTGTGTGAGAGAGAGAGAGAGAGAGAGAGAGAGAGAGTGAGGTTAGCACCATAAGAGACTAGCAATGGTGTTGACGTTTATTGTTTGGGTTTAGAGAAAGCTCTTTCTAGAGAAGAAGTATACATATACTTGAGCAAGTCACTTAATAAATTTGCTCGGTTTTGAGATTGCTCGGATAAGTTCGCTCGATGTTTGGTAGAACTCAAAACCCTTAGTTTAAAAAAAAACATAATCATTATCTTTGAGAAGGATTGGACGTCGACTGTGAGAGCTTCTTGCTGCTACAACTTGTAATCCGCTTTTCTCCTTGTCTGGTAATCAGAATTCAATTCCGAATAGTACATTGTGTTCCTTGTCTCTTGCTCTACAATCTAAGTGTAATCATTCTCAATTATGTTGTGGTTCACGACATCTTGTTTGTGAGCTAAATGCATTGACTTGAGATCTTAAATGGTTGTTTTTTGATGTTTTGACCTTGGATAAGTTTTTCTATGCTTAAGGGGGACCTTTTCGTGTAGTTCTATTTTAGTTTTCGGCACATTTTTTATGATGGATCGGGATTTATGTACCTTCCCAAATGACGACAGAACTTGGTAGAATTGTGACCTTAGGTGTTGTAATATCTCTCCTTAAGTTTCGTTGCATTCCGAATTCATATGAATGTGGTAAAGACGTAATGACCTAGAGCGATGAGATCGGACGTAGACTGATTTTTTGACTAAGAAGTGGTTGATTTGCTTTTGTCATAGTATGAATAGCCCTCTGAGTTCATTTTGATGAGATTGACACTCTCATTAAGTCTTCGTGCCCCATCTCAAGTCTCTTCCTTGCATATTGACATTATGTTAGTACAAAAAGCTATGTTACAAACGTCCGTCGCGGTGACCCGCTAACATTGGTGGCGTTGCCCGGGAAGTCGATCCTTAGGTGGTGAGTGACTCAATTGTACAAAAAATCCCTTCCAAAGCTTTTGACACCCATTCCGTTTGAAGGAGTACGAGCGGAAGTGCGACGCGAGAGAGAGTGCGAGAAGAAGAGCACGACGATATGGTGAACTCGCTCTACTGTAATGTGTAGAGCATAGTGAGTTCTTATTAGGTTTTTACAAAAGAATATGTGTACATACCTGGCGGCCCGTCCACTTACCTGGGCGACCACATTGGGCTTTACACCCCAACAACCTCCCACTTAAAGTCCAATGTGGTACTTTAAGTGTGATAGAAGCTACTATACAAGCTAATATACAAGAGATGTAGAGAAGTGATGTACTACCCTACACCTAACTGCTTGCGAAAATGCGCAAAGCTCTCTGAGGGAAGTCCTTTTGTAAGTAGATCAGCAGAATTTTCTGTGGTGTGAACTTTGACAAGCTGAAGTTTCTTATCCTCGAGCATTTCCTTGATGAAATGATACTTCACATCCACATGCTTTGTCTTTGAGTGATAAACTGGATTGCGAGCCAATTGTATAGCACTTTGACTATCACAATATAACACAGGCATCTCTTCTTTGATTCCCAAATCTGTTACTAGTCGATTAAGCCAAATTGATTCTTTGCATGCCTCTGATGCTGCAACATATTCAGCCTCTGTAGTAGACTGAGTAACACAATCTTGTAATCTAGAATGCCATGATACTGCTCCACCAGCCAATGTAAAGACATACCCTGACGTAGACCTTCGGTTGCCTAAGTCACCTGCATAATCTGAGTCTGTAAAACCCTTTACACTTAGCTCCTGACTCACATAGCATATACGCATACTCTTTGTAGCTTTCAGGTATCTCAATATTCCGTTCACTGCCTCCCAATGTTTCTTGCCTGGGTTTGACATGTATCGACTTACTACTCCCACTCCAAATGCAATGTTTGGGCGAGTAGCAATCATTGCATACATCAAACTACCCACTGCAGACGCATATGGAATCTTATCCATTTCAGCTTGTTCTTCCTCAGACACAGGACAATCTTGTTTGCTAAGTTTCACATATGGTGGCAATGGAACACTCAGTGCCTTTCCCTTCTCCATATTGAAACGTTGCAAAACCTTGTCAATATACTGTGTTTGAGATAACCAAATCAATTTCTTTGATCTGTCTCTCTCAATGCGCATACCAAGTATATGACTTGCCTCACCCATGTCTTTCATGTCAAACGATTTTGCCATCTTTGACTTCAAAGCTGAAATTTCTTCCAAGTGCTTGCCAGCAATCAACATGTAATCCACATACAAAATAAGGATCAACCAACTACCATCCTTAGCCTTCTTTGTATATAGACAGTGATCGAACTCACTACGTTTGTAGCCTTGAGAAAGCATAAACTTGTGAAATTTATGGTACCATGCCCTTTGTGATTGTTTTAAGCCATAAAGACTCTTTAACAACTGGCATACCCAATCTTCCTTGCCTTTCTCAACAAACCCTTCTGGCTGCTGCATGTAAATTTCCACATCTAAATCACCATGCAAGAACGCTGTCTTGACATCCATTTGGTGCAACACCAAATATAATATGGCAACCAATGCAAGAAAGCATCTCAATGTAGTCATCTTGACCACCGGAGAGAAGACTTCATCAAAGTCAATGCCTTGTTCTTGCTTAAAGCCCTTGGCAACAAGCCTTGCTTTGTACTTTGGCTGACTATCATGAGCGGTGATCTTATACCTGTAAACCCATTTACAGGGTAGAGCCTTTTTGCCCCGTGGTAATTTAACTAGCTTCCATGTCTGGTTTTTATGCAGAGATGTCATCTCTGACTGCATGGCCAATTGCCAATTCCCGGAGTCCTTCATTTGCACTGCTTCCTTGTAACATGAAGGCTCATTGCAATCAGTCAACATGACATAGTTCATAGATGGAAAAAACCTATCAGGAGGTTGCGTGACACGTTCAGATCTACGCACAATAGGTGGCTCAGGCTCAGCCACAACCTGTGGTTCCACTCTATCCTGTCCTTGCTCCTCTTGAGTCCTGACATTTTGTCTTGCACGTGCAGGTCCATCTTCTTGGAAGACAACTCTTCTAATCTCCTCAACCCTCTCTGGTTTAGAATGATATTTGGATTCATTAAAGTGAACATCATTGCTGCGGACAACCTTTCTGGATTCGGGATCCCAAAGTCTGTACCCCATCTCACCAGAATTACCATAGCCTATAAAGATGCACTTTCTACTCTTTGGCTCAAGTTTGTTCCTAAATTCCTTTGGAACGTGAGTATATGCCTCACAGCCAAAGACTCTGAGATGCTTGTATGAGGGCACCTTGCCTGACCATACCATCTCTAGCACTGAATCCTTCTGCAAAACCTTGCTAGGAGATCTATTTACAAGATGAACAGCTGTTGATACAGCTTCAGCCCAAAACCCATTTGGCAGCTGTGCATTAGACAACATACTTCTGAACTTCTCTTGTATGGTCCTATTCATGCTCTCAGCAACACCATTTTGAGGAGGATTGTAAGGAGCAGTAAGTTCACATTTTATACCTTTTGACTCACAAAAGTCTTGAAAGGCCTTTGAAACATACTCTCCACCATTGTCAGTGCGTAAGCATTTAAGCTTCTTGCCACTCTGATTCTCCACAAGTGTCACAAACATTTTGAAAACACTAAACGCTTCATCCTTGTGCTTGAGAAAGTAAACCCATACTTTCCTCGAGTAATCATCTATAAATGTCATAAAGTAAGAAGCTCCCCCTAGAGATAGGTTAGGCATAGGTCCACACAAATCACTATGAACAAGTGCCAACTGTGTATCTCTTCTACTGCTTCTATGCTTATGTGGCTGCTGTGTTTGCTTACCATACATACAATGTTCACAGAATTCAAAATCATTAAATGAAAAGCCAGGCAAATAACCAGAACGAGACAAGATTTCCATTCCCTTCTTGGACATGTGTCCTAACCGGCAATGCCACAAAGAAACGTTCGGCTGCTCGGTTACATTGATTACATTTTTAGAGACATTTGATACATAAATCATGTAAAGTCCTCCAGACTTTACTCCATGTGCTATTGTTATAGAACCCTTGGATATCTTCCACATGTTTAGTCCAAAAGTGGTGACGTAGCCAGCATCATCAAGTAAACCTGTGCTGATCAAGCTCTTTGTAATTGCGGGAACATGTCTCACATTCTTCAGCGTGAAAGAAGAGCCATTCTGAAACTTCAATTGAACATCTCCAACACCTAAGATCTCACATGTCTGCCCATTGCCTAGCCGAACATGATCTTTAGTGGTCACATAAGAGGTAAACCAGTCCTTGTTTGGAGACACATGAAGTGATGCCCCTGAGTCTATAATCCAGTCACTCAGTGCATTTCCATCAGATGCTGTAAGAAGAGCTGAGTCCATTGTATTCTTCAAGAAGTAGATGTCTCCTGACACTAGACTGTCATCCTCTGCAACAGTGTTTGTCACATTTATTTCTTGAATCTTCACTGAGGACTTGTTCTTCTCACCATGGTCTTCAGCTTTCTCTTTGCCTTTTTCTGCTTTCCATTCTCTGCATTCTCTTTTCATGTGACCCTTCTTGCCACAATGGTAGCATTCTATGTCACTCTTGCCTTTAGCACTGCGGGACTTTCTACGAGACTGATTCCTCTTTCCACCTTTGTACTTTTCTTTGGTCCTTCCCCTGACAACTAAGGCTGTTCCTTTGCCTTTGTCCATTGTCTTTCTATTGGTTTCTTCAGTAAGCAGACTTCCTTCTACACCTGCTATGTTCAAACCATCTGGAGGTGCAGAATTACTCAAAGCTGCGCGAAAAGTGTCCCAACTTTTCGGAAGTGTGATCAACAGAAACATAGCTCTAACAGGTTCATCAAACTTGACACCTTGAGCTGACAACTGACTATAGATTGTGTTGAATTCATTCAGATGATTGGACATAGGTGTCCCTTCTTTCATCTTCAAGTCAACAAGCTTCTTAAGCCAGTATACCTGTGAAGCTGCACTCTACTTCTCATAAAGATCACTCAGCTTGAACCATGCTTGATAATCCGACATCTCGTCTGCTACATTGAAGTAAACGCTTTCTGCCAAAGTCAGCATAATGGTAGAAAGTGCCAATTCATCCATTTCGCTCCATTCATCTTCGTCCATATCTTCTGGTTCCATCCAGCTTCTTGATATTGTAAAGAGCAGTGTCCTGTGATCCAGCCATAGCTACGCTTCACAGTAGTTTACTTTCTTGGGAAAAATTCGGCAGAGTTTCCCTTGTAAACTGACCTCTAAACCAATATCAACCTGTCAAATGAACCAAGAAAGCGTCAGATTATGCATAAATTTCGACAGAGTCTCCTTTGTAAAATGGCTATGGTGTACTCAAAAAACAGACCAAAAAACAGCTCAAAAAAACACTGTCTCTCTGACACTGTAAGCTGCGGGTAAACCTGTCCTGCACCTGTACTGTCTCTCACTGTCCTGTCACTGTCCTGTAAGCATAGACTGCGACAATGCCTCAACGGCAGTAAAGCAAAGATGCAATCCCAACTGTCTAACTCACAGTCAATACATCCTAGCTGCCTATCTAAGGGTGCTCGAGGGATCGCTCCAAGACCTGTATCACCGAAAGAATCTCAACATTCGAGAATCCCCCAGCTCAATAAAACCTCACTCGACCCTCGACAAAGGCTGCAGTAAATCTGACAGTACATAGACTTCCCACAAAGTCATACATCCACAAATTTCCCACTGTATGCTGTAACCGCTGCGGCGGTTGTTTGCTGCATGACTCACAGCCAGCAAACCCTCAACAGACATATATCATCTCTGACAATACATCCCATGTGGAAGTACCTGCAATGTCAGGATGAAATCTGGAATATCAAGCAGCAAACACAAGCTACCTGATGAACTAGTGGATGTCGCCTACAGTCTATGTGTAGATGCGCCCGTGTCGTATGTGACACGCCTCCAAGAACTATGAGCCATCCTTCGATGTGTAGGCAACCACAAATCAACACTCTGGGAGTGTCGATATCCTCAGCACCTGCAGTCGTAGGCCGAAAACCCCAAATTTGCAGAGTCGGATCTACACCCGCTGAAACCACATAGTCGAAAATAGCCTACGCAGAACTTTGTCGAAGCCGAACGGTGACCGAGATGACCTCAGAATGAAATTTTGAGCACACCGAGTCCTACGGGATCTCCCACAAGATTTGGGGCCGTGTCTTTGCCTGTCGAATTTCACTCCAATCTGAGCTGATGACTCTAGCCTCCTGCAGTGCTGCCCCGAGCCTCGATCTGAGTTCTGATACCAGTTAAAGGAGTACGAGCGGAAGTGCGACGCGAGAGAGAGTGCGAGAAGAAGAGCACGACGATATGGTGAACTCGCTCTACTGTAATGTGTAGAGCATAGTGAGTTCTTATTAGGTTTTTACAAAAGAATATGTGTACATACCTGGCGGCCCGCCCACTTACCTGGGCGACCACATTGGGCTTTATACCCCAACACCGTTTACACATAGACAGTAAAGCAGCTAGACATAGGCTTAGTGCTTAGTAGAAAATGGGGTCCGATACTAGCAAGTGCTACTCCTTATGAGCAAAGAAAGTTGTGAGTGAAGTACAAAAGAGTATTTTGTTCTTTGATTTTCCATGCTTGGAAAGGACTGTTTCACTATACACTTTGTTGTCGTTTCTGTATTGTTAAATTCATCTATGTTCTTGCATCTATTTCAGTTTATAGGAGTAGGTTAAGTAACAAATTCCACCATCAATTGGGCCCAAAAGGATCAGGGTAAAAACTATCCAAAACCTTATTTGGGTGCCGAAGACCATAAATTTAAAAAGCTGTAAAATTGATGGTTAGAGCTTCAAAGCTGAACTAAACCCAACAGAAGTTGGAAAAAGGGGATATATAAGCTTGCTAGAGACAAAATGTGCAAAATTCTTCCAGCTTGCCTGTCCAGCATGGATCGCGGTCCATGTACCTTTCCGGCCAAGTGAGCAGAAATTGTTTCCTCTGCTTAGAACTGAATCTCAGACCATTAGAATCTTGAGTTTGACAAAAAATAGAGTGCTAAAAGAATATGCAAATCAAGAAACTGGGTTGAATAGAGCAAAACCTTGAAAATTGAGAAAATCTGGGGAAAACTGAACTTTGAATTGTATTCAAAAAGGGGTGAGAATTGGGTTCGACTAAAAGCAGGGAACCAGCAGGACAAAAAATCATAACTAGATGCTGCCAAACATGGATCGCAATCCATGTTCCTAGTAGACATTTATAATAGAAATTTGACCAGTGCACTCTTGAGAACTAAGGAAACAAGTTTTCTGAAAGGATCCACATCAAAAAAGTGAAAAAACCTGATCAAAATACCAAAAAAGGACTTGTTTGCAAAAAACCACAAAGTAGACACAAAATCTTGCTTTTGAATTCAAAAAAGTGGGTCAAATCCAAAAAGATTTGGGGAAGAGCATCACCACACCCTCTGTCACAAGCTCACCAAAGGTCATGGAAAAATCTTGCCAAACGTGGATCGCGATCCACGTACTTTTTTAGAGTTTTGAACTGATTTTTGACAGGTAGAAGAGTGATAAGATTTGGATTTCTCCTAAACCACTCTTATAAAAAAAGGTCAAAAGGTAGGCCAAAAGGGACATAAAACAGATCAAGGGAGAAACCATTGAAACAGACCCTAAAATTGACTTTTGGTTGACCTAAAAAACTCCAAATCACACAATAACCATATAGCTAGCATCAATAGACCAAGGACAAGCTGCGTGCCAAGTTTTAGTACATTCTGGCACTGAGGTACATGGATCGCGATCCATGTTCCTCTGACACAATTTGATACAAAACTTGCACCATTGCTAGAGGACATCATAGGGAGTCTAGTGGTCTTCTCAAAACTGAATTTGGATATAAAAAACCAAATCAAAAGCTCAAAACTGCCAAGTGCTCTAGTAAAGTGTCAAAATTGACCTAGTTTTAATCCAGAGGTCCATTTCCAAAAAATTGATACCATAGGACCTACTAATCATGCCAAATCTGATGGTACCAAGAAAAGTCAATTTGGCTTCCCAACATGGATCGCGATCCATGTTCCTCTGAGTCAGAATAAAAGCAAAATTTGACCAAGAGAGAGGTAGTCCCCAGGAACCTAGTGGCCTTTCCAAAATTGAAATTGGACCTGAATTATTGACGTTGTGAGTAAAATTGTGTGCTATTGAAAATCCTAGTTAAATTTTGTCGATTGGAAGCTAGAACTAACATGAATGGTTGCAAACTCATAGCTATCAAGCATTTTTTGACAGGTTGCAAGTGCTAGAGAATACTACCCAACAAGTAAGATCAGAATGGGGAATTCACGATAGCTCATGAGGTAACCCGGTTTGGATTTTACAATATCAATTCTTCATGTATTTACGATCAGGAAGATTGTACCAGAATAGGAATCCTAGCATCATAGACCAAGTGAGCAATCACTCGACTGAAGGTAGCCTGAATCAAAGATCACTGCATCCTTTAGAAGCCATTGTAGAGGAAAGCTTTTTTGACACCTCATCAAAAAGATCATACACCCCAATGACTGAGGAGTCCAACAAGTTGAACCCTAAGGAAACAACTTCCATGGGGGCGGGTCCTTCCCAACCTGCATCTGACATGAAAGAATTTTTGACACCTCGTCAGAAAGATCATACACCCTAACGACTGAGGACTCCAACAAGTTGAACCCTAAGGATACAACTTCCATGGGGGCGGGTCCTTCCCAACCTACATTTGACGTGAAATTGTTGTATTTAAATTTTCAATTTTAAAATGTGCTTAAGGCCAAAATCTATAAGGATCGAATGGATTGCTATTGTGTTAAGTTGGAAAATAAGCCAAGCGCGTTCAAGGACCTTGTAGATGTGGATTATGATGGAGATAGATATTTCAACAGAGAGGGAATGATGTACCTAGTGGTTCACAACCCCTTTATTGTGGACAAATGGGGGATGACTGGCACCAAGGACAAGGTAGATGAAGAGCTAGCAGATAAACCACCCAAAATGGATAAGCAAAAAGCGGTGCTCAGACACACCAATGAGACAGAGCATCATAATACAGATAACACTTACATGGGGCTATATAAATTCAATAATGGAGAAAAAACACTCTATTATAGATGTGATGAACCCCGCATCAAGGAACAAACTGACCGCAAAAAACTATATGTTTTTACTTACACAAAGGGGAGAAGTATTCAGGTGGTCATAATGGATAAGTATGGCAAAAAATACTCTCCTATGGACCATAAGGAGCTAGAAGGATGGACCACTCCACCAATACTATGAAGTGAAAAACATGACTACTCACACGAGACCAGAAATTGGGAATGTAAGTCCAGTAAGAACCAGAGTGGAAGATTCTTTTGGACATCAACGGACATAGGACCTATAGGATTAATGGGGTCTAGGGCTTCTATGAATATGCAGAGGGGAAGTGCGGCACCTGACGTGACCTACACAACTAGAATCCCTCCGATATTACATGATATCGACTTGATGAATGTATGGCGGATAGGATACCAATTATAGTGTCAAGAGGAGAATATGAACCTAGAGAGACCACAGCAGAAGGACCAGGGTGGTGAGGATGGTTGCGGAATCCAGACGCATGCAACCATCTCAAGTGGCAAGGTGTGTACCCAAAAAGTATAGTGGGTCGGGAGATCCATATGCTCATGTTTCGATCTTCAACAAGTGTTGAGGGCGGAATAGGTAACCAATTTCCATACTCAATAAGAACGTCTTGGGTTGACTCTAGAAGGAATTTCTTTGACCTGGTTCAACCTCTAAACGGCCTGGAGTCCCAAGTATTGATCAAATTCTCCGAGAATTCACTGAGAAATTCTCAAAGAGAGGAATTAAGCATAATATTGTCTCCCAGATCTACGCATTTAGACAGAAGGAGAAGGAAAAGGTGAAGGAAGCCTCGCTTCAATTCAAAGCAATACATAGAAAGATGCCCTGCTAGAGAACTCCCTCAGGATGAGAGACTGTCAGTCCTTTTCATAGAAGGATTGTGAAATGACACTCTCAAAAAAGACTTGCACCTAAAGGCAACTGTTACTTTTGAGCTGCGTTGCATTTATACGCCTGAATAAAAAAAATTGTACGTATAAAACGTCAATATACGCTGTATTTTTGAATAATTACCGAATATCCGTATAAAACAGTTTTCGATCGAAAAGTATTTCGATCAAAAAATATCTCGATCGAAAAACTGTATATATATACAATCGTCGCCGTATTCGATCGAAAAGCATTGTGGAATTTTTTGGAGCTTGGAGAGCTTGGAGCTTTTGAGAGATTAGCAGATAGCGACAACCTCTTCGGTTTACAGCGATTTTCAGGTATATTTTTTAAAATTTTGAGTAAATACTAACTTTTTTTGTGTGTTAGGCCAGACTTATGTGGTGCAGTAGTTTCGACTCTCACCACAAAGTTGGCTTGCAGGTCGTAGGCCACTTCGTGGTGTGTAGCCATATGGCTCACTCCAGAGGTGTGTAGAATATAGTTTCCTTTCCCTTGGTGTGTAGTTATATAACTCACTCCAGGGAAGGTTTAGGGTAAATTTAGATTCTCACTCGTATGGTGTAGTAGTATATCTCTCACCATAGAGATGAGTTAGGATTAGAGGTCGACTCGTGGAGTGTAGTAGGCATGATGCTACACCTCTCACTTCAGAGTGGCCTATAAAATTCACAATCTTAAAGTAAATCATTATTGATTATTCTACATAGAAGCACAAAGATTAACGTTCGTCATTTTAAGAGTGTAGAGATGCATACTTTATGCCCTCTTCATCTTAATGCGACTTTCGTTATTTTAGTGCTTCTATTTCTGTAGTAACATCATTGTTCATCAGCAGATGACTTGGTGTTACTCTGAACGTAGATATATACAACAATTGATTTACATTTGAGATTGCTGATGGTTGTGTTGTGAGTTCCACACACTCCATTAGAAATAGCTTATAAAATTTACAATTTTAGATTAAGTTTTTCTGTCATATGTGCTACATAGAAACACAAGCGTTAACACTCGTTATATAAGAGTGAAGAGATGCATATTTTCATGCCCTCTTCATCTTCATGTGACATACTGATTACTCGTGTGTTTCATATTCCAAAAGAACATCATTTTTCATCATTAAATGACTTGGTGTTGTTTTGGACGTAAACACATACGATAGGTAACTTAGATCTGCAATTGGTGTTATTTTGGACGTAAACACATACGATAGGTAACTTAGATTTGCAATTGTTAATTTATCCGCTGATAGTTGTGTTGTGAGTTCCACACACTTTATCACGGATTAGATTGATAAAAACTATCAATCTATTTTACAACAACATCCAGGACTTGTGCTGAGAATATCTCACACTAGCTGAGCTGTTCACATGTACAATTTTCCAACCCTTTAGATGTAATTTCTTTCATCATCTCACACTTCTGCACATAGCAGGGTCCAGTTCTTGTGTTGAGAGCATCTCACACTCACGGCCTCTCTCTCTCTCTCTCTGTCTCTCTCTCTCTAATTTAATTTTCATGGTCGATTCGCACAATGTGGTTTGTAATCATAAGATTCTCTTTAATTTTCAATAATTTAATATTGTTTAATAAATTTGTATCATCATTTAATATATATAGGGTTAACACTCATTATATAATAACTATGTTACTATGGTGTACAATCTTTTCGTAAGATTCTTAATTTATAATTTTGTCATATAGATATGGCAGACATGAAGCTAGCGAAACATCAACGAAATTTCGTCTCCGAAGTGATTGTGAGACACTTTCATTACACATCAGAGGCAGAGATTAGGCGTTGTTTAAAACCTGTCGCTCCGGAGCATTTTTATTAGCTTACAGAGACTTTGACCAAGTCTGTGTTTGAGCAGCTCCAGGCAGATTTTGCACCAGCTATTTTTGACATAGCCCTCCTGACATCAGGTGCTTTAGTAAACATGGTCAAACAAACCATTGGACAGATCATGAAAACCTTTCAAGAACTGAAAAATTCTGCAATTACTTCCTTGCCAAACATAGCTGAGCGCATACATCTTGTGCAACAGCTTTACACGGAGTTCAAGAGCAAGGAAAAGTTAGAAAGACTAGCAAAGCGTGCAAGAGTGGAATCCAGCTCTTCTGAAGCTACTGTTGAACCAGAAATCATTCTTAGAACAGAGCCTGCAGCGTCATCGGTTGCTACATTAGACCTCTCTCAGCTACCACCTATTTTACACCTTTTACTCGACACAGCCGTCTCAATATCCAAGCTCCACAGCTGGGAGAGGGAAGATGGGCACATGTGAAGCGTGTGGGTGTCACACATCCCGCTTTCAAAGATCAATTCTATGCTGTAAAAGTGTTCAAAGTACACTTACATGGGCCCACCATGGAGCAACGGGTCAAAGACGAAGCAACAATTTTGGATATTCCACATCGAGGTATTATCTACCCTCTTGCCATGGTGCGCCACGTGGAGCAACCAATGCTCATTTCACGATTTTGGAATGGCGGCCATGTGGAGCAATGGATCAAACAATGCACTGCAGACGGCAGCCAACCTATCATTCGCGATTACGTACTCACTGCCTGCAGGAACAATAGTGCTATTCCAGGAGAATATTTTGCAGATCATCAATGCTCTCCTCCAAACTCTGAAGTATATACATACGCATAACTACCTCCACAATGATCTACACTCTCACAATATGATGTTGCATTTTGGCGAAAAAGGTTTTTACGCCGGCATTGTGGATTGGGGTTCATGCACCAAAACAAATACGACAGCCGGTTTTCCTCCTCTACGCGATATGCAGATAGAAACTAGAAAATAATATGAAAGAGATTATCCATGGGCAGCCCCCAAATGTATATCTAGTAATCCTCCCTCTTGGACCAAAGCTATGGATATTTATTCCATGTGTCATACATGTAAACGCATTTTGAAGTGCTTACCAGAGCCCCAGGAACAAAGCAAGAGACATTTTTTGAGTAATGTACTTGCTCATCTTGAAACCGGCAAGCGCGTTCACCCCCAAACCCGGCCTAATGCTTTTGATCTCTCCTTATGTTTAAATGGTGCCCATAGAGTGGGTTACAACATTGTAATGACATCTGGCTTACGACCAACTGATGATTAATGAAAACACAGTGTCATGATTTCATCATTCGATATACTGTCCAATGTCAAATTAATTGAATGGGTATTTAAAAGTAATGACATGTTCACCTGCTGATATGCAAATATGGAAGAAGAACTCAACCATGCTGAAGCCCAAGAAATTTTTAAAGAAGAACAAGTTAGATGTGGACAAGCAGATCTTTCTACTATTGCCAACATTGAAGAAGATGAATCTGAGATGCAGGGCGAACCATTAACCCTTAAAGAGTGCAAATAGCTTTGCCCTAATCACTTTGTACGCCATCAACTATTTCAAATAAGTGGCAATGCAAAAGATACATCTCCGTTAAAGCTCTCTGATTTGCAACATAAAGGACTGGCACGTGTATTGCTGCAAAGGTTTATACGACATCAGATATGCCTACCAAACAACAACCAAGTAGCAATTTACTTTATCCAGCAATGCTATGTTCGATATGTTTTGCTGAAGAGAGTGGATTGGTCAGATCGTCCAGGCACCGCTGGCGTTGGACGTGGACGCATTGCAGAAAAGGTGGCAGCACGCAATGCAAATAATCCAATGCCTCCTCGCAAGCGTCCTATTGTTTTACTTCCTGAAGATTCAGAAACACTGAGTGAATTAGGCAGCCAAGGACAAGACCTTGCCAGCCAAGGAGAAACACCGGACATGCTTTGTGGCCGTATTCTTGAGCTTGAAATAGAGTTAAGTGATGCACAAGCAAAGCTTCAACGATATGAATCATTGTATGGACCTTTGCCAGATGATACTACCACTTCACATAAAGATGTTGCTCAACCATCCCCTGAGCTAGGAATTACAGATTTTACCATAGACGAACTTATAGCAAATCTATCAAACTCATAAGTCACTCAGAAGCTTTTTGTAATCTCAAAATTATATCAAACTCTTTTCGATTGCGTAATTTCCCAGAACCTTGTTTTACCTTGCGACTTTATGTAATTTTTATTCGACAAGATATTATTGGCAGTTTATATTTGAGTGTGAGTGAATATGTGTGTCTGAGAGAGAGAGAGAGAGAGAGAGAGAGAGAGAGAGAGAGAGAAAGAGAGAGGTTTTGATGTGAAGGACAACGAGATAACACTTTCTTTCATCATATACAAAAACTTGTTGAGTAAGTATTACAATGGTAATCTCACAAATCATCTCCATCTTCAAAAAGTGCAACCATATCATATACTTCGTCCATATCTGAGCATTCTGAAACTATGTCCCATTCCATATCATCATCATCATCATCAACTTCTGCAGAAATAGCTTCATGCGTTTGAAAGACTCCATATTGCTTTTGAGTGGCTCTAGTTGCAATGTTTTGAGGCTTATAAATAAGTCTCATATTGCAAAAAACATACACCAAATCAGCAGCCCGTTTAGTATGAAGTCTGTTTCGCTTTTTAGTGTGCACAAAGTCGAATGCTCACCAATTTCGCTCACAAATTCCACTTGATGCAGCTACTGATAAAACTTTAACTGCAATGTGTTGCAACTCCACTTTCTCTCCACCATACTCCTTCCACCATAAAGGTGCACTTGTTTTGCCAATGGCATCTATATGCCACGGATCCTGAAACATACCAGTTCAGTTGGCATAATCTACTCGCTGATGAAAAGCTATTTTTCCATCTTCGTGCCCTAAGAGTTGGGAGCACACTGTTTTGAAGTCGGACATAACTTCTTTATTGGTAGATTGCTGATGCATTTGAAACTTAGGATCCAATACAAAAGCCGCACCATGCAATGGCGTATGCAACTGCACCCAACGCTTGTTAACAATTGTAATCATGGTAGCTTTATCCTTTGCACCAAAATTGACATTTTCTCTTAGCTTGCGTATAGCCTCTGACATATACCAGTTGACCCGACCAAAAATAAAAGAATCTGTGTCAACTGCTCTCAAAAGATCTACAAATGGCTTTGACACAGTTACTATTATTTCTACATTACGCCAAACGACTGGCGAGTTTAATATTTGCGCACATCGACCAGCTGTTTCCTGATAACTTGGATACTTGCTGAGCCATCCATCCCATCTTTTGTCTGCTAAGGTTTTCATCAATGCAGGCTTCAACTCTTGCAAAGCAGCAAGAACATAGTATGCCGTAGCAAACCTTGTCGCGCAAAATATTTGCAAAGCTTTATTTGGTGACTTGGTTCGAAAAAGAGCATACGAAAATTGATGCTCTCTAATGAATTTCACCACATGATTTGCATCCAATAAAGTTTTCTTCACATATTCCATTTTACCAATATCTTTTAAAAGCAAATTTAAAGTATGAGCTGCACATGGTACCCAAGAAATCTCCGGATACTTGACTTGAATAGCTCTTTCTGCTCCTTTGTAGTTGGCCGCATTATCTGTGACAATAGCAGTCACATTCTTTGGTCCACCTGCCTTTGCAATTGCATGCTCATACACCCCTGCTAGGTAGGTGATAGTCTTCTCTTTCAATGAGCTGTCAATTGCTTCCACAACATAGCCCCTCTAGGGTTAATAAGCATTACATTGATTAAAGGTTTTTTCTGACAGTTAGTCCATCCATCCAATGCTATGGTGCATCCATATGCTGGAACAAACTCTAGAACTGTGCGTTTGAGAATGGCTTCAGTACTGTCTTTAACTTTATCAAGATATTCAGTTCGCATCTTGTTATAGTCAGGAAGCACAAATCCTTTTTTGGTTGTACTCATCAAAGCATCTTGAAATATTGGATTGCGCATAGCATTGAACGATATTCCACACGCAACAAATTTTTGTGTCCATTTTAAATGCAACTCAAGCAACCATTTTTTACCTAATGCTTCATGCATTGTCTGTCCATTGGATGACGCTCTGCCGGATTTGCTTGTGCTAGGAACTCCTGCTGATGTAGAAGCATGTCCATGAAGAGGGTTCAATTGAGAACTTTGATCGTTTACTTGAGTGGTACACACCTCTTCTGTTGCCTCATTGCATACAAATGGTTCAATATTCGCATGAATATCTTTAGAAACATCACCTTTATGTTTAACTGCAAGAATCAACTTTACTTTGCGAGAATACATGGCAAATTTGTCATGAATATCTTTTGGTGGTGCCCCACACTTTTCAACATTGCCAGGGACTTTAAATAAATGCTCTTTAATTCTGGTTGCATTACCACTGAACTCGTGGCCACAAGATTTACATTTAAGTCGAGATGTATTTCTCCCAGCTTTCAACTCATGCACATAACTCCACTCTTGTCCTTTCACCATGATTCACAAAAGTAATTTGCTAGTAAAAACAAAGTCAATGATTATTTTCATAATCAAAATCAATTAAAACATTAAATTAATTTAACTAACAATGATTGAACGAAATTAAAATAATTAAAAACAATGATTGAACAAAAATACAATAATAAAAAACAATACCATTGGATTACATATAAATTGCATCGATTTATCTAAAGTGCAAGCTTGTAGCTTTAACACATTACGATAATCAATAATTACAATTAAATCAAGTATTAAAATGATTATCATTATAAATTGTTATACATACAAGAGCTATAAGTGACATTTTTAAATGTCAAAACGATAATCACTTACAATACTTGATAATTATCGTATCTATGTGAAGTGCGAACAAAAAGTTCTTACACTTTACCATAGATTTTTAAGCGATTATCTATCTACAATGCGAGCATGTGTATACTCTCACACAGTACGATAGATTTTGCAGTCCAAATAAAGATAAGAGAATATCAATATTTTTGGACATGTTTTTCCTAAATTTTTACTCTAGTGAGAGCATAGCAGTGTGAATAGCTCTACACAAAACGTAAAAATATAATTTTGTTTCATTATATTCATTTTGAAGTGAGAGAAAATCTCTACACATCAAAATCGAACTTTAAATTACATAAAATTAATTTTTATGTAATTATATTTTTAAACTAATTATCTCATGTGAGAGTACACTCGACACACAACGATAATATCCTACTTTTTTTTTATTAGTCACTTTCAAGTGTCAATTAGTTGAACACATTGACAAGTGATTCTTATAATTACAGGTTGTATCAGGTGAGAGATTAAACTCGTCACAAAATACAAACTTTCAACTATTTACTAATTTTTTCAAAACAAATTCATAAATTTGAATCACAAAACTTAAATTCTATTGAATTTTTATTTTTATTTAATTCAAATTGTTTTATCTCTTTACAAATTACTTTTTTGATCGTTTGGTGAGAGTACTCACATGGAAAACACTGACTGTGAAAGATGGTATGAGGCATGTCGCGTGCTGCTATATATACTAACATATTCGATTGTTATAATTTTTGATCGAAAATAATTTCGTTCGAAAAGTTTTTCGATCGAAAAACCAAGAAGTTATACGCTTGGCCGTTTATGCTGATGTGGCACCGTATAATACGGCCGTATAATTTAGATAAACAAATAATACACCCATTATTCGCGTATTATACGTCTCCCGAATAACTCAGTGGTGCAACCTTCAACAGAGGCCAGGAGTAAACGTACCATGTGTATTGAAGTGGTGTGCTACTGAACAAAAATGGACAAACCATGAAACTCATGAATGCTTCTATAATAGAAACAATGTTAGAGAGAGACAATACAGGCCACATGGAGGGCAGCAGTTACCACCCCCTCCGAGGTACCAAGTAGGGCCAAATAATGCAAAACAAGGGCAGGATAAACCTCAACCTTGGGGCATCAGCCTCCTTTACCCCAGGAAAAAGGGCAATGGTAAGGATTTCTCAACCTATAGAAGCACCTTCTGATCAGAGTATGGTCCAGGTAGTTTCATACCGAGAAGACTTAGACAATACCTATGAGAGGTGGTTTGACGGAAATGCATATGCTTTGGAGGGACAAATTCCATGGATCATTTCTGAAGAGATGCCAAAGCCCTCATACATAGCACAACAAATGAAAAACCATTACTTGGTTGATGAAAATATGCTTATGTTCATGGCAAACCATAACTACAAACCTAGGGGATATCCTCCTAGAACAGGGCAACCAATGGGGGCTCCACAAGCTTACTAGAACATGGCAACCAATAGGGGACTCCACAAGCTTCTCCACCACCTTAGGACCATGCTATGAATGCGGTGGTGATCATTGGTCAAGGAGTTGTCCACACAAAGGAGAACGAATCAAACTTTTTGGGTTCTATGAGGGGTGTACAAATGAACATCTCATTCCACATTGTCCAAAAAAACTTGATAACAAAGGGAAAGCAACCATGAACAAAATGAAAATCATACAAAGCTCAAGTGGATTGAAAACAGAACCAACCATTCTGATAAACGTGGTGACGTCTGCCCAAGCATATGAGGCTGCAAGGAACATCCCAGCCAGCCAAACAGAGATAGAAAATTTGTCTGTCAGAACCCCTAGGAAATCCTAGAAGTCAAAACAAGACAAGATAAAAGCCAAGAGAGGGAAAGAAAAAACGGCTTTGGAAACCAAATTACTGCAAACAAAGGAACAATTGAGGATGGAAAGAGACCTTAAGGAAAAAGGCAATGTAGCAAAGCCATTAGTAATACCGTCGAGAGGATTTGTCTTGGTGGACAAGGTCCTTGAACCCTTAGATGCGATCTTAAAAGCTTACACTGCTAGGTTAAAGCCTAACCAAACCCAAGACGATAGATGGTTAATGTACCCTCACCCAGGGTATGAAAAAGAGAAGTTAAAGATGTGCAAGGAGCTCATCCAAGCTGCTCAAGCTCTCATGGAACCACCAGTTCCGACTGCTCCAACAAGTGAGGTGTTAATCCGTGAGAAAATCTAAGAGTTAAAGGAGCGAGGGATCGAAGACGGAGACAAAAAATATTTTGAAAAGGAAACGCCCTTGGATACGAGGATGGTAGTCAATACGACAGATGGAATGTATTCGCAAGCACCTGTGTCAATTCCTGAGGTGGAGAAACAAAAAATATTTTGAAAAGGAAACACCCTTGGATATGAGGATGGTAGTCAATACGACAGATGGAATGTATTCGCAAGCACCTGTGTCAATTCCTGAGGTGGAAGAACAATGGCCACATGATTTGTGGGAGCATATCCGAAACAAAAGAGATGGAAAAACACTTCATTTAACCCCTATTACAAAGATCCACCTCGACCATGAGCTCTACCCAAATGATATCCGATCACTATATGGTGATGCAGGTATGGAGATATTGGGAGACAACAAACCTCAGTCGTTGAAGACGTTACCTTCATTTATTGGCAGCCATGAAACGAGATCAGAGGTAAAGAAAGTACCATCTCAATGGAAGGCTAATCCTAATATAACGGATACAAAAACTCTTCATAAACTGATGTCATCCCCTATCCATTGTACGCTAACTCTATCAGAGTTACTGCATATAAGACCTCATCTTTGGGAAGAGGTGGGAATTTTTTTGGAGAAAATAGGGCTGGTAATTCTACCATCAAATTCTTCTCCAAAAACAATGAATACCCAAACCTTGAAACAAACTAAACATAAGCCAGTACCAGTGAACAAGGTGGAAGACTATTATGAAGGTGAGGAAGGAAATACGACCTTGCCTGTGGAGTACAAAGACGTAAAATCGATAGCATTATTGGATAGTGGAGTCGAAATTGCCATAGCCACCAAAGCAATGTGGGAAGAATGGGGAAAACCTACTCTTAGGAAAACTAGAATGAAACTTCAATTAGCGGATGGGTATCTAGAGAGACCAATTGGCATTTTGGAGCAAATCGTAGTAACCTCTTGCAAATCGCATATGAACACACCTTCGCTATTATGAATTTAGATGAGAGTAGAAATTTCGATATCATATTGGGCATACCATTTATCCGTCAGCTCAAAATGTTACAAGATTGGGGTTACGACTATATCTACCTAAGAAACAACGATGTCACTATGAAAACCAGTGTCGCTGACCATAGTTATAGAGATGTGGAACAAACCCCAAGGGAGGAACTAAACCCCACAACTGATCAAGAAGGAGAAATACCAGCTTGGCTACTAAACAAAGCTCACATCTGGACATGTGAAGCTTTTGATGGTGGTAGTTTTAAAAAGGAGGATTGCATTCATGATAGGCCAACACAAGACGAGGCATATGTACCAGATCCATTTCCAGAAGAGAGGTTTGAACCTTTTGGATGGCATCACATACTGGCCACTCTTGATGTGTGCATGAATGAGGAAACTCTGACCAAATTCTATGATGAGGAGGGATCCATTCCAGATGATGAGTGTCAGCTTGAATCCAAAATTAGAATTGGAAGTCCCTGACAGGGAAGAAATTGCAGATTGCCGATGCATAGTGGATGAGATCTTAGTAAAGGACCTTGACCAAACTGATGAGAAAACATTCCAGGACTCCACAAATAAGCTGTTAGAGGACAACGCAGACAACAAGCTTTCTAGTAGTTCAGATCAGGACATCACATGGAAGGATCAACAAGTGATCTACTATGATTTTCCAAACCAAAAACTTTGAAGACAGCGTAGACATCAGAATAAATGCATGAACAAACGAAACAAAAGGAAAGAATATTCAATACCTATGTTAACCGACAAAAGGCAGCTCTAGCCATGCTCAATCCCCACACACCCCAATCTAGAGGTGCACGGAGATCAGGACCATTGGGTTATAATCTTGTCTTTATTGGTCGATGCTACGCCTCTCACTTCAAAGTGACCTATAGGTTTCTCAATTTTAAATCAAGTCACATCATTGTTTGTCCACATAGAAACTCAAGTGTTTTGCTCGTCAAACAGAGAGTGGATAGATGCATCGTTCATGCCCTCTTCATCTCTGTGTGACACATTGTTTACTCTTGTGCTTGGGACTCCAAAGACACGTCATTGTTCATCACTAGATGACTTGGTGTTGTCTTGGATGTTGATACATACGATATTTGGCCTGCATTTGAGATTATTAAGTTGTTTTCTAATGTTTGGGTTGTGAGTTCCACACACTTCATCATATATTAGATTAAGTCACACCATTGTTCTTACTACATAGAAATATGAGGGTTACATTTGTCTACCTAAGAGTGGAGAGATGCATACCTATACCATCTTCATCTTAGCATGACAAGCCTTGCCCTTGTACTTTTTGATTTGTAGATACGTCACTCATCACTAGATGACACGGTGTTGTCTTGGATGTCAATATGTATGATGTTTGACCATAATGTAAGATTGTTAAATTGTTTGTTAATGGTTGTGTTGTGCATTCCACACACTTCATCCGGGATTAGATTGATTAAACTATCAATCAACATTACAACAATATCCAGGACTTGTGTTGAGTGTACCTCACACAAGCTATTCACATGTATTCACCTCTCTATATCTCTCTCCTGGTGTGTTCTCCTCTCTCTATTGTACAATGTATGGTTTGCAATCATAATATATTTATTTGCTATAAATTATGTCAGTTTTTTATGGTTTAGGGTCATGACACAATTTTGATAGTTTACCCTCTCCTCTTATAACGTTTATGTTTTAAAATTATATCTTGTAGATATGGCGGACACCAAGCTGGCAAAACATCAACGAGAGTTTCCCTTTGAAGTTATAATATGAAACTTTCAACACATGTCAGAGCCTGAGCTTCATCATTGCCTAAACCCTTCTGCTCCAAATCATTATCACGTTTTCACAGAGGCATTAGCGAAGTCTGTATTTGAGTAGCTCCAGCTTGTATTTACACTCGCTTCTTTTGACCTATCTTTAATGACATCAGGTTCATTATTGAACATGATCAAGTAGTCTATTGGATAGATCGCAAAGATTTTTCAGGATAAAAAAATCCCAAAATCATTATTGTGTCAGGTATAGCGTCTTGCATACAACTTGTGCAATATTTGCATAGTGAGTTCAAGGAGAATATAAAAAGAGCAGCAAAGAAAATGATAGTGGAAGACAAATATTTCAATTCTACCGAAGATCCATGAGCTACCACTAGAATAGAGTCTATTGCTAGTTCCACTCTTGCTCTGGATCAACTGTCGTATCTTTTACCAGAAACTGCAATCTTCAACATACAGGCTCCACAACTAGGATAAGGGAGATGGGCATATGTGAAGCATATAGGTATCACCCATCCTGCATTTAAAGATCAATTGTATATGGTGAAGATCTTCAAAGTCCACTTGCATGGACCCACTGTGGATCAACAGGTTCAAGACGAAGCCACGATTTTGGACATCGCTCATCGCAGCATTGTTTATCTACTTTCCATGGTTCGCCACATAGAGCATCCAATGCTCATTTTATGTTTTTGGAATGGTGGCCATGTAGAGCAGTGGATAAAAGAGTACAATGTGCATGGCAGTCAACCTGCCATTTGCAATTATGTAACCCACTGAAGGAACAATAGATCTCTTCCAAAATAACATTTTGCAGATAATAAATGATCTTCTTCAGACCCTGAAGTATCTACATGCGCAAGACTATCTCCACAATGACCTGCACTCCTGCAACATGATGCTTTATTTTGGACATAAGGGGGTCTATGCAGGCAATGTGGATTGGGAGTCATGTACAAAGACCAAAACAATGGCATGCTTTCCTCCTCTCCATGACTTGCAAATAGAAACTAGAAAGCAGACCAAGTGAGATTTTCCCTAGGCTGCCCTAGAATGCATATCTACTAATCCCCCTATCTGGAATAAAGCCATGGATATCTTCTCCATGTGTCATACTTGTTAACAACTCTTGAAGTGCATGTTAGTGCCACAAGAGCAAAACAAACGGGATTTTTTAAGCAATGTACTTACCCACCTTGAGAGTGGAAAGCGAAACAATCCCTCAACCCGGCCTAACACTTTTGATCTTCCTCTCTCTCTAAACGGTGTCCATAGAGTGGGCTATGACATTGTAATGATGTCTGGTCCTTCTTTAACATGGCTGGAGGGATTTCATTTCCTAAAGTTCGTGCCCATTTATCCCATAAATGGGTGAACTACATGACAAAATCATCAACACTTTCATTAGCCTTCTGAGTGTACCTCAAAATTTCATGCCAAACTTCATCAGGTACTTCAATAGATCTGTAATGTGCCAAAAAAGCTTGCTTCACACGATTGTAGTCCAAAACCACCCCTGGAGTTTGTGCCTATACCACCTCTTCATAATTTTGTAACCAAACTTTTACCTCATCCTGTAAACTGTATTGCAGCAACCAGAATAATATAGCTTGATCTAGTATATTCCACAATAAGCAATTAACCTCCAATTTCTCAATAAAAGTCTGTGCATTCTTATAAGGCAATCCATGAAACTGTGGAAACTCATCCGCCATGTTCGATTGCCATAAAAACACTTACATGTGATGTCATAAGTTTAAGGGACATCGATGGATTGCCTAGTACCTAATCCACCTCACACTGGGTAACGTAACTCCCAATGCTTGGATTCACAAAACCTCATGACCCTCCAAAGGCTACAATCGGCTGCAATCCAATCACACGATCACCTCAAGTGCTTTCCACAATTTTCACATACATAGGCGGTTGTCCATAAGGACCCACATTCCTTTAACATTCTCTACCTGTAGAATAGACACATTTCACAAGAAATGGAGCACATGAGCACTTTCTCCTCGGGTGGGGGCACCAAAAAAATGTTAGCGTGCAAATAACAAGGAAAATAAGTGCCTTTATAGCCTTGACGAGTCACACCGTTGAAAGGAAGAACTATTGCACCGTCGAAACCACCTGTGATAAGCACCTGTAAAGATTTGTGAAGAACCCTTCTAGAATGAATCACACTTGGAAAAAGGAGAAACCAAGGACATATAGATGTAGCTCATCTTGATTAGATGTCCATAGAGCATCCATAGGCTAAAAACAGATAAAAGATGAGAGAGATATGGCCATTCAAAATGGGGGGTGTACTCTCTCTTGCTAAAAAATGAGCTATCTGGAATAATGGGGGATCTTCTTATCTTTTATCCCAAGATATTTCTTCTCTCGCTTAGCAGACAAGGCTCTCTTGCAAGGCTCCATTTAATTGGTCCTTCTTTGGGCTCAATTTGGGTATGAAATGGGCAGCCGGTGACTTTTTGGTCAAGGGAAGGGGTTAGAGATAGTGTCCAGGGGACCAAAATGAAGGCCAGGTCAAGGGAAGGGGTTAGAGATTGTTGGAGCTCGAGGCTAGCTATGGTGGGTGTAGCCTGAGGCAATCCATGGCGTGGAAGATGAGTAACAGAAAACGATAGAGAGAGAGAGAGAGAGAGAGAGAGAGAGAGAGAGAGAGAGAGAGAGAGAGAGAGAGAGAGAGAGAGAGAGAGAGAGAGATTCAACACCAGTAGAAAAAACGCTATTGTTTATTACCTCTTGTGTGAGACCCTTACATTGTATATATAGAAAAAGTGTGTCATGCAAACTGGGCTTATAACTGAACTTTACTGCATGCCTATGAGACTTGTTCTCACGGGCTAACCGAAAAAGGGCTTGAACCCAACAATCCCCCCCTCAAGCCTGAACTGGACAGACCGTCTCATGATACCTCGAGTTTTTGGTATATTCGGCAACCGTGAGTTTTAGGTTCTCTCACAACCAAGGATTTCTGGTGTACCCATAACCGTGCTAGATGAGTAACCCCCCCTTGAACAGATAGGGTGTAGGCCAAAATATTTAGCTACCAAAAATGGAGTTTTTGGTTCACTCCCAAACCTTGGGTTTCAGGTGTACCCAGTAACCTCATGAGAAGTGAAAACAACAGGCTGAGAACTGAAAAAATGGGAGGTCTTACCATTTATGGATGGCAGTGTCTATATCCCGTACAAAATTTGGACATGGCTGTAAGTGACATTTGATAAGCTAAAAACAAGGCTTTTGACAGGAAATATATGATTGTTTTTGACAATAGACAAAACCAACAAACATACTTATGACACTAAATTGGTAAAAAAACGACTGTTAACCTAGTCTTCAGAGAGTTTCCATATTCATATGTCCTGGGATTGAAGCTATCTTGCATGCATTGATCAAATAGGTACCCATAGATCTTCGTTGCATCGAGCTTGGTGCCAAAACTGTCGCACCTAGTGTCGTCATCATCACCCAAATCTTCCATCTCCGTCATTGCGACCCAAGTTTTGGTGTAAAAAGAAAATTTCAACAAATTTCTTTTCCATTTGATTTTGAGAATCGGTCTTTGAACCACAAACCATACTATGAATTCACAAAAGATGTGTAGAAGCAGATGTTGTCGAAAACAATTATCTAATACAAAGTGTTTGAATATCAATAAAGTATAGCTGCTCCTCTTGTGCATTCCATCCGGATGTACCACGCAGTGCACACCGGTGAGAAGCATCTCTTGCATAGAGGCGACCAAGAGATAGACAGGTCGGACGAATGCAAAAAATAGAAACCTTGTGAATGAACACTAAGGTAATATTTCAATGAAAAACTTCCAGTAGTTAGCGAACTCGTCACCTGCGCCTGCGTAGTTTGCTATAGAGCGTGCTGTCGAAACAAAATTAGGCCAGCAGTCTATGATGAAACATTCTCTGCAGGGCAAGGCGATTCTATCCAGTGCAAGAAAACACACTTTTGTGACAGAAGATGATCCTCTTCTTTCCTCTGCAACAAGCGACGGTTCCCACAGAGCTTCTTCGAGTCGAACCGAGGCCGGAGGGCAGGTTCTTATACCAGTTGTTGGAGCTCAAGGCTAGCTATGGTGGGTGTAGCCCGAGGCAAGCCATGGCGTGGAAGATGAGCAACAGAAAATGAGAGAGAGAGAGAGAGAGAGAGAGAGAGAGAGAGAGAGAGAGAGAGAGAGAGAGAGAGAGAGAGAGAGAGAGAGAGAGAGAGAGAGAGAGAGATCAGAGAGTCAACACCAGTAGAAAAAACGCTATTGTTTATTACTTCTTGTGTGAGACCCTTACATTGTATATATAGAAAAAGTGTGTCATGCAAATTGGGCTTATAACTGAACTTTACTGCATGCCTATGAGACTTGTTCTCACGGGCTAACCGAAAAAGGGCTTGAACCCAACAGAGATAGTGTCCAGTGGGAACCCAAAATGGCACCCCCTTTTCCCCCAAATGTCCTCGAGCCCCAATAGCCATGCTCCTCCCAAGCTCCTCTCTTCTTTGATACACCCCAAATGGGCACCCATTCCCCCTCTTATACCCCTTGCTTTGGGCGCAAGCTCCCCTATGTGGGATTATCCTAGTGCCACATGGAATCCTCCTCTTGCATTTCTCCAACTCCCTCCTTCCCATAAAAAAATGTCTAGCTTGACCCCTTCTTAGGATCAACTTCCCAAGAGCATAGTGCATTGCACTGGCCACCAAATGCTATGCCGTAAAGCACGGCTCGGAGCCCATTAATTTCTCTATCTCCAAATATTTAAAATCTCAGCATTTCTAACTTTAGTCCATCAAGTTGGCCCAATTTCCTTTGTCGCATGCATCTCCAACCACTTTCTAAGTCGAGACCGCCCACTTCGGACGCACATAACTCATGATGTACAAGTCCGATACACAAGCTATAAAGCACGACTAAAAATACTTATTGAAAACCATGTTTTGGGGACTCTAACAACCCAAAACACTAGTACCCAAGCCTAGAAAAAAGAACCCTTTGTACATGAATTTTTACATTGTCACTCCCAAGACTTGAAGCACTATTTACACATATATACATGAGGCTAGTTAGCAAGATTTTTGGCATGATCTAATGACTTTGTGATCATCCAAAAAATGCATGAAATCATGTAGATTGGTCAGATTGCCCCAATAATTCTAGCATTGGGCATGGTTGGATTGCAAAGAAAGTGGCAACAAGTAATGCCAATAATCCAATGTCTACACGCAAATGCCCTATAGTTCTACTTCTCAAAGAATCAGAGATGCTTGTTGCATTAGCGAGCCAAGGGAAAGATCTTGCAAGCCAAGGAGAGACACCTCACATTTTGCACGGTAGAATCTTTGAGCTTGAGATAGAGCTATTAGAGGCCTAAGCCAAGCTGCAACAATATGCATCGCTGTATGGACCATTGCCAGAAGAGGCTGGTCCTTTGCAACACAAACCTCCATACCCATCTCCCGCACCTGAAAGTGTTGAGTTCAACATAGATGAAATACTCAACGAGATGACTCAATATTTGGCTTGAGCATTTTGCTCACTTTACCCATATCTATTTTCTCAAGAAGAGAATGCAAAGTGCTACAATTTTTGTAATCACAGCATGTCATTTATCCCCTCAGCTGTCCATTTTTGTATTCTCGTTTTGAAATTGTATTGTATCTAATTGTAATTATGACTCTTATTCCAAAAGTAACTTGAGAGAGAGAGAGAGAGAGAGAGAGAGAGAGAGAGAGAGAGAGAGGTGAACTTCAAGTAGTGTAGCAAGGTGATATTTAATAGTTTTCATGTAAACACACCGGGAAAAACTTTAATAAATTTAGTCACACATCTTTGTCTCCATCAAACACACCAACCATATCATATACTTCATCCATATCAGAGCATTTTGAAGCTATCTCCCATTCCATATCATCGTCATCGTCAACTTTTACCGCTATAGCTTCATGGTTTTGAAAGACACCGTAGTGCTTTTGTGCTGCTCTTGTTGCAATGTTCACTGGCTTATGGATAAGTTTCATGTTTCTGACCAAATCAGCAACGTGTTTAGGGTGAAGATGGTTTTATTTCTTCATATTCATAAAGTTAAATGTCGACCAATTTCTCTCATAGCTTTCACTTGATGCTGCAAGAGATAGAACCCTAATTGCAATGTGTTGTACCTCTACTTTCTCCCCACCATACTCCTTCCACCATAGAGGCACACTTGTGTGTGCAATGGCATCTATATGCCATGGATCCCGGAACATGCCAATTCTATTAGCATAATCAATTTGTTGATGAAAAGTAGTTTGTCCATCCTCTTGTCCCAATAGTTGAGAGCACATTGTTTTGAAGTCGGTCATGACTTCTTTATTGGTCGATTGTTGATGCAATTGAAATTCGGGATCCAATACAAATACAACACCATGCAATGACGTATGCAATTGCACCCATGGCTTGTTGGTAGCTGTGATTATGTCAGCTTTGTCCTTGAACAAAAGCCAACATGCTCTCTTACTTTGCATAATGCCTTTGACATATACCAATAAACATGTCCAAAGATAAAAGAGTCTTTGTCGACTATTTGCAAAAGATCTACAAATGGTTTGACCAGGGTGATAATTCTCTCTACATTGTGCCAAAAAACTGGCCAATTCACAAGCTGTGCACATCTTGTAGCTGCCTCTTGGTAGCTAGGATACTTGCTGGGACAAGCATCCCATCGTCTTTTGGCTACCATTTCAATCAAAGCAGGCTTCACTTCTTGCAAGGTGGCAAGAACATAGTATGCGATTGCAAAACTTGTCGCACAAAATATTTGTAAGTTTAATTGGGTGATTTTGTTCAAAAAAGAGCATGACCCATAGGACACTTTTGTTCAAAAAAGAGCATGACCCATAGGACACTAGAGGTCGAGGCCTGATTTTCCTGTTCAATACCTTGATCTCCTTATATATCCAATGCATAATCATTAGCCCTGTTAGGAATTTTCTGAGGAAGTGGAAACATATCACCTCCCATCCTTGTTGGCTTTGGACAATAAGTGCTGATATGACCAAGTTAACCACAATTATAACAAGTAGGGATGAACCTCCTTTGTGGCTCAAAGAAACCTTGTCCATGACCCACATTAGCATTAGGCTAAGCTTCATATGGCTAGGCCATTCCTCTACCACGACCACGTCCACGACCACCTCCAGGAACACTGAGCCGCAATTCCTGCATCATGGTCATCATGTCTTGCATATTTTACTAGAACTGTTCAATGTTTGCAACCCTTTGAGCAGGCTAGGGGCTTCAGCCTCTGTCTGATTTCCCTCATTTTGGCCACCATTCCCTTGCACATGGACCTCTTTCCCATATGCATTTAGTCTTTGAGCTTTCCATTCTTTCTCCCTAGTGATAGTGACTGCTTCCTCGAAGGTAGCAAGCCTTTTCAGCTCAACTTTGAACTTCAAAATTTCCTTTAAGTTTCCCACAAAGTGATCCTTCTTTAATATGGCTGGAGAAATTTCATTTCCTAAAGCTCGGGCCCATTTATTCCATAAACGGGTGAACTGCATGAAAAAATTATCAACACTTTCATTAGCCTTCTAAGTGCACCCCAAAATTTCATGCCAAACTTCATTAGGTACTTCAATGGATTTGTACTATGCCAAAAAAGATTGCTTCATGAGATTGTAGTCCAAAACCACCCTTGGAGTTTGTGCCTCTATCACCTTTTCATAATTTTGTAACCAAACTTTTGCCTCATCTTGTAAACTGTATTGCAGTAATCACAATAATATAGCTTGATCTAGTATATTCCGCAATAAGCAATTAACCTCCAATCTCTCAATAAAAGTACGTGCATTCTCATTAGGCAATCCATGAAACTGTGCAAACTCGTCCGCCATGTTCGATTGCCACAAAAACACTTACATGTGACGTCGTAAGTTCAAGGGATGTTGATGGATCGCTCTAGTACCTAATCCACCTCACACTAAGTGACCCGTCTCCTAGTGCTTGGCTTCACAAAACCTCATGACCCTCCAAAGGCTACAATCCAATCACATGACCACCTCAAGTGCTGTCCACAATTTGCACATACATAGGCGGTTGTCCATAAGGACCCACATTCCTTTAACATAGGTGGGTGTCCATAAGGACCCACATTCCTTTAACATTCTCTGCTTGTGCAGAATAGACATATTTCACAAGAATTGGAGCACATGAGCACTTGATCTTTGATTAGGGGCAACGTGCAAACAACAAGGAAAATGAGTGCCTCTATAGCCTTGCACGAGTCACACCATTGAAAGGAAGAACTATTGAACCACTGAAACCACCTGTGATAAGCACCTGTAAAGATTTGTGAAGAAACCTTTTAGCATGAAGTACACTTGGAATTAAGAGAAACCAAGTAAATAAAGAGGTAGCTCGTCTTGAGTAGATGTTCATAGAGCATCCATAGCCTAAAAATAGATAAAAGATGAGAGAGATATGGCCATTTGAAGTCGGGGGTGTACTCTCTCTCTAAAAAATGAGCTATCTGGAAAGTTTCCAGGTGTGGTAGAGAATTGCATCTATAATACTGGGGGATTTTTAAATATTTTATCCCAAGATATTTCTTCTCTCTCCTCAACCGACAAGGCTCTTTTGCAAGGCTCCATTTAATTAGTCCTCTTTTGGGCTCAATTTGGGTATGAAATGGGCAGCCGCGGTGACTTTTTGGTCAACGGAAGGGGTTGAAGATAGTGTCCAAGGGACCAAAATGAAGGTCAAGCGCCTGGGCAGCAGGTGGGAAACCAAAATGGTGCCCCCTTCTCCCCCAAATGTCCACAAGCCCCCATAGCCAAGCTTCTCCCAAGCTCCTCTCTGCTTTGATACACCCCAAATGGGCACCCAATCCCCTTCTTATACCCCTTGCTTTGGGCCTAAGCTCCCCTATGTGGGATTATCCCAGTGCCACATGGCATCCTCCTCTTGCATTCTCCAACTCCCTCCTTCCCACATAATATTTCTAGGTTGACCCCTTCTCAAGACCAACTTCCCAAGAGCATAGTGCACCCCTCCGGCCACCAAATGCGACGTCGTAAAGCACGGTTCGGAGCCCATTACTTTAGCTATCTCCAAAAACTACTTGAGTACCAATTCTCTCTTGAGCAAAACTCTGCCACTCAAATGTCGTCTACAACTGCAAGTGTGATCTTTTTGAGTCTTTCAATTGCAAATTTACATGCTTCTGTGATTCATTCAAATGGAAAGTGATTACAATGGTATCAAATCTCAATCGTTTGCTTTTCTATCAAGAAAACTAGTCCTTTTTTTTGTTGAAAACTCACAATTGTGAGTGGATAGTATTAAGAACACCATAAATATACACCAACCGCAAGAAAACTAGTCCTAATAGTCTACTACTATGAAGAGGGAAGTAGATTATCAAGGAATCTTTTTTTCTCTACGGAGGATCATTGAGGACTACAAGGAAACGCATCTAAAAGTAGAAAGAAAAACAAATTTGCCAAAAAAAAAGTAGCATTTGGCTTTTATAGATCAAAACATGAAGCAAGAAAGTAAAAGAAATGTGGATATGGCCCAAAATAATGTGGGTTGACCGAGGTTGATCATGCATTGACCAAGATTCACTTTTTTCAATGCAGGTAGAAAAGTGTCTAGATGCATAAAGAATGACTCCTATATGTGTCTCATGGCAACAATAACTCGTTTTTTCCCTAAAGAGCACTAAGAACATACTTTTTACTATATTTTGACCATATTTGTCACTTAATAGAAGAGTCTAAAAATCCCGCAAACCACTAAGAATTTGGAGATGCCACAAAAGACCAAATTTCTCCACTCAACAAGAACTATCATTTGACACAAACAAAATTTCATTCTAAAAACTTCAAAAAAAAGGGTTTCTTTTGAAAACGTCAGCATTTACAATAGAATTGACATGAACCGCATTTACAATAGCATTGACATGAACGATGTATTTATGACGACATGCAAAGCAATATGAAGCACTTTGAGGCTATTAGAACTACTTCTACATGTAAGAAAAAACTAAAGATTAGGTGACAATCAATTGCTTGGTTTCAAATGGATAAAAGAAGAATTCTTGATTTCTTAGAAGAAAGGAAACAATTTACTAGTTGGAATACTTATCAATGCTGAACAACAGAATATGGAGATCATGGCTACATCGTCCAACAAAAGACAATTATGAGATATTGTTAAAATGACAAATTCGACAAGGAGGAATATTCAAAGTTTAGAAACAATATCAAGAATGTATCTGATGAAGCACATAAAAAGTATTTGAGTTGTAGTACTCAAGAGATGATTGTGATCAGAGCCTAGATCTAAAAGTTCAATTGGTATCTTGATTATGACTCTCGTGTGGCTGGTTAAAGTTCTGCATAGAGGAAATTTTTAAGTTCAAGTAGAAAGATATCTTGGGACCCAATCTTTTCTTACCAATGACAGTGATCTGATGAGAAAGTCTCTAGAGTCAATATCATAAAAATCTTCGATATGAGATTAGAACAGCCGAGAGAACATTTGCAAAGTGAAAACTCCAAAACAACAGTTGAGTACCTATCAACTCATAGAAATCAGATCACAAGAGCAACTCAAAAAAGAAGGTCTCTATGAGTAAGAGTTTTGGCTTTTCAAATGAATTCCATAAAAAGATCAAAATGTTAGACTTCCATAAACAGATGAGATCAGTTAGAGTTTTGTAAAAATATTTGATCAATTAAGCTTCCATTAAAAGTTATAACACTTGTGACATGCTTTCCATATTGACTAGGAGGATGAAAACTTTCTCGGGCCATATGACAAATTTCGAGACGCATGGGCCAAAGTGTCCGTCGCTAGCTTAATCTCCATGAATTCACCCACGGCATTTGAACACTTGAGATTTTATTGTATCTTTACATTGTAGAGTGTGATGTGTAGCATGGAACATAAGCATTCATTGGCGGTGGCATCCTAATGACTTTTACTAAATATTGCAATTATGTTAGTGTGCACAAGTATAATCAAGGACAATTATTATTCTTTAAGAGAGGGGTATGTGACAGGTCGATGATATGGCAACATCAACCAAAAGAATAGGACAAGAGGCCCAACAAGACAAAAGACCTAAATCTCACTTGAGCAGCTTGCGCTACACCCCACCACAAATCATGACAAAAATCATGAGCAATGTATGAAAATGCTGATGTGGCAGTTTCACACGCAAGGATAATTTTTAGGGCGCCGATTATTTAGCAGTTGATTTTGGAAAGATTTTTGAACCAGTTAAAAAATCAGCTCACTATTTTGGAAGTTACTCAAAGTAGAAGATTTTGGAGCCTATTTTTAAGATGCTTTTTGAAGTTTCTTTTAGAGTCTAGGGCCATTAAATATAAGGCCTAGTCTCAGTTGTAAATTGGATCAGGTGCATGGATGCACAAAGTCATAATCCGTTGATGAATAAATAAACAAATATCGATAGGGGCACTCGCCTTGAGCGAAACCCTGTTGCTCTCAAGTCGTCTACAAGTGCAAAGTGTGATCTTTTCAGTTCATGTCAAGTCTTTCAATTACAAATTTGTGTGTTTAGGTGAATCATCGAAACGACCAGTGATCTCTCTCTCTCTCTCTCACACACACACACACAATGTTTCTCTCTTCATTCCTTCAAGTATCCCAACAAGAAATAGTGGTTGAGGGCCACAAATAGTGATTTTTCAATGTATATTCAGCATACGTGATCTCTCTTGGTAGTGGTTTCTAATTGTCTCCAGTATCTTTCATTGGATCTCTACTCGAAGGCTCTCTCATTGAGGTAAATACTATGGTGACATCTACGGTGCCTTTCCATACTACTACTACTTCAGTTTTGCTGATGACTACAACCCATGCAACATGTGCATTGAGTTCATTTTTCTCACATATTTCTCTCAATGGTTTATCCCACTACTACTTTTTTTTTGAGCCAACTACATTCTACTCATTCTCTCAATAGCTAATCTTTTTCATGCTCAAAGTTGATGCCAAATCATAAGGACCTTTGGGTTGTATTGGAAATATCTCGTCTTTTTTCTCTTCTTCCGAGAGTGCTTCAAACCTTTCATTATTTGGTTTATCTTCTTTTCAAGAGCTTTGTCTAGCTCTTTCTGCGAGTACGATTTTTGCTTTTTTTGCACTCGTCAGTTGTTTCAACTTTCTTCCTAACCTAACAGGAGAGTCTACGGTCTCACTCCCTCTTGAGTGAATCTCATCAATCGGGTAATTTTTCAAGTGTTTCAAAAAATTTGGGTCTCTAAAGTACTTAATTAGTCTTTTCACACATGTGTCAACTTGCAGTTGACCTTTGGACTCCACCCTCGCAAACTTCCCCACCAAAAATTTTCCCAAATCTTCATGTTTTTTTCACTTCTCACACCGGGTTTCAACTTTTTTTTGCCTCCTCACTGAGAGGAGTTCTGGTTTTCAGATTCTCTACTATAACTCATGTGTGTTTCATAAGGAATTGAAATCCTCTGTATAAAAATCTTTCAAAGATCTCATACCACTCTTACAGGCTTGGACACTCCAAGCAAGAAATCAATAGCAACACACAAACAGAAACTGCAAAATCAGTAAACTTTGGTTGGAGAGAGAGTCAAGAAGGTATGACAAAGGTCTGCACCTAGATGCACTTGCCCGAATGACTAGCACCCCTTTTGGTATTTCTTTATTATTTCTCACTCTGCAAAGTGCACTCTCGCTTGGACACTCCAAGTGAGAAATCAATAGAAACACACAAACAAAAACTGAAAAATCAGTAAACTTTGGTTGGAGAGAGAGAGAGAGAGAGAGAGAGAGAGAGAGAGAGAGAGAGAGTCAACAAGGTATGACAAAGGTCTGCACCCAGATGCACTTGCCCGAATGACTAGCACCCCTTTTGGTATTTCTTCATTATTTCTCACTCTGCAAAGTCCACTCTCACTTGGACACTCCAAGTGAGAAATAAGCAACACACAAACAAAAACTGCAAAATCAGTAAACTTTGGTTGGAGAGAGAGGGGGAGAGAGAGAGAGACTCAAAAAGGTATGACAAAGGTCTGCACCCAGATGCACTTGCCCAAATGACTAGCACCCCTTTTGGTATTTCTTCATTATTTCTCACTCTGCAAAGTCCACTCTCGCTTGGACACTCCAAGCAAGAAATCAAAAGCAACACACAAACAAAAACTGCAAAATCAGTAAACTTTGGTTGGAGAGAGAGGGGGAGAGAGAGAGAGTCAACAAGGTATGACAAAGGTTTGCACGAGATGCACTTGCCCGAATGACTAGCACCCTGTTATGGCATTAGCCGCACATGCGGTCCTGCGGAGGTCTGGACACCTGCGGATCAGGAGTCATGCGGTATGCGGCGGCCGTAGCGGCAGTTCTTCATGGGATATCATGGGACAGGGGTGTGTGCACCGTTCCCGATCTGCGCTGGAGCAGCGGTGGTATATGGAGGGGCATACCTGTCTTTTGATGTAACTTAACCAATCTCTATGATATTCATGGCATCTACTGTTGTAACTCTGAGTCTGGAATATATATGAATGAAGCAAGAGGTGTTCTGTGCCTGTGTACTGTGTACTTCCTTCTCTTGTCATTCTATATGGTGATGTTCATATAATGTAGTTGCGGGTAATCATTCCTGTAATGCCTATTGCTCCAGTGCGGGCAATAGCCATTACATCTGGCGACCACGATGCGTGATGGACAGCCTGCGATGAATATGCATGCGCACTAGGTCGCAGGGTCCGCCTGACCCTGTGGTTCCAATTGTAGGAAGACGGTGGAGGAGAGGCGGTTCAGATGAATTTGTCTTTTCTTCACCGCAGATTGAGGAATTTGTATCTCCATCACCAAGCCTGGTGCGTGGTAGGCGGTTGCGGCGAGCGAGATATACTCCGCGCAGTCAGTCATGTCCTCCTGTCGTACGTTCACCCTCACCCACACAGGTTCCTCCACCACCGTCTCCGGTAAGCAGTCCGGGGGTATCTCCGCCACTGTCTCCACCTCCTAGTGCTCGTCAGCTTTTCCTGAGAGGAGGAGGAATAATTGGGCAAGGGGTGATGGCTCATCCTCAGATTAAGTATAGTCGGTTTCGAGGTCTTTCGAGTGAAGACCCTGATGCACATTTGCGCCACTTCAATAAAGCTTATGGATTCAATCATCCTGGGGTGGTGATTCCTCTCCATCAACAATCAGTGTTTGAATCTACACTCTCAGGGAAAGCTGCGAAATGGTTGTCCGAATACCCTGATGACCATTTCCAGACGTATGTCGATGGATCCATAGCGTTTCTACAAAGGTTTCGAACAGAAAAGACAGTCCCTCAACATTTGGAGAAGCTTCGAACGCTCCGACAGAAGTCATTGCCAGTGGAGGATTACGCTGCAAACTTTCGGATGCTTTTGCACAGGGTACCTCAGGCACAAAGGCCGGCAGCCGAAGTGCTGAATGATTATTTTTTGCGGGGGCTCAACAAGGATCTTAGAACGGCTATGGCAATAGTGGAGAAGGTAACTACTCCACTGGATACTGTAATTGCTAGGGCTGTAGTAGCAGGAGAGGCTTTAGAGGATACAGAATATCCAAAGAAGTCAAAGAAGAAAGACAGAAAGAAATCTCATCGGAAGTCACAGGACAGTGGCAGTGATAGTTCGGAGTCGGAATCCGCAGTATCTGATTCCTCGGACTCAGGCAACAGTGATTCGGGGAAAGAATCGGAGGAGACACCGCGGAAAAAATCCCAGCGTTACGGGAAAGGTGTATCATCCGGATCGACGGAATCGGCTGCAGTGGCTAAAAGTCTGAAGGAAATATGGTGTACCCAATGTCGGAATCCGGGCCATGCTGCTTAGGAATGTGCAATGAATCAGAAGTGGTGTGCGATTTGCACGACCAATACTCATAATACAGTGGAATGTTATTTCAATGGCCGGGGTCGTCGGAGTAGAGGGGACTCTTCTACCTGGCAACAACCACAGATAGGGCAGGGACAAGAGCCTGCTGTGGCAATGGCTCATGCTCATACATCAGAGACGCCTGTGCAAGGTCAAGCAGGAGGACGGGGTCAAGGGGGAGGACGAGGTCGTGGAAGAGGTGGCCGAGATCCTAATTGCCCCAAGACATGTCTTTTCTGTTTGGGGGATGGACATTGGCGATCTGAGTGTATTGAAGCTATGGAATACGATCGGAAAAAGCAGGAACGCGCTGCAGGGAAACAACCTAGTGTGGCTATGGTTCAGATTGAAGGACTGGAGGAGTCTGACCGAGTGGTTTTATTAATCACGCGATCGGGTAAAAGTGTGGTTCCAACTCTCGATGTGAAAATTCCAGATTGGACGGTTCAGGAAGAAGTGCGGAAAAAGACTGTGTCCTGGTTCCCACAATCCGCACCATCAGTGAAGACAGCAGGACCATCGACATCGACTATGCCATCGACTGTGGGTCTGGAAATAAAGGAAGGGAAAGCGGGAAATAAGGATGATATTAAAGAACAGGAGGAGTGGAATTCAGTTTGGAAAGAGGTTCTCACGTCACCAATTCAAGTACCTCTGGGTTCATTGTTGAAATTAGTCCCGAATTTCCATAATGCATTGCTGCGACAATCGGCCACTGAGCTGCGGGAAGTCGCCATTGGGAAGGTTGAAAGCGAGGATGATGGTTGCCGGCGAATAGGATCACAGATACCCGCATTCCGGAGCTTTCAGTTCAATACCATGGCACATACATTGACAAGGTACTCTTGGATGGAGGAGCGGGGGTAAACATTATCACCCAAGTAACGTGTGAGCGTTTTGGTCTCAGTGATTGGGAGCCTGCACCCTTTGTAGTCCGCATGGCAGATCAAAGAAGAGTGCAACCAGTGGGTTTACTTCGGGGCATTGTTTTGGATGTGGCGGGCTTATCCTTTGCTATTTCCTTAGTAGTCTTGAATATTGAAGATCATAATCAGGATTATCACATTATCTTGGGAAGACCCTGGTTACGACAAGCGAGAGTAAAGCATAATTGGGAAGCAAATATGCTTACAGTAAAGAAGGGTAAAATAAAAGTGCGTGTGATGCTGGGAACATGCCGACAACCAGTTCAGGCAGCATGGCCAGTGATAGTTGAAACAATTAATATGATGGAAGGATTAGAAGAGGATGAAGAGGAACAATTTCTCAAAGCTAACCCGGATTTGGTTTCTCTATACCTTGCGGATATTTCTCTGATTCCGAAAGGGAATTCGGTGGGGATTTCAGGAACTCCAGGAGGAAAAGGGGAGCAACAACAGGTGCTTCCGAGTCCTGAATCATTGGAGGACGTGATTCAGCAAGAACGAGCGTTTGAGGCGCAAATGGGAAAAATTACAAGGGTTAAGGAAGATGAAATAGAGAAGGTTTTTCTTGGGGAGCAAGCGGAGTCGCAGCCCATATACATTAGTAAGCAGCTGGAGGCAAGTTTTAGAGATGATTTGATCAAGTTACTGACAGAGTTTAAGGATGTTTTTGCATGGGAATATGCGGATATGCAGGGATTGGATCCTAAGTTTTATCAGCACACGATCAATCTGAAACTAGATGCGGTGCCAGTGAAGCAACACTCATACAGGATGAATCCGAATGTGGCAAAGCAAGTTAAGATGGAAATTGATCGCCTGTTGGAAGTGGATTTTATTACCCCTATTGATAATCCGGAGTGGATTTCTCTAATTGTGGTCGTACCAAAGAAAAATAAGCAAATCCGAATTTGTGTGGATTACCGAAAATTGAATGCAGCTACTGTTCCAGATCCTTTTCCTCTTTCGTTTTTGGATTCCATTTTGGATGATGTAGCAGGACATGAGATGTATACTTTTTTGGATGGATTTAGTGGATACAATCAAATTATCCGAATGGCATTGCGGGATCAGCCAAAAACAGCTTTTATTACCGCATGGGAAGTATTTGCTTGTACAGTAATGTGGTTTGGATTGCGGAATGCACCTTCCACTTTTCAAAGGGATATGCTTCAAATCTTTGGGCCTTATTTGACGGATTTTATGAGGATTTTTCTGGATGATCTTAGTGTTTTTGGAGCACAATTGGAGCATTTGAAACAATTACGGTTATGCTTTATGAAATGCAGAGAAGTGAAATTCAGTTTGAATCCTTTAAAGTGTGCATTTGTTGTCCGCAGTGGTAGGTTACTGGGGCATATCATTTCTGAAGATGGTATTTTTGTGGATCCGGATAAAATTGCTGCAATTATGAAAGCGCCTGCACCGCGGAACCAGAAGCAATGTCAGATTTTCCTGGGTCAAGCCCGATGGCATGGGAGGCATTTGCGGTTTGTCGCGCATTTGGAAATCCCGATTACTCAGGAAGCTCATGCTATATATTTTGAATGGACACAGGAATGTGATTTGGCTTTTCGGAGATTAAAACTGCAGCTATCCAAAGCTCCGATTATGCTGGCACCAAATTGGGGTGAGGATTTTCATGTGTTCGTGGATGCTTCGGATCGAGCTATTGGCAATGTGCTGATGCAGGAACAAAGTCAAGGATGGTTCCGACTTGTCTATTATGCCAGTAGACGATTAATCATCCGCAGAAAGAAATTATTCTGTAACTGAAAGGGAATGTTTAGGGATGATTTATTCAGTGAAGAAATTCCGGCACTATCTGTTGGGCCGACGTTTTTTCTTCCATGTGGACCATTCGGCTCTTTTATACCTGGTAAGGCAACAGAATTTGACGCGAAGATTGGCCAGATGGGTGCTTTTGCTGCAGGAATTTGACTTTGAGGTCATACATCGGCCAGGGGCCCAACATGCGGTGGCTGAGTACCTATCTAGATTAAATTCCGAAGAGCCGCCGACGGGTGTAGCTGATGAATTTCCGGATGCGTCTCTGTTTCTAACACGAGTAGCTGCAGAGGATATCACAGTCCCGCAACAGGCGAGGGTTATTCCTAGCATTCTATGGACATGGTATGAGGAGATGTTTCATTTTCGCGACAGCGGCGAAATGCCTTCTTTCTTGTCCAGCCATCAGAGGAAACGTATGGCTATCAGAAGCCGGAATTTTGAGATTATTATGGGGAAGCTTTATTATCGTACAGTGGCAGAGGTGTTACTCCGATGTGTGCTACCACAGGAGCAGGAAGCAGTATTAGAGGAAGTCCATACTGGTATTACGGGAGGTCACTTTGCAGCATTAATCACAGCTCGAAAGCTTCTCCAATCTGGATTATGGTGGCCCACATTGTTTTAGGATGCGAGAAATTATGTGCAACAGTGTGATGTGTGTCAGCGGTTGGGGCAACCTACCAAATGGTCCAAAATGCCTTTTCAGCCAGTTCTGCCTTTGGAGCCTTTTCAAAAGTGGGGTTTGGATTTTGTTGGTCCTTTTAAACCAGTGGCAGCTCACACAGGAAATAAGTATATCTTGACAGCCACGGATTACGCTACCAAATGGGTGAAGGCATGGCCTTTGAAAGACAACACTGCACTTTCTATGGTGGGATGCTTATATAAGGATATCTTTTCTAGATATGGCTGCCCTATTGAGTTGGTTAGTGACAGGGGAAGTCATGTTTTGAATAAGGTGATGGAGAGAATGCTACGGTTCTATTTTGTATTACACAGGAAATCTTCTCCATATTATCCTCAGGCAAATGGGTAAGCAGAATCAACTAATAAGCAATTGATTCGGATTTTAACAAAGTTGGTGAATATGCATCGGACGGATTGGGATGTGAAACTTCCTTCTGCCTTATGGGCCTATCGGATAGCTTATAAAGTGGCAACAGGATTGACTCCTTTTAAGTTGGCATTTGGCATGGAGGCAATCACTCTGGTGGAGCATGCGATTCCGAGTATGCGGATGTTGATTGTGGATCGGCTTCTTCCGGAGGATTCTGTGATTTATCGATTGGATGTTTTGCAGGAATTGGATGAAGAGCGATGAAGAGCGGCTGAATAGTTTTGCGGTGCTGCGGGATCTGCAGTCTAGGCGAAAAAAATGGTTGGATCACCCGAAAGCACGGCAATTTGTTCGGAGACAGCTGGTCCTTGTCTTCAATTCCCGTCTCGGACCGATGCCGGGAAGCTTAAATTACGGTGGTCAGGACCATTCTGGATTTTTCAAGCGTGCGGACCCATCTCTTTTTATTTGGAGGATTTAAGGGGGGAGGTTATTTCTGTGCCTGTCAATGGTTTCAGACTGCGCCATTATGTTTCACCTACCACGATTCAGTGCCCCTTTGCTGTGGTACAAGAGCCGAAAGCCGCCCTAATCATGATTGGGGATTCTTTTGCATGCAATCTTGGAAAGCGGGGAAGGATCTATGATGGTTGTGACACCGTGGATCGCCCTATTTTGGGAACTCATTGTGGAAAGGTTACTAGTGCATGCAGACGATTTTTATTGTGGTTCTCTTGTTTCGTGTGTCGTGCGCTCTTAGTGCTCTACTCTCTGCTCCTTCATCTCATCGCCACCATGACAGCTTCCCTTCTGCAATGTGTCCCTTTCACTCCCGTGCAGCAGCTCGCGCTTCGACGAGTGGACGCATGGCTGCAAGACTTGCGGCTGCGTGTGTTCGCCAACCGGGATTGGCAAGGGATCCCAGTTCACCCGCAGGCAGCAGGTTTGATTGAGCAACTCGCTGCTGGCGATATGGTGGTACTGAATAATCAGCAGATTCAGTTGACAGCAGAAAGGATTTCAAGGTGTTGTTGTTTGCCCAACGATGGCGTGGTGCGCGCCTCTCATGTGATCCCTGGTGCAGATGTAGAACAAGAATTTGGTTTGAAGGTCAAAGGGGAGTATAAACTGTCAGGGTTGTCAGATGTAGCAACCAGGGATGCATATAGGTGGTTTCTCGAGGCCATTTGGCTGCAGGCCAAAACTTATACCATTTCGACCCAAGCAAGAAATGTGTTGCATTCGGCCAACTTTGGGCCAGTAGCTTGGGCAGCGGTGGTCAGAGAACGACTGCTGATGGAGTGCCAACGAGTAATGGCACAGTTAGGGAGGAATACCCCAACCAATACAAAGGTGGGCCAACTGCTCACATTGATTTTTTCGTTGAGAGAAGTTTTTCCTCTCGCCCTGCGTCCTCTCTGCCACTTTGAAGATGATCACTTGATGGTCCAAGGCACTAATGCTCCGCTGTCGCAAACACAAAGCTTGGCAGTGCCGGCTGAGAGGGAAACACAGCAGCAGCAGGTGGGCGTTGGGGATTTGCCTGGTCCATCGACAACAGTGGTATCTTCTGGAGCCCAAGAGATGGCCACTGCAGGTGCAGGATCAGCAAGCCGCAAGCGCGGCAGGGAGGAACAACAATTTTTGACACCACCTCCAACAACTGCATCTCTTGTTTTGGAAGATTCTGCGGTGGCTCGCTGGCGTCGCCGAATGCAGGAGAGAGTGAGTAATGCTACTTCTTTGTGGACGAGCTCTTCTCCCGCTGCGGATGTCCCCGCTCAACCAGAAACTTCGGATACTACTAATGCGGATGCCTTGACGGGAGGTACTCTCCCCGCAGCGCTACCCTGGGAGGCTACGGCAGCAGCGACCCCTGCTGACCAATTACAGGCATGCGACACATTTTTGAGCAGACTTGCAGAGTCTATTCGTGCGGCCTGGCCAGCCCCAGCCACAAAGGGACGAGTCAATGAGTTGGAAGCGCAGGTAGCGGCTTCGCAGACTCGCATTGCTGAGTAAACCGCTCAAAATGAAGAGCTGACTGCCACAACTCGCCAGCAAGGGGCGGAAATACAAATGTTAAGAGAGGCTAATGCTGAGTTTGTGGCCTCTATCCAACAGGAACTTCTTCAGTTGAGAACATAGCATAGCCTAGCCTCCTACTTAGCCTCGCACCCTGGCGATGTAATGATCAACATGACTGATTTGGACGCATTGGCAGTGGAGATGCAAGAGTAACTCCGAATTTTTTTAGATAATCAATTACAAAGCTGGAGCACACGCTTGGCTGCTGAGGTGAGAGCACAGCCACCCACTCAGCAGGTTGTGGTGCACCAATCCGAGTCATCCAACACTGACAGAGGTAAGAGTGTTGTTCTCGAGGGTTTTGATGTTGCTGATTAGGCACAAGCTACAGAGGATTGTGCTGAAGCCCAGGCTCATGTATCTCGTTTGTAAAAAATGATTCGTCGATTTCGTAAGGAGCGGCGCAGGGTCTGTTTTTGGGTGGAGACCTTAGCTCATTCTTTTTCTCTCAGTCTACCACCTTGCCCTCCATTTTGGTCTTCTCTTAATAGATACCTTTCTCGCTATTATCCGTTACATACACCTCTTGCTCCTTTGTCACAGCTGCCTCAATCTATCTCTTTGCCAACGCAGTTTATTCCTCGGGCTGCCTGGCCGGAACAAATTGAGATAGATCCACATCTTCTGGATGAGGTCTATCGGGCACATACTGCAGATTTTAGAGGCTTTGGCTATATTGATATTTCCTCTTCACCAGAGCAGGGTGCAGAGAAACCACTGGAACCTTCCAACCGGAGGCGCTGAGTGTGGGTTCGTACAATCCACCGTGCGTGCCAGATGTTACGGCATTAGCCGCACATGCGGTCCTGCGGAGGTCTGGACACTGCGGATCAGGAGTCATGCGGTATGCGGCGGACGTAGCGGCAGTTCTTCATGGGATATCATGGGACAGGGGTGTGTGCACCGTTCCCGATCTGCGTTGGAGTAGCGGTGGTATATGGAGGGGCATACCTGTCTTTTGATGTAACTTAACCAATCTCTATGATATTCATGGAATCTATTGTTGTAACTCTGAGTCTGGAATATACATGAATGAAGCAAGAGGTGTTCTGTGCCTGTGTACTGTGTACTTCCTTCTCTTGTCATTCTATATGGTGATGTTCATATAATGTAGTTGCGGGTAATCATTCCTGTAATGCCTATTGCTCCAGTGCGGGCAATAGCCATTACACACCCCTTTTGTTATTTCTTTATTATTTCTCACTCTACAAAGTACAAATCTCGAGTGTCCTCTGCTCTTAGACTCTACATCCGGATGCTCTGCAGAGTGAGACCCCATGGGCACTTGTAAATAGTACAAGGGATGCTTGAAGAAAATCCCCAAAGCACTAAACCCCAAAAGCATCTTCTCCCAAAAGCTAGCGTTGAAAGAATAAAAATATGATGGCATAATTTGTGGAAATCCGTACACCATGCCACATCATCGTCCATACCGCTTTTACCACATTAGCATGTTAGTGCATTTTACAAAAATCAGCCTCAAACTTCAAGCTTTGGGATTTTTAGGGTTACAATTAGGCCCCTCGACTAGTGCTCACGAGTTCATAAAGTTGGTTGGTTCAGTTTCTCTTGTCCACTCGGCCATTTTCTCTTCTAGTTGGGTATGCCATGTCATCACTTTGTCATAATAATGAAACAGAAAGCAAAGCCAAGTGAAAATCAATGGAAACTGTAGTCGCACAAGGATTTTGACAAAGCTCTTGAAATAAAGTTAAACAAGTTAATGAAAGGCTTAAAAAACTCTTGAAAGAAGAAGAAATCAATAGAATTTCCCCGATTATCTAGGCCGAAAGACAACATTCAAGGTGGTAAGCAGATCCAAGAAGCATGTTCATTTCGAGGATGACCCAAATTTTTCTTCGTCTTCAGACAATTCCAACAATTCACTGTTCTTTAGTTTGATAGATGAGGAGCAAAAGCACAAGAAGCAGAGAAAAGTAAGAAAAGCATATTTTTGAAAAGTCTAGAAAGCACAAAAAGCCATCTAGCAGTTCGGAGCATGAGATTTTATCCTCTACTAACTGTTTAGACAGTGAGAAAAAGAACCAAAAGACCAAGGAGTTCAATGGTGGGGGTCAATCAATCACATTTGGCACATTTTCAGACTACAAGCACACCCATCGAGCCCTTGAGTTCATACCACTTTGACATCACCTTCTCATAAGGTTGTCTCTTGGAATGCCCCAAGGTGCAAAGGGAGGCATCCTACTTGAATGGTGGTCTACTCTATTGCTGTGTAGAGAGGCACCTAACAAGTGGGTAAAATTAAAGAGACTTTTCACTTTTGCTTGGATAACGAAAGAATATGAAGAATATGTCATCATGGCTTGGCATCATTCAAGAATGACTAAGACACTTTTGATGACTACTGCTAGAGGTTTTGGGATACCTATTTGCCAGTGTCCTCATTTTGGAGAGTCACTTTGAAGGACCAGATTGAGAAATTTCTTCGTGGATTGCCAAAAGAGATTGGACAATATTGTCTGCAACAAAAGTGTGACTCCATTCAGAGACATATGAGACCTGCTAAGCAAGGTTTTGTTATACACGTCGGCTCATTGACCTATCCCACGAACAAGCGATTATTCATTTCAACACAGAAAGAGTCTTTTAGGGAAGAGAAAGAACCAAGGGAACTGAATGAAAGCTCATCAAAGGATTTCAAAGAATTAAGGGAATCATCTGATAGGGCATTCGAGGGTTCCAAAAAAATGAAAGGGAATCTATTGATGGCATTAGGGAAAATATGAACTCCAAAAGGGCCTTGTAAGGATCCCTCATTTTAAGGGATTAAGGCTGAAAATGTGTGTGGTTTAGGAGACAAGGCCATTGAATGAGGATATTCTCATAGGCTTTTTTAAGGCTGTCATAGGCTTTTTGTAGGGTGAAATAGAGGCTAGGGAGGGAGGATAGGTACATTCTCTCTCTACCCAAAAGAGTGGTGGTCCTTATGACAATAACTACCCTCCCCTCCGTTCTTTGTCACATCATCAAAGGCATCCATAGCCTCAGCCCAAAAAAGCATATTTTTCAAATAAATTAAAAAAGAACTCACTTTTACTCAAAAATTCTTCCCAACCTATATGTGTACCCAAAAATCAATTTTCTCTCTCAAAATCTCACTGCTAGAACTGCAAAATATCAAACTTTCTACCTTTTTTTATTTCTCTCCAAAATGACTCCTCTCTCTCTCTCTCTCTTCTCTCTCCTACTTTTCATCACACACTCTTCCTCCTCTCTCTCTCTCTCTCTCTCTCTCTCTCTCTCTCTCTCTCTCTCTCTCTCTCTCACTCCTCTTCCTCTATCTTCTCTCTCCTACTTTTCGGCACACTCTTCCTCCTTCTCTCTCTTGGGGGGGAGCTGTGCAAAGCTTATAGAGTGGACCTACAACACATAACTCTACACTCCATAGCTCTCCTCTCCACTCCATAGCTCTCCTGCATCTCTCCACTCCATAGCTCTCCTCTCCACTTTGTAGCTCTCCGAAAGCTCTCCATCTCATAACTCTTCACTCCATAGCTCACCTCTCCACTCAGTGCTCTACTGCAGCTCTTCACTCTTGCTTGAGGCCAGCTTTATTCCCCTTGCCATGGAGCTAGGCAACATTACAAACCTTCCATCGTAGCAAGATTGTCAAGTTCGAAAACAATTTCTCTATATGTTCGGTGGCCAAAGGACTTCGCACCCTCAAAGCTTCATTACTTGCAAACTGTACAACAATGCCGTGGTGCAGGTCACACCAATGTGGACCTTTGGGTGCATGGTTCCGTCTAACCTGATGCAGCCATCAATGTGTATCCAACATTCAATAGCCTTGAATTATTCTTACAATATGTAGGCAGAGGGGAGCAAGGTCTTCTTGGATAATGTAAGCGATTGTCGACTATTGGAGCTGATAGCGCACAATGGTCTTTGCATCAATGTCAACTTCTTTCCCATACCACTAGTGAATTGCGCAAAAGGATCTTTCATGTGGAGGAGGAAGTGGAAACTCTTAAGCTACAGGTGGAAGAGAAGGATGCTAAGATTGTGAAGCTTGAAGATAAGATCTTGCATCTTAAAAAGACGCCCTTAGGTGCAAGGGAATGTAAGAGGAGCTTCAATGCCATATAGACTTTAGCCACCGAAGGTGGTGCTAGAAAAATAAGGGTTACAAACACTCCAATATGTGCTTATGTGGTAACGTTTTTGTCCATTCTTGTAGGAATTTTGTGGTAATGTTTTTGTTCATTCTTGTAGGAATTTTATCCAAGAGATGTATGGTGGCCACTTCCAGGAGGATTGCATCCATTTATTAAGTTTGTGCCTCAAGAAATCGGATGTCTTAGCTCTTTTACGAGCACCAAATGCAGAACATTTAAACAATGTTGTCACAAAGGAGGTGATGCAAAAGTTTTTCAAATCTTGTGAGCGATGCTAATGTACAAAAGGCTTGTAATGAAGTTGGAATTACTACTAAGGGATACATTGCCTTATATGATCTCCTTAAGGATGCATTAAGGGAAAGAGGAATTACTAAGAATGTTTTAACTATACCACTTAAGGTCAATCTTGCTAAGAAGGCCTCGAACAAAGACGTGTACTTTTGAATAGGAGGCTATTTGCACATAGAGGAGAAAATGCCTTCATCCATCTTTACCAAGTGGTCCAAAGGAGTTCAAAAACGTGCTAATGCAAGCGTAGGTGCAGACAAAGTGGACAAGGGATTTCCTTAATGTCAAATAATAATTTTGTTGATTTGAGAAGGCTTCAAATGGCAATGATACATTTTTATTGTGTACCACCTAATGATGAGGCTGCAGTAATGCAATCTTTTTTTTAAATTATGGTTTTTCTTATGTTATTTTGGACATTTTGTATTGCTAGGTTCAAAGTTGGTGTTTGTGCTCAAGCTAGAGGAGTGTCAAATTGTGAAGAAATGAAGATTAGAAAAGATAAATATTACTCTCATGAACGAGGCATTATTTCATGCAAAACGTATAGCTATGAACAAGGATTATGTACCATCTTTTAGTATGCAATCGAAGAAAGAAATTTGGTGGCTTGGTGCTATTGAGGTTCCCAAGGAGACCCATGGTGTGCTTTCTTGGGTTTTTGAACGCATTCCGTGGATAACAAATGTCATTAAGGCACAACTAGCTGGGGGAAAAACTCCAAGTAGATGGTATAGGGGAGTTTGAAGTTGACTGGCACTTAGGTGGTGATTTGAAAACAATCAAGTGCATTCTAGGGTGTAAAAAAGGGGTAGGACCTCTGTATCCTTGTCCATCTTGCATTAAGGGATATAAGGGGAATGCACGCAAGATTGCAGTGGTCGACGAAACAAAGGAAGATGACAATTCACAAATTACATGTGTGTGGGAGCATTTAGTTCTACGATGTTTTATGCTAGAGGAGCCCAATCGTGCCACAAAAGATAGTGGATGGAACCCTATAGTTAACTTCCCTCTCAAAAATTTGCATTTTTGCACACTTCATGTTTTTATGCACATTTTCATCGTTTATTAAAGCTTCATATTGATCATGCCTTTATAGTGAAGCCTGCGGAGAGGTTGCTTGACGCTATCTCAGAGGTGGAAGGGATCTTAAATTCAATAGGTTGTCATGGGACCAACACCTCCATTGTTGCATGGAAGAACAATGCAAGCGCTCAGGAAGTGGCCCAACCAGTGTCCATGAGTGGACTAAAGGCAAGGCATTTTTTGAAGAGGGCTCGATTGAAGGAAAGGGGTGCTGCTGCTGGAACATCAACAACTGAAGGAGTTGTGGAAGGATCTCTGCAAGTATACAAGGGACGATAGCAATGCAAGTGTTGTGCTTAGCCAACAACATGTTTGGGTGGTATTCAACAAGATGATGAAGATACTACAGCTTGCAAGCACAACCTGTGAGCAACGACAATAATTACAAAATTTGGTGGTGGAGTTCACAAAGGTAGTCATCACTGCATGGGGTGAATTGATCATTACACACTATATGGTGAGTGCTTGCTATTCCAACTTGGTTTGTATTATGCTTTTGTTTTGATCATCGATATGTTGTGGCTTTATGGGGAGCACATCCTCTATGCCCATGGTGCATAATTTATGAACATGTATGGTTCATTGGATCTTTGGAGCACTCAAGGTATGGAGAAGTCACACTATCGTTCCAAGGGTGTCTACCTCAAGAATAAAAGATAGGGAGGGGGTTTAGTGCGCTCATGCTATCTTCAAGAAATGTTTAATTGGTTTTACCGCACCAGCTTTGGAAGCAAAGTGTCGATTAGACATGCAAGGTCATTGTGCTTGGCAAAAGAAGCCTGCCAAGTGGCCCATGTTCGTTCCTCAGAATACTGGAGATCCTCACGAGGTCGAGCACGACATGTAGTGGGACGAGCATCAAGGACTAGGGTTGGAAAATTTTGGGTCAGGAGGTAGTAGATCTATTTAGAATCTCATGATAATGGAAAATCCATTACACTTGGATGCTCTTCTTTTTTGGATCAAGTGTTTTCATTGTTTGATTGTTTGCGCAATTTTACAAGCAGATGTTTTGTTGAAGTGTATTTGAATAGTTCTCCAATTTCATGTGGTTTTAAAATTCATAAGATTATTTTCTCGTGCTTTTAGCGGCTCTTTTCCACCATGTGAACCCACCCTATATGGCCACCCTAAATAAAGAGGTAACCCCCCCCCCCCTCCCCGCCCCCCTTTACAAACACATAACACTCCTCCCCTCACCAAGAACCACAAGCTCTAAGAATCCCCCCAAATGCACTTTCTAAATGGCAAGGATCAAACATATTGCGAAGAAGAATCCAATGACCATTGAGGCGCATAGAAGGCAAAAGATGCGTGCAAAGTGGCAACCAAAAGAGCTAGCTAACCTGAAACACACAGAGACAGACACGTCCAAAGAGTGGCCTCCGTGGGAAGGGGAGGACTTCCCAGTGAATCATAGAGTGGGCGAAAAGATGCTGCGAGGCCAAATGATCACGATGCCATCTGGCCAGGTTCCCACACTGTGGCCGGCAAGTCACTGCCCAAAGGAATGGGTGCCATGCCTTCTAATCAACCCAACAATGATGAGCGTAGCAGTGATTATGAGGATTATGATGATCCGAATGAAGATGCCCCCCAGCCACCTCCCAAGCACTATCAAAAGTCAAAATTCTACAAGAAGCCCCAGAGAGCAAAGCCACAAGGAGATTAGAGGCCCCCCCAATGCCGACCTCAAAGAGCACGACGATTTTGGCGAGCGTTTGATGAAATTCGGCACTACCAAAAGATAGAAGACCTACTTATTAGGAAAGCACCATTCGCAAGAACATGTAAGGAAGTGCTACAAAGCTACAACATAGAGATTTGGATGTCTGCAATTGCCCTTGAATCAATTCAGGAAGCTGCAGAGGATTATTTGGTCACTCTCTTTGAGAACGTTCTTATGTGCTATCCATGTCAAGCGTGTAACAATCATGGCCAAGGACATGCAACTTGCACGTCACCTAAGGCATGACTGATACCCTCTGATGTCAAAACCTCTTTTTGTAACTAACTGTTGTATTGGAATCAATTTACTTTGGAACCCTTGTACTGGATTCAAGTTTTCTTGTGAACTCAATGTATTTTCACTTTGCGACAAATACAATACGTCTCTTTTTGTCGCTCTATGTAAACTTAATGTCCACTTTTAATGTCTATATTTGCCTACATTTGTTTTGTTAAACGGTTGAAAGTGAGATGATAATCAACTATACAAAAGGTTATCAAGGAAGGCATTGCTTAGCTGATGGCAACTAAAGCTAAATAAATTTTTTGGTTGGCTTGAAATTGTCCCCACTAGGTAAAAGTTTTGCTCTCTATATGCCACAATATTGCAAAACCAGTCAAATTTGTTGTGTCCACAAGGTAGTGAGATTTGGCCAGATAGCAGGCTTGTAGGTCACATTCTTGCTGCCTTGTGGACACATACAAAATTGCATAATATGCTACATACATGGCACAACTAGTACAAAAAAACAATTTATATGCTATTTTCTGGACAAGTTATTTTCAATGTACAAAATCAACATTCAAATAGTTAATACATATTACAAATGGGTAGAATTTTCACAGTTTGCCTTGTCAGTGAACATGATCAAATCAGTAAATTGAATTTTGCAAAAATCATGGACAAGAGAGATAATTTTCATTTAAAAGCTTGTACATCCGGCTTAACTATATTTTGATAGGAGGCGCTTTGTGATGTCTACGACATTCTATAGCATTGGATAGAATGGGATTAAGTACCGAAATAGCTATAGCTTGGGCACTGTCAACCCCTAGGGCTTGACATGCTATGCGTGTCATGACCTTGCTGAAAAATCCAATGCCAAAAGTGGCAATTGCAAGTGATTTTATCACCAAAATAATTACATGGGTTATTTGAGGGATGGTGGCTAAACATAGGAGTTTACTTGTGGCCTTAAGCACGCACAAAACAAAATGGCCGTTTGGGGAGAAATCCTTGTGTATGATGTACACATCCTACATTGGTAGTTTGCCAATGTAGTGTGCTAGGGCTGCCTGAGGCCCAAACACCGTGCGGTCTCCTGCCTTCCGGCTAGCCCACAGGTCCATGCCCAAAACATCCTGCAAAATTGTAATTAACCAAAAGCAAAGAAGAAATGTTGAATTATCAACATAGAAGATTCTTAGTATTACCTCTTGTTGCTTATCCTCATCATCCTAGTTGGTGTGACTTCAAGGTTGATGTAGGATCTAATCTCATCAACCTTGCGGGGGCTCCACAAACCAGGAGAATGGGGGCAGATAGGAGTTTGGTTGGCAACAACCCTTGCTTGTGTGGAAACACACTCCTCGTTTGTGACTTCACTTTGCTCTACAACAAGAATATCTGCTGTCACTAGTGCAATTGTGTCAGCAACAGAGTTCCCCAATGGAAGCAGCTTGTCATCTGTAGCTTCTAGTGTAGGATCAAGGGGGAACTCCATCTTGGTGCATATGAGGCTAAGACACTCATCTAGTTAGCCACCAAAAGCATTTTCCAGATCATGTAAGAATAAATACTCTTCATCTTCTATAATTATGCTGCTGAGACGGCTAATCTCCACTTCGGGAATAGCAACAGGGTCGGGCACCTAGGAGGTGCCAACACTCGGCTCGTTCACTGCAACTTCTTCTTCCAAGCCGTGGGGATATTCGACAGCTTGCAGTCTTCGCTCACTTTGGACATCTATAGGGGCATCCTAGGATCTTTACGATCCGGCAACACGCCACCCACTGTCAGATGCGAGATCTCCATCTCCTCCAAGGAGGGCTCCTCATTGATGAGGAAGAAGAGAGTGGAAATGTTGGACAAGAAAGATTTCCCAATTTTACGCTTCTTGAAGGAGTCTACAACTTCCTTTGTCACTTGGTGGAAGTGGTTCTCCTTTTTTGCAAATGCCTCAAAGCAGGCTAGTCTCTTCCTTTGTCACTTGGCAGAAGTGGTTTGCCTCTTTTGCATTCACCTCAAAGCGGTCTAGTCTCTTTGAAAATGCAGTGTCGCCCTTGTGGATGTAGCGAAGCAAATCACATGGCAACCACAGCCTGGCGTTGTCTTCAAAGTTCACACCATACTTGAGTATATGCACATGCATATACTCTATGATGTCGTGAAAAGTGTCATTGTGGAGTTGCATGGTTTTTTGTAAATCCACTATGCGGGTAAAGAAGACGTGAAGATCATTGCATCCAGCATATTTGGTGTCCTCTAAGAAAAGAAGAAACCGCGAAAGGGGGGGGTGTGGTTCTTCCAATGTTGCTGCTGCGTGCGAGGAGTATGCGCTAGCATGTGTTGCCATGGCTCTCTTTCTCTCTCTCTCTCTCTCTCTCTCTCTCTCTCTCTCTCTCTCTCTCTCTCTCAAGTGTTGACAAAAAAATAAGAATCCCCCTTCCCTTTATATATAGCGCCCCCCCCCCCCCCCCCCCCCCCTTCCCCACCCACCGCGGCCCGTAACGTGGCATTAGAGTCGGTTACATTGATCTATCGGATCAACTTAAAGATTGTGCACTGCCAACCCTCCACTCCTCTTGCACTTTTATGGTTTGGATGCCTCCGCCTACAAATCTGAAACAACAAAAATTCTTCTAATAAGACTAACAATTGGCACATGTACACAACATATAAATTAAACTGACCTTTTGCCAATTGAGACGAAAGTAAGCATCTTTGATTTCTTCGTAGTCCAAGATAATCAACTGTTCCCGTATGTTGGTGAGTGCTCTAGTGTTCACTAACTTGCACAATCTCAGAAACACCATTTGACAAAGTAACAAGCATGTCAAATGTCACAAAATTAGCAACACTAGATTGTAAGGGTATCCACTTTCCACTCTTACACATCCAACGTTAATAGTGGAAACACAGGTACAAAGTAGTGCGCACTTTCAAATATTGTATCCCTATACTTAAAGCCCCCATCTTACACTTGTATTTGTCTCCTTGGTGAACTCCCTCAATCATTCCCCAATTATGTCTAAATACCAATTTTGGTGCTTCATACATGACATTCTTGCTACAAAACATAGTAGGTGTGACAGTGAACGGCAATGTCTTGAAAAGGTGTAAAAAAACATGCACTGGGTAGCACCAGCTGAGCCATATTGATCTGGAAGCCTTCCCAAATTTTAATGAGGAGAAAATATCGGAAAGCATATTCTTCTTCACTGAAAAGAGTGACCACACATCGGGTTGTGGCCATTCCAAGCTCAATAATGAATGTTTGTCAACAACAATGATCTTACCATATCCATCCTTCGAGGCCGGCACTACATACATGTGTAAGTAGAAGAAGATTCTGCGTTGTCGTAGAATCGAAGGTGGCAAGTTGGGAAGCATCATAGCACCAATGTTGGCATGAAGAGCGTTGAAGGTTCTTGCGAGACTCTTGATTGGTTGTTCCTCAACAAAGTTGGACGAGAATATATATATATGACAACATCAAAAACTATCAAGTAAAAAACAAATAAGAAGCGTTTACAATCAGCAACCAACAATGCTTTATGACTTACAATGTATTGGGAAATATCTTGAGCTTCCATTCCTCAAGCACATGGAATGCCAAGAGTACATGTGTTGAACAATGGCCACTGTGCCATTGACTCTATGGTTCTTAAAACCAAGAATTCTCCCCTTCCAATGTTCGTCAAGGTTGCCACCATTTTGAACTTGATGAGGCCCGATAGCTGCAGGTTGCATGAAGATCCAAGATCCTTTAGAAAACACTTGCAGCACGCATTCTCCATCAAAATCCCTAGTGTTATGCAAGCAAACCGCCTCTATCTCATCCTTTGGCTTCCTTGAAGTGGAGAAGATTGACATGGTAGCACCAGAAGAAAAAGAGTTATGGTGCTAAAGAGAGAGCTTGCTGCTTCAGGAATGAAATGAGAAGGAATGGTTGAATGGGAAACAAGGGGAGAAGAAGTAGTTCAAATGGATGGTGTGGATGAAAGGGGGAGAGATGTTGTGCAGCTATGGAAAGCTTCCATTTGTGATGTAGCTATGGAAATCTTGGAGGGAGGGGGGGAAGTGACTCAATGGGGAGCAACGGGAGAAGAAGTAGTTCAAAGGGATGGTGTGCATGTTGACCGCTGGGTCAACAACACAACATAACTCAAGTTTCGTACCAAAGTCTTATATTTTGCAAGTTATGAAATGCTGCGGATTATGGCTATAAACGTCATTTGTAATGAGTAGTTATTCTAGTTTCAGAAGACGGGGTGCAATGGCACTTCCAGATTGTAAATACAAAGCCATTTGACCCTTTCAACCCCATTTTTTGTTAAACCTAAGGTAGCCTTAGTATATAAGGTACCTAGGTTATTTTGTAAAGAAAAGACTTTTTATCATAATCAAAACTGAGCGTTGCTGTCTACTGTGTGTAAGAGAGAAAGAGAGTGAGCGTGAGCTTCATCCTCTCGCTACGCCCGGCTCGCTCAACACATTCGAGATCCGACTGCACCATTGCTGTAGGCTCGAGGAGAGCTACGCGACAACGCCAAGCATTCCATGCGAGACGAAGCACACACGCCGACGCATCTACGAGCTATTTGTAGCCGTAAGTGTATCAAACGATGTCTGTTTTCTGCGTGCTAGTAGTCTATAGAATCGTGGCGACATAAGCTACGCATAGGTACTCATAAAGTTCAGTTTCAGGCACTTTCAAAATTCTGTTCTGTCATCCTACGCGTTTTCCGCATATGGGTTTAGAGTGAGGGTTTTGAGTGTAGAAGATTAGGGACAGGTGTATCCTAGTGAGGGGATGGTGTTCCTTAAGTTTCGTACGATTCTGGCATGATTAGGTGAGTTACCTTTTGTATGTGTGTATGTGGCTAGGTGGTGTAGTTGAGAGTAGTGAGGTTCTTGATTGTGGTTTAGTTGGTCTTCCAGAGTGTTGTATGTGTAGGATGGTCTCAGACTGACAAGCTTAAGAGATTTCCTCCGTGTGCCTATCGTGTCATTTGTGTCCTCGATTGACATTATGTTGATCTAGGTAGTGTTTGCATGCATTTCATGGGTGTGTGAGTCTCTCCCGTCCAACATTGGCGCCGTTGCCGGGGACACAAGGACCTAAGTAGGTTTCCTACTAACACTCGTGTGATGGTTGCTTGATTTAGTTTCGGCTAAAGAAATCGTTTTTTCTTAATTGGATCCGGAAGAGGATATTCCGCGATCAAGTGGATAGCCAGGAAGCGTGTGTCTTGCCGAGGGTCTGCGACTAGATAGGTTTAGTTAGGATCTGTGGATTAGAGTAGTTGTTGGTGGTCGAGTGATTTGTGAGGTGATAAAAGCGTTTACTAGTCCGTGTGTGGCAGTGAAGCGTTTTTCTACTCATAGATGCAAAACCCCATATAATTTGTAAGAGTAGCTTTAGGTAAGTGATCCGATTCTGATCTAGAGCTATTCAGCATTGAATTATTTGCTAACGTGCTTGATTGCATTTGAAATCACGGAAAAGTGTGCTTTTGAGGGTAAAAATGCATTAAACAAGCTTTTGTGGATATTTTTGTATGACTGACTGATGCTGTGCATATAAAAGAGCATTTGCAAGGGTTCTGTGAAGAAAACCTGCAATTCTGTAAACATAGACATCCTACGCGTAGGATGTCTCAAGGGGGTTCTGGAGACCAAATTTGAAAATTCTGACTGCACCAGTGGGTTCAGAGGGTAGGTTTTACCCTATTTTCATATTGACTTGGGTGTTTTTCCCTATTTTTGTTGACCAAAAGCCAAAAGGCGGAGTCAAAAAATGTAAAATTTCAGAAAAGGCTTAAATTGAGTGATTTTTGCATGTTTTTGCAATTGTGAAGCATACTTGCACTTGTTGAGAGCATAAGGAAGCATCGGGGACACTTCAGTCTCAAAAAATCAGCAGTAGACATCCTACGCGTAGGATGTCTACAGGGTGATCTGGTGGAAATTTTGAAATTCTGAGTCGACCAGTGTGTTCAGAAGGTAGGTTTTACCCTATTTTCACCTGGAAAGTGGAAATTTGACCAAATTTTGACAGATCAAAGCCAAAAGACGAGAATTGCCAGACATCCTACCCAAATTGTGTCCAAGGACTAATTTTGAGACCAAATCATAGGATGACTCCATAGGCATGTTCTAAATGTTGTATTGAGTGTATGTGATAAATTTCATCTCATTTGGGTCAATGAAAGGGAAGATTGAGCGGACTTTAGCACTTTTGACTGAAAAAGGCAAGAACAGCTAAAATGTGGGACTTTTGACATCCAAACCAAAATCTAACCATACCACTGGGTTACTGACATCGAGGGGAAGTTTTGGGACAAGTCTGGGGTCAAACAGGCCAAAAAGACATCCTACGCGTAGGATGTCATATGTGTGATTTTGCACTCCAAACTTAATTCTGAGCATACCACAGTGATCAGCACCTTAAGGAGAGTCCGTGGTTCAAATTTGGGGCAATTCTGAGCAGTTAGACATCCTACGCGTAGGATGTCTAAGGCATGATTTAGACGCCAAATTCAAACTGTGGACATAGCAGGGTGTTGTATAGCCTTAGGCAAGCCTCCTAGTCAAATTTGGTCCAATTTGGAATTGATTTGACTTGGGAATTCATTAGAACAGACATCAAGCTTCTGGAGCAGATTCTGGATCATTTGACCAGCCTATAGGTGTCATAATCAAAAAGTAAAAATAGCTATGAGCTTAGCACATCAAGGGGAAGCTACAGTGCAAGTTTGAGCTGAAACAGAGCAGTTAGACATCCTACGCGTAGGATGTCTCCAGCTTGATTTAGGACTCCAAACCAGCGTATGAGCACACCACTGTGATCAGCACATCAAGGAGAAGCTGGGGTGAAAATTTCAAGTCATTCTGAGCAAAAAGACATCCTACGCGTAGGATGTCTCAAGGCCATTTTTAGGGTCTAACTGTACTTTTGACCATACAGAAGTGTTCACAGTGTCACAGAGATCCCAAATATTTTTTCAAAATTGAATTTGGACTCATTTTGACTAGTCTAAACTGCATTTCACTGTTTTGGCCATAACTTTCACAAACGGTATCGGATCGGAAAAGTTTTTATATCAAAACGTAGCCTGAGAGCGGCCCTACAGATCTTAGAGCAAAACTTGAACTAAATGTATGCCAATGGCAACCATTTAGTTCAACTTTGAAAAAAAACGTCGTTGAGGCCTCAAAATGCATCCGGAAGTCAGGGGTGTCTAAAAGCGACAATTTGCGAGAATTGTGACGAAACGGTTGCGGTTTTGGACATAGTTTTGACTTTTCCCTAACCAAAGCACTTGAACACAGTGGACTAAGTCTACTAGAACCAAGAAAAATCTCTTTTAAGCCCATAAATAATGTCTACCCTAGATTCAAACGCAGCTTACACTAGCTTGGAGATCCCGCCGATAGAGGAATATCCTCCCACAATGGATCTTCCAAACTTGCAATTGAAAAAGACCCATCTTGTTGAGAGAGTTTGGATGATTGGTCATGAGAGTGAAGGACTATATAGATACATTGACTTCAATGAGGTCAATCTTTATAGGTGCTCAGATCCATACCTAGAAGAGATAACGGATTGCAAGCTCTTATATGTTTACACATACGGAGATAGTTGTCGACAAGTATGGAAGAGAATACAGAGTTGTAGAAAGCAAAAATCCACAGACTGTACTAGAAAGAGGTGGATATTTGGTCAATGAAGGACCACAAATGCCTCCACCAAACACGAGAACTCCTATAGGAATTCCAAGAAGAGAGCCACCACGATTCCCTCCAAGAGCGATAACGAGAGAAGGATTGGGAGAGTTTGTAGACTTGTAGACAATCGATGAGTTAGACCATCCCAAGTCCAGAAATGGGTAAACAGAAAATACTCCGGAGATAAAGATCCGAGAGATCACGTTGCGGCTTTTAGAAGAGTGATTAGAGCAGAGGAAGTTTCAGATTTTGCGACACAGTTTGCGGGATTTGGATTGACTCTAGAAGATGATGCAGCTACATGGTTCGACTCGGTGGAAAATGGGATTTTGAGACCCTAGATGAGTTGTTTGAGGAGTTTATTGAAGAATTCTCGCCAAAAGGCATTGCTCAAAACACGGTCTCGCAAATCCATAGATTCAAACAGAAAGAGGATGAATCAGTACGTAAAGCATCATTACGACTCAAGAGATATGTTAAGCTATGTCCAAGAGCAGAATTACCTACGCAAGCACGACTGATGCTGATCTTTATCCAGGGAATGAGAGATGAGGGCCTTGAGAAGGATCTGCATATGATAAGGAGGATGACGCTAAACGAGTTGATCAAAGAAGCTCTTTATCTAGTGGATAACTGTGAGGCATACAAAGAAAAGGAATTAAAGAGTCAAGGAGATGACACATCCTCTCAGCACAGTGTTTCACATATAAGTGAGTCCATTGCCAAGCCAACGACACCTATTGATCAGGAAAAGCTTATCAACGACTTGGTCAAGAGGTTGATTCCTCTTGTAAGGTCTGATTCGGAAGAGCCGAAGTGGTGTGAAATTGAGAGAAAATGGACAAACCATACGGAGGAAGAGTGCTATTATAGCATGGAAAATGCTAGAGAGAGGTATGTACAACCTGTTCCAGAAGCACCTACTCCACCTAGATACGTTACGGGGAATGCGCCAGGACCAGTAGGAGTTTTAAGGCCACAGCTTGTCTTAGGACAACAACCTCCGCTGCCAGGTGCTAGAATGCCGGTAGACATGAGATACATGCCAATGATGGAAGCATCAAATAAACCAATGCCAGTACCAGCTACAATGTGGTATAGAAACCAAGGTGGGTACTACCCTTCGGAGAAACAAAATGTGAGAGAAACACATGGAGTGGTGAGGCCGGTACAACCTCCACCTCCTGGGTTTCAGTCGAAAGAAAGAAGGTATGAAATGGACGAAAGAACACTGCGATTCATTGCAAATAGCGGCTTATCTAGGTCAAAGCTTGCTTATAGCCAAGAGGAAATGCTAAAAAAATCTCCTCAACCAGAGACAGATTGTCATAAAAGTCGTGACAACCACCTGGTCAAACAATGTCCTCATACGGAGATCATTGAAGTAAATGCCTATTGTCTTGAGTGTGGCATCACTCACTTGATCCCCGATTGCCCGAAAAAACCAAACCAAATCAAGAAAATCACGACAACTGTATCAGGGATTGTTCAGCTCCCTAGTAGCTCAGAAAATGAAAATGTTCTACCAGTTCAAGTAGTTACGAGAGCACAAGCTCAAAAGAAAGCTGATGAGAATCCAGAGACAAAGAACACGAAAAGTGACACGAGTTCAAAGACAGATGATGGACCAAAGACAGACGCACGTAGTCAGAAAACCAAGAGCAAACGAAATAGTTGGAAAGCTAGAAAGACTAGGATGAAAGCACGCAGGGAATGAGAGCAAAAATCCCTAGCTGAGAAGCTTACCGAAGCTGAGGAGAAGATAAAACAACATGAGGAAAAGGAGGCACCTTCTCTTACACAGATGGTTAAACCTCTAGAAGAACCATCCACAGATGAGAAACCGAGAAGTGCTAGTTCAAGAAGATCTGTGTTGGCAGAGAAGGTTAATGAGACATTAGATGCCCTCTTGAAAGCCTATGATGAAAGGCTCAAAAACAACGAAACCCAAGAACACAGGTGGATGACATATCTCTATGCGGAACTAGAAAAGCAAAAATTTGAAATGTGCCATAAAATGATTCAAACAGCCCAAGCTTTACTAGAACCACCAGTTGCAAAACCTGAGGATGTGATCCGTGTCATGCCTACACAAGTAATCCCACCAAACCAGGAACTAAAAGAGCCAGATTCTAGTCATGAGCACAGACCAAACCTCAAAGACCCAGCATTAGAACCAAGGATAGTACTTAATACCACGGATAAATCTTCCGAGGGATTTCACCAAGCTATACCTGAGGATTGTAAAGAGATAAATGGTCTTGACGAATTGTGGAAACAAGTCAGAGAGGCCAATGAAGCCGATGATCTAAGAAGATGAGTAGACAAGACTGGTGATGAACGAGGAGTGTTTCTACCACCAATAGAGGAATTTGAGACTGGATCTCAAATGAATCTAGACGTGCAATCGTATCGAGGTGAGAAAGGATCTGTACAATCTATGGATAGTCAACCCCATTCGCTAAGAACACTACCGTTCTACATGGGAGAGTACGAGACCAAGTCAGATGTGGTTGCAATCCCATCACAGAGACTGTCTCCCAACAAGGTCATCAATTCAAAGGGGCTAGTAGATATTCTATCTACCCCAGTCACCTGTACAATAATGTTAGCCGAGTTGCTCAGAATAAGACCAAACATGTGGGATAATGTGGATAAATGTTTAGATAAATTTGGTGTAAAAACCCCAATGACTCAAATCGAGGAAGGCATCAAAGAGCTTGAAATGCCTCCACTAAATACTAGGCCAGTGCCATTAAACAAGGTAGGCGAGTATTACAAGGGAGAACATGGAAACACCACCCTTCCTGTGGAATTCAATAATGTAAAAACCATGGCAATCCTTGACAGTGGAGCTGGTGTGGCCATTGCAACCAAAGAGGTTTGGAAAAAATGGGGAAAACCTGCCTTGATATCCACACAAATGACCCTGTAGCTTGCAGACGGACACAAGGAAAAGCCCCTAGGACTGCTAGAAAAAGTACTTGTTACTTCTTGTGGCATTGAATATGAACACACTTTTGCTATTGTTGACTTTGGCAAGAAGAACAACTATGACATCATTCTGGGAAGACCATTCATGCGACAATTGAAAATGGTCCAAGGTTGGGGTTATGGCCATATATACCTGAGACATATGGAAACCATAACAAAGATAAACTTGAGGGACCATAGCTATAGGGATGTGACGAGAACACCAGTTGAGGAGTTTGATTCCGCCACAGTAGCAGGATCAGAACTTCCAGCTTGGTTAGGTAAGCCTAAAGACCTGTGGATGTGTGGAGCTTCACAATGTGGCAGCTTGGAACGTGAGGAATGTATCCTAGAACGGGTTATAGAGGATATGGACTATATCCCAGAACCATTTCCTGAAGAAGAGTTAGAGCCTTTTGGATGGGAACACATCTTGGCTACTCTGGACGTGTGCACCGTGGAGGATGCTCCAACAACAAAGTTTTGTGATGAAAATGGCTATGATGTCGTTCCTTATTTTGTAGTGAGTGTAATCCAGGAAAACGAAGAGAACCAAAAATCAGCAAGCTCTCGACATAAGGAGAAAACAAAGAAATGTGGAGAATCAAAAGATGAAGGAGACGACAAGTTCTATGACTCTGTAGAACACTTTGAGCTTCAAGAAGATCAACGACCCAAGAATCAATGTCATCGCTACACAAATAAAGTGTATCAAAAGTGGATTCCAAAGTCCTCCGTGAAGACATAGCCACCACAAGCACCCTCATACATGGCTCCTAATAAGGATGCAAAGACTCAGCTAGGAGGAATACGACCAGAGCAATGAGCTACAATGCTCTAATCAATGGGCTAGAAAATTCCTCCAAGAAACTACCACCCATGAGCAAACAGACAATAACTTTCCACTACCAGCCAAAAAATCAAGGGAAAGTACAAGAAGTCAACCTTGCTGAGGATAGTATCGATAGTGATGAATCTTACGACATCCCCTATCATCAACTCATGCCATCACTATCACCAACCCCTTCAACAACAACCATGACAGGTCAAAAGAACAATACAACACATCAAAGCCAAAAAGCTCGACAAATCTGGATACCAAAAAGCTAGATCGGCCAAAAACAGATATGGATCAAGAAGACAAAGATCTCTAATGACAAATCACAAGATCCAACACCAAAACAAAAACAAGGAAAGCGTGCACGAACGGCTAAGAATATCACAAAGTCACAAGATTTTACAACTCAGGTTTGGGCTCCAAAGAAGTTGATTCAAGTACAAAAAAGTCAGGAATTCATTTGGATTCCAAAACAACCACAATATCAACTTTCAAAGCCTGAATCTCGTCACCAACCAAGCGTACAAGGGCTGAATCAAAGACCACTGTCGACTCACACAACAAAAAGGTGGATCCCAAAGAAGTCTCTTCAAACACAAACGAAGCACGGGCAAGTATGGGTTCCCAAACGAGAGCCAGCAACAAAACAACCAATAATCGCAAAGAAATGGGTCCCAGAGAAGAACAACAAAACTACTGTCAGTGCATCGCCGCTTGAATTCTTACAATTCTTCCTACGATTACAGTACATTTAGAAGAGAGAAAATCGCTTCAATCAAGCAACGATACAGGAGCTTCAAAGACCATTACATTGCTTAGAATAGGAAGCCTCGCCAACAAATGCCAATAAGAAAATTTCTTATACCCACATCTTGCACAACATAAATCTTTTCCATGCATTGACTGTGTATGCATAATAGGGCTACATTACAAGGCCTGCATAGGCACAAATTTTAATTGCCCAAGCACAACACATACCCTTTGCGATACCCTGTCGTAAAGGATGACTCCAAATAGGAAGGGGGGAGGTATTCTGAATGCGGACCTAACATTATGACCATTAGAGGGCAATGTTTTGTGTGATGCATTGAATTTTTGCGTTTTATTGTGATAATTTTTTGACAAAATTTAGAGTATATGCCCTCATAGTAGTGTTACAGAGGAGTATGGGGACAAAATGCATATATGAGCCCCTAGGGACATGTGTATAGTGTACATAGCATTTAGATTTCTATTTGAATGATTTTTCTTTTGTTAAGTTTTTTTAAAGATTTTCTTTGTTTATTATTAAGAAAAAATAAAAAAATCCATAATCCACATGAAGAAAAGACTGATGAGAGGCCTGAGCACTACAAAGAGAAGAAGATACAGGGAAACGATGAAACTTCACGAAGTATGTCTCAGCAGCCACTACAACAGCCGAAGAACTTGTCACAAAGCAGTGTCAACAGGCAATCAACAAGTCATACAAGTCAGAGTCGAGTAGCTAAGCCACAAAATGAGTGAGGTGTTAGTCCCAAAGCTTCAAGTAATATTCTCTGTGGTCTAAGCGTCTTAGCTATTCTAGGTACTGCTCAAGCTGGAAGAGTTGAGCATATTTACGTTGTGTCGCTCATGCTGGTATAGGTGAGCAAAAGAGTCAAAGTCTAAGTACTTAAGTCTGGTGAAGTGAAGGAGAAGGTCCAAAAGACACTCACGTACTGAGCTCAGTGAGATACAAGTGGAGAAACTTCTACATCGAAAACCCTTCTTGGAAAGGTGGAAGCTATTGAGACATCTTTTTGATGTCACATGTGCTACATTTATTCCTCGAAACACCCATCATCTCCTTCTTTCACATTGCATGCTTTTGTTGACAAATTTCTCATATGCATATAGAGTGTCCCATAATTGGCACTTGCATCAGGCACTCTTTCCGTGTTTCACCCAAGCACTCACCTTTCACGAACATGTACTTCACGTTCAACTGCTCAACTCCAATAAGAGCGTATACCAAAGGCATTTTTTTCCCACCGGGTTTTTTTCCTTTGGTCATCCAGGTTTTAGACCCTAATCTAAAGACACCTATCACCATCCTCTTGTACATATTCCTTCTACATCAACAATAAGTAAATGCTACTCAAATCAATTGACAAATGAATTGGAGCACCAATTTCAGATCATAGCATACTTCTCCTCAATGGCGAGTCGAAGAATGGCCTACAATGACAAAGAACAGGAACAAAGAAGTTACCAATGAAGAAGAGCAGACACAAAAGTAATCAGAGGATCTCAGAAGATGAATGGTTATGATGATAGATGTCCGCTCTAATGGATCATAGTTCTTGTTGTGGTTCGACAAAGATACAAGCAGTGCAACAGATGAAGCCAAAACAACAACAAAGTGTTGACCGCTGGGTCAACAACACAACATAAATCCTTACAAAGTTGTCATTGGCTCACAAGATCAGAAAGCCAATCACTCAATTCTACAGATTGTAGAAGTTGTTTATGAGAATCACAAATACTCCGAATTGATAGATTTGCTGGAGCAAGGGATGGATGGAGCTTTCTCTATCCATGATGATAAGAGTCAAGTTAAACGACATTGGGTTCTTTTTGAATTTAGATTTGGCAGTAGACCTATAATGACAGATGCTGCAGCTCGGAGCGTGGATGTGAAAGACATAAAAATCGTCATCAATTATGATTTTCCTGAATCATGTGAAGACTATGTACATCGGATTGGACGAACAAGACAAGCTACTACAAAGGCTATAGTCTATACTTTCTTTCCGACAACAAAACGACAACAAAGACCACATCGCCATCGACAATCAGGTCATGTCGGGGACGACATGAACGTGGAAGGGGGGAATGTTGACCGCTGGGTCAACAACACAACATAACTCAAGTTTCGTACCAAAGTCTTATCTTTTGCGAGTTATGAAATGCTACAGATTATGGCTATAAACCTCATTTGTAATGAGTAGTTATTCTAGTTTCAGAAGCCAGGGTGCAATGGCACTTCCAGATTGTAAATAAAAGCCATTTGACCCTTTCAACCCCATTTTTGGTTAAACCTAAGGTAGCCTTAGAATATAAGGTACCTAGGTTATTTTGTAAAGAAAAGACTTTTTATCATAATCAAAACTGAGCGCTGCCGTCTACTTTGTGTGAGAGAGAAAGAGAGTGAGAGTGAGCTTCATCCTCTCGCTACGCCCGGCTCGCTCAACACATTGGAGATCCGACCGCACCATTGATGTAGGCTCGAGGAGAGCTACGCGACAATGCCAAGCATTCCACGCGAGACGAAGCGCACACGCCAACGCATCTACAAGCTATTTGTGGTCGTAAGTGTATCGATGTCTGTTTTCTGTGTGCTAGTAGTCTATAGAATCGTGGCAACATAAGCTACGCATAGGTACTCATAAATTTCAGTTTCGAGCACTTTCAAAATTCTGTTCTGTCATCCTACGCGTTTTCCGCATATGGGTTTAGAGTGAGGTTTTTGAGTGTAGAAGATTAGGGACAGGTGTATCCTAGTGAGGGGATGGTGTTCCTTAAGTTTTGTACGATTCTGGCATGATTAGGTGAGTTACCTTCTATATGTGTGTATGTGGCTAGGTGGTGTAGTTGAGAGCAGTGAGGTTCTTGATTGTGGTTTAGTTGGCCTTCCAGAGTGTTGTATTTGTAGGATGGTCTCATCCTGACAAGCTTAAGAGATTTCCTCCGTGTGCCTATCGTGTCATCTGTGTCCTCGATTGACATTATGTTGATCTAGGTAGTGTTTGCATGCACTTCATGGGTGTGTGAGTCTCTCCCGTCCAACAGTGCATGAAAGGGGGAGACAAGTGGTGCAGCTATGGAAATCTTCCTTATGTGATGTAGATATGGAAAGCTTGGAGGCAGAGGGAGAAAGAGAGAGAGAAGAGGTAGAATAGAGGGTACTACTCAGAAATGCAGATTTTGGTCAAAGAAAATAGTTTTTTGACCATGTATTTGGTTAGGAGAGCTCTTGGAGAGTAAAAAGAGAGATTCAGAGTTTTTTTTTTTTTAAATTAAAATTTTAGGGTTACTTCATGGGTGCCCATGAAAGGAAACCGCCCCCCCCACCCCCCCCCCCCCCCCCCCCCCCCCTCCCCCCCTCCCCCTCCCTTTCCCTTCTTCTCTCTCTTTCTAGGGGACAAAGCTATAATGAGGGGAACAAATAGGCCCCCATGACCCCTACTACCCTACCTTTTGAGAGGGTATAGCTGTGTCCACCACCCTCTTCCTATTGGTCCATGCTTAATCACCCCTTAAGCTAAAGGGCCCTTTTGGGGTTCATATTTTTCCTAATGGTTCATCAAAGAATCGCAACGATTGAAATTGTAGTGTCATTGAGAAGGGGAGGCCAACATGGAAATGCTACATGTCCTAGGGCACAAGAAAAAAACAAAAAGGTAAGCTAGGTCCAGCAGAGAATGTCGTCAAGGGCACTTTTTGGCCCTCAATGCAAAGTGGAGGGAGAAGGAAAACATCACAAATTCTCTTCAATTTGAGTTGTATCTTGAAGATTTTGAGATATTAGCAATGTGTATGCCTGAAGTTATCAATCATCAAGTTGAACCTGGTACAATACAAAATGCACAAGAGAGGAGCCACTTCACTCCTTTGTCACAGGTTGGCTAGATTGAACGAAGTCACAAATATTTCCTTGATATTTTAGGGATACTAGCAGGTTGAAAGTATTTTGCAAAATGAATTTATGAAAATATGTGCGCTGAATTGGAAATTTCCTTGATTGAACTAAAGACATGTGCTCTTTTACGTGTGAGACATGTACAGAAAGATGAAATGTTTGCAGCATGTTCTTTGACAGGCTGACAATATTTTGCAAAGAGACTTCATGAAAATATGTTTTCTAAATTGGAAATTTCTTTGATTGAACTAAAGACAGTCTTTCATGTGTGAGACATGTAGAGAAAGATGCATGTCTGAAAAATTTTCTCTAATGAATGATTTGAATAGTGATCTAAATAATTGTTAGAGATCAATGAGATCTAGTTGTGATGGCTAAGTGAAAGAGAACTGAATGATATTCTAGTGCATCAACATTATATTTGGATGAGATGGCTATATACTATTGTGAGTGCATCAAAAGTTTTGAAAGGATGAAAAGGTTGCACAATGATGATTGAAACATGGTGCTCGGTGTGAACTAAGTGTGTGAATTTTTAAATTGCATGCTATGTGGATGTACTGTCTTGTGGGGATGGTCATGGGCATGATTTTCTTGATTGAAATTTGAAAATAAAGGATATGAATCTGATAGTAACAAGATTTAGCAGATCAAGACATCCGTGAAAAGATCGACACGGTTTGGATGTGATTTCTTAGTGTTTACAAAGAACATGATTTCTATCTAAGACCCTCCATAGAAACGTCATTCATCATTGACTAATGTCTTTGTGAAAGTGCAGGATTGGAGTTTGGTGCATGGGTATATAGATTCAAATGTGTCTACTGAAAAAAGTTTCTGTCCTTTGTCTATTTTGCAAGTGCAGTCAAAGGCAATTACAATTCTTTCAAGAGGGGGGAATGTCAAAGTGATGACATGGCATGCTTAACTAAAAATAAATGGCAGAGAGGACAAGAGAAATTGAACCCTAAAGAATGCAAAAAGAATGGCCGAGGGGCCTAAGCAAAAGGGGTTGGAGTTTTCAAAAAACGTAACAGGGTACCCCAAATTATGAAGCACCATATGAGAGGCCTAAAACCCAAAAAGGCAAAAGCTTGAATTATGAGGCTCAAATCCATAAATTGTGATGAGATGCCACGTGGCCCTGTTGTCTGGATTTCTACAATGTGCATTGGTTCAATTGGTAGTTTTGCGCAAGCCTATTGGGTCAAAGATTGTGGATGTGAGGTGCTTTACATGTGGAGATTTTGGGGCTTTGCTTTTGGGAATCCCTTCTAAGTTTATAAGGACCCTTGGGGATACTCTTTTATAGAGCATCTAGACGCAAAGTCTAAGAGAGAGAGTTGGACCCTCGGGAGGTGTACTTTACCGAGAGCAATAATAAAGAAATACCACAATGGGCGCCGATCTTTGGATCCAATGCGTCTTGGATTGGAAATCCACCATTTCATGTCAAAACCTCTCTCTCTCTCTCTCTCTCTCTCTCTCTCTCTCTCTCTCTCTCTCTCTCTCTCTCTCTCTCTCTCTCTCTCTCTCTCTCTCTCTCTCTCTCTCTCTCTCTCTCTCTCTCTCGTTTAGTTATTTGTAGTTATGCTTAAACTGTCCAAGCTATTGATTTCTCCCTTGGAGTATCCAAGCTTGTAACAATTGACTCATGAAGATAAGGAACGATTTCGATTTGAAGGCTCATGTTATATCATTCATGGCCATATTTCTCAAGATTTTTCGACAACCCCAAACAAAAAATTCCCACTTCTATCTAAAACATAGAAAACAAGAAGCCCCGACCTTCAATTGAATTGATTTCTGCCTTGATAGGGGTCCCTACGTTTGATCCATCCAATGAACCATATAAAGCTATGAAAAAATTTAGAGATCAAAGTTCCCTTATTCTCTTTGGTCCATGATCCATGCAAACTTTTCTCTCCCCACAATTAGCTAGAAGATTGGGCATTGACAAAAGTTGAAAAGGAACTCAAATTGAAGCGCAAATGAACAGCTTGACTCACACATTATCAACACTATTATCCTTGACTTCAAGTTCAAGAATTTGCAAATCTAGTTGATTTCTACATTATAAAGTTGGTAGGACTAATGCTTGCTCATCCTTGGCTTGATTTTGTGCGCTCATAGCTCGTGTCTATGTGTGTTCTCCATTTATGTATGAATAATTAATGATCGTTGGCTTGACTACTCCCCACAACAGCTTTTTCATTAAGTAGCCTTTCAACTTGGTTTGCCAAGTTGAAAGCCCTCTTTGTCAACTTGGTTTGCCAAATGTGAAAGCCCTCTTTGTTAAATTTCCTAAGCCCTTTCTTTTACATTGCACCTTGGAGCGGTCTTAGCACTTGGATTTTATGTCAAGGCCAGTGTCTAAACTGTGTACACAAACACAACTATAAAATCATCCTCATAAATGTAGATTATGATGTACATTACAAAAATTACTGTGCTTGGTTGTAAAACTTTTAGGGTTAATTGCCAGAGAGAGAGAGAGAGAGAGAGAGAGAGAGAGAGAGAATTCCTTTGATATTTATGAAGCTTGTCTTCACCGGAGTGAATCCCCTCTTCAAAATCTTTGGTTTCTTTGGACTCGCTTTGAATGCTCGCTTTGCCTCGAGAAGCCTTCTTGCTTTAAGGTTCAAATAGAAGCCTTTGAATGTCTCTATGAAGCTCTTGATAGATTTGAGAAAGATTTACTTGCTTGGGTGATTCTTGCAAAGCTTGTGGGAGTAGGACCTTAGGGAAGATTGACTACCGCTGCAATTGTGAGAAGGGTCCCTAGGCAAGGAGCCTAGCGGTCCTTGAGGTATGGAGCACTAGGGCTGTGGGATCACCCCCCTTGGGGTTTTCCTTTTAGTGCCGCAAGAATCTCCGCTTGTGGAGCCGAAGCGGCTATAGGGCTAGGGCTCATGCGCTCACGTGTGCACCCCTGCTTGCAAATCCAACCGCTTCCAAAAGTGCAATTTTCCGCCAACTTGAGATCTGCCCAGCTTGCACATGGAATCGAGCCTACATCCTCCATGCCAAATGTGGCCTACCCAATTTGGGCTAACCAACAAGACTCACAAGATTTTCTTGTCTAGAGCTCTAGTGATTAGTCTACTCCGGTAGAGATAAGTACACACACACACAAAGGAATTCACACACCTAATTTCTAGTAAAAATTGGTGATAGGATTAATGGAGCTCCTAGGTTCGGATTTTAGAGCTTGAAGGCTCTATCAAAACCTTTTAAGGAGCACTTTGAGATGAGGAGAACAATTCACGATGATTGTGAATCGGAGAGATTAATTAAAGATGCAAACAACTAGCCACAAAAAAAACTAGAAATATAATAATGGATACTAACCCTCTCCCTAATCAAGCCTACCTAGCCATGTAGGGTAGTGGCCTCTTGGGTGTGTCAAGGACATGTTGTTTGAGGACAGATCAAACGGGGTCCACCTGGACGGACACATAGCCGGACACCACATTTGTACTCTATTAATTGTCCGAGCTAGTGTAGTGATACTCTGTGTAAATCCTCATTCCAGCGTAATGGATCAATTGCCTGAGTTCTAATGGTGTCATGACATATGTAAAAGTCCATGTGATTTGGCCGCTGGCCACTTAGAAATCCCTAGGTATAAAGGTCAATGACCCTAATGTGAAAGGAGGCTTATCTTTAGAGAGGAAGAAGGGAGCTCAAAAAACATACGCTCAAGCTACGAGCTGCTCCAAACTTGTAATTGACTTTTCTAATGATTTGGTAATCCGTTTTCAAATCTGAAACTTGCATTGTGTTCCTCTTTCTTTGCTCTTTAAATTAAGTGTAAGCATTGTCAGTTTTATTGTGGTTCGGGACTATGCATCTGTGAGCTATAATTGCAGATTTGAGTGCTTAAATCACCATTTTTAGTCGTTTTGACCATAGGAGAATGTTCTTAGACCATAGGACGACAATTTTGGATAGTTCTATTGTAGTTTTCAAGATCTTTTTCATGATGGATCGTGATTTTGGTACCTTGTCAGATTGCGACTAGACTTGCTAGGATAGTGTCCCTAGGTGTCCTAGACCTCCTCCTAAAGTTTCGTTGCATTTCAAGTCCGTTCGAGTGCCAAAATGTCGTGATGACCTAGAGCTATGAGAAAGGACATAGGCATATTTCCTTGATCATTGAGTGTTGGTTTTCTTGTAGAGTTGTTGTGTTTGCTTGTTAAGGTTCACTTCGTGATATTGACGATCTCATAGAGTCTCAGTGCCCCATCCGAGTCACTTTCCCTGAGTATTGACATTATGTTAGTGCCAGAAATCTATGTTGCAGACGTCCGTCGTGGGCGACCCGCTAACATTAGCTCCGCTACAGGGAATATGATCCTTAGATGGTGAGTGACCTAGTGCGTATTTAGAGCGTTCTTTTTCTAAAGATCTTCCTTCCATTCCATTTACACTTTAACAGGAGTGAAGCGGCTAGACACAGGGTTTAGTGCTTGATAGAGTCTAGAAGTTGAGGACTTGCTAGATCTATTCTTGAGTAGTAAAGAGGGCTGTGAGTGAGATAGCCAAAAGCATTTCATTCTTCATTTTGTCTATGCTTTCAGAGTGCTGTACCATTTTCCGTTTCGACTTTATTTTGTACCTTTCTGTTTGTTTTTGTTTCATGTTTCATTTCAGTACTTAGGAGTAGGGCAAGTAGAAACTACCACCATCAAAATTGGGCTAAAAGATTGAGGAAAAAACGGGTGAAAACCATATTTTGGCAAAAACAATCATAACTTTGAAATCTTGAAAATTTGATGGTAGAGAGCTCAAAAGTGATCCAAATTCAAAAATTTGTGGATCTAGGACATCAATATACTCTCTAGAAGCAATCTGAGAAGTTTGGCCATATTCTGTGGAGGAACATGGATCGCGATCCATGTACCCCAAAAAACCAAATTTGCAAAAAGTGACCAGTTACAGTGTACATCATTGGGAAACTGCTCTGATCAAGTTTGCTTGAAAGAAAAACTCAAAAATCACATCAGAATTGGATGTTAGGGGAAAAACAGCAAAACAGCCATTGCAGACACAAAATTGAGAAAATCTCGAGATTTTGGGATCCAAATTCAAAAAGGGGTGAGATTTGGCATCTACAGGGAATAGAGAACCAGCAGAACAATATTTATGAAAAAATGCTGCCAAACATGGATCGCGATCAATGTACCGTTTTGACATTTGGGGTTGATATTTGACAAGTACATCCCTGATGTCATTTGAAACAAGTTTGCCAAAAGGGACCATGGCAAAAAATTGAAAAAAGTTGGTCAAAATAGCCAAATACAGAAACTAGTCAAAAATCGCAGGGCAGACAGAAAAACTCACTTTTGACTAGGAAAAAGTTGTCCAAATTCAACAAGATTTGGGGAAGAGTATCACCATAACAGTGACTACAAGCTGACCAAGTTTCATGTCAAAATGTGGTCAAACATGGATCGCGATCCATGTACCTCATGAAAACATTTTTGAATTTTTTTTGGCTGAGATTTGAGCAGTGGGTAGCTGAGACATAGACAAATACTTTCCCAAAGAACCATATGGAAAAATGTTGTAAAAAGTGGTCTAAAGAGCCAAAAACAAAACATTCTCTAAACTGCCACAAAAAACTGTAGAAGTCAAATTTGGTAGGGCAAAACTGATCCAAATTCAAAAAGACTTGTGGAGCAAGCTATAAACATCATAAGCTATCAACATACCAAAAATTCAGATCCAAAAGTGGTGGAACATGGATCACGATCCATGTACCCCTGAGAAATTTTTGGACAGAAACTTTTCCAGCCTGAAGCAAAGACCATTGTGAACAAACGTCCCCAAAGAATTTTTGTCAAAAAAGTTCGAAAACTGGGTGAAAAGAGCCAAAAGCAGTTCAAGGTGAAAACCCTAAAACAGACCTGGTGATTGACTTTTGACTGGCCTAAACAAGTCCAAATCACACAAAAACCACATAGTAGGGATCAGTGGACCAAGGGGAAGCTGTGTGCCAAGTTTCAGTGCAATATGACAAATAGGTACATGGATCGCGATCCATGTTCCTTTGTCACAGACTGATACCATATTTGCACCATAGCTAGAGCCCATCACAAGGAATCTAGTGGTTTATTCAAAAGTGAATTTGGATACCAAAAACCAAGTTAAAAGTCCTGAATTGCCAAGTACTCGGAGCAAGTGCCAGAACTAACCTAATTTTCAATCCAGAGGTCCATTTTCAAAAATTTTGATACCATAGGACCTCCTAATTATGTTGAATCTGATGATACCAAGAGAAGTCAATTTGGGCTCCAAACATGGATCGCGAACCATGTACCCTAGTGACAGCTTAACTTGAAAATTTTTCAGATCAGTAGTGCATAGACAAGGAAACATATCCCCAAGTCCAGTTTTGGAAAAAATTGAGCAAATTTGGGTCAAAAGGGAGGAAAAGAGGTGACACACTGAAAACCGCAGTACAGACCTAGTGTTGGCAATATAACCTATCAAAACAAGTCCAAATCCAAAAAGATTTGAGATTTAGCTTGTGGACATAGAGTGCAACAAGCTGCCAAGAGATCAAGTCTAGATGTGGTTGAACATGGATCGCGATCCATGTACCTCAACCTCAAAATTTGCTAAAAATTGGTATACAGCCTGCTTATGACCTTGTCTACACACAGTCAAAATTTGGAGAAAAAAATTTGATAGGGAACATGGATAGTGATCCATGTACCTCTCAGCATAGTGGGGGTATCTGACTTGGTGATCTTGTAGATATACTTGTGGACATCCCAAATCTCAAGTTTGAGCTAAAAATACCTTTCGGAGGCCAAGATACAAGCCAAAGTTCCTGTGTTCTGGTCTTGAGATTGTTTTGAGTGTTGTTTCAAGTGCAGCTCACTAAAACATCTCTAACTTTTGATAAACAACTCCAAATTGAGTCAGGTATAGCTAGTAATAAAGCTTGTGGTCATATATTCCTTATTTTCCCCCCCCCCCCCCCCCCCCCCCCCCCCCCCCCCCCCCCCTTCTTTTTGGTAACCTCTCTTCCCCCTATCCCATAATATAATTAGAGTGTCCCACACGCTTGGTCGTTATTAATATTGTAGGTTTTGGTTTTAGAGCTGCATTTTTATAGGTTTCCTAAATCCAAACTTTTAGGGTACCCCAAGACCAGTTTCCAGAAACCAAAAAAGTCACAAATTTGTGACTTTTCAGAGACCTCATCAGGAGCAAAAAGGGATAAGTTGCACTAAGCCAAAGTGGGCTTGTAAGAGACTATCTTGAGAAACTTGAGTGGGCGTTAACCATGACAAATCATCCACCACCAGGGTTCTCTACTCCACTCAGAGACATGAAAAACGCTGCAATGCCGACAATAGAGGGACTGGGAGAATACCTAGAGGAGAAGCATTCACTAATCAACAAACCGAATGTGAGATTCATCAAAGCCAATGAATCCATGAGAGTGCTCACTGACTATGTTCATGAGGGCTTATATAGATTCACAAATGGGGATCCATACATCTTCTACAGGTGTGTAGAACCCAATGCTAGAGAGTTGACTACCCATAAGAACATCTATTCATTCACGTGTATAGATGCCCATGGAGTGCAAGTTTTGATAGTAGATAAGTATGGACGTAAGTACAAACTTGTTGATCCCATTCACCTCGAGAGATATACATACAAGGGTACTCTAATCTCTACTTACTTTCAACCAAAAACGATGCCAGAGTACACATCAGAGAGGATTCCACCAGGATTCTCTCCAAGACAAGAGGAGAGAGTGAGAGACATTTTTCCAAGAGACCACGAATTGGTTAGAGTGGTGACTGAACCACAACAATTAAGACCATATCAAGTGGCTCAATGTATCAAGAGAAAATACAATGGGTCGAAGGACCCATATGCTCATATCTCACTCTTCAAACAAGTTTTGAGAGCTGAACAAATTGCGGATTTCCATACTCAGTATGAGGGATTTGGGTTAACATTGGAAGGAACATCCTTGACTTGGTTCCAACTACTAAATAGAGATGATTTTCCAAACATAGCACAACTTCTACAAGAGTTTGTAGAGGAATTCTCAAAAAGGGGAATCAAACATAACACATTGTCCCAAATGTACACTTTCAAACAAAAAGCGAATGAAAGAGTGAAGGAAGCTTTGCTTCGCTTCAAACAATACATTGATAGATGCGCTGTGAGAGAGTTACCGTAAGAGTTACTCAAGCTCAAGCTCCAGAAGCTTCGAAAAACAAACCAACTGAAAAAGCCACACTGCCTATTCAAACAGAATTTGAGAACAAATCGGTGAGAAACTTCAGAAGAAGATCATGGAAAGGAAGACAAGACAAAATTAAATTGAAAAGGCTGCAGTAGAAAGCGGCTTTGGAAACTGAACTGAATCAAACAAGAGAGTAGCTTAGACAAGAGCAAGAAAGGAACAAAAATGCAAAGGGACCTAAAGAGTCAAAGACTAACTCAGGAGGTTTAGTCTTGGTCGAGAAAGTGTTTGAATCTTTGGATGCTATCTTTAAAGCTTATGATGCTAGGTTAAAGAACAACCAAACCCAAGAGGATAGATGGCTAACGTACCCTCATCCAGGGTATGAAAAAGAGAGGTTGTAAATGTGCAAGGAGCTCATCCAGAAGGCCCTAGCTCTTATGGAACCACATGTTCCAGATGCTCCAAAAATGGAGGTGCTAATCCGCGACAAAGTCCAAGAATTGGAGAGCCAGGGTATTGTAAATAGAGAGCGGGAAGAGCCGGTGAGTTGAGGCACCTTTAGATACAAGGGAAGTAGCCAATACCATAGATGGGGTGGGCTCACAAGCAGTGATGCCTATTCCGGAGGTAGAAGAACCATGGCCACAATCCTTGTGGGAATCAATCAAAAACCAAAAAGATGGTAGTGCTATCTTACAGACAACACCTATTCCTGAGATAAACATGGATCACAAATTTTTCCCAGGGGATATAAGATCTCTATATGGGGATGTTGGGTTTGTCACATTTGAAGAGAGTAAACCACGCTCCCTAAAGACGTTTCCATCTTTCATAGGAGAACTCGAAACAAAATCTGAGGTTAAAATGGTATCTTCTCAGTGAAAAGCCACACCAAAAATGATGGATACCAAGAGCTTGCATGAATTGATGTCTTCTCTTATACAATGCACACTTTATCTCTCAGAGCTACTAAAATTAGACCGCATCTATGGGGCCAAATGGGCAAAAACCTAGAAAAGATGGGCTTGAAAATCCCTTCACATGACCAACTTGCGTACAAAAACATGGATGACAACTCGCCTAAGAAGCCACAAACAAAGCCAATACCAGTAAATAAGGTGGATGATTACTATGAAGGAGAAGAAGGAAACACCACCTTACCACTTGAGTACAAAGGCGTAAAGACGGTTGCTATATTAGATAGTGGAGCAGGAATTGCCATTGCAACCAAAGAGATATGGAAAAAATGGGGAAAGCCTACTCTTAGGAAAACTCGAATGAAACTGCAATTAGCGGATGGATACAGGGAGAAACCGATTGGAATATTAGAACAAATCATTGTATCTCCGTGTGGCATCGAGTATGAGCACACCTTTGCCATAATGAATTTTGACAAGAGCAACAACTTTGATATCATATTGGGCATACCATTCATGCGTCAGCTCCAAATGGTACAAGACTGGGGCTATGACTATATCTACTTGAGACACAAAGATGTCACAACGAAAATCAGTGTCAAAGATCATAGTTATAGAGAAGTAGTGCAAACCCTGGGGGAAGATTTAAACTCCACAATTGATTTGGAAAGCAAAGCGCTATTTGGATACACGAAGCTCCTGAGAGTGGAAGTCTTAGAAAGAAAGATTTCATCCTAGAGCGTTCAGTAGAAGATGAGACATATGTACCAGAACCTTTTCCAGAGGAGTTATTTGAACCCTTTGGATGGGATCAAATACTGGCGACTCTTGATGTTTGCGTGAATGAGGTGACCCTAACTAAATTTTGCAATGAAGATGACTATGATATAACTCCCTTATTTACGATAAAGGTGTTGAAGGAAGCTAATGAAGTTTGTAAGTGTGAAAGCAGAAAATGTGAGACAGATAGCTACATCATGGAGCATGATGCCAAAGTGCACATAAAGGAAGCAAACCAACAACGAGAATATTTCATCATTGACATACCTGAAGAATCGACAAAATCTATTTCAAAGAAGCCGACTATAGAAAAAGTGCAAATGAAATCATATGAAGGAGCAAAGTTTCCAAGTTTAACGTCAAATCTTCAACAAACACAAGATCAACAAAAGAACAGGGACAAGAAAGAAGATCGTCTGTCTCCTACGACAATCAAATTCATCATATGCGGAGAAACAGGAGTCAAAATCACATGTTCAATTGTGATAGATCCAAAAGCAACAAAGAATCTAATGTCATATAATACGTGGATAATGATGGGAAAGCCACCAATCAAAGAGCTAGAGAAGATAGTGTACACAAGTTCTAAAATGCCAATTCCTAGCTTCGGAGTGGCAGAAGCTGTATTCAAGTTGAGTACCATGGAGTATAAGGATACTTTCCACATAATCGACTCCCATCACATAAAAAAGAGTTTGATTCTGACAGAAAACTGGAGGAACATCTTCTTTTGCCCACAAGGAAAAGCTTCAACAACAACACCATTAGAGGCCCCAAAAGAACCTCAAATCCATGCGGAGAAGAAATTACCAACCATCACGAAAAAAGGTAAAGCTAAGGTAAACACTGAAGTATATCAACCTCGCAAGAAGACTTTACCTTCAACGAGCCTACATCAAACTTCCAACGAATCTTCTACATCAAGAGCCACACCATCAACAATGCAATGGAAACCGAAACAAAAAGTTTATCAATCAAAGTTTCCATCACATCAAAGCATTAGGAAGAAGCCAAAGAGAATCAACCAAGTGTTGGCATCCAAAGAGCACATCAAAGTCAAAGACCTAGTTTGGATACTTGAAGCACGGGTTCAAGCACAACAACAAAAGGTGACAGGGTGGGTAGCATCAAATGATTCAATCATTTCTCATGGCTACTTCCAAGGAAATGCTAATGTTTGGGCCAAAAAGCCTAAAGTAACAGTCTGGATCTACTCGCCTCAACCAAAGAGTTCTACAAAGAGCAAGACGAGCTATAAACGCAAGACAAACAACTCAATCAGGAGAAAGAACTACCACAAAAGGCAAAAGAAAAAAGCATAGCAGCAAGGAATGCGACAAGTATGGGTACCAAAATCAGACTTCAACGAAGCTTCCCAACACAAACAGGTGAAGCAACGGCTAATTCCAGTCAAGTTTCTTGAAGCACAAGGATTCTATGCACATAACACTCAAATATGGTTACCAAAAAGTGTAGCTCAATCTGGAACAACCAAGAAAAATCATGCAGAACAAGCTTCTACCCCAAGGCAATCAATGATCATCAACAACCAACATAAGCCAAATGAAACCAAGGTTGCTACAATCTCTAGATGGATACCTCGTCATCAACTCCAAAATCAAGACTTCTACAACAGAAATCATCAAATCTGGCTACCAAAGACTAGTGTCCTATCAAGTTATCGAGAAAAAGAAGAAAGTGCCAAAGACGGTCACACAAGGACCAAACACAAGGTGGGTTCCGAAATTGCCAGTAGAAACTCAATCACAAAAAACCCACACATCTCGACAACCGCTTCTTATGCAAGATAACGCAAAGGCTACATCAAGCCCTATCAGAGCTGAAGGATTTGTTCCACAAAGCAGTGTGAACATACGACAAGCAAGTCAAGAGCAGCCAAAATATGCCAACCTACTTGACAAAATGGTGGCATCCAAAGACCAACACAATGGAAGAGGCCTAAATTTCCAAAACTTATGGAATTGGGTTTTGGGCCTTGAACAGGTAAGTCCAAGTCGCCATTAAAAATACATGGCATAAAAGTCAGAGGCGGGTAGCTAAGCCACTAAATGAGCGAGGCGTTAGTCCCAAACCTTCATGTAATATTCTTTGTGGTTTAAGCATCTTAGTTATTCTAGGTACTGCTCAAGCTGGAAGAGTTGAGTATAATTATGTTGTGTCACTCATGCTGGTATCGGTGAGCATAAGAGTCAAAGTCATCATAGTATAGTGGTAAGTGAAGGAAGAAGTCCAAAAGACACTCATGCACTCAGCACATTGAGGAATGAGTGGAAAAGCTTCTACATCAAAAACCCTTCTTGGAAACGTGGAAGCTATTGAGACGTCCTTTGATGTCACATGTGATACATTTGTTCCTTGAAGCACCCATCAAATCCATCTTTCACACTGCATGCTTTTGTTTGAAAATTTCTCATAAGCATATAGAGTGTCCCATAAGTGGCACTTGCATTAGGCACTCTTCCTTTGTTTCTCCCAAGCACTCACCTTGCATGACAGGTACTTCAAGTCCAAATGCTCAACTCCAATAAGAGCGTATACCAAAGGCACTTTTTTCTCACCGTGTTTTTTCCCTTTGGTCATCTAGGTTTTAAGACCCTAATCTAGACCTCATCATCAACTTCTTGTATATATTCCTTCTACATCAACAATAAGGAAATGGCTACTTAAATCAAATAGCAACGACTTGGAGCAAAAATTGCAGGTCTCCATATGCTTATCAAGAGAATCTTTTATCTCCTTTAAGGCGAACACAAAGCTCCATCAGAAAATGGCAATGGCCTACAACAACAAGCAATGACAAATTCCGCAAGAGAGTCATCAACAACAATCAAAAGTAGCTCACACAGTGCAACACCGGCTACCTATTGTGGAAAACTCAAATTGCAGTGGACATGGAAAGAAAACCCATCAAAAAGTCAGCACCACAAAGAGGCTCAGTTCTATAAACTCAAAAACATGAAAATCCCTCTTCATGGTGGCCAAGACTGGCAACAAAGAGGCGAATGCCCAACAAGAAGAAAAGTTGCCTCGAAAATCAAAGATCAAATCACGTATCAGCAACATGGCAGATATGAATCACTCAAGGAAGGGGGGAGTGTCATCAACGACAAAGCTCTTCCGAAGCTCAAGACCAACCTTGAAGACAAAGATTCATCAATCAATGGAAAGACAAAGAATTTCATACAAAGACAATGGGCAAACAATGATAACTTCAAGAAAAAAGCTCCCAAAAACAAAACATAAGGAGTTCCATAGCACTGAAGCTAATGAAGATTGCAAGTCAATGACAAAGACATAAACATCAAAAGAACTCTTCACAACAAATATGAATCACTCAAGGAAGGGGGGAGCGTCATCAACGACAAAGCACTTCCCAAGTTGAAGTCCAACCTTGAAGACAAAGCTGAAGACAACCCTATGACAAAACTGCACAAGGTCGTGTCAAGGGACGACACGATTTAGGAAGGTGGCAATGTTTGAGGATAGATCAAACGGGCATCCACCTGGCCGAACACATAGCCGGACACCACATTTGTACTCTATTAATTGTCCGAGCTAATGTAGTGATACTCTGTGTAAATCCTGATTCTAGAGTAATGGATCAATTCCTTGAGTTGTAATGTTGTCATGACATTTGTAAAAGTCCATGTGATTCGGCCATTGGCCACTTAGAAATCCCTAGGTATAAAGGTCAATGACCTTAATGTGAAAGGAGGCTTATCTTTAGAAGAAGAAGGAGATCAAAAAACGTACGCTCAAGCTACGAGCTGCTCCAAACTTTTAATCGACTTTTCTAATGATTTGGTAATCCGTTTTCAAATCTGAAACTTGCATTGTGTTCCTCTTTTTTTGCTCTTTAAATTAAGTGTAAGCATTGTCAGTTTTGTTGTGGTTCATGACTATGCATCTGTGAGCTATGATTGCAGATTTGAGTGCTTAAATCGCTATTTTTAGTCGTTTTGACCATAGGAGAGTGTTCTTAGACCATAGGACGACAGTTCTGGATAGTTCTGTTGCAGCTTTCAGGACCTTTTTCATGATGAATCGTGATTTTGGTACCTTGTCAGATTGCGACCAGACTTGCTAGGATAGTGCCCCTAGGTTTCCTAGACCTCCTCCTAAAGTTTCGTTGCATTTCAAGTCCGTTCGAGTGCCGAAATGGCGTGTTGACCTAGAGCTGTGAGAAAGGACATACGCAGATTTCCCTCGTCATTGAGTGTTGGTTTGCTTGTAGAGTTGTTGTGTTTGCTTGTTAAGGCTCACTTCGTGAGATTGACAATCTCATAGAATCTCCGTGCCCCGTCCGAGTCACTTTCCCTGAGTATTGACATTATGTTAGTGCCAGAAAGCTATGCTGTAGACGTCCATCACGGCGACCCGCTAACACATGTCCACACGTAGCTAGAATAGGGCTTAATTAGTGAGAGATGCAACTAGTTATGGATAATGACAATGGATTGTAACAATAATTAAGAAATACTAATCCATATAATGGAGACGCTAATCACTAACACAGAAATGCATACCAAAAATTCTAGCTAGCACACCAAATCTCTGATACCACTTGAAGGGAACGTGATCGTGCTAGCTAGGGTGGATGAAAGACAAACATCATGCACACAAGTGAGTGTGTGTAGGGTAGATTATCACTCAAGCCAATTAGGTTCCAAGATAGATTAATTTGGACTCATTAACACGATCTTCCTAACCCATAACAAGCTCACCACAAACAAGAGATATGTAAAGCAAACTTGGAATGGATATGTTTATTCATGAAATGAGCTTTAAGTAGCTCTACATCCTTGCACCACTACATGTGGGATAATTCCACCTCTTCTCTCATTGACTCATACTCTAGTGCCTCTAGGACAAAGCTCACACCTTTCAATGGATCCTCATGGCCTATAAAAGCATCACAACCCTCCACTTGTAGATTGACATTGTGCATGATAGCATGAGCACCAACTCTTGAATTTCAACTACTCTTATACAAGAAAAGCTCAACTAATAAAGAAACACCCAAATGGGAGCACTGGCAGTGACACTTCAGGGCCACCAACTATGTAAAGGGACCTCTCTCTCTCTCTCTCTCTCTCTCTCTCTCTCTCTCTCTCTCTCTCTCTCTCTCTCTCTCTCTCTCTCTCTCTCTCTCTCTCTCTCTCTCTCTCTCTCTCTCTCTCATCCTAGATCGATCTTCTGTGTGCACAACCTTTAACCCCTTGGGCGAGGACGACGTGGGGGGGGGGGGGGGGGGGGTTAAGGCATAGCCTTGCCCCATGAAAAGCTTGAATTAGAGGAGATTCTTTCAAATGACCCTTTGTGCTTCTTGCCCTAAGCATTTCTACCAACTTCCGAGCATTCTTGCCGATCTACGAGCACCCTCTACCGACTTGGAACCTGCATACACAGCTTTGAATACAAGCTCTTTTTGTCGACCAGGAATTACATAGAGCTTAAGCACATTTTATTTTAAACCTTAGCCTTCAGGTCCTCACCAAGAGAGTTTAATTTTCAAGCTAGCTGGGCACTTTCGAATATCACTCTTTGTTTAATAGGGATAGCCTTTGAGAAAGTGTCACTAGCCCTACCTGTGAAAGTGATGTATTCCTTTGGCACTCCTGTTTCATGTAAGAGATTTCTTGCGGTAGCAATGGAACCAAAGAACGACCCTTCCTCCTATCAAGAAGTAAGGATCATAGCCCTCGAGGCTTGGATTCGAGAATTCATTGAGGAGAAGGAGAGACTCAAACAACATCTACCCAAGCTTGAAGACCAAAAAGAAGTAGAGATCAAAGCTCTACTTGCAAAAGCACACAAAATTGAAGCCTCCCTCACCGAGACTATCATGGCAACTCAAAAGGAATCCCAAGAAACAACACACAAGAGGATTGATACCAAGATACAGACGGTCATATACGAATGTCAGCTAAAAGAATCTATTGGCCTCAAGGTCAGATTGGGGGTTACACCCATTGTGGTGCACCAACGAGGACACCCTCAAGGAAGAAATGACCAAGCTCAATGGCATTCTTCAACCAGTCTACATTAGGCCTAAAACTATCTCTTGGATCAATGACACACATATGCATGCACCACCTGAGCATTGCATACTCACTTTCAAGGACAAAGATGAGCGAATCAAGCTGCTACAACAATCTTGATTGCTCAAGAGCAAAAAATTTTGGATCGCTAAGGAACTTGTAGGGGTAGCGTGGCTATGGAGGGTGCCCACGAAGAGAGACCATGGCGACTTGAGATGGCGTGCAACAGAGAGAGGATATGAGAGAAAGAGAAAGAGTAGTACGACACCAAGAAAAAAGAAAGACACGTTATTGTTTTTCTTTTTATAAAAGTGCGTTTACATATATATAGGTCTCGCCATGAAAACTGAAGCTCAACTATCCTTTCCTGCATGCTTCATAAGAGTATGTTTTCACAGACTTGGGCTTGGAACCCAACAACCCCCCCCCACCCCCCCCCCCCCCCCCCCCCCCCCCCCCCTCAAGCCAAAACCACTAACTATGGACTTGATATGGACCATGGCATAGTGCAATCACCTGAAACTACGAGTAGAAACGCCTCCCCCCCCTCCCCCCCCCCTTTTTGACAACATGGGTGTGCGTGTGTGCACTTCCCTCAAACAACGACAACCAGAACTCAGAACCAAACAAAAATGGAAGGTCTTACCACTTATGTACGTGGCAATTTCTATAACCCGTACAAAACTATAATAGACCTATGAAACTTTATCCATAAAATCAATTTGCATAGTCCAGTACCACATTCTCGAAGCAAAACCGTCAAAAATTCACCACGTGCTTTCTTACCAAATCCTTTCTACTCGTTTCACCTTTACTACTATAAGATATTATTACAGGTCTAGCACTAATTTCACTGACTTCCATATGATCCACTTTGCTTTGTCACAAAAAATTTCCACAGCATCCTTGATGGAACACTTATTTGCAGCTGCATTTTGAGATGCCCGTCAATGTGAACAACCCGTTGGAGTATTTCTTTAATATGCTATTGTTTGTTGATGGAGATCTCTACAGAATAGCTTTTTGATATGCTTTGAAATTGCCAAGATCCATATGCACCTATCTACTATGGAACCATGACACTTCTATGAGCGTTTTGAAATGCAACAGCGTCATCAAGCTAGGCAGATTCCACTTTGCCTCATAGTGTTTTGAGATGCTACAAAAATTGGTGGCGTGTTGAGATGTACTTGCCGAGGTGTTGGCAACTGCATTGTGAGTTTTGAGGACGTTTTGATAGGCAATATGAAGAACCGCTATGGGGTTTCACTGCCTAGTAATAGCAGTGTTTTGATATGCCATAGTTACTTATGCTCCTCATCACTTGCTCTTCACGGTGTTTTGATACGCTTCTGCAGGTGTCACCGCCTCGGTTTGCCTCAGGCTCTGCACAATTGCCTAGGAGGAGGACAACCAGGCTTGGCTCTGCATGTCTTTTGAAACACCCTTCTTCACTGCCTCCATATCTGCCACCTAAGAGCCTTGATGCTCTGATACCAGTTGTAGGGGTAGCGTGGCTATGGAGGGTGCCAACGAAGAGAGACCATGGGGCTACGAGAGAAAGAGAAAGAGCAGTACGACACTAAAACAAAAGAAACACATGTTATTGTATATTTTTTTTGTGTAAAAGTGCCTTTACATATATATAGGCCTTGCCATGCAAACTGAAGCTCCACTATCCTTTCCTGCATGCTTCAGAAGAGTTTGTTTCCACAGATTTGGGCTTGGAACCCAATAGAACTGACCACAAATCATCTCAAGAGAAAAGCAAGAGAGCTCGAGAGGAAGCATGAAGCACGCAAGAAAAGTAAATGGGAAGATCTATCATCCAGGAGTTTTGAACCCCCAACAAATTGGCTCCCTCAACTTACACCCCTTAAGTTTTGTTCTTTCCTTCCTTCATTCTACCTTCTCGATCAACCCTTAGTCCTTAATTGATGTGTATCAATCATCTAAGTCACTTACAATGCATCGTTGTAATGTTTTGTCTTAATTCCCTGCGTCGTTTATGACCTCCATGGATGATAATTTTCTCTATGTGTGTACATGTGTGTGTGTGTGACAATTCAATTGTTTCAAGTTGTTTAAAGTGATTAAGTGTTCCAAAGTTTCGCAGATTGTAGTTGTCTCTGTGTTTTCGCATGACCCCTCACAAAAAATGACTATATCGATTGATTTATATATTGATCGATGAATTTTTAATATTTCTTGTTAAAAAAACTATTAGTTTATCGTACCACAGCACATGAATTATGCTTAAGCTTCTCCTTGTTCTTTGTTTGCACATTCTAGTTTTGCAGCATGAGAAAGATTATGCCTCATGCTGCAAAATAAAGAACAAGGAGAAGCTTGCCACTTTTCCTCTATGGCGAAGCTCTCTATGGTGCCACTTGTTCTCTTCAAAATACATAATGTAGTAGTCACTTATTTGTTATAAGTCATCACCAACTCCACAGATTTTTCATTGTGTTATATCTTCAGCCGCACAAACTACCGCTAGTAGTCATGTATTTGGTGTAAGTCATCGGTAGCTCAACATAAGAAAATTATTTTTTAGAGTGGTAGATGTTTCATTGTACTACATCTTTACGCACATAGACTACCACTCAATATCATATAAAGACATTTCCAAGGGGCCCACACATGGTTTTTTTTTGTTCTTTTTCAGCAATATCCCATCCCACATATTAGCACGCATCATGGTTGCGATTGAGAAATCAAGTGCAAAAGAGACGGTTAAACTCACCCATGTGGGAAGACGCCCTGGGAAGAGTTAGGATGGCGAATAGAATAAAACTGAGACCGAAATGATGGAAAGAAGGAGTGCGGCCGATGGACTACATCCTTCCTTCCACGCCTTCATGATACTTCGTTGTAACCTTCATTCCTAGTTTCTCTCTCTCTCTCTCTCTCTCTCTCTCTCTCTCTCTCTCTCTCTCTCTCTCTCTCTCTCTCTCTCTCTCTCTCACTCTCACACACACACACACACACACACACACACAGATGACTTGAAAATGCTTGGTACATGAAACATCGCAAGCATATGAACTTTGAAGCCCCAGCCCCCCCCCCCCCCCCCTCTCTCTCTCTCTCTCTCTCTCTCTCTCTCTCTCTCTCTCTCACACACACACACACACACACACAAAATCTTTCACTAGAAAAAAAAGCTTAGCTGATAATTACTTAAGGAGCCCTTCATCTACATCTCTATTATGCCGCCCATTACATGATCGCACAAATAGCTGTCATAGTAAAAGCAGGTATTTGGACGCTCAGCTAACGGTATGATACGAGTCGCCAAGGCTACCCCATACTCCCGAGTGCGGTGAGTACAGTTAAAATATACTCTTAGTTGATGACCATAACTACGGTACAAGAAAATCTTATGAGGAGGTAGAAACTGAACTAGCAGGTATAGCCGGTCTGAAAAACCTGGCTTTATTGAATGCTCAATGTAATAATACTTTGGCCCTAGGCCCACAACCTCAGTAACCATCGCCAATCGGATATTTTTCTTGAAATGTTCACGACCCCAAAGGGTCACTCGTGTCACTCGGTTCTATTATGTCCACCACTTAGTTTGGGAAACAGAGGTTCCTAACTGCGGAAATAGATGAAGTTCATAGCCTAGTAATGTTGCTCTCCGAGTAGATTCATTTGACATAAAGAGATGTGCAGTTGCTATGGAAAAAACCTGGTCGTGACTGTATGCCATAATTTACTAAATACACCGGGTAAGCAAAATAGCTGAAGACTGCTAACTCCAGAAAAGATACTCTGGACTCGGGTTTTATATATGATCAACCATGTTGTATAAACCCACTTTTTGACTCCTATGCCAAATTGGAAATAGAAAAGATTACCTGAAATTGATTAAACTCTCACCTTGTAGATTGGCGCATATTTTACACTAGTGGATTGCTAAAATACATTAGCTTCATGTTGGGTTGGGATAGTAGGTGTAAAACCAGCTGTGTATGTATATCCAAGGTCGGATACAATAAACTCGCTACAATTCTACGGACCGGGCTTTGATTATGGGAATAGATGCTATCTATTTGCCTTAGTGTTGGGGTGGACTGTCTGACCTGGCTTTGCATTTAACTTAACACTATCTTTTCAGTGTACTAAAAATACTCTATAGCGGGGTAGTATTCTCTGCATTAAGTCTTCTTTCCTCTGTTGCACGCCACCGCCTATGTATTGGGATGTGGGTCTGCTACCGATTATAGTAGAAGATATGGTGCATCTCGCCTGTAAACCTCCAGATCTTGGGCTGTGGATGATCCCGTGGTATTTTCCTGTGCTGGCATCCTCGATTGTGGGTAAACCTGTCCAAATCAGGTGTCGCGTCTTCTACAGAGGAGCATCAACTGGTATAAATAGACTCATAAGGTGAGTAATCATACTCACTTAGCTGCGTGCTCTGTTATCACCTCTCTGTGTGTGTTATTATCTACTGGTTGCTGTGGGCTCAACATGCCGAAAAAATCGGAGAAGGCTATTGTGGAGGCTTTGTTGTCTCCTAATCTACAGGCTAACAGAAATCTGTTTTTGATTCTTGAATATGTTGAAAGAAATTCTGAGTTGGATGATGTAGCTATAGCTTATTTTGGTGAAAAATAAAAATGTAGAAATTAAACATTGTTCAAATCTGCGTGTTTGTTTAAAATACCAGGTTCAGGAAAATAGGTTTCTTTCTTGATAAGAATCAATGTGTATTTTACTTGAGGTTTACTCATGACAGTTGTGAAGTAAGGATCCTCTAATAATGCTAGTTCTCCGTGGAATAAGTGGTGGGGTCAATAATGTCTGGGTTCTAGAAACCGTTTTTTAGCTAAGATTATATCTATGGCAAGAAAAACGACCTGGTTTCGAAGATCGGTTAATAAATGACTGTACTACTGATTGCTATATGGCATGGTGTCTAAATGGAAATTAGTAGCTCTATGAGTTTTTTTGACTTCTCAAAAGAAGGTGAGCACTGATGAAGTGGATACTTCAGGGCTGGAAAAAGCCAGAACTTCTTATAAAAATTAACTTATAAACAATGAGCTAGAACGTTCGGTTTCCTTGGTAAGTTGGAATACAAATTGAATTGTAGTACTCTGTGTAATGTAACAGATCCTGGACTGATTTTTTTAGAACAGACGTCTATGTTACTGATTCAACAAAAAGTTGTTCTGGAAATTACTAAATTCTTTGGGTGTGTGGCCATAGCTTCTTTTTTTTTGTAGGAAATAAGTGGCAGCATATACCGGATTATGGTAGATAGCTGGTTTCAAAATTACTTTGAATTTTTTTACTATAGTACTTCACAAGCTGATAAGATATATCGGGCAGTTGTAATACTACAGGTCTATGGTCTTTTGGGTAAGTGGATAGACCCCAGACAGATTTTTGTTCTAGCTAGGGTGCTTATTTTTTCAGCTAAAGAGGTCACTGTATACTAATTTCGGAAAGTGTTGCCCTGTCCTCTTATATTCTATAGGTAGTGTGTGGCATCACATAACCTAGTGTGGGAGTAAATACTGTTTTTTGCAAATTGACTCGACCTTTTTTACCGGATTACATCACCTACTAGAAAGATTGATCTTTTTTGCAAATGCCTATCTTACTGAATTGGCAAATAGGTGTTTTGAAGTCACCAAATACTGGCTTCGGATATGTTACCTTACCTTTTGGTATTCTGTAGAAAGGGAGATGCATCACAGACCGTATTGCGGTAGTGAAAATCTGGTGTCAAATTTACTTGATCTTTTGTTACATCACATACTAGGATGTTTTGTGAAAGTTTCGAGTAGATGATCACTAAGTCAGCATGTGACTAATTTCTGCTTGCCATGGTTGGTTTGAACCTCGGCTATTCGATTAATTATGCTTGCCATCATCTGCTCGCTTCTTAGTATCACTCAAGTATATATGATCTGGTCTTTTACCTACAATCTTGTAGTATATACAACTAAAAGCTTCTAATTAATTGAAAAAGTTCTCGAGACTATGAGGAAAGTCATTTTTTCCCTTTAGCTGGTCCGGGCTGTTACTCTTATGTCATTTCTTACTCGGACGAGGGCTAAGTTGGGCTCTAGGTACTGAGTCGTCGATGGTGTTATGGTATGAAATATAGTGTATAGCTGGCTTGGGCTATAGTATGTCAGACATGACATAATAACAAAGATATTTCTTGATAAAAGGAAGTGAATGATTTTAATTTTTTTTTAAAAGGGGAGGAGCTTTGGTTTGTAAATTGGTAAATTCTTAGTTTTTTGGAATATCTCAGCTTGTTTATAAAAGGATTCTTGAAGTAGGATCTATTCCAAAAGATTGTTTTTTCTAGACTTCAAACTATAAGGAAGAGGTGGTCCGTAATAAACTGAGATCTGGCTCAAGATTACTTGTGCCTACCTCTATAGAGGAAAATTCTCTCCAGTCTAATTAAAGAAGAGGTTCTTTTTTAATCTACCTAAAGATCTCCCAAAAAAAAGCTTTTTTATAATAGAAGAAAATATGTATATTCAAAGAATTAACCAGATATATAGCTGCTCTATGTGGTTTTCACTCTCCTTTTTCAAATCGGCAAAAAAGCCAAGGAACTCTTTTCTAAAAAAGCAACAAAGTACAAGTTAAGAACTGTGTTTTTTTTATGGTGACATGGATAACAACTGGGATGCCCAGCATCACCTGCGTACAGTCACGTGCTAACGAATTGTTTTCTTGTGGCTATGGGTGCAGGTGAGGGCTACCTTCCTTGATTAAAACATTCTGTTCTTAACATATGGAGGATCTCTTAATGTGAAACAAAAGTTCCCAGACTGTGGGCTGGCGGTTTCCCGAGCTATATTCTATTTTCTTCATTACCTTGTACAAAATTTATTTTCAACTGCAAATAAATTATTGTACTAATCCATTGTACTTTTATAGAATTGTTGGTCTGTGAACAGTTAGTGTTCGTTTGCGTATATACATATATATATATATATATATAGATTTAGAACTACTACACACACACACACACACACATATACGTCCCAAACTCTACCCTCGCCACCAACCTTTGACCTTCGCTCCAAACAAGATCATCTCTAGATTCCCTTCTTTTTAACATTTTTTGTAAAATCGTTCAGACATACACGTGTGAGAAGTTCTTAACCTTGTAGAGACCTCAAAGATCTATTCATTGAGCCTTGAACTCAAGATGTGTGTGTGTGTGTGTGTGTGTGTGTGTGTGTGTGTGTGTGTGTGTGTGTGTGTGTGTGTGTGTGTGTGTGTGTGTGTGTGTGTGTGTGTGTGAGAGAGAGAGAGAGAGAGAGAGAATCAGAAGAGGAAGCTAGGATAACCCTTCTATCATCAAGTGCGGTAGAGTGATTATCCTAGTTTCCTCTTGAATAACAACTCTTGAGCTCAAGGCTCGTCAAATAGATCTTTGAAGTCCCTTCAAATTGTTCCTAAGATCTCTCTTCTCATGTGTGTGTGCGCACATGCGTGTGAGTGAGAGAGAATAAGAAGAGAAATTAAAATAACCTTTCTGTCTTCCAAGGGTTGTTGAAATGTTCCCTCATGAGGAACAATGCTTGAATTCAAGATTTTTCATATAGCTTAGGAGGTTACTTAATAATTATGTGACTATCACCTGAGTGCAGCAGAAGGGTTATTAAATTTCATTTTAACCCACATTTTAACATACAGAAGGGTGCAAGGTGTCACAAATAAAACTAAAAAGAAAATTACACATTGAAAAAAAAAAGGGTGTATTTTACTTGTCCAAATTTCACAAATGATGAGTTAGTCCTTGAACGCACGCATAGTGACCCCTCGACACCCCCCCCCCCCCCCCCCCTCCTTCTCCTTCTTCTTCGTCCTTTGTGTATGAACAACTCCTCTTGTTCTGTGAAGTCTATTGTAAAAATTTTCTTCTTCTTCTTTGATTTATAATTCAATTTAGTAGATTAATAAGATTTAGATTTGGAGAGTAGTCCCATTATAGCTTGTCATCACAAAGAATTAGAAACTCAAGAAATTAGTTTAAAAGTACACATGACCGGAACTTGCATCTCTGCTACAATTGATTGTATTGTTACTATGCATTTCCACTATCAAATAAACTTTTGCAACCTCAATTGTCCACTCAGATTACTAAAGACTAGTGAAGTTGCTTTGGTGATGAGCTCATAATAACCAATGAGCACACATTTTTCAGCTTTTGGGTCCAACTTTGTATACAACTCATCTAACATATGCACGTATGTAATATATCAAAACACTTTAAGTTGTGCCAAGTCAGATTTTTTGTCTATAAACTTCTTCTTGGGTATTATGTTATGTACAACAACAGTGGGTGTCATGTTTATAATGTATCAACCTCAAAAACTACCTTAGTCCAATAATAACAAGGATTATTGTTCTTTTTCATCATTGCCCTTGTAACTTCCACAGTGTGTCTATTCTTTCACTTAGTAATACCATTTTGCTACAATGTATATCTTCATGAAAGTTCACTTTGAATTCATGCTTTATTAAAACAAGTGGAAGGGTCATGACGGATTTCAAAAACAATAAGAAAGTGATAAAATTGTATAAACGGGTATCAATGTTTGGGAAAGGATTGCATTAGCTTAGTCTTCAGTCCATTGAAAATCGAGACTAGCTAGTTGCAAACCATGGTAAATGAAGAACGGATGAAATATGTGAGAAAGTCGTCCAAACATTTTGCAAATCTCAAAATTTCTGCTAGTATTTCTGTTTTTTTTCTTTGTGAGGAGGAAACTCGATCAGCAACCGTTTAATAAAAGAGACTTTCTTGAATGCTAATACTAATTGGAATCAAGCTATAAAATGCAAAAAATGTAAAGCCATGTGAAGTTGTGAAATGTAAGGTGAAATAAAAAGAACTAATTAATATATGTGTGTGTAGAGTTTATTAGAATTATGCAAGGTGAAGCTTCACTTTAGCATTCTACAACAATAGAATGCAAAAAAAACATATATGTTGTGTGTGTGTGTGTGTGTGTGTGTGTGTGTGTGTGTGTGTAAAATCTACTAAAATTATGTAACGTGAAACTTCACTTTAGCATTCTAAAACAATAGAATGCAAGAAAAGTAAAGACAGGATGTGAAGAAAAGTAAGTCTCCATCATGCACTGAAAACTATGAAAATCCCCCTAACCCAACCGACCACTGGCTACCGAAGATGAGCACAAGCGATGGCTTGAAGCTAAATCTCCTGGCCAACGAACAGTTGGAGGAAATCATGAAGGCAAGATTACTATCTAGGGAAACTTTCCTACAACCAGAGCCTTCTAACCAAGCACATTTTTTTAGGGATCTGAAAGTGAGGAAAAGTGGAGGCCGCGTGCAAGGGCTCAATGATGAGAAAGGGAATACAATTCAAAACCAAGATGAGATGGCTACACTTACGCTCAACTATCTCAGCCAGATTATCAGCCAGCCAGAGACCCAATCTCAGGAAGTGGAAGAAGCCCGGGCGTCTTTACTTGTAAGTGTTGAAAAGAAGGTCCCCCAGGAGGAAACCAATCGCATGGAAAAGGCCTTCTCTGAGGAAGAATGCTCAGCGGCACTAAAAGCTCTTGGCAATGAAAAGTCCCCCGGCTGGGATGGATTGACGACTGAATTCTTTAGGGGATTTTGGGATGATCTCAAGGGTCCAGTCACACGGATGGACAATCTAGCTATGTTTGAAGAGTCGTTGGATGCAAGTGTTAAGAGAGGGCTTATCAAGCCCATCCCCAAACAGATTTGCTGCTCTCAACTTAAACATTGACGTCCCATTACGATGATGGCAATAGCATACAAAATTATTGCCAAGGCGATAGCTCTCAGACTTGCCCCCCTCCTTAGGTGGAGCATCTCTCCCCATCAACACGGGTTCATTAAAGGGAGATCTATGTATGACAATATCTTGGCAGCAATGGTAGGAATAGAGTATGCATACTTGTCCAAGCAAGAGTGCATCTTGCTGAGCCGGACCTCGACAAAGCCTATGATAGAATAGAATGGTCCTATATAGAAAAAGTCATGGGAGCTCTGGGCTTTGGGCCTCGCATTTGTTGTCTCATACGCACACTAGGCGGTGGCAACCAATCAGAGCTCCTGTCTAATGACAGAATTGTGGGATCTTTTGAGGTTAAAAGGTCTATTAAGCAAGGATGTCCGCGTTGGCCCCCTTGTTGTTCGCCATCAGGTCGCATCCTCTCATTACAATGCTCAAAGCTAGTGCTGTGCGGGGAGAGATTCAAGGTCTGGCATTGCTGGGCAATGACAGCTACTAGCCAAAATGTTCACAGATGATTCGCTCCTATTCTTGAAGGCGTGCCCTCAAGTTGTCAGAAGAGCTCTGAGGATTGTGCAAACATTTGCTGTGGCCTCGGGATCCAAGTGCAATATAGAGAATTCAAGACTAATCTCCCTGTCGGAGAACAACTCTTTTGACCCTGTAGTCTGGACATGAGAGATTATCTCAAAAGGGAGTATATTTAGACACCCGGGATCCCCCGTAGGGGTGGACGTAACCCACAATCAAAGATTTCAATGGGTCATGGAAAAAATAAGTGTTGTCATGAGTTTTTTGGATCAAGGGATTGCGCATATGTACATACACATGCATGGTGCATCAAATAAAGAATTGCCCATTTTCCAGAGCCAGGTGATTACATTGGACCCACATGTGTACAATTAGGACAACATATACATAGTGCATCGATTTTCACTATTACCAGTACCAGTGTGTTTTTTCTACAATAATGAGGAGTTGGTAGCACGTAAAAATTCTCGAGGAAGCTATCCACGGGCCGACAACATGAGGTAAGCAGATGCGTCAGATGGCATCTAGTAACGTCAGGAGGTCGAATGGGGTCAATATTTGCACGTGGATAAGTACAGACACAACGTGGACCATCTTTTGGGTCCACTTCACGTGGTGGTGGGATGCATTATTGGAAAAAGCTGAGTGCCAGGTGCGCAGATGATGCAAAAAGGTGACAACTATGCACTGCGAGGTCAGTTTTTGGCCTGTTCGGGGTCCGTTTGAGGTCATCTAAAAGGCCAAGGGTGCCCAAATAATAAAGCTACATGTGGGAACTGAAAAAACTGAGAGAAGACTAGAAAAAACGTGGAGAATAGAGGAGGAACAGCCGCAACTGTGTTTTTGCTCATTTTGGAGCCTGTTTTGGCCGTTAACTGTTCATCCGAGGTCGGATTTGAGCACTTTGACATTATAGACTTGGGTTTTGGGTCATTCCGAACGTGATGGTACTGTCCATTTTTCCAAATTCCTCACTGTTTTTTCTACTATTTTGGCTGTGTAAGTTTCTCCTATGAGCGAAGCTTCTGCTCCAGTTTGTGATTCTCCTCTTTTGAGCTGAGTTTTTTGGGTGTTTCTGTGTGTGTGTTTCTGTGTGGAGTGGGCAAGTGGATAGTCTCTCTCCTCTCACTCCATCGGTGTATTCCCTGTCTCGACCAGGTGGGTTGTATAAGCCGAGTGGTGCCCCATAGTATGTGTGTATATCATCCCAAGAGTGTGTGTCGGGTTGTTATAGAGGCGTTATGTGTATTTTCATCCCGCTCACAGCGCCAAAATGAGAACGTGGGAGTCTGTTCTCCTACCTTCCAAAGCCGGATCAAAGTGATCAATGCTTTTATGATCCCGTATATTGCTTTCCTCAGCCCCGTGCTCAAGATGGCTAAGTGTAACTGGAAAGAATTCTTAAAACTAGTGCAAAGGTTTCTTTGGAAGAACAACACAAAAACCTCCCGGCCATGGCAGTGGGCTAGATGGGAGGTAGTTGCTCGCCCGGTAGACCAAGGGGGGCTCGGCATTCTTTACACTGTATCTCATGCTGAGGCCCTTTGTGCCAAATTTATGGTCTCATTGGCTAAACAGGACCAAGCTTGGGCTATCATGACCAAGGAAATGATTGATGCAGCAAAACTGGGATTGAATGGGGGAAAGTGGAAGGAGGTTGTGATGCACGACAAACTTCACGCCCCGAAGTGGTCTTATCTTAGATTTGGTGGACTCTCAGGGGAGATGATGAGGAAGTGCAAAAGTGATACCGAGGTTTTGGAATGGGGTGAAGTAACCAGATACTTTAATAACTCCATATTGCATTGGTGGGGCCGCCACGAAGCCCCTACTGGATAGAAATGGCCAAGGAGGTGAATAACAAGGGGCTCGTTCGACTAAAGCAATTATGGCATGGCAACATGACGTGCTAGAAAATGAAGTGCTGACTCTTTAGCCATCCAATTTAAACTCGATGGCTTTGAGATCTTACTAGTCTATAGGGTGATTAAAGAGCTTGATAAGGTGGTGATGCCAATTTGTGAATCCAACTTTGAATGGGACGCTTGGAGATGGCCCGGGAGTAGCCTCTTTTGGACTCCACACTCTAAAGGAATTTACCATGCATTAATGCACGTCTCAACAAATTATGGAAGAGGCACTGGATGGAAAAAAGGTGGGAGGGAGTCATGGAGAACATTTGGAAGCCAAGATGGCCTCAGTATATGAAGATATTTTTGTGGAAAGTGATGTCGAGTGCTCTGTCAAGGGGCATAAAGATACAAGAAAGAGACATCAGGTTTGATCGTTGCTCGGGGTGCAGAATAGCCAATGAAGACCTAGCCCACATTTTCATGGGATGCCAGGCAATCAGGGGCATGGCTGGGAAAATATGCAAGTGGATCCAAAGGACATGGCAAATTAAGTTCTTCAAGAATGATCTATTCTTTGGTAGTAACAGGATGGGGAGTCCTGCTCTTCTTGTCTGCACACAAATAATCAGGTACTACTTCTTCCACCATATTTGGCAAACAAGGAACCGCCACGTGTTTGAGGGGGATCTAGCTATGGCAAGCTTTTTTGAAATCACACAAGGGAGCAGATTGATGATCCACATGATCGGATACAAACAAGCCTCATAGGACTGGTCTAGAACAATACATAACATCTTGTAATAAGTAAATCCGAGGATTAGGAATGGTTTCTCTGCCAAGCAGAAAACTTGTAATCCTTTGACCCTCAAGGCTCGGTCTGAGCTCAAGGATTGGTGTATATTTTTGTTCTTAATACTATCCACTCATGATTGTGAGTTTTGCAAAACAAAAAAAGAAAGCCAAAAACTATTTGTAAGACAAGGGGAACTAGAACCTAGGAGTCCACCACCCAATCAACCACTATATAGCGTAGCCCCTGGCCCTTTGCCCTAGTTGGACTCCCTTTCCACAGTGCCTAGCTCGGCCCTACCCTTGTCTAGTTTGGCCTTGCCGGTGTCTTGACATTACTCCCCCGTTAAGAAGAGTTTTCATCCTCGAAAACAAAAGTGGGGAACTTCTTCTTAAGAAGACTAATGTTTTTCCAAGTGGCACCTTCTAGGTCGGTCTTTCCACTTGATTAAGGCTTATTGACGTACGTGATGACGTGTACGCAACTCATGATAATCGAGAACACATTCAGGTTCATGTGGTAATGTAGGAGGTTCAATGAAATCAACCAAAATCTGTTGGTCAATGACATTGTCGTCCCCATGTAACCGCTTACGTAAACGGCTTACATGAAACACCGGATGAATACGAGAATGTGGAGGTAGTAATAATTTGTAGGCATGATCACCTACTCGCTTGAGTATTTTGAAAGGCCCACAATATTGGGGAGATAATTTAGGTGTTGGTCCACTTTTCACACTTTCTTGAATTTTATGGCACACATAAAAATACTTCCTCCCCTTCTTCGAAGGTAACTTGCCGAAGTTTCTCATCAGTATACTTCCTATACCGATCCTGTGCTTGCCGGACATTCTGACGAGCAAGTTTTAGCATGTCCATGTGGTCTTGGAGAAAATCCTTAACCTGTTGGAGTTTTTTGGTTGCCAACCCCACCGTAATTAGTGACCTAGGTTGAAACCTGTACATGAGCATGAAAGTACTAAAGCCTGTTTCGACATGCTTAGCACTATTGTAGGCAAACTCGAGAATAGGTAAGTATTCTTCCCATTCTGAGTGTTTTTTGCTGACGTATGCTCTTAGCATATCCTCTAGCACCTAATTAACTCATTCCGTCTGACCATTTCTTTCTGGATGATCAATTGTACTGAGGTTGAGTTGTGTACCCAATCGTTTAAACACAGCTCTCCAAAAGTGGCTGTTAAACTTGGGATCACGATCACTGACAATGTTACTTGGAAAACCATACAATTTGTATAGATTGTCCACAAATAACTTGGCTAGTTCTGGTGTCTTAACCGTTGATTTGGTCGGAATAAACTTACATAGTTTAGTCAACCTATCTACGACCACCCATACCGAGTCATGACCTCGTACACTGGTTGGTAAACCTACAATAAAATCCATAGAGATGCTTTCTCATTTTCCATTGGGGATCTCCAAAGACTGTAAGAGTTCCCCTGCTTTCAGGCGCTCCACTTTGTTAACTTGATATTTTTGGCAATGCAAGACATAAGCTTGAACAAAGAAATGTATACCTGGCCAGTAAAACTGTCATCGTACGAGAGAATAAGTTTTTCTAATCCCCGGGTGCCCTGCACTTGGACTATCATGACATTCATAAAGAATTTCGCGCCGAATTTCTGTGTCCGTCGGTACACAAACTCTCCCCTTATGGAGTAGGTACCCATTGTCGATGGTGAAATGCTTCCATCACTGTAGTTCATCACTTGATAAAAGAGAACTAGGTGTGGAGGTTAACTGTACACTATCGTCATTGGAGTGAGAAGGATCCCTCTTTTGAACATGGCTCCACACTTTGGAATATGCTTCATCATGCTCATATTTGCCTTTGAGAGAATCTAAAAATTCACTACGAAGTTCCGTGAACAAGAGAGAATTAAACTCTGGTATTCGACTTAGAGCGTCCGCCACTACATTGTACCGGCCTTTGCGATACTTTAGCTTGGCATCATATCCTGAAGAATCTCGGCCCATCTGGCTTTTCGACCCTTCAAATCCGTTTGTTGTGTAAACCATTTGATGCTTTCATGGTCAAACACAATCTCAATTGAGCACCATACAGATAATGCCACCATGTTTTTAAGATAGACACTATTGCATAGAGTTTGTGTTCGTAAGTAGAATAGTTCTGCTGAGATTTATCAAGCTTCTTGCTTTCAAATGAAATCGGACGTCCGTCTTGTAACAAGAATGCTCCAATAGCATGGTCACTGGCATCCGTTTCCAAAATGAATGGTTTCAAAGGATCTAAAATAGCCAGTATAGGAGCTGTAGCTAATGCATCCTTGAGCGTATCGAAACTGTGCTGTTGACTGGATTCCCACTGAAAAGCTTTGCCTTTGCCTTTTAGTTGATCCGTCATGGGAACAACAATTTTAGCATAGTTTTTAACAAACCTTCGATAAAAACCTGCAAATCCCAAAAAAATATGTAATTCTTCCAGATTTTTAGGAGAAGGCCCTAAATAGTCAATTTTTTCTTTTAAATAATCACATTTAGATTCCTTGGCATATAATTTGTTTGTGCGTAATAACTCAAACACCTGTCTGAGATGTTGTAAGTGTTCTTCTTCAGAAGCACTATAGACTAGGATTTCATCAAGAAAAACAATGACAAATTTATCCAAATATGGCTTCAAGACACTATTCATAAGTGTCATGAATGTTGCGGGCGCATTGGTTAACCCAAAGGGCATCCCCAAGAACTCGTAGTATCCAAACCCTATTCGGAATGCAGTTTTGAGTATATCGGCAAGTCGAATACGGACTTGGTGATATCATGACCGCAAGTCTATTTTTGTAAAAATGCGAGCATGAGTGAGTTTGTCAAACACCTCATCTACTCTGGAAAATGGGTATTTGTTCTTAACTATAACCACATTTAAGCCACGGTAGTCTACGCACCTGCACAGACTGCCGTCTTTTTTCTTCACTAATCGGATAGGCGAAGCCCATGGTGAAGAGCTGGGTTGTATAAACCCTCTGCTAAGGTAGTCAGCAAGCATACGTTCTACCTCAGAAGCTTCTGAATAACTCATACGATAAGGTGGTTTACTAATAGGTTTACAGCCTGCAGCCACGTCAATGCTATGTTGCACTGATCGTGTCAACGGTAATCCTGATGGCAATTATTAGGAAATACATCTTGAAATTCCTTTAATAATTTCTGTAATTGACTAGCAATGTCATAATAATCAATATCTAATTCTCCTAAATGATTTTCTCATATTAAACTGATCATTTAATGTGGGGAAGGCCAGGGGAGAAAAAGCTAGAATATTGGTTAAGCTAGCAGACCGGCCACAGTAGGGATCCAAAGGAGGGAAAATAGGGATCCAAAGGGGGAGCCATCTGCAAAAGATCCATGTGCAACAATGGGCTAAAAAGACCCTAAGGTTCAGTCCATTAAGACTTCCAAAATGCTAAGGTTCCAAAATTCAAAGGTTGTGTCCAAAGGTCAACCCTAGGGAAAATTGGATGCTTTCTGTGTGCCCTAAAAGTCTTTGCACATCCCTACATGGGAGGGGGCGAGCCCTAAAGGTAGGAGATGAGAGAGAAATCCACACACACACACACACACACAGGCTCCCTTTACACAAAGGGAATGAGGGACACATGTCAGCTCCCTAGGCCAGATGCCCACAAGGTGTGCCCAATTTCTATTGGATGACCCTTGAAGTGGACCAATGAAAATTAAGCTAGAGTAAATCTAGTTTAATTAATTTAAAAATATTTAATAAAAGAAACCAATGAGAATTAAGTCTCCTAGAAGACTATTGGGCAGTCTCCCAAGGGGTCCAATGAGCATTCAGGAGCCCCATGGCTTGCCTGATTCCTATTGGCCAGGAGGCAAAGGGGTCCAATGAGAGTTTAGTTTAATTATTTAATTACCTAAATCTCTCACAAAAGGGGAAAGGGGGACACATGTCAGAAGGCTATCACTTATGCTGCTTAATTGTAATTGGCTTGACTTGGGGAGGGCCAATGAGGTTTCAGGAAGAGCATTTAGCAAGAGGGCTCGCCCAAGAGAGAGAGGGGGCTGATTTTTGCAAGGCATTATCACACACACACACACACACACAAGCTCATGTGTGAAGAAAGAGAAGACTATCTCTTCCCAAGCTTTAATGGAGAACTCATCACCTACTCCAAGCTTGTGAGATAGAAGCCTACATCAACACTCTCTTGGCATGTGGATGCAAATCCAACCAAGAGCCAAGCTTCAATGCATGCTCATCTCCTCTACCAAGCTAATTACTAAGCTAATCTATGCTACATATGAGTGATTATGTGAGGAGATGTACATCTTTCTCGTAAGATACTCCTTCTTCCTCTCAATCTACTCTCATACCCTGCTAGCTCTCACCATCTTCGAAGGTGTGTGAGGTCTTGGGTCTGAGAACGGGGATAATTCAAGTTGTGTTTGTTAAGTGTTTTGCTTAGTGCATGAAGTTTCCATCTTCATTGCACTAGATAGTCTTGAAGGAACACAAAGAATTGTATTGTACAATGTCTCTCTTGATGGGAGAAACCATAATACAAAGCCTTTTGGAGGGGGGACCGGCTCCATGAAAATCCGATCCTCAACTGTTGTCAATAGCTTAATTGCTCTCTCTTTTGAAAGTATTGTCGATGCTATCTAACTAGGTGTTATGCTTTTTGTTGCTCTCTCCACCCAAGCACTCTTGTAATTCTCATTAGGAATCTATTCTAATGAAATGCCCACTATGTTCATGCTAATTTCCGCTACACATAAGTTATTAGGCCATTAAATGTTACAAGCAACATTTGCTTGTTTAGAATTAGCAATTGGTGGAATAGATGAGAGAGAAGCATGCGGCGTTGAGGAACGTTCAATAGATTCAATGTTAAAAATAAAATGAGACAGTGAGTAATACAAGAAAACCTGATCTATTTCATTATCAGAAACGAGCTGCATAAGCTTAGCGGTACAAATCAGTGGTGATGAAGGTATATCTTTTTCTCCTAACAACAACACATGTGCACCATGGGATTCAAACAGCAAGTTGTTGTGCTCATAGCTACGCTTCAGTGATGGTCCTAGGCTATGCAACCACTCCCTACCAAGAACCACATCTGTCCTTTCCATGTTCATAACTTGAAAATCCAAGCATGTGGAGTACCCTTGTATTTTCATTGAAACAACTCGGCATTGAGTATCTCAGATTTCGGTATCATGTCCATTCATCATTGCTACCTTGTAGCGGTGGGTACTCGGAGTTTGAGGCAATTTGAGTTTTTTCACCAATCCGTAATTGATAAAATTGTGAGTAGCACCGTCATCTACCAAGATGCACACATTGTGTCCTTGTAGATATCCGTGCATATGTACTACCTCATGCGGTCCAAAGATTGGTTGCCACATGGAAGCTGTAAGACAACATTCATGCACCACCTCAGTGTGTGTTACTTCCACTGTAGAGAACCATGAGGAAGACTCAAGAGGCAGCAGTTGCACCATTAGAAAGGGGGAAGTCGGAAAACCACCACACAGTATAAATGCCTCTCTATAGCCCAGTGATCTCACAACGCCCCTATCCCCTAGTAAACACACACCTAGACTCCCTATCTGTAAATATTCAATATCCGAGCCCCAATCCTGACCAACCCCGACTATGCACACCTCATCGCAAAGCCTATCATGATGGCTTTCATCTACAACCCTTCAAAGCACCACAACTGCACTAATAACCATTTCAATAACCAACAACCCTCCAATCCCTATCAGATCTTTGTCATACACCCACTCGCCCTCGAGCTCATAGATTTGCACAGCATAGGGTTTTCTCGCACTTATGAGATATCCACGAAATTTACTACCCCTTGTAAATAGCATGCTCACACACAAACCAATCACATGTACTACAAACTATAGGGATGCACTCAAATGCTATACACATAGAGGCCATCATAATTTTGATGCACTTGGCTTTAATTAATACAGTATACCGTGATGCTTTCAATAAAAAAAAGCCCTCTCATCTCTTGGATCTGGCTAATTCCGCTTGTTGATGGGACTTGCAATAGACATCCCTTGTCTTGCCTTATGGAACTCTGTAGCAGCTCCCTTGAGGATCTCAGCCCGCCATGCAGATGGCGCCCTCCTTCTTCTGTCGAGTCTCTCCAAAACAGTGCCACCTCTCTCCTCTGCAGCGCTTCCTTCAGGCCCCCTGGTTCGGCCTTCCAACCCGTTCCCTCATGCAGTCGGCAGCCCGCCCTCAATCACCCCTTCACCTGGTCGCCTTCTCCTCCTCGAGGGCGCTTCAAAACCTGTTGCAGTCGGCGGTCCACCACCTGTATGGTGTCACCTCCTCCCGTCTTCAATTGGCCGCCACCCCTGTGATATGGCCACCCCTCTGCAGCCCCTTACACACCTTTGCCTCTTGTAGCGGCTCTATAGCCCTCACGTCTGTAGCCAGCAACCCGGCCCCTCTGTCATCTACGGCCCACTGCCGTCTCGTGCTCAGGCCCATCACACCACACTGCAGTGCGCCCTCCTCATGCCATCACTGGCGACCCTCCTTTGATGACGCTCCTTGTGAGCTCCCTGGTCTGGCCTCCCCCCCTTCTGTCAAACTCCTCACATACACAGCGGCCTGGCCCCTCCCTGAGCGTAACCTCCTCCTCATGCAAGCCCCAAGTGGCTCCCTCTTTACCTCCCTATGGTGACACCTCTGGCGGCCCTACCGTACCTCCTCTGTAGTTGCTCGCATGCCAACCTCCAAGTGGCGTTTTTCCCTACAGTGCTACCCCAAGTCAATTTTTTTAGCATCATTACCTTTTAAAAATCTCTTTTTACTTTTTTTAAACTCACATGGCTTGGGCAATGTTCCCACCGAAGGCACTCGACATTTGGCCATGTTGACTCCGACCCTTCATACCATACGACAAGGGTGCCGGTTCCTATACCAAGGCATGATAGCCACAAAAGCGCATAACACTACAACACTAAATGAAGATATCGACGCGCCTATATCGACGGCCATGCTTTTCCATGCGTATATCGACGACATTAGCGGGCGTCGTTATACGCGTGGAAAGGCTTTATTTTCCACGTGTAAAGCGACGCGTATAGCGACGCCAAAAAAATTGGGAGAAAAAAAGCGAAACCCGCACACAGGGGCCATTTTCGCCTGCTCGGATCATGGCCGAAACCTGCTGCGCAGGTATTATGTCCATCTCCACCCTCCTCAACCCCTCTCTTTTGCTCTCTCTCTCTCTCTCTCTCTCTCTCTCTCTCTCTCTTTCCTACACACACACACACACACACACACACACGATGGAGAGAGAGAGAGAGAGAGAGAGAGAGAAAGAGAGAGCAAACACGATGTAGAGAGAGAGAGAGAGAGAGAGAGAGAGAGAGAGAGAGAGAGAGAGAGAGAGCAAACACGATGTAGAGACAGACAGAGAGAGAGAGAGAGAGAGAGAGAGAGAGGTGTGTGTAGGAAATAGAGAGAGAGAGAGAGAGAGAGAGAGAGAGAGCGGTGTGTGTGTGTGTGTATAGGAAAGAGAGAGAGAGAGAGAGGTGTGTGTGTGTGTAGGGGAGAGAGAGAGAGAGAGAGAGAGAGAGAGAAATGTGTGTGTGTAGGAGAGACAGAGAGAGAGAGAGAGAGAGAGAGAGAGAGAGAGAAATGTGTGTGTGTGTGTGTGTGTGTAGGAAAGAGAGAGAGAGAGAGAGAGAGAGAGAGAGAGATAAATGTGTGTGTGTGTAGGTAATCAGAGAGAGAGAGAGAGAGAGAGAGAATTAATGTATGCTTAGGAAATTAAAACTAAAGAAAAAAAATTAAAGAGAGAAATGAAATGAAATGTTATATTAACGTCTTTGAAAGGCCAAAGTGACCTATGAGACATGAGACAAGAAAGTTACAATGTGATGGATCTGATACAAAGTCAGAGTAAGAAGATGACAAAATAAAATATTATGGAATCCTAAACTGCTGGGTGTGGACTAAACGGCTAAACGAGCTAGTTGGGATAGGTAGATCTCCTCCATGGTCAGTACTCTGACCGGACGTTGTGCATGTCGAGCCAAAGTGACCTAGCTAGATCCTCTAATGCAGCCTCTTTCGATGTTGTGTAGTCCTCCGCAGTCGTGGGAGTCTAGATCTCCCTAGATCAGTCGCTCGTTCGATCATTAGAGAGATAGGGAAGTAGAGAGAGAAAGAGAGAGATAGATAGATAGATAGATAGATAGTTCTATTATCGTCCTGGGAGGTCAAATATGACCTATGGGACCAAATGAACATGTCACGTGGTGTGAGTGGAGTTCATAAGTGACTCTCGATGCTCAAAAATGGCTGAAATGAGCGTCGCAATAGAGAGTCCACATCGTGGTTGGGAGAGGAAGGTATGTAGGGAGAGCTCATGGCTGAATATATGGGGAAAAGAGGACCTAATGTGGTCAAAAGCTGAGCACTCAAGTAGTGTGTGGTACTCACTCTCTCGCACTTGACGAGGGCATAAGGTGCAAAGTCGATGACACTCCTCGCCAGTGCCCCAACGTCCTGTCTCGCAGCGTAGAGAATGGGAGCTAAGACGAATGGAGGCAATGGTGCGGATCGCACTCAACGGGATGGGCTCAAGGATATAGGAATGGGTTCTGTTACCTCGTTCCAAGAAGAAGAGAGATTTGTAGTTTGGGGCAACGTGTGTGGTGTAATGGCTGAAGCGAGAACCTCCGGATTTCTCCCAAGCCATGATACATTGGCGTTGTAAGAAGGCCTCATTAACTTGGGAGTCGATGGACGCATCCTTGACCAAGTGACATGCATCCCATCTTCCAAACCATTTCTTGATATCAAGCATCCACCCCGAACTTAGTATTTTGCTCTTGCATGTCTTTTGAACCTTTTGACTTGCTTCATATGCGATTCTACGAAGTCGATGCAAAGGGCTACGTTGTGTCTTACGCATGTACTCCACAACCCTTTCCATGCCCAAGACCTCAATGGGAAGCGATCCGGACTCAAGAAGTAAGAGCATGTAGGGTGTTTGTGTCTTGACTTGGAGAAAGTTGGTGAGAAAACGCTTTTGGACATTCTCAAACTCTTTCCAAGTAGACTTCCCGATGCTTCCACCCCACACCTCCACTCCATAAAGAAGCACCGGTGTCACCAATGTGTCAAAGAGGTACTTTTTGAGAGCCCAACACTTGATCTCTCCTGCATTGCACATGTTCTCAAATGCATAATAAGCCCTCTTTCCGGCTTCCAAGCGACGCATTGCACAATCCTTCCATTTATGATTGGATGGAACCTCAAGGCCAAGGTACTTGAAGTGATCTACCACTTCAAGTTTCTCATTGTTGTATACAATGCATGGATTTTCGTCATTGAGGGTCTTTACAAGCATAACCTTGGTTTTGGATCCATTCACGATCAGCCCGCTATGTAGGCAAAAGCGTTCCAAGACACTCATAAGCTTTTGTGCATCTTCTAAGGTATGTGCCAAGAGCACTACATCATCGGCATAAAGCAAAAGCATGATCACCGCATTTCCAATCTTAACCTCTTCTATGCCTTCTTGCTGCATAAAATCAAGAACCATGTATTCCAATTCATCAATGAGTAGCCCAAAGAGGGTTGGGGAAAGTGGGCATCCTTGTTTGACACCAATAGTGCTTGCAAAAAATTCTGAAATTACATCTCCCATACGTAATCGACATATCACTTTTTGGTAGATGCGAAAGACTGCATGCATAAATTCTCTCGGCACTTGAAGGCTTTGCATACGTCTCCAAAGATTTCCTCGCGGTACCATGTCAAAAGCTTTCTTGAAATCCACAAAGCAACAATACAACTTTTTTCCTTTCAATCGAGACGCTTCCATAAGAACTCGAAGAGTGACAAGGTGATCAATAGTGCTATGATGCTTTCGAAAACCTGCTTGGCCAAGCGCACGTTTGCCATTCTTTTCAGCCCATTCACTTATCTTCATCTCCATGATACATCCAAATAACTTTGCCATCAAAGAACCAACCATTATAGTGCGATAGTTGTTCACATTGTTTACATCTCCTCCTTTGTGCAAAGGTTTGATCCAATTTGCACTCCAATCATGAGGCATGCCATACTGAAGTGCAAGGTTAAACATATCGCATATCCAATATCGTGTTTTCTTGCTTGTCCATTTAATCATTTCAGCCTTGACACCTTGAAGGTCACCTGCCTTGCGAGTAGCAAGTTTCTCAAGCGCGCGGCATACATCTTCAATGGTAAAGAAGGGAGACATAAATGGAAGGGAGCTACAACCCTTCATCTTATCAACATTGGGTTGCTCATAGAGGTTCTTACAATGCATATACATATCCTCAAGAGTCAAGTCACCAAAGCTCTCAACGCGCTTGCCTTTTAGATTTTGCCAAAACTTGCCACATGCATGTGCTTTCTCTTGTGCTAAAAGAAGTTGTTTTTCGACTTCCCACCTTCTCCTCTTCTTTTGAACAAGTGCTTTGTATGTGTGTGAACATTCCAAGTAAACTTCCTTGTCTTTGATTGCATCCAATCTTAGCAAGTGTTTTCGGGCTTGACTACATTCCATGTCAAACCATTTCTTCTTGGTGCTACCCTTCTTAGACCTTTTGCAAGACATGTGTTTCGCCGAAAAGCATTCCTTCGCACAAGAGAAAATTACTTCTTTGAAAACTTTCCACTTGCATTCTAATGTTGGGCTCCCTTGATGCTCTATCATGCTTAACATTTGGTCCACCATATCAGCATATATAAGTGCTCGTTTGAAGTCTAGACGTAGGTACAAATGATTCATATCATGATTGGAGGCTACATGCTCGGGCCGTTTACCACACTTGAGGTCAATACATAACATCCTATGATCTGATTCCGGATTCCATTCACCAAGTGTAAAGCTTTGTATGCATTCTAGAGTGGCTTCTGAGAACAACATATAGTCAATCACGCTAGCACCATTGTGCTTTCTACATGTAAAGTCATTGGTGCCTTGCCATAGAGATACACCATTTGCAATGAGCATTCCGGTACTATTGCACATATGTAGAAGTGACTTTCCATAGTGATCCACTTCTTTTGCATCATTAGAAATTCGATTATACATGTATGAGTCATCCACTCTTCTTGATACATGCGGCATGTCGACTTGTTGTGTGTCGTGTTGTAACATATTTGTGCGAGCATTCATGTCTCCAAAAACAATGACTTCACCTTGATCCTTGTAATGAGCAATGTCTTCCTCTAGTTCAACAAAGGGCTGATCTCTATCCATATTCAAGCGAGCATAAAAGTTGGAGTCATAGTGAGGAATGTAGCAGCCGGCCACAAACATGACTTGACCATTTGGTGGGCTGATTTTCAGCCATAAGTAGCGTTTATACTTATCTTCTTTGACAATGGAAACATCTTTCAAACCCTTTTTGGTCATACATGCTACGCCTCCTTGGCCTCTTCGTTGCTTTGCATTTTTGGCCCACATCAAAGAATGTACATCGTATTTGTCAAATCCAAGAATTCGTTGCGCATCATGCTCCCATGTTTCGACAAGAAGTATCACATCGGAGTCATTGGTAAGCTCATCAATGCCAATTCCCGCATTCCATGGATACCCGTTACAATTCCAAAAGCTTATTCGCAAGCGTGAGTTGGTCTCATAGATCATGTGTCCCTATTTGTTGGGTGGACTTGCATCCTCCTCAAGTGCATTTTCTTCTTGAGATGATACCTTAACCTTCTTGCTTCTTTCCTCGTATGCTTTGCGACGTACATTTTGTTGCATAAGAGTGCGATCCTCATATACATTACAACCCGTTCCTTTGAGGTAGATCCAACCATTGTCAAGGATGATCTTTCTCTTTACCTCATCAGCCATGGTACATACAATAGGTCTTTCTCCCGAGCGAGGGACTCCTTGTTTTCCAACTCGATGTGCACCATAAGCCATGATTTCTGACATGCCAAAGTGTGTAGCAAAAAACTCTTCAATAGCAACCGCAAGAGATTGGGGTGTTTCCATGCTTTCCTCCTTGATTCCACGAATGACGATGTTCTTTGAGCGTTTTTGTCGTTCTTGCAATTCTTGAGTGTCCACATTCTCTACATTCTTTGCTTGGACAACGGCTTGCGTGATAGGAGATGTAGAAACCACATTATCCTTACATATATCAGCCCATGATTTGGATGCATTTCTCATCTCACATACATCATGTCGTATTGTATCTATCGTTTCCTCTTTCAATACATGATCACTCTCAACTTTGCTCAAGCGCTCTTTCACTACATTCATGTCCACAAGAGAGCGTTTACATTCTTGAACTTCATTCTCAAGATGCATCAAGCGTGTTGTTTGCATTTCAAGAACCTTCTTGAGGTGCTCATTCTCCACAACGAGAACTCTTAAAGTACCATTCTCCATTGCAAGTGCGCGCAACTCTTCACCTTGCTTGTTGACGGTTTCTTGTAACGAGATCAAGTAAGCCATGGTCATTGCTTCCGTTGTTGTAGATGATGTGGTTGGATTAGCATCCAAATTCCTTGGAGATTTTGCATCATTCTCCATGGCGAGTGTGGCTTTTCCACCCTTGCGAGTTTTGTCTGACATTGCCTTCACGTCGGCAACAAAAAACGCAAAGTTTTGACAGTTTTTTCAGTTCTGAGATGCTGTTACAGCAAAGCCTTCCATTACACAGAAAAATTATGTCTTTACATCAATGCGTAGAGGGCTTCGTGCTCTTCGATTGAGGCTATAGATCACCTAAATCGGAGTTCGGATGAGCAAGTTATGGTCAAAAGAGTGAACTGCTGTCTACTAGGTCAAAAAACGGCTGTGTGTGTGTGTGTGTGTGTGAGAGAGAGAGAGAGAGAGAGAGAGAGAGAGAGAGAGAGAGAGAGAGAGAGAGAGAGAGTCCTAAACCAATCAACCTTGGCAATGAATAATTGATACAATGTACAATGCCTCCCCACCCCGTGTTGCTTGAGAGATAGGAAATAGAGAGATAGAGAAAGAGATAGGAAAATAGAGAAAGAGAGATAGCGAGAGCAAGATCGAGAGAGAGAGAGAGAAAGAGAGATAGGAAAATAGAGAAATAGAGAGAGATAGGAAAATAGAGAAATAGATAGGAAATAGAGAGATAGAGAAAGAGAGTTATAGATATACATATATATATATATATATATATATATATATATATATATATATATATATATATATATATATAGAGAGAGAGAGAGAGAGAGAGAGAGAGAGAGAGAGATAGGAAAGTGGAGCTCCAGGAGTTATGGCAGAGAAATAGGAAAATAGAGAAATAGAGAGAGATAGGAAAATAGAGAAAGAGAGATAGCGAGAGCGAGATTGAGAGAGAGAGAGAGAGAGAGAGAGAGAGAGAGAGAGAGAAAGAGAGATAGCGAGATCGAGAGAGAAAGAATGAGAGATAGGGTACATAGACAAAGAAGAAACTATGGAACTAAAAGAGGCAAAGGGATTTTGCCTGCTACATGCATTGCCATGTACACCTGGGAGTGCACGTATGTGTCTACCCATATAGGATTTGACCAATAAAGACGAGATTTTGACCCGGTGGTCCTGATCTCCGTACACCTCTGGACCGAGGTGTACGGAGATTGGGCAAGACTAGAGAATGCGAGGTAGTTTACATTGTGAGGAGTATATATATATATATATATATATATATATATATATATATATATATATATATATATATATATATATTAAAACAACATTCATATATATATATATATATATATATATATATTAAAACAACATTCATAATCATTGTAGATGGCAACGTCATCAACTAACATGGAGGAAAAGATTGCATGCTCGTGCACGCTCTGCAAGTATCAAATTCTCCGCAAGCGTAGGATATGTAATGAGCATGTGTACAAGTACAGAGAGTTTGCTAGAGAAACTGTACAGAATCTGCGATACGACTCCTACGGAACGGGCATTGATTTTCACGACATAGCACCTACATCTGAGAGAGAGAGAGAGAGAAAAAAGTGGCGTCGCCGATGGGAGCAACATGAGGGGCAACCTGTTCCAGGAATGAAACGTTTGTCCATTCTCCATACGTTGCCGTACTGGGGTGATCTACTAATTAACCATTTGCTGGATCCAATGCATATATTCAAGAATATGGGAGAGCTCCTCTGGAAGACAATCATGGGAATGAAAGACAATCGAGCTTCACGAGATGATTTGCAGTCGGTTGGAAAGATGCCAGAGCTGTGGCCTTTCACCAATGCAGCTGGTCAAACAAAACTTCCAAGAGCGCCATGGGTATTGCTAAAAAACGAAGAGCGACAAGTGAAAAGGGTGATTTGAGAGTTCAACACGCCAACAGGATATATGCGATGTCTCAAGACAGCATTCACCCGTGACGATCAACTGTCAGGGTTGAAATCGCACGACTGGCATAAGTTCTTGCAATTCATTCTTCCAATTGCGATCAAGGGGTGTTTAACGGAGGAAGTGCGGACCTGCATATACAAGATTTCAGAGCTAGTGCAGTGCATCTCTTCCAAGGAGATACAGGAGGAATCTATTGCAGTCGCAAGGGCTAACTCCATTGAGGCAGTTTGCATGATTGAGAAGTATCTACCCATGAGCTACCTAACTATCCAAATGCACTTGCTCGTCCATGTAGTAGATGAGGTTGCAGTGACAGGTACAGTCCATAGCCGTTGGATGTTCTTTCTAGAGAGGTTCATGAAAACACTTAAGGGTTTTGTTCGCCAAAAAGCGCGTCCAGAGGGGAGCATGATAGAAGGATGGCTGATGCAAGAGTCTCTTGTATTGACGACCGAATTTCTATCCGTTTCTGACCCAGAAATGCCTCGACTGTGGAGCGATGAGGAGGATGCAAGACTGGTGGGAGAGGAGCCGCAAGGGCAAGAGGTGCCGAAGAAAATGAACTTGGCCATGCGAGAAAAGATCATGAAGTTCTGTATACTAAATTCAGCGCCGATGCAAAAATGGCTTGAAAGGTACGAAGAAGAGAAAGAGAGACGCAATCTAGAGCGACACGATTTCAGGCGAAGTCGAACGACTAGAGGCTTACCCTTGCCATACTATCTCACTCCTCTACCTGAATTCCCTACAATGGCATGGTTGGACAAGACAGTGAGAGCAGCTCGACAGATCGGAGAACCCATATCTCTAGAAGAGGAAGAGTTGGCTATTGGATGTGACTGGAAGTATCATACATACATGGCACTGTGGTCGCATGGAAAGCATTTCAGAACACAAAAAATTGACAGCAGAAGAAACACGTTTGACAGTGGGGTAATGGTTAGTTTCATGCAAAAGAGCAGGGCCAGTGCTAGAGACACGAATGAGAGCACTAGCAACCTGGATTACTTGGTGTGAGATATCCTGAAAGTAAGCTTCAGGCGGTTTGAGATGTTTTTGTTGGATGTGAAGTGGTTCAAGGTTATTACTTTTCGTCGCAATGCAACGGTACGCAGAGATGGAAACAAACTTGTGCAAATAGATTCTACAAAGACTTGGACAGATGCGAGCGACACATTTGCTCTCTCCGAACATTGCGAGCAAGTGGTCTTTGTACCGGACCCTCGAGAGCGACAATGGTGGTTTGTGGTTCAGGTTGCTCCAAGAAATAAACAAGGTATTTGAAGGGCAAGATCTCCTGGAGGAAAGTCAGTCAGACGACGTCCATACTACTGTGACATTAGATGAAATGGACGAAGGTATGGTAGAGGAAGCTGACAGATATACGAGGGATGACGCAGACGAGCCAGAATTGACACTTGTAGATGAAGATGCAATGGATGAAGACAATCTACCAGAACGAGTTGGGGCATAGTTATGTTTGCAATTAGAGATAGACGATGATACGGTGCAAGATCTTATCAATGATGCATCACTCGTCGAGGCCTAGGCCTGTAAGTGTTTGTGTGAAAACTTTGATTTAAAATTAAGCTTAAAGTTAATTTAAAATACTGTGTTCTGACGCTTTATTTTCCTTTCTTTGTGCAGGACTTTAGTATGGCAGACGAGATTCCAGATCCCGCTTCCATGAGTGCAGATGCATTCATGGGCTTCGTTACACGGATGACGCCTGCTCAGATGGCAGAGGCTTCTCAGTACTGGGTAGCCAGAGGCACGGGTACTACGCCTCCGGGCTTCACACCCGAGGGTCCGACGCCTAGGGGTGGACGCCTACGGGGTTCTGGACGCCTATGGGTACGACGCCTTCTTCTCCCATCACGGCCGCTTCGACACCTAGGGGTGGGGCAGAGGCGTGTACGTCCTCATCTCCGCAGCACAGGCGCACTCGCCGATCTCGGCGATCGTGAGGTGGAGGTGGTGGTTGCTGTGGAGGAGGGTCCACAGATGCTTCGACCCCTCCTCGCTCACGACCCCCGTCTTACCCAGGCACACCTCTCGACACACCTCTTGGCACACCTCGGACACCTTGGGGGACACACGATCCTAGTGCCTCCAAGCTCTATACTGTACGGGGAGATGGTTCTGTTGACATGGATAGAGTCGGGACTGAGATGCGACAGCGGATTCGCCAGCTCGTGGAGCTGCAGTTTTCGACCAGCATTCTGACGTCTTGGGATCAGCAAGAAAAGGAAAAAGTCACTTACATAGTGGAGACCATCTTGAGAGAGTACCAGCCTGCTCCAGGTTCTTCCGTTGTTTCGGCACGGTGGATCAAGGGTGTTGTACGGGACACCATCAAACATCGACGAGATGCAGCTGGGAAGGCTTTCCAGGACCGGCTCGCCGAAGCCTTCGGGCATCCCACACGAGACGTGGCTGCAGATCAGGGAGGATGAGCGGACAGCGGCCACGCGGTTCAGACAGCAGCGTGAGGCCGTGCAGGTACGACAGATGACTAGGGGGACATCTCATCTTGGCAGCGGAGGCTTTGACACCTTTCGCTATGAGTTTGTGAGTTTCTTATCCAATCTTAACTATGGCATTTTTTAAAACGCGATGAATCATGTATTCTTATTACTTTGATTTTTGTATAAACGCAGAATCTTGCGATGCATCGAGCTCCATCACGCGAGGAGGAGTCAGATAGATATCGCAGAGGTATCTATGAAGTACTGAATGATCTTGAAGCTTCAGGAGAGCCTGTAGACTAGGAGGCCTTACAGTCTCGATGATCGCTTGAGGTGAGACGTTAATATGTGTGAGTTGATTTAATTAAGTCAGTATATGTGAAGTAATATCAATACTAATTTTGTGAGTTGTCCTATGTGTAGGTTGCGACGCCTAGTCATTAGTGGACCAGATTTCATGTATATGCTTTGTGAGACACAGACACGCTTCTATGTCTCTTTTTTGTACAAACAGTTAGTGTTCAGATAGTTATTGTTTCCCTTATGGTTATGATTATTGTCATTGTCATTGTATAGACAATTATTGTTTCTCTTTCTGGTTATGCTTATGGTTATTGTTAATTTTGTTTATGGTTATGGTTATCTGCATTATGGTTTTGATCAAAGTGGTTATAGCCGGTTATGGTTTTAAGTTATGGTTATGCTTTTAAGTTATGGTTATGGTTCGTTATGGTTATGGTTCGTTATGGTTATGCTTTTAAGTTATGGCTATGCTTTTCAGTTGGTACGGTTGTCTTTCATTGGCCTTAAATCTCATGTGAGATCCTACATGGATAGCATGTAGGAGGCGTATACATGATATGGTTTTTTTTTAAAAGTTTATGTAAAAACAAAGGAACTCTGCCGAAATTTCTGTGCGCGGGAGCATGATTGATATTTTGGTGCAGCTCGCTTTCTTGGGCAGAGGGCAAGAAGTCTGGCCGTGGCTGTGTCCATCTTTTAACTGGGCACAGGCCAGGCTACCTGTCCTCTGCCCAAGAAAAAAATTTTCTGCTATGGTCGTCGCTATGCGCGTCGCTAATAGCGACTGGTTTCACAGCGACGCGGATAGCGACAGGCCGCGTCGATATCTGCGTCGATAACACGTTTTTTTGTTGTAGTGTAAAAACCGCTTCGAGGTGTCAAAATACCCGCCAATAAAAGCGACAACCGTCACGAATGTTGACAACATCAAAGGGATATCCACTTGCTGGGGGATTCTGCTTCCGACTTGTCAGGCCCGAAAAATCAATGCTTGACCTGCATAAGGGTGAAATCATGTTAACTTGTCATGCTTTTTCATGTCGCGGACAATGCTAACTAACACAATTTTGACATATGCTAACTACTACAATAACTTGAGCTACATCTCCAAGATCTATGACATATGATATATCAATAGAAAGCACTTGAAACAAGGAATCCAAATGTACAACCTCCGACAAATTTTGATATTATTTGTAAAAAATTTACCGGAAGCCCAACTTTTCGAAGATGTGCTAACTTGAAACTGCTAACTAGCACAAAAAGCGCGACAGGTTAACATGCTTTCACCCATAATGTCACATATGGCATACATATCATGAGGACACCCGCTCAAAATTACACCTATCATGTGTCCAAGCACCTTGTTATCACCCTGTGATCTACTGCTATGCGTCTGCTCCTGCCTTTTCCTGGGTCGACATGACTTGGGTGCACCATCATTGCCCACCCCCTCGTTGAGCATTTATGCTTAACCATAGTATTATTTAGGTAAAATAGTACTGCATAGAGAGAATGATATAACATAGAGCTATAGACTGTATAAGCAAAATGATAATATAGTGGCTATATAGATAGGATAGAGATAGAGAGAAAATTATCTGCTACTGCATCACCCGCCATGATCAAACAGAAAGCTCACAGCTTCCCCAATCATAGTGTAGGCTCCACCTGGATAAAAAACAAAACAATGGCCGTGGCCATTCACCTGTAGAGTATGTATCTCCAAGCCTTCCTTTGCATTCGTATGCCAATAGACACGCCACCCTAACAACTCTTCATAGCATGGAGCTTTGTCACCCTGCATCCATAAGTCTTCGTGTCCGCTATAAGCATACTTGCCATCACTTGAGAAACCTAAATCATAAGTAGTTATCCTATCATCCGCTATAGAACCCTCCATGGTATATTCCACTTCAAAAAAGCCTCACCACTAACACAGAAATACCTGTAAAGCAACCTCCAATAACACATGTATCCATAGCACCACATAAAATAGCAAAACCCTGCACTCTGCCTCCACTTGCTGCATAGCCAAGCAAACCTGATCCCTTTGCAAACTTGTATCCAAACCCTCTGTAAATGGCTCCAAGACCACCTTTTCATACTCAAGATCATGACCTGCTCGAGCTTCAACCTGTTCTTCAAAGACCTCATCACCTGCAAGGTTGGTGTCACCTTCCTCTCTGCATGGAACCACACCCTTATAGGCTGCACCTGTATTAGTTTCCATAGTCATCTGTCGGAGCTAACTCTCCACAGCTACACACAAACTCTAAAACCTCAAAGTACACCTCTACATGCTCACCAAGGCAAGGTTGCCCACCCCCTGCATAGACAAATCACTTCGACATACCTCTGTTTCTGCTTCTAGATTCTGCAAGTTATCCTCAGAAACCTGCTCTTCACTCAAACTAGATGCACAATCAAACCATACCTCTTCGTCCAATAGGGACTCACCATCACGAGACACAAGATAGAGCTGATCGAGTAGCAGATTCACACAAGGTGTAACACTATACTTCTCTTCGACCTTTAGCTGGCTGGCAGGCAACACGTATACATCTTTCTCCACTTTATCTACATGAAAAACATCATAAGTTTTGTACCTAGAGGACATGGACTCCGTCTCCCACATGCTATCTGTGTCCAAAGCATTGCTAGAGCTTTGAGAACTTTCAAACTCCTCTTCTGAGCTTGTCGATTCTTGCACCACTACTGCCAGCCTCGTTGCTGGCTCTAGAACTGACACCTCTTCTTTAAGATCTTTTACCACCTCGATCTCTTGAGGAAGCAAATTGGGTGGCACCCTGAACATACCTCTCTGCACCTTTTGAGACTTGGTTGGCACTTGTTCTAGCTCTTCTACCCTGGCATCAGCTTCACGTGCTTTGATCAAATGCATATCAAGAAAAGAAAGGGCTTTTACCTCTTGATGCTCATCAATCTGTTTGGGCCTAGGTCCACTAGCTACCGTGACTGTCGACTAGAGCAATTTTTCTTCCATCTTCTTCTTCATCTTTTGACTCTTTGCTCTGGCAACTCTGACAGCTTCATCATAAGTGCTTGGATCTTCATAGTCCGCTCTCTTCCAAGCAGCCACAAAATCCCCCCAATAAGCTTCAAATTGATCAACAAAAGCATCGAAATTTGCACTTACTTCTTGCTGCAAGGCTTTGAGCTTTGCATCTGCTTCCGAGGCCGACACCACCTTTCGATATCTTTGTAAGAATTTCTCGCAAAATCCGATCCAAGTCTGCTTGTGTGCATCTTCCAAACCATTGAACCAAACTTTTGCTTTACCTCGCAGCACCAAAGGTAGAGTCTGGAGCTTTGCTTCATCATCAGACATCTGCAATACTGCCAGCATAAACAGCTCAAAATCGGCACTCCACTCGTCAGCATCTTCATCTCCTTTGAACACTGGACGAAACTTCTGCTTCATCTTGATTCACAAACACTCGGTCAAGAAGCAATCAGTGGATCCTCAGTGGGGGCACCACAAGATGGAAAGAGGGAAGTCGAAAAACCACCAGCACACTTGGTGAATGCCTCTCTATAGCCCAGTGATCTCATAGCACCCCTATCCCCCAGTAAACACACACCTAGACTCCCTATCTGTGAATATTCAATATCCGAGCCCGATCCCGACCAACCCCGACTATGCACACCTCGTCGCAAAGCCTATCATGATGGCTTTCATCTACAACCCTTCAAAGCACCACAACTCCACTAACAACCATTTCAATAACCAACAACCCTCCAATCCCTATCAGATCTTTGTCATACACCCACTCACCCTCGAGCTCATAGATTTGCACACCATAGGGTTTTTTCGCACTTATGAGATATCCACGAACTTTACTACCCCTTGTAAATAGCATACTCACACACAAACCAATCACATGTACTACAAACTATAGGGATGCACTCAAATGCTATACACATAGAGGCCATCATAATTTTGATGCACTTGGCTTTAATTAATACAGTATACCGTGATGCTTTCAATAAAAAAAAGCCCTCTCATCTCTTGGATCTGGCTAATTCCGCTTGTTGATGGGACTTGCAATAGACATCCCTTGTCTTGCCTTATGGAACTCTGTAGCAGCTCCCTTGAGGATCTCAGCCCGCCATGCAGATGGCGCCCTCCTTCTTCTGTCGAGTCTCTCCAAAACAGTGCCACCTCTCTCCTCTGCAGCGCTTCCTTCAGGCCCCCTGGTTCGGCCTTCCAACCCGTTCCCTCATGCAGTCGGCAGCCCGCCCTCAATCACCCCTTCACCTGGTCGCCTTCTCCTCCTCGAGGGCGCTTCAAAACCTGTTGCAGTCGGCGGTCCACCACCTGTATGGTGTCACCTCCTCCCGTCTTCAATTGGCCGCCACCCCTGTGATATGGCCACCCCTCTGCAGCCCCTTACACACCTTTGCCTCTTGAAGCGGCTCTATAGCCCTCACGTCTGTAGCCAGCAACCCGGCCCCTCTGTCATCTTCGGCCCACTGCCGTCTCGTGCTCAGGCCCATCACACCACACTGCAGTGCCCCCTCCTCATGCCATCACTGGCGACCCTCCTTTGATGACGCTCCTTGTGAGCTCCCTGGTCTGGCCTCCCCCCCTTCTGTCAAACTCCTGGCATACACAGCGGCCTGGCCCCTCCCTGAGCGTAACCTCCTCCTCATGCAAGCCCCAAGTGGCGCCCTCTTCACCTCCCTATGGTGACACCTCTGGTGGCCCTACCTTACCTCCTCTGCAGTTGCTCGCATGCCAACCTCCAAGAGGCGTTTTTTCCCTACAGCGCCACCCTTCTCACTGCAACTCGTTTTTTTAGCATCATTGCCTTTAGAAAAATCCCGTTTTACTTTTTTTAAGGCTTGGGCAATGTTCCCACAGAAGGCACTCGACATTTGGCCATGTTGACTGCGACCCTTCATACCATACCACAAGGGTGCCGGTTCCTATACCAAGGCTTGATAGCCACAAAATCGCATAAAAACCGCTTCGAGGTGTCATACCTGCCAATAAAAGCGACAACCGTCACGAATGTCGACAACATCAAAGGGATATCCACTTGCTCGGGGATTCTGCTTTCGACTTGTCGGGATTGGAAAATCAATGCTTGACTTGCATAATGTCACATATGGCATACATATCATGAGGACACCTGCTCAAAATTACACCTATCATGTGTCCAACCACCTTGTTATCACTCTGTCTGCTGCTATGCGTCTGCTCCTGGCTATTTCCTAGGTCGACATGACTTGGGCGCACCACCATGTGCACTGCTTTCTCCTTGCCCTGAGCAACAGATTTTCCCTTGGGACAATCCTTTTTGTTAGAACCTCTTTTTAAACATTGAAAACATAATTTTTCTTTCTTGGCTTTATCAAATAAAGTCCTGAGGAGAGAGAGGACCCCTGAACCCCTTGGGTTTTTTAGAGGCATCCGAATTGGAAACTATAAATTTTCTTTTATTGTGCCCATATTGAGTGCGTGTATTACCATGTGTATTAGCAGGCACGTGACTATTATGTGTTTTCTTTTCATCTGGATCATCATGAATATATGCTTTCACTATGGCTTCCTCAAGTGTTTTAGGGTCTTGGGTCTTGACATACTTCTTAAGCTCGGGTGTCAGACCTCGTATGAATTCCGGTACTTGTTGAAAGGTATCTAAGCCTTCCAACTTGAGGATAACATCCCAATAGTGAGAGATATATTCAAGTAGTGATGGGTATTGGCACATGGAACATGTGTCCCAAGCCGTCCAATTCCAATCTGCCTCGTTTGTAGGCAAAAATTATTTGCTAAACATAGCTTCAAAAGCTGCCCAACTCTATGGTATGATGTTCTTCTCCTTGAGAGAAATCCACCATTTATAGGCCTTGCCTTCCAGAGTTAAGCTCGTTGCAGGGCTCTGACTGCGTTCCGAGTACGCTGTAAGGCGTGAATTCCATCCCACTTGCTGAGAAAGATATTCACTGCATCCTTATTGCGGTCTCGGTCTTCTCCCTTAAATATCGTTGGTTTGGTGTTTTTCAACAATTCATCCACCTCTTTTGTAGTGAGAGTATGCAACGTATCAGCATTTGGGCCTTGCCCTAGATTAGAAGTGCCTTGCCCTTGTGTAGAAACTTGCTCATGCATGTGCATGTCAGCAGGACTCTTGGATAGCTGTTGCATTAATTGAATTACTAATGTGGATCGTTTAGTAACATTTTCATTTAAAGCTTTAAAATTTTCATCCATGACTGTCATGCGTGTCTGAAGTGCACGAAATTCTTAAATATGGAGCAATTCGTAAGTATCATCACCTATTGTAGCGTCGCGGGTATTCTCCTTGAGAGGATCTAGTCGCGGGCCATCATTGGCAGGATCAGGCGTACTTTGCTCAAAATTGAATGTCATATTGATATCCGAATCCATGGTGACACATTGTGGTGCAAGGAGTAGTCAAAAAAAATACTTGATATTGAGAGCACTCGCAAAGTGTAATTAGCCTTGATAATTCTGTCAAAATCGATAGTATCCCGATGGAGAGTGATTCGAATTGTCCGCCGTATATGGAATTCCACAAGTTCTTGATAGCCGAATCAATTAGACTTGAAAGCGTTATTTGATTTTACCAAAAAATTGTACTTGAACTCCGTCAAAATGGTGTCTTGAAATCTCTGAGTTTCTACGTAATACATAGAGAATTTGGCTCGAAGTTTGTGCCGGCCTCATCAATGCTATGCCGCACCTCTCCGGCCTTGCCGAATCCGCACGTGGAGTAAGGAGGTGGGGTACCCTACTGTGGGTACCGCCCCTTATGTTTAAATTTTGTGTATGGCCACTAACCCCCAAGGGGGCTGGGTGCCCTTAAGTGGGAAAAAAAGACGTCCATAGTCGGCTATGGCCGCTCAAAGCAGCACGCAAATGAGCTCCATCAACGTGGAGCTCACTGTGTTGAGGTAGGAGCTCCGGCCCTATGACTTAAAGTCCTCCCCTGCCCGACGCATAGCCATAGAGCCCACAAGTGGCGGTTTTGGTACAAGTCCGCCTCGATGGCTCCTCCTTGCGAGGGGGTTGCCCACGGCGTGCTGGCCTTGTCGTCCTCCTCACAGGAGGGATGCTCCACGCCCCCTTGACCCCGACATGCACAAAAGCATGCACAATTGTGTGGCTCCCCTCCTCCACGGCCGTGCCTTTCCCAAAAAAGGAAGCTTGCTCTTGATACCAATGTAAGACAAGGGGAACTAGAACCTAGGAGTCCACCACCCAACCACCCACTATATAGCATAGCCCTTGACCCTTTGCCCTAGTTAGACTCTCTTTCCACACTACTTAGCCCGGCCCTGCCCTTGTCTAGTCCGGCCTTGCCGGTGTCTTGACACTATTCAACTCGTTGGAATACCCTCTCCATTTGACCTCATGTGTTGAACATACTTTCTTGTTTGTTTTTCCACCATAAAACTAAAATTATGAAAATGGGTAAATACCTTACTTTTCTCCTTCATGAACTACACCTACACCTTTCTTGTATCGTAATCAATGAAGATAACATAAAACATGTATCCACCCATAGATGCAATCTTTACAAGGCTCCACACATCAGAATGCACTATCTCTTAACACATTTTTTTTCTTACATGCTTGTCATGAGGAAATGGTTTTTTGGCTACTCTCCAAACTAACAAGGCTCACATATCTTATATATTTTAGCCATCTTAAACACCAGAAAAACTAAATTAAAAAGTATACTAAAAGAAATAAAAAGCTTCATTTCTTATGGGATACCTTTGCTTAGCCTACATGGGTAACATTTTGCATCAAAAACCGCAAATCAACAAGGCTACTCTCCAAACTAACAAGGCTCACATATCTTATATATTTTAGCCATCTTAAACACTAGAAAAACTAAATTAAAAAGTATACCTAAAAGAAATAAAAAGCTTCATTTCTTATGCGATACCTTTGCCTAGCCTACATGGGTAACATTTTGCATCAAAAACCACAAATCAATGGTACACTACCCACTCACTCCCAAGATCAATCATTCCAAGGAGAGATGGACCTCACCCCGAAAAAGAGGAAAAGAAAGGGGTTTTTTTTTTGGAGATCGTGGACATACTTAAAAGAAGTAAATTCATGAGATAAGGTAACACTGAGGAGAAACACTAATGAGAGTGTAAAAGATGAGGGAAATGTGGAACATGAAAAAACAAAAGACCAAGTCCACAACAATTCTTACGTAAAGAGTGAAAGGACTTTTGGCTTTTTAAATACTAGAGCCCTTTCATGTCCCTTCCCACTCGAAAGGACCTACCTTTGACTTTTCAATTGCCATGTCAAGCCTTTTCATTTCCCTTTGTGAATTGAGTTTTCTCTAAGGGTCTTCACTCCACTTGTTTTGAAAGAATTTTTATTTTTTTGAGATTGTGGAGACCTAATCACACGATCCTAATTTTTCATAGTTATAGATTTTGCAGATTTGTATGTCCACTATGCTTATGCCAAATGTCAATATCTAAAATTGTTATCACTAATACTACTTTTTGATGTTGTATTGATTGTACTTATGTTTTACTCTTTAAAAAAAGCAATGTAAATAGAACTTTTTTTAGCCTACTATTCTTAGGGTTTAATTGAAAAGCAATCACTTCTATTTTGGGTGCATGCATACAAGGATGAAGACAGAAAGAGAGTCCCAAAATTGCATCATTGCACGCACCACACTATTACCATATACGTGGTAGTGATATGTGTGACCTAATTTGCATTTTACATTATACGGCGTACGTATTATAAGCTTTATTCGGGTGTATTAAACGACACCTATATTTTTTTGGCCATATTATACGGTGCCACATCAACAAAAACACAGTATCGTATAATTTCTTACAACTTCAATCGACATATAGTCATTTATATACCGTGAAAACGGGTTGTTTTCCTCACACTGCAGACAATTTAGGTAGATTAAATAATAATCTCTTTCTTTGTGTAGAGGTATTCTCACACCTAGAAGAGATTTAGATACGTAGTGAATTTTGATTGCTTGCTATGTGTGGAGTTACACTCACACTTGGAGGTAATTCAGGTAGGATTTTTCAAGATATCTTGCTTTGTGTTTTGATCATCTGAGCATATACACATGTTTAACACTTCAATCTAAGCCTCTGAGTCAAGTTTCACTAAATTTGAGCAAGATTTACCAAGTCACACTCAAGTTCTCGACAATCAGTACAGATTTCAATGTTTCTCAAGGTTTTGGTTTGTTTTGCTATCCAAATTCTATGAGCCTTTAAAAAAGATGTTTGAAATCATGTATAGAGTCTCTGGTATCAACCTTGGTCAATTTTGAGCTGAAAGTAAATAATCGTGATTATTTACATTTAGCCTGAAATGAACACTTTTTGTAATTTTTCCAATAGACAGTCATTTTATGGCCTGTTTTAAGCCTCTGAGTCAAGTCAAGACTTAATTTGGCCTAATATCTCAAGAAAAAGTAAATAATCTGATCTTTTGCAAGCTCTTGAAAATTTACCTCAATTGCATCCTTAAGCTTACCCACTAGTTCATATAACTTTTAGAGCATAATCTACAGCCAGATTCAATGGTTCATAGTCTTTTGGTGCTGTTTTAAGCCATAGACCTGAATTTTTGCAACTTCACATAAAAAACTCACAATTGATTCTTTTAGAGTGAGCAATGTTTTGAGATCCCACCTCAGATTCTACTTACCCTACTCCTAGGTTCTACTTCAATTGGGTTGTGGGAAAGGTGTCCACAAACACTTGTTTTCTTGTTTTTTATGGTTTTCTGAGCATTGATCTTAAGACTAATTGCCTGGTCCATCGATCATTCTCAAAATCTTAACCTAATCCTACAATCCTACAAGGTACTTAGCAAGTACAATCTACTTCCAAGCTACATCTACACAATAAAAGACGACACTCTTAAGCTATGCGGTTTTGAAGAGAAAGTTTAAAACTAGGTGATCCTAGAGGAAGTTAAGGACAACTACACAAGATGCTCTTGTTCTCCCTAGTTTAGGTCTATTTGTCTCCGGCAGCGGCGCCAAATGTGGGATGGGCTTCGTAACCTCACTCCTATCTTATTGCAGACATAGCGGGAACCATGGATATAATTGTCAATCCATGGGATGAAGCTGACTTGACTAGTTCATAGAGGCTACAAGAGGTTGTCAATCTCTTACAAAACAACAGACAACTCGCATCTAACACAAGCTACACTCAAATGACCAAAGTCACCAAAAGCTAGTCGCTATTGGCAAACAAAACATGACGTACAACATCAAATGACATCCAAATGTTACGAAACTTCTAGGACATGTATATAAGATCTAAGCACACATGCTCATGGTTTCAAATCTCACTTTAGGTCAATTAAAAAATCACGATTATTAATAGCAGTGAGTTTTTGACCTAGTCGTGTTTGACCCCAAATACATCTAAATGCTTAGCAATGATGCCCAATACCCCACCTATGCTTACTTTGTGATTTCCTAGCTGAAATTCCTACTTATGATGAAATTAGGCCGGGGGTCGCTCGGTGATGCCAAAAGCTACAGTTTACCATGAAACGTTTACGTCAATGCGTAGAGCTCTTACCTGCGGTTGCAACGCAATAGATGACACTGCAATGTGACAACCGAGAAGGGAGTAGGAAGCGCAACAAGGAGAGAAGTGAGCACCGTTCAATCTATATCTCTGCAATCTTACTGGTCTGGCATCTAGTTTTAGTGGTATGCTAACACACTTTTGGATCTACTCCCTTCAGACCACTATGCTCCCAAGAAAATACATCTGTATACTTCTAGAATAGTGTCTTGACTTTTTTCTTGATTTTTGGCTTCATATGTTTATTGATTTTAATAATTCTGGGTTCCTCTTTTGAACCAACATTCCATTCTTCTAAATTTTGATTGGCTGGAAGCAACCAATTTGTCCCACCTCCCTTTCTCTTAGCCAATGATTCAGCTTCCTTATATGTCTGAATACCCACAAAATAATCATTAAATGGGTTATCGACCTCCAGGAGGTTATTCTGAAGATCTTGTTGTAGTGCTATTGGAGTTTATTCATTCACCTCTGAATGTTCCATTGAACTGGTCTCTGCCCTTTTGTTAAGCTTTTGAGGTACAGATTGTTCTAGTTCCCAACCATATATCTGGACTGGTCTCTATCCTACGTTTACTTCAATGACTAATAGAGGTATTGTTGTTTCTATTGTTCAATGTATTATTTTTCCATTAGTACTACCACGATGAGGTCTGGTCTCTATTAAAGCAAAGATATTCATGGAGGCTAACATCCTCTCAATCTTCTTTGTACCATACTTCTTACAGAGTTCTTTTGGTCTTAATGCTTTCCTCCATGATCTGGTGTTATCTATCTTGATCTGGATTCTCCTACTAGAGCCTTGAATAGTCAATGTCATGTTTGCATAATCATGTATAGCACCAATAGGTTTGAGCCATGGTTTTCCTAAGAGAATTCCATAGGCCCCTTGCACATCCAACACTAAGAAAGTGGTTTTAAATTTCTCTTTTCCACCCTTATCTGCATGTTTTCAATGAGTCCAATTGCTTGGACTACCGTATGATCTTCCATTCTTATTCTAAACGGAGTTGGCATCTCGATTATTCCTAGCTTTTGTCAAAGATGCTCACCAGAATATTCACTCCCGCTACTCCATCCAAAATAACACCAGATAATGGTCCCCATTGTTTCCTAATCTTATAGTCTATTTGGATTACTAGAACCTTATCATCTCTAATGGCCACCAAATCCAATGTGCTTGCCTCTTCTTCAGCTTTTCTCTTTTGTCTGATAAATTTATCCACCTCAGGCAATGTGTATCGAATGTCATCAAACTCTACAGTTAATTTCTAAATCCGATCACATTTCTTAACACATATCTCATCTTGCTCATTGCCCAAACTTCCGCTGTCCAAACTAGAAGACTTCTCCCTGTGAGAATCTTCACAATTCCATTCTACTAGTTTGCTTGTAGTTGTTGCCTGGCTCTGTGATGAACCACCCGATTCTTCCCCAGGCCAGTATGTCCAGCCTTGACCAAGACTATTTTGACTTGCCTTGATTCTTGTCTCAAGTTTTGTTCTACAGAAATCATAGACTCATCTAGTCCATCTGTTGCTTCAGACTAAGGTGGTATTTTGTGAATGGTCCGAGCGTCTGAACTTTCTGGTTGTTTTGAAAACTTCTTTGATAGATGTTTAGTGATTTTTGTTGCAAGATCCCTTTGTTCTTGCCATTCATCTACTAATTTTTCTTTACCCTTAGCCTTCCACAATTTCCTCTACTACTCCCACTTTCTGGCCTCTGCAGTTTGACTATCTTCTTCAGTAGGAATTTCTTCAATCACTACCCCTTTGCTCCTTGTGACTACTCTTATGGGTACTCACTCTCGTGGTTTTTGGCCAACTACCTCTGGCTTCGATAAATTTGCATACTAAGCTACAGAGTGGCCATACTTTCCACAAGTATAGGAGTTCATGTTTCTCTTAGAAAAATCTCCCCTGCCCCTTCCCATTCCATTTCGATAGCATCCCTGTCCCCTCTAGTGCTTGTAGTAGTGACTTCATTTTCACTAGCCCCACTAGCTCCATCTTCCTTGAGCACTTCTGGATTTGTGAGGGCAATTATTAAGAGTTCCTTTCCCTTTTTGAAGTGATGAATCCAAATTTCACAATTGTTCCAGACAACATGACCAAAGGCCTTGCAATATGTGCATTGGGAACACTCATCTGACATGTGGTCCTTTGACCTACATTTAGAACACCTTATTTCTCTTTTTCTTATTGAGGTTCTTGTTTTGGCTATCTCAACAATTTTCTTAGACATTTCTTCAATTTTCATGGTCCAAGCCCCTTTCTTAGCTTGACTCTTGTCCTCTGGTTCACTTTTAAAAGAACTGGAGCTGGATCTAGATTCTGAACTTTCTTCAACAAATGAATCATTGTCACTGAACTGCCTTCTTCTATGGCCTTTTTCATTTGCACTTGTTGCTTCAACTTTAGTGCTCTCTGTACCAAGTCATTGAATTTTCTTGCTGGTGCTAGTACTTCTTGCTCTTGCAACTTCCTACTCTTAAAGCCATCAAAAAACCAAGCTCTCATCATTTTCTCTGAGGGAGGTTCTTGTAGTTAACTAGTCAATTCTTTTATCTTTTCTACATAACTTTTGATTGACAACTTTTCTTGCTTGATCTTATCAGCTCACACAAATATCTTCATCTCCCCTATTGTCTAAGTATTCCAATTTTAAGGATTTAGTGAGCTTGTAATACGATCTAAGTTGGCAGGTTGGGTGATGGTAATACTAATTCCTAGCTACGTACTTCAGTGTTTGAGGAAAAAATTTCCCCCATTCATCCTCATCCATGTCCTTCAGCTCAGCATACTATTCAAAGGCTTGTATGTGATTATCAAGATCATCCTTCTTTCCCCCTTTGAATATAGGAAATAAAAATTTTAGATCCATAGAATGTTCCTTGGTCTTGTTGATTATGGCTTTACATACTGGTTTCTTCTTGTGTGTCTTCTTCTTGTCGTAATGATTAGTGTCAGCCTCACAGTCCTCGGTTTCCATCTCTATCACTGTCTCTTCTATTGTTTTATTGGTTCCCTTGTGTAGTGAGTGATGCATTTTTCAACTCCTATCACTTCCATCGGTCTGATTTTGACTTTTGGATCCTAAAGTCATGTCCTATCTAATAGCCCTTTGAACTCTCAGACACCTGGAATGACTGGAATGCTATGAATCCCTTGATTCTTTAGCAATATCCCCTCCTGGAGAGACCTCACGTTCACTCCCGGGTTAGAGATTAGTTTCAGATCCTACTTGAGTTTCCTCGAGCTTGGACTAACCCTCTCTTGGTTTTCCATAAAGAGAGTTGCTATTTGACGACCTCTTAGTGCTCGTTCTAGGTGGCATTGTGGACATACAATAGCTCTAATACCAGTTGGGAGATAGTTCACCTACCTCAAAGCTACTGTTAGAAGCTGGACACACCCCACGGCATCTAACTACTCGGCGGACTATTATTTTTGTAATTATTCATTCATTGAGGAAAACCCGATTTTTCACCTTGTAAATATTGGGACTTACAGAAGTTTCCAGATTGTATTCCAGTTTTGATAGTTAGATTGAATAGATGGTTGATTTTGGAACTTTAGGGTTTGAGAAGTTGTAAGGTATATATACCACTTTTTGACCTTAATGAAGGGCCTTTTGTCATTTTTAAAAAAGAAGTTTGAAGTCTATGAGTGAGCGTACTGTGTATGAGAGAGAGAGAGAGTGAGCTTCGTCTTGACGCTACGTGTGCTACGGTGGTCGGAATCGAGTGCGGAGAAGTGCAGTGTGTTGCCCCTGACTAGAACTACGCGCCGATACCAACATTGCGCGCGTACGGTCCAGCTTTGGGAGCTCCTTCTACGAGCTTCATCGGTTGTTTGGGTGAGCATACGTTATCTGATTTCCCATTGCAGCATATCCACGCGTTCACATTGAGTAGAACTACACATTAGGCACTTCAGATTTCGAAAACAAAGACCTGCAGATTTCGGCCAGACATCCTACGTGTTTCTACACCGGGTGTTTTAGGTCGTGATTTTGGTTCATAGACCTTCGGGAGAGTGGCCTATAGGTATTAGTAGGGTCTCCTTCAAGTTCTATGGTGTCTCGAAAGTGTTTGATGGGTGTTCGGCTCTAGCAAGCATTGTAGGAAGTTTCCTCTTTTGTACTCTTGAAGGCTTTGACTTAGACAATTGGTAGAGACCTCTGTAGGAATTAGTTAGGAGTCGGTCGAGTGTAGATTGACACCTTATGCTTGCTTCCACGCGCCTGCAGGTTAAGCTTCGTCCTTAGCTGACATTACTTGTTAGGTGAATTCTCGTTGTGCTGACGTCCGTCGCGGCATACCCGTCCAACATTGGCGCCGCTGTCGGGGACGAAAACCTTAGGTAGGTGACTGAGACTAATCCTTGAGGATTGGGATTTTTGGCGTGCCAAGAGTCTTGCTTTACATTTAGATAGGATCAGAGGGTGGAGGACTCTCTAGGTCTTAGAGGGAGTCTAGGAAGCGTGTGTCTGGCGTAGATCCTTCGACTTAGGTAGACGAGGTTGACTTAGGTAGTTTTAGGTAGTAGTCGATTCCTAGAGTAGGAGTTGGAGTGGTAGAAGCAGTGAGAGGTGAGCTTGAGAGTCAGGAGAGGCCAAAAAGCAACCAAAAACACCATTATCACCATTTCTTCATGATAGGTAGGAGTAGAGTAAGTAGGACATCATGATTCAGATCTAGAGCATTTCATGCATGTACACTTGCTTGGTAGAATCATTACAAGATTGTAAAAGATGCAAAAAGACGCAAAATTGTGGTTGAAAGCCTAATTGAAGTCCAAAAGTTACTGTGAGTGTTTCTGATATATCTACAGAGCATCAGGAGCATTTCTATCAGAAAAAAACCTTATATTTAAGCCAGGAGACATCCTACGCATAGGATGTCTACTACAGGCCAATCTGGGAGGAATTTTGGGATTTTGAGTTGACCAGTGTGTTCAGAAGGTAGGGTTTATCCTAATTTCAACTGGAAAGGGGAAATTTGGCCATATCTTGACAGGATAACGCCAAATAGACTGAAATTGCTAGACATCCTACCCAAATAGTGCCAAAACATTAACTTGAGACCAAAACCATAAGATGGCTGCATGAGTGTGTCTTGCATGATATATTGAGTGACTGAAAGGGGTTTCACCTCATTTGGGTAAGAAAGCTGGGTTCAAAGTGGACTTTAGCACTTTCGACTGAAAAAGCAAAAAAAGCTGAAGTTTGGGACTTTTGACATCCAAATCAAAATCTAAGCATACCACTGGAATACTGAAATCAAGGGTAAGCTGTGGGACAAATCTGGGGTCAAACAGGCCAAAAAGACATCCTACGCGTAGGATGTCTTCTGAGTGATTTGGGACTCCAAACTGAATTCTGAGTATACCAAAGTGATCAGCAACTCAAGGGGAGCTTAAGACTTTAGTTTAAAGCCATTCTGAACAAAAAGACATCCTACGCGTAGGATGTCTAATACAAGAAAATGAAGCCAGACTTTGACTTTGGGCATTGCAAGGTGTTATATAGCCTAAAGCAAGCCTGCTAGTCAATTTTGGTCCAATTTGGAGTTGATTAGACTGATCAATACCATCAACAGGCCGTCGGAACAGATTTCTGACTCATTGACAAGCTAATAGGTGTCTAAATCAAAAAGTAAAAGCAGCTGTAAGCTCAGCACAACAAAGGGAAACAACAGTGCAAAATCCCAGTCAAAACACAGCAGGAGACATCCTACGCGTAGGATGTCTATTAGGGCATACTGTAGAGAAAATTTGATATGGCCTAGACAGCGAGGTTCCATTTGGCTTAAGGGTTCCAGAATATCTTTCAGAAGTGAATTTGGACCTTGTTTGCCCATTTGACAAAGCAAAGACTGAATTTAGACTTTTTCGCGTAAATTGGCCAACATCAGAGGGAAGTATTGTTCCAAATTAGTAAACCTAATCCGGAACATCAGCAGTGTATAAAATACAGTAGTGGTTGAGATTAACTCTCCAGTTATACCAATCATTACTAAGATAACCTCTAGCAGATAAATGCTTTGATTCAATTGGGCAAGAAGTTGTGCAAAAACTGACCCATTTCCAGGTGAGTGGTTGAATTTGTGATAAATTGCATTGATAAGTCTGATGAGTTTAAGATCAGGAAGATACATTGTTAGAGACCAGAAGGTGGCAGGTGACCAAGGTAGCTTAGTGTCCACCGAAGAGAGTGTAACTCAGGCAACAGAGCAAGAAGTTGTGCAGAAACTGACCCATTGCCAGGTGAGTGGTTGAATTTGTGATAAATTGCATTGATAAGTTTGATGAATTTAAGATAAGGAAGATACATTGTTAGAGACCAAAAGGTGGCAGTTGACCAAGGTAGCTTAGTGTCCACCGAAGAGAGTGTAACTCAGGCAAGGCTAGATCCGCTAGCACCGATTATTGAGGAAGGTAGTGATACTGACACTTCATCAGACAAATCTTTCTTCATGATGGGTAGTCAACAGCCAGGAGGTTTCACCTAAGATGGACCTATGCGAGGAGGAATCACCTCCCAAAATCCTTTGAATGATTCCAGGGTCACGGTGATCTTCTTAGAGGGAACAAACTCAAGAGGAGTCCTAGTCTATTCTGACTATCGAGGCCGCAAGTGCATTTGTATCGAAGAGAGGCCAGCACAAAGATTGGAGATAATCCGATTGTATGATGATGGAGATAGATTCTGAGACGAAAACGGGAACCACTATTTAATAGTTAGCAACCCTGAAGATTACAACAGATATGGAGACAATGTGGCCAAAGCTAAAATGGTTTTAGAAACTCAAGAACCGCCACCAAACATTGATCGGCCTAGAGCTATTTTTATGTATGATAAGAAAACAACCAGGATTCCAACTTATAATGAGAATGTGGGAATCTACAAACATGAGAGTGAGGGTATTGTCTCTTACTTTCGCAGCAAAGAACCATATGTAAACGAACTAAGCAAAGACAAGGTTCTTTGCTTCTTCTCTTATGAAACTGCTACGGGAAAGGGCATAGTTTTCGTTGATAGATACGGGCGAGAATACCAACGTATTCTCCCAGAGGAAGTAGAAAGAGCAACAGGTCCAGGAGCATCAGCATATGCCCCTGAGGAAATGCCGAGAGCCGTCCACACCCCAAGCAAGTCAACAAATCCATTTTCAGATGAGTATGACACTACCTCACATTCCACCAAACCGCAAGCATTCAACAACCAAGACCAACCAGCAAACCAGCCATCATTGCAGGCATGGCTTTGACAGAGTGCAACAATGGAACCAGACCGAAACCAAGATGGTTATCAAGCCGCACAAGGGCTCAGTGATTTGCAAGAACCACCACACTATTCAAGGTATCAAGCAGAGAGTAAGCCAAAGACACAAGGGTCGACCGAGCCTGGAGGACCACCCATGGAACGAGTTCGAAGAGATGAACCACCTCCAGCGAGAACCGTTAGAAATTATGGCTTAGGAACACCGTTGGGAGAGGAACCAGCCTATTACAGAAGGCATGAGGAGGTGTATCGACTTGGACGGGGTGATCCAATGATGAGGTTTGTAGACCATCGCAGAATTAGACCTTCTCAAGTGCAAAAATGGGTAAACAAGAAATACACAGGAAATAGAGACCCAAGAGATCATGTAGCAGCCTTTGTGCGTGTAATTAGAGCCAAAGATGTGTTAGATTTTCCTACCCAATTTGCAGGGTTTGGACTAACCCTAGAGGATGATGCTGCAACTTGGTTTGACTCTGTGGAGCATAGAGACTTTGAGTCGATGAAGGAAGTGTTTGACGAGTTTATTGACGAATTCTCTCAAAGGGGAATAGCTCATAATACCGTCTCACAAATCCATAAATTCAAACAAAAAGATGGAGAATCTGTACGAAAGGCATCCCTAAGACTAAAAAGATATGTTAAGTTCTGTCCTGTTGAAGAACTGCCAACTCAGTCCAGGCTTATGCTGATATTCATCCAAGGACTAAGGAATGCAGATCTCCAGAAAGACTTACATATGAAGAGGAGCACGACGTTGAATGAGTTGACCAAGGAGGCTCTGTACCTTGTCGACAATTGTGCGGTCTACAAAGAAGGGGAGTTCAAGGACCTTGATGACGATTCATCTTCACAGCAAAGTGGGAGCAAGTCTTCCAAGACAACACTGAAAGGAGAAATAGCGGTAAACCAAGAGCAGCTCGTAGATGAAGTGCTAAAAAAGATCAACTTGTACGCCAACCCCAGGCTAAACAGCCCAAGTGGTGTGTTATTGAACAAAAATGGACAAACCATGGGACCGAGGAATGTTATTATAACAAGGGATATGTGAGAGAGAGACCTTACGCTCCCCAAGCTCTAGTAGCTTCCCCTCAAGTACCACCGATGCCCAGATATCAAGCAGGAAACTTACCAGGACCTGTAGGTGTAGAAAGACCACAAACGGTGTTGGGGCAACAACCACCCCTACGAGGTTTACGACCAGTTGGTATAAGATACACACCAACGGTAACTGAATCAGAAGAAAAGTCTTTGGTGCCTATGCATGCATATTATGAAGATCCCAATGGATATGCGGAAAATCCTGTCTACTATCCACCGGAAGAACCCTCGACACCAGAACCATGGAGCATGATAGGGAATCAAGGACTGCCAACTGCTGCACAGGCCGTAGGAGAAGGAAGATATAGCTTAGATGAACGAACATTGTTGTTCATAGCCAATGGAGGCATGGGCAAACAGAGACAAGCTTACCAGCAAAGAGAGGCTCAAGGAGCACCTCAACAACCCAAGGGACCCTATTACAAGTGTGGCGGAGACCATTGGCTGAGAGACTATCCTCATGATGAAATCATTAGAGTCAATGCATATTGCCCAGAATGTGGAATTACTCATTTGATTCCCGATTGCCCTAAAAACCCGAGCAAAGGAGAAAAAACCACCTTGAACCTGTTTGAAACAGTACCTTCCAGTGGAGGATCTGAAAATGAAACAATCATACCTATTCAGGCGGTAACACGAGCCCAAGCCCAAACAAGGACGAATGAATCCATAGTAGAAGAACCAAAAACCGATGCCCAAAGTTCAGAAATGAAAAATCAGAGAAGCACCTGGAAAGCTAGAAAGGCGCGCAGGAAAGCCAAGAAAGAACGAGAGCAATCAGCCCTATCCGATGAGTTGAAACATACAAAGAACAGATTGGAGCGGTTAGAGGATCTAGCTAGCTTAAGCTCACACACCATAGCAGCCATAGCATCCAAGGAAATAGAAGAGCCCAAAAGTGCAGGATCAAGAGGATCTGTACTGGCAGACAAGGTAAACGAGCAGTTGGATGCTCTTCTAAAAGCTTATGAAGCTCGACTTAAAAAGAACCAAACCCAGGAGCAAAGGTGGATGACTTATCCATATACAAGAAATAGAAAAACAAAGGTTGGATATGTGTAAAAAGATGATCAAGACGGCTCAATCATTGATGGAAGACCCGTTGGGTAAACCGGCAAATTGTCATGACGCACCAGCTCCAACCCCGATCCAACCAACATTAGAGAAACATGAAGAAACAAAGGAAAGAGTCACTAATGATTATGAGTGCAGAGGAGAGCATATCATAGTGCCAAATACCACCGATGGGGCCAGTGACGGGGTCCATCCTAAAATATTGGCAGAAATGGGTAAGGACGGTAACGGTTTAGATGATCTGTGGAAGCAAATCCGAGAGGCCAACGAGGCTAATAGGATGAGTAACCACATGAATAGCACGAGAGAAGAAAAGAACGTGATCTTACCTCCTATTGAAGAATTTGAGGCAAGATCACAAATGAACTTTGAGATACATTCACAAGGGGGAGACCAAGATCTATTAGTTCGGGGCACAGCCAACCAGACTCTTTGAGAACTTTACCCTCTTACCTGGGAGAATATGAAGCTAAGTTGAAAGTGAGAGCAATCCCATCTCAAAGACTTTCTTCTAACAAGGTGATGGATTCGCAAGGATTGATTGAGTTGTTATCCACCCCGGTGGCATGCACAATCATGTTAGCAGAACTCCTAAGGTTAAGACCAAACATGTGGACCACAATAGAAAAATACCTAGAAAAATTTGGAGTAAAAGACCCCACCTTGAAGCTCCAAGAATGAATCAGGGAGTTGGACAGACCTAACCTAAACACTAGGCCGGTACCATTGAATAAGGTTGGAGAATATTACGAGGGAGAAGACGGAAACACGACGCTACCGGTAGAATTCCAAGGAGTAGTTTCCAAAGCTATTCTTGACAATGGAGCGGAAGTTTTTATCGCCACCAAGGAAATCTGGAGAAAATGGAGAAAACCAGCTTTGAGGGCTACCATAATGAAGCTGCAGTTGGCAGAAGGGTTCATGGAGAAGCCTCTAGGACTCTTAGAAAAAGTAATTGTCACTTCATGCGGAATCGAGTATGAGCATACATTTGCAATAGTCGATTTTGACAAAAAGAACAATTATGAGATAATCTTGGAATGACCATTCATGCGACAACAGAAGATGGTCCAAGATTGGGGTTATGACCACATATACCTCAGACATGGCGAGACAACAACTAAAATACACCTGAAAGACCATAGTTACAAAGATGTAAACCAAACACCAGTGGAAGAGTTTGATTCGGCTACAGTAGCAGGATCGGAACTACCAGCATGGTTAGGGCAACCAAAAGAGCTATGAATGTGCGGAGCTTCACATTGTGGAAGTTTAAGAAAAGAGGAATGCGTCTTAGAAAGAGAAATTGAGGACAAGCAGTATATTCCGGAACCTTTCCCTGAAGATACCTTGGAATCTCTAGAATGGGAACACATACTGGCAACATTGGATGTCTGTACCATTACTGACAGTCCAACAACAAAATTTTGCGATAAGGATGGCTATGATGTGCTACCCTATTACATGGTAAGCATTGTACCAGAAAAAGAGACGGTAGAACCTCCAGAACAAGAAGAGTTTTACAATTCCTCTGAACATTTAGAAGTAAATGATGATGCAGATAATGAGTGTTCAGACACCTCAAGTGAGCATGGAAATGAAGCCAAGAATATCAAGTTTTATGATTTTGCTAATCAACACCCTAGACGCCAAGAACGTTATAGGAGGAAAAGAGCAGGAAACAAAGTAAAAGAGAACCTGATGCCCAGGATAAAAGGTAAAACTCACTATTTGATGCTTGTAAAAGCTGAGGATTGTGTAAAAAATCAAATATCATGAAAATTCTCAGAAAATCGAAAAGAAAGAACGCGAGAAGAAATAAAACAGGTAAGAAAAGCTAAAACCAAAACAAAATCACAAAAATCTGAAAAATCAAAAAAAGAAACAACAAAAGACCAAGAGTGGACCAAACTGGAGCGTAAACAGAAATATCAAGAACTGAAACGGTCTTTGAGAGAGATATGGACTACTGAAAAAGATAGTGATGGAAAAAGGGAGTCAGAAAAGGGCAACAACACTATCGAAAATTTACTATCCAAGATAGAAAAATCATTATGACACCACCAATCAGGGAGAGAACCAACCAAGAATCTTACGATGGGCCTAGAAATGCAAAAAAGATAGACCTCGCGGAACTAGGTGAAAAGCCTCAGCCGGTCTATATAGCTAACGATTTAGAGCCTCAGGAGGAAGCACAGCTAACACAACTTCTCACGAAGTATAAAGATGTGTTCGCTTGGTCCTATAAAGACCTTAAAGGAGTTGATCCATTGATATGCCAACATACAACTCCTTTGAAATCGGATGCAAAACCTAGCAAACAACATCCTTATACATATAATGACACATTTGCTAAATGAATCAAGGAAGAGATTGATAAACTGATGGAAGCGGAATTCATCTATGAGTTGAACATACAAATTGGGTGTCACCCATTGTGGTAGTTCCCAAAAAGAATGGAAAACTGTGGGTGTGTGTAAACCTCAAGAAGGTGAATGCAGCAACCATAAGGGATAATTATCCCTTGCCAATCACAGAACATGTACTGGAGCGAGTCGCCGGGAAACGGGCTTATTCCTTTCTAGATGGGTTTTCAGGATACAACCAACTGGCAATAGCAAGGGAGGATCAACACAAAACAGGGTTTGCCACAGAATGGGGGATTTATGCATATCGAGTTATGCCATTTGGCTTAACAAATGCACCAGCCACTTTCCAGAGGTTAATGACTCACGCTTTCAAGGAATACCTAAGAATATTCTTAGAAATTTACATGGATGACCTGTGTGTACACTCTCTTCTGCGAGAGGAACATATTGACCATTTGCAAAAGGTCTTTGAAAAGTGCAGAACATATCGAATTTGTCTAAACCCGGAAAAGTGTGTATTTATGGTTAAGCAAGGACGAATCTTAGGACACATTGTCTCACAAAACGGCATAACCACAGACCTAGACAAAGTCAAAGTCATTGTAGACCTGCCCAGGCCTAATAATGCGAAACAAGTGCAATCCTTCATGGGACACTACGGATATTATCGAAGATTCATATACATGTATGCGGTTATTGCACAACCTCTGTATTGGTTGCTAGTCAATTTCAAGTGGACTGAGGAGTGTGAGACCTCATTCCAAAAGTTGAAGGAAAACCTTATATCAGCACCTGTACTAAAGGCACCATATTGGAAAAAGAAATTCCATGTGCACATTGATGCTTCAGCATATGCCATTGGAAGTATTCTAGCTCAACCTGGAGATGGAACAATGGATTTTCCGGTTTGCTATGCGAACCGACAGTTAAACAGTGCAGAAAAGAACTACACAACCACCGAGAGGGAAGGATTAGGAATGATTTATGTTGTAAAGAAATTTCGGCATTATCTACTTGCAAACAAATTTGTGTTCTTTACAGATCATCAAGCTCTTTTGTACCTGGTAAATAAACCTTGCAATACAGGGAGAATCGTACGCTGGTTTATTACATTGCTAGAATTTGACTTCACAGTGGTGGTCAAAAAGGGTAAAACCCATCTGCAAGCAGATCATCTTTCAAGAATACACAACGGGGAAGCTCCAGAAGGGGTAGATGATGACATACCAGATGCTTATCTTTTCAACATTGAAATGATACCCAAATGGTCTCAGGAAATAGTTAGCATTCTCTCCTTCGGACATGGGTTTGATAATACAGAGTGCAGATCCAAACAGCAAACAATTCGACAAACAAAAAACTTCCAGTTGATAGCAGGACGGCTGTATCATCTTGAATCTGACCTAATCCTATGATTATGTATAAATTCGGAAGAATTCGAGTGCTACCTTGAAGAGGCACATGTCCAGGGATGTGCTTTTCACTGTTCAACAGTGAAAACACACCAGAGATTGAAACAGTTAGGGGTTTATTGGCCAACTATGTATACGGATACAAATTCTTATGTTACCAATTGTATAGTATGTAGTGCCAAACGACCAGTGGATCACGCAACTTTGTTTCAGGTGAACATAGCACGTGCATGGAGTCAATATATCATTGACTTCTTAACCACTAGGATGTTCCCTGAGAACATTACAAGAGCACGGGAAAAAGCTATAGAGCGGGAAGCTCGTGACTTTCAGTTAATTGGGAATCAACTCTATAAGCGGGAAAAGGACAATCAACTTAGAATCTATGCAAGTGAAAGTGAATATCTACTGATTCTAGAACATGCACATAGCGGAATAAGTGGAGGCCATTTTTCGGGCGATAAGACGGCAAAAATTGTCTTAACCGCAGGAATTTGGTGGCCTACATTGCACATGGATGCCGACGAGTTTGTAAAGCGTTGTGATGCGTGTCAACGCACCAAGGTACTAATAAAACAAGATGAGATTCCATTAAGGCCAATGATGGGGGCAAGGGCATTTGCAAAATGGGGCATTGATTTTGTGGGACCTATATCACCCCCTGCATATCGCACCCATACCCAATATATCATTGTGGCACGGACTATCTCACAAAACAGGTCAAAGCCAAAGCAACACAAAAAGCTGATGCACGCACCACGGCACAATTTTTGTATGAGAATGTTTTTGTACGTTATGGGTTACCAATAGAAATTGTCAGTGACCGTGGAACACACTTTCTCAATGAAGTCATTGAATATCTACTAGAGGAATTCATGATCATACATAGGAAATCAGCACCATACCATCCACAGGCCAATGGGCAAGCTGAGGCCACAAATAAAACACTATGCATGGTTCTCACTAAAATAGTGTCAGAATCAAGAACAGATTGGGATCAGCAACTACACTCAACACTATGGGCATACAGGGTAGCTTACAAAACATCAATAGGAACAACACCATACAACATGGTGTTTGGCCTAAATGCTATACTACCCATAGAGTTTTTAATCCCAACTCTACGAGTAGCAACAAGCTTGGAATGGACAGGGCATGAACTCTCTTCAAGGATTAATGATCTTGAAAAGCTAGATGAACTACGCTTACGATCTGTCGCTTCAATCTATGCTAAAAAGAGAAGACAAAAGGAATTTTTTGATAAACATGTGCGTACCAAAGAGTTCAAAACAGGTGATTACGTACTTGTTTATACCTTGAAACAACATGCCAAGAAACTGAAAAAGCGAGGGATGGGACCATTTGTGATTCATGATCTATCACAAAGTGGAGCTGTCGAGCTTGCTACACTAGCAGGTGAAGAAATGCCAAACTGGATTAGTGGGTGTCGACTGAGAAGATATCATCTACCACTCACACAGGAGATGCTCCAACAAATTCATCAAGGAAAGCAAAGACTGAAGGAAAAAGAGAGAGTACGGGAGGAAGCTCAAGCTGAAGCACAAGAACGCATTGCAAAAAGACGGCTTCTGCGACAACAACAACAAAGTAAACCACCATTGAAAATCAATGCCATTCGACTGATGAAGTTGGAGGAGGAAACAGTGGAGCCAATAATTACAGTCAAAGTGGGCAACAATCAAGTTGAATCAACAGCTTTGCTTGATTCGGGTGCTCAAGAAAATTTGATCTCTTACAGATTATACCAACAGCTCAAAGTCACAGATCAACTTCATCCTACTCCCCAAGTGCTGAAAAGTAGCACATCACACCCATTGAAAACATTAGGATGGACTATATTGCATGTACAGATACATCAATATATTTACCCACACAAGTTCTATGTGGTGACAGATGAAAGCACACAACACACAATGATGCTAGGGCAACCTTGGCAAAAACCATACAATGTGCAGATAGATTGGAAAGCAAAGGCGGTCAAAATTCAGCACGAACATGAACAACAGGTGATAGCTTTTGCTCAGCAATACCATCATGATCAACTGCAAGCCATGCAATCACTGGCAACAAAGACAAAAGCACAAATGCCATCAAAGATCAACATAAAACCTGAGACCAACAACCAGGTAAAAGCCAACCATGCTAATTACAAACAGCTGAAGTCACCGGCCACAATGCAAAAATCTAGGCTACCAAAACAAGGTAAACACATATGGATGCGAAAGGATAGAAATGAAATGGCGGAAAAAAAACAATGTAACGACCAGATTACAAAGACGGTTCAACCCAAAACCAAGGTCATAAAACAGATATGGATCCCAAAGAAAATGCTTAGCCATAACCCAAAAGTCACTCACATTTGGATACCAAAGCAAAAGCCAATGGAACTCCCTACGGTACAAGCAACAATGGAAAGCAGACATCTGCATGTCAACCAGGAGAACCGATATATGTGGATGCCGATGAAAGACAAACCAGTGGCAAACAAGAAAGTGCCAAACCATCTACAAAAGTCGGCAGCAACAAAATACCAATGGAAAGCCAAGGCCATAAGGCCCATAGCTATTACATCCCAGCCAATTCTATCCTCAGAAACAGCTAAGACTCCATCAACAGCGTCGGCAAAGCAATTGCCTCTTGCCAAAAGGACAATTACGCAGAGAGCAGTAGAGTTACAGCTGCTACTTGCAAAGAAAACAGGAAGCCTCGACGGCGAGTGACAATAAGCATCTTGCTTATTCCCTTCTCTTGCACAGCATTAATTTTTCCATGCATTGACCGAGTATGCATAAAATAGGGCCATATTAATCGGCCAAGCATTAGCACAACTTTTTCAACATATGCACGGCACATACTCCGAGGCGAAACCTTGTCGTCCGGGAGGACTCCGACTAGGAGGGGGGGAGGCATTCTAGAGGCATTCTCAAATGCGGAACCAATGACCGAAACAACAAAAAAGGGCATGATTTTCGACTATTTTAAGGGTTTTTGTTTGATTGCAAAATTTTCTGGAGTAACCAAGTATATATGCTCTTATATAGCATGAAGCTACAGGTATAAGGGGCCAAACGCCAAATCAAGCCCCTAGGTGTGTGTGTATATAGCCATTTTTCAGGCAAAATATTGGTAAAACGGAGAAATCCGGCCATAAAAATTGCATATGAGTGTATATAATGTGTTGAGGTGATGTTTGTGATCTATTATGATTTTTGGGGATTTTATGGGTTTGATTTGCTATTTTTCTTTTAATTTTGCTAATTTTCGGTAGAAAAACTTCAAAAATACAAAAAGCATGTGAAAAACAGTCGTAATGAAAAACAAAAAATATGGGGATGACCAGTGACTAAAGGACAACCTATGGTACAGTGGGGGTGCAATTATGAGGCTGGAGCGGAAAGCGTGTTTTGGCCAGGTTTTGGCCGAAATGACAAATTTCAGGTAAACAGAGCAAATGGAGTCCAAATCAAGAAATTTTTGAGCCTAAACCGCATCTCACAGGAAGATAGGAGCACATGTCAAATTTCATGAAAAGTGGTTCGGGGACCTCCATTATAAGAAATTTTCACCCCATTTTTAGCTCATTCTCACTATTGACTTTGTGGAGAGAGCTTCTGCCACCTACAACGGATCGACCTTCCAGCAGCTTCTACGACGCACACGTCTACCCGACCAGCTCCATACATGAGAGGTAGGCTCACCACCTTGAGCTTTTCGCACATGTTTGTCATTATGTCGCGAAAACTAGCGTAGAGGTCACACACAAAGCGAGCGGTAGAGACCTGCAAGTAGAGACAGCGGCCTAACGGCTAACCCGAAAGCAACAAGACTTCATCGGCAGCTTACCCTAGTCTAGGAGACCATTACTGGATAGCCAAAGGCAGTGGGAAACCATCGGGAAAAAACCTAAGTCCCAGAAACCCGCAAGAGGCCACCAAATGGGAAATCGACGAAACGACGACCAAATGCTACCAAAATTTATGGGTAGGAGCATCTCGACATGTTTGACAAGTCCATATGACCCGTGTAAAGAAAGAGGATGCAAGAGAGCTACACAAGACAAGCACAAAGCACACAAAGATGGAAAGCTTCTTCTTCTTCGCACAGAAAAGAGAGTACAAAATGACTAAGTGCTAAAACTGAAAAGTAGCACATATGTACATGCGGTCACTAAGTGTGAAATCGCTAGAAGCGTACTAGGCTGGCACTATAAGTGTAGTCCAGCTGTAGAATCACTCGCAGAGATCCTCCGTGTCGGTCACCTAACGCGCCAGTGAGTAAATGTCGTAAGCGGCCAAGACCCGTAGTGGATGCCAGCTCAAGATGTAGAGCTCGACATCTCAACACTCCCCCTTGAGCTCTGCATGTCGCAGAGTCCAAGCATAGTCCGGAAACGTCAAAGCTTCTCAGCTCCGAGGGCCTTGGTAAAGATATCCGCTATCTGCTCCTCTGTGCTGACGTAGACCAAGTCGATGTCGCGCGCCAACACTCGCTCTCGAACGTAGTGGTAATGGACCTCTATGTGCTTGGTCCTGGCATGGAACACTGGGTTCCTAGCCAACTGCATGCTACTGAGGTTGTCACAATGGATGACAATCTGCTGGTCCACCTGCACTCCCAAGTCCTCAAGTAATGTGCGTAGCCAAGCTACCTCGCACGCCGCAACTGCTGCACCTCTGTACTCGGCCTCTGTGCTCGATAAAGCAACCGTAGGCTGCTTTTTGTTGCTCCAAGTAACAGCAGCACTCCCAAAAGAGAACATGAATCCACTCGTAGATCTTCTATCAACGATGCTACCTGCCCAATCTGCATCTGTATACCCATACAATGCTAATGGCACATCTGCTACATAGAACAATGCGTAGTCAAGAGTCCCTTGCACATACCGAAGTGTGCGTCGTACTCCATCCAAATGTGGCTTCCTCGGAAGCTGCATGAACTGACTCTCCAAGCCTACTGTGTAGCTCAAGTTTGGCCTCGTGATAGTCAAGTAGATTAGACTACCCACAATCTTCCTGTACATCTTGACATCCTCAACAACATCACCCTTCTCTGCACTCAGCTTTGCATTCACATCGGGAATAGAAATTGGCTTACAATCAGCCATACCATACTTTGACAACATGTCCAAAGCATATTGTCTCTGTGACAGCCATACACCCTCTAGAGTCCTGATCACCTCAATGCCAAGAAAGTAGCGCAACTCGCCCAAATCTTTCATTTCAAACTCCTGTTTGAGAAGACCCTTCACATGGTCAATCTCCATAGCATTGTCACCCACAATAATAAGGTCATCTACATATATGGTAATGACCACAATCCCCACATCACTCTCATGTACATAGAGTGAATGATCAGCATGAGCTCTCCTAAACCCAATACTGACAAGATACTTGGCAATCCTGTCATACCATGCTCTAGAGCCCTGCTTCAAACCATACAAAGCTTTGAGAAGTCTGCATACATAATCTGGGTAACCTGGATCGACATAACCAGGTGGCTGATCCATATACACTTCCTCTTGCAACTCACTATTAAAGAAGTCATTCTTTACATCCATTTGATGCATAATCCATCCTCTAGATGCAACCACTGCTATGACAGCTCTCACAGTCGTCATCTTTGCCACTGGAGCAAAGGTCTCCTCATAGTCTATGCCATACGTCTGTGCATAACCCTTTGCGGCCAGCCTTGCCTTGTGATGCTCAATGTTACCATCAGCCTTATGCTTAGTTTTATACACCCATTTACAACCAATAGCTTTCTTGCCACTTGGCAATGGCACCAACTCCCATGTGTCGTTTGCTTCCAATGCAGCCATCTCTTCATTCATTGCATCATCCCAATGCACATTTCCAACTGCATCCTCAAAACATGTGGGCTCCACATCCTGTATCACCTTAGCCATGTAGGCTTGGTGATGCGCTAGATACCCATCATAAGTCAATTTTTGAACTGGATTTCTGACTCTGATAGATCTGCGTGGTCTTGGGTCACTCCTTTGCACTCTAGCATCTTCTTGTACTTTCCTTACACCAAGTGTCCTGACAGCTGGAATTCCAAATTTCTCATCAAGACTTTGTTAAGAACCATCTGAATCCATGTCTACATGTGAAAAACCTGATGATGCATCAGCCATAAAGGGAGGTTCATCAACCTTTTCCTTTCCTTTTCGTGATACATTCCCTGTACCTGCTGGTGGAGTAACCTGCGTACGTAGTCTACCATTCCATGGCTTCTCAACAGAGTCACGAGAAGAGGACTCTTGTGGTCCACTCAAAACCTGTGACTGTGGCCTCACATTTTGTACAACCACATCATCTTTTACATCAGCCCCAATAGTGCCATGTGCATTACTATACCAGCTGCTCATCTCATCAAAGACTACATCTCTGCTCACTCGTAATTCTCGTGTAGTAGGATTGTAGCACCTGTACCCCTTTTGTTCAAGGGAATATCCCACAAGAATACATTTCTCTGCTTTAGGATCCAATTTCCTACGCAACGCATCTGATACATTCACGTAAGCTATGTAGCCAAACACTTTCAAGTGTGCCAAATCAGGCTTTGTACCTGTAAACTTTTCCTCAGGTGTTACATCATGCACCGCAGTTGTAGGTGTCCTGTTCATAATGTACACAGCTGTATTTACAGCTTCAGCCCAGAAATGATGAGGCATGTTCTTCTCATTCATCAATGCACGTGCAACCTCTGCAATGTGCCTGTTTTTCCTTTCTGCGACCCCATTCTGCTGTGGAGTATATATGCATGTAAATTGTCTGCGTATACCATGCATTCGCAGAAAATCTGAAAAATCATTGGAGAAGTACTCTCCCCCTCCATCTCACCTCAATGTCTTGATTTGCATATCTGTCTCCTTGTCAATCATGACTTTGAAGGCTTGAAAGTGACCAAACACTTCACTTTTGTTACGCATGAAGTAGACCCATACTTTCCTTGTATGGTCATCAATGAAAGAGACATAATACCTGCAACCATGTATACTTGCAGTATCGGTTGGACCCCAAACATCTGTGTGCACCACCTCAAGTGGCTTTTTACATACATTGCGCTCATGTGGAAATGAGCCCTTTGACTGTTTTCCAAACTGGCATGCTGCACACACTTTATGCATACCATCCACCTTGAATTTGGGCAAACCTTTTACAATCTGTTTTGATTGCATGCGGCTCAATCTCTGCTCATTGACATGGCCAATGCATTTGTGCCAAATGTCAACATCAGCCACAACACCTGTACCCTGTGCAAATAATGCAGCTTCTACCTCAGGCATGTCTACATTCAACGTAAACATTCTGCCCACACATTTGCCCTCTGTGATCAGCCTACAGCCATTCTGGAAATCTTCTACATAACAGCCATTTGGATTGAAGAGAACCTGCAAACCCTGCTCAACCATTTGTCAAACAGAAACAAGATTCTTTGTAATGTTTGGGACATGAAGTACATCTGCTAAGTACTTTGATTTCCCACTCTTCGTATTTAGAGGTATGTCCCCTACATGAGCAATGGGGTGAGCTGTGTCATCTCCTGTCTGCACATAGCCTGACACATCTGGTTTGCGCATATCTCTAAACCACTCTCCACGAGACGTCATGTGATTAGAGGCACCTGAATCCACATACCAAACATCATCTTGGGTGGAATTCTCTGCAGTCATTGTATTCATTACATGCTGCATAACAAACATGCGCTCGTTTTTGCTGTCATCTGTATCTCTGCTAGTAGATGCATAGTTGCCATGTTCTCTCTTTCCACTTGCTTTTCCCTTTGGACAGTCACGTGACATGTGACCTCTTTCACCACAAGTCCAACATTCTCTGCTATCTGCAGTATGTTGCTGCCTGCTTGATCTTACATCACGACCTCTTTGACTCCCCCTTCCTTGAGACTGGTTTCCCCTGCCACCTGTATTGTTTTGATTTGATTGACCTTCTTGAAATTGGCCCCTGCAACCCCTTGGGCCTCGACCACAACCTCTACCTCTAACTCTGTTGGAGTTAGAATAGAAGGCCTGTTCAAAATTATTTCTGCCATGACAAGAAGATGTGTCAAGGTTCTTCTCCTCAAGAATAAGCATAGAAATCAAATCTTGGAACACGGGGATGTCGTCTCTTGTATTCATGGAAGACCTGAAATGTACATACTCATCTCCTAGACCATCCAAGCATGCACGGACAATGTCATCGTCTTCCACTGAGACTTTAATAGATCCAAGAGCCTCAATGATACTCTTGATCTTCAAGGCATAATCATTGATGGAGAGGTTGTTCCTCTTAACCTTATTTAGCTCCGACTTTAGTTGAAGCTTCCTGGCCTTGGTGTTCACCTCGAACACTCTGCCTAAGTTTTTCCATGCAATGGCAGGGGTTTCGGCATCCTGTAGATAGCCCATCATGCCATCTGTGATGCTCATAGAAAGCCAATACATCACTTTGCTCTGGCCTTGTTGCCAGTCCCTCAAAGCTTTCCTTTGTTCTGCTGTAGCATTTGCCTCAGGAATCTCTGGTTCCTTTTCATTGTCTCCTTCTACATAGTCCCAATAACCTTTTCAGCATCCTGTAGATAGCCCATCATGCCATCTGTGATGCTCATAGAAAGCCAATACATCACTTTGCTCTGAGGATTGCAAACCTATTGCCACTCCCATGGAAACAGGTTTGAAGTTGAGTCTACATGATGCTGGCAATCCTGCTGATATCACTCTTTACCAAACTGTTGTTGACTGCCTCATTTATGTATGCAACATGAGGCGAGATATTCGGTTTGCAATCTCACAGGTCAGCAGATTTATGCATAGCCCAAGGTCTAAGCATTAGCAGGTTGTCAAGAGGATTTTCCACTACCTTAGTGGCACTTTACATCTTGGCTTGTTTTATCCCAAGGGGGGATCATTGCCACCAGACTTGTATGCTTTTTCGGACTCAGATTGGGCTGGTTGTTTTGACACGCAAGTGTCCACAAGTGGTTTTTGTTTCATGCTTGGCAATTCATGTATATCATGGTTGAGCAAGAAGCAACCTACTGTGGCCACTTCGAGTTTTGAGGCTGAGTACATGGCAGTCTTCACAGCTACGGTTGAGTGTGTATGGCTCAGATGGCTTCTGGCTGATTTGGGTGTTGGACAGGACACTACCAACACTATCTACACTGATAGTGAGAGCGCATTGGCAGTTGTGAGGAACCCAGTTTTTCATGCTCGCACAAAGCACATTGAGATGCATTACTGCTATGTCAGGGAGAGGCTCTCAGCAGGAGAGATCAGCTTGGCTTATGTGCCAACACAGGACAACCTTGCAGACCTTTTCACAAAGGCATTGTCTTATGAGAAGCTTGAAGATTTTCGCAAAGCTTTGGGCCAACAACGCCTCTTATCCAGTTCGGGGAGTTGGAAAGATTGTGCTCATTGCTACTAATGGCAGTTCCTTCACACTTGTTGATGCACTTTATGTACCTGGGATCAAGAAGAATCTCTTGTCTGTATCCGCACTTGCTAGACTTGGACTTGTAGTCAAATTTGTGGATGACAGATGTACAGTTCATGGTCTCAGTTTTGGTGATGAAATTGTTGCATCTGGCCTTTTGTGCCGTGGGCTGTATAAGCTCACTTTGTATGACAAGTGTGGACAAAATTTTGCAAATGTTGTTGCAGATTCAACGGCTATTTCAGATGCAAAACTTTGGCATGCACGTTTTGGTCATCTGAATTTTGCCAGTTTGCTGCGTTTGCAGAAATGTGATATGGTTGCTTCTTTGCCACCTCTTGAAGCACCTGTCAAACATGTTTGTGAAGGCTGTATGTTGGGTAAGATGAAACGTTCTAAGTTTCCAAAGGATGGTTCAGTTCGGGCCACATGCAAGTTGCAACTTGGGCATAGTGATGTTTATGGTCCCATGCAAACTCCGTCATTGGGCAATTACCTTTACTTTGTGACTTTCATTGATGATTACTCCAGGCATGCATGGGTATTTCCGCTTAAAGCGAAGTCCGAAGTTTTTATGTGCTTCAAACAATTTCTGGCTATGGCTGAAAATGTCTCGAAATGTACTATGGGCACCCTCCATTCCAATCGAGGGGGGGAGTATATGTCTCATGAATTCAATGCATTTCTGGCTAGTCATGGGATAAAACACCAATGTACAGTGCCTTATACACCTCAGCAAAATGGTGTTGCTGAGAGGAAAAACAGGCCACTTACGGAAATGGCACGATGTATGGTCAAAAGTCAAGCTTTGCCGCATTCTTTTTGGCTTGAGGCCATTATGTGTGCCACTTATGTACTTAACATGTGTCCTACGAAAGCTTTCCAGTCTATTACTCCATATGAAGCATGGCATGATAGAAAGCCTTCTATTGAGCACATGCGTGTTGTTGGATGTTTTGCATATGCTTTGGTGCCACAAGTGCAGCGCAAAAAATTGGATGATAAGGCTGTCAAATGTATTTTTGTTGGTTATAGTGCTGAAAGCAAAGGTTACAGGTTGTATCATCCGCAAACAAAACGTATTCTGGTTTCTAGGGATGTAGTGTTTGTGGAAGATTTTGTTCAGCCCTTGCTGTCATGTACTAGAGATAGTAATGTAAGCTCACAGGACATTTATGACACTTTGTTGCCTCTTTTCAGTGGTGGAAATACGAATGTAAGTTCCAATGAGGCAAATGTACAGCCTATGGAGGTTTCTGAAAATGTTTTAGGTCAGCCTATTACTGATGCAGATGTACATGATGTTCTTGATGAGGAATGGGCTGAAAATGAGCAGGCTAGAGGTATGCCAAAATGGCTGGTGCACACTTTGCGTGACAGTAAATTGGATGCACCTTTGTCTAGTCGTACTCGTTCAGGCTCTCGCCATGCATCTTATGCATCAGATTGTTATGCTTTGGCTGTGTCTAGCTTACATGATGTTGAAGAGCCTCTGACTTTTGATGAAGCACAAAATTCAAAAAATTGGATGGCTGCCATGCAATCAGAATATGATGCACTTATAGAAAATGACGAATAGACTTTATGTGATTTGCCTCCTGGCAAAAAGGCCATTGGTACGAAGTGGGTTTACAAGTTGAAACGCAAGCCGGATGGTGAGATCGATCGCCATAAGGCTCGACTTGTTGCAAAGGGTTATGCACAACAAAAAGGCATAGATTATGAAGAGACGTTTGCTCCCACTTGTCGTATGACTACTGTGCGTTTTCTATGTGCATTGGTAGCTGATTTTGGTTGGGATGTACATCAATCAGACATTGTTACTGCTTTCTTGAATGTTGACATATTTGAGGAAGTTTATGTAACGCATCCTCGCGGTTGTGTCATAAAAGGACAAGAGGAAAAAGTGTGCGGATGTAAGAAGGATTTGTATGGGTTGAAGCAATCTCCTCGTGCTTAGGATGAAAAAACTGACACTCATTTGGTCAAACAAGGCTTTCGTAACAGTCCAACAGAAAGCACATTGTATGTAAAGCGTGAGGGTGATGTACTTCTCATTGTGGTTCTTTATGTTGATGATTTGCTGATCACTGGACCAAATGAGAGATATATTGCTGAATTTAAGGCTGATTTGAATGCTACTTTCAAGATGAAAGATTTGGGGATGTTGCATCATTACTTGGGTATACAGTTTAAGCAGTGTGATGGTGTTATTGCCTTGTGTCAGAAAAGTTACATAGAGACATTGCTATGTAAGTTTGGACTTGAGGATTGCAAACCTATTGCCACTCCCATGGAAACAGGTTTGAAGTTGAGTCTACATGATGTTGGCGATCCTGCTGATGTCACTCTTTACCAAACTGCTGTTGGCTGCCTCATTTATGTATGCAACACAAGGCCGGATATTCAGTTTGCAGTCTCACAGGTCAGCAGTGTTAACCCTCACGGCTCACGGACACCCCATCACCTACGACGGACGTGTATTATGTATTTGGTAGAGTCAGGTACCGGGCTTGTCGGACCAATAGGAACAGGGTAAGGGTGATCGCCGATGACAGGCGCACTCTAACTGGAATATTCAAGGAGTTAGTTGGCTAAGCACGGGCGCCCAAGTGTGAATGGGGTGAGCTCATATAAAAGCCAACTAAACATAAAATTCACTCATTCTCTCATTTGTGCAATAGAAGAGTGCTCTTGCTCCATCTCCATCTCCATCTTCTTCTTCTTCACCTCCTTGTGTGTGTGTGTGTGTGAGAGAGAGAGAGAGAGAGGGAGAGTGTGTGTGCGATCGAGCATTACGAAGGCACGACAACGGCGAAGCGGTTGAGCGCGGCACGACTGCGGCTTCTTCCTCATCGCGGCGAGGAATCCACCATGAAGGCGAGCGTAGAGCGGTGAGTGACACACCCTTTGCTCTCTTGAGCTTGCTAGTTTAGGCTTGTTGTGTGCTTGGAGCCATTTGTGGCTCGCACACGGTGTATCGGCAAGTCCCTTGCTTTGATAGTGCGGCAAGGAGCGCACATTTTTGGCGCCGCTGCCGGGGAAATGCCCTTCACTAAGCTCGGTTAAGCACTTTACACTTTCTTGTGGTGCAATTTCTATCATAGGAAAGGCAGGGAATGAGTGTGTGCAGTTGTGTGGAGATTTCTGTTTTTTGCGTTTTCTGCGTTTTCTACGTTTTCTGGTTTGCACTGCAAAGTTAGCATTTCTTGCGTTTTTGCATTTTCTGCATTTTCTGGTGTGCACTGCACAGTTCTGTCAAGTTTCAATTTCTGTATTTTCTGTGTTTTCTGTGTTTTTTGGTTTGTGCACAGTTAGACGCACAGTTAGTTAATTAAGCACGCTAGTAATTATGCGAGACAGAAAGTAGGTAGGTGAGGTCAACGCGCACCCAAAAAAAAAAACAGTTTAAATTTTTTTGGAAAAAAAAATTCCGAAAAATAAAAACGTGAGTGAGGGGGAGATTAAATTTTTGAAAATAAAAGACGTGAGTTTTAAAACGGACGGGTTGGTTTGTATAAAAGATAGATCGGGATCGGGATCATTTGCCCAAGCCCAAGCCCAGGCCCAGGCCTCAGTCCTCAATCTTAAGATATATACTAGACTCACTCTTATATATATACCCTACCTCCTCAAGAGGGAATGAGAGCATGTGAGACAAGTCCTCCACTCTCCTCCCTTCTCTTCCCACTTGCACCCTTAGACTTGCTATTTGGAGCCTAGTTGCCCAGCTAGGAGAAGACTGTTTCGGGCTTTTCTGGAGCAAAATAGAACCAAACGGTGGGCTTTAAAGCACAGCGCGTCCCTCCTAGCGATACGCTCGTTTCGAGCTATCACACGGCCCATTCCACGACACGCTCTAAAAAATCTAGCAAAAAAACAAACAAAAAACACGTTAAAAACTAGTCACAAGGCCTCCTAGAGCAGCTTTTTGACACCTTAGGGTATCAAAAGCACATGCACTTACACTCTGGGCGGGTGCTAGAACACGAGCATATTGAGGGTGCCTCTGTTCATACGGACACCCATTACCCATCCACGATAGGCTCTAGACCCTCAGCGGGGACACAAGGTAGCACCACCCAAGACCCTAAAATAGCCGCTGGTGATTCCTCCTCCGACTCAGAAATCATGGAAGCATACCCTACCCAAAACACTGAGAGAGAAGGCCATGCACCTCCCGAAGCTCCACAGCCTAGTACTAGTATGTTTAGCCGTTTCATGGAAACATTAGGTAGAGCTACTCGCTCGGAACCTAATGCAAATGAAGCACACGAAGGGGGTGGGGAAGTGGACTCTCCTTTCACATCGCACGTGGACCCCACACCCCCAAAGAGTGTCCATGTGGATATCCTGCCAACTCCTTACAAAGAAGGCCCTGTTGAGCCGCCTCCTTCAGAAGTTCCCTCTAGAGTACCCTTGGTGACAAGTAAAACCACGGGGAGCAACATTGCTTCTACCTCACAAGAAACCGTTAACACGTCGACTCTAGAAGGATTGTTCATTAATGATCATTGGACATACGACCTCCACACTGAGGTGTTGACGGATCTATACTCTGGCCATGCCTACCATGTAGGATGGATAGAGATTGTACAATCCACCTCTAGTGCCACGAGCATCGAAGATCAACAGAAAATGATCTGTAATGTTATCCATGGCATTATTCAATCAGAAAGGCAAAACCGAGGGGTAAATATACTCTCAACTGGCCCCATGAGATTTCTGGATACGAGCAAGGCTCAACAGCCTACTCTATCACAAATGGAGACTCCTCTAATGAGCCCCATGGACCCATCTTACGTCATTTCACCTGGGGTCTCTATGTAATCTGAGCCTCCGAGCGACAACTTTAGCTTCCCTAACTTGGCTCAACCCTCTATTAAGGAAAACATAGTGCTCACTCCAGGGATAAGCCTGACAGAGAATGTACCGATGACATCTACGGTTAGCGCAGTGCCACTACCTAGTGTCGTAGTACCTAATATGGAGCCTCGACCGTATGTGCCTCTAGCCCCTTATGCAAACATGGCCCACACACCTCCAATTGTACCACTTGTTTATGCTCCTCGAGTGCCGCTCCCTAGCCCTTATCCGAGTGGACCTATGCCCGGTTATGTTCCATATCCTGCATCATCCACACATATGCCAAGACCGATACCCGTCCCTCTCCCACATATGATTCCAAGAGTACCTCCACCGGCCCTGCCTCCTCACATAGGTGACTTGGCAGCGTTTGCTCAAACCATAGGTCGATCTATCGCGGAAAATATGCGTCATGCATCTGATAGAGAGCCTAGAAGTAAGGCAATACAAATTGCCAAACTCACGCAAAAATTCAATGGGGACGAAGATGCTAGAAAACACATTGAAGTGTTTGAACAAGTATGTGATTCCTTAGGCGAACGCAACGAACTACATAAGTGCAATGCCTTAAGCTTGACATTAAGCGGGAAGGCTGGAGATTGGTATAGAACCCTAAGGGTGGACGAGAAAACAATCTACCCTACCCTTCGAAGGTTGCTTCTAAAGGAGTACATACGAGAAGGTGTGCTTTGGGGTGTAGCATCTCAGCTACAGAAGGCCGAACGTAAGGAAGGAGAGTCAGTAAGGGACTTCATTAGTCGTCTAAAGAACTTAAACTCTCGTTGCCCTGTAAATGAGCGCTTCAACAATAACCAACTGCTTGATCGATTCATTCGAGGGTTGAGGAATGAAGGAATCTATAATGGACTAGTGATTAGAGGTATCATAACCTGGGAAGATGTCACTGCCAATGCAATCCAATTAGAGGACAACTTGATGATAGCAGGCATGAGGGTGTCTACTGACACGAGATCCACTAGCTCACAAGCCATTGGGTATGAACCCATGACTGCAAAGCCCATTGCCAATGAGCCAAAGGTATTTGAGACATTCTTGACAGACCTCACCAAGGCAATCCAAGAGTCTCTTAAGGATAATCGACCCCCTCAAAATAGTCACATGTCTCCAAGAAGGGAGCAACAATGGTGTTCCATTTGCTTAGGTCCACATAGCACTAGTGAGTGCCCTACGTTTAGAGTAAAATTTAATGGAACTTGCAATGCATGTGGTAGGTATGGTCACCAAGCTAAGGATTGTTTAATGATCAAACGTATGATGGCAAATAGACCACCTGTAGCCTGGACGGATGCACCTCGAGCTCCTGTATTGATGCCTGCTCCACCTGTTGAGCAACTATCGCAACACATGGTCCCTAGATCTCAAAATGTTGTACAAGCTACACCGCTACCACCTCCTGTGCTAGGACCGCAGCCCCCGCATCCAAGAGTCGCCCCTATAAACCAAGTGGGTTGCGAGCCATCTAATGCTTATGCAGATGGCTCTGAGGAGGAAATAGACACTAGTATTGCCTACGGACTTGATACATTGGTTGGGGGCAAGTCAAGCCGGTTTATCAAGCTGCTGCTCTCGCATCCAGAGGTCAAAATATCAACACCCAGGCTAGGAGGCCACCTCTTCAATGCTACGAGTGTGGTGGACCACATCGGGCAACGGAGTGCCCTATTAGGCTGCAAAAGAATGCTGCACAGATGCAAATGAATCAAGGGAGCACGTTTGCAATGCCAATACTCACATGTAATCGTTGTGGCATAGATCACTTGATTGCCCAATGCCCCTATAACCCAAATGCGCCGAAAATCACACCCCTAAATTTGGTCGAAATTGCTAGTGTGACATCGCCAATACCACCCGTCGCACCCGCTTATGCGATTACACGGTCCATGCTTCAGGGGCCAGGCCATATCCTCGAAGAGAGAGATACCGCGTCAGTTATCCAAGCAAAGAAAAAGAAGACACGAAGGAAGAGGTCGCAGAATACGGGAAATTCAAAGCCAAGTTCCAAAACAAACATAGGAACAGGAGATGACCCCGTGTATATGAATGACCTCGAGGATGATTCAGATTCAATCGAGACAATGGAGACTAGAACCAATACCACAAAGGGAAAGACCGACAAAGAAAACCGTAACATGGAACCAAATGAAAACCGAATAAGAGAAAACCATAAAGAGCCTCTGAAAACACCACAAGTGTTTCCAAATCCAATCCAAGACCCCCAAGATAAATCGCAGGGGCAAAAAGGGGAGAATCGTAAAAGAAGATTGGGACGTACCCAAACCCAGTAGACGAGATTGAGCAGGTGAAACATCTAAGAGGTTTAGTGGAGGAGACTCAAAGGAAACTAGAACCAGAACCCATGCATGTCAAAATTCATGACACGGTGTTTCCCACGCAAGTTCATCCACCCCACATGAACCATAGACCGTTAGCCATATCTAGTATCATCCAAGAAGGGAGTGAGGACGGGACATCAGAAAGTGAGCATACACCCTTCTTGTTGGAAAGGATGTTTAATGAAGGAATACCTGATCCCATTGAGGAATATGAGATTCCATCCTCACCAGTTCCTAGTCAAGGACCTACACCCTGCAAAACGCCAATGAATGTTGCCAAACTAGTGGACTTCATGTCTTCTGAGGTCCGAACCACGATCATAGCAAAGCTGTATGGAGATCCTGAGTTATTCCTTGCACTTCGAGCATTCCTTAACGGAGAGCTACGAACGGGATTACCGCAGTTTGCGCAACCAAATAGGCCTGACTCGATTATGATTGATGAGGAAAATCATGTGCAATCACTTGACTTAGATGGACACGAGTCTGTGATCGAGGTACCCATTAACGAATTAGGGCAGTATTTTGAAGGCGACGAGTCTAATGCGACCCTACCCATCACTACCAAGGGATTAACTATAAAGGGAATCCTTGATGGTGGTGCGGGAGTTAGCATCGTTACAAAAGATTGTTGGGAATCCATGGGAAAACCCCGCCTCAGTGTTACTAACATTGTGGTAAAGATGGTAAATGGTACCATAGCCAAACCTATGGGGATGCTCAAGGATCTTAAGATCAAAGTTCTAGGACACAAGGTACGACATACGTTCATTGTAATGGATTTCTCTAAACACCTTATGTCATATGAAATGATTTTAGGACGACCATTCATGAGGGAAGCACAAATGGTTCATGATTGGTCTAAAAATCATGTCTATTTGCAATTCCAAGACTCTGTCCTTAGAGTGGATTTGGTGACTGGTAAGGTACACCCCTTAGGGAGTAAAACCATTATTGATCATCGCTCTGACACCACAGTTCACTCGGCCCCACTACAATATTGTTACACTTGTAAGAAGGATACAGACATTGGCCAAGATTCTCCTTATATGGATATCCTACCTGGGATGACTGAGTCGGACAATGTGGATTGGGTCCACCTAGCAGCAACCATAGACACTTGGGGAAATAGGGGGACGACCTGGGTAACACCTGAGGGGGATGAAATGCCTGTACCTTTAAATATGCTACAAGCAATGCATATCGCTTTCGACAAGACTCATCCTAATGTAACGAAGAAAACATACAAGTGGGTCCCTAAAGCTTCTTTAGTTACCATAGCTAGTGCTAAAAAATAGAAGCCTTGTAAGAAACGTACCACTCGCTCCAAGAAAAGTAAGAAAATGTTGCGATGGATCCCTAAACGACTATTGGAAGCCCAAGGCTACTATCAAGGAAATGATCAAATCTGGGTGCCAAAACGTAGATTGTGCTCTTACCTATCACCTGACCCAAGTGAGCCCAATCCCGTAGCTCCAAAACGAATCAATGATCGTGGAAAGAAAAAAATCACAGAATGCTACACACCCGCTCCCGAGCTAGTTTGGGTACCAAAGAAAGAACGATTTGTTCCACCTAGCTCAGGAAGGGGGGAGTCCCATGAAGCTTCTAGCTCCTCATGTAATACATCCATAGAGGTAAAAGCTTCTACACAGCCTCCATCTATAGTAGTGGACCTCCATGAAGCTACAAAAGAATCCACACCTCCCAGTGTTCAAGAATCACCTGATGAACCACTTCAAGTTCGATCCTGGGAGAGTACCTTACCACCCTTGCAACTTGACGAGGCACCTAGGGTAATAGAAAACTACTGGCAAAAATCCTCACCTATTACCAACTGGAACAATTGGTTTCAAAGGGTGACAAGCTCATTTCAAATGGTATGATCTACCCAAGGAAGGGGGGAGTGTTTGCTGACAGTCATCATTCATTTGTTTCCCTCTCAACCTTTTTCCCTGACCTCTCAATCACCAATCTTAGGGAATGTACATATAAAGCTTTATACTCACAAAAAAATAAATAAAAATAAAGAGCAAGAGCAATTAGCAAACGAGTATGCACATTAAAAGTCAAAACATTGACTCAGACCTACACATGTCACATCTGGCACAGTGAAATAGAAACCTATGCCATAAAACACCTTTGATCCTCATCACTTGAGTGATGGAGGGTAGGTAAGATTAGTATGATAGGAGTGTTTCTGTTTTAGAGTTGAGAGATTAGCGAAGTTCTCTTTTCCCACTAATGTGCCTCCTGGAGGTATTCCTTTTGTTTCCTAGTGTGTACAGGAGCGTGTTGCTATTGATAGGATTTGGACCTTCATGGAACCTTTCTCTCGTTCACACTTCAAATCAACCGCGACCATCAACACAAACAGGTGTTTTATGTCCATTAGCATTGCCCTTATCTTTTTGCATCCATGTTTGTCTGCTTTGATTGTGATTGGTAGCATAATATTCAGCGCATTTGCTTAGTATCAAACATTTAATTCAATGTAATGTTTTGTCATAATCACTTGTCTAGGTTTAAAAATCAAGCAGTCCGACTAAGCTAGTTTGACCAAGCTAGGTATTAGAAATCTTCTCTTAATACCATGGGGAATGCCTTCCTAATAAGCAATGGTTACTTAGGTTCTTAATCCGATTTAGGCAGCATTGTATGAAATGTACTAGGGCTTTCTAGTGGGCTTAACCCTATTGACCTTTAGCTTAAGTATTATAAAGGGAGTTTACTAATGTGATGAGCCTGGGGAGGGTAACAGTGTTATATGACCCCCCAAAGTTACAAAATTAAAATGCTGAAAATGAACAAACAAAAAATCAAAGTGCCACAATGTAAAATTTTAAGCTGGAAGAGAAATCCCTACTTAAATTGGTACTTCACTCACATGTATTGCCTATGGTACTTGAGCCCTAGAGGTTCCCAGTGTGGGCGCTTTTCCTTGAAAAGCAAAAAACCCAAGGCATACAAAATAAGCACACACATCATAATTGAATCAATGTGAAAAGACTTTGGGGGGTCAACGAAAAAGTAATCAGTCGGGCGATGATTTCATGAGAAATTCCTTTTATGGTAGCTTAACTACAAGGTCTTCTAGGTATAGCCTCTAGTCAGCCCTCGAACATGAATACTTGGCTCTCGCGATTAAACAACTTAATTGACCACTGAAAATTAAGAAGCTTACCCATGGTATTAATATTCGATCTCTAGTGCCTTTCGACCGTCAAATTAGCGACCCTAGACTTGTTTAATTTTTTACCTTTACATCTGTTTATACATTTGATTATATTGCAATTCAATGTTTATTGCTGACAAATTGTCTAAAATTCTGTTACCAATCACTTTGTCTGTCTATTGCATATGATTTTTAATTGTATATGAGAATGCAATTACTGTGGCAATGTTGTTTGATTTTGCAGTGATTGAAGAAGACTACGCACATCCATGTCGACTGCTCTCCCATCTCGACGAACCAGCTTCAACTCAATAGCTTCCGAGGACGGAATCTACATCAGGAAGGGGGGCATGTTAACCCTCACTGCTCACGGACACCCAATCACCTACGACGGACGTGTATTATGTATTTGGTAGAGTCAGGTACCGGGCTTGTCGGACCAATAGGAACAGGGTAAGGGTGATCGCCGATGACAGGCGCACTCTAACTGGAATATTCAAGGAGTTAGTTGGCTAAGCATGGGCGCCCAAGTGTGAATGGGGTGAGCTCATATAAAAGCCAACTAAACCTAAAATTGAGTCATTCTCTCATTGTGCAATAGAAGCTGCTCTTGCTCCATCTCCACCTTCTCCTTCACCATCTCCTTGTGTGTGTGCGTGTGAGAGAGAGAGAGAGTGTGTGAGAGTGTGTGTGCGATCGAGCGTTGCGGCGGCACGACGGCGGCGAGGCGGTTGAGTGCGGCGTAGCGGCATCTCCCTCTTCTTCGCGGCGCGGGAATCCTTCATTCGCAACTACGCAGGAAGGTGAGTGACACACCGTTCTTCTTTGTGAGCTTGTCTGTTGTATGACTGTGTGCTAGGAGCCTTTGTGGCTAGCACACGGCGCGTAGCAAGTCCCTAGCCTTGACATTTTTGGCGCCGCTGCCGGGGAGCTGCTGCGCGTGAAGCTCCAATGGCAACCTGTAAATTGTATTGAAGTTATTTTTTATGCAGGAAAGGCTCGGCTTAAGTTTGATTATTGTTGTCTGCATTCAAGTTTTTTGTGTTCTGTTAAGGTCTGTTTTGCTAGTTCTATTAAGTTCAGATTTCAGCTTACACAGCTAGCATTTCTTGCATTTTTGCATTTTCTGCATTTTTTGTGTTTTCACTGCACAGTTCTGTCAAGTTTCAATTTCTGCATTTTCTGTGTTTTCTGTGTTTTCTGCTTTGTGCACAGTTAGGCGCACAGTTAGTTAATTAAGCAGGTTAGTAATTAGGTGAACCACTGATTAGCAGGTCAGTAGGTAGGTGGGACAGTAAATAGTTAGGTGAGGTCAACGCGCACCAAAACGCGTACCAAATAATATCTCTATAAAAAAAATTAAAAAAATTAAAAAAATTGTGAAAAGAAAAAAAAAGTTTTCAAAAAAAAAATCAAAAAATAAAAACATGAGCGAGGGGGAGGTTAGATTTTCGAAAATAAAAAACGTGAGTTATAAAAACGGACGGGTTGGTTTGTATAAAAAATAGATCGGGATCGGGAACATTTCCCCAAGCCCAAGCCCAAGCCCAAGCCTCAGTCCTCAATCTTATGATATATACTAGACTCACTCTTATATAAATTCCCTACCTCCTCAAGAGGGAATGAGAGCATGTGGGACAAGTCCTCCACTCTCCTCCCTTCTCTTCCCACTTGCACCCTTAGACTTGCTATTTGGAGCCTAGTTCCGAAGCTAAGAAAAGACTGTTTCAGGCTTTTCTGGAGCAAAATAGAACCAAACGGTGGGCTTTAAAGCACAGCGCGTCCCTCCTAGCGATACGCTCATTTCGAGCTATCACACGGCCCATTCCACGACACGCTCTAAAAAATCTAGCAAAAAAACAAACAAAAAACACGCTAAAAACTAGTCACAAGGCCTCCTAGAGCAGCTTTTTGACACCTTAGGGTATCAAAAGCACATGCACTTACGCTCTGGGCGGGTGCTAGAACAGGAGCATATTGAGGGTGCCTCTGTTCATATGGACACCCATTACCCATCCACGATAGGCTCTAGACCCTCAGCGGGGACACAAGGTAGCACCACCCAAGACCCTAAAATAGCCGCTGGTGATTCCTCCTCCGACTCAGAAATCATGGAAGCATACTCTACCAAAAACACTGAGAGAGAAGGCCATGCACCTCCCGAAGCTCCACAGCCTAGTACTAGTATGTTTAGCCGTTTCATGGAAACATTAGGTAGAGCTACTCGCTCGGAACCTAATGCAAATGAAGCACACGAAGGGGGTGGGGAAGTGGACTCTCCTTTCACATCGCACGTGGACCCCACACCCCCAAAGAGTGTCCATGTGGATATCCTGCCAACTCCTTACAAAGAAGGCCCTGTTGAGCCGCCTCCTTCAGAAGTTCCCTCTAGAGTACCCTTGGTGACAAGTAAAACCACGGGGAGAAACATTGCTTCTACCTCACAAGAAACCGTTAACACGTCGACTCTAGAAGGATTGTTCATTAATGATCATTGGACATACGACCTCCACACTGAGGTGTTGACGGATCTACACTTTGGCCACGCCTACCATGTAGGATGGATAGAGATTGTACAATCCACCTCTAGTGCCACGAGCATCGAAGATCAACAGAAAATGATCTGTAATGTTATCCATGGCATTATTCAATCAGAAAGGCAAAATCGAGGGGTAAATATACTCTCAACTGGTCCCATGAGATTTTTGGATACGAGCAAGGCTCAACAGCCTACTCTATCACAAATGGAGACTCCTCTAATGAGCCCCATGGACCCATCTTACGTCATTTCACCTGGGGTCTCTATGCAATCTGAGCCTCCGAGTGACAACTTTAGCTTCCCTAACTTGGCTCAACCCTCTATTAAGGAAAACACAGTGCTCACTCCAGGGATAAGCCTGACAGAGAATGTACCGATGACATCTACGGTTAGCGCAGTGCCACTACCTAGTGTCGTAGTACCTAATATGGGGCCTCGACCGTATGTGCCTCTAGCCCCTTATGCACACATGGCCCCCACACCTCCAATTGTACCACTTGTTTATGCTCTTCGAGTGCCGCTCCCTAGCCCTTATCCGAGTGGACCTATGCCCGGTTATGTTCCATATCCTGCATCATCCACACATATGCCAAGACCGGTACCCGTCCCTCTCCCATATATGATTCCAAGAGTACCTCCACCGGACCTGCCTCCTCACATAGGTGACTTGGCAGCGTTTGCTCAAACCATAGGTCGATCTATCGCGGAAAATATGCGTCATGCATCTGATAGAGAGCCTAGAAGTAAGGCAGTACAAATTGCCAAACTCACGCAAAAATTCAATGGGGACGAAGATGCTAGAAAACACATTGAAGTGTTTGAACAAGTATGTGATTCCTTAGGGGAACGCAACGAACTACATAAGTGCAATGCCTTAAGCTTGACATTAAGTGGGAAGGCTGGAGATTGGTATAGAACCCTAAGGGTGGACGTGAAAACAATCTACCCTACCCTTCGAAGGTTGTTTCTAAAGGAGTACATACGAGAAGGTGTGCTTTGGGGTGTAGCATCTCAGCTACAGAAGGCCGAACGTAAGGAAGGAGAGTCAGTAAGGGACTTCATTAGTCATCTAAAGCACTTAAACTCTCGTTGCCCTGTAAATGAGCGCTTCAACAATAACCAACTGCTTGATCGATTCATTCGAGGGTTGAGGAATGAAGGAATCTATAATGGACTAGTGATTAGAGGTATCATAACCTGGGAAGATGTCACTGCCAATGCAATCCAATTAGAGGACAACTTGATGATAGCAGGCATGAGGGTGTCTACTGACACGAGATCCACTAGCTCACAAGCCATTGGGTATGAACCCATGACTGCAAAGCCCATTGCCAATGAGCCAAAGGTATTTGAGACATTCTTGACAGACCTCACCAAGGCAATCCAAGAGTCTCTTAAGGATAATCGACCCCCTCAAAATAGTCACATGTCTCCAAGAAGGGAGCAACAATGGTGTTCCATTTGCTTAGGTCCACATAGCACTAGTGAGTGCCCTACGTTTAGAGTAAAATTTAATGGAACTTGCAAAGCATGTGGTAGGTATGGTCACCAAGCTAAGGATTGTTTAATGATCAAACGTATGATGGCAAATAGACCACCTGTAGCCTGGACGGATGCACCTCGAGCTCCTGTATTGATGCCTGCTCCACCTGTTGAGCAACTACCGCAACACATGGGCCCTAGATCTCAAAATGTTGTACAAGCTACACCGCTACCACCTCCTGTGCTAGGACCGCAGCCCCCGCATCCAAGAGTCGCCCCTATAAACCAAGTGGGTTGCGAGCCATCTAATGCTTATGCAGATGGCTCTGAGGAGGAAATAGACACTAGTATTGCCTACGGACTTGATACATTGGAAGAGTGTCCTATATACTACATGGAAGATTGTTGGGGGCAAGTCAAGCCGGTTTATCAAGCTGCTGCTCTCGCATCCAGAGGTCAAAATATCAACACCTAGGCTAGGAGGACACCTCTTCAATGCTACGAGTGTGGTGGACCACATCGGGCAGCGGAGTGCCCTATTAGGCTGCAAAAGAATGCTGCACAGATGCAAATGAATCAAGGGAGCACGTCTGCAATGCCAATACTCACATGTAATCGTTGTTGCATAGATCACTTGATTGCCCAATGCCCCTATAACCCAAATGTGCCTAAAATCACACCCCCTAAATTTGGTCAAAATTGCTAGTGTGACATCGCCAATACCACCCGTCGCACCCGCTTATGCGATTACACGGTCCATGCTTCAAGGGCCAGGCCATATCCTCGAAGAGAGAGATACCGCGTCAGTTATCCAAGCAAAGAAAAAGAAGACACGAAGGAAGAGGTCGCAGAATACGGGAAATTCAAAGCCAAGTTCCAAAACAAACATAGGAACAGGAGATGACCCCGTGTATATGAATGACCTCGAGGATGATTCAGATTCAATCGAGACAATGGAGACTAGAACCAATACCACAAAGGGAAAGACCGACAAAGAAAACCGTAACATGGAACCAAATGAAAACCGAATAAGAGAAAACCATAAAGAGCCTCTGAAAACACCACAAGTGTTTCCAAATCCAATCCAAGACCCCCAAGATAAACCACAGGGGCAAAAAGGGAAGAATCGTAAAAGAAGATTGGGACGTACCCAAACCCAGTAGACGAGATTGAGCAGGTGAAACATCTAAGAGGTTTAGTGGAGGAGACTCAAAGGAAACTAGAACCAGAACCCATGCATGTCAAAATTCATGACACGGTGTTTCCCACGCAAGTTCATCCACCCCACATGAACCATAGACCGTTAGCAATACTAGTATCATCCAAGAAGGGAGTGAGGACGGGACATCAGAAAGTGAGCATACACCCTTCTTGTTGGAAAGGATGTTTAACGAAGGAATACCTGATCCCATTGAGGAATATGAGATTCCATCCTCACCAGTTCCTAGTCAAGGACCTACACCCTGCAAAACGCCAATGAATGTTGCCAAACTAGTGGACTTCATGTCTTCTGAGGTCCGAACCACGATCATAGCAAAGCTGTATGGAGATCCTGAGTTATTCCTTGCACTTCGAGCATTCCTTAACGGAGAGCTACGAACGGGATTACCGCAGTTTGCGCAACCAAATAGGCCTGACTCGATTATGATTGATGAGGAAAATCATGTGCAATCACTTGACTTAGATGGACACGAGTCTGTGATCGAGGTACCCATTAACGAATTAGGGTAGTATTTTGAAGGCGACGAGTCTAATGCGACCCTACCCATCACTACCAAGGGATTAACTATAAAGGGAATTCTTGATGGTGGTGCGGGAGTTAGCATCGTTACAAAAGATTGTTGGGAATCCATGGGAAAACCCCGCCTCAGTGTTACTAACATTGTGGTAAAGATGGCAAATGGTACCATAGCCAAACCTATGGGGATGCTCAAGGATCTTAAGATCAAAGTTCTCGGACACAAGGTACGACATACGTTCATTGTAATGGATTTCTCTAAACACCTTATGTCATATGAAATGATTTTAGGAGGACCATTCATGAGGGAAGCACAAATGGTTCACGATTGGTCTAAAAATCATGTCTATTTGCAATTCCAAGACTCTGTCCTTAGAGTGGATTTGGTGACTGGTAAGGTACACCCCTTAGGGAGTAAAACCATTATTGATCATCGCTCTGACACCACAGTTCACTCGGCCCCACTACAATATTGTTACACTTGTAAGAAGGATACAGATATTGGCCAAGATTCTCCTTACATGGATGTGTTACCGGGTATGACGGAATCAGACAACGTAGACTGGGTACACCTAGCTGCAACCATAGATACCTGGGGATATAGAGGAACCACTTGGGTCACACCAGAGGGGGAAGATGTACCACAAATTGCACCTCTGAACATGATAAGTGCCATACATGCATCTTCTAAGGGCAAGGCAATTGTGGACCAATCTGACAGTGACACCGATAGCTCAATAGAAGACTTTAACCAACACGACTCAGACACTGACTTCCAGAGTGAAACGGATTCGGAATCTCATGAATGAAAGAGTGGAGCAAGTTCAGAGTCAAAACATTCGGAAGGACCGAGCACATCAACCCATTATAGCTCCTCCGAGAGTGAAGAGGACACCAACGAGGATTCCTTTAGTGAGCCAGATCTAAATGCAAATCAAAAGCAGTTCTGAAATAAGAAAAAGAAAAACCTTAAGAGGCGTCGATATCGAGCCAATGTACGTGCTAGGATAAAATAGAAGAGATCCTCAGCAGAATGGCTCAGTTATATAGGAGGATGTGATGCTCATCGAAAATTGGTAGACAATTGGGGTGAATATCTCCAAAATGTTATGTGGTGTAGACCACGACCCCATGACATAGCCCAATTAGAGATCATAGACAAGCCAAAGTTGAGCTGCACTGCAAGGAGGCGTCAAAACCAAGAGTTAGCTCGACAACACAAGAAAGCAGAAATGGAAGCACAAACCAAAGCACAACCAGAATCCACAGACTTGCATCCTGCACCAGAACATTTCAAATCTTACACCACAGGGGAAGCAAAGGTTGTGTACACAAAAGCCCAAAGAATACCTATCGATGGGAATAATGGAATCTATGATGGTCCGGCAATAGTTAAAGAAATAGAATTAGCCGACCACGGTGAAGAATCAAAACCTGTTTTTATTGCCCAAGACCTCACATAAGTTGAAGAGGCGGTCCTCAAAGAGCTTCTCAAGGAATTCAAGGACATATTCGCTTGGACATACCATGATATGAAAGGTGTTCCACCTTCTGTGGTCCAACATACAATCCCTATGATTAGCACTGCGAAGCCCGTACAACAAAGACCCTACCCGATGAATCCTAAGTACGCAAAGATCATTCAAGAAGAACTAGAAAAGCTTCTCAAATGTGGGTTCATATATCCTATTGAACACTCTGAATGGGTGTCTCCAATAGTTATCGTGCCAAAAAAGAATGGGAAACTCAGGGTGTGCGTGGACCTCAAAAAAGTTAATGCAGCTACTAGAAGAGACCATTACCCCCTACCATATTCCGAACATGTACTCGAAAGAGTTGCAGGCAAGGAAGCTTATAGCTTTCTAGATGGGTACTCAGGCTACAACCAAATCACGATAGCGCTAGAGGACCAAGCTAAAACTGCCTTCATCACGGAATTTGGCGTGTTTGCATTTCGTGTGATGGCTTTTGGCTTAACAAATGCCCCTGCTACATTCCAACGATTAATAAACACTGCTTTTAAAGAATATTTGAGAGAGTTTTGTGAAGCTTTCTTAGACGACCTTTGTGTTTACTCTTCTTGGAAAGAACATCTATCATGTTTGCGGAAGGTGTTTGAAAAGTGTAGGTTATATCGTATCTCATTGAACCCGTTCAAATGCCAATTTTGGGTCAAGCATGGAGTTATTTTAGGGCATATAGTATCCAAGAATGGTATCTCAACCGATGAGAGCAAAATTAAAGTGATTCTAGAGTTACCACCACCAACCAATTACAAGGGAGTTCAAAGGTTCATGGGACACGTGGGTTATTATTGATGGTTTATTTTATTTTTCGCTGAGATAGCACGTCCTTTGTACAAGCTTCTCATTGAATTTAAATGGACTGAAGAGTGTGACCAGGCCTATGAACAATTGAAGAAAACACTAGCAAGTGCTCCGATTTTAAGGACACCTAACTGGGATGTCATTTTCCATGTGCATATTGATGCATCAAACTTTGCTATTGGTTGTGTTCTCACTCAACCAGGAGAACATAAATTGGACTATCCCATTAGCTTTGCAAGCCGTCAATTGAACGATGCTGAAAGGAACTACACCACTACAGAGCAAGAAGGTTTGGCAATGGTTTATGCAGCAAAGAAATTTCGCTACTACCTTCTGGCAAACAAGTTTGTATTTTATGTGGATCATCAAGCGTTGCTGTATCTGGTAAACAAGCCATGCTCCACAGGAAGAATCACACGATGGTTGTTAATTCTTCTGGAGTTTGATTTCACGATTGTAGTGAGACCCAGTAAAAGGCACGTCATGGCTGATCATTTGTCTCGCATACCCAATGGTGAAGCCCCTACAGGAGTTGATGATGAATTACCCGATACTTCCCTATTCATAGTTGAGACTATGCCTGAATAGAGTGAGAACATTGTTAACTTTTTAGTTAATGGTTTTCCACCCAAGGAACTTCGTAAGGATATCGCTCGAAGGCTAGTAAAAGAATGTGAACCCTATTGTTTGATTGCCGGAACTCTGTATAGATTAGGCAAGGACGATATTCTTAGGCGTTGTGCCCGCGAGGATGAATATTTGTATATCTTGCAAGAAGCACATATGGGCGTAGCAGGAGGACATTTTTCAGGAGACTTGACTGCTAGAAAGGTGCTGCAATCAGGCTATCGGTGGCCAACTTTATTTAAGGATGCATCACTTTTTACAAAAGGGTGTGATGAGTGCCAACGTTACAAGACCACACAGCGCAAAGACAGAATGCCCTTACATCCTATTAAAGTAACCCAACCATTTGAAAAATGGGGCTTAGACTTTGTAGGTCCAATTAGTCCCACAGCTCACAAAACTCAATCTCGATATATTCTAGTTGCTATGGACTATGTAACAAAGTGGGCTGAAGCTAAGGCTTCACAAAAAGCTGACGCGAGGACAACAGCTAAGTTTCTTTTTGAGAACATTATCACAAGATTTGGTTGCCCTTTTGAAATTGTTAGTGATAATGGTACCCATTTTATAAATGAGGTAATAAGAGAGCTTACCACGATCTTTATGATATCCCACCATAAGTCTACACCTTATTACCCGCAAGCTAATGGACAAGCCGAGAGCACCAACAAGACTCTAATCTCTATTTTAACCAAGACGGTAGAAGCTCATCGCACTGATTGGGATTTGAAGTTGACATCTGCTCTATGGGCTTATCGTACTGCTTATAAAGTGGCTATTAATTGTACGCCATTCAAAATGGTATACGGCCAAGAAGCGGTTATGCCTTGGGAGTTTGTCATTCCTAGTCTTAGGGTAGCTTCGCAAGAAGGATGGAATGGTAACCCCTTAACCGAGCGTTTGTATATCTTAGAAAAACTAGACGAAGAGAGACAGTTGGCTGTGCAAAATGCTCTTGTGGAAAAGGATAGGAGAAAGAAGTGGTTTGATCGCCATGTGAAGGACAAGGACATCAAAGTTGGTGATAAAGTCCTTATGTATGGAGTACGTAAAGAGAAGAAAAAGTTGAAATATGCTGGTAAAGGACCATATAGAGTATGTGAAATTACCCCACAAGGTACCCTTCGTGTGGAAACTCTTGATGGAGTTGAAACCATTGGATTCCTCCATGGGAGTAAATTCAAAAGATATTATGATCCTTTAAGCCAAGAAGAACTACGGGCCATTCATCAAAAGAAAGCCGCCAAAGCACAAACCGAGTTAAACAAGATACAAGCTCAAGCTAAGGCTAAGGAGCGACAACAACGTATAAGACAAAAACGAGAGGCTAACCTTGGAGTCACAAATGCATTCAACGTGGAAATCGAAGAGGATGGGTTGGACTCTGACACACCTCTACGATACCCTATTGAGTTAAATAGTGCCTATGGAAAAGTGCTATAAAACGCCTTATTGGACACGGGTGCTAAATATAATCTGCTATCCTATGGGGTGTGGTGTCAGTTAGGGAAGCCACCTCTATCTGAGAGTATTATCCAAGTCAAGGGTGTCAACAAGAAAAAAACTACGGTTTTTGGAATCTGGCACACTTCTGTCAGTTATGACAATGGAATTGTAGCTCAAGACTTTTTGGTCATGCCTACTGGAACTATGGAGGGTAATATAAACCTAGGCCGCACGTGGATGATAGCCACCAAATGCACTATTGATTGGGGGACTGGGGGTGTTACAACGCAAAAACCAACTCCTAGCCCTACCACTCAAGCCATAGTCCCTGAGATATTGCCTAAGGAAATAAAACCCAAGACATTGCATGTCCAGGAGGTTGAACCATACGTCCCCATAGCCCAACTCTCTAGAGCTTCAACTGATGTAGTTGAAAGAAAGCTTGAGACACACAAGAACCATCCTAATATAACAGAGAAAACATACAAGTGGGTCCCTAAAGCCTCTGTAGTGAGCATGGTTGATGCAAAAAAATGGAAACCTCGTAAGAACCGTCCCACTCACTCCAAGAAACGTAAAGAAACGTTGCGTTGGATTCCTAAACGACTATTGGAAGCCCAAGGATACTATGAAGGAAATGATCAAATCTGGGTGCCCAAACGTAAAGTGTACTCTTACCTGTCACCTGGCCCATGTAAACCCAATCCTGTGGCTCCAACACAAATTGAAAATCGCAGAAAGGAAAAAATCATGGAATGTTACACACCCGCTCTAGAGCTAGTTTGGGTACCAAAGAAAGAACGATTTGTTCCACCTAGCTCAGGAACAGGGAAATCAAATGAAGCTTCTTGCTCTTCATGTAGTTCCTATACGCAAATAGAAGCTTCGACACAACCTCCACCTACCACTGTACATATCCATACAAGCACGAAAGAGTTTGCACCTCCCGGGGTAAGTTCACCACCTACAACAACGTTGCAAATAAAATCATGGGAGAGTACCTTACCACCCTTGCAACTAGGTGAAACGCATAGAGCGGTCGAAAACTATTGGTTAAAACCTTCACCCATAACAACTTGGAACAATTGGTTTCAAAAGGTGACGACCTCATTCCAAAAGGTATGATCTACCCAAGGAAGGGGGGAGTGTTTGCTAACATCAATCATTCACTCGCTCCCCTCTCAACCTTCCTCCCTGACCTCTCAATTCCAATCTTAGGGAATGTATATATATAGCCTTATACTCACAAAAAATAAAAATAGTAAAGAGCAAGAGCGACTAGCAACGAGAGAGCACCCTATCAGATCTTACATATAAGTCCAAATTCACTGTGTCAATTCAAGCAACACACAAAAACAACTCTTATGTTTTAAAGGCCTAACCAAATCTATCTGTCTTGTCAGAAATGGCTACTTCACCAGAGGCATGCACTTCTATTTTTGATGAAAGGTACCCTTTGTCTTTTCCTCAAGTGTTCTACGTATGCTACCCTATACTTTCTTGCGAATGGGATTTGATAGAGAGCCTTGCATGTGAGAGAAATTTTGAGGAGTTAGAATGGCTGACACGTCTATGGCTAACTAGGGATCCCTACCCAGTAGCGAATGTGTCTCCAATGGCACATGCTTATTCTTTTGCACAAGATGAGTATCCACGCATCGCGAGGTTCTTGATTAGCATGCTTGCACAAGAGGATGATGAAGAGGGACTAATAGAGACCGAGGAAGACTATGGCCTCACGGACAACGATTTTATTTATCTAGATGATGAGGATAGAGGCCTAGCCTTAGGGTGGCCACCCGGTTTATATAATATCCTCTTTCCTTGATTCTAAAAGGGGTGACAGATAGGTAGGTTAGGGGTCTAGATTGTGTTTTGAGTTTGTTTTTTAGGATTTTTAATTTTTCACACTGACATGCCTCCTAGAGGTATAGTGCCTGTTTTTGGATGTGTTAGGTAGGACTTATATGGATCTCCATCCACATGGCTGAGAACATCTGCTTCAACGAAATGAGCCACTCCATACCTCCAGGTGTACTACTTTCCATGATTCATGTTGGTGGATATGTGTAATTGCTAATAATGATTTTTCATTCTTTGTTTGAGTGCAATAGTTATGATTGTTATCTGCCATTATAGATGTATAAATTTGTCTTTGCTTAAGTTGATTGAACTCCAGTTTAATCTTATGGATGAGCCTGGAGATTGGGAGACCGTGACTTTAGGTTAACTCATTTACTTGACCACTAGGCCTAGCTAATAAAATTATCCGAGTATTTGAGACCTTAGGAATGTTTTAGGCAGAGAAAGGCTTGCTCACTTAAACAACAAAAAACACTAGTGCGAATACCAAGGAAATGGAGGCAAAAAAAAAAAAAAAAACAACATAAGTGCCACAAATGAAAAATCTTACGTTGGAAGAGAAATCTTGGCTGGAATTGGTACTTCACTCACATGTATTGTCTATGGTACTAGAGCCCTAGAGGTTCCCAGTGTGGGCGCTTTTCCTTGAGAAGCAAAAAACCCCGGACATACAAAATAAGCACACACGTCACATGATTGTGACCCAAAGTAAAAAAGTAGTAAAAAAATAAAAATAAAAAAAATTAAAAGACTTCCATTGAGCTTACAGTTAACATTTCAAGCTTTTGTTTGCAGTTGTGAGAGCGAGTTGGCTAATCAAAGCTGAAAAGCATTATTAGGGAATCTTGCATTTAGATAATCTTCTTAGCTTAGCTAGTACTAGAGTAGTTGTTTTAACCTTAGTCATAGCTAACTAATTGATAGACTCGCCCATAAGCTCAAAACTCTTGATTAATTAATTTACTCAAAGTGCAATCTATTTGTCCTTAATGGCAGTCTAACATTTCATAAATCTTGCATTTACTCATTTCCACATGTACTTTACATTCCCCTCATGATTTATGGCAATATAATTCCGCTTGCTAAAACAGTGACTTTGCCTTGCAGATTCAAATCTAGATGCTCTACAACATGGACATACCAAGCTTCAACTCAATAGCTTCCGAGGACGGAATCTACATCAGGAAGGGGGGCAATGTTAACCCTCGTGGCTCACGGACACCCTATTGCCTACGACGGACACCGTAACCGTATTATTTATTTAAGTAGAGTCAGGCACCGGGCTTGTCGGCCCAATAGGGAAAGGCAGAGTGATCGCCAATGAGAGGCGCACTCTAACACGAACATGCTAGGGTTAGTTGGCTAAGCATGGGCGCCCAAGTGTGAATGGGGTGAGCTCACATAAAAGCCAATTAAACCTAAAATTGAGTCATTCTCTCATTGTGCAATAGAAGCTTCTCTTGCTCCATCTCCACCTTCTCCTTCACCATCTCCTTGTGTGTGTGCGTGTGTGTGTGTGTGTGAGAGAGAGAGAGAGAGAGAGTGTGAAAGTGTGTGTGCGATCGAGCGTTGCGGCGGCACGGCGGCGGCGAGGCGGTTGAGCACGGCGTAGCGGCGTCTCCCTCTTCTTCGCGGCGCGGGAATCCTTCATTCGAAACTACGCATGAAGGTGAGTGACACACCGTTCTTCCTTGTGAGCTTGTCTGTTGTATGACAGTGTGCTAGGAGCCTTTGTGGCTCGCACACGGCGCGTAGCACGCGGTTGCAGTTCTCGTCATCGTTCCACTTGCAAACTGGCGGGCAATCTGAGATTGCCAATTCAGTGATTTTAGATTTATTGAAGTCTTGTATCTCACATCAGAAGACTCAATGGGAAAAGAAGTTACCTTGGGTGGAATTTGCCTACAATAACACGATACACTCTTCGACGGGGAAGACGCCATGTGAGATTGTTGAAAGTACTGTGAAGGTTCCATCCTTCCTGAGCACGAAAGATTAGAAATTTGAAGCGGATGAATATTCGCGAGATTTGGATACGGCTTTTGCCAAGGTTCGCGAGACTTTGCAGGAGTCTCAAGAACGACAGAAAAACGCAGCGGACCGCCATCGTCGCAACTGGAAACTGAAGGAGGATGATTGGGTGCTCTTACTTTTGAGAAGGCACGCCTAAGAAAGAAAAAGGGAAAGGAGAGGCTTTTTCCAAAGCTTAGTATGTGATACTACGGACCTTTCCAGATTACTGACAAGATAAATGATGTCTCCTTCCGATTGGAACTGCCAGATACTTGGAGGATTCATAATGCATTGCATGTGAGTCTCTTGAACCCTGTTAAGGGTGATGTGCCTGATGATGGGGAGCCTGATGAGCAACCCAAAGTGGAAGAAAACGAGGAGATCCTTGTTCCTGAACAGATTTTGGCACATAATGATACGAAGAAAGGTAAAGTCTGAAGGCAGTTCTTGGTTAAGTTCAAGAACTTTCCTGCATTTGATGCGAAGTGGATGGAGGAGGAGGACCTAGCAGATACTCCTCAGATTGTGAAACTTTACCTCGATGTTTTGGTTTAGCATAGTCTACTCCAAACGGAACCCAAAAACTCAGCTTGGCCGAAGATCTGGTGCAGTGGGATGCACGAGAGGGGAGTCACTCCGCTCCTTTGTCAACAGATGCCTCGATTTTGATACTAAAGTCACTGATGTCTCTTTGAGCTTCAGGGATACTGAGAGCTGACAGTATTCTGCTGGATGACTTTATGAAATGGAATTCCTGATTATGATACTGATTTGTTCTTGACTTCTTGTGAGTGTAGGAACTGATAGCCGAATGACTGCAGCATTTTGGTCTACTTGATCTCGAATAGACATGGTTGCAATAGGGGTTAGTCAATCGGACATCGATGAGGTCCCGATTGGACCTAGATGTGATTGCTAGCTACATTGCCGATAAATCATGGTCTAAGATCCGAATGAATGTTGAATGTCATGTGATGTCCTGTGATGTCGTGTGATGTGACTGTCGATTTTGTACATGTGCTAGATGTGCGTTCCTAGTACGTAGGTACTAACAGTCAGTGTCTGCTAAGACGGTTTATGGCTTTTGTCGGTTTTGCAGGCGTAATCGCGGTCGATTACAATGCTTTCAAGAGGGGGGTATGTCACAAAGTGATGACGTGGCGGACAGCAGAAACCCTAAAATTCCTGCAAACCCTAATTTTTGCCAAAAACCCTAAATTCCGGAAATCGCAAAGGCGGATTATTATTTATTTTATTTTATTATTTTATTTTTTTGGGAAAATGATGAGCGACGCGAATTCTGCTTTTGCTTTTTTTATATATATAAAAAAAAGAGAAAAGACTCTCTAAGAGAGAGAGAGAACTGATGCTTTTGATTTTAAAAGCTTTTGGGGCTCTGCTTTTGGGCATCCCTTGTAACCTTTAAATTAGTGGTGAGGGCCTCACTTCTCAGAGCATCTGGACGCAGAGTCTGAGAGTGAAACCCTAACCGCTCTCTTGTACTTTGATGATTGATTAATACAAAAAGAAATACTGAAAGGGGCGCCAGTCTTTGGGGCCAATATCTCTAGGCACGGAACTCCGCCGGGCCAGTGCAAATCTATTGTGATCTGTGAATTGTTTTGAAGTGGTTATTTGGTGCTGTCACGGTTGATTCTTGACTTGGAGTGTACATCAAGGCTAGGGACTTGCTACGCGTCGTGTGCGAGCCACAAAGGCTCCTAGCACATAGTCATACAACAGACAAGCTCACAAGGAAGAACGGTGTGTCACTCACCTTCCTGCGTAGTTGCGAATGAAGGATTCCAGCGCTGCGAAGAAGAGGGAGACGCCGCTACGCCGCGCTCAACCGCCTCGCCGCCGTCGTGCCGCCGCAACGCTCGATCGCACACACACTCTCACACACTCTCTCTCTCTCTCTCTCTCTCTCTCTCTCTCTCTCTCACACACACACGCACACACACAAGGAGATGGTGAAGGAGAAGGTGGAGATGGAGCAAGAGCAGCTTCTATTGCACAATGAGAGAATGACTCAATTTTAGGTTTAATTGGCTTTTATGTGAGGTCACCCCATTCACACTTGGGCGCCCATGCTTAGCCAACTAACCCTAGCATGTTCGTGTTAGAGTGCGCCTCTCATCGGCGATTAATCTACCTTTCCCTATTGGACCGACAAGCCCGGTGCCTGACTCTACTTAAATAAATAATACGGTTACGGTGTCCGTCGTAGGCAATAGGGTGTCCGTGAGCCACGAGGGTTAACAATGTATATCATGGTTGAGCAAGAAGCAACCTACTGTGGCCACTTCGAGTTGTGAGGCTGAGTACAGGGCAGTCTTCACAGCTACGGTTGAGTGTGTATGGCTCAGGCGCCTTATGGCTGATTTGGGTGTTGGACAGGACACTGCCAACACTATCTACACTGACAGTCAGAGCGCATTGGCAGTTGCGAGGAACCCATCTTTTCATGCTCGCACAAAGCACATTGAGGTGCATTACCACTATGTCAGGGAGAGGCTCTCAGCAGGAGAGATCAGCTTGGCTTATGTGCCAACACAGGACAACCTTGCAGATCGTTTCACAAAGGCATTGTCTCGTGAGAAGCTTGAAGCTTTCCGCAAAGCTTTGGGCTTACTCCCCTTTGTGACTGATCCTGTCCTCAGGGCATGGCACTTCCCTTTAATCATGTGCCAGCTCTCATTCACCGCATCACTCCAGGGGGGGATTTGTTACCATATACATGTGGTAGTGATGTGTGTGAACACACTAGGACCGTCGGGGCATTTTTCCCCTCTTTAGGAGGTTTTTTCCCCCGTGCATTGTATATACGCCCATCACTCTAGGGCTATCTATCTTTCCATTGCACACTAAGTAACACACTCTCTATTGTGTGCCTTGAGCTTCCTTCGTATTCTCCAAGCTGTGTGTGTTTCTCTGCAACCCTAATTCCAACAGCTACACTCTCTTGGCTCTATGTCGAAGAAGGCATCAAGTAGTATTGCCAATCCATCATGGATATCCTGCACAGCCGAGTCAGTCTATGCATTGCACAGGGTTGCCACTGTATGGTAAAGTACAATACGGTTTTGTTTGGTAAAGTACAATATGGTCGTATGGTAAAGTACATTACAATATGGGGAAGGACCTGTGATCCCATGGCAGCAAAGCATTTGCAGCCATGTTGATCATAGGTCCTGCCTTTGGCAAGCTCATTTGCACGGGCTACCTTGACCGCATGGACTTTGTGCATTTTTTACCTCATAGCTTTCCTCACCTAGCCATGAGAGTCTCTGGCATCTTAAATTGTCAAGAGTTGCTCCGTCGTTTGTTTGGTGTTTTCATTGTCGATCTTGATTGTATGCTGGCTTACAATATTGGGTGCAACGATATTTTAGCAATCCCTTAAGACACCACATAAAGAGTTACAAATTAGATAATCGAAAGAACAAACTGAGACAACATATTTTGGCCAGAGAAATTTTGCTTGAATTAATAAAAAGGGCCAAGGGTAGTAGAGACATTGATATGTCTATCACACGAATGCTTTTCAGGGTCTAAGGTTTAACATATAATATCTAGCAATAAAACATAATTGCATGATGAAGAGGGATTATAAAGGGAGGATAGTGAAGGACAAAACAAGAGTGCGGCGGTCCAATAGTTAATTTTATAACGCCACTCAAAACCATGGTAGGATCTTCACAACACTATATAGATCTTAATCTAACAATGGGGCACTAATGACACACAACCCATAACGTTGACTTGCCTGTGAAGCATTTGAAGACACTATACTGCTATTCTACAATGCAAGATAGAAGCCTCCAAAAATTGGGAACATGTACACAAACAATCACTTACTTAGCAAGGCTACAACTTCTTAGTTAGGAGGCTCTTTTGGTACCAATGAATCAATGATCAATGGGACAATTTTGGACACGCATACACACGGAGATAGCACACACGGTCAAATAAGCGCATTTCACATGAGCATGTGCAAGTGTTTGTAATACAAAAGTGTGATCATCACTCACCTGAACTCTTATCCCTTTCCTGCAAAGGTAGAGTGCTATGGCCCTTCCCAACTTTGAAATGGACCCTGTTAAGAACACCTCTGTCACTTGCTCTGGTATCTCCCTGATAATTACTGCAGCAACAGTAAGTGTATTTCCATGGCACACCCTGACCCTCAAATTAGGATGCTTCATCACAAAGAGATTTCCTCCTCCATTGAGTGCTTCATTCTACACAAACACACAAAATACGGCACCTTCAAGACTTATACAACTTAATTGCACTCTCATAAATCTATACAACAAACATCAGGATGGGCGCCCGAGCTATGTCCAACCAAGTGTGAACATGGCCAATTCTTATGTGAGTCTAGTAAAAGTACCTTTGGCTAGCATGCTTGAAGCATGTGTATACCACCTGTTCTCGTCAGGTTAGTGCTTATCTACACACTTCCATGGCTACATCTTATATTACAAAACAAAATCCGCATGCCATGAAGACCTGAAAACTTACCTTGTTGAGAGCCGCTAAAATGAAGGCCTTGACGCCAATCCTATCTGCCTCTGTATTGCTTCCTCTATCAGAAAATTGATGTTGCAGTGTGCAAATGGTAGAAAATACTGCAACACAATTAAGCAAAATCTATGTATCATAACATGATGCTCTTCCTTGAACCTTCCACAATTTATTTTGCATCAAATGTTCATTAGCAGTATAGTGTCTTCAAATGCTTCACAAGCAATTCAAAGTTATGGGTTGTGTGTCATTAGTGCCCCATGGTTAGATTAAGATCTATATAGTGTTGTGAAGGTCCTACGATGGTTTTGAGTGGCATTATAAAATTAACTAATGGACCACCGCACTCTTGTTTTGCCCTTCACTATCCTCCCTTTATAATCCCTCTTCATCATGCAATTATGTTTTCATTGCTAGATATTATATGTTAAACCTTAGACCCTGAAAAGCATTCGTGTGATAGACATATCAATGTCTCTACTACCCTTGGCCCTTTTTATTAATTCAAGCAAAATTTCTCTGGCCAAAATATGTTGTCTCAGTTTGTTCTTTCGATTGTCTAATTTTCAACTCTTTATGTGGTGTCTTAAGGGATTGCTAAAATATCGTTGCACCCAATATTGTCAGCCATCATACAATCAAGATCGATAGTGAAAACACCAAACAAACGATGGAGCAACTCTTGAAAATTTAAGATGCCAGAGCTTCTCATGGCTAGGTGAGGAAAGCTATGAGGTAAAAAATGCACAAAGTCCACGCGGTCAAGGTAGCCTGTGCAAATTAGCTTGCCAAAGGCAGGACCTATGATCGACATGGTTGCAAATGCTTTGCTGCCATGGGATCACAGGTCCTTCCCCATACTGTAATGTACTTTACCATACGACCATACTGTACTTTACCAAACAAAACCGTATTGTACTTTACCATACAACCATATAGTGGCAACCCTGTGCAATGCATAGACTGACTCGGCTACAGGATATCCGTGATGGATTGGCCATACTACTTGATGCCTTCTTCGACATGGAGCCAAGAGAGTGTAGCAAAGTGTTTGTCTTTATTTTGTATATAATTACAAATATAGTCTCAATTTGTCACACGGTCATATGGCTTGACTGGGTGTGCCATCTTGAGCTATCGATTTTTACCTTCAGTCCTTCTAGCTATCCATATGGCTTGACAAGGTCTCTTAAGCTATCCATTCTTGCCAAATGTGTAGTTGTGCCTCTTTTTACGATAAAAAGCGTTAAAGTTTTTAAGACTGTTAGTTTTTTTTCCATGTATTTACAAATTCTATAGTCTCAATTCCCACATGGTCATATGGCTGGATTGGGTGTGTTATCTTGAGCTAAGTTTCTTGCCAAGACATGTCTGGCATACCTTGGGTCTGTGTGTCACACATACACAATGTCTTTATTTCGTTTATAATTTCAAATATAGTCTCAATTTGTCACATGGTCATATGGCTTGACCGCGTGTGCCATCTTGAGCTATCGATTTTTACCTTCAGTTTTTTTAGCTATCCATATGGCTTGATCGGGTGTCTTGAGCTATCCATTCTTATCAAATGTGTAGTTGTGTCTCTTTTAACGATAAAAAGCGTTAAAGTTTTTAAGACTGTTAGTTTTTTTTGCATATAGTTACAAATTCTATAGTCTCAATTTCCCACATGGTCATACGGCTTAATTGGGTGTGTTATCTTAAACTATAGTTTCTTGCCAAGACACGTCTAGCATACCTTGGGTCTATGTGTCACACATACACAATGTCTTTATTTTGTATATAATTACAAATATAGTCTCAATTTGTCACATGGTCTTATGGCTTGACCGGGTGTGCCATCTTGAGCTATCGATTTTTACCTTCAGTTCTTCTAGCTTTGAAAGTACAATATTGTATACCAATGTGTCACATTAGGTTAATGTGACACATTGGTATATGGCTTGACCGGGTGTGCCATCTTGAGCTATCGATTTTTACCTTCAGTTCTTCTAGCTTTGAAAGTGAAATATTGTATACCAATGTGTCACATTAGGTTAATGCAGGAGCCTTGATGTGATAGTTTAAAATAGAATCGAAAATATCTATATATATGTAGGTTGACTTGAATGCTTCTTCTTTTAATAGGATATCTATATAGTCATTATGGTAGAGGGTAAGAAGAAGGCATTTCTTTAGTCTCTAAGGTCAACTCTCTACAAGGTGATTAGTGAATTACCAGAGAAGCAGGTGCAAAGTATCGTGCAAAATGAGATGCTCATAGACAAAATGCATGAAAAAGGAATTGTAAGTGCAATCTCCAAGGAAACCTTTGTTATAAGCAAAGACAAAGCTCACCAGTCTACTTATAGTATCATTGGTAACATGGAAAAGTGCGTCCATGATTTATATGAAGCTCTTCCCGAAGGTGTTCAGTTGATAAAGCTCAAGGCTTGGGATTTTGCTTGGCGTGCAAAAAGAGAGAAGAGTAAGCATGCCAAAGATATAGATACACAATATGTGTTATCTAAAAAGCTACGATGGGAGTTGTCACGTGACACATCTAACCCTATGTGTCCGTGGACAAGCTACTTCATGACAAGGGTTCAGTTCAGTCAAGTTAGTCTACAATAGGAAGTGATCTGGCACTTTTGTGAGTATGTTCGTATACCGTGCATGTCTAGACACTTAGAGTAGATGCATATCCTCTGGTTGCACACATCATGACCATCAGATTTCATTCAGAACCCATTAGTAGCATTTTTACGGTGCATAGACCTATTTTCCCTATTTTAGCCAATTGTCACTTATTATTTTTAAGTGACTTTTGTTGGGAAACAGGGTAGGGAAAATTCCATAAGTCAATATATAAGAAAACCTAGCACTAGCATTATCTGGCAGAAGAGGCAGCAGGAACTTCGGTTCAATAGACACCTTCTCAACAGGACCCCACAGAGACCCTAGTGTTTTTTGCACCAACAACAAGACCTAGCGTTTTCATCCATAGAACCAGCCTTGGCGTTTTTGCATGGAAGATCGACCTTGGCGACAACAAGACATAGCAAGATTAGGCCTAGCATTAGTAGATTCCAAAGCAACACAACAGATCAGCCCTAGCGTTAGTAGATTTCCGACAGGAGACAGATTTCAGCCCTAGCGTTTTTTATTTGCAGACCAGCCTTAGCGTTTTGCAGATCCTTCGCGACGGAACACTTAGAAGTACCAACGTTTTTCACTTTTTCAGCATCAAGACTCCGCAGTACAAGTCTCGAATCTCACAGATCTCACCTTCCTAGAGTAGATCCTCGTCGCACGGTCAGATCCATCGAAGTTCGCACTTGCAATCCGAAAAACACAAATTTCAGCATCTGCGTTTTCACTACATCGTCGTTGCATCATCATCAATGCCGTAGTCATGGACATAGAGTCAAAATTCAACAGATTAAGATTTGCAAATTTCAGCTCTCGTCGTCGTCCTCATCATCGTCGACATCGTTGGCAAGTCCAAGCATTGTTGAGATTTGTGCAATCATAATAAACCGCTCTCGCCATAGAGAGTGGGGTCTTTGGAGAAGGGTTTGACAACTTTTCTGGTGTCATATTCTTCTCTCTCTATCTCTCAGTCTCAACACCTTCATTCACAATGTTCACCACTTTGCCTATGTCCATTGCACTCTCTCACTAAAGGAACGGAAGGCTCTCCCTTCCGTAAGTAAAAAGGAACCTTGAGCACATTCGGAGCACTCATCATGAGCAAAGTTCAACTCTGATTTTCGTTGCACCTAACAGGAGTAAGTCAACCATGCCCAAGAGAAGACGGTGTTAGAGATAGAATGCCATGGACATCCAATTGCGAACTCTCTGCAGAGGTCTGTGAGAAACTCGGAGTGTACTTTGACACTTGGCATACCACATGATACTATCACCTATTTACAGAACTTGGGTGTCGGCGCCTTTGGTACTTGTTTCCAAGGAAGAATTGATGGTATTTTGTATCTTCCAAGTGAAAATACATATTATTCAAGCAGTATCGTGGACATGGCCTTTTGGTAATCGTGTGATTAGACTATGTGATTGGAGGTTTCCTATGTACTATGATATGCAGGTCATACCACCACTTTGAAGTCAAATTACTTTGACTCTATTAAAAATGTGTTTGATTTTAATGTGTAAGATAATCCTTAAATCCCACGTGGGAGCCCAAGATGAGGTGGATGATTTTTTTAGAAAAAGAAATTAGTGATGAAAATCCCATGTGGGAGCCCAAGAAAAGGGTGTGCTGATTTTTTTGAGAAAGAGGTCTCCGTACAAAGGAGACTCTTGTGAAATTTTTAAAATTTATATTTTATGTACAAACTCAAAATTAAATGCAGATGGTGCTTTTTAAAAGTTGCATTTTGCTTAAACATAGACGTGCATTCATATCACGTATAATTGTTTTTGTTCAAAAAGATTTTAATGGGTTGTTTTATAATGTGTTTTGATTTGATGAGTAAAGTTTTTCATGGTTGTTTAAGAGTATGCATTATTTGTTATTTAGAGAACAATCCATTTCCCATGTGGGAAGCCTACTAAGTAGGTGGCTAGTATCATATGTTTTGAGATTGAGATTTGTATCAGTTTACAAGGCAAATGCTAATCGTTTTTTGACAAATTACATTGAAACGATTGGTTTATTTTAATTTATTATTCATTATATTTTTTGCTTTCCATGGTTTGTTCTCTCAACATCTATTGCAAATGAAAACACACTACAATGTACACTTATGTTTATTTGGAGTTCAACATGTATTTTTGCAAAAGCATATGCTTCTAAAATTGTTATGTTACTAGTATACATAAATAATGGGTCATTACGTTCCGTACGAAATTTGTATGAGGGGGGATGGCTCATTGCGAGAACATCCATATCTTGTCCGTATGTAGGGGGGTAAGTTAACAAGTAAGATACCGTACATAGGGGGTTTTCTCTAATTTTGATGCACGCAGATGACATCCCCCCATTACTAATAGTGAATCCCCCGAGGTCTATGGGTGGTCCGACGCCTCCATCGCTGAGCTTTTCATGTAAATACATTGTATCCTAAGCATGCCAAAGTGCAAATTACAGTTCGATAATATGATCATTGTTTTCACTTGTTGATGTAGCAATAGGTTACTCAATGAGCAACTCTTGCCGGAAGGCAATCACATGATCCCTACCCATCTTGCCGCTAAAAAGCTTCTTACTAACTTGGGCTTGGATTATCACAAAATACATGCAGGCCCTAATCATTGTATAATCTTTTGCAATGAGTATGAAAATTTGGAACAGTGTCCCAATTGTGGATCAAACAAGTATAGAGAGGACACACAAGGAAAATTTATACCTGCAAAAGTCCTTCGACACGTTCCTATCATTCTAAGAATAAAGAGCATGTTCAAGTGCAAGTCTATAGCCACTTTGATGACATGGCGCTCAAATACTAGATCGACAATGATGTGATGTGGGTACCTATTGACTCTCGTGCATGGAAGCACATAGAGGAAAGATGGCCTACATTTAAGAATAAGCCTTGATGTATCTGTTTTGGTCTAGCAATGGACGAAGTAAAACCATTTGGACTACAAAGTTCGTCGTGGAGAACGTGGCCTATTTTCTTGGTGAATTATAAGCACCATGGCTAGCTATCAAGAAGGGCTATTTGTTGTTGTCACTGATTGTCCCAATAAAGTACAAAACAAAGAACATGGACATCTATTTGGCACCACTTATAGAAGATCTCCAAATCTTGTGGACAGAGATCGATGTGGTTGATATGTCCCAACCAATCGGACAACGAAATGTACATGTGTAAGGCATTCTCATGTGGACCATGCACGATTAACCAGGCTTCGTTGAGTGTGTTTCAGTAAGTATCTTTGAAACCCTCACACACATGCTATTCCTAGCTATGCCAATGCTTTTATATTTTGTTTTTATGATTTTTCAGGCTTGAGTTACTCGAGCAATCATGCATGTCCAAAACGTGGTCCTTAACTTGGCTTCCGCCGCTCTGATCATTTGAGCAAGATAGTTTACAAGGAGCATGGTAGATTTTTGCATGAAAGACATGAGCTACGTGAACCAAACATATGCAAACATGACATGCATCCATTGAAAGCGAGCGATTAGAAAAACATGTGGCTGGAGAGGGGAGATTTCATGTCACCCAAAATGAAAAGACTTTCTATTTTCCATGAGCTCCCATAATGGAGTGACCTGCTAATTAATCATCTACTTGACCCAATGCACATCTTCAAGAATGTGGGGGAGATCATATAGAAAACCATCACTGGAAAAAGGGAGAGCAAGTCCCAAATAGATGACCTACATGTTGTGGGTCGAATGCCAGAGATGTGGCCTCGACTTAAACCCAATGGAAAGTTTGCTATACCAAAAGGTCCATGGGTTTTGAGTCGTGCAGAAGAGCAACAAGTGGAGAAAACTATGTCTTCATTCAAAACTCCCATTGGTTGCATGTGATGTTTGAAAACGGCTTTTACTAGAGATGACAATCTTACTGGTCTTAAGTCCCATGATTGGCAAAAAATTTTATAGTTTATCTTACCAATTGTCGTAAAGGATTGTTTAAAAGATGACATTAGAAGAAAAACCTATAAAAATAGTGAGTTGGTACGTTGGAATAGTTCAGAAGACATAAGAAAAGACAACATCGATGCAGCACGCTTAAACGCTATTGAAGCAGTGTGTATGGTGAAGAAGTACTTTCCAACAAACATTCTTACCATCCAAATGCATCTACTTGTGCATGTGGTCGATGAAGTTGTAATTGTTGGGGTAGTTCATAGCAGGTGGATGTTCTTCTTGGAGAGATTCATGAGGACTTTAAAGGGGTTCGCTCATCAAAGGGCTTGCCTAGGGGGTAGCATGGCCGAAGAATGGCTTGTACAAGAGTCTCTAGTTCTCATTAGTGAATTTTTGGGCTCAATTGATCCAGAGATGGAGGTCAACGTCAAGGTGACAGGGGACGAGCGGCATATTGGACAAGGCATCATTAGGAAGATGGATATCACAATGCGACCAAAGGTTATGAGATTTTGCCTTCTCAACTCAAACACCATGCAAAAGTGGATAGAGAGGTACAAAGGGGAAAAGCAACAACGCTTGATAGATCGCTTGCAATTCAAGCGCAACCGTGCCACTAGAAACCTTCCTTTTCTAGATCATATTCAGAAATTTTTTGACTTTCCAATTGGGCGGTGGTTAGATGCGACAATCTCAGAGGCAAAGAGGAAAGGAGTGTTGATTACTAAAGAGGAAGAGGAGATATCAAGGGGTTGTGATTGGCATGTAAATTTTTACAACTGCCTTTTCCAGCTCCACATGATCACATTACTTTAGTAACTTTAAGTTTGTTTCAATTTTGTGGCTGCAGTATCACAAATATGGAGCTTTGTGGTCGCATGGGAGACACTTTAGAGTGCAATGGATAGACAAACAAAGGGTCACCTTCGATAGTGGCGTTAGGGCAAGCTTCATCCAAGAAAGTAGGAGAAGTGCCAGGGATGAGAACACAAAGGCTAGCCAACTTGAATACTTTGACTACATCCAAGACATCTTGAAAATTAGCTTTAGGAAGTTTGATATTTTTATCTTTGATGTCAAGTGGTTTAAAGTTATTACTAGCGGCCCTAATGCAACTGTATGCAAAGATAAGAGTGGATTAATTAATTTAAGTGAACTCTAGGCGAGTGTGGACAGATGCGCGGGACAAGTTTGTACTTCCGCAACATTAAGGACAAGTGCTCACAATAGATCCGCTATAGAGAGAAAATGATGAAAAAGATCTATCTAAACGGCTCTGGCTCTATGTTGTTCAAGTTGTTCCATGGAGCAAGCAAGTGTGTGAAGAATTGGGAGTTGAGGTCAAAGAGCTTCATGAACAAAGTGCACGGCCGACGGATTAGGTAAGTTTGGATTTTGAGCTGGAGGTTAGTTGTGAGCAGATGCCTGAACCTAGAAATCAGCTTTCATTTTTACTGAAGTTGATGCAGAGAGCGACGAAGAAGTGGAGTTTGATGACGAAGATGCAAAAGTATAGATTGAGATAGACATCTTTGGTGCATTAACTCTCATAGAAGATGAGAGATTGAATACTGATTTTTCTAGGAACTCTTTTGTAAAGCTCTTTTAATTAGTCTACAATACTGGATATATTTAATGAGTTGTGTTGCAACTTTGTTTTTTTGTTATTTGCACTGCTTAAGCTTTTATTTCGTAAACTAACGTATTTATATGTGTTATTTGTGTATCTATAGCCATGGATGATGACGACAATATATACTCTCCTAGTTTTAGTTTTCTTGTCACTCCAACCGGAATGTCACCCGAGCAGATGGGCTCCTTTTTGTCATAGTTCACACTAGAGCAGGTTACTTACACACAGAACCTTTGGGTAGCTGGTTCCTCTAGACCTACTATGACTGCCTCTACGCCTAGAACTAGTGTGCCCCCTACACAGACCGGCCCTACACCTCGATCGTGTGTGCCCCCTACAATGATAGTTGGTTCATCTTCGAGGCGAGGTAGGCATCGTTTTGGTGGCAGTGGTTGTTGTGGTAGCGGTTCTACCAATGCGTCCACACCATCGAGAGAGCGTCCACCACTCTCTTCAGTAGATAGTTCACCGATTGGCACACCACGTACACCTTGGGGGTCACACGAGTATGATCCTAGCAAGGTATACAAGAGCAGGGATGGGGTTGTTGTGGCGGATAAGGTCGGAAAGGCCATGTGACAAAGGATTCGATAGCTCTGTACATTTCAGTTTGGCCACTCTGTGATGGAGATTTGGGATAATCAAGATGGTGGAAAAAAGAATTACACCGTCGAGGCCATTCATAGAGAGTACATGCAAGCAGAGAGGTATGATCCACTCTCGAATGACTGGATTTTGAGTGTGGCGATTGCTAATGTCACACCGTCAATCAGAGATGAGAGACAGGTACATGGAGGACAGTCCAAAGCCGGCATGGTTGGATATAGAGGAGTGGGCGGGGATTGCACGAGAAACACAAGACAATCCTCAAAGATTTCAGAAAAGTAGAGCACGTTTGAAGTCTGTTGGAGCATCACATCTTGGGAGTGGAGGCTACGACACACTTCGGCATGAGTTTGTAAGTATTCTACATATGCTTTAAATTATTTAAAAAAAATGTTATTTGAAGATTTATCTTATGATTAATTGTTAATTTTGTAGGAAGTTGCTGCCATGAAGCGCCCTTTGACGCACCGAGAGGAGAAGAATGGGTACAAGCATGGACTTGTGGCCCTTTTGACCCAGCTCTGCAGGATGAGGGAGAGGCCGTAGACGACAGTGAGGCATTACCATCAGGGTGACATCCTCCATATATGACAGTTTCACGCTTACGTTTATGGTTTTGCATTCCGTTTACAATTATGATCATGGTATGACAATCAGGTTATGGTTATGGTTTTGTAATTATGGTATGGCAATCATGGTATGGTTATGATATGGCACAGAGGTTATGGTTATGGTTTGGCAATTAAGTTATGGTTATCATTTTGGAATGATGGTATGGCAATCATGTTATGGTTATGATTTGACAATCAAGTTATAGTTATGGTTTTGCAATGATGGTATGGCAATCATGTTATGGTTATGGTTTGGCAATCAAGTTATGGTTATGGTTTTGCAATGATGGTATAGCTATTATGGTTATGGTATGACAAGCAGATTATGTTTATGGTTTTCCAAATACGGTTTGGCAACCATGTTATGGTTATGGTTTTGTAATGATGGTATGGGTGTTATGGTTATGGTATGACAAGCAGGCTATGGTTATGGTATGACAAGCAGGTTATGGTATGCCAAGTGGGTTATGTTTACGATTTTGCAAATATGGGTTGGCAATCACGTTATAGTTGTAATTGCGGTTTTTAAGTCATGTTTTAATTATGGCTAGAAAATCTTCATACCGTTGTGCCTATGATTTGGGAGGCGACGTTATGGTTATGCTTTTGGAAACTTGTCATGTTTAAGCTTTTGCTTTTGTGGTTTTGTTATGCTTACAATTTTGCTAATCTATACTCACTTGCTCTTTAGTGTAAACTGTAGGTGGAGTGTGATTGCTTGTGCACTATTCCTTTGGGTAGAGAGGGATGTTCCCTGGTGCTGCAATACATGCAATATCAGTTCCCAGCTGAGTGCATATACTGCCGTGTGTTTCATTGCCTGTTTCGACGGTGACTATACCGGTGCCTATATCGATGGTACGATGCCGACGGTTATTCCGATGCTTATTCCAAGGCTTTCTACTTTTAAAACAAGCTTTGGGTCGTGGGTATCCGCGTCATTTTCACGCGGCGTGTTGTAGTGATGGTTGCTATGCCCACGATGGATATGATGCACTTGTGAAGAACGATACTTGGTCTTTATGTGACTTGCCTCCTAGTAAGAAGCCCATTGGTACAAAGTGTGTTTATAAGTTGAAACACAAGCTTGATGTTTGTATCCCATTTGTATTGATCGTTACAAAGCAAGGCTTGTTTCAAAAGGTTATGGTCAGCAAAAGAGCATTTATTTATGAAGAAACTTTTGCTCCTACTTGTCATAAGACTACTATTTGTTCATTTGTGCATGAGCAGCTTGCTTTGGATGGAATCTATATCAATCACACATTAATATTTCTTTCTTGAATGGTGACATGTATGAGGAAGTGTATGCAATGCAACTTTGTGGTGTTGTCAAGAAAGGGCATGGAAGAAAGTGTGTAGATGTAATAAAGCATTGTATGGTCTAAAGCAGTCTTCTTGTGACTGGTATGTGGACAACCATTTGACTGCATGTGGCTTTCGAAATAGTCCAATTGAGAGCAGTGTTTATGTAAAAAGTGTCGATGGTGTGTATCTTATCGTCGTTGTATATGTGGATGATGTAATGCTTACTGGTTTGAATGCGACACATTTTGCTGAATTTAAAGCTAATTTGAATGCCACATTTGAGATGCCAAATTTGGGGCTTTTGCATCATTATTTGGGCATTTGCTTTAATCATTGTGATGAGGGTATTGCATTATGTTAGGCAAAGTATGTGCAAAATGTGCTAAGTAGATATGGACTAGAAAATGGCAAGCCACTTGCCACTCCTATGAAGACAAGTTTGAAGTTGAGTCCATATGAAGCTGGAGATCCTACAGATGGTACCCTCTACCAGACAATTGTTGGTTGCCTCATTTATGTATGCAATACAAGGTTGGACATTCAATTTGCAGTCTCGCAAGTGAGCAAATTTATGCATAACTGAGGGTCTAAGCATTGATAGGCATTTAAGAGGATCTTTTGCTACTTGGATGGCGCTAGATACATCTTGAATTGTTTTATCCCAAGTAGGGATCGTTGCCGCCATATTTACATGCTTTCTTTAACTCGGAATTCGCTGGTTTCTGTGACACACAAGTATCTACGAGTGGTTTTTGTTTCATGCTGGGTAGTTCTAGCATATGGGTTGAGCAAGAAGCAACATACTGTGTCCATCTCAAGTTGTGAGGCCGAGTACAGTGTAGCTTTCAAACCTACTGTTGACCTCATGTAGCTTAGATGCCTTATGGCTGATTTGAGAGTTGAACAAGATTCTAACACTCTAATCTACACTGACAATCAGAACACGCATTATCTATGTCAAGGAGAGACTCTCAACTAGAGAGATGATTAGCTTGGCCTATGTGCCAACACATGACAACCTTGTAGATCTATACATAAAAGCATTGCTTTGCGAGAAGTTCAAAGCTTTGGCTTGTTTCCTTTTGTGGATTGATCATATCCATAGGTCATGGCACTACCTTATACTCTATGTGCTAACTTTCATTCACCGCATCATTTTCAGGGGGGTCTGTTGTCATGTATACGGTAGTGATGTATGTGAACATCCTTCAGACTATCAAGGACACTTTTTTCTTCCTCATTAGGAGGTTTTTTCCCAGTGTTTTGTATATACCCCCATCACTTTAAAGCTATTTTATCTTGTATTTGCACACTTGGTAATTGACTCTCCTTTTGTGTGCCTTGAGATTCTTCTCCATCTCCAAGCTATGTGTGCATTTCTACAACCCCCACTCCAATAACAACATACACAACTCCCTTGATTTCTTGCACATACTGGCTCAATTCTTATATAATTATTTCTTTATAATAAGATGCCGCCAAAATTTGAATCCCATCATCTCCTTCCAAGGATCACCTTACCATCCTTCCTACCATAAAAAAATAGCTACGGATTCGAACTTGATCCTGTTCACAAACATGATTCTCATAACCACTCTAGCTACCACATCAATCTACAAGGGTCTGCAATCCTTAACACTAAAAAAATAATGCTCACACGGTTCCACGACCTTTGTGCCTGCCAGCTCCTCGACAACTCCAAGGCACCTTGATAGACAATCCCCCCCCCCCCCCCCCCCAACGGAGTCTACGCACCCCTGCTACTCTTTTCCCTACTTACTCAGCACATCTCACTTTATTCACATTTTTTTCCCCAATAAAACTCAGCCGGTACCCCTTACTTGGTCACCCTTACCCTCCCAAGGTGGGGGCGTTGTCCAACTGTGTTGCACCCCACACGACCATGCCCCCCCCCCCCCCCCCCCCCCCCCCCCCCCCAACGGAGTCTACGCACCCCTGCTACTCTTTTCCCTGCTTACTCAGCACATCTCACTTTATTCACATTTTTTCCCCCAATAAAACTCAGCCGGTACCCCTTACTTGGTCACCCTTACCCTCCCAAGGTGGGGGCGTTGTCCAATTGTGTTGCACCCCACACGACCATGCGCTCACACCATTTCCAGGTTGAAGCCCTTTGTCTCGTGTGTGTGCACCTGCATAGCCAAAAGTTTGCACCTCTGGCCTTAGCCACCTTTAATTGTGGCTACAACGTAGCCTCATCCTCACTATCTAGCATTGCCCACCATCTTTGTTGGCCCCTTTCTTGCAAACTCCTCTCCAACAACCCCTTGGCATACTTCGTTATACAATACGAATCCCACAAGATCGGACTTGACCAAGCCCTGTCGGTCACAACCCACCTGCACCCACCTCTGCATGTAACCTCGGCCTGTAGAGCCCTACGAAAACCCTCCACAATGCACAATGTTTCCATCGCAAACCCTCCGTATTGGATGTCTTGGGCGCACTGCCTACCTACTAGCGGACCTAGATGTTGGAACCATAGAGAGAGGTCTCTTCACACACACACACACACACACACACACACACACACACACACACACACACACACACACACACACACACACACACAGAGAGAGAGAGAGAGAGAGAGAGAGAGAGAGAGAGAGAGAGAGAGAGAGAGAGATAGATAGATTTTATTATCGTCCTCGGAGGTCAAATATGACCTATGGGACCAAAGTTACATGTGATGTAGTATGTGTATGGCTGATGAGTGACTCTCGATGCTCCAAAATTGTAGTGATGAGAGTCGCAATGGAGAGCCCACTTTTTGGCTGGGAGAGGAAAGTGTGTAGGTCTAAGTTATGGCTGAAAATGTGAGAGAAGCAAGTTCGGATGTGATCAAAAGCTGAGCACTCTAGTAGTGTGTGGTACTCAGACTCTCGAACTTGCAGTGAGCATAATGTGCACAATCGATTTGACTCTTCTCCATTGCCCCAACGCCCTATCTCGCATCGAAGGAAATGGGAGCTAAGCCGAATTGCTGCGATAGTGCGTATCGCGGACAAGGGAATAGGCTCAAGCATGTAAGTGTGAGTACGGTTTCCTCTCTCAGCGAAGAACATGGTTTTGTAGTTGGGGGCAATATAGGTGGTGTAATGTATGAAGCGTGACCCACCGGATTTCTCCCAAGCCGTAATACATTGGCGTTGTAGAAAAGCTTCATTCACTTGAGAGTCAATTGAAGCATCATGTAGCAAGTGTAATGCATCCCATCTCCCAAACCACTTCTTTATGTCTTGCATCCATCCCGTGCTCAAGATCTTGCTTTTATGCGTCTTTTGAACTTTTTTGCTTGCTTCCCATGCAATTGTAGGAAGTCGATGTGAGGGGTTTTGACGCATCTTTATCATGTACTCCACAACCCTTTCCATGTCCATAACCTCAATTGGAAGAGATCCCGACTCAAGAAGTAGGAGCATATATGGTGTTTGTGTCTTAACTTGGAGAAAGTTTGTAAGAAAACGCTTTTGGACATTCTCAAACTCTTTCCAAGTAGACTTTGAGATGCTCCCGCCCCACACTTCAACTCCATAAAGAAGAACCGGTGTCACCAATGCATCAAAAAGATACTTCTTGAGAACCCAACACTTGATGTTTCCCGCATTACACATGTTCTCAAATGCATAATATGCTCTCTTTCCCGTTTCCAAACGACGCATAGCACATTCATGCCACTTGTGATTGGATGGAACCTCAAGGCCAAGGTACTTAAAGCTCTCAACAACTTCAAGTGTCTCGTTGTTGTACACAATGCATGGCTTCTCCTTATGGTTGGTTTTCACAAGCATAACCTTTGTTTTGGATTCATTTACAATCAGCCCACTATGCAAGCAAAAGTTCTCAAGGACAACCATAAGCTTTTGTGCATCTTCTAAAGTGTGTGCTAGAAGCACTACATCATCCGCATACAACAAAAGCATGATTACCGCATTGCAAATAGTGACCTCTTCAATGCCTTCTTCTTACATAAAGTCAAGTACCATTTGTTCCAATTGATGGATGCATAGACCAAAGAGAGTTGGTGACAATGGACATCCTTGTTTAACCCCAATAGTGCTTACAAAAATTTCTGAAATTTCTCTTCCCATGCGCAATTGACAAATCACCTTCTCATAGATTCGAGAAACCGCAAGCATAAACTCACTTGGCACTTGGAGTTCTTCCATCCTTCTCCACAAATTGTTACGTGGAATCATATCAAAGGCTTTCTTAAAGTCCACAAAACAACAATACAATCTCTTGCCTTTCAACTGACTTTCCTCCATGAGAACACGAAGAGTGACAAGATGATCAATGGTGCTATGGCATCGACGAAAACCCGCTTGTCCCTTTGCACGCTTGTCATTCTCTTCAGCCCAATCACTCAATTTCATCTCCATTATGCACCCAAACAACTTTGCCATAAGAGACCCAATCATTATAGTCCGATAGTTGCTTACATTCTTTACATCCCCTCCTTTATGCAAAGGCTTAACCCAATTAGTACTCCAATCATAAGGCATACCATGTTGAAGTGCAAGGTTGAACATATCACACATCCACTCATTGGTAAAATCTCCCGTCCATTTGATCATCTCCGGCTTGATACCTTGAAGATCTCCCGCTTTGTGAGTGGCCAACTTTTCAAGCCCACCGCATACATCCTCAATAGTAAAAAAAGACGGCATACATGGGAGTGAACCATAAAATGACATTTTTTCAGTATTTTCTTGCTCATATAGATGCCTACAATGTGTGTACATATCCACTAGACTCAAGTTACCAAAATTCTCAACCCGCTTGCCTCTTAAGTTTCTCCAAAATCTTCCACATGCATGTGCCTTTTCTTGCACTTGAAATTCTTGTACTTCCCATCTTCTTCTCTTCTTTTGAATCAATGCCTTGTATGTATGCAAATGACTTTGATAGTTGTCTTTGTCCATAGTTGCATCAAGCTTTATCAAGGACTTTCGAGCATCTTGACATTCTTTATCAAACCACCTTTTGCGTGATCTATCTTTGTTGATACCATGGAGATGCTTTATGGCAAAGCATTCTTCCACACAAGAACAAATAGCTTTCTTGAAAGCTTCCCATTTAGTTTCCAATGGTGCATCACATTGAAGCTTTGTCATCCATAATTTTTGCTCAACCATTTCAATGTACATTGGTGCCCGTTTGAAATCCATACATAGTGATAACTTCTCTTTCTTTTGGCTGAGATTATCATGCTTAGTTGCTTCTCCACATGAAAGGTCAATACATAAGGTGCGATGGTCGGATTCCGGGGTCCATTGACCAAACATAAAACTCTTTATGTGATACATGATGGCTTCAGAGAGTAGCATATAGTCAATCACACTATCCCCATTATGTCTCCTACATGTAAATCCATTGGTTCCACTCCACAAAGATACACCATTGGCAATGAGCATACCCGTGCTATTACACATGTGTAAAAGTAACTTTCCATAGTGATCCGGCTCTTTCTCATCCATTGAAGTACGATCATACAAGTGAACTTCCTCCAACTCCCTTGAAATGTATGGCATATCAAATTGTTGAGTATCATGTTGCAATGTTTTTGTGCGAGCATTCATATCCCCAAATACAATAACATCACCTTCACCTTTGAAATAAGCAATGTCCTCTTCCAAATCAGAAAATGGTTGATCTCTATCCATGCAAGCATAAAAGGGAGAATCATGATGAGGAATGTAGCAACCGGCTACAAAAATGGGTGCTCTTTTTGGTGTCATAATTTTCAGCCATACATAACGTTTGTACTTGTCATCTTTCACAATTGATACAAAATCTTCCAATCCTTTCTTAACCATACATGCTAACCCTCGTTGTCCTCTTCGTTGCTTGAGATTCTTTGACCACATCAATGAATGTACATTGTAATCCTCCAAGCCGTTAATCCTTTGTGTATCATGCTCCCAAGTTTCAACAAGAAGTACAAGATCGGCTTTGCTTGTTAGTTCATCAATGCCAACCCCCGCATTCCATGGGTATCCATTACAATTCCAAAAGCATATTTTCAATTGTAACTCGGTCTCATAGGTCACACATCCCTATTTGCTTGAGAGACTTGCCTCCTCCTTGGGCACATTTTCTTCATGAGAGATCTCCTTGTTTTTATTATTCTTTTCCTCATATGCCTTGCGACGCATATTTTGTTGCTTAATAGTGCGATCTTCACATACAAAACATTTTGTATCCCTCAAATAGATCCAACTATTATCAAGGATAATCTTTCGCTTGGTCTCATCCGGCATGGTGCATACAATTGGCCGTTCTCCCGAGCGAGGAGCTCCTTGCTTCCCCACTCTATGTGCTCCATAGACCATAACTCCGGACATGCCAAAGTGGGTTTTGAAGAAATCTTCAATAACAATGGCAAGAGAAGGAGGTGTCTCTAACTTCTCTTCGGGAATTCCACGAATAACAATGTTCTTGGAACGTCGCTCCCGTTCCTTCAACTCCTCCACATCCACATTCTCAACATTCTTTGTTTGAATCATAGCTTGCATGAGTGAGGAATTAGAAACCACATTGCTACCACATACATCAGCCCAAGACTTGTTTGTGCATACATTTTTCATGTCGCATACATCCCGGCTCATAGTGTCAAATTTCTCCTCTTTCAATACATGGTCATGCTCTACTTTGCTCATCCGCTCCTTCAAAGCATTCAAGTCCACAAGAGAGCGTTTACATTCCTTGACTTCCTCTTCAAGTTGCATCAAACGTGTTGTTTGCATCTCAAGTGTCCTCTTGAGATTCTCATTCTCAACCACAAGTACCCTTAGTGTGCCATTCTCCATTGCAAGTGCTCGTAAGTCTTCGCCTTGTTTGTTTACGGTCTCTTGCAACGATACCAAGTACGCCATGATCATGGTTTCCGATGTTGTTGGTTGGGTGGTTGTGTTGCTATCTCCACACTTAGGAGATTTTGGATCATTTTCCACAATGGTTGTGGACCTTGTTGAAGAAGAAGAACCCTTGCGAGTGCCGGAAGACATTGTATGTAAGATAGGAGATGAGAATCAATTTTGTTGAACCTATTCACTTCGGAAATGCTACTACAGAAATGCCTTCCAGAACTCTGAAAATTTCTGTCTTTACATCAATGCGTAGAGGACTTCGTGCTCTTCGATTGAGGCTATAGATCACCCAAATCGGAGTTCGGATGAAGAAGTTATGATCAAAAGAGTGGACTGCTGTCTACTAGGTCAAAAAACGGCTGCACTGAGAGAGAGAGAGAGAGAGAGAGAGAGAGAGAGAGAGGGAGAGAGAGAGCTCAATCTGCCGTTTCGAATTTGGCAGGCCAGTGTAACCTTCCCCTTTTCTACCCTTCCACTAACGTTTTCTTTTTGCCACCCTTTCACTAATGAGATATTTTTTGGATATTTTATAGCTAATACCTAATGGCTCTACTGTTATTAAAATACAATAACTAGGAATATTCTGTGTCCCCCACCTTTGGTTGTGTCACCTCCTACAACAGACTCGTTGTGCAACAAGTTTCTCCTCCTTCACCATGCATTTGCCATATGACATCCCATATGAGAGAGAGAGAGAGAGAGAGAGAGAGAGAGAGAGAGAGAGAGAGAGAGAGAGAGAGTCGCATGCACATCCTCCCACTGATCAGCCTTCTTCATCTAAATCTCCTCCCAACATAGTTCACCTTCTCCATCTCCTCAACCCCTCGCCATCTTTCATGTCTACCACCAACTGAAGGCCCACCTAGAGTCACAACCCCAATCCCTCTGTTCTCAAGCCTCCCATGCCTCCAGTCTACTACAATTTTTTGAGAAAGGCACATGCTGGCTCTCCTCACTTTCTTTTCCTCTCTAGCAAGCTTTTCCTGACGCAGCATACCATGATTCCCCTCTCATGCAAGCCTTCCCTCACATAGGCCTCTCACTGGACTTCCCTTTCGGGTCTCGTGAAAGCAGCAATACTCAGCCGCAAATTTGCATTGGTAGAGAGAGAGAGAGAGAGAGAGAGAGAGAGAGAGAGAGAGAGAGAGAGAGAGAGAAGAAGAAGAAGAAGAAGAAGAGTATTTTAATGCCGTAGGAAACTATCCCAAGAGACCTTAAAGATCTATCCGACGAGGAGAGTTGAACTCAAGACTTGTTATTCAAGAGGAAAATGGCATAACCAATCTACGACACTTGGGTGATAGAAAGGTTATACCATTTTCCTCTTTTTAGTAGCGCACACACACACACCCGAGAAGAAGAGTATTTTAATGTCGTAGGAAACTATCCCAAGAGACCTTAAAGATCTATCCGACGAGGAGAGTTGAACTCGAGATCTGTTATGAGAGAGAGAGAGAGAGAGAGAGAGAGAGAGAGAGAGAGAGAGTTCATGTTGCATTTTAAGTGATGTTTCATTTTGCTGGCGGGAGGGAGAGGGAGAGGGGGACAGAGAGAGAGAGAGAGAGAGAGAGAGAGAATCTGCGTTGATTCTATGCTCTTTTTCTTTTTCAAAATGGAAAACACCCGTGATCTTTACCTTGTTCAGCATGCCAAAAATATGGATCTTTGCAGGCACTTCAAATCCTCCAAACGGTAGGCCTCAACAAACAAGCTGCATTATCATGATTAAGGGGAACGAATGCTTTCCTGGAGCTGCAACAGGGCCGCGGTGAGGGTGCCCGCATGGTTGGAGGCGTCCTCAGCTGGCAAGCATCAGCTGGAGTCGCTGAGCGGTCACCTGCCTCGGATTTCGCAGGGCAAGCTGCTAAGGGAGGTGAGCAGTTGGGGCGTTGGCGGTCCTGCTAAACTCTTCTGCGAAGTGCACCACGAGTTACAGCTTGCCTCTGCCTTAAGGTCCCTTTTTGAGCAAAATGCATGCCTTCATTTAACTTTCACTTCAAGGTTTCCATGGATAGGGTATTGTAATAAGCAAAGCATACCCTTTCTTGTTTTTCTGCAGCTATTGCAATGAGCAAAGCATACCCTTTCTTGTTATTGGCAAAGGCTCCAATTGCCTCTTCGATGATAGAGGTTTTGATGGCTGCATCATTCTCAATCGGCTTTCTTTTCTCAAAAGGCTTGCCTCTGGTGTATACCAAGTGGGGAGTGGTTACCCCTTCAATGTTTTGGGAGTGCAAACCGCTAATGATGGATTCACAGGGCTTGAGTTTGCCTCTGGTATACCTGGAACTGTCGGCGGAGCAGTCTATATGAATGCAGGTGCTGATGGTCAGGTAGAGTGGTGTCAATTGCTTCCATTAGTGCCTTCTCTTCACCTTGAATATCTATGTTACCTAGTTTGTTCAGTGGTTGCTATCTTTAATGCAAAAACCCAACCAAAACTTTGGTTGATTCGGAGCAGGCTTTTTCTGATTCCCTATGAGGAAATAAGGTTTGAGTTGGAGGTTGATTGTAAAGCAATCTTAGCTGCCAACACTCGGCCTTGAAAAGACAGCAAACCTTGTGTCAAAATACTAGTGCCCGAGAATTATATGGCAATTTACTACTGATACAAACACATGGCTTTAATCATGGCAAGATGAAAACTATTGCTGGTGGTTATTGCGGAAATAGCCAAGACCAACGGCTTCCGGGACAAAGCTTCTGCCACCAAGTTCTTATGTCCCTGTACATGGACAACCTGAAAGTGAAACTCTGACAAGATGTTAGCCCACCGCTTTTGCTTTTCCGATAGCTGCTTCTGTGACAAGAAGTAACGTAAACTCTGATGATTAGTGAAGACTATAAAATCGGCCCCGAGTAGGTAATGTCTCCACTGAGTAAGAGCATGGATAACTGCCAAAAGCTCTTTCTCATATATCTGTGCTGTCAATTTTGGCCTTGAAAACAATCAGCTCTCATAGGCATTAAGACCGCACCCAAACTACGACCACAAGCATCACAATATACTTCGAATGACTTTTGCAAATCCGGCAAAGTCAAAACTGATCCTGTAGTCAATTTCTCTTTCAAAGTTTGAATGGCAGTTACCTCTGGGGGTTCACGAGAAAGGGACTCCTTTCTGTGTCAAGATATGTAAAGAGGAAATCTCTGCAAATTTTCTAATGAACCGCCGGTAATGAGAACATAAGCCCAAGAAGCTTCTAACTTCATGGACATTCTTCAAATCGGGCCAATGACGTATAATCTCAATCTTGGCCGGGTCCATATGCACTCCTGCTGGCTGAGACAATGTGTCCCAAAAAGTGTGTCTCTGATAAGAAAAATTCACTTTTCTTTGCATTGATCACCAACTTGTGATCTCGCAATGCCTGAAAGACCTGTAGCAAATGTTCTCTATGTTTTGCCTCATCCTTGGAGAAGACAATAATGTCATCAAAGAAAGTGCCAACAAAAAGATTTGTACTCTGAAAATCCTGTCCACCATCATTCGGTTAAAGGTCACTGGAGCGTTGGTAAGGCCAAAAGGCATCACCAAAAATTCAAATAAACCGAAGGTCATCCAAAAAGCTGTCTTGTAGACATCTCCCGGCGCGATTCGGATCTGATGATATCCGCTTTTCAAATCGATCCTGCTGAAACAAGAGGATCCCTGTAATCTGTCAAGAATATCATCGATCCCCGGAATCAGAAATATATTCTTGATGGTAATTTTTTTGAAAGCTCTATAATCAATGCACATTCTTCAAGATCCGTCTTTCTTCAAAACCAACACCACCGGAGAGCAGTAAGGTGAAGTACTCGGCTGGATAAGACCCTTTTCCAAGAGGTCTTTCACTTGGTTCATAATCTCTTCATTCTGGGCTCTCGGCTCACACGATAAGGTGGCCGGTTCGGTGGTGTGCTTCTAGGTATCAGATCAATGGTATGATCCTCAGGACGAGTTGGTGGGAACTCGCGTGGCAGGCCCTCAAAAAAGCAATTGGCATGAGTGAGGAGAAAATCTGGGCGTTCTTTATCAAGTCAGACATATTTGTCCTATGGTCATCATTCAACTCTTTCAAAAAGATCAAGTAAACAAACAGACTGGATTTCATTAATTTCGAAACGGCCGAAGCCGATACAATAGGGATAGACTTGCCCTTCAATTTCACATCAAGTACAATGTTGCGGCCCTTTCAGTAGTCAATGTCGCTTTCTTCGCCCTATAATCGACCACGCCGTTGTTCTTATGGTACCAAGGGACTCCCAAGAGGACATCACAACCTTCCAAGGGCATTATGTAAAAGTCCTCGTGCCCCAAATACCCCTGACAATGCAATCAAAGTTTGCCAATGACAGGTGTAATGGCCACGTCCCTGCCGGGTGCCGTTAGAACTGCCTCTGCTTGTGGTCCCATCCGATCGGGTGTAATCTCGAGCCGTGCCGCCAATTTAGGTGAAATGAAGTTGGCCTTGGCTCCTCCATCAAAGAAAATCAAGGCTTCTTGATCTTTCACTTTGCTCCTCCATCAATCGTGCTTGGGTCAGTACCCATGCAATCTGGAACCAGTCCTGCTTTCATCTGGCCTTTTCGTCCACGTTCCTTAGCTTCTTTCGAACTCTTCGTGAGAATCTTCTTCGTAATCTCTTCCCGCATCCCCAGATGCAGGAGTCGACTGTTCTATGTTGGAATCCATAAGTGTGGCGAGAGAAGGATCGGATTTCTCGGTAGAAGATTGGACACTCCAAGTCAAGATTTACCGCGACACAATAGAGATTCACTTCATAACAATTCACAATTCGCACTTGATTCAACACGGCCCGGCGTAGTTCCGTGCCTAGAGATATTGGCCCCAAAGACTTGCGCCCCTTCAATATTTCTTTTCTTATTAATCTGTGTTCAAAGTACAAGAGAGTGGGTAGGTGCTCACTCTCAGACTCTGTGTCCAGATGCTCTGAGAAGTGAGGGCTTGACCCACGTGAGGCTGTCACAAAGTGATGACGTGGCGGACAGCAGAAACCCTAATTTCTGCCAGAAACCCTAAAATTCTTGCAAACCCTAATTTTTGCCAAAAACCCTAATTTCCGGAAATCGCGAAGGCTAAAAATAAAAATTATTATTATTATTATTATTATTTTTTGGAAATGATGAGCGACGCGAATTTTGCTTTTTTTTATATAAAAAAAGAAAAGACTCTCTAAAGAGAGAGAGAGGACTACTGCTTTTGATTTTAAAAGCTTTTGGGGCTCTGCTTTTGGGCATCCCTTGTAACCTTTAAATTAGTGGTGAGGGCCTCACTTCTCAGAGCGTCTGGACGCAGAGTCTGAGAGTGAAACCCTAACCGCTCTCTTGTACTTTGATGATTGATTAATACAAAAAGAAATACCGAAAGGGGCGCTAGTCTTTGGGGCCAATATCTCTAGGCACGGAACTCCGTCGGGCCAGTGCAAATCTATTGTGATCTGTGAATTGTTTTGAAGTGGTTATTTGGTGCTGTCGCGGTTGATTCTTGACTTGGAGTGTCCAAGTCTGTTATAGTGGTATCAGAGCACGGCCGATTTCTCTTCTACGGGAAATCCGATCCCCGAATTTTTTTTCCGCGGCACCTATGGCTTCAGGCAATGATCAGTCGACTCCCTCTGCATCTGGAGATGCGGGCTGGGATCACAACGAAGATTCCGGCAGAGAGTATGGCCCGCCTTGGCCTACTCAAGCGGAGTGGCGAGAGATGGAGCGTCGCCAGTTGATCGGCGATGCAACAAAGATGATGCTCAATTTTGCCAAGGATCGGAAGATGGCAAAATATATGAACCAGACCTCTTTGGAAGATGGCAAAATATATGAACCAGACCTCTTTGGAAGAGGTACAGACGGAGTGGCAGAGAACCACAACACCACTCCCGAAACCCGCTCTCAAGAAACCTTCTGCCTCCAAGAAATATACGGAGAAGGAACTGGAGAACGTGGTTGATGCACGGATTGCTCAGCTTTTCGACGTGCAAAAGAAGGACAAAAAGCACGGCAAAAAGCAGAAGAAAGGCACTGACTTCCCGGGATATTTGGGTCGTCAATCGACTTTTGACAAGGCAAAGAAATTGAAGAAGCGCGTCAAGTTTGAAGACCTACCCAGTTCTTCTTCTTCTTCTTCTTCTGATAGTTCTTCTAGCTCCTCGGATTCGAGCGAAGAAGACAGAAAAGGTAAAAAGAGAAGCAAGAAACAAAGCTTCGGAAAGGGCAAGAAAAAGGCAAAGAAGGCTATATCTCGCCCAGAGACTGACAGTTCTATTGAGGACTCGTCTACAGACAACTCAGATTCCGATGATGGAAACTTTTATGCGAACAAGAAGAATTTTTTTACAAAGCCAACCAGTATGACTTTCTCGAAGATGAAAGCAAGAAAGTCCGACAGTTTAAGGAAGGTGGCTACTCGATCAAGTTTGATACTTTTTCAGGATACTTAGATGCTTTGAAGGCTTTGTCTTTTATACGACAGTTTGACATCGCTTTCGCGGGAGGACGCTATTCAGAGCACTCCAAGATTCGGAGAGCGACCTCTTACCTTAAGGGGAATGCTCGTACTTGGTGGTCCACGCTTCTTTTAAACAAGAGTGCGCCAGTTAAATGGCTGAAATTTGAAAAGCTTTTTATTTCTTCTTGGTTGACGCAAGAATATGAACGAGATATACGAGTTGCTTGGAACCATCTGCGGATGACCAAGAAAGATACAATCAATGCTTATTGTGAAAGATTCTGGAGCTCTTTTCTACCCGTCTCTTCATTCAAGAAGATCTCGTACAGAGAACAGATTGAGCGGTTTACCTTGGGTCTACCTACAGAGATTCGAGATCACTGCTTGGAACAAAAGTCAGCTTCTATTCAGGAGTTGACGAGTCATGCGAAGCGGGGCTTTGCCATTCACTCTGGCAATTTGACCTACCCCACAAATAAGGCCATGACACAACGAGCCGAACAGACTTCTGGGAATGAAAGTAGAAAGAAAAAGAGCAACCCAGAGAAAAAGTATGCACGACCCAAGCTTACTCCTGAGGAGAGAGCTCGCTTCATCAAAGAGGGGAAGTGCTTTGGATGCAGGCAACTTGGACATATCTCCGCGAAGTGCCCTAATAAGGCACAAAAAGAACAGAATGATAAAGACGACGACAGGCCTGAGAGTTTGAGAGCAGCTGATGAATGTGGCAGAAAAGGCAGATAGAAAAGCAGAACTGGTACCACATGGCGTGGGACCTGCACCGAATCTAATGAATGAAAGTACAAACTTTGCCGCTTTTGGGGCAAAGTGAAGGATCAGGAAGCTCTTTTGAAGGAGCCAAGGCCAACTTCTTTTCACTTGTAATTGGCGGCTCGATTTGGAAATTACGCCCAACAGACTGACGCCATAGGCGGAGGTAGTTCGATTGGCACCTGGATGGGATGTTGCCATTACACCGAGCATTGGCAAACTTTGTTTGCAATGACAGGGGTGTTCAGGACACGCGAGTGACGTTCTACTCGGGATCCCTTGGTACCACAAGAACTACGCCGTGGTTGACTACCGGGCCGAGAAAGCGACTTTGATAAATGAAGGGCTTAGAGATTGTACTTGATGAACTTCAGTTTCTTACTCATTCTTTGGGAGAGAACTGAACGTTGGATAAAGGTTGAATATGTTTTGACCTGATCAAAAGAACGCCAAGATTTTTCTCCACACTCATGCCGATTGCTTTTCAGAGGGCCTGAAGATCAAACCATTGATCTGATACCTGGAAGCACGCCACCGAATCGGCCACCTTACCGTGTGAGCTGAGTACAAAATGAAAAGATTATGAGCCCGGTGAAAGACCTCTTGGAAAAGGGTTTTGTCCAGCCTAGTACTTCACCGTATTGCTCTCCAGTGTTGTTGGTTTTGAAGAAAGACGGATCTTGGAGAATGTGCATCGATTATAGCACTCTCAACGAAATCACCATCAAGAACTGATTTCCGATCCCCACGATCGATGATATACTCGACAGGTTACAGGGATCCTCGTGCTTTAGGAGGATTGACTTGAAGAGTGGATATCATCAGATCAGGATAGCGCCAGTAGATGTCTACAAGACAACTTTTCGGACGACTTTTGGGTTATTTGAGTTTTTAGTGATGCCTTTTGGCTTAACCAATGCTCCTGCGACATTTAACCGGATGATGGACAGGATTTTTCGAGAGTACATGCTATTTGTTGGCACTTTCTTTGACGACATTATTGTTTTCTCCAAGAATGAGGCAGAACACAGAGATAATCTGCTTCAAGTCTTTCAGGCATTACGAGATCACACGTTAGTGATTAATGCAAAGAAAAGTGAATTTTTCCTACCAGAGATACACTTTTTGGGACACATTGTGTCAGCAGCAGGAGTGCAAATGGACCCGGCCAAGATAGAGACTATCCGTGATTGGCCCGATTTGAGGAATGTCCATGAAGTTAGAAGCTTCTTGGGACTGTGTTCGTACTATAGGCGGTTCATACGAAAGTTTGCAGAGGTTGCTTCCCCTTTGCATACCTTGACACAGAAAGGAGTACCTTTTTCGTGGGGACCCACAGAGGTGACTGCCTTTCGGACATTGAAAGAGAAATTGACTACGGGACCTATTTCGACTTTGCCGGACTTGCAGAAGTCATTTGAAGTATACTGTGATGCTTGTGGTCGTAGTCTGGGTGCGGTCTTGATGCAAGAAGGCCATGTCATAGCTTACGAGAGCCGTTTGTTCTCTAGGCCGGAGATGACAACACAGATTTATGAGAAAGAGCTTTTGGTGGTTATCCATGCTCTTACTCAGTGGCGGCATTACCTACTTGGAGCGGATTTTACTGTCTTTACAGACCATCAGAGTTTGCGCTACTTCTTGTCACAGAAGCAGCTTTCGGAAAAGCAGATGCGGTGGGCGAACATGTCGTCACAGTTCCACTTCCAGATTGTCCATGTGCAGGGACAGAAGAATGTGGTAGCAGATGCTTTGTCTCGGAAACCGTTGGTTCTGGCTATTTCCGCGATACATCATAGGAGCTTCGAGGATATGGTCGATCAGTATGCCACAGATACAGATTTTGCAGATATTTTCACACGGATACGGGATGGGGAGACAATAGCTCGATACTCCCTTCGGGAAGGCTACTTGATGCGAAAGACTATGTTGTGCGTTACACAGCTGTTGAGGGATAAGGTTATGACTGAATGCCACTGTCCACCTTTTACGGGTCACCGCGGCATTGCTACCACCATGAAAGGGATAGAGAGATATTTCTTTTGGTCGAGACTCAAGAAAGATGTGGAAGAGTTTGTGCGCACTTGCTTGGTATGCCAGAAGGTCAAGTTTGACAGGCATAAAGCACAGGGATTGTTACAGCCTTTACCCATACCCACCCGCCTCTGGAAAAGTATTGAAATGGATTTCATTTTTGATCTCCCGAGAACACTGAATGATCACGATGATTTTCCGATTACATGGCACGTCTGAGACGATTGTCTCCGACAGAGACCCCAGATTTATGAGTTTGTTTGGAAGGCAATTTGGGAGAACATTGGCACGCAGTTGCAATTCTCCTCATCGTTCCACTTGCAGACTGACGGGCAATTTGAGATTGCCAATTCAGTGGTTTTAGATTTTTATTGAAGTCTTGTATCTCGGATGAGAAGACTCAATGGGAAAAGAACTTACCTTTGGTGGAATTTGCCTACAATAACACGATACACTCTTCGACGGGGAAGACGCCATGTGAGATTGTTGAAAGTGCTACGAAGGTTCCATCCTTCCTGAGCACGAAAGATTAGATATTTGAAGCGGATGAATATTCGCGAGATTTGGATACGGCTTTTGCCAAGGTTCGCGAGACTTTGCAGGAGTCTCAAGAACGACTGAAAAAGGCAGCGGATCGCCATCGTCGCGACTTGAAACTGAAGGAGGATGATTAGGTGCTCTTACTTTTGAGAAGGCACGCCTAAGAAAGAAAAAGGGAAAGGAGAGGCTTTTTCCAAAGCTTAGTATGTGATACTACGGACCTTTCTAGATCACCGACAAGATACATGATGTCTCCTTCCGATTGAAACTGCCAAATACTTGGAGGATTCATAATGCATTGCATGTGAATCTCTTGAACCCTGTTAAGGGTGATGTGCCTGATGATGGGGAGCCTGATGAGCAACCCGAAGTGGAAGAAAACGAGGAGATCCTTGTTCCTGAACAGATTTTGGCACATAACGATACGAAGAAAGGTAAAGTCCGAAGGCGGTTCTTGGTTTAGTTCAAGAACTTTCCCAAGGTAGGATCCGTACGTACGTACAGATCCATACGGTACCGTACGTACGTCCATACAGTACGGTACGGTACGGTACCGTACTGTTACAAAAAAAAAAAAGAATTTCTCCTTCGCGTTTTCGGATTTAATTTCGCCTCTGTTTTGGGGGTTTGGCCACCTGGTTATTGAGACAGAGTGAGTTTGGGCGCCTGTTTATTGCAAACTATTGACTACAGAGTACTACAGAGAGAGTTTGGGCGCCTGTTTATTGCAGACAGAGCTCTGCAAACTCACCTGCAGAGCAACCTTGTGCGCGGTAAAGATAAGTGCTCATGATTCATCTTGGTATTTTGATGAGATTACGGTCTACCATCTATGATTCTGTGTCATTTCAGTACTTTATGAATTGTATTGCCTCTCAAGTTTCAAGTCTCGTTTGTCGAATACTATACAGTGTGCAAATCATGATGAATATGAAGTTCTCTGTAGTTTGAAGTTTGAAGTTTGTTGAAGTATATTTGAGAGAGAATTGAAGCTTTGAATTGTATTTGTTTGTGAATATTGAATGTCGAGAAAGTGGTCATGACTCGCCTTGGATTGTCTATTTATGACAGCCTTGGATAGTAGAACAGTGAGCTAATATCCTAGAAGTGATACTTATGAATTTATTATCAAGTACGGACCGTATTGTAGGTTTTTGAGGTTTTCGAAAAAAAACGTACCTTACCACTCAATCCATTCGGTACTACGTACAGTACGTACCGAACACGTACCGTACCTTACGTACCTTTCCACCTTGAACTTTCTTGCATTTGATGCAAAGTGGATGGAGGAGGAGGACCTAGCAGATACTCCTCGGATTGTGAGACTTTACCTCGATGTTTTGGTTTAGCATAGTCTACTCCAAACGGAACCCAGAAACTCAGCTTGGCCGAAGATCTGGTGCAGTGGGATGCACAAGAGGGGAGTTACTCCGCTCCTTTGTCAACAGATGCCTTGATTTTGATACTAAAGTCACTGATGTCTCTATGAGCTTCAGGGATACTGAGAGCTGACAGTATTCTATTGGATGACTTTATGAAATGGAATTCCTGATAATGATACTGATTTGTTCTTGACTTCTTGTGAGTGCAGGAACTGATAGACGAAATGACTACAGCATTTTGGTTTGATTGATCTCGAATAGACATGGTTGCAATAGGGGTTAGTCAATCGGACATCGATGAGGTCCCGATTGGACCTAGATGTGATTGCTAGCTACATTGCCGATAAATCATGGTCTAAGATCCGAATGAATGTTGAATGTCATGTGATGTCCTGTGATGTCGTGTGATGTGACTGTCGATTTTGTACATGTGCTAGATGTGTGTTCCTAGTATGTAGGTACTAACAGTTAGTGTCTGCTAAGACGGTTTATGGCTTTTGTCGGTTTTGCAAGCGTAATCGCGGTCGATTACAATGCTTTCAAGAGGGGGGTATGTCACAAAGTGATGACGTGGCGGACAACAGAAACCCTAATTTCTGCCAGAAACCCTAAAATTCCTACAAACCCTAATTTCTGCCAAAAACCCTAATTTCCGGAAATCGTGGAGGCTTTTTTTTTTGGAAATGATGAGCGACGCGAATTTTGCTTTTTTTTATATAAAAAAAGAAAAGACTCTCTAAAGAGAGAGAGAGGACTACTGCTTTTGATTTTAAAAGCTTTTGGGGCTCTGCTTTTGGGCATCCCTTGTAACCTTTAAATTAGTGGTGAGGGCCTCACTTCTCAGAGCATCTGGACGCAGAGTCTGAGAGTGAAACCCTAACCGCTCTCTTGTACTTTGATGATTGATTAATACAAAAAGAAATACCGAAAGGGGGGCCAGTCTTTGGGGCCAATATCTCTAGGCACAGAACTCCGCCGGGCCAGTGCAAATCTATTGTGATCTGTGAATTGTTTTGAAGTGGTTATTTGGTGCTGTCGCGGTTGATTCTTGACTTGGAGTGTCCAAGTCTGTTACAGAGGCTGTCATCGGGAATCACGTCGGAAATTGCGGAAATGCCGTACTGTCTGCCACGTGTACATTCTGAGCTTGTACCTTGCTGCCAGTCGATGTGAGTGTGTCCGGGCATGCCACGTCACCAGTTTGTGACAACTGCCAACTCATGGCTTTTTACTGTCGACTTTGTTGGTATAAACTTTGCCATTTTTGTGAGTCTATCGACCACAACCCAAATGGCGTCATTGCCCCGACTAGTATTTGGCAAACCAACGATGAAGTCCATGGAAATACTTTGCCACTTGGCATCAGGGATTTCCAATTGATGTAGCAGGCCAGCTTTCCTAAGGCGCTCTGCCTTATTGACCTGACACTGAGCGCATCTCTTCACATACTCTTTATGTAAGAGCGCATCCTTGGCCAATAGAAATATTGCTTGACCAAAGCTAAAGTTCTCTGGATGCCTAGGTGCTCAACGTTAGGAACATCGTGGCGTTCGAACAAAATCTTTTGTCGAACCTCATCGATTTTCGGCACGCAAACCTTTCCGTTTTGAACAGTAGTCCACCTCTAATGGAATATTGTTGTTGTCTCGTCTCTCCAGCACGACTCACTTGGGTCTCCGGACTACCCAAGCCTGTACACGAGTCATGCCTAGCTTCGACTTCGTTCCATATCTTGCCAAAATAGCTATTGGAACGACATAGCCCTCGGAGAGAGTAGAAATCTGTCGAGATTTCAGCCATAGACAAGGCATTAACTTCGGCAACTCGATTACTGGATCCTTTTCTGTAACGGATCTCAAAGTCAAACTCTTACATAAGTTCAACCCGATCCTGACTTTGTAGACATCTTTCACCGGATACAAGATGGGCAGCTAGTTCGATACAGGACGGCTATTTGATGCGGAAAACCATGTTGTGTGTTACACAGCCCTTGAGGGACAAGGTTTTGACAGAGTGGCATTGTCCACTTTTTGTTTCCGGCCACCGTGGTATATATACCACCTTGAAGGGTGTTGACCATTACTTTTACTGGTCAGAGGTTCTAAAAGGATGTGGACGTGTTTGTTGGTAGTTGCTTAGTATGCCAAAAGGTCAAGTTTGATAGGCATAAGGCACCTGGATTTTTATAGCCTTTACCCATACCCTCCCATCCTCGGGAAAGCATTGCCATGGATTTTATTTTTTATCTTCCCAAGACTCAAAGTGGGCAAGATGGCATTTGGATAGTTATCGACAAATTCAGTAAACAAGCCCACTTCATTCCGAAAACGGTTAAGCCGATCATTTGGCGTACTGTTTGTCTCACAGATTGTCACGTGCACATCTAACCTTATGTGCATGTGGACAAGCTTTTTCAGGTCTAGGGTTCAGATTAACTTAGGAAGTGTTCTGGCACCTTTGTGAGCCTGTGCGCAGGCCGTGCATGTCCAGGCACTTAGATTAGTTGCATATCCTCCAATTGCACAATCATTAGCATGACATTCAATACCCATCATGAGCATTTTATAGAGCATAGACCCCTTTTTCCCAAAACAGACATTTTTCACTTATTTATTAATAAGTGACTTTTGTTGGAAAAGTAAGTAGGGCAAATTGCTAAGGAAATATAAAAGAAACCCAATGGTAACTCAGTAAGATTGGCAGAAGACCCTAGCGTTTTCAGCCAACAAAAGCAGCCAACGTTTTTGGATCCTACTCCATAACGTTTTCTGCAGCAGAACCTCCCTAGCATTTCCATCAACAGCAGATCAAGCCTAGCTTTTCTACACTTGCAGATTGATCATCGTTTTCAGTTTTCAGCCCTTCGCATTTGCAGATTTAGCCATAGCCTCGCAGATCTCACATACCCGCAGCAGATCTTCGCCGTACCGCCGAGTCAGCCAGCTTTTACAGTTTCAGCCCGTTGTTTTCAGATTTCAGCATCTGCGTTTTCAGCGCATCGTCGTCGAGTCGTCATCATCGCCATCCTCGTCGACACAATATCATTATCTAGCATGGCGGCCGAAGAAAGGCGAGCGGCCTTGGAGTTAGAGCGTGAGGCGTAGAGAGACCAACGCATGCAAGAGTTGGTCCTACAGGTACTCACCTCGAAATCCGAGTTGGTCAAAGATGTGGGTAGTTCATTAGGTAGCACAAGTAGAGATGCGGACTCCAACAATCCAGTCACTGAGAAGTTGATGTTCAGTAAGTATGACGGTAAGATGGATGCTAATGTTATTCATTCTTGGTTGCATCAATTTAATGCTTACTTTGCGACAACTAAGAAAACAGGGAATAGCAAAGTTTTGATGGAAGCCATGTATCTTGCCGGTGATGCCATTAATTGGTATCAAGCGTGGCAAGAGGCACAGTTGGCCACACACCTAGAGGAAGCCGAGGAAGGCATGCCCTTTTCTTTCAATTTGCCCGACTGCCAAGACAAGCTCAAGGCACGGTTTATGCCACCTCAGTAAGTAGCGCGGTTGAAAGAAGATTGGCGCAGTCTCAAGCAAAATGGTATGCCGGTTATGTCTTTCTCTAACCGTGTTTTCAAGCTCGGCACCCAATTATGCAAATCGGATGATGAGCTCAAAGAGGCATTCCTTTTCGGGTTGGACGACTATATCAAGTTTGATTTCGAAGTACTCGACCCTGTGGATCTCAACAAGGCGGTAGCGATTGCTCTCGCATAGGAGATTAAGCACAACAAAGGAAAGCCTAAGGAGAACATGTAACCGGCCCGTAGGGCGGTAGGCGTTGGCTTTCACCCGAAATTCTTTACTTTAGACACACACACAAAGCATTTTGCAAAGAGAACGTGCGACAGGAATTAACACTTGAACACACACACGGCTCGGAAGCCAAAATGCTCCGAGCAGACGCCGACAACCTGTAGGCCCCAAAATTGGCACCCCTTTCGGTATTTCTTTATTCTTTAGGAGGGTAAATTACAAGGTAAGGTCCTGGGAATCCTTCACGTGTATCCACCTAGATACCATTTGATTTGGCCAAATTTCGGCAGCATAACAGCCCCAAAACTTGCGCGAAACCAATTCCCTTGCTAGAACTCACTTGCACGGGCGTATACCCTCTGATTCCTGCCCAAAAACAGTAAATTCAGCATGCTGTATTTACTGGTTTTTGCCCTGTTTTCAGCCCCAAACAGTCCCCTAACTGTCCTCTGCGAGTGGGGCACGATTCCCAAAGGTTCTGGCGTCCGTATGGCTGAAAAACAGTAAAATTACAGCGCATACACAGCGCTGATTTTGCACCTGTGTGGTGAGGTTATGACCCTCACCAGTGCCTGCTTTGGAGTAGCAACTAGCTACCCCTGTTCCTGCTCAAGGAGGCTCTTGCCTTAGCACAAGAGCATGAACCCACACAGGTGTACATCAGTCAAATGAGGAGCCCTCTTGTGGGGCATCACATAACTGCACGTAGGGGAGAGAGAGAGCAGTGTGTAGTGTGCAGGGCATCACTCCTAGCACCACACTGTACATGAGAGGGAAAGGAAGCACTCCATAGCTCTTAACCTGTGACAGATTGCATAATGAGGCCTTCCTAGCTTAAAAATTCAGCGCCCATTTTTCTGGAAGAGGCAAGTGCATAAAAATGTGACACTTGGCGCATTTACAAGCATTTTCCCGTTTCGGGTTCGCCGCTTAAAAATATCCCAACCGACGCGTCAGTTGACTTCGCGGCAGAGTTATAAAATGTTCCCCTAGTCATACCGGAGGTAATGACGCGAACACATTTCACGGCCCAAAATAGCAGTTCCCTAAATTTTAGGAGATGCTTCCGTTGGGCTCCCACTGGTCTTCTGACCATCTATCCTCATTGGGACCGCATCCAAAAGTGCAATGTGGCCCAAGTATTGGATACTTTCAGTTGGTAGTCACACCTTGACTTTACGCCTTAATTGAGTTCACTTCCTAGTATCCACCAACTTGCTAAGTGCGACGGGGGAACCTATATGATCTTGCTCTGAGCCTAGACATCCTCTTACCATACGAATTCCAGTGCCGACCACTTCCCGTCTGCGGATGAATGTACCGTTCACATTGGCCATACAATGTCCGACCGTTTGCTACTTCAAAAAGAGGGTCTCAAAACAAATAAAATAAACCCCATTGAAAAGAAACCAACAACCAAGGTTAGTAGTTGCCACATCTCTGTGACATGGTTAATAACTGCCACGTCCTCGTGATAGAACAAGTCTTCTCATAGTACCTCTCTGACTCCTCAAAACCCACAGAACGGTAAGAACGGGAAGAATGGTAACTCTTCTAGCCCATCTTCCTCTAATCCTTCGGAAAAGAACTCTCAAAAATTGAATATGAGGGTAAAGCTAAAACACCTGCTAAACCTAAGCTAACCCCATGTGAAAAAGCTGCACAAGGAATTATAGGAGGATACATAACGCCAGAAGAACAAGTCATTTATGCTAAGGAAGGTCGATGTTATCAATGTCACCTCGAGGGTCATATTAAGAAGGCTTGTCCTAAGATAGCACCACCTAGAGAACCCAAAGCACCGACAGCTACCACAAGCACTTTAGTGAACAATTTGAGTCTCCACATGTTTCTGACACACACGTTGATGAGTCTCTCTTTAAATGTTATGGTCATGTGAAGGGTCAGCGTTTTGTCATATTGTTTGATTCAGGCAGTATGCATGATGTGATTGGTGACTCTCTTGTAGAGAGAGCCCCTCTGGAGGTTAGCCAGACAACTCCTCTCGAGGTGTCGGGCTTCGCTCCTGGTATGGACTCTCTCATTACGCAAGAGTGTCTTGGTGTGTTATGTCACAAACTAGTGATGTGGTAGTGTTCCCGGATACACACACAGCCCCTGCTGACGTGGCAACAACCACCGAAAAATGCGCTGACAAGATGATGTCACAAGACGGGCACCACTTGCCAATAGAAATGAACAGACTTTTAGCCCCAGAGAGTATTGGCCCCAGTTCTTTGGTAGGACCGGTATGCTTTGAGAAAAGCACACGCTTGATGCTCTGATACCACTGTCACAAGAGGGGCACCACGTGCCAATAGAAAAGAACAGACTGGATAGACTTTTAGCACTTCAATAACAACTGAACTGAGAGAGAGAGATGACACGCGACATGGAGTGGTGGAATTCCACCCCAGAGAGTATTGGCCCCAAACCTTGCCTCCCCTTTCAGTATTTCTTTATATTGCATCAACACAGTACAAGCCGGCACTCTGTAGTACAAGCCCCGACCTGAAGATACTGCAAGTAAAATTCTAGTAGCTCTGTCTGCTCTTTGGTAGGACCGGTATGCTTTGAGAAAAGCACACGTCTGATGCTCTGATACCACTGTCACAAGAGGGGCACCACGTGCCAATATAAAAGAACAGACTGAACAAACTTTTAGCACTTCAATAACAACTGAATTGAGAGAGAGAGAAGACACGCAACACGGAGTGGTAGAATTTCACCCCCCAAACCTTGGCGCCCCTTTCGAATTTCTTTATATTGCATCAACACGGTACAAGCCGGTACTCCAGACTTTGCACCTTCTCCAGAAAGCATGCTAGAGAATGAGCCCTAACCTCATATTTAAAGGCCCTAGGCCCCAAAAGCAGTTTTACATGAAAAGCCTTCAAACTCAAAAGGTTATGGTCCAAAAGCAATGCCAAAAAGCTGCCAGCGTAATTTACGGAAATCCGTACAGCTGCCACGTCAGCAGTCAGCGCAAAACGCGGAAATCCGTATAGCCTGCCACGTTAGCACTGTCAGTGTAATTTTCGAAAACTGCCACGTCAGCAGTTGTTATGCGGGTCCTGCTTTATTTTAATCCTTTGCCACTTGGGGCCATGTCACAAATTGCTTACGTGTCAAAGCCTAAGGAATGGAGCCAACTTATAGATGTGGGCCGAGGGGCCTAAACCCGAAGAAGAACAAGTAACAGAAGAAGTCCTACCAACTTATGGGGACCCCGTCCGATGGGGCCCCAAGTGACATAAAGGATTAAAATAAAGCAGGATCCGGACACACGCCAAAACTGATGACGTGGCAGATTTCAAAAAATTGCGATGGCATGATGACGTGGCAGGTTGTACGGATTTCCGCGTTTTGCGTTGGTTGATGACGTGGTAGGCTGTGCGGATTTCCGTGATTTACGCTAGCAGCTTTTTGGCTTTGCTTTTGGACTAGAAGCTTTTGAGTTTTAAAGGCTTTCCACTATAAGTGCTTTTCAAGCCAATGGCCTTTAAATATGAGGTTAGGGCTGCATGCTTCCTGGAGAAGGTGCAGAGTCTGGAGTACCGGCTTGTACTGTGTTGATGCAATATAAAGAAATACCGAAAGGGGCACCAAGGTTTGGGGCCAATACTCTCTAGGGTGGAATTCTGCCACTCCGTGTCGCGTGTCGTCTCTCTCTCTCTCTATTCAATTGTTATTGAAGTGCTAAAATTCTGTTCAGTCTGTTCTTTTCTATTGGCACGTGGTGCCCATCTTGTGACAGTGGTATCAAAGCATCAGGCGTGTGCTTTTCTGAAAGCATACCAGTCTTACAAAAGAGCAGACAGAGCTATTGGATTTTGATTTAAGGTATCTTCGCCTTCCAACCTGGACTTATTAGCCACTCCCACCCTTACTTCATCGCGCATTAGACGCGCTCCCGTCTTCATCGCTCATGTCTTATAGGGCATAAGCCATTAAGATCACTTGCAAAAGAAGGATCCAAGATTTGTTTCGAGTCACTGTTTTTCTCAGAGGCCACTAGTGCCATGCAGATGTTGATAGCTACCAAGCAGCATACTCCAAGTACTTGGGCAAGCTTTCAAGAAAATTTTGCTCGAAGTTATATGGTTTTTGACATCTTCCTTTGGAGTGCAACTTTTGGCAGAGTTGGGTATCTTGAAATGCTTCCATGGAAACCATAGCATATTATAACTTGAAGTTTCTCGACATCTCCCAGTAGATGTCTCTTCACGATCAGAGTTCCATTGCGATTGCTATCTTGGGACTACCATCGCCGCCAAAGAAACACTCTTTGTCTAAGAGCTGATGGACCATGTTGTGCTCGGCTACGACCTTATGGAAGAAACCTAACCCTAATTTTTGGTACAGGTTTCGGGATGGAAAGTCAGTCGACTTTTCGAGCTCGACTGATGTCGAGATTTCTTTTTAAGTTTGAATTTTGTCTGAGAATCTGTTTGAGAACTTGTTTGGTGATCCTGTTTGGAATTTGTTTGAAATGGATGGTATCTGTTTTGAACTTGTTTTGGTGCCGATTTAAATTGTTTGACTTTGGTTTGGTATTGGTTTCAATGATTGGTGATTTTACTCCCGGGTGGAGAAGTGAGAAATACTGTTTTGGTATTGTCTGAACCTCGCAACGATGCAGGCTGATGCGTGGGGAGCGTTCGTTGTATGTTTGAAAACCTCGGAACGACGCAGGCCGATGTGTGGGGAGCGTTCCGTTGTATGCTAGAAAACCTCCGAACGACGCAAGCCGATGCATGGGGAGCGTTTGGTTGTATTCTTAAACCTCCAAGCGACGCAAACTGTGGTCTGGGGAGCGTTTGGTTGTACAGTTCTCTGAGCTCATGGCCCGGGCCTTTTTAGGTTATTTGCGGGGGGAGTGACGAGGTAGTCGTTGAGTAGCTTCATACCGCAGACCGTTTGTCTCGGGGGAGTGCTCAGCGACGCTGTTTGTTGTGTCTTGTAACATGCATATGTAAGCATTTGTGTTGCATTGTGATGTGCCAATTACTGAATATTCCTAATTGGATGACATTGCCTGGGTATGTAATTTTTCAGTGTATCAAGACACTCGTGGAAGATCGGTACGGTCTAGGTGTGATGGCTAATTTTACTACGCCGGAATATCAAGAGTTCCGATCTGGAAGAAAGGAGAAGCTAACTCCTTGATCAAAACAGCCGAAAGGAGAAGCTAACTCCTTGATCAAAAGAGTAGAAAGGAGAAGCTAACTCCTTGATCAAAACAATCGAAAGGAGAAGCTAACTCCTTAATAAAAAGAGCAAACTGATTGTCCCTCGGAATGTCCGTGACATAAAAACACGTTTCATGCGGATGAAACCCCGAAACCTATGAAACGTTTTGCCGAAACGCATGAAACAGACAGGCATTTTTTATGAAACGTTTGAAATTGGGGCTTTTTTTCCAGAAACTTTGCTCAATAGAAGTACTTTGTTAAATGAATCAATGATGCATCAGTTATGATTCATGAAACTAGTGGCTGTGTTTTAACTTTCATCAATACTGAACATCTCTTTGATCGTGCTCGCTTGAAGTCGCTTCTAAGCAGTGAGCACGTCTCTCTCTCTCTCTCTTGTGGACATTAAATATATATATACCTAAATGAATCCAGGATAAGCCCAGATTCACCCTTGAAGGAAAGTGCAAGGTATAGCCCCATGGTAGTCACCCACAAGACAATATAACCATCAGCTCCATCATGCATAGTATTGACTAAATACCACGACATCCCCACTAACGTCGTCAGTGCCCAATAGTGGGTGTAGAACTAGGTACTAACATATGCTCCCCAACACAACACACACCACATGCACACACACGAGCATACATCAACACAAAGTTCAGCGTGCTGAGTTTCTGTCATGACTCCGGAGATCAAGGGCAGACTCAGCCATAATGAAGCCTAGCACTAAAAGAAGCATTAAATCGGAAAAATTAGCACAAAAATGAGGTAGTTGATAGGGCATACGCACCACAAAAGATGGAAAGAATTAGCACAATATCAAATGGTCTAGAGTCATGTGTGCTACATTATATACATATTTATCATATTTTATTAATATATAATTTAATGTCGTTTATGAAACCTGTTTCATGTTTTTGACGCTATGAAACAAAACGTTTCAAAACCTCGAAACCCCGAAACGACCGAAACCATGAAACGTTTCATGTCACACTGCTCGGAATGACCTTCGGAAATTTTTGAGCTAACTTGAGTTGTTTTGCAGATTTGCTGTAATCGCGGACGATTACTCTCTTTCAAGAAGGGGAGATGTAACAAATCGCTGACGTGTCAAAGCCTAAGGAATTGAGCCAACTTATAGATGTGGGCTGAGGGGCCTAAACCCTAAGAAGAACAAGTAACAGAAGAAGTCCTACCAACTTATGGGGACCCCGTTCGATGGGGTCCCAAGTGACATAAAGGATTAAAATAAAGCAGGATCCGGACACACGCCAACACTGATGATGTGGCTGATTTTCAAAAATTGCGTTGGCATGATGACGTGGCATGCTGTACAGATTTCCGGTTTTGCGTTGGCTGATGACATGGTAGGCTGTGCGGACTTCCGTGATTTATGTTGGCAGCTTTTTGGCTTTGCTTTTGGACTAGAAGCTTTTGAGTTTAAAGGCTTTTCACTATAACTGCTTTTCAGGCCAAGGGCCTTTAAATGTGAGGTTAGGGCTCATTCTCTGGCATGCTTCCTGGAGAAGGTGCAGAGTTTGGAGTACCGGCTTGTACTGTGTTGATGCAATATAAAGAAATACCAAAAGGGGCGCCAAGGTTTGGGGCCAATACTCTCTGGGGTGGAATTCCGCCACTCCGTGTCGCGTGTCGTCTCTCTCTCTCTCTCTCTCTCTCTCTATTCAATTGTTATTGAAGTGCTAAAAGTTTGTTCAGTCTGTTCTTTTCTATTGGCACGTGGTGCCCGTCTTGTGTGACAGGCCCCATCGGACGGGGTCCCCATAAGTTGGTAGGACTTCTTCTTCTGTTACTTGTTCTTCTTAGGGTTTAGGCCCCTCGGCCGTATCTGCAAGTTGGCTCCATTCTTCAGGGCTTTGACATGTCAGTAGTTTGTGACAGATGACACGTGGCCGGCCATACGGATCTCCGTTGACATGCTGACGTGGCAGTGTACGGATGCTCGTAATTTACACTGGCTGTTTTTGGCTGGCTGATTTTGGAGTAAAAGCTTTTGGGCATGATGCTTTTGAGTTATTTTGGGGCTCTGCTTTTGGGCATCCCCTGTAACAAGAAATAAGTTTGTTGGGGCCTCATTACTCAGAGCATCTGGACGCAGAGTTTGAGTGAGTCCCCGCAGACTCCCTTGTACTTTGCACAAAGATTAATATAAAAAGGAATATCGAAAGGGGCGCCAGTCTTTGGGGCCAATACCTCTTGGCACGGAACTACGTCGGGCCGTGTCGTCTTTTGTGAACTGTTTTAACTGAATCTTCAATCTCTGTTGTGTTGCGCTAGAATCTAGACTTGGGGTCTCCATGTCACGTGACACATCCAACCCTATGTGTCCGTGGACAAGCTACAACATGACCAGGGTTTAGTTCAGTCAAGTCAGTCTAGAATAGGAAGTGATCTGGCACTTTTGTGAGTCTGTTCGCAGACCATGCATGTCCAGACACTTAGAGTAGATGCATATCCTTTGGTTGCACACAACATGAACATCAGATTTCCATCAGAACCCATCAGGAGCATTTTTACAAGGCATAGACCTATTTTCCCTATTTTTGACATTTTCACTTATTATTTTTAAGTGACTTTTGTTGGAAAGTAGGTAGGGCAAATTTACTAAGTTTGTATATATAGAAACCTAGCGCTAGCACTTTCTAGCAGAAGAGGCAACATGAACCAAGGGTTCGGTAGGTATCTTCTCAGCAAGACCACCCTCGGCAGCAAAACCCAGTGTTTTCAGCCACAAGAAACCAGGGCTTTTCAGCAATGCAAATCAGCCAGCGTTTTGCAATTGCAGATCTTCTGGCGACAGCAGACCAAGCAAAAGCCATAGCGTTTTTGTAGCAGATTTTCCACAGCAAGACCAGATCAGCCCTAGCGTTTTTGGAGCTGCAGGCACCCTAGCGTTTTGCAGTTTCTCCGCGACGGAATCAGCAGTAGCACCAGCGTTTTTTATTTTCAGCAGTCAAAACATCGCAGGAGCACTCCCGAACCTCGCAAATCTCACCTTCCCGCTGTAGATCCTCGCCGCACGGTCAGATCCAGCATAGTTTGCAGTTTCAGCACGGAAAACGCAGATTCAGAATTCAGCAGATAAAGATTGCAGATTTCAGCCCTTAGCGTTTTCAGACTTCAGCCCGTCTCGTCGTCCTCCTCATCGTCGTCGACATCGTCGGCGAGTCCAAGCATTGTAGAGATTTGTGCAATCATAAGTAGACCGCTTTCGCCATAGAGAGTGGGGCCTGCGGAGGAGGGTTTTTGACCTGGTGTCGTATTCTTCTCTCTCTATCTCTCAGTCTTAGCACCTTTATTCATAGTGTTTATCCACTTTGTTTGTGACCACTTGCACTCTCTCACTAAAGGAACGGAAGGCTCTCCCTTTCGTAAGAAAAAGGAACCTTGAGCACAATTCGGAGCACTCGTCTTGAGCAAAGTTCAACATTCACTCATCTTACACTCCAAGTTTGTTACATTGGTATCAAAGAATAGAAAGATTCTTCTTCTACGGAGGATCCGATCCTTTTTGCAGTGCACACAGTTTTTGGGAAAGAATCTTCGTGTCCCCGGACGTATTAGCCATTCCCACCCTTCATACATCTATCTTCATCGCTCTGTCTTACAGGGCATAAAGCCATAAAGAATCCCATATTACATGTGGGTTCTCGTGGAGAATCTGACAGAGATGACATGTCTCAGTGGGAAGGCAAAGAAAAGTTGAAAATCCGGCGCAGGAACTGAAGAAAAGAATGAAGATTTGCGCAAAAAAAAATTCGGACACGTTTGCCAGAACGGAGTACAAACGTCAACTGCAGATTGGCATATGTGTGAACAAATTGATCAAGTACTCCAGGGACCCGAGATTGGTGAGACACCTGAAGAATTACCCGATTGATAAAATTTATTCTAGATGGCATGTAGCCATTGCTTCACCCCTCAGGTAGGGAGGAAAGCCGAAAGGACAGACGAGTGCAGATAAGCGGAACCTTTACACGCAAAAAGAGATGGACGAGAACTCAAAGGACCACCAGAAGGTAAACTTGAGAGTTATAGAGCCAGAGCCGAGTGTGGAAGAAAAGGAACGATGAAAGCAGGATTGGTACCACATTGAGTGGGGCCCGAACCGAATCAGATGAACGAAAGTACAAAACTTTGCCGCCCTTGGGGCAAAGTGAAAGATCAAGAAGCCCTCAATTCGTTGATGGAGGAGCCAAGGCCAACTTCTTGAATTGGTGGCTTGACTTAGAATTACGCTCGACAGGCTGAGGCCACATGCGGAGCAGTTCTAGCGGCACCCGGACGGGATATTGCCATTACACCGATCATTGGCAAATTTCGTTTGCAATGTCAGGGGTATTTAGGGCACGAGGACTTCTACGTAATGCCCTCAGGAAGGTTGTGATGTCCTGCTCGAAATTCCTTGGTACCACAAGAACGCTGTGGTTGACTATACGGCTGAGAAAGGACTTTAACAAATGAAGGGCGAAGAGATTGTACTTGATGAAATTCAGATTCTTTCCTCAATTTTCTTGAGAGAAGTGAATGATGATTGAAGGTCGAATATGTTTTGACCTCAAAAAAGAATGACAACATTTTCTGCATTAGGAACTAATTGTTTCTTTGAAGGCGTACAAAGCGACTTACCTCCTTTACGTCGTGAAGATCACATGGTTGATTTGTGGTAGTACACCACCGAATCGGCCACCTTACAACGTTAGCCGAGGCCAAGATAAAGAAACAATGAACCAGAACAGATTTCCACATTACGAGGATCGATGGTATACTTGACAGACTTCAAAATTCTACTTGCCGAATTGATATGAAGAGTGATTATCATCAGATCTGTATTGCTCCTGAAGATGTCTACATAGCAGCTTTCAGGACGACTTTTTGGATTTTTCAAAGAGTACCGACCATTTGTGGGTTTTCCAGACACTGAGGAAGCATACATTGCTTATAAATGTAAAAAAAAGAGCGAGTTTTTCTTGCCTGAGATACATTTCTTGAGATACATCGTCTCAGTAGAAAGGGTACAGATAGACCCGGCCATATACAGTTTGATGTTGCCTTCTCTGCAGAGTTGATCTCAGAACATTCCAGGGAGCGACAAACGGCATATTACTTAAAAGGAACCGTGCGGATGAATGTCATCACCGCTTGGCATCACTGGAAAATGACTGAGAGTGATACATTGGATGATTATTGCCAGAGATTTTGTCATGTGCACATCTAACCCTATGTGCATGTGGACAAGCTATCTCAGGTCTAGGGTTCAGGTCAGCTTAGGAAGTGTAATGGCACCTTTGTGAGCTTGTGCGCAGGTCGTGCATGCCCAGGCACTTAGAGTAGTTGCATATCCTCTGGTTGCACACAACATGATCATCAGCATGACAGTCAGTATCCATCATGAGCATTTCGCAGTGCACAAAACCCATTTTCCCTATTTTGTCCAATTTTCACTTATTATTAATAAGTGACTTTGTTGGGAAACTGGGTAGGGAAATTTTGCTAAGCATCTATTAAAGAAACCTAGCGCTAGCACTTTCTGGCAGAAGAGGCGGCAGAAATCCACCAACTTATAGTGCACCTTCTCAGCAAGGCCGACAGGTGACCTAGCGTTTCCAGCCAACAACATATCAAGACCACCGTTTTGGCTACAGTTTCAGCCTAGCGTTTTCAGCAGCACTAGATCAGCCTTGGCGTTAGCAGATTCTAGATTCAACCTCGCGTTTTTGCAGATTGCAGATTGCTCTAGCGTTTTGCAGATTCTCGGTGTCAGATCAGCCCTAGCATCAGTGTTTTCAGTTTTCAGCACTTACACAGCAGATCCCGCCCCTAGCCTCGCAGATCTCACCTACCCGCAACAGATCCTCGTTGCACCGTCAGATCAGCCAGCATTTTCAGATTCAGCCCGCTGTTAGCAGATTTCAGCACCTGTGTTTTCAGCCCGTTGTCGTCGTGTGGTTGCCATAGCCATCCTCGTCGACACAGTGTCAGAATTCAGTAGTTAGCAGATTTGCAGAATTCAGCCCCTAGCGTTTTTAGATTTCAAACCCGTCCTCGTCGTTGTCATCATTGTCGTTGACATCGTTGGCCAGTCCATTGCATCTGTACCAGATTTGTGCAATCAATAGCATAGACCTCTCTCGCCATAGAGAGGGGGGCCCTTGGAGGAGGGTTTGAGAATTGTCTGGTGTCGTATTCCTCTCTCTCTCTCTCAGTCTAAGCACCTTCATTCATAGTGTCATTCACTTTGTTTGTGATCATTGCACTCTCTCACTAAAGGAACGGAAGGCTCTCCCTTCCGTAAGTAAAAGGAACCCTTGAGCACAATTCGGAGCACTCATCTTGAGCAAAGTTCAACATTCACTTCCGTTGCACCTTACAGATTTTGGGATACTTGTTTACCAGCATCTTCGTTTCGGAAGATTACTTTGAAAGACCAGATTGAGTGGTTTTGCTGTGGTTTACTAAAGAGATTCAAGACTATGCTTTAAACCAGAAGTCCGACTCCATTCAAAGACTTATGGGACATGATTAAGCAACGATTTGGAATGCATGCCGGCTCATTGACTTCTGCGAAGGCCAGGATAGTATCCACCTCAAAAAGGCAAGAGTCTGCCAGTGAAGAGAATGAATCAAGGGAACCAGATGATAGCTCATCACAGCAATCTAGAGAATCAGAGGGTTCCGACGAACAAAGGGAACCAGAGCAAGTTCATCAAAGGATTTCAGAGAAAGTGGAAATCAGATGATAGTGCGTCTTAGGGTTCCGATGATTGACTCTGACGTGCCAATGGACAGGGGAGTGAAAGACGCTACCCACAGGTCCCATGTGTCACGTGACACATCCAACCCTATGTGTCCGTGGACAAGCTACAACATGATCAGGGTTCAGTTCAGTCAAGTCAGTCTAGAATAGGAAGTGATCTGTCATTTTTGTGAGTCTGTTCGCAGACCGTGCATGGCCAGTCACTTAGTGTAGATGCATATCCTCTGGTTGCACACAACATGATCATAAGCATTCCCATCAGAATCCATCAGAATCCTTCAGGGGAATTTTCCAGTGCATTTAGCCTATTTTCCTTATTTTTGACATTTTTTACTTATTATTTTTAAGTGACTTTTGTTGGAAAGTAGGTAGGGCAAATTGGGTAAGATAATATATAAGCAAACCAAGGTTAGCACTATTTGGCAGATGAGCAAGGAGAACACATGCCTCGGCAACAGGTTCCCCTCTCTCTCAGCAAGACTCCCCACCTTGGGCGATTTCCCTCCAACAAGCTCCCTAGCGTTTTTCATCAACATCGCTCTAGCCTCCCATTGATTGGCGTTTTCATCAAGCTACCATCGCCCTGTAGTCACAAGACCTAGTGTTTTCAGCAGAACCTCCATCGCCAAGCTTCATCAAGCCTAGCGTTTTTCATCCAAGCATTGTCCGCTACAGATTTCAGCCTTTGGGCGATTTGCAACAGTCCATTTTCAGCCTCTTTTCCATAGCCATTTCAGCTCCACAATAGTAGCAGATTTTCAGCCATAAGGAACAGCAAAATCAGCGTTTTCCCATAGCGTTTTCAGCAGTAGTAGCAGAATTCAGCCTATCAACATTTTTGGACAACAGATAGGAAGCGTCAGATTTCAGCCATTTGCGTCTTTGGACAGCATTACAAAGGTGTCAGTTTTCAGCCCTTAGATCGGTCTTGCCATCCCCGTCGTCGTCATCGATCTAGCATAGACTTGCATCAGTCACCATGCATCCACTTTGTACTAGTTTGTGCAATCAATCGTAGACTACTCTCGCCAACGAGAGTGGGGCCTTCGGAGGAGGGTTTTACATCATCCTTGGTGTGGTATTTCTCTTCTCTCCCTATCTCTCAGTCTCATACACTTGAACGCACATTGTCCATTCACTGGAGCACTCATCTTGAGCAAAGTTCAAACACTCAAGGAAAGAACCACAATTTTTTTTTTGCTTGTTGCGGTCGCACGAACCCAAGTTCGCTTGGGCGTGTAGATTCCTAATCATGTTTTTGAATAGTGACAAGAATTCCAGGAAAGAAGGGCTTGTCCAGCCTCCCCTTTGCCTCTTTTCACTCATTGAGAGCGGACTGTGCACTTAGCGGCAATCGATGTGAGGTGGGAAAAAGAAACCTTGGTGTGAGCGCAAGGCCGCCGAGGGGTGCGCCCGCGGAAAAGAGCAGAACTCGGGTGAGGAGAAGATTCTTCTCAAACACAGATTGGAAGCAAAAGAAGACCCTCAAGAACCTCAAGAACCCAAGACCCTCAAGAACGTAAGAACCCAAGACCCACAAGAACCCAAGTTCCTCGTGAACTTAAGAACCCAAGATCATAGTGCATGGTCATCACCCAAAGCGGAATGGATACTTCGCATACAGGTGATGAGCATGAGAGAGGCGACGAAGAATTTTTCCCACTAGGAGGTTTTTTCGACCCTTCCCCTTCTCCATCTACGCCACGAATTGTATCAAATCCTATGGAGGCGATGGTCAAGTCAATGATGGACATGATGGCCAAACAAGAAGCGACTCGCATTGCCTTGGAACGCGAGCGCGACGAACGAAAAGAAAGAAAAGCACAAAGAAAATAGGAAGCTGAAGCACGACGAGCGGCCTTGGAGGCCGATCGTGAGGTTCAAAGAGACCTCCGTACTCAAGAATTGGTTCGACAAGTACTTGCCTCGAAGTCCGAACCAGCCAAAGATGTTGGGAGTTCATCAAGTGGCGCAAGCCGAGATTCGGACTCCAACAACCGAGTCACAGAGAAGATCCAGTTCAGTAAGTATGATGGTAAGATGGATGCTACGGTTATTCATTTTTGGTTGCATCAATTTAATGCTTATTCAGCGACAACTAAGAAGACAGGGAATAGCAAGGTTTTGACCGCAACTATGTACCTTGTCGGTAATGCCATCAATTGATACCACGCATGGCAAGAGGCACAGTTAGCCGCGCACCTAGAGGAAGCCGACGAATTCACGCCCCTTTCCTTCAATTGGGTTGATTTCCAAGATAACCTCAAGGCGCGGTTTATGCCACCTTAGTACCTCGCATGATTGACACAATCTCAAGCAAAATGGTATGCCAGTTATGTCTTTCTCTAATTTGTTTTGCAGCTAGGTACCCAATTACGCAAGTCGGATGATGAGCGCAAAGAGGCATTCCTTTACGGATTGGACGAGTATATCAAGTATCATGTCGAGGTGCTCGACCCAATCGATCTCAACAAGGTGGTAGCGATTGCTCTCGCACAGGAGATGAAGCACAACAAGGGAAAGCCTAAGGAGAACAAGACTTCCACAAGTACCTCTCAGACTTCTCAGAACCCTCAGAATGGTAAGAACGGTAACTCTTCTAACCAATCTTCCAATAGTCTCTCAAAAAAGAACTCTCAAAGTGAACCTAAGGGTAAAGCTAACACAATTGCTAAACCTAAGCTCACTCCAGATGAAAAGGTAGCACAAGGAATTTTAGAAGGATACATCACGTCGGAAGAGCAAAACACTTATTCTAAGGAAGGTCGTTGTTTTCATTGTCACATTCAACTTCCTCTGTCAATGCAATTAATGATAACACGAGTGTGCCCCAAGTTTCTCATGACCCTCCCATTGATGAGTCTCTCATTAAATGTTATGGTCATATGACGGGGCATCGTTTTGTCATATTGTTTGACCCAGGTAGTATGCATGATGTGATCAGTCCCGCTCTTGTTGAGAAAGCCCGCCTAGAGGTTAGTCAGAAATCTCCTCTCGAGGTTTCTGGCATTGCTCTCGGTATGGACTCTCTCATCACGAAAGAGTGCATTGATGTGTTGTTTACAGTTCAACAAGCTGCTTTCCGAAGAAAATTTTTGGTCTCTCCTCTCTCAGGATGTGATATGATTTTGGGCATTTGATGGTTTCGTGAGCATAACCTTCTCATTGATTGGGCGGAAAATACGTTCACTTTCAATGCCAAAAGTGACTCTACCATTGTCATTCCTGGAGAGGAAGTTGTTCATTCTCTCTCTCTCTCTCTCTCTCATTGCAAAGGTGCAGGCGAAGATTGAACGGATTCAGGAGAAGGAGACTCTCTCAGTCTCTTCTTCTCCAAAGCATGACACAGGATTTGCATGATGATTTGAATGATAATGATGAGCATGATGATTTGAATGACAATGACAAGCATGATGATTTGCATGATCAAGATGTGATTTCTCACAAGCATGATGATTTGCATAAAGATGACACGATTGTTCACAAGGATGATGAGTTAGTTGATGTTTTTTCTAGCGAAGCTAACCTCGTTGCAGATTCGATCAATCACGAAGGACCGATCTTGGCTCTCGAGCCTAGGTCCAAAGAACCCCCTCAGGAAGATTCGATCCCTCACGAAGAACCGATCTTGGCTCTTGAGCCTAGGTCCAAAGAACCTTTACAGGAAGTGTTACACAACCGTTGAGGGAAAAGGTTTTGATCGAGTGTCATTGTCCACCTTTTATGGGTCACTGCGGTATTGACACCACCTTGAAAGGTGTGGAGCGTTACTTCTGTTGGTCGAGACTCAAGAAGGATATGGATGAATTTGTACGCAGTTGCTTGTTATGCCATAAGGTCAAGTTTGACAAGCATAAAGCACAGGGATTGTTACAGCCTTTATCCATTCCCACCCGCCCCTAGGAAAGTATTGCTATGGATTTCATTTTTGATCTCCTGAAGACACAGAGTGGGTCTGATGGCATTTGGACTGTCATCGACAGATTTAGCAAGCAAACTCACTTCATTCCAGTGAAGAAAACAGTCAAGCCAGATCATTTAGCGAGATTGTTCATTGCCCAGATTTTCAGATTACATGGCATGCCTGAGACAATAGTCTCTGACAGAGATCCCCGATTCACGAGTTTGTTTTGGAAGGCTATTTGGGAGAACATTGGCACATGGTTGCCGTTCTCGTGATCATTCCATCCGCAGGCAAATGGGCAATCTGAGATTGCAAATTCAGTCAAATTGGATTTATTGAAGTCTTACATTTCTGATCAGAAGACTCAATGGGAAAAAAAATTGCCCTTGGTGGAATTTCCCTATAATAACACGATCCACTCTTCGACGGGGAAGGTGCCATTTGAGATCATTGAAGGTGCTGCGAAGGTTCCACCCTTCCTTAGCACGAAAGATAAGATTTTTGAAGCCGACCAGTACACGAGGGATCTGGACACTGCTGTTGCCAAGATCCGAGAGGCTTTAGCAAAATCTTAGGAAAGACACAAGAAGGCAGCAGATCGACATCGTCGCGATTTGAAATTAAAGGAAGACGATTGGGTGCTCTTACGTTTTGAGAAGGCACGCGTAAGAAAGAAAAAGGGAAAGGAGCGGCTTTTTCCAAAGGTTAGCATGAGGTACCATGGCCCTTTCCAGATAAAAGAAAAGATAAATGATATCTCCTTTAGACTGAAGCTACCTGATACTTGGAAGATTGACAATGCTTTTCTTGTGAGTGTGTTGAAGTCTTTCAAAGACGATGTGCCCGATGATGGGGAGCCAGATGAGCAACCCGATGTAGAGGAAAGTGAGGAGATACTCGTTCTAGAACAAATATTGGCACACAAGGACAGAACGATTAAAGGTAAAGTGATTAGGCGGTTCTTGGTTAAATTCAAGAACTATCCTGCATTGGATGCGAAGTGGATGGAGGAGGAGGAGGACCTAGCAGATACTCCTGAGATTTTGGAACTTTACTTTGAAGCATTCGGTTTAGCATAGTCTACTCCAATAGAACCCCGATTTCAGCATGGGTGAATCTAGTGCAGCGGGTTTGCACAAGAGGAGAGTCAGTGGTCACTCCGCTCCTTTGTCACGGATTACCCCGATTTTGAATAGAGTCACTAATGTCCCCCTTTGGGTTTCAGGGATATTGGTGGGTTGACAATATTTTGCTGAATGACTTTATGAACTGGAATTCCCGAAAATGAAAATGAGTTGCACTTGACTTGTTTGAGTGCTTGAACTGAAAGACGAAATGACTGCAGCAATTCGGTCTCATATTCTCTATAGACATGATTGCAATAAGGAATTATTAATCGGGCATCCGTGAGGTCCCGAATGGATCTAGATGCGATTATGTCAGGTGCAGCGGATGTGAATGTTGAACTTTGCTCAAGATGAGTGCTCCGAACTGTGCTCAAGGATTCCTTTTACTTATGGAAGGGAGAGCCTTCCGTTCCTTTAGTGAGAGAGTGCAAATGATCACAAACAAAGTGGCAAACACTGTGAATGAAGGTGCTGAGATTGAGAGATAGAGAGAGAAGAGAATACAACACCAGAATGTTGTCAAACCCTCCTCCGAAGGCCCCCCTCTATGGCGAGAGCGGTCTACTATTGATTGCACAAATCTCTACAATGCTTTGGACTTGCCGACAATGAGGACGATGACGAGACGGGCTGAAATCTGAAAACGCTAATGGCTGAAATCTGCAAATCTTTATCTGCTGAATTTTGACTCTATGTCGGTGACGACGGCGATGACGACGACGCGCTGAAAACGCAGATGCTGAAATCTGCATTTTTTGGGCTGAAACTGCAAATGCTCGCTGATCTGACCATGTGGCAAGGATCTGCTGCAGAGAGGTGAGATCTGTGAGGTTTGGGGCTCCTACTGTGGAGTCAATGTGCTGAAAACTGAAAACGCTGATGCTTCTGGGTGTTTTTTTGTGAAGGATCTGCAAAACGCTGAGTGGTCCTGCTGATCCAAAAACACTAGGGCTGATTCTGTGCTGATGCAAAAACGCTATGGATCTGGTGTGTCTTGTTGTCGCCGGGGCTGATCTACCATGCAAAACGCCAAGGGCTGGATTGATGCAAAAAACGCTAGGCTGTCTGTAGGCTGAAAACGCTAGGTTTACCGCCGTGGGAGGTCTTGCTGAGAAGGTGCCTGTTGGATGTCTGGTCCTGTTGCCTCTTCTGCCAAAAAGTGCTAGCGCTAGGGTTTCTTATATACTGGCTGAGTCAAATTGCCCTACCCAGTTCCCAACAAAAGTCACTTGAAAATAATAAGTGAAAATTGGCTAAAATAGCGAAAACAGGTCTTGCATTGTAAAAATGCTCCTGATGGGTTCTGATGGTAATCTGATGATCATGCTGTGTGCAACCAGAGGATATGCATCTACTCTAAGTGCCTGATCATGCACGGTCTGCGAAGAGACTCACAAAAGTGCCAGAACACTTCTTAAGCTAGGCGAACTGAACTGAACCCATGTCATGAAGTAGCTTGTCCACGTACACATAGGGTTAGATGTGCACGTGACAAATTACTAAATACGTTGCCGATTAATCATGGTCTGAGATTTGGAATGAATTATTTGATTTGTCCTGTGATGTCAAGTTATGTCCTGTGATGTCCGGTGATGTGACTGTCGATTTAAACTAGTGTTAGATGTGTTGTGTCTAGTGCGTCGGGACTTGGTACTAACAGTCAGTGTCTACTAAGACAGTTTATGGCCTCTGTCGGTTTTGCAGGCGTAATCAAGGGCGATTACATTCTTTCAAGAGGGGGGTATGTCACAAACTAGTGACGTGGCAATGCCCCTGGATACACACACACACACACACAGCCCGTGCAAACGTGGCAGCAGCGGCTGGAAAATGCGTCTTAAATCCCACCGGAAAACGCGCTGACAAGATGACACATGGCAGGAAATCTCTGCTGTGTCCGGTAGAATCTAGACTTGGGGTCTCTAAGTTTGCTACATGTTATTCATTGTTCAGCAAGCTTCCTTTGTAGAAAATTTATCGTGTCTCCTCTTTCAGGATGTGATATGATTTTGGGCATTTGATGGTTTCGTGAACATAACCCTCTCATTGATTGGGCAGACAATATGCTCACTCTAAATGCCAAAAGTGACTCTCCCATTATCATTCATGGTGAGGATTGTTCGCAAGGATTATGGTTTGAATGATGATGTTTCTCGTGAAGCTAACCTCATTGCAGATACGATCAGTCACGGAGAACCGATCTTGGCTCTCGAGTTGAGGTACAAAGAACTCACTCAGGAAGTATGCGTGTTCGCACGATTAGTCAGGACGCATTGTTTGAGTTTCTCATTCGTGACGGTTTCTTGTATTTTCGTCACCGTCTTTATGTGTTCCCTTTCCATAGGTATGCTGTATCGTACGATGCACATGATTCACTTACGGATGAGCACGGATTTATGCGGATCACTCTCGAAAAGAAAAAAAATTGCATTGAAGAAATTCACATTGTTTTCCGATTGTCCGTTTTGTCAATCTCTTTTACATGTTTCTTCCTTGGCATGACACAATCTTAGAGAGAGCACGAGCAAGATTGTCCATCAAGCATCGGCATTTCCGTTGTGATTTGCCACAGTTGATAGGTTTAGGTCGAAAAGTCAAGTTTTGATCCCACTCACTTTGTTCATCTACATTGCATGCACAGTCATTTAGGAAGAATAGTATTTTCTCAGTTGCTCTACATAGAATGGGTATGTTTATGGTTTTGCGTTGGACATTGTTTCAGGAATTTTCCTCCTCGGAGATTCTTGAAGAAGGTGGACCCACGACCATAGATGCAGTTGGAGCATTGAAGCCGCAACAGATCATTTTGTGTCTCTTTCGGCGCGGCCCAAAGAAGCAAGCATTGGAGACCTTCATGAAGTTCAAGTATCGCACGACCAACACATCAGAATGGGCCGACGAATCGTTCTTTGCTGGATTTTAGGAGTTGTTGGCGCACTCCCTCGACGCCATACAGCTCGGTACCAGTACTTCACTTTGAAAAGGAGGGGATGTCACGTGTACATCCAACCCTATGTGCATGTGGACAAGCTATCTCAGGTCTAGGGTTTAGGTTAGCTTAGGAAGTGTTCTGGCACCTTTGTGAGCCTGTGTGCAGGCCGTGCATGTCTAGGCACTTAGATTAGTTACATATCCTCTGATTGCACAGAGCAGGATCATTAGCATGACATTCAGTATCCATCATGAGCATTTTACAGAGCATAGACCCCTTTTTCCCAAAACACACATTTTTCACTTATTTATTAATAAGTGACTTTTGTTGGAAAAGTAAGTAGGGCAAATTGTTAAGGAAATATAAAAGAAACCCAATGGTCACTCAGTAGAAGCAGAAGAGGCAGCAAAAGAAGCTCAGGCGACTTGCAGTGCACCTTCTTGGCAAGACCGGCAGAAGGCCCTAGCGTTCTTGGATCCCACTCCATAGCGTTTTGTGCAGCAGAAACTCCCTAGCGTTTCCATCAACAACAGATGAGCCTGGCGTTTTTCAGTAGCAGATCAAGCCTGGCGTTTTTTACACTTGCAGATTGATCAGCGTTTTCAGTTTTCAGCCCTTTGCATTTGCAGATTTAGCCATAGCTTGACAGATCTCACCTACCCGCTGTAGATCCTTGCCGTACCGTCGAGCCAGTGTTTACAGTTTCAGCCCGCGGTTTTCAGATTTCAGCATCTGCGTTTTCAGCGCATCGTCGTCATCGCCATCCTCGTCGACACAGTATCAGTATCCAGTAGGAAATCAGCGTTTCAGCCCTAGCGTTTTCAGTTTTCAGCCCCTCCTTGTCGTCGTCGTCGTCGGCAAGTCCATTGCATCTAGACCATTGTATGAGATTTGTGTCATCTAGCATAGACCTCTCTCGCCATAGAGAGGGGGGGGGGGGGGGGGGGGGGGGGGGGTCTTGGAGGAGGGTTTGAGAATTGTCTGGTGTCGTATTCTTCTCTCTCTCTTTCACAGTAGCATTCACTTTGTTTGCAATCATTGCACTCTCTCTGTAAAGGAACGGAAAGCTCTCCCTTGCGTAAGTAAAAGGAACCCTTGAGCACAGTTCGGGGCACTCATCTTGAGCATTATCAACATTCACTTCCGCTGCACCTTACACAGATTTTCCGATTACATGGCATGCTTGAGTCCCTTGTTTCGGACACAGACCCCGGTTTACTACTTTGTTTTGGCGGGCAATCTAGGAGAACATTGGTACGCAGTTGCAGTTCTCACCCTCGTTCCACCCGTAGACAGATTGGCAATTTGAGATAGCTAATTCAATGGTTTTGGATTTGTTGAAGTTTTATATTTTGGATCAGAAGACTTAGTGGGAAAAGTATTTGCCCTTGGTGGAGTTTGCCTACAACAACACACAGGGAAGGTGCCATTTGAAGTATTCGAGGGTGCTAAGAAGTTTCTCAATTTCTAAGCACATTTTTGAAAAAGTCTAGAAGGCATGGAAGGCCATCTAGCCGTTTAGAGGAGGAGAGCTCGCCCTTTTTTTGACAGTGACCAGATCAACAAGAAAATCAAGGATTTCAAGGAAGGGAGTCAGGTCGTTGGATTTGAGACGTTTTCAGGCTACCGGGACACCCATCGAGCACTTGAGTTTGTATTACAGTTTGACGTCTCCTTCTTTGGAGGATGGTTCTCAAAACATTCCAAGGTGCGAAAGGCGGCATCTTACTTGAAAGGAACTGTATAGACATGGTGGTCTACTCTGTTGTTACGCAGAGAAGCACCTGCGACGTGATTAAAATTCAAGACAATCTTCATGTCAACTTGGATATCAGATGAATATGCAACAAATGTCATCACGGCTTGGCATCATCACTTGAAAATGACTGAGAAAGATGACTACTGCCAGAGGTTTTGGGCGACTTATTTGCCAGTGTTTTCATTTCGGAAGATTACTTTGGAAGACCAGATTGAGCGGTTTTGCTGCGGTTTGCTAAAAGAGATTTGAGACTATTGTCTAAACCAAAAGTCTGACTCTATTCAGAGACTTATGCAATGTGCTAAGGAACGATTTGAAATCCATGCGCATTGACTTATTTTACGGACATGATAGTACCCAATCTCAACAAGAGAAGAGTCCCCCAGATTGAAAAGAATGAATCAGGGGAATCGGATGCCACCTCATCACAGGATTCTGGAGAATCAGATGGTAGCACATCTGAAGGTTCCGATGAACTAAGGGAACCGGATGCAAGCTCATCAAAGGATTCGAGAGCAAAGGGGATCAGATGATAGTGCGTCTTAGGGTTCCGATTATTGAGATTGATGTGCCAATGGAAAGGGGAAGCTAAAGAAGCTATCCACAAGTCCTAGGGCACAAGGAAAGAAAGGAAAAAGGGAATCAACTGGTAGCTCAGAGAATTCCCCAGACCCAAGATAAGATTTTGAAGCAGATCAGTAAGATCTAGATTTGGATATTGCTTTTGCCAAGGTGCACGAGGCTCTTGAGAAGTCTCAAGCACGGCATAAGAAGGCAACCGACAAGATTGGACGCGACTTGTAGTTGAAGGAAGGTGATTGGGTGCTCTTATTGTTTGAGAAGGCATGTCACAGGACGGGGCACCACATGCCAATAGAAAAGAACAGATTGAATAGACTTTTAGCACTTCAATAACAACTGAACTAAAAGAGAGAGACGACACGTGACACGGAGTGTGGCGGAATTCCACCCCAGAGAGTATTGGCCCCAAACCTTGGCGTCCCTTTCGGTATTTCTTTATATTGCATTAACATAGTACAAGCCGGTACTCCACACTTTGCACCTTCTCTCAGAAGAGTATCTGAGAATGAGCCCATGGCCTCATATTTGAAGGCCCTAGGCCCAAAAGCAGTTTACATGAAAACCTTCAAACTTAAAAGCAATTGGCCCAAAAAGCTGGCGCTTGAAATTAGCCAGCGTAAATCACAGAAATCCATACAGGTTTCCACGTCATCACTATCAACGTGAAACGTGGACATACAATGTGTCACAAGCTGATGACGTGGCAGCAATACGGATTTCCGCGTTTTGCGCGACATGCCACATGGCATGCTGTACGGATTTCCGCAATTTCCGTTGGCTTCTTTTGGGCTAGTGCTTTTGAGTTAGCAGCTTTTCATGTAATTGCTTTTGATTTTGAGGCCTAGGGCCTTTAAATTAGAACCCAAGGCCACTCTTTTATTGAGTGTGCTGACGAGCAACTGAGCAAAGAGGGCCCACGGGAGTTGTAACTTTTGCTCGAGTGTTAAAAAAAAAAACCAAAAGGGGCGCCAGATTTTGGGGCCAACACCTCTAGGCATGGAAATAATTTGATAAAATAGTATTTTAAGTGATTCTCTTTTGTGTCATATCAGATTAACGACTTGGGGTTCCCAAGTCTGTAATAGTGGTATCAAAGCTTCAGGCGTGTGCTTTTCTTAAAATATACAGGTCCTCCAAAAGTTTACTAGAAATTCTATCAAAGAATCTTTGTGTCTTGACCCCGGACTTCTTAGCCACTCCAACCCTTACTTCATTGCGCATCGGGCACGTTCTTGTCTTCATCGTTCTGTCTTACAAGGCATAAGCCATAAAGAATCCTAGTTTACACATGGATTCAAACGATGAATCCCGCAAGAATCGGACGAACCCACCCGACAATTCCGGATCGGGTGAAAGTGGAAATTCAAATGGGCAATCAAACAGTAGTACGGGTCTCCACGGCCTACGGAGTATGAATGAATGGAGATGTAGCGTCAACAGTAGGTTGATGCTTGTGCCAAGCAGATGCTACAGTATTCAAAGGCAAAATGTAGAGCTTCCAGAATTTTTTCTATGCAAACACTAGAGGTCCAACTAGTACTACTTCCCCACTGATTTATCCTATGATAGATGAGTAGCTTTGGATAGGGCCATTGCCGTTTCTAGAGTGAGACTTCCACCACCATGAGGACCTTGCTTACAACTTCCTCACAATCAGCAGATGTGAGCCATGTCTGCCATTTGAGGAGTACTGCACGATGACTTCACGGTGTTCCTCTCGAGGCATGCTTGATGGAGATACTGTGTGGGAGGAGAGATTACTCCTATGACTTTGCAGTTGCAGCCTACAGCTTCAGAAGCTTTAGGAGATTTTTATTTTCTATTCTAGCTAGGGATTTAGTTAGGATTATGCTTCAATCTGTTGCAACACCTTAGGATGAGAGATATCATCATTGATTGTACTTTCTCCTAGTCTCATGGGCCACTTTGGCCTTTAAAAAAGAGATGATTATTTATTTCTAAGTTTCTTCCTTTCTCTTATGCCCCTTTTTGTGTTTATTCAATAAAAAAGAGAATACTTTTTTATTCATCATTGATTGTACTTTCTCCTAGTCTCATGGGCCACTTTGGCCTTTAAAAAAGAGATGATTATTTATTTCTAAGTTTCTTCCTTTCTCTTATGCCCCTTTTTGTGTTTATTCTTTTTTATATATGTGTACTGTCCAGGAAACTGCAAGCGCTCTGAAGTCTGTGGAAGTCATCACCGTTTTTGGTATGAAGTGCAAAATTTCAAGGGAAGAACTTGTATTTGGTTACCGCAGTTCACCGTTCCAGAATGCACAAGGGTTTGCTGCAATTTCTAGTGCAACATTTGCCTTAACATCATCTGCCAATTCAAGGGAAGAGCAGAGGAAATTCCTGAATAGGTAAATGAATTTCACTAACTTTTAATCGTGCTCTTGAAAACATAGAGTTTCATTTTTCAATTGGCTGAATCATTTTCCAGGAGGAAACAGACTCAGCCTCTTGGTGAGCGATCAGCTGGATGTGTATTTAAAAATCCTGGATCTGGCTGTCAATCAGCAGGCTCTTTCATTGATAAGGCAGGGTTGAAGGGCATGTCGATAGGAGGAGCAAAAGTTTCTGAGGTCCACGCCAATTTCATCACGAATGCTTGCAACTCCTCTGCCAAGGATATGATGGAGCTAATTTCTTTAGTGAAAGAGCAAGTGAGGTCCAAGTTTGGGGTAGAACTTGAAGAAGAATTCATCTACATTCCCTTTAGATGAGGTATATCAAGCCAACATTTTGGTCTCCACATGCAGAGTTTTTAATTAATGCCCCAAGAGAGGTCATTTTCTTGCAAGGTATACTGGATAGGTCATTTGTTGTAACAGGGCTTTAATTTTAATGTCATGGCTCTATATAATCATTTCAATCTGTTAGACAATTTCATTTTTGGTAGCATGTCACTGAAGCTCCAAGTCACATGAGCACCTGTTTTAAAAAGCCACATGCCCAATTTGGACATGATTGCTAAGAGGGTCTGCATGCTCTTTAAGTGAAAAACCCACTTGATACATAGGATGACACTTACTATAGCAGTGAAACATGTAGGTAATGTGCACCTTTGAACGCCCGAAACTGCCTTCGAGCGGTAGTACTAAGCCCGAAGTCCCCACATTGCAAGATGCCAAACAAAAAAGAGACAGACGAGGTGTACGTGGTAGATGTCGTGGTTTTCCAAATACCATTTAAGTAGGTGGTATGTGATAAGTAGGTGGTATGTGCTCATAGCAATGCCTGAATATTGCTAGCTACGTACTGCCTTGTTAAACATAAAAATGGTTCAAGTACCATGTTAGTCTTTCTAGAAGGACTAACAGATCTGCAAAGAAAGATTTCACAATATGGGCAATCCACCGATGCTACATTGTCTCTATGCTCATGACGAGATAGATTGTGTGCAATTTGCATGTTTGAGCATCATGATCTCGTAGATGTTTGAGAGCTTTTGCACTGAGTCTTTCATTACCCATGTAGTTGTAGTCCATTTAATATTGTGATTGAGAAAGTTCATGAGTGTATGGCGTGCTGCTAGAATTAATTTCTTGCATAAATCAAACAATGCTACACTAAATAGATTTAATTATGTTTACAGAAAGCTAGAGGAGCTAACTGCAATGATGTTATGACTTGAATCTGGTGAATTCAGCGAAGCACACAGGCATTGCTCAAGGCTAGTGAAAGAAATAAGGCCCATTGTGAACTTTCTAGAGCATTCCTCATGATATACATGTATGCTTCGTTAAACCAAGAACGCATTAAAATCATTCCTAAGAAACAAGGCTTGACAAATACTTTTTTTTTTCAATAAAAGATCCCTTGCATATTCCCTTGTATCATTATAAAAAGAAAATGACTATTTAGATTAGCCATTTCTGACCTTCGGCTCATCTGAACTGACAGCTCAACCAAAGGCCTTGGGTGGTCACTCACGTTGGAGGGTCCACCAAAACATTTTTTCTAACCAGAAAGGAAAAGGACACTTAAAACCCTCCAACTTTTTAGATCAAAATTTGAAGAATTTGTCATTTGTCACACTAAATTGCGTAAAATTTTGTCATTTTCTTCAAAGGAAGCTTGCAATCTAAAAGGGATTTTGCAATGTAAGCTGGTGAGAAATACATTGATGGCTGGTATTTTGTGAACACTTCGATTTTCTACTATTGTTCTCAAATATCAATGGAGTTGCATGCGTACAATGTGCATGTTGGACCCTTGTGCCTCTAGATGGACATGGTTGGACTTCAAGATTGTGGTGATTGGGGTCTCTTGTTCTCATAGTTGGTTTTATCTCATGCGTATAGCTCCAATAGAAAGCCCATTTCCTTTGATTTACACATATTTGTACCCACTGCCAAGGATGATTTTATCTCATAGGTTAATCTCACCTATGTGATAAAGGGGGCTTTGTTAGGCTCAAAAGGAATGATTACCGCCACATAAGACCAGCCATATCCTACTGGTTCTCTAGATCTATCATATCCTATCCCCCCTTGTGTATAAATAGCTCCATCTCCGCTCTAAGTGTGAGTATCTAGAGCATCTAGTGCATCTATGCATCTTGTGCTACTATTTCTTAGTTGTACTCATTAATTTGGTTTCCATCTAAATCTTGTCTCTAAAATCTAATGCAGCTTGACTCTTAGAGATCACCCCTACAATGGTCGGAATTGTAGATGTGGCAATGTTGTGCTTTTCTTCAAAACAACCTGATTCGATTCCAGTGGTCTTGTTCTGCCATAACTATTGACGTAATATCTTAACCTATTTCTTTAAAATAGTGCACTGCCAAAGGTATCTTTGTATATCATCATTGACAAAATCATTATCTACTTTAAATTTGGCAGCATGTGCACTTGTGCCTCCAGTGCTTTGTCTTTCTACATATCGAGAAAAGTTGGCGTTAGGGCTTGAAAATATGTGCCATCAGGCTGCCGCCTTCACCAACTGCTTTATGTATCCCATATGAGCCAATCCCTAAAGCCAATTTTCCTAGCATCAAACAGGCATGTGCATTGAACAAGAGCAATGTGGATCTTGCCTTTAGGGATTTGTTTTTTGAATGCCGACCAATAAATTTTCTTCTTTGAGCTGCACAATACCATTGACCACTTGGGAATGGATGCGATCTTCATCAAGCCCCAAAACTTTTTGCAATCTATATGCCTGGACTCATCATATAACAATCTTTCACTGGCTACAATTGTAAGGCTCGGAACAACATCCTCCATCGACATCATTACTTCTTTGTCATAAGTTGTACTTGATTTATAAATTGTGCAAAAGGCCCACAAAGCCGTACGAAGCTTCTACTCCCAGTCGGGTCACTTCAGAATGTTTTCCAATATTCTATGGGTCACTTTTGCTTGCCCATTTTCCTCACGGTAGTACACAACAGACCTTCTGTGTATTATCATGTGCATCTAGACCAATTTTCTTATCACCTAATGCTCTCTCTCTCTCTCTCTCTCTCTCTCTCTCTCTCTCTCTCTGTGCGCGCCTGCGTTGCAGACACAAACCGCTGTGCTGCCCTCTCTCGCTCTCTCCGTAGCTCTAGCCTCTTGCTGCTCAGCTATCACCTCAAAATATCAACTTTGTGAGGCCATTGTTTTCCTTTGATCCTTGATGAATGCCTATGGGATTACGCCAATTTGCATGAATGCTACTATGTCTTCATACTAGTCCATCGACTAAACAGTAATGACAAAAAGAGTAGCATTGAGCAAGTCATGTTCAATTCCTTTGCCTTGAACAGCTACAGCTAAGTCTCCGGTTTAAAGCTGAGATAAATAATTAACAACCGCATGTTGCTTATCGGGCGCATGAATCGCTGTAAATACAAACTTGGTGAGGGTTAGCATCCACCTTGCAAACTTGCTGTGTAGAGTTTGATTTGGTGAGTTTGCTTTGGACAATATCTACTTAAGGGATCGAAAAGGAGCATGCAGGACACTATGATTGGACACATACAGGATGCTCACACCTCAAAGGAATCTTGGGACACCTTAATGTAGTTGGATGTGATTGATACAAAAGCAAGGAAGATGCAGTTGAAGACTAAGCTAAAAACTATGCAGAAGAAAAACCTATCTATGAATGACCAGGTTTTGAAGATAAGAACATATGTGAGTCATTTGCATCAATTGGTGTTACAATTGCTAATGATGATAAGGTGGAAGTATGTCTCTGATGTTTAGATCCATAATACAAACAACTTAAAATTGGTATCCATTTTTGAAAGAATATTCCCGCATATACACATTTAGAGTCTTTGCTGATTCTAGAAGAGAAAGACGTTGAGGAAGAGTCATCTACACAAGATAATAAATAATTATAAACAGGCATTCTTAAATAATAGAGGAAGAGGAAGAGGACCTAGTAGAGGTCATGGAGGTGGTCGTGGAAGAGGCAACCACCAACCACAATAGCAGAATACTTTTCAGAGATGAAACATAGGTGGTTGAGGAAATTTTTGAGGCAGGAGGAGTCCAAGAGGCGGTGGAAAAGCTGTGTAACAATACAGGTCAACATGCTAATGCTGTATGTTGAGGTTGTGGGAAACATGGCCCTTTGAATGTGATTGTCCAAATAGGAGACAAAAAAATATGCAACCACTAGCGGGAATGTAAATGAGCCTACGAGACTATTTGTGGTGCATCACATGGTTAATATTATTTGTGAAAATGTGGAAAAGTCTGGTGATAATATGTACTTAGTTTGCCAAATTTTTATGAGCCATATGACAAGAGGACCGGATTTTGGCCATTGACAAAGTATAAAGGAATTTTTTTGTAAATTGAACCTAAGTTTTGGATAAATAAAATAAGTATTTTGTCATTCTGAAGTAGGCATGCATGTTTACACATGGTCCACATGTGCAAGATGTTGAGATAACATCTAGTAGACAGTCCTCTAGCAATGAGGCTATGATGCAAGGTGTTCAGATATAGTGGGAGTATGCCATGGTTGTGGTTTACTCACACTTTGCTTTCGTTAACGGGCTCAGTGGACCGACGTATTATTGATGAAGAACAAAGACATCAAGAAGGGTGGCATGGTTCTATGTTACAATAGCAAGCTTGATAATACCTTTCAAAAGAAATTTCAATCAAATGGCAAGATCCTTTTTATATGTTCACTCTGTGGCAATGTTCACCCCAAAACCAGGGTTTAATGTATTTTAAACTAGTCAAAAATTCAAAATTGTGGCTAGATTTTGAGCTTACCTTAAAAAAAGCTAGTGAAGTTTACGAGTTTTAGTGTAAATATCAAAATATGCTTCAACTCTTCTACATTTGGCCGAGAAGGTTTGTACCTCTTTTGGGGGGGGGGGGGGGGGGGGGGGGGGGGGGGGGTCAATACATTTTTTATCAAATCACATGACCAGTCATGGTGAGTGGTTCAAGGAAATGGCTATGTAGAGACTGAGGGTGATAGTGCACATCCCATTAACATACAAGAAATGTACCATTGTTTATGGCAGATGGTAAAGTAAAGTACTTGATTTGATGTACTGCATGTACCTAATATCACAAAGAGTTTGGTTTTTGTTGGGCAGATGGCTGAGCAGGGTCTACAGGTGCGGTTTAATTCAAATGGTCTCTTTGTCGAAGAGCATAAGAAGAATGGAAGGTTGGCTACACAAGGAAAGAAAGTGGGTAGATTGTTTAAGTTGTGGATGTAAATGTGTCTGAGGTGGACGCTGCCATGTTTGCACAAGGTGCAAGATTTGTTGCAGATATTGAGATCTAGCACAAATGTATTGGTCATGTAAATCTGCAAAGGCTGAAGATGATGCAAAATAACGAGATAATAACAGGTTTGCCAGTTTTAAAATGATTGATATGCAAAAAAATTGTGAAGCTTGTGAGTTTGGAAACTAGGCAAAAGCATCATTTCCTCATGACTAGCATGTAAGCAGGAATGTGTTAGAATTAGTACAATCATATTTATGGGGTCCGACAAAGACTATGTCTATGGGTAGATGCAGGTACTATGTGAGCATCGTTGATGACCATAAAAGGAAGAAATGGGTGTATTTTATGAAGCAAAAAAGTGATTATGCACTTTTAGAATTTCAAATCTATGGCAGGAAAACACTGGGAAGCATATAATGTGCCTGAGGTCAGATGAAGGGGGAGAATACTTCTAAAATGAGTTTGGAAATTTTCTAAAAAAGCATGGAATTCAAACCCAATTTTCATGTAGGTATATGCCACAACAAAATGGTGTTGAGGAGCGGAAGAACACACACATAGTAGAAGTTGCTAGAGCTATGATGAATGAACATGCCTCATTGTTATTGAGATGAGGCTATTTTTCGACAGGTGTTTACATAATGAACAAGATCTCTACTGCTTCCATACATGGTATGACACGAGAAGTTTTATGGTGAAAATTTATATGTGTCGGATTTTAAAGTATTCCAATGTATTGCTTCTGTGTATGTGCCAAATGACTTGAGAAGCAAGCTTGACCCAAAGGCTAAAAATGTGTGTTCATTGTTTATTATCTTGAGTAGACAGTATATAAGTGTTACAATCCTTTCACGAGTAAAGTGAGGCTGAGCAAAGATGCTATTACAATCCTTTCACATAATTAAGGCCAACGATAGAGTGTGGGAGAAAGCATGGAAATATTTATGCACACATACACACACACATAGCAAAAGTCTTTTTGATGTGCAGCAGCGTGGGAGCATACTTGAGAAACCCATAGGCCACGCGGAGCATTGTATGCCTAAGAGAGAAATCCACTATGTATGTAACGCGAGCATCAGCCACAACATTGCATAAGGTTGGAAAAGGGTCTGCATAGGCAATAAGTACATCAGGCAAGAGGTTGCAAGGCCTGATGGAAGGAGCTCATGAATTTCTCATAGAGAAAAGTATGAGTGCTAGGAATGGTTGGGGGTGGCTTATACAACCACACATAAGCAATAGGAAGCATGGGGCAGCCATACAAACAACCCACAAGAGAGAGAGAGAGAGAGAGAGAGAGAGAGAGAGAGAGAGAGAGAGAGAGAGAGAGAGAGAGAGAGAGAGAGAGAGAGAGAGAGAGAGAGAGAGAGAGAGAGAGAGATTCTCTCCAAGAAGTAGCCATCACATATATAGAGAGTGAGAGTGACTCTCCCTAGCTTTGGCATTTCCCTCAAGAATCATATTCAGATTGCATGGTAACCATCCAATTTTCTGAATTCTATGCTTCATTAAAAGATAGAGGCTCCTCAACATCATGTAAGCTAGACACGGCCAAAGCATAACAATCTGATGCATAATATGCCTAACGCGAACCTGAACGAGTACCACTAGACAAAGGTGCATCCAATTTATTGTCACGCAAAGTATGCACCAGCTTCAAGTTTTGACATGGGTCGCAAGGATCATGGAAGAGCTACCACATAGGCCATGTGATTAGCAAGGTAAGTCGGCACAAGTCAGTAATTAGGTATGCATTTGTTTTTGAAGTTGTTTGGCAAATTTGTTCCAACATGATGAGTGATTCTTATCCCTGCAAGGTTGTTGTACAAGTTATCAATCTCCATTCATTTGCATGGTTTTGCTAGCATGAATGATCATCACTTGCACATGCAACTGAATTATGCCTATAATGTGTATGTTGCATTGCTACTTTGAAGTTCATAACATTTCGGGCAAGCAAGGCTTGCATTGCCTTCTAGCAAGGCTCGCATGCAATCGAGGGGAGTGCACTTTAGGCACTCCAAGCACAAGCATGGCTTGTGACAGTTGTTTTAAGCATTACAATTTTGTTGGCATCGAACCAATGCTTAACTGGTCAACACGACTCAAGCATGGCTTGAGTACCTGCAGCCCTGATCTGTTTCACGGATCAATAGCACTTCAATTTTGATGCCCATGGAATCTCAAGGAGATCAGCACACCCTGTGGCTCGCACCCTATGGCTTGACTTCATGAAGGGTGCACAAAGCTCGGAATGGCCGACTTCTTGTCATTGTTTCCAAAAGCCGACAAAGATGCTCGCCACACAGCACTAGCCAATTTCAATTGAAATTGCTTGACAAGGTCAATTCTCGTTTTCCATGATCTTTGTACATTAGTACCATCATCTGGTGGCTACAATTTGGGCATCTTGCATTGAAGATTCCCGCATTTGGACTATGCTATGAGCATACAAAGGTGGTGGTGGAATTGGCAATATACTTGCAGGTTATTTCATTACATACCAGACGGGCGTATATGATATACGAGGGTGTATATGATACACACGATAATTCTCTCTCGCGCAACAGATAGGCATTAGGAAGAGAATGGGGTCTAGGAGGGCCTCTTTATTTGGCAGTTTAAGGAAGTCAAACCTTTAGTATTAAGAAAGTAATCAAAGGACAGCTTTTGAATTCAAACAGGAAAAACGGCTAGTTTATTTGAATTCAAAGTTTCCCCCCAAAACGGAATTGAAAATCTAGCGGGTAAAACCATATCATGTAGCATATCTGTGGAAAGAGCTTGACGTGTAGATTGCAGATCTATGATCTCTGCTCGAATCAAAGATCATATGTGGGAGTTATGGAAGGCTAAAAATCATAAAATTGTCCACCTCCTTTTTGGGGAAAAAGTGCATCCTTTGACCACTCTTACGCATCTCTTACACACCCACCATCTTGCACACATGGCATACACCTATTCGTCAAAATGTTAATCACCTCCATAAGCTCATGGAAAATAAAGAGGCCCTCCTACACCCCATCCTATTCCTAATGGGATATGAGCTGCATTTGAGCGAGTTTTTCCTTGACATCTCAAGACAACTGGTTACAGCAGGATGACCAGGTTAGACCATGTTCAGTTTTGTTCATTTTTCCATGTTTACACCTTTGATTGGAAATGACTTCTTTTGTGCAAAGCAAAGTGCTTTGACAATTTTCCAGGAAGCAAGGCTTCTCCCAATGACTTGGCATCAAGGGCATTGGCACACAAGTTTAAGACACTAGTAAAATAGGGAATCTCAGCTCACAGAATCCCTACTAGTCTAAACTGTGCAAGGCACTTATGGTTTTCGCTTTCATTTTTGAGGCCATCACTTTTGCCAAGGGCTTGAGATTATGTATGCATGGCATGCTAGCTAGGTGGATTCAATTCTACCGCCTCCTTAAACACACTTCCTCTATAACACCAGACACATTGTCAAGGACAAGCTAAGTCACTTGGATTGTTTCACATAATTTTGGTTGCTGTCAACGCACAACAACACTAAAAAGAACCTAAATCAAGGGCTTAATTCAAAGGCAAAGTGCTATCATTAAGTCACACTGGTGTCATCACAACCACATACACGATAGGTGGGTCAGTCTGTGAGTTGTTTGTGTTTTTTTGTTACCTCTCTTGATGAGCAAGTCATAGCAAAAATCTGTTGCACGCTTATGTGATAGGCTGCATGCTATTCATAAGATGCACACGAGCATGGGCACAACATATACAAAGTAGTCACTTAAGGAAAGTTGCTCAGCCCAACATTCTCTCTCTCTCTCTCTCTCTCTCTCTCTCTCTTTCTTATTTCTCTCAAAGAATAAAGAAAACTTTTTAAGAATCTTTTGATACATGTTTTGCTCATGAGTCAGCCTGAGCCAAGGTGCTCTAACTCTTAGCTAGAAATTGGGCAAGATGCCATCCAAATTAGTCTTCATCGGTTCGTCGATTGACCAATAATTTCCATGAGGGCTATGAGCCACACACGATGGCTAAGAGTTCTTGTCAGATCTCGGGTAAGACCCAACTGTTAGCATTCCTTGGGTGATTGTTTTTAAGATCAAACATATCTACCCAATGGCGTACACATTGACGTTAATGGTGTTTAGGGTGTCATTTATGCACTACATGTTTTCAGTGCGACGGTCGCATTGAGTTTTTGATAACCATAAACTCACATCAGCTGCTCTCTCCCACGGAGTCTAGATGTAGCAAACTGTTGTGATAGCATGGCTGTCCCCATAAGAGCTAGGCATTTCACTTGTGTTGATATCATGCTCTCTCTATAGCACTCCGAGTGTCTATGGAAGCACAGTTTTGGGGTAAGACCCAGCGGGTGCTTACTCAATCATCCCATAGGCATTGAGGATAACAGTTTGATCTATTCACGTTATACTTTCCCGGAAAGAATTCCACAATCTACCACGCGATAGAAGACAAATTCAACTTTTCAAGTTGATTCCTCTCATTCTCTACATGGTTGACTATGTTGGTTACCGTTACCTATTAGTTGAGCAATTTCTACAAAGGGTCTTACCAAGGGGTTTGACTACGTAGATTATAACCAACGGGTTTGGATTGTGAAGGCAACACCCAAAATTTCCAATGCAATGTTGCTTGTTTTTTTCACAGATGGGCGACGTGCCTCCTCTACATTTGAATACGGGTAACTGAACATTAAGTTCAACTCTCCAGGTACGAATCTATTGATTTGGTGTTATTCCATTTTTTAGTATGTTTTGCTTGGGTTTTTCAAGTCGTATAAATATGCTTGAATGTTTCAGAGAATGCCAAGGGCATGTCAAAACAAAGCATTTTGGGCCGTCATGTCCCATATACTTTTTTGCATTATGCTGTCATGAATCTACATGTAGGGTTCAATTTGGCACATGTTGTCACATGGGATACAACATGGTCTAGGTACTCAAGGAGTTTGGTTTAGCCAGTGTGGAGTAATGATACTGAGGGTCTCTCTCACTCACGCCGTGGAGTGTTCATGGTTCCCTCTACACAAAAGTACAATTTGTGCTTGATGGATGCCGCTTTCTCTGCCATCCTTACTTGAGCATTAGGAGAAATATGAACCTTGCATGGGCCTTGTAAGGAATCCTAATTTTTAGGGATTAAAGCTAATGGTGTGTAGGGAAAAAGCTAAACATTGTATTATGCCATGCATAAAAAAAAATCTTGTACTTGTCATTTTAGGGCCCCAGGGACCCTCAACATGAGGGGCCACAAGGCCGCGCAAATAATTTTGGGATGGCCAATTTGCGCGGCCTTGTGGCCCCTCATGTTGAGGGTCCCTGGGGCCCTAAAATGACAAGTACAGGATTTTTCTGATGCATAGCCATAAGATAGAACTGGGCAAATTAATGTATTCATAGCAAACTCCCCCCTCCCCCCCCCCCAAATGGCAAATAGCTAAACATTGTATCATGCCATGCATTAACAAAAAGATTGTACTTGTCATTTTAGGGCCCAGGGACCCTCAACAAGAGGGGCCACAAGGGCGCGCAAACTGGCCATCCAAAAATTTTGGATGGCCAGTTTGCGCGCCCTTGTGGCCCCTCTTGTTGAGGGTCCCTGGGCCCTAAAATGACAAGTACAAGGTTTTTTTAATGCATGGCCATGAGATAGAACTGGGCAGTTTAATGTGTTCATAGCAACCCCTCCCCCCCCCAAATGGCACATACCTAAACCTTGTATCATACTTATCAACCATTTTTTACTTGTGTCCATTCCCTGTTCTTGGAAATATCTTGGTCCCTATTTGTGCCTGGATGGGCATTCTACGCACCGTTGTGGTCCCTCTTGTTGAGGGTCCTTGGGGCTTCAAAATGACAAATAGGGGCTTTGTTTTAATGTATGGCCATGAGATAGAGTTGTAGTGTTTGATGTCCGGAGTATTCACTATGTGCGTTCACCACAATGGATTGAAAGTAGCCCTTATAGGCCTTACCTACACATGTTTCTGTAACTTTACAAGAATATAAATTCCCTTTTTTTGAACACATGTGCTATGTTACATATACTTTAGTGAACTCCCAAGGTCAAAGGCCTCACAAATTTTGTGCACTCAGAACATTTAGCACTAGAAATCAACCAAACAAGGAGCCAATTTTTACTTCCTTGTGTTCACCTCGTGTTCTTGGGAATGTTTTGGTTAAGCCATTTCTTTGGTATTTAAAACCACATGTGAACCCTATTGTTATAGTATCCAACCAAAGGTTTCTTGATTAGCAGTTATATAGGTTCGAGTGAAACATATCTTCTATGTTAACAATGCATGTATCTATAATTTATATTTACACTTTCTCTATCCAAATGAGCTACATAGTAAAAATCAAATCCGCAATTCAACAATTAAGTTCACAAGGTGATAGCTATTGGTATGATCTTTAGCAATACCAAATAAATAGCTACCAATAGCTATTTATTGGTATGATCTTTACCAATACCAAATAAATAGCTACCAATAGCGAACGAATAGGGATATTTAAGAAGGTTTGATACCAAAAACTTCTCAACACTACTCAAAAAGGTGGAAACTCAAAGGCTTTATAATATATATGATGAAACAAGGTGATAGCTATTGGTATGATCTTTACCAATACCAAATAAATAGCTACCAATAGCGAACGAATAGGGATATTTAAGAAGGTTTGATACCAAAAACTTCTGAACACTACTTAAAAAGGTGGAAACTTAAAGGATTTATAATATATATGATGAAACAAGAATCAATAATAAGTCACCCCTATATATCTACACCTCCATCTCAAGTTGTCATTTCTCTAAGTCAAGCTTGGCATAGGCATAGTATGGAAACAATAACATTTTGGAAAGCAAGAATTTAGCTTTCTCAACTTTTGAAATGTTGCTATTGATATATATTCAACATCCCCAAATGAGGACATCTTGACAAAGGTTATGATCCACTTAATAAGAATAACCATTAGTGGTTAAACTGAAATCAAAATATTGCATGAATTTCTTCATGGTGGAATGATTAAGACTTGAAACTTCAAACATCTTACAGGAAAATCAGAATATCCATAAAAATCAACAATATTTCTCAAATATGTATGAAACTCCAGTAATCTAAATAAAATACTCTCACTCAGTGCGACACCATTTAACAAAAAGAAATATTTATATTGCATTTATAGAGGAATCCAGCCTCATAAAAATAATTACAAATGGAGACAATGTTGTTGCTGTTAGGCTTCTCTTACGAGTATTTGTCTTTCTCATATAGAGATTCATATACACGAGTATTTGTGTGTCTATGACACTAGGGAAGATAGTAGTACTATAGGGATGGCTTTTCTAAGAGCTCCTAGAGAGTACCTATTGGTTCAAGATTCTACAAAAATCCTACTATTCTTATCAAAATCTTTTAACACGGTAGTGAAAGGTTCCTCACGGAACAAAAATAGGGTGATTTCCATCTCTGCACATGGTTGCTTGCTCATGTCCTCCCAAAACAAGTTGACTCTGTAAGTAAACAACAGATTATGTGAGCACAAAGTTATAAAGTACAAAATGATATCATTCTAATAATCTAATGACAACTATACAAAGCATAAATTATAAGAAAAATCTTTGATGACTCTCCATAGATAACACAACTTACTTACATTGTGAGACTCAATCACATGCTACAAAACTATAGATGGCGCACCAAAGCCATCAACAAAATAGCACCACCCAATGTTATGAGGTGTGAAGCCTAAACATTGAAAGCCATAAAGAGGTTAATTCCCTCCAGCATGATAAACTTAAAGATGGAGATGATCTTAAGCTCTGAATGTAAGCTACAAGGGTAGTTTTCTCACCATTCTATCTTCATGTTGGAGATGAATCCCTGCAATGCCCATGCATTATTCACACCTCCTGTTCTTGTGGTATGCAAGTCATGTGAGTTGATGCTTTTTCCACCTTCGGGAGTAGAGGTTTCCATGTAGTGCGAGTGAATGAAAGTAGAAGGAGGAGAATCTTGTTTCATGCTGTAATGGAGGTGAGAGAAGGGAGAAGAGCTAGCTTGGTGTGGAACTATGTGGTGGGCAAGGGGAAGAGATGGGGGAGAAGCTTGCTTGGTGCTACAATGGAGATGGGAGAAAGCTAGTAGAGAGATAATGTTGGACTATAGGGGGTGCATGTGGTTGTTGCAGCCATGGAGAGCTTGGAAAAGGGTTTGTAGAGAGAGAAAATCACTTTTTAGCTATAGAATAGGTTTGGAAAGACTTTGGAGGGTGGAAAATGATGTTTTGAATTTTTTTGGAAAAATTTAATTTTTTGGAATTTTTTAGTGTACGTTTTTTACTTTTGGAGGTCAAAAATACTTTTTTGACCATGAAATAGGTTAGGGGACCTTTTAAGGAGGGAAAACTTGAAATTTGAAATTTTTTGAAATTTTAAAATTTTTAGTGTATTTTTAAATCCGGGCCAAAAAGTGGGGGAAAAAAGGTCAAAGTGGTCCCCCCCCCCCCCCTCCCCCTCCCTTTCCCCTAGCCACCTCCCTTACCTTCTCACTAGGTAAGAGGCCATTAAAAGGTGTAAGGCTACCTTGTCCCTCTACTTTTTTGAGGGTATAGAGTGTGTCCACCACCCTCTTCCTATTGGCTAGCCTCTAATTAACCTTAATCCCAAAGGGCCCCTAGAGGGTTCATATTTTTCCTGATGGACATATTCCACATGTGGCAAATATGAGACTTTGGGACTGACACTGGCGCCTAATTCCTAATGATGTTTCGCGACAAAGTCCCTACGTGGTACTAGTCGTATCCATTTATTAGACCATTTTGGAGCACACCGTATCAGGAACAATTTCAGTGGTGGCAAAAAATTGTCGGGTACTAAGTACAGACTTGTTGCCATTACAAGTGATGTGAAACCACCTTAATGGAGGGTCGTTTCTATAGATAGCCAAGTATGCCACGTTCATGAGAATGTCTAACGGTTGGTACCTAGGTGTGACTGAGCTTTCACATTCTGTTATGGTCCACCCTTGTTGCAAGGCTTTCACGTACGTGCCGTGGAAAGTCTCGTCATGGAATTGTGGTTCGGATTTGTTTGTGTTAAATGCATGCACACTAGGTGTAATGGGCCCTGGTGTTTAACACAGATCTGTTCAGAGTGGCATGCAAATTCATGGACTTTCTTGTTTGCGTAATTTTTTGCACTTCAAGTGCAACTTTTCTAGCAACTTTATTATGAGTATACACCCTACCATACAAGGTAATGGCGCAGGATGGGTGTCTGTGGTTGGATGGTCTAAACTCTATGAGCTTACTCCACTCCAACCCGCTTTCAACCTAGTTGGTTGTCTCCATTTCATATCGAGTATATGGCTGGATACTCAATGGTTGAGTCATAGTTTATCGTCAGTCATGGAAGCCTGTCTGTAAGTAGTTGGGGGAAAGCACCTCACTCTTACTGCTGCTATTCATTTTGTGTTGGATGGGCAGCTACACATATTCTTTGCTAAAGGATCTGCTAAGCGCATACGTTAGCACAACGCATTCTGAATGGGTGATTCTCTCCCTATTCTAGAATTTGCTTAGGTTGGGTTTTCAGCTTTGAACACCTGTTGTGGTGGGTTGGATACCGTTGCAATAGTTTCATAAGTCAAGGACTTAGTAGGTGTGCTAAGAAAGTATGTTAGCATGTAACCTACATTAGGGGTGAGTAGGTAGTTCTGTGTGTTCCAAAATGTTCAAAAGACTGACATGAGGATACTCCCTATTCTATCCCTCAGTAGCTATGAGCTTTTCAAGATACTCACGTTGGAAATCTGGCTCACAACTGCATGGAAAGCTGCACTAAGGTTTTCTTGCATTTTTTGTATTTTCAGAAAGTCTGAAACCTGGGTTTGTAATTAGACACCTCTTAGTTGTGATAACTCGTTTATAATTCTCAAGTGTCTACAAGTGGTTTTTGTTTCATGCTTGGCAGTTCATGTATATCATGGTTGAGCAAGAAGCAACCTACTGTGGCCACTTCTAGTTGTGAGTCTGAGTACAGGTCAGTCTTCACAGCTACGGTTGAGTGTGTATGGATGAGACGCCTTATGGTTGATTTGGGTGTTGGACAGGACACTTCCAACACTATCTACACTGATAATCAGAGTGCATTGGTAGCTGTGAGGAACCCAGTTTTTCATGCTCATACAAAGCACATTGAGGTGCATTACCACTATGTCAGGGAGAGGCTCTCAGCAGGAGAGATCAGCTTGGCTAATGTGGCAACACAGGACAACCCTGTAGATCTTTTCACAAAGGCATTGTGTCGTAAGAAGTTTGGAGCTTTACGCAAAACTTTGGGCTTACTCCCCTTTGTGATTTGATCATGTTCTCACGGCATGGCACTTCTCTTTACTCATGTGCCAGCTCTCATTCACTGCATCACTCCAGGGGGGATTTGTTACCATATACATGTGGTAGTGATGTGTGTGAACACACTTAGGACCGCCGGGGAATTTTTTCCCTCTTTAGGAGGTTTTTTCCCTGGTGCATTGTATATATGTCCATTCATTCTAGGGCTATCTATCTTTCCATAGCACACTAAGTTATTCACTCTCGTTTGTGTGCCTTGAGCTTCCTTCGTCTTCTCCAAGCTGTGTGTGTTTTCCTCCAACCCTAATTCCAACACAAGCATGGTTCTACGGAGATTTTCAAGTGCAAAGCATTAAGTTCCATCCTTGCTAAAGATTCCCTTCACCTTAATGCTCACAAGTGTATCTTGGTGTACCGGGAGAGGCGGCATTGTATGCCTTTATAGGAAAGCACCCTCGGTCAATCCTCTTCCATTGTGCCTTAAGATTAGGTCAAGGGGTGACAAACCCAGAGGATATTGTAAAAACCCTTGGTGTCAAGTCTACCATTCACCCTATACCCACAAATGTAATTTACAAGAAAACCAACAAGCCATGATGTAATATCCAAAGCAATATACAATAATTTGGTCTTTTTTTTTTTGGTCACTTCCTGTACTTTCTTTTTTCAATTGCACATATTGGCCAATTTATTTATTTTTGCAACGCGTTCACACCTCTTTGACCATCCAAGCACCTGCCGGACGTGAGATGCCTATTGGTGAACATTTTGGTCAAAATTGGCCCATGCGCGTCGTGGTGCACAAGGCCTTTTTTTGGAACGTGTAGCGCTGTTGGGCTTTGTCGTGCAATTTGGCGGTCCCACAGCCTCCCTACACACCCGAAATGGCTCCGTTTTACAAAATGTTAGCTTTCTCTTGGGTGGTGAGAGAGATAATGGATTGTTACATTCAGATTCGGTTACATGTATCCAACGTGCAGCTCTATTGGCCTTACTGGATGCCACCCAGGACATTCTATTGCTGCAGTTGTTTCAAGATGGCGTATCTTGTATGGTGCATGCTAAGCGAGTTACTCTAAAAAATACAGATCTGGATCTAGCGATCAATCTGAGGAATGAAAGCTGCTTCCACAAGAATTAGTTTCCCCATGTAACCTCTGTTTATGAGATTTGTAATCTTTCTATATAATATGAATGACTCAATTTTCTACCATTCGGTGTAACTGTAATAGTTAATTGTGTACTTTCTGTTGTTGAAGTATTTGAATTAATCAAGTTGTTAAATTCCACCTCCTCGACCATCCAAGCACCCGTCAGACGTGGGACGCCCAACGGTGAGTGTAAAGGGACCAAGGGCTTCCAAATTTGTAACTTTATGCAGTTCTTAAGCCTTCTCATTGAGCCCAATTAGCTAGGAATCCGTTTTTAAACCTTGGCTAAGGTATAATAGCCAAATTTTGTGATTTTGAACCTAAGTTTTTGGATAATAAAAGTGAGCATACACTGCAGAAGCTTATTGTGAGTCTATTTTTTTCTTCAACCCTTTGTGTCTCTCTCGTACGGTGTTGCATTGCTATTTGGAGTTTACCAATGTGTTTGCAAGTGAAATATCTCTCATTTAACGTAAGTTTCTTGCAATGAAAATGTATTTCTACTCGGGCCTATCTACGAGTTGTTTTTCCTCCCTATGCACAATACACGCACCAAAATTGGTTTTTGACCTTAGGATTAGATAGAGCATGTCTAGAGGAATCCATAGAGTGCTTCAAATGTCCAAATCTACAGAACTAAAATTTCTTGTATATTTTATGCACAATTTTGTCCGAGTGTTGGAATGAAATTTGAGCACGTGAGAGTGTTAAGGATACTTTGCTCATGCCACGCATGAAGTTTTGTTGCATTTTGAGTCTCATAGCTACACAATTTTTTTTTGGATAAGCTCACGGTAAGGAAAGTATCTTTTGATGTCTGACACACATTTAAGACCGAGGTAGGTAGAAACCACTTAGACTTGGGTTTTCTGAGAGATTAGATATATTTTATAGCCTCCATACACTAGTCAAGTGTCCCATGGATTGACAATTTTTATGTATGTGGTTCTTGCTTTGCTAGCATCAATATGATGAGGCTTGGCAAATATAGAAGGTGAGAACCAACCTTAAGTAGATGTGGTGGGAGAAGGAAGAACGAGTTACCATAATAACTGAAAATGTACAATTAGTTAGACACCATTCCATAGCATATAAATAGGACTCATTACTCATTTTGTATAGCTTTTGACTCTTTAGAATCTTTAGTAGTCTACATCCGGAGCTACTTGTACTCTTGTAATCATTTCGGTGCGCTCTCTCTCTTTTGTAATGACAAAGCCATCTCCTGGGATATTGAATACTCTCTAGTGTATTATGCATATTTGAAATACAATCCCAGCTCCAATTTCATTAATATTATCTTGTCTTTTAGTTCTAGTGTTTCATCTTTCGTCCCTAGTGTTTCTTCTTTCAATTTAACACTAGAATGGTAAACAGGACGCTTTTATGTCCTTGGACACTTTTGTGTCCTGTTAAGTGACCATTTTGCTTGAATTATTTGAAGAGTATGAAAATGAATTTCTAGGTGCTATATATCCACAAAGTTGTCTTATGAGCTGAAAAAAACTTAGCATTTTTTTTGGAGTATGGATCTCACCATTAACCTTACTCTTGCACAACATTTTTGAACCTAAATTGTGTGAAAAAACGGGTCCTGTTTTTGGCTTTTTTTCAATTTTTGGCAACTATACCACTCTAAACTTCATGTTTGTGAGGTTTCAATGGCTAGAGGTTAGGCCTTCATAGTTCTCAACATGTTTTGATGCTTGTAGGGAGAGCTAAGTGTTAAAATTGAAAGTTATGATCAATTTACAAGAATTGCATAATCCTGTTTTTTGGCCAAAATTAGCACTTTTATGATTTTTTTGGTGGCTTTCTTGATATCCAAATTCAATTTTGATTGTGTAAGTGTAATGTATAACATAAAGCTAATATTCCTTGAGTTTTGGGGGACCTAATATGCTATATAGCATAGTATATGATGATGGTTGAGTTTTTTTATTCCTGAAGAATACGATACATTTTAGAGTAGCAAGTATAACTTTCTCAATATTGCTAGTTTCTTAGGCCAATTGTGTGTATTTTGTAGGTAGTAACCATATCTAATCATAGACTACAAACTTGGCTAGATATTGAGTAGTTTCTATGGGTTTCTAGAGGTCATAATGCTAAACCCAGTTTTTTCATGTTTGCTGTATTTAGCACTTTATCGTTGCCCCCAAGGTTCCAATTGTAAGAGATCCATTATCCTTTTGACATGCTCCGTGGCTCCTTTTGAATCCAAAGGCCCAAAGGGAACCAAGAAAACATGTATATAGTATCTGTATTGAGCGTGACTGTAGAAACTTTGATGATAGGTCCACGGAATGGCAAAAATGTAACACATTTGTACCTATTTTTTTTGCCCAAAAACAAAATAGTGAGGTAAAAGCAACCATATGTTTTGGTCACGAACCCATTGAAGTTAACAGGGCATTTTATCTCATGTCCTACAAAAATCCCCACTCTTATTTATATGCAATCAATCGTAAGAAATTGCTGTTTTGGGCAAAATGCACTGGTCCATCAACTTTGGAGGCTTGTAGTGACCAAGGGATGAGAAAAATTACAAATTTCTCATTTTTTCCATATGTAGTAGCTATTGAACTATAAGCTCATGAAAGGATTTTTCAAAATGAGTAGATCTACTATGGTTTTGGAAATTTTTCCCAAAACCCTGAAAGGACACTTTTATGTCCTGTTAGGTTACCATTCTAGTGTTGTTTTTCAGTAATTGTTGACTCTTCTGAGTCTAACATCTTTAGTTCTAAGTACCAACATGGAATAGCTGTATGAATGCATCTAGCATATTCCATTTTGGCAATTATGATGGTTTAAGCTAAGTAGCTGTTGGACGGGTACGCCGCGACGGACGTCAGCACAACGAGAACTCACCTAACAAGTAATGTCGGCTAAGGATGAAGCTTGACCCGCAGGCACGTGGAAGCAAGCATAAGGTGTCAACCTACACTCGACCGACTCCTAACTAATTCCTACAGAGGTCTCTACCAATTGTCTAAGTCACAGCCTTCAAGAGTGCAAAAGAGGAAACTTCCTACAACGCTTGCTAGAGCCGAACACCCATCAAACACTTTCGAAACACCATAGAACTTGAAGGAGACCCTACTAATACCTATAGGCCACTCTCCCTAAGGTCTATGAACCAAAATCACGACCTAAAACACCCGGTGCAGAAACACGTAGGATGTCTGGCCGAAATCTGCAGGTCTTCGTTTCCAAAATCTAAAGTGCCTAATGTGTAGTTCTAGTCAATGTGAACGTGTGGATATGCTGCAATGCGAAATCAGATAACGTATATTCACCCAAACAACCGATGAATCTCGTAGAAGGAGCTCCCAAAGCTGGACCGTACGTGCGCAATGTTGGTATCGGCGCGTAGCTCTAGTCGGGGGCAACACGCTGCACTTCTCCGCACTCGATTCCGACCACCATAGCACACGTAGCATCAAGACGAAGCTCACACACTCTCTCTCGTACACAGTACGCTCACTCACAGACTTCAAACTTCTTTTTTAAAAATGACAAAAGGTCCTTCATTAAGGTCAAAAAGTGGTATATATACCTTACAACTTCTCAAACCCTAAAGTTCCAAAATCAACCATCTATTCAATCTAACTATCAAAACTGGAATACAATCTGGAAACTTCTGTAAGTCCCAATATTTACAAGGTGAAAAATCGGGTTTTCCTCAATGAATGAATTATTACAAAAATAATAGTCCGCTAAGTAGTTAGATGCCGTGGGGTGAGTCCAGCTTCTAACATCCCCCCCCTCCTCATTCATGTCGTCCCCGACATGGCCTTGATCCGGTGCTTCATCTTATGGTCTCCCGCATCTTTAACAGTGATTCGTACATTGCATGTAGATTCAACATTCTTGTGCCAAAGATATCTGTATGCATGGTGAAGAACCCCGTGTAGAATGCTTCTTCAAAAGCCATCTGTATGTATCCTGGAAGAAGAATATGCTGTCGGTCACCTGGGCTGGCTTGAAGGTCTCGAACACTGCTAGGATGGTTCTGCAGATTTTTCTCATCATAATGCATGTAAGGTCAGGTGAGCCAGTGAACAACTTTATGGCGCCCGTTAGGGTTTTCACCATGTATTGTACACTTATTCTCTCACCTGCCTTTACGCCTGGTAGCTTTGGGTAGTTCAACCAAGTGGGTTGGCTTCTTTGCAAGATTTCTTGTGCCTTCCACGTTCTAACCCTTGGTAGAGGACAGAAGCTCAGGTTGTCTCTGATGTGTTTAGGTGCCTCTACCAAGTGTATTAGGTATTGTGGGTACTTGGTAAGCCAAGCCTTCCTTCACTTTGGCTGAGAATCCACTATGAGCTTTACTCCTTCTGGCCTCGAGGTGTCTGCATTGTAGAGAGGTTCCGTTGGCTCTTCTCTTATTCGCTTGTTTATTGTTGCTGCCTCATATTTCAACAATGGATACGGGAGAGAGGGTTGAAGCCACTCGCGCATGAGATTGCTGGCGTTGATCTTCTGAATGGTCATAGATTTGAAGACCCTCTGCTCCCATTCCAAGGCTTCCTTTGTGCTTTCTCTGAGCTCAGCCTCTATTGCCTTACGCAAATTTTCCTCCTCTTCTTGTGTTAGATCGTGTGTCTCTTGAGAGGATCCTGCTATGCTTTCCTCTGGCATGGGTGTGTCCCCAGGATCTGCCACATTGTCGAGGTCGATGCCCTCATTGGCAGCTGGCCCTGAGCTTTCTGCTTCTACTTGTTGCCTGCCTTTCAACTCCTCAATTTGCTTGAGGAGTGTCTGCTTTTCCGCTTCGGCTTCTCCGCCCATAGTCACGAGGAGGTCATTAAGTTCAGCGTTTACTCTTTCCGCCTCCTCGAGATTTATCTTTATGCTCTCCATTTCTTCTTGTAGGGCTTTTTGGCTGTCCTCCATTCTTGTTTGCATTGCGATAGAACCTTTAGCCATCATCAGCCTTTGCTTCTTCTCGGCAGTTAGCTCCTTCTGAAGTTCCTGCATTTGCTCTTCATATATTTGACTCTCGGAAATGATTTGAGTCGAACTCGTAGCTCTAACTCAAATCAGGTGATGCCCGCAGCCTCTGGATGGTTTGATCTTTGACTTTTAATTGGTCCTTGAGCTCAAGGACTTCATCTAGGCTTGCTTCTTGTTCTATCTCTGCCTTTTCCTTGGCATTCCTCATGGCCTCTACTTCTTTTGTTTCTTCTGCCAGCTGGAGTGTCAGATTATCCCGTTCTTTTTCAGCATCTTGCAATGACTTGCTGAGCTACAGACACTCTTCTTCAGCTGCTTGTATTCTTTTTGCTGTTGCCTCATTTGCTTCTTCCTTTGCTTGGCATTTTTGTAGAGCCGTTGCCAAGCTGGCCTGGAGGTCATCTTCTCTCTCTTTTATCCCTTGGATTTGTACCTGCAGAGAATCCCTTTCCATCTTGGTCTTTTCTTCGGTGGCCTTTAGAGTTATCATTTCTTCGTCTGATGCCATAGATTGTGCTCGTATTCCAGCTAGCATGGTCATCACCACGTCCCAGTCATTAGAGGACGGTTGCTGGTCTTCAGTGTCTATAGCAATTTCTTTAAGTTCCACTAGCCGAATGCCTTGCATCTATTATTTATGCCCTGTCCTCGCCAAGTCGAATGTGACTGTGGCGGCTTCTTCCCTTGTATAGCGTGCAGCTAGCAGGTCCAAAAATGCATAATAGGCCTCATCTAGTCCTTTTTGTTCAGACTCAGGCTTGGCCTCTTTCTTTGGCTCAGGTTCTTGCCTTTGTTGTTTCTCCTCAGCTTGGTTTTCTTCTTGTTTGTCCTCAGCCTCCTTATCCTCTGGTGGAGGGCTGCTAGGAGGTGGTGATGGCTGTGGGATGGGTTTAGGGCTATCTGGAAAAGTTGCCGGTTTGCCCTTTAAATCTCTGTCTGCTTTTGTTTTCCTTTCCCTTTCTTGGCTTTCTTACTCATCTAGCAATGTCTGCCTTATCTGCTCCACTTCCTCCTCGGTGAAAGGGACATGGGGAATGTTTTCCACTGCAGCATCAAGAATCTCGAAATTCTTGATGTAATCTTCAAAGCGGTCCCTCTGCACTCTTCTGGATGATCCGGACATAGACTCGAGAGATGGCTTCCAGAGTTTGTTTAAATCACCCTTGAGGGCTCTTTCTGCTCGAAAACTCTCCATCAGCCTCTCGAGTCTTGCCGCTTTTTGTGACCTTGTCTCTTTGGCCGGAACTTGAGCAGACTCCTTTTTTCCTTTCTTCTGCTCAGGTTGCTCCTCTGCAACTGGCTCTAGCCGTCTCTTCAACCTCGTAGCCACCCATGTTGCTATTTGTGGCTCATCTTCCTTGTCTTCTTTTACCCTTAGCCAATCATTTTGAGATGGGGGATCAGGCCACCTTCCTTTAGCGTGTAGTGCTGCATAAACCACCTTGGTTATCATTTCTCCTGGCACTATGTAGGTTGGCTTTTTGTTGCCCATTTTTACCAAGCTGTCATGTATGTAAGCCGCATAGTTGATTATCTTTGGGGTGCCTTTTGTCATTGCCCAAGTAAAAGTTGTGGCAATTGCACCTGGCGGCATCTTGTACTTCTGTGGCCTCTTCGTGCACATGTGGAAGTACTAGTTGTACAATTGGCTCATGATTTCCACCTTTGGGTTGGCAATGTCTTCAAAGGTGTAATTTGCCTTTTTCTCTTTGTACACCTTGACTTCATCCCTTCTTTTTGTCACACTGTCTCCCTGATTGGAGAGATCTGTGCATGGGCTACCACCCGCTCCGTGATTATGATCTCTGTATCTGGTCTGCCTTGCAAATCTGTCACCTTGGCCACTCCATCCTCTTTGATGCTGGTTACAAACTCCCATACTCTTTTGACGTCCACCCCTGCTGGTATTGCTTCGAAATAGTTATGGAGGTCAATGTTCTCCAAGTAGCTGGCCATTTTGCTTCGTACAAATTCATTGAGCTCTCTTGGCAGCATTGGTAGCTCTATTACATTGCCTTCATTGTGTGTGAACACTCCCTGGTAGATCCTTAGGTCGTTTGACTCTAACAGCTCCTCTTGTATCCATGTGCTGGTGGGCTTTAATGTTCCTTCTGGAATGACAAAGGGTTCCACCTCGTCCAGATAATCTTTGATTGTCATTCTTTTCTTCTTTGCCAGTGACTTCGAGGTTGCCATAGATCCTGTTGCACTCAGTAATCCAAAGTTAGCGTTTTTTCCATATTAGCTGCGAAACTGAGTTTTACTTATCCAAATGACTTGAAAATTGAAATTATAGCTTAAAAGGAACTTGTGAAGCTGTGCATGTGCTCACAGTGCAAATCTGGCCAAAAATTTCTTTTTAGACATCCTACGCGTAGGATGTCTTTTTTCTTCAGAATTGGTTCATACTTGACATGCAGGTAGTGTAAGGCTCATGGAGCATGGCTATAGGCTAGGATTTGAATTTGGATATCAAAAAGTGGATTTTTGGGCTGATTCAGGCTTTAGGTCACAATTTAGGTAGAATGTCCATCATAGGTAGCAATTGATGTCCAAATGGGTTGAAAATTGGTATATGGGCTCATTGCACCATGGTTTTGGCTTCTATGATGTCATTCCTTGCACAGAAGGCTAAATTTATGCTGAAGACATCCTACGCGTAGAATGTCTTTTTTATCAGAATTGCATGAAACTTGTTCTGTGGGTTGTCCTTGGCCTATGGAACATGGCCATGTTCTTGGATTTGAATTTGGATAAGATTTGATGCTTGTAGGGCTCTGTGAGGTGTTTTTGGGATCAAAAAGTGTATCTTGAAGGTGTTGGGGGTCAAAAGTGATTAGAATGGCTTCAAACTTGACATATGGGCTCTTGATGATGAGGTAATTAGATCTAAAATAACAAAACATCCCTTCCATGCCAAAAAGGTCCATTAGACATCCTACGCGTAGGATGTCTTTTTCATCATTTTGACTCCCTGACCACACAGATTGTTTGTTGATGTGTATGTGAATGTGTTGTGCAAGTTTCATGAGATTTGGACAAGATTTGGTAGGTCAATGGCCCATTATTGCCTCTATGCTCTAACTTTGCATTTTTCCATGCATATGAGGTCAAATCTGGTCCAAATGTGATGAAACTTGGTGTATGGCTTGTAAATGTCATTCAGAACATGTGCATGACAAAATTTGATGAGGTTTGTGCCAAAAAGTGCCCTTGAGACATCCTACGTGTAGGATGTCTCCTGGTGATTTTTTTCAGTGCTAGTGCTCCCAGTGCTTGCCCTTCGTCCCCCTAAGTCCCTTTTGAGCCTAATTTCAACAAAAAAGTCAAATGGATAGAGTATAACTCCCTGTGTGGACTTCAGAGCCTCTGAGCCGTTTTCTGACTTTTGGAGTGGTTTTTGGCGATGAAAGTTTTCGAAGTTGGTCTCCATAGCTTCTCAATCCCTTGGGGATCCTTGCCATATGGTTTTTGTCGACTTTGGCTTCACCGGAGCTCCATTTGGCAATTTGTCGCTCTAGAAGCACTCGTGGTTGCGTTTACATACCTTTGATGATTTGTGGTGGTCTTCCACCATAGGACTTGGTTATTGATAGTCTAGGAAAGCCGCTCATGAAGTTTGGTGGCAAACGGACTTGCGGTTTGGCCGCAAGTGCATTTTGACGCTTTGTGTGTCTGATGCCGTTTCTGAGGTTTAGTGCCGCTTCGGGTCACTTTTTGGTCATGCGGGTTGTTGAGATGTCGAGCTCTACATCTTGAGCTGGCATCCACTACGGGTCTTGGCCGCTTACGACATTTACTCACTGGCGCGTTAGGTGACCGACACGGAGGATCTCTGCCAGTGATTCTATAGCTGGACTACACTTATAGTGCCAGCCTAGTACGCTTCTAGCGAGTTCACACTTAGTGACCGCATGTACATATGTGCTACTTTTCAATTTTAGCACTTAGTCATTTTGTACTCTCTTTTCTGTGCGAAGAAGAAGAAGAAGCTTTCCATCTCTGTGTGCTTTGTACTTGTCTTGTGTAGCTCTCTTGCATCCTCTTTCTTTACATGGTATCAGAGCCTGGTGCAGGCAAGAGAGATTTACTGTATAAGTACAGTGGTTGTATGTACGCTTGATTTTGGACACTCGTTGAGTGTAGAAAGCGTTATAGGTACCACGATAGCAGGTTCAACAGATTTGCAGGTTTTTGCAGATTGCAGCTATTTTGTCTTCGTGCTTCAAGATGTCTGACGGTTTCAGTCAGATTGTCACTGAGAAGCTTGAGAAAAATAACTACCCTGCATGGAAGTTCAGAATAACAAATTTCCTAAAAGGAAAAGGTTATTGGGACTATGTAGAAGGAGACAATGAAAAGGAACCAGAGATTCCCGAGGCAAATGCTACAGCAGAACAAAGGAAAGCTTTGAGGGACTGGCAACAAGGTCCAAATTTACATAGCAATGTCTCTATGTAACTTTTCCGAAACAAGGCAATACCACTATCACACTGCTTAAACTGTATACCCAAGTAATGATGCAATAGCCCCAAATCTTTCATCTTGAAAGTAGCATTCAAATCAGACTTAAATTCAGCAATATGTCTCTCATTTGGTCCAGTGATCAGCAAATCATCGACATAAAAAACCACAATGAGAAGTACATCACCCTCACGCTTTACATCCAATGTGCTTTGTGTTGGACTGTTACGAAAGCCTTGTTTGACCAAATGAGTGTCAGCTTTCTCATACCAAGCACAAGGAGATTGCTTCAACCCATACAAAGCCTTGTTACATTTTCACACTTTGTCCTCTTGTGCTTTTATGACAAAACCGCGAGGCTGCGTTACATAAACTTCCTCAAATATGTCACCATTCAAGAAAGCAGTAACAACGTCTGATTGATGTACATCCCCACCAAAATGAGCTGCCAATGCCAATAGAAAATGCACAGTGGTCATATGACAAGTGGGAGCAAAAGTCTCTTCATAATCTATGCCTTTTTGCTGTGCATAACCCTTTGCAACAAGTGGAGCCTTATGGCGATCGATCTCACCATCCGGCTTGCATTTCAACTTGTAAATCCACTTTGTACCAATGGCCTTTTTGCCAGGAGGCAAATCACATAAAGTCCATGTGTCATTTTCTATAAGTGCATCATATTCTAATTGCATGGCAGCCATCCAATTTTCCGAATTCTGTGGTTCATCAAAAGACAGAGGCTCCTCAACATCATGTAAGCTAGACACAGCCAAAGCATAACAATCTGATGCATAAGATGCATGGCGAGAGCCTGAACGAGTACGACTAGACAAAGGTGCATCCAATTTAATGTCACGCAAAGTGTGCACCAGCCATTTTGGCATACCTCTAGCGTGCTCATTTTCAGCCCTTTCCTCATCAAGTACATCATGTACATCTGCATCAGTGATAGGCTAATCTGTAACATTTCTAGAAACCCCCATAGGCTGTACATTTGCCTCATTGGAGTTTACATTCGAACTTCCACCACTAAAAAGAGGCAACAAAGTGTCATAAATGTCATGTGAGCTTACATTACTATCTCTAGTACATGACAACAAGGGCTGAACAGAATCTTCCACAAACACTACATCCCGTGAAACCAAAATACGCTTTGTTTGCGGATGATACAACCTATAACTTTTGCTTTTAGCACTATAACCAATAAAAATACATTTGACAGCCTTATAATCCAATTTTCTGCGCTGCACTTGTGGCACTAAGCCATAAGCCAAACAACCAAAAACACGCATGTGCTCAATAGAGGGCTTTCTATCCTTCCATGCTTCATATGGAGTCATAAACTGCAACGCTTTTGTAGGACACCTGTTTAGTACATAAGTGGCACACATGATGGCCTCAAGCCAAAAAGAATGCGGCAAAGCTTGACTTTTGACCATACATCATGCCATTTCCGTAAGTGGCCTGTTTTTCCTCTCAGCAACACCATTTTGCTGAGGTGTATAAGGCACTGTACATTGGTGTTTTATCCCATGACTAGCCAGAAATGCATTGAATTCATGAGACATATACTCCCCCCCTCGATTGGAATGGAGGGTGCCCATAGTACATTTCGAGACATTTTCAGCCATAGCCAGAAATTGTTTGAAGCACATAAAAACTTCGGACTTCGCTTTAAGCGGAAATACCCATGCATGCCTGGAGTAATCATCAATGAAAGTCACAAAGTAAAGGTAATTGCCCAAGGACGGAGTTTGCATGGGACCATAAACATCACTATGCCCAAGTTGCAACCTGCATGTGGCCCGAACTGAACCATCCTTTGGAAACTTAGAACGTTTCATCTTACCCAACATACAGCCTTCACAAACATGTTTGACAGGTGCTTCAAGAGGCGGCAAAGAAGCAACCATATCAGATTTCTGCAAATGTAGCAAACTGGCAAAATTCAGATGACCAAAACGTGCATGACAAAGTTTTGCATCTGAAATAGCCGTTGAATCTGCAACAGCATTTGCAAAATTTTGTCCACACTTGTCATACAAAGTGAGCTTATATAGCCCACGGCACAAAAGGCTAGATGCAACAATTTCATCACCAAAACTGAGATCATGAATTGTTCATCTGTCATTCACAAATTTGACTATAAGTCCAAGTCTAGCAAGTGCGAATACAAACAAGAGATTCTTCTTGATCCCAGGTACATAAAGTGCATCAACAAGTGTGAAGGAACTGCCATTAGCAGCAATGAGCACAATCTTTCCAACTCCCCGAACTGGATAAGAGGCGTTGTTGGCACAAGTGACTGAATTCCCACGAGGGACAGACTCGAGAGAGGTAAACAATTCACGATGTGAGGTAATGTGCTTTGTAGCACCACTGTCGAAATACCACACACGTGAATTTGCAGCAACTGACAAGCATGCATCATGGACAGCAGGATTGTAAGTGCACTCTGCGCTAAAAGCCCATTCTGCATCAACATCAGCAACATAGTCTCCTTTCACAGAAGACTCAACAATGGCTGCATTTGTAGTGGAACCAGCATTTGGAGTGGAACCACCCTCTTTCTTCTTAGCCTCTTTGGCCTTCAACTTAGGACACGACTTGATCAAGTGATCATTGGCTTTACAATAATGGCAACGCATCTTCTTTTTGCCCTTATCACCAGAATTTCCAGACGAAGTGCTGCCAGCAGAAGCATTAGGAACATAAGTTTTGCTACTCGCAGCAGAACCATAAGAAGTGGCTGCATTACTGTTACCACCCTTTCTTTGAGAAGCAATAAAAGCCTGTTCAATTGCACGCTTCCTAGTCCTGTTTTTTCTGGAAAGTGACTCTTGCAACAGCAATGTGCATAATGCATCAAACTTGACAACTTCAGGATTTCCTTGGGTCATCAGTCTCCAAGTACTAGCAAAAGTCTGGTAGGAATCTGGTAAGGCATCAAGAACAGTCTGCACAAGGGAACTGTCTGAAATGACTTCACCTGCAGAAATAAGTTGCTCATTGATGTCCTTGACACTAGCAAGGAAAGTGTCCATATCATCTTCCTCATGCATAATCTTCGACTCCAGCTCTTTACGCAGCAAAGCAATTTTAGCCTCATTGCGGCTTGCATAAAGACTTGCTAAAATATCCCAAGCCTGTTTTGCTGATTTTGCTGAACGGATGTGAGGAACAATGGTGCGCTTCACAGACAACGCAATCAATGCATGAGCCTGCGCATCCTTAACATCCCAACGAGCCTGTTCTGTCGTAGGCAAAACAACTCTAACAGCTGCAATCCTTGCAGCAAGACCTGCAACATCCTCAACATCGCCTACATCCTCAGAACCAGGACGTACATCAATGCCTTGCACAATGTTCTAGACACCCTTTGACACAAGAACATGTTGCATCATATAAGCCCACATAGGGTAGTTGTCCCCATCCAACCTGTCCTCAGCAGCAAACATCTTGAACACATCTGTGTTGTTGTTGTTAGCCATGGTAAATGCTGCACCTGATGTGAAAACTGCCCAAAAATAGGAGAAACGGAGCGGGAACAACCAGTGCTATATAGCACAAACCGTTGAAGACTATAAGGCACCCGTTATGCAGAAATTGGCACTGACAAAAATTTTGCACAAAATGACGAAATAGCCTATGCAGTACTGCCTGCAGTGGAAATGGAGGCTGAAATGAGCCCAAATCAAAATTCTGAGCAGACCAAAATTTTTGTCGACCTGCGAACGCTCGCCAAAGCTCACTGAAATCGGAGAAAGTGAGGAGGCGTGTGCTGGAGCAGCTGGCGACTAAGCCTGGGAGGGCGTGACCTGCTCTGATACCAATTGTTGGAATTAGGGTTGCAGAGAAACACACACAGCTTGGAGAATACGAAGGAAGCTCAAGGCACACAATAGAGAGTGTGTTACTTAGTGTGCAATGGAAAGATAGATAGCCCTAGAGTGATGGGCGTATATACAATGCATGGGGGAAAAAACCTCCTAAAGAGGGAAAAAATGCCCCAGCGGTCCTAGTGTGTTCTCACACTATTAAGTATGGAGCCTAATTTACCCTTGTAATTTTCTGTGGTAAAAGTGCACATTTGTAAGGCCCCCATCATGAGGAGAATCCATCGTGCGTGAAGGAAAATCACTCACTGGAAACCAAAATTTTCACGGACAAGAATCAGGGGCAACTTTAGAGGCCTCGGGGGCGGAGGCCCCCGAGACTTTTTTTTCGCTGGAATATTCCTTTTTGCCGGAATATTATGGCCGGACGGTGGCCGGAAAGTGGTCGGAAAACAACCGGTCGGTTGGCCGATGGCCGGTAGTCAATGGCCGATGGCCGGTGGTCGGAAGTCAATGGCCGGTGGTCGGTGATCGGAAGTCAATGGCCGGTGGCCGAATTCAAAAGCGGACTTGTCTTCTCAAGGGCGGCCACACATGGGCGAATTGGAGGGTCCGATTTGGACTTATTCGCACAAGGGTGGCTACACATGGCTGTCTCTCATAAGAGAGGGCAACCCTTTTGGCCTATAAAAGGAGGCCATTTCTACACACATTTCATAGTGTGAAGTTGATGCAACAAGGTGAGTGTGAGGTGGTGAGAGTGAAGCAAGGCGGGAGCTCCATTAAGGGTATAATCCCTTTGTAAACTACTTCTTGTTTTGAAGTACTAAAGCCATTGAGTGGCTGCTTTCCCGTGGACGTAGCCCACATTGGGTGAACCACGTATATCGTGTGTACTCTCTCTCTCTCTCTCTCTCTACTCTATAATCTCGTGTATATAAATCTGTCTCTCTCCATTAAGTAATCTACTCAATTATCTATTTAGCTACGTCTTATTTCCTAACAACTGGTATCAGAGCAAGGTTTGCTCGTAGCTAAATTATCTCAAGGAAAGGATTCCTTGAATTGAGTGGGAGTTATGGCGGAGGAAGGGAAGCTCAAGATTGAGAAGTTCAACGACAAAAACTACCAACATTGGAAGATGCAGATTGAAGACTATCTCTACCAGAAGGACCTCTATTTGCCACTAAGCGGTCTTGCGAAGAAGCCCGCAACAATAGCAGATGAAGCATGGATTGTCCTTGATCGAAAGGCACTGGGAACAATCCGGTTAAGCTTGGCGTCAACGGTGGCCTTCAATGTTTCGGAGATGAAGACCACGGAGGACTTGATGAAGTCACTTGACGACTTCTACGAGAAACCATCGGCATCCAATAAGGTATTTCTTATGAAGCGCTTGTTCAATCTAAAGATGGCAGAGAATGGTTCAGTTGCAGAACACCTGAATGACTTTAACACAAACATAAGTCAACTTCGATCAGTGAAAATCAATTTCGATGACGAAGTGCGAGCTCTCCTTATACTATCATCTCTACCGGATAGTTGGGACAGCCTTGTGATGGCTGTAAGTAATTCTATCTCTGGCACAAATACTCTTAAGTTTGATGATGTTGTGGGTGTTCTCCTAAGCGAGGAAATGCGAAGGAGAAGCACAGGAGAATCATCAAGTGCTGCACTATCAGTGGAAACAAGAGGAAGGCTTAAGGAGAGGTTCAAAAACCAAAAGGGTCGTGATCGCTCAAGGCGGAGCAAGTCACGCACAAAGTCAGTTCTTGAATGTTGGAACTACGGCAAGAAGGGCCACGTCAAGAAGGATTGTTGGTCCAAGAAGAAGAAGGAGACAGAGTCTCAAGACAACAAGCCAACATCGGAGGCCAATGTGGCAGGTAAAGTAGAGCAAGATGCTCTAATTCTCTCATTAGACAATGTGTCTAATTCCTGGATAGTAGATTCCGGGGCTTCATTCCATGCGACACCACACAAGCAACATTTCCAAGACTACACCAAAGGTAATTTTGGGTATGTATACTTGGGAGATGATGAAGCTTGTGAGATTGTCGGCAAAGGTACAGTTTCTGTCAAAACTGCTAACGGAAATGAATGGAAGCTTAAAGATGTTAGGCATGTTCCTTCTCTTCGCAAAAATTTGATCTCTACAGGACAATTGGACGATGAAGGTCACAACATTGCATTCGGAAACAAACGGTGGAAGATCTCAAAGGGATCTTTGGTGGTTGCCAAGGGAGAAAAAGTCGGTACACTTTACTTGTGTACTGTTGGCACGCAACCTTCAGCTTGTGCAGCAACTACAGAAGTTGACAGTGCGGTGTGGCACTACCGACTTGGGCATATGAGTGCCAAAGGAATGCAAATCCTTCAAACAAAGAAGCTTCTACCAGGTTTGAAAGAAGTGGACTTAGAGTTCTGTGAAGATTGTGTTTATGGTAAACAAAAGAGGGTAAAATTTCAAAAATCAGGAAATGAAAGAAAAAATAAAAAACTTGAGTTGGTTCATTCTGATGTTTGGGGTCCTGCAAGTACACCATCACTTGGTGGCTCATTGTACTATGTAACATTCATAGACGACGCGACTAGAAAAACATGGGTTTATGTCATGAAGAATAAATCCGATGTATTTTCCATATTTCAAAGGTGGAAAGCCTTTGTGGAGAATGAAACAGGTACCAAGGTTAAATGCCTCAGATCCGACAATGGACGTGAATATTGCAGCCAAGCTTTTGAAAGCTTTTGTGCTAGCAATGGCATTCGGAGGCAAAGGACAACCCCAAGGACACCTCAACAAAATGGGATTTCGGAAAGGATGAACAGGACAATCATGGAACGAGCACAAAGCATGCGGCTACATGCAGGCCTACCGCTTGAGCTTTGGGCAAAAGCTGTAAGTACGTCTGTGTACTTAATCAATCGGTCACCCTCAACGGCATTGGATGGGGGAGTTCCAGAAGAGGCATGGATAGGTAAACCGGTGAATTATGCATTTCTCAAAGTGTTTGGGTGTGAGGCTTTCATGCACATAGATAGACGCCTAAGATCAAAGTTAGATGCAAAGTCCAAAAAGTGTTTCTTCATTGGCTATGGAGAAGGAGACTTTGGGTATCGCCTATGGAATCCTGAAGATGGTAAAATCTTAAGGAGTAGGGATGTAATTTTTAACGAACAAAATATGTACAAAGATTACTTGGAAAGAAAACAAACAAAAGAAACAGGTGATGAGTACATGGAGCTTGAGGACGGTGAAGACTCAAGGATTGCAAACGGTGACAATGTGCAACAACGTCAACAAAATGAGGAGCCTCAACCTATTCCCCGAAGATCTACAAGAGCAAGTAGACCTCCAGAAAGGTTTGTTCCTTCCTTCAACCATCTCTTGATCTCAGATTCTGGAGAGCCGGAATCATATGAAGAAGCTATGCAACATGAATCCAAAGAAGAATGGACGAAGAGCATGCAAGCGGAGATGGACTCACTACATCGCAACCAAACATGGGAGTTGGTTGAGTTGCCTAAAGGTAAGCGGGCACTTCAAAACAAATGGGTGTACAAGCTAAAGGAAGAAGAAGGTGGGAAGAAAAGGTACAAGTCTAGGCTTGTGGTAAAAGGTTTTTCTCAAAAGAAAGGTATTGACTTCAATGAAATATTTTCTCCTGTTGTAAAAATGAACTCAATTAGGCTTGTCTTAAGCCTTGTGGCTGCTCATGATCTAAATCTCGAGCAAATGGATGTAAATACGGCATTCCCTCATGGTGACTTAGAGGAGGAAATCTACATGCTTCAACCAAAGGGGTATGAAGTAAAAGGTAAGGAGAAAATGGTTTGCAGATTAAAGAAGAGCTTGTATGGTTTAAAGCAAGCATCAAGACAATGGTACTTGAAGTTTGATCGATGGATGTTGGATCATGGATTCACAAGATGCAACTCGGATCACTGCGTCTACACGGAGAATTTGGGAGATGGGAAATTCATCATCCTAATGTTGTATGTTGATGACATGTTGATTGCAAGTGCTAACACGCAGGACATCAAAGACCTAAACGAGGAGTTGTCCAAATCTTTTTCAATGAAAGATTTAGGTGCTGCAAAGAGGATACTTGGTATTAAAATATCAAGGGACAAGACGAAGAAGACAATAAAGTTATCTCAAGAAGATTACATCAAGAAGGTACTAGAAAGGTTTGCAATGCAAAATGCAAAACCAGTTTATACACCATTGGCCGGTCATTTTAAACTAACGAAGGATATGTGTCCAAAGACACAAGAGGAGATAGCCTATATGTCTAAAGTTCCATATGCTGCAGCGGTAGGTTCTCTAATGTATGCTATGGTCTGGACAAGGCCAGACATTGCACATGCAGTGGGAGTTGTGAGTAGGTTCATGGACAACCCAGGTAAAGAGCATTGGCAAGCTGTGAAGTGGATACTTAGGTATCTAAAAGTGACAACAACAAATGCTTTGTATTTTGGAGGAACTGATATTTTTCTAGAAGGGTATGCTGATGCAAATATGGCAGGTGACAAAGATACTCGAAGGAGCACTACTGGCTATGTGTTCACGGTTGGAGGCATAGCAGTAAGCTGGGCTTCAAAGCTGCAGAAAGTGGTTTCACTTTCTACCACGGAAGCAGAGTATGTAGCAATGATGGAGGCAAGCAAAGAAATTCTGTGGCTTCACAGATTCTTAGAAGAGCTTGGATTCAAACAAGACAATTGTGTCTTGTACAGTGATAGCCAAAGCGCTATCCATCTTGCAAAGAACTCAGCCTTGCATTCAAGGACAAAGCACATTGAGGTGAGATATCACTTCATATGCACTCTTTTGGAAGAGGGACAGCTAAAGCTAGGAAAGGTACATACAAGTGAAAATCCTGCAGACATGTTTACAAAGGTGGTCAACAAGGAGAAGTTGAGCTTTTGCTCATCTTCAATCGGCATTCAAGGATAAGAAGCCAAAATGGAAAGCAGTCACAGGTTTGGTTTGGAGATCAGTCTCCAAGTGGGAGATTGTTAAGTATGGAGCCTGATTTACCCTTGTAATTTTCTGTGGTAAAAGTGCACATTTGTAAGGCCCCCATTATGAGGAGAAGCCATCGTGCGTGAAGGAAAATCACTCACCGGAAACCAAAATTTTCACGGACAAGAATCAAGGGCAACTTTAGAATATTATGGCCGGACGGCGGCCGGAAAGTGGTCGGAAAACAACCGGTCGGTTGGCCGATGGCCGGTAGTCAATGGCCGATGGCCGGTGGTCGGAAGTCAATGGCCGGTGGTCGGTGATCGAAAGTCAATGGCCGGTGGCTGAATTCAAAAGCGGACTTGTCTTCTCAAGGGCGGCCACACATGGGCGAATTGGAGGGTCCGATTTGGACTTATTCGCACAAGGGTGGCTACACATGGCTGTCTCTCATAAGAGAGGGCAGCCCTTTTGGCCTATAAAAGGAGGCCATTTCTACACACATTTCATAGTGTGAAGTTGATGCAACAAGGTGAGTGTGAGGTGGTGAGAGTGAAGCAAGGCGGGAGCTCCATTAAGGGTATAATCCCTTTGTAAACTACTTCTTGTTTTGAAGTACTAAAGCCATTGAGTGGCTGCTTTCCCGTGGACGTAGCCCACATTGGGTGAACCACGTATATTGTGTGTACTCTCTCTCTCTCTCTCTACTCTATAATCTCGTGTATATAAATCTTTCTCTCTCCATTAAGTAATCTACTCAATTATCTATTTAGCTACGTCTTATTTCCTAACACACACATCACTACCACATGTATATGGTAACAGTAGCAAAGTGTTTGTCTTTATTTTGTATGTAATTACAAATATAGTCTCAATTTGTCACAGGGTCATATGGCTTGATTGGGTGTGCCATCTTGAGCTATCGATTTTTACCTTCAGTTCTTCTAGCTATCCATATGGCTTGATCGGGTCTCTTAAGCTATCCATTCTTACCAGTTGTGTAGTTGTGCCTCTTTTTACGATAAAAAGCGTTAAAGCTTTTAAAACTATTAGTTTTTTTTCCATGTAGTTACAAATTCTATAGTCTCAATTTCCCACATGGTCATATGGCTTGATTGGGTGTGTTATCTTGAGCTATAGTTTCTTGCCAAAAGACGTCTCGCATACCTTGGGTTTGTGTGTCACACATACACAATGTCTTTATCTTGTATATAATTACAAATATAGTCTCAAATCTGTCACAGGGTCATATGGCTTGACCGGGTGTGCCATCTTGAGCTATCGATTTTTACCTTCAGTTCTTCTAGCTATCCATATGGCTTGACCGGGTCTCTTGAGCTATCCATTCTTATCAAATGTGTAGTTGTGCCTCTTTTTACGATAAAAAGCATTAAACTTTTTAAGACTGTTAGTTTTTTTTCCATGTAGTTACAAATTCTATAGTCTCAATTTCCCACATGGTCATATAGCTTGATCGGGTGTGTTACCTTGAGCTATAGGTTCTTGCCAAGACACGTCTAGCATACCTTGGGTCTATGTGTCACACATACACAATGTCTTTATTTTGTATATAATACCAAATATAGTCAATTTGTCACATGGTCATATGGCTTGACCGAGTGTGCCATCTTGAGCTATCGATTTTTACCTTGAGTTCTTCTAGCTTTCAAAGTGAAATATTGTATACCAATGTGTCATATTAGGTTAATGTAGGAGCCTTGATGTGATAGTTTAAAATAGAATCGAAAATATCTATATATATGTAGGTTGACTTGAATGCTCTTTTATTAATAGGATATCTATATAGTCATTATGGCAGAGGGTAAGAAGAAGTCATTTCTTCAGTCTCTAAGGTCAACTCTCTACAAGGTGATTAGTGAATTACCGGAGAAGCAGGTGCAAAGTATCGTACAAAATGAGATGCTCATAGACAAAATGCTTGAAAAAGGAATTGTAAGTGCAGTCTCCAAGGAAACCTTTGTTATAAGCAAAGACAAAGCTCGCCAGTTTGCTTATAGTATCATTGGTAACATGGAAAAGTGCGTCCATGATTTATATGAAGCTCTTCCCGAAGGTGTTCAGTTGATAAAGCTCAAGGCTTGGGATTTTGCTTGGCGTGCAAAAAGAGAGAAGAGTAAGCATGCCAAAGATATAGATACACAATATGTGTTATCTAAAAAGCTACAAAGGGAGCTGTCACATGACACATCTAACCCTATGTGTCCGTGGACAAGCTACTTCATGACAAGGGTTCAGTTCAGTCAAGTTAGTCTAGAATAGGAAGTGATCTGGCACTTTCGTGAGTATGTTCATATACCGTGCATGTCTAGACACTTAGAGTAAATGCATATCCTCTGGTTGCACATAGCACGACCATCAAATTTCACTAAGAACCCATCAGTAGCATTTTTACAGTGCATAGGCCTATTTTCCCTATTTTAGCCAATTTTCACTTATTATTTTTAAGTGACTTTTGTTGGGAAACTGGGTAGGGCAAATTCCATAAGTCAATATATAAGAAAATGCAGCGCTAGCATTATCTAGCAGAAGAGGCAGTAGGAACTTCGGTTCACCAGGCACCTTCTCAGTAGGACCCCACACTGACCCTAGTGTTTTCTACACCAGTAGCAAGACCTAGCGTTTTTCATCCACAGAACCAGCCCTGGCGTTTTTGCATGGCAGATCAGTCTTGGTGACAACAAGACATAGCAAGATCAACCCTAGCGTCAGCAGATTCCACAACAACACAGAAGATCAGCCCTAGCGTTAGTAGATTTCCCACGACAGACAAATTTGAGCCCTAGTGTTTTTTATTTGCAGATGAGCCTCAACGTTTTGCAGATCCTTCGCGACGGAACACTTAGAAGCACCAGCGTTTTCAATTTTCAGCATCAAGACTCCGCAGTACAAGTCCTGAACCTCATAGATCTCACCTTCCTGCACAGCAGATCCTCACCGCACAGTCAGATCCATCGAAGTTCACAGTTTCAGCCCGGAAAACGCAGATTTCAGCATCTGCATTTTCAACGCGTTGCCGTTGCATCGTCGTCATCACCATAGTCATCGACATAGAGTCAAAATTCACCAGATAAATATTTGCAAATTTCAGCCCGTCTTGTCGTCGTCCTCATGGTCGTCGCACCAAGAAGTACCATGGAGATGGCCTTTTGGTAATCGTGTGATTATACTATGTGATTGGAGGTGTTCTATGTAGTATGATATGCAGGTCATACCACCACTTTGAAGTTAGATTACTTTGACACTATTAAAAATGTGTTTGATTTTAATGTGTAAGATAATCCTTAAATCCCACGTGGGAGCCCAAGATGAGGTGGATAGTTTTTTTGGAAAAAGAAATTATGTGATGAAAATCCCATGTGGGAGCCCAAGAAAAGGGTTCATGTACTGAATTATTTTGAGAAAGAGGTCTCCGTACAAAGGAGACTTTGGCTAAATTTTAAGATTTATATTTTATGTACAAACTCAAAATTAAATACAGATGGTGCTTTTAAAAAAGTTGCATTTTGCTTTAGCATAGACATGCATTCATATCACACATAAGTGTTTTTGTTCAAAAAGATTAATTTTTTAATGGGTTGTTTTATAATGTGTTTTGATTTGATGAGAGAAGTTTTTCATGGTTGTTTCATAGTAAGCATTATTTGTTATTTAGAGAACAATCCATTTCATATGTGTGCCTTAAATCCCATGTGGGAAGCCTACTAAGTAAGTGGCTAGTAGTATATGTTTTGAGATTGAGATTTGGTATCAATTTACAAGGCAAATCTAATCGCTTTTTGACAAATTACATTGAAACGATTGGTTTATTTTAATTTAGTATTCATTATATTTATTGCTTTAATGGTTTGTTCTCTTAACATCTATTGCAAATGAAAACACACTACAATGTACAGTTCTGTTCATTTGCAGTTCAACCTGTATTTTTGCAAAAGCATATGCTTCTAAAATTGTTATGTTACTAGTATACATAAAATAGTGGGTCATTACATTCCGTACGAAATTCGTATGAGGGGGAATGGCTCATTGCGAGAACGTCTATATCTTGTCCGTATGTAGGGGGGCAAGTTAGCAAGTAAGATACGTACATAGGGGGGTTTCTCTAATTTTGATGCACGCAGGTGACATCCCCCCATTACTAATAGCGAATCCCCCGAGGTCATGAGCGGTAAGCGACTAAATACCTAAGCGGTTACCTTTAAGTTGCAAGCCCTAATAAACCGTTTGAATACCGAGTAAACCTACACGAGTAGCCCTAAGTCGCTAAGTGACTAAATAACGAAACTAGCCGAGCTACGTGTTGGACTAAGCAGGCTCGGTTAAATGATTCTATACATAAGCAGCGAAGCGCTCTATTTAAGCAGCTAACCTTCACCTGTCTAAATGTGAACCAGTGCTAAGCGATGAAACCACTTATTACTTAAACGGTTAATGTTAAAGGACTAAACCTAATTAAGCGAATAAGTCACAATTACAAAAATAACAATATAATTTTTTAATTTCTAAATTTATTTACACAAAAACAACAAAACTAATTATAAAATAGCATAAATCAAAATAAATCTTTTTTAAATGATAAAATGTCGTTATATTTCTTAGTTAATGATGATTTTTAATTAATATTATTTATAAAATAACATTTTTATTGAATTGAAAAATATGTGTGTGCATCGTAGATAGTGAGTTTATATTGTTTAGTGTGCATTTTATTTACTTGCGTGCATGTTTATGTGAATGTGTGTGTGTATATGTGTGTATGCAGCAAAAAAAAATGTTCCAGCACTCACATGCGGCCTATATGAGCAAGAAACAATTGGAAAATGTCCTCAAACCTACAAAAACACACCTACATGCGCGCGCGCACACACACACACACACAAGTGAACAAATCTACAAGGAAACTTGAAAAGAAGCTTACCTTGTTGATGGGGAGTAGCCTACGAGTGACAATCTCAGCTTTGACAAGTGAGGCAACAGATCTGCAACAAGTAAGGAGGAGGAGGGAAAGACAAGAAGAGAGGAAAGGAGCAAAATGCGCAGGGGAAACTCGCGGTTCTATTTTTGCAGAATTCATTGGTACAGGCATCAGTATAGACATCGACTTGCGCGCCGATATGTTCATTGTAATACGCGTCGAGAATTTGAAAATTAATTTTTTTAAAAACTTGATCTCTCTCCAAATTTACCTACACATATACCGAAGCCCGCCATTGACGTCAGTAATCTGACGTTGGAATTTAAGCGATCCCTTGTAGTGCATGCAATTTTCTAAATTTTGTGCTTCATCAAATGTAAGAGGTTCAACCTTGTCACACATACTTGACATACCCAAATCATAACAATATGATGCACGAGAAGCATGATAAGAACCCAAGTACGACTAAACAAAGGTGCATCCGATTTACTATCAGACAAAGTATGCATGAGCCATTTTGGTATACCTCTAGCTTTCTCATTAACAATTATATCCTCATCAAGTGCATCATTTACATTTACATAAAAAATAGGTTGATCTCTGATATCACTTGAAACTTGCATAGGCTAAATATTTGCCTCATTTGGACTTACATTTTTATTCCCACCATCGAAAAGAGACAACAAGGTATCAAAAATGTCTTGTAAACTTACACCTCTCTGTTTAGTACATGACAACAAAGACTAAATTGTAGGTTTCACGAAAACTACGTCTCAAGAAGTTAAGATACATTTCAATCGCTGATGGTATAACGTGTGATCCTTACTTTCAGCACTGTAACCAGCAAAGATACATTTGATAGCTTCATCATCAAATATTGTGTGTCGTTGTTGTGATACTAAAGTATAAACCAAGCAACCAAAAACACACAAGTGACCAATAGATAGCTTTCTATCATGCCTTGCCTTATATGGAGCTATAGACTGCAAAGCTTTGGTGAGACACCTGTTAAGTATGTAGGTAGTACACATGATAGCCTTTAGCTAAAAATCATGTGGCAAAGATTGTGTTTTGGCCATACATCATACCATCTCCATAGTATTGTTTTTCCTCTTAGCTACACCATTTTTTAAAGATGTGCACTATACATTGGTGTTTTGTTCCACGACTAGCCAAAAATGCATCAAACTCTTTTGACATATTCTCCCTCTCTATATCAAAATGGAAGGTACCCATAGTACAACCATATACATTTTCAATCAATAGCAAAAACTATTTAAAGCATATATACACTTGCACCCAAGTATGTCATGAGTAATCATGAATGAAAGTCACAAAGTACAAATTTTTACTAAAAGAGGGAGTGTGCATCGAGCTGCAAGCATCACTTTGAACAAGCTGCAACTTGCAAGTAGCCCACATTGAACCATTTTATTGTAACTTAGAATGTTGCATTTTTCCCAAGATACACCCTTCAAACATGCTTAGATAAAGCCTCCAAAGGAGGCAATGAGGCAACCATATCAAATTTTTGTAAACACATCAAATTGACAAAATTCAAGTGTCTAGAACGTGCATGCCATAATTTAGCATATGAAACATTTTTAGAATTTGTGACTGAATTTGCAAAGTTTTTCACACACTTAGAATAAGATTTGCACATGTACACCCCACGAGACAAAGTACATGATACCATAATAGTATCACCCGAAGTAAGATTGTGAACAATGCATCCATCATCCACAAACTTTACAACAAGACCAAGTCTTGCTAACGCAATAATAGAAAACAACTTTTTCTTGATTTGAGCTACAAAAAGTACATTAGAAAGTGTGAAGTGAACGAGTCATGATGAGATGTAATTCGCTTTCTAGCACCACTTTCAAAATACTATAAATGTGCTCAATCACCTATGCATCATGAGAAAAAGGTTCATATTGACACTAAGCACTAGAAGCCCTTCCTGCAATAGAATTTGCAAATTCTACAATGGCTGCATTTAAGGAAGACTCACTTTCTTTTTTCCGTGCCTCTTTAGATTTTAGCTTGGGAATTTTTACCAAATGCATTGGAGGCATTTGTTGTGGATGGTTTGCTACTTGAGATAGGAACATTGGAAGTAGGAGCATTGTTATTGCTATCTCTTCTTTGAGAAGAAACAAGAGTTCGATCAACAACACATTTCTTAGCCCTCTTTTTCCTCTCATGGCCTCTTATAATAGCAAACTAACCAACCCATTAAACCTAACATCATCATCAATTCCTTGTGCAATAAGCCTCAAAGTTGAAGCAAAAGTCCAAGACAAATCTAACAATACATCCAAGACGGTCTGCAAAAGTGAATGGCTAAGAATGAATTAAATTGTGGCATCATTGATATCTTTGATTTTAGCAAGAAAAATTTCCATTTCATCTTCCTCATACATGATCTTTGATTTTAGTTTTTTATGCATATATGCTATTTTTGTCTCATCACGACCTACATAAAATCCTTGTTTCTATTGAACAAATGTGAGGAATGATGGTGCGCTTGAATGCCAACACAATCAATACATGCACTTGAGCGTCGCTACTATCCATACAAGTGTGTTCAAACAACATGGGCAGTAGGAGAAAAATGCTAAAACCTGCAACATCCTTCACATAACCTGGGCATACACTAGTACCTTTAACAATGCTCCATATACCCTTGAAAACAAGTACATACTACATCATGTAAGCCGATAATGGATAGTCATCTCCATCCAGCTTTTCATCAGTAGAAAGCATTTTGAAAACATCATTATTTTCAACCAAAGTGAAAGATTGAGCATGACGTAGAAAATGCCCCAACTTAATAGAAAATAAAGGGAAATTGTGTGTGCTATATAGCACAAACCACAATGGATTGTCAAAGACTTGTTATGCAAATTTTTTTGATCAAAGAAAATATGCACAACATGATGAAATTGGTTGTGCAGCACTTCCAAGTGTTAGAGTGTAGTGAAAACGGAGGCTGAAATGAGTGCAAATCAAAATTGTGAGCACATCAAGCTCTGCAAGCTATCTTAATGTGTTTATCAATTTGCTGGCGACTTCAGTCACTATGCAAAGGAGATTTGACCTAGTCTGATGAAATGCCTAGACCTATCAATGTCAAGAAAGTTCAAGCTTTCATGGCACATTGCGGATATTATTGAAGATTCATCTGCATGTATGCTGTTAACCCTCACGGCTCACGGACACCCTATCACCTACGAGACGGACGTTGTAACCTACGGTGGACATTGTATTATTTATTTGGTAGAGTCAGGTACCGGGCTTGTCGGTCCAATAGGAAAAGGGTAAGAGTGATCGCCGATGAGAGGCGCACTCTAACTAGGACATTCAAGGGATTAGTTGGCTAAGCATGGGCGCCCAAGTGTGAATGGGGTGAGCTCATATAAAAGCCAACTAAACCTAAAATTCACTCATTCTCTCATTTGTGCAATAGAAGAGTGCTCTTGCTCCATCTCCATCTCCATCTTCTTCTTCTTCACCTCCTTGTGTGTGTGTGTGTGTGTGTGTGTGTGTGTGTGTGTGTGTGAGAGAGAGAGAGAGAGAGAGAGAGAGAGAGAGAGAGTGCGATCGAGCATTGCGGCGGCACGACGGCGGTGAAGCGGTTGAGCGCGATGTAGCGACGTCTCCTTCTTCTTCGCGGCGAGTAATCCTCCACGGTAGGAGCATAGAGCGGTGAGTGACACACCATTGCCCTCTTTTGAGCTTACTAGTTAAGCTAGTTGTGTGCTTGGAGCCGTCTGTGGCTCGCACACAGTGTTAGGCAAGTCCCTTGCTTCAACAGTGCGGCAAGGAGTGCACATTTTTGGTGCCGCTGTCGGGGAATCGCCCTGCACTAAGCCCAAGAGGCACTTTGTGCTTCTTCTATGAGTTGTTTGTAGTAGGAAAGAAGAGGAAGAGGAAGAGGAATGAGTTATTTTTCTGCAAGTTGTTAATTTCTGTATTGTCTGCAAGTTCTGTGATTTTTGCATAATCTTGTGTTTTCTGTTTGCACACAGTCTTTGCACAATTAGTAGTCATTAGCTTGTTCGCAGTGAATGAGTAAGTAGGTAGACAGTTCGCAATTTCTGTTTGCACACAGTCTGTACATAGTTTTCTGTTAAGGTTTGCCTGCACACAGTCTTTGCACAGTAAGGTAGTGAGAGAGGAAGTAGGTGGACAGTTAGCTCACTGTCAGTAAGCAGTTAGCAGAGTGGTTAACAGATTAGTTAGTGGTTAGCATCACTGTTAGTAAGTAGATAAGGTAGTGAGCTGTGAGCTGTTGACAGAAAGGTTAGGTAGGTCTTGACAGTGTGTGTGGCCAAGAAAGGGTCACCTAAACCGCGCGCGGTCGTCGCCTAAAAGAAAAAGAAAAAAAAAACCGAAAATATTTAAGCGTGAGTGACTGGGGGGCTACACTAAAATTTTGATTGGGATCGTTTCCCCAAGCCCAAGCCCAAGCCCAAGCCCAAGCCCAAGCCTCAGTCCTCAGTCCTCTGACCGAGACGCTCGTTTTGAGCTATCATACGTTCTATTCTATCGCTGGGTCAAAAAAAAAGGACCAAAAAATAATAAAAAATAATTAAGAAAAGACTTAGGTTGCAAAACACCCAAAAATACTAGATGAGCAGCCTTCACGGGCACTCACTGACACTTCTATGGGATCCAAGTCATATGAATCTACGCTCCGGACGAGTGTTAGAGCACGAGCATATTGGTAGTGCCTCCATTTACGCGGGCACCCATTATTCCTCCACCCTAGGTTCTGGACCTTCTGCCGGGACTCAAGGTAGCGCGACCCAAGATCCTCATATCGCGTCTAGTGATTCTTCCTCTGACTACGAAGTCATGGAGGGGTATCCTACACCAAACCCTGATAGTTCAAGTCAAGACATGCATGCCATGGGCCCACGGCCCGGGTCCAGCGTGTTTAGCCGCTTAAAAGAGACCCTTAGTAGAGCTACTCTCTCCGAACATGCGGTTAATGAAATAAATGAAGGGAGTGGGGAAGTAAATTCGTCATTCATGTCTAAAATAGACCCTATGCTTCTTGAGAGTGTGCATGTGAATGTTCCATCCACTGCACCTCCTGATCCTTTAGGACTATCTCCCTCTGAGGTTTTACTACCCGATGGTAGGAGTCTTGCCGAAGTACAAGAGATCGAACGCTATATGCAAGCAACAAGGGAGAGGGAAATTGAGAACCTACGAAGGCTAGAACAAAGTCGAGCCCTGAAAGCAAACGCTCCTATGACAACAATCATGCCAGCCGAGCAACCGAGTGCTCCCAAGGTAGCAGTCACGGAGGGGCAAGCGATGGGGAGCAATAATGCTTCCACTTCGAGGGAAACCTCCAGCACGCTAGGCCTAGATGGGATATTCCTAAACGAAAATTGGGAGTATGACCTGCAAGCAGAAGCTTTAACTGATCGGTACACAGGACACACCTATCATGTGGGTTGGTTAGATGTTCTACAATCCACATTGGGTGCTACTAGCATAGATGAGCAACAACAGAAAGTTTGTGATGTCCTCCATAGGATTGTCGAGTTAGAAAGACAGAACACAGGGATCAACATGCCTTCAATAGGCCTAATGAGATTCTTGGATACGGGAAAGGCCAACCAACCAACCCTATCACAAATGGAGACTCCCTCCGTGAGCCCCATTGATCCTCCATATGTTGTTTCACCAGGAGCCTCAGTACAATCTGAGCCCACAAGTGGCAGCTTTACCTTCCCAGATCTAGCTCATCTTTCTCTTAATGACACTACGGCTACCATGCATATCCCAGTGGTGAGCATGAAAAGAAGTACACCATGGAGTTCATTTGTTAATATTGCGCCGATGCCTAGTAGCACAGTGCCCCCAACTATACCTACATGTATGTATCAATCATGTGCACCTGTCGTACCTCAGCCTCATGTAGCTCCTACACCTCTGATTATTCCAAGAGCTTACAATCCACAATGGCATTATCCAAGCTCTTATACAAGTGGAGCCATGCCATTTAATAATAACATGCCATATCAGGCACCCCCTATGCCTACGGCCACGCCTGTAAACTTTGGACCACCATCTGGTACACCACCATACAAAATATGGGACCCAAGAGCCGCGTGTATGCTAAGGCCAAGGCCAACTCCCATCTCACATGTGGTTCCGAGAGCACATACACCCATTATACCTGCTCAAATAGGAGATTTGGCAGCATTTGCTCAAACTATCGGTCGCTCTATTGCGGAAAACATGCGTAGTGCACCTGATAGAGAGCCTAGGAGCAAGGCAGTTCAAGTAGCTAAGCTCACACAGAAATTAAGTGGAGACGGAGATGCTAGAAAGCATATGGAAGTCTTTGAACATGTGTGCGATTCCTTGGAAGAGCACAATGAGCTACATAAGTGTAAGGCTTTGAGTTTGACCCTAAGCGGAAAGGCTGGAGATTGGTATAGAACCTTAAGAGTAGAAGAGAAAACAATCTACTCTACTCTTAGGAGATTGTTCTTAAAAGAGCACATACGAGAGGGAGTACTTTGGGGTGTAGCCTCTCAGCTCCAGAAAGCCCAATGAGAAGAAGGTGAATCCGTGATAGACTTCATTAGTCGCCTAAAGAATTTGAATTCTCGATGTAATCCAAACGAGCGATTCAACAACAACCAATTGCTCGATAGATTCATTAGGGGACTACGACATGAAAGTATCTATAATGGCCTAGTCATTAGAGGTATCACTACTTGGGAAGCAGTCACCATGAATGCAATCCAATTGGAGGATAATTTAATGATTGCAGGAGAAAGAGTGTCTGCCAAGCCGAAGTCTAGTAGCTCGCAAGCGTCAGGGCATGAGCCAATGAAGATAAAGCTAATTGTGAAAGAGCAAACGATATCTGAGATTACTTTGGCAGATCTCACCAAGGCCATCCAAGAAAGCCTTAGGGGTAATCGTGCTCCACAAAACACTCATATGTATCCAAGAAGGGAGCAACAATGGTACTCAATTTGCTTGGGCCCACATACTACGAGTGAATGCCCTACTTTCAGAGTAAAGTTTAACGGGACTTGTAACGCATGTGGCAGGTATGGCCATCAAGCGAAAGATTGCCTAATGCTTAAACGCATCATGGAAAAATAGACCGCCTATAGCTTAGGCAGACTCACCTCGAGTTCCTGCATTGATGCCTACCCCACCCATGGAGCAACAGTTGGCATTACAGCACATGGTCCCTAGAACCCAAAATGTGGTCCAAACCACACCGTTGCCACCTCCAGTGCTAGGACCGCAACCCCCTCATCCAAGAGTTACACCTATGAACCAAATAGGTTGCGAGTCATCTAGTACTTATGTAGATTGCGAAGAGGACATAGACTCTAGTATCACCTATGGAGTCGACATGAGGAGTGTCCCATGTACTATATGGAAGACCATTGGGGACAAATCAAACCGGTATATCAAGCTACTGCGCTAGCAGCAAGAGGCCAAAACATTAATAGTTTTGTCAGGAGACCACCTCTTCAGTGCTACGAATGTGGTGGACCACATCGAGTAGCTGAGTGCCCCATTAGAATGCAAAAGAATGCTGCACTAATGCAAACAAGTCAAGGGAGTGCATTGGCAATGCCAATACTCACTTGTAATCGTTGTGGCATAGATCATTTGATCGCACAGTGTCCTAATAATCCAAACGCACCAAAAATCACACCATTGAACTTAATAGAGATTGTTGATGGGACACCACCAACTATAAACATAGTACCAGTAAACGCACTCACACGATCGATGCTCCAAAAAAAAAAAATATTCTTGAGGAAAGAGACACGGCATGAATTGCCCAATCTCAGAAAAAGAAGAAAACACGAAGAAAGAGATTGCAAAAAGCAGCGAAGCCAGACCCCAGCTCAAAGACCAACATAGGGACTGGTGATGACCCCGTATATATGAACGACGCTGAAGAAGATTCTGATTCAGGTGAAATCATGGAGACCAAAACGACCACTAACATAGAAACCAACAAGGAAGATCTTCATGAGCCACAATGGCCAGGATCCAAAAAGAAGATAGGAACTTACCCAAACCCTACAGAGGAGATTGAGCAAGTGAAGCATTTAAGGAGTTTGGTAGAAGATACCCAAAGGGATCTAGAACCAGCACCTAGGAAGATCGAGATTACAGACACCGTGTTCCCTACACAACAACAACCTCACCAAGTCCATAGACCCTTGGACATACCTAGTGTCATCCAAGAAGAAAGTGACTTAAAGTCATGGGAAAGTGGGCGTACTCACTTCTTGATGGAAAGAATGTTTACAGAGGGACTACCTGATCCTATCGAAGAAATGGAGATCCCATCTTCCCCACGTCAACGGACTCAAGGCCAAAAGGTGCCGTTAAACATTGACAAATTGATGGATTTCATGTCTTCAGAAGTTAGAACCACCAAGATGCCCAAACTATATAAAGACCCCGAGCTAGTCTCAGCTCTTCGAGCCTTCCTCAATGGAGAATTACAAGCTGGATTACCACAGTTTGCACATATGAACAAACCTGACTCGGTAATGAATGATGAGGAACATTTAGCACCACGATCTGACCTAGCGGGACATGAATCTGTAATTGAAATACCCGTTAACAAGTTGGGGCAATACTTTGAAGGTGATGAATCTAATGCTACTCTACCAATCACTACTAAAGGATTAACTGTGAAGGGGGTCCTTGACGGTGGTCGGGAGTCAGCATGGTGACAAAGAGTTGTTGGGAGTCTATGGGGAGACCTCACCTTGAAGCCACAAGCGTAGTTGTAAAAATGGCTAATGGATCTATTGTTACACCTATTGGAATGCTAAAGGATCTCAGGATCAAGGTCTTGGGACACAAGGTAAGGCAGACTTTCATTGTTATGGATTTTTCCAAGCATCCTATGTCATTTGAGATGATCTTAGGGCGTCCATTCATGAGGGAAGCAAAAATGGTGCATGACTGGTCCAAAAACCACGTCTACTTAGAGTTCCAAGACTCTGTCATTCGAGTTGATCTTTTAAGTGGTCGAACGCATCCTCTAGGAAATAAATTCATCATTGATAATCGATCAGACACAACAATTCACTCAGCTCCATTACAGTATTGTTACACGTGTAACGAAGACACGGATATTGGGGAGAACTCTCCTTATATGGATATCCTACCCGGAATGGCTGAGTCAGACAATGTTGATTGGGTACACCTAGCGGCAACTATAGATACATGGGGAGCTAGAGGAACAACCTGGGTAACACCAGATGGGGAAGAGATAGCACACATTGCACCCAGTAAACATGTTAGGTGTAGCGCATGTAACATTCGATGATAAGAAAGAGGCACACCTACCTGAGAGTGAAACCGATGATTCCTCAAAGGCTTCAAGCCAATACACATAAGAAACGGAATCTCAGGGAGAAATGGATTCAGAACCTGAGGAAACATCGAGTGAACCAAGTATAGAAACTAAACACTCAAGGCCTAGTATGACCATCTATGGTAATTTATATGAGAGTGAAGAAGATACAAGCGAAGACCTATCAGGCGAGTCGAGTTCAAACATTTACCAAAATCAAAACCTTAACAAGAAACAAAGGTCATATAAGAGACGACGATATCGAGCAAATGTGAGAGCTAGGATAAACAAGGAAAGATCTACTGCAGAATGGCTTAGCTATCTAGGGGCATGTGATGCTCATCGAAAGCTAGTAGACAATTGGGGTGAACATCTCTAGAGTGTCATGTGGTGCAGCCCACGACCCATTGACCTCGCTCAATTGGAGGTTACAGAGCCGAAATTGAGTCGAACTATAAGAAGACGTCAAAACCGAGAGTTAGCACAACAATAAAAGGAGGCAGAACTAAAAGAAAGGTCTCTATCAGGACAAGAGCCTGCTGACTTACATACGGCTCCTGAACATTCTAAATCTTATACCACGGGGGAGCGAAAGGTTGTGTATGCCAAAGCCCACGAATACCTACCAATGGAAGCAGTGGAGTCTATGATGGTCCAGCGGTAGTTAAAGAGATAGAATTAGCAGAACCAGGTTAGGAGTCTAAACCAGTCTTTATTGCTCAAGACCTTACCGAAACTGAAGAGGCTGTACTTAAGGAGCTCCTCAAGGAATACAAGGATATCTTTGCTTGGACATATCATGACATGAAGGGCGTTCCACCTTCTGTGGTGCAACATACAATTCCCATGATCAACATTGCTAAACCCTTCCAGCAACAACCCTATCCAATGAATCCTAAGTACGCCAAAATTGTACAAGAGGAGATTGAAAAACTTATCCAATGTGGATTCATATACCCTATTGAGCACTCAGAATGGGTTTCTCCAATAGTCATTGTGCCAAAAAAGAATGGGAAACTAAGAGTGTGCGTGGACCTCAAGAAAGTTAATGCAGCTACTAGGAGAGATCATTATCCCTTGCCACATTCAGAACATGTGCTTGAAAGAGTTGCGGGCAAGGAAGCTTATAGCTTTTTAGATGAGATGAGTGTTTGCATTTCGTGTTATGGCTTTTGGCTTAACAAATGCCCCTGCTACATTCCAACGATTAATAAACACTGCGTTTAAAGAATTTCTAAGGGAGTTTTGTGAAGCTTTCCTAGAAGACCTTTGTGTTTATTCTTCTTGGGAGAAGCATTTGTTATATCTACGAAAAATATTTGAAAGGTGCAGATTTTATCGCATCTCATTGAACCCTTTCAAATGCCAATTTTGGGTTAAGCATGGAGTCATTCTGGGGCATATAGTGTCCAAGAACGGGATATCCACAGATGAGAGTAAGATTAAATCCATTGCCGATTTGCCACCACCTACGAACTATAAAGGAGTTCAAAGATTTATGGGCCATGTTGGTTATTATCGAAGGTTTATTTTAAACTTTGCCGAGATAGCACGTCCATTGTACAAGCTTCTTATCGAGTTTCACTGGACAAAAGAATGTCATCAATCTTATGAGTTATTAAAGAAGGCCCTAACAAGTGCTCCAATCCTGCGAACACCTGATTGGAATGTACCTTTTCATGTGCATATTGATGCATCAAACTTTGCTATTGGGTGTGTTCTAACTCAACCAGGAGAACATAAATTGGACTACCCTATTAGCTTTGCAAGTCGCCAATTAAATGATGCCGAGATGAACTACACTACTACAGAGCGCGAAGGTCTAGCTATGATTTACGCAGTAAAGAAATTTCGCTATTACCTTCTTGCTACCAAGTTTGTGTTTTATGTTGATCATCAAGCATTGCTATATTTGGTAAACAAGCCGTGTTCCACAGGTCGAATTACACGATGGTTGTTAATTCTTCTTGAGTTTGACTTCACCGTTGTTGTGAGGACTGGTAGGAAACATGTCATGGCGGGTCATTTATCTCGTATCCCTAATGGCGAAGCTCCTACGGGGGTTGATGATGAATTGCTTGATACTCCTTTGTTCATTGTTGAGACAATGCCTGAATGGAATGAAAAGATTGTTAACTTCTTAGTTAATGGTTTTCCACCCAACGAGTTGCGAAAAGATATAGCTCGAAAATTAATCAAGGAATGCGAACCCTATTGCTTACTGGTTGGAACTCTCTATAAGAGAGGAAAAGATGATGTTCTTAGACGCTGTGCCCGCGAGGATGAGTATTTATATATTCTACAAGAGGCACACATGGGCGTAGCTAGTGGTCACATTTTAGGAAAGTTGAATGCCGAAAAGATCTTACACTCAGGCTATTGGTGGCCCACTCTGTTTAAGGATGCATCACTTTTTGCAAAGGGATGTGATGAATGCCAACGCTTCAACAAGCCACAAAGAAGGGATAGGATGCCTCTACATCCCATCAAGGTAATCCAACCATTTGAAAAGTGGGGCTTAGACTTTGTAGGACCAATTAGTCGGGCTGCATGTAACACGCAATCATGATATATCATTGTGGCTACCGACTATGTAACCAAATGGGCTGAAGCAAAAGCAACACGAAATGCGGATGCAAAAACAACAGCTAAGTTCCTCTTTGAGAACATTATCACACGTTTTGGCTGCCCCTTTGAACTTGTGAGTGACAATGGAACTCATTTTATAAATGAAGTAGTAAAAGAACTCACATCAAACTTCATGATATCTCACCACAAGTTTACACCCTATTATCCCCAAGCAAATGGCCAAGCTGAGAGTACCAACAAAACTCTCATCTCCATTTTGACAAAGACAGTTGAGGCTCATCGCACTGATTGGGACCTAAAGCTTACATCAACTTTATGGGCTTATCATACTGCGTATAAAGTTGCTATTAATTGCACACCGTTTAAGATGGTGTATGGCCAAGAAGCAGTTATGCCATGGGAGTTTGTCATTCCTAGTCTTCGAGTAGCTTCTCAAGAAGGTTGGGATGGTAACCCCTTAGTGGAGCGATTATATATCTTGGAAAGGCTAGATGAAGAGAGGCAATTAGCTGTGCGAAACGCTCTAGTGGAGAAGGATAGGAGAAAGAAGTGGTTTGATAGCCATTTAAAGGATAAAGACATCAAGGTTGGTGATAAAGTTCTTATGTACGGGGTACGTAATGAAAGGAAGAAATTGAAATACGCTGGTAAGGGACCATATCGAGTGTGTGAAATTACCCCGCAAGGTACCATTTGTGTGGAGACTCTAGATGGAGTTGAAACCATTGGATTCCTTAATGGGAGTAAATTCAAAAGATATTATGATCCTCTAAGCCAGGAAGAGTTGCAAGCCATCCATCAAAAGAAGGATGCCAAGGAACAAGCAGAGCTTAGAAAAATCCAAGCAAGAGTTGAGGCTCGAGAATGACAACAACGTCTTAGACGCCAACGAGAGGCTAATTTGGGAATCACGCAAACATTTTTCGAGGACACAGATGACGACTCATTAGAATCTGAGCCACCCCTACGATACCGAATTGAGCTAAATAGCCCCTATGGGAAAGTACTATACAATGCCTTATTAGATACGGGAGCTAAACACAATTTGTTATCCTATGGAGTTTGGTGTCAATTAGGGAAACCGACCCTATCCCCGAGTTTGATGCAAGTCAAGGGCATTAATAAAAAGAAAACTGCTATTCTTGGAGTCCTTCAGACCCCTGTTGTCTATGACAATGGAATCATAGTGCAGAGGTTTCTAGTCATGCCCGCGGGAGCTATGGAAGGCAACGTAAACCTGGGACGCATGTGGATGTTGGCAACCAAATGCACTATTGATTGGGATACTGGTAGTGTCACGACGCGACCACCGACTCTTACCCCTATCATTCAAGCAAAGTCACCTACGTTGCAAACTTTAGCAAAGTTGAAGGATAGCCAACATTCACAAGCCAAGGTGGTTAACTCGTCTTTGCCGGCTACCCATGAACCTAGCACTTCAACACTTGTAGTTGCAGCAAGCAGTAATATTGCAAGTACTCAACCTGCACGACCTAAGAGTACATATCAATGGGTCCCCAAGGCCTTACTTCCAACTACCTCAACCCTCCCATCCATTCCAAGAAAAAATTTCCCTGGAAAACCAAGAGCGGGCTCTAGGAGAGTCAAGACCAAATCACGATGGATTCCAAAACGGCTATTAGAAGCCCAAGGCTACTATCATGGAAATGAGAAAATTTGGGTACCTAAACGTAAAATGTGTCCTTCCCTATCGACAACAAACCCATATGAGTCAAACAGTGTAATGCTAAAGCCAATGGCAGACCGTGGGAAGGGAAAGATCACAGAATGCTACACACCTAGTCCAGAGCTAGTTTGGGCTCCAAGGAAAAACCAATTTATTCCACCTAGATCAAGAAGGGGGGAGTTCCATGAAGCTTCTAGCTCCTCATGTAATACATCCATAGAGGTAAAAGCTTCTACACAGCCCCCACCTACAATAGTGGACCTCCATGAAGCTACAAAGGAATCCACACCTTCCAGTGTTCAAGAATCACCTGATGAACCACTTCAAGTTCGATCCTGGGAGAGTACCTTACCACCTTTGCAACTCGACGAGGCACCTAAGGTAATAGAAAACTACTGGCAAAAATACTCACCTATTACCAACTAGAACAATTGGTTTCAAAGGGTGACGACATCATTTCAAACGGTATGATCTACCCAAGTAAGGGGGGAGTGTTTGTGGACATCCATTATTCACTTGCTTCCCTCTCAACCTTTCTCTCTGACCTCTTAATCTCCAATCTTAGGGAATGTATATATAAAGCCTTATACTCACAAAAACAAGATAAAAAAGCAAAAGAGCAAGAGCCATAACACAAAATCATAAAAACAAATTATGCACAAGAACACAACCCTTGTAATATTTGCACTCTAACCATCATCTATTTGCGTGTACAGATATGGCTAGTACGCTAGAGTCATCCACTCTTGCCTTGGGTGAGAGGTACCCTCGTTACTTTTCACAAATATTTCACATGGTCTTTCCAGTGCTTGCATGTGAATGGGATTTGATAGGTACGCTAGCATGTGAGAGGAATTTTGAGGAGTTAGAATGGCTGATACGTCTCTTGACCATGTCTGATCCATACTTAGTACAGAGCGTTTCTCTCATTGCACAAGCCTACCCTTTTGACCAAGATGACTATAGGCGTCTAGTGACCTTCTTAGTAAACATGGGCACCTATGATGAAGAAGAAAATTTACAGGACTACACGGATGGCACATATGGTCTCGTGGATGATGACTTTGTTTATCTCGACGACGAGGATAGGGGTTTAGCCTTAGGGTTTCCCCCCAACCTCTACAATATCCTATTCCCTTGACACCCAAGGGGGAGTGCAAATAATTAGGTTAGGGTTCCTTATGTTTTTTGTTGTGTTCAATAAGTGTTGGTACCTTTTCCCACTAATGTGCCTCCTGGAGGTATTCCTTTTTTCCTAGTGTGTACAGGAGCGTGTTGCTATTGATAGGATTTGGACCTTCATGGAACCTTTCTCTCGTTCACACTTCAGATCAAGCGCGACCATCAACACAAACAGGTGTTTTTTGTCCATTAGCATTGCCCCTATCTATTTTGCATCCATGTTTGTCTGCTTTAATTGTGATTGGTAGCCTAATATTCACCGCATTTGCTTAGTATCAAACATTTAATTCAATGTAATTTTTTGTCATAATCACTTGTTTAGGTTTAAAAATCAAGCAGTCCGACTAAGCTAGTTTGACCAATCTAGGTGTTAGAAATCTTCTCTTAATACCATGGGGAATGCCTTCCTAATAAGCAATGGTTACTTAGGTTCTTAATCCGATTTAGGCAGCATTGTGTGAAATGTACTAGGGCTTTCTAGTGGGCTTGACCCTATTGACCTTTAGCTTAAGTATTATAAAGGGAGTTTACTAGTGTGATGAGCCTCGGGAGGTGTATCAGGGTTATATGACCCCCCAAAGCTACAAAATTAAAATGATGAAAACAAATAAAACAAAAAAATCAAAGTGCCACAATGTAAAATTTTAAGCTGGAAGAGAAATCCCTGCTTAAATTGGTACTCCACTCACATGTATCGCCTATGGTACTAGAGCCCTAGAGGTTCCCAGTGTGGGCACTTTTCCTTGAAAAGCAAAAAACCCAAGGCATACAAAATAAGCACACGCATCAAAATTGAATCACTGTGAAAATACTTTGGGGGGTCAAAGAAAAGGTAATCAGTCAGGCGATGATTTCATGAGAAATTCCTTTTATCGTAGCTTAACTACAAGGTCCTCTAGGTATAGCCTCTAGTCAGCTCTCCAACATGAAATACTTGGCTCTCGCGATTAAACAACTTAATTAACCAGAGAAAATTAAGAAGCTTACCCATGGTATTAATAGTCGATCTCTAGTGCCTTTCGACCGTTAAATTAGCGACCCCAGACTTGTTTAATTTTTTACCTTTACATCTGTTTATGCATTTGATTACATTGCAATTTAATGCTTATTGTTGACAAATTGTTTAAAATTCTGTTACCAATCAATTGTCTGACTAAAATTGCATATGCTTTTTAATCGCTTATGAGAATGCAATTACTGTGCAATGTTTTTTGATTTTGCAGTGACTGAAGAAGGCTAAGGACATTCATCTCAAATGCTCTTCCACCTCGACCAACGAGCTTCAACTCAATAGCTTCCGAGGACGGAATCTACATCAGGAAGGGGGGCATGTTAACCCTCACGGCTCACAGACACCCTATCACCTACGAGACGAATGTTGTAACCTACGATGGACATTGTATTATTTATTTGCTAGAGTCAGGTACCGGGCTTGTCGGTCCAATAGGAAAAGGGTAAGAGTGATCGCCGATGAGAGGCGCACTCTAACTAGGACATTCAAGGGATTAGTTGGCTAAGCATGGGCACCCAAGTGTGAATGGGGTGAGCTCATATAAAAGCCAACTAAACCTAAAATTCACTCATTCTCTCATTTGTGCAATAGAAGAGTGCTCTTGCTCCATCTCCATCTCCATCTTCTTCTTCTTCACCTCCTTGTGTGTGTGTGTGTGTGTGTGTGTGTGTGTGTGTGTGTGTGTGTGTGTGTGTGTGTGTGTGTGTGTGTGTGTGAGAGAGAGAGAGAGAGAGAGAGAGAGAGAGAGAGAGGGCAATCGAGCATTGCGGTAGCACGACGGCGGTCAAGCGGTTGAGCGCGACGTAGCGGCGTCTCCTTCTTCTTCGTGGCGAGGAATCCTCCACGACAGGAGCATAGAGCGGTGAGTGACACACCATTGCCCTCTTTTGAGCTTAGTAGTTAAGCTAGTTGTGTGCTTGGAGCCGTCTGTGGCTCGCACACAGTGTTAGGCAAGTCCCTTGCTTCGACAGTGCGGCAAGGAGCGCACTTATGCTATGATTGCCAAACAAATATATGGCTTGATCACACGATTTGTTTGAACTGAAGAATGCAAAGAGTCTTTTCAAAAACTTAAGAAATCTCTATCTTCTACTCCAATCTTAAAAACTCTTGATTGGAATAAAGTTTTCCATGTGCATGTTGATGCTTCTAAGTTTGCTATTTGTAGCATATTAGTATAACCAAGAGATGGAACCATGGATTTCTTATCACTTATGCTAGCAAGCAATTGAATACGATTGAAAAAAAATTACACCACGACAGAGCGAGAGAGGGCCTTCGATCCAAAAAGTTTAGACAATACTTACTCGCAAATAAGCTCTTGTTCTTTGTGGATCACAAGGAACTACTTTTTCTAATCAATAAACTATGTAATAGAGGTAGAATAGTAAGATGGTTCATCATTTTACTAGAGTTTGATTTTACAGTGGTTGTTACAAGGGTGCCACACACCAAAGGGCTCATCACTTATCAAGGTTCACTTGAGAAGAACCTCCCAAGGGAGTTGTTGATGATTTGTCTAATGCTTATTTGTTATCCATAGAGATGATACCCAGGTGGTTAGAAGACTTGGTTACATTGATTACTATAGCACAAGTAGACTCACGGATTTCTCTTCCTATAACACCAAAGTTGATCAAGAAATTGGCTATGTATCGACTATTAGTAAGGATATTGTTTGGGCAAAATAGAGATGGGATTCTACTCTTGTGAAAAAATATTGTTTAGGTACAAATAAAGTTGTGATCCTACTCTTGTGCATAAGCCAAGAAGAACAAGTCAACTACATAAATCAAGCCCACACAACAATAATTGGAATCCATTTTGTTGAAGACAAACTATGAGAAGGGTATATTGGCCAACCATGAAAAGAGATGTTAATGCTTATGTAAAACAATGCTTCAAATGTAAAAAGAGGTCATCTATACGTCATGCTATGTTCCAAATATTCAATGTACCAAAATGGAGCAAATATTTGATATGATACTTAACAAATCAGAGGTTTTATGAAGGCATGAGCAAACGTCACCAAAGAGCAATCAAACAGAAGCAAAAAATTATACAATGATTGGATAATAGTTGTACCAAAGAGGGAAAGATCAACAACTAAGAATATGTGCCAATAAGGATCAATATCTTAGAGCAAGCACATGCAAGTCTAGCGGAGGCCATTTTTTCCATGAGACCATGGCTAGAGAAATATTAATGGTTGGCATTTGGTGGCCAATGATGTTTACTTATGCCAAGGAATTTGTGAGAAGGTGATGTATGTCAAAAGCATGAGATGCTCACGCAAATAGCATGCCATTAGGTTCAATGATGGAAGATAGGGTATTTGGAAAGTGGGGAATAGACTTTGTCAATCCTATAGAGCCACCAGCCTACAAATCACAAGCATGATGTAGTATCGTGGCCATGGACTAGCTGACTAAGTGGGCTAAATCAAGGCCCACTAGGAAGAATGATGCACGAACCACGATCACATTCGTATATGAATGTGTTTTCATGAGATACAAACTTGTGAGCGACCAATGTACTCATTTTCTTAATGAGGTGATAGAAAGCTTGTTAAGTGAGTTTATGGTTATCCACAATAAACCTATACCATATCATTTTGAAGCTAATGGCCAAGAAAAGCATACAAACAAAATCCTTAGCTCAGTGCTAACAAAGATTATAAGCAGTGGACTTGGAGATGAACCTTCATTCACATCTACCTTTCAATTTGGCATATGGTTTAGACTGCTTTCAACACTCCCAATTGCAAATGAACTAGTCACAAACTCTCTACTAAATGTTTAGAAAACTTTGAACAATTAGGTGAGCAAAGGCTTGCAACCATTGTGTACGTTTGTGCTGAAAAAAGGAAACAAAAACATTTTTTGCCTCTCATTTATTGTCCAAAATCTTCAAGCAAGGAGATCTTGTGTTGGTATATTCCTTGAAATAACACATTCCCAAGTCCAAGAAAAAAGGACATGGTCCATTTTTTATTGAAAGTGTTTCAGGTAGTGAGGCTATTAAATTAGTCACTTTCGATAGAGATGCAATGGAAAATTGGATAAGTGATTGTCGCTTACATAAATATAATTTTCCACTAACCAATGAACTGCTAAAACAAATGCATGCAACAAAAGAATGCATACTCAAATCAGGGTATTGAAGAGAAAAGTATCAATGCGACTAGCCCATGAACCAATGTCTTGCAGATATAAGCTCTATAGTTTAGTCATGCCCTCTCCAAAGATTAAGTAGAGACAAATGATGAATGGTTAGATGAACTTGACATGAAGATCATAGCGACATTGAAAGAAAATTCAATGCCTCAGCCAATTCAAGTGCTGAAATCAATGTTGTTAGCCACTTCACCTATAAGAAGGGCACCACACAACGCTTGGAGGACTGTCGAGCCAAAGTAAAGGCTTTTTACAAAGAATTCACTCCAAAGTTGGGTATGATTAACTTCAACCTTCTAGTGCATGGATTTTTGTGCTCGCACACTTTAATCTACATCCTATGTGAACATATGAACGAATACATGGGATTGATAGTTCCTTGGATGAGAACTTACAAGGTCTTTCAAGATTAATCGTTTCTGCTAAAAGAAAAGTATGTGTAAAGACAAAATTTCCTTCCGCATTGGGGAAAAGAGGAATATAATGTCTGTTGTCTGCCTTGAGCTTCTTCATCTTCTCCAAGTTGTATGTGCAATTTGCAACCCTAATTCCAATGAAATTTGGTAATGCATCCAAAACAGTCTACAAAAGATAATGGTGGGGAATGACTCTACCTAAGCAATACGTTTCCCATTAATATCTTTGATTTCAACAAGAATGTTTTCCATTTCATCTCCCTCATGTATGATCTTAGATTCTAATTGTTTTCATAAATATGCTAGTTTTGCCTCATTGTGACCAACATACAATCTAGCTAGAATGTTTGTTTTGTTATTTTTGCAGAAAATAACAAAACATACAATCTAGCTAGAATGTCTGTTTTGTTTTTTTTTTTAAATTTTTGCCTCATTGTGACCAACATACAATCTAGCTAGAATGTCTGTTTTGTTATTTTTGCTGAAAAAATCTGAGGAGTAATGGTGCACTTGATAGACAATGCAATTAATGCATGCACTTTCACATATCTACTATCCCAACGAGCATGTTTATCGCTAGGAAAAAAACATGAGCAGTAGGAGCAACACTACTAGGACCCGCACTTATGCAAAGAGGACACACGATTGTATTTGAAAGTAAAAAGTTGAATCAGTCCAGCTTTACTACTCAATCTATGAGCAAGATTTAGTAGCGATAGTACTTGCACTTAAAAAGTGGAGACACTATTTACATGGTGCCATTTTGAGGTCCACACGGACCATGAAAGTTTGAAATGGCTTTTGAGTCCAAATGAAGGGAAGAAAAGCTCAGTGGGCAGACCATGAAAGTCTGAAATGGCTTTCAAGCTCCAAATGAATTGAAGGAAAGAAAAGATCGGTGGACGGAGATCCTACAGGAGTTTGATGTGGGTAAAGGCCCAATGGCTGGCTGCTCTAACACCCCCTACCCTCACTAACTCACTAACCTTTGTATTTTTCCTATATACATAAACATAAAGAAGCACACACATCTCCTTCTAAGCTATCTGTTTCCCCACAGCCTTGATTACTCTCTCCTCTCATCTTCTCCTTCCCCCTTCTTGAACGCACTCAAGCATGAGCTTCCTCAGCCCTGTCAAGAGATAGAGAAGGAGATTGATTGAGCTCTTGCAAGCACAAACACACACACACACACACACACACACAAATGGGGGCAAAAGATTTTACTTCTTTTTCTTCACTAACTCAAGATAAGAGGTCTACATAACATAAGTTTACAACATAAAAGGGAACTAGTACAACATTCTAATGTAAACCACTAGTGAGTGAGGTGAGTAGAAAGTGTGTCATCACTCTGCTAGGTAGACCAACTCGGCGTAGTACAATTGTAGTATCACTAATGAAGATATGCGTATCCACCAAGGAGCACTGGTGATGATGACTATCGATGCTAGTCATAGGAGTCATATATGTTGAACTTGACATCACAACACTCCTCAATCTCAATGCCATCTCCCGGATGCCAAGCATTGCTCAAAATTGTCGTAGCTTCTTTGCTCCAATGGCCTTTATGAAGATATCTAAAACCTGCTAATCCATTGCCACGTACTCAAGGTTGTTGTTGCCTGCCAATACCCTCTCTCTGATGAAGTGCTAGTGCACCTCAATGTGATTTGTCCTAGCATCAAAAACTAGGTTTCTTGCCAACTGTCTGCTGCTAAGGTTGTCACAATAGATGACAATCGGCCTCTGTACCTGTACTTCAAAATTGTAAAGTAGCAATCCTAGACATGCTACCTCACATGCCACCATTGCAACACCACTGTACTCTACTGCTGCACTCAAAAGAGAAATTGTAGGTTGCTTCTTGCTGCTCCATGTGATAGCAGCACTCCCAAGTGAAAACATAAAGTCGTTGGTAGGCTTGCGATCATATGTACTACCAACCCAACCCCCGCATCTGTGTAGTCATAGAGTGCAGCTCCACATCGGCCCTATAAAAGAGTGCATTATCCAAAGTAGCACTTGCATAGCACAAAGTGCACCTCACTGCATCCAAGTGTGGTTTCTTGGGAGACTGCATAAGCTTACTCACCAATCCAATTGTGTAGCTCAAGTCTGGACGTGAGATAGTCAAGGAGATCAAGATGCCCACAGTCTTCTTATGCATGGTAAAATTCTCAAGCACTTGACCTGCATCATTCCCCAACTTCAAATTCTAATCTAAGGGAATTGCAATTGGCTTACAATCATCCATACCATACTTTTTCAACATATCCAAAGCATATTGTCTTTGTGACAGCCATGCACCCTCTTCTATGCAAATAATTTCAATGCCCAAAAAATACCGCAAGTCTCCCAAGTATTTCATCTCAAACTCCTACATAAGTAGTGTGTACACCCTCTACTTCAGCTACATTATAATCTCCAACAATAAAACCATCCACATAAATTCATATCACCACAATTCCTATCTCATTCTTCTCCACATACTATGAATGATCTGCATCAGACATCAAAGCCCAATGAAATGAGAAATGCCACAATCCTCTCATACCAAGCTCTAGGTGCTTGCTTCAACCCATACAACGCTTTCTTTAACTTGCATAAAAGGTCACATAGCCTCATGTTTGCATAACCTTGTGGTTGCTCCATAAACACAACTTCCTCCAAGTCTCCATTCAAAAATGCATTCTTTACATCCATTTGCTTCACACCCATTTTAGCGCGGCAGCCACCACTGCAATAAACACATGAATGGTAGCTATCTTGGCTATGGGGCTGAATGTCTCCTCAAAATCAATCCCATAAGTCTATGTATAACCATTGGATACACGCCTAGGTTTACACTGCCATCAGCATTATGCTTTATTTTGTAAACCCACTTGCATCCAACTGCATTTTTGCCTTTTGGTAAGGGCACCAATTCCTATGTTCCATTTGCATCAAGTCCATCCATCTCTTCATGCATATATTTCCATCATTTGTCATCTTTGAAACCATCCTCAAAACATGTGGGTTACACCTCCTCTATAATCTTCGCCATATATGCACAATGACGACCTACATAGCTGTCATAAGTCAATCTCTGCACAAGATTTCTTACTCTTTATAACCTACATGATCCAAGATCACTTTTAGGTGCCTTGTCCCTGCTTACATTCTTCTTGCATCCAGAGTCTTCACAAAGGGTATGCCAAACTCCTCATCCAAACTATGCTCAAAATCACTGCTATAGCCATCATCATAACCAACACTAAAATTTGGCAACTTAGGGGCATCATCAACTTTTTGCTTGCCTTTCCTTGATACATTTGAAGAGTTAGCAGGACTCTCTCTTTCACATAATCTGCCACTCCATAGATTCTCACCATGATCTGTACTAGATGACCCTTGCGGCCCACTCAAGACTTGTGACTGCACACCTGTATTTTTTGCAGCCACATTGTCTCTTACATCAACCCCCAAATCATCCTTTATATCAACATACCAACTTGCCATTTCATAAAAAACAATATCCTTGCTCACCCTCACTTTATCCGTGACAGTCGCGTGACACTTGTACCATTTTTGCTCAAGGGAATAGCCAATGAACACACATTTTTCTGTTTTTGGATCAAGCTTACTTCTTAGCTCATCCAGCACATGCACATAAGTAATACATCCGAACACTTTAAAAGCTTATACATCCACTTTCAGGTGTCATATCATGTAGTACAGTAGTAGGGATCCTGCTCATAATGTACACACTTGTAGCAACAATAGTAGGGGTCCTATTCATAATGTATACCTGCATTAAAACTGTCTCTAAATTCCATGTTTTTTTAAGATATAAATTGAGCTGGTTGGGGAAGTATTCTCCCCCTCCATTTGACCTCAGGCACTTTACATGTTTCCTAGTTTGTTTTTCAACCACAACTTTGAAATTTTGAAAGTGCATATACACCTCACTTTTTTGCTTCATGAAATAGACCCATATCTTCCTCGTGTGGTCATCAATGAAACTCACATAGTATCTACATCCACCCGTACATGCAATCTTTGTCGGACCCCATACATCTGTATACACTAAATCCAATGCATTCCTGCTTACATGCTTATCATGAGGAAGAGATGCTTTTGCATGCTTTCCAAATCGACAAGATTCACAAGATTTCTGTATTTCAACAACTTTTAATGCTGGAAAACCTGTAACCATCTCTTTAGTTTGCATCATCTTTAGCCTCTGCAAATTTACATGACCAATACGTTTGTGCTAAATCTCTATACCTAGAATAACACCTACACCTTGTGCAAATATTTAGACCCATATCTTCCTCGTATGATCATTAATGAAACTCACATAGTATTTACATCCACCCATGCACGCAATCTGTGTTGGACACCATACATCTGTATACACTAAATCCAATGCATTCATGCTTGCATGCTTATCATGAGGAAAGGATGCTTTTGACTACTTTCCAAATTGACAAGATTCACAAGCTTTCTGTATTTCAAAAACTTTTAATGTTGGCAAACCTATAACCATCTCTTTAGTTTGCATCATCTTTAGCCTCTGCAAATATACATGGCCAATACGTTTGTGCCAAATCTCTATATCTAGAAGAACACCTACACCTTGTGCAAACATGACAACATACACATCGAGCACATTTACATCCAAAGAAAACATTTTTCCCACATTGTTTTCTTGCGCAACCAGCCTTCCATTCTTCTTATGCTCTTTGACAAAGAGACCATTGAAGTTAAACCTAACATGAAAACCCTACTCAACCATTTTCCCAACAAATACCAAATTCTTTGTGATGTTGGGTACATGCAGTACATCAGCCATATACTTTACTTTACCATCTATCATAGACAATGGCACATTTTTTGTATGCATAATGGGATTTATAGAATAATTCCCAGTCTCTACATAACCAGGACTTTGTCAAGTCTACATTTCCTTAAACCATTCACCATGACTAGTCACTTGATTAGATGCAACAAAATCAACATACCATACATTATCACTGGATTTTGCGACATTTGTAGACATAGTATTCAGCATGTGTTGCACCACAAATAGCATCTCAAGCTCATTTCCATTCCTACTAATGGTTGCATAATTGTCTTGTTCAAAGTGACCTTGTCTTCCACAACCCCAACATACTACATTCCGTGTTGACATGCATTATTATGTTGTGCATTTCCACGACCTCTTAGACTCCCCCTACCTTGATATTTTTCTTGATCACCTGTGTTCCCACCTTGATTGCTATTTTCTTGTTGTGTTTGGTGATTGCCTCGGCCTCGTGCACGACTTGTACCACGTCCTCTTCCTCTTCCTCTATTGTTGAAAAGGACCTATTCATAATTGTTTCCACCCTGTGTAGAGGAATCTTCCTCAAGTTCCTTTTCCTCACAATTTGTAAAGACACCAAATCTTTGAATGAGGGAATGTTCTCTCAAAGATGGATGTCACTTTTGATCTATTTGTATTCTGGACCCGAACCTCGTAGAAAGACTTCAACTTTGTCATCGTCATCGGGCTGTAACACCAATCGATGCAAGTGACTCACATATGCTCTTTATCTTTAGCAAATAGTGATTGATGGATAGGTTTCTCTTCTACATAATATTCAACTCAATCTTCAATTGTAGCTTCCTTGCCTTTGTGTTGGCCACATCTAGTAGTAGTAAAGTATCCCAAGTCTCCTTAGGGGTATGAGCGTCTTGTATATGCCCAATCATAGTGTCTTGCACACTCATAGAAAGTCAATACATGACCTTCCGAGCTCCTTGGTTTTAATCTTTAAACATCTTTATTTGCGCAGCACTAGCACCTTTCTTTGATAATGGTGGTGTTGTCTCGTGCTCTCCATCAACGTAGTCCCAATAACCTTTGCCCATAAGGAAATCGGTTATTCTAAACTTCCAAGCATGGAATTTGTTATTTTCTAGCTTCTCACTGACAATCTGGTTAAGCCCATCATTGCTAGATGACATGTTTCTAACCCTTCACACAGTCTCTGAGCAGCCTATTAAAAATAGTCAATTACCGCCTGTAACCATAATTTACGTACATACACATGTTTCACTGTGCCACATAGTATCTTTTCACACTTTATCCAAATTGAAGCTTTCTACACCACCAATATGAAGATCTGTAGAATCCCAAACTTTAGCATTTTTGCATGCGATCACACTCTAACTTCAAAGCGGGGGTTGAAACGTGCCTGGAATGGATATCCGACTACACAGTCTCAGTCAAAATGACTATATGGAACCTTGAGATACACAATCTCCAAAAGGAACGACCTCAATTGGAGATTGTTGACAATGGCCCCAAGGAATACCAAAGCCGAAGCAGCTTCCTACGCTGCTCTTGCTTGCTGCTCCAAGCTCCTCAGACACAACCGGGCTTTGATACCATGTCAAGACATAAATAAGAAGAGAGTGTGAGCTCTTGCAAGCACAAACACACACAAAGATGGAGGCAAAAGCCTCTATACTTCTTCTTCTTCACTGACTCAAGATAAGAGGTCTACAGAACATAAGTGAATGTACAACATAAAAGGGAACTAATACAACGGTTTAATGTAAACTGCTAGTGAGCAAGGTGAGTAGATAAGTGTATCATCACTCCAGTAGGTAGACCAACTTGGTGTAGTACAATTGTAGTTCACTAGCAAAGGTATGCATATCCACAAGGCACACCAGTGACAATGACTATCAATGGTAGCGATCCAGAAGTTGTATATGTTGAGCTTGACATCTCAATAAGCCCTACAACTAGTATCAGAGCAACGAAACCAATATCAGCGCTCCCCACACCCGCTCATGTGCATCTCCCTTGGAGATTCCATGGAATCTTGAAAAAAATCAAGCTCTGCAAAGTCGGTTAGACCCGTAGCATGTAGGGGAGAATTGGGATCTGCAAGATTGATTGACTGAGTGTGGTTATGTGTGTACATAGACACACACACACACACACACACATGCGCGCGCGCGCACACACACACACACACTGAGTATGTGTAGGGAATTGACCATCTAAAGCTTGGGGGAGAATCGAGCAAAGCAGTAATGCAAGAACTTGAGAGATTTGGGTAATGAGGTTGAAGCTGAAAACAAATCTCACTCCTGGCAGTGAATCAGGCACCATGTCGCAAGCAATCAAAAGAGCAAGGGAAAACAACACTGGTAGAGCTTGGAACTTTGAAAGGTAATGCACAGTGAGATCAAATGCAGAGGAATCACAGTGGGCTTCAATGTACTTGTAGGTGCACGCACGCGTGCACACACACACACACTAGCACAAGTTTGCAGAGTGCCAGGTAGTGAAAATTTGCAAAACAACTAGAGTAAGGCTTGGGGATAGAGAAAGAATTAGCATCTCTACAAAGGAAAGGTAATGAGCATTCAGGCAGGAGCGAGTCGAGAGTGCATCAGGCAGAGTTTTTCAAGTATCGAAAGCATCAGACAAATTAAGCAGAGCATTAATAGCTTATTTTTGGTGTTCCTTCTTGTAACATCGAAGCTCTTCAACAAGAGCATGTACACACACAATGTACCCCTCCCCATCGGCTAAAAAATCTACTCTCTCTCTCTCTCTCTCTCTCTCTCTCTCTCACACACACACACACACACACACACACACATACACACACACACACATTCTCTCTTCACATTAAAGAGAGAAATGGTACAACGTTGTTCGAGAGTGGCATTTGGCCATCCCAATTTGTTTACCAATTAGCGACTTGGGTGACTCATCACGTGTGAGCGCTGCACCAGCTTCACGAATTTGGCGGAGAGAGAGAGAGAGAGAGAGAGAGAGAGAGAGAGAGAGAGAGAGAGAGAGAGAGAGAGAGAGAGAGAGAGAGAGAGAGAGAGCACTTGCTTTCTTGACACTCTACATCAATGTTTGGCATCAACATCGGTGGGATTTTCTTAACATCGATGTGCTTGCGGATGCACATTCCCGTGGACAACGATGTTCAACGACATGCTCAAGTGAGGTACGTCTTTCAAAGAGGAGTGACACCCGGCATCGACGTCGATGACATCGGCCATGCTTTTGGCCTAGTTTTGGTTTAGAACATTGGTGTTTTTGGCATTTTTGTCTAGCGGCAAAAATCGGCATCGAATCCCTAGTCCACACCAACACACAAGTTTTCTCACAATAAGTTTATAGGGGGGCTTTTGAGCCCACATACACCTATATCTCCAGGTTTTCAGACACACGTAGGTACAACGTGTTCACAAGCATTCTTGGTAGTGTTTTTGGTGTAATTTTGTTGCAAGAAGAAATGCAAATGTGTATTTTCTTGAGTTCACACAGTGCCATTGAACTCTTTTGAGAGCAAATATCCTTGCAGGGATTTTTTTAAATTGCATGTAGCAGTTTCTAGTTGTTGTTTGTATGCAGTTGCATACTCACATACATTGAGTTGTGGATACTGCCCACTGTACACCATGTGGGGCCATTCTTTGGTGTTTTTTTAAAGTTTCCCGATCATTTTTGAGACTCATACTGGAAGTGCCCTTTTTGAGATTGTGGCTAGTCTTTGTGTTTGTTTAGCCTTTAGGAGGGTCCTGCGTGAGGTTCTATTGCGCTGGGGTATTCTCAAATGTTGAGAACCTTCAATTATAAAGTTTGTTGGAGTTCCCTATTACGGTACCCTCACCATAGGTTATGTATCTGATCGGATATTTTGCTTAACGTCTCGTATTGTAGTCGTTTGTCTCAGTGACAATCAACAATTTATGCCTAAATTACTTTCTTAAGTTGATTTTATGCGTTTTTGCATCACTTGGGTTGAGTTTTCACTCCTAAAACTAAGGAGACTACCAATTTTTCTTTGGCGAGTTTGTCTATGCATTTTATGAGTCTTTGAGCACTATTTTGGCTTCAAATTTTGCCCTCGCTTCAAAGAAGTTTCTATCCAAATCTTGTTTTCTTGCCATAAATTTTGGCCTTATCTCCAAACTGCTCAAGTCTTGCAAACATGGCCTCTGTTTACTGACATGGACATTTACAATATCAAAAAGTTTGACGACACAAATTTCTCTATATGGAAACAACAAATCCAAGATGTGATGGCCCAAAAAGGTCAATTAGAGCCGATCTTTGAGCATGTAGAGGGAGATGGCTATATTGAAGCACAATGGATGATGCTTGATGTGAAATCCACGTTCACTATTTGCGCACACTTAGCTGAGTCCGTGTATTTCACCATAGTCGATGAAGCTACTACTAAATCCTTGTGGGATAAGCTATGCAACACATATGAGAGCAAAAACACAAGTACCAAATTGTACTTGATGAAGAAGCTTTTTCAGCTTCACATGAAAAAAGGTAACAATTTCTGAGCACTTGAATGTTGTTAGAAATTAAGAAGTATCTAAGTAGAGATTAGAGTGGGTTACTTAATGGAGAGAGATAATTTTCACACACGAGAGACAATAGAGAGAGAGAGAGAGAGAGAGAGAGAGAGAGAGAACACATCATACTCATGGTTCACCCAAGTGCGGGCTACGTCCACAAGAAAGTAACCACGTAATGGCTTTGCAAGTCAATCTTGAAGTAGTTTACAAAGGGATTAGCAACCCTTAATGGAACTCCTGCATTGCTTCACTCTCTTATATCACCTCACACACTTTTCATCATACAACTGTTTTGCGTGTAGAAGATGCCTCCTTTTATAGGCCAAAATGAGTTGCCATCTCTTATGAGAAACAGTCGTGTATAGCCGCCTTGGGCAACCATGTTCAAGTAGAACTCTCCCATGCGTCCATGTGTAGTTGCCCTTGTGTAGATAGGTCTACCTAGATATGTGCCAAAGACTGTTGAATACTGGCCACTGAACATTGAATTTGGCCATCGGCCATATACTTTTGGCGTTGCCAACCGGCCACTAGTTGGCCATTTTTGGCCACTTTTTGATAGCCGTCCGGCCACATTATTCTAGCAAAAAGGAATATTCCAATGATTTAGTTTTTTGGCAAGTAATTTTTCTCACGTATGATGGATTCTCCTCATAATGGGGGCCTTACAAATGTGCGTTTTGTGAGAATAAAAATGACAAAGGGTGAATCACGCGCCATACTTAACAAATACATTCAATGTACTTTTCACTCAATTGATATCACAACGACTAGAATTTGACAATGAAGTGCGGTCCATCTTCTTATTGTGCTCTTTACCCTCTTCATGGGACATATTTTGCACAACAATTAGCAACTTTGTGCCTGAGGGTTAGTTGGTCTACGATGTTGTAGTTTCTAGTCTACTCAATGAAGAGATATGTAGGAAGTCAATGGATCTTGCAAAGCAAGGCAATACATATGTTGCCAGAAGCAAAGGTCCAAGAGGTCGCACTCATAATCGTGCCAAAATTAAGGATCATGGGAATTCTCAAAGCACATCTAGAGGCTCTTTGCTTAATTTCAAGTGCTACCATTGCCACAAGAAAGTACACTTGAAGAAAGATTGTCGCACATGGTAGAGAGACAAGAAAAACTCTCAAGATAGCAATAAGTCTAGCAATGATGGGAAGGGAAAAGCTAAGATTGAGGAGCTCAATGTGATAGAGTCTTATAAGATTATAGATGTGTCTGCAATCCATAGTTTCTTAAATGTTCTTGTCCTTACAACAAATCGTAGTCCATATGCACTTTTTGCACAAGATGCTAGCTTTAATCAAAATTGGGTCATAGATTATGCAACCAGTTTCTATGTGACAGCTCATAGAGAATGGTTCTCTATGATGGGAGTGAAGCCTACAGATTTGTGGATTGACATGGCTATGGAGAGTGAGTGGACGAGAGAGACGAGAGGATAAGTATTTAGTGGATAGCAAAAATGAAAGAGAGATTAGACTATGTTTTCTTAGCCTTTAAAAAGGCTTACATCCTGTTCACACACATAGATGGCCGCCCAAGTTAGGTTGACCCAACAATCGTCCCCTTCAGCAAACTTGGCACACAAATTAATCATAGCGACTGCTAAGACATCTAGGCATAGTCCTTGATACATCATGGTGGGTCTCATTACGGATGCATTGCCAAGGTTCACAAGGACACTCGTCCTAGGCTCACAAGGCAGTCATAAACTAGGTCATCGGGAAGGTATTACCTCCAGTGTCATTCATCTTCACTGGGGTAGTGTCTAGTCCCATTACAAATCATCATAATAAAAAACATGAGTGGCTTAAGAGGGGCTTTCAATCATTGTCGTACATTTTCATCATTACATAATTTCATACAATCATTTTTCTCGGCATATTACATATAACAATTGTTGGTATAAAAGTTTGTGTGAACAAACTCTTGAGATAATTTTTAAGGCCACTTAAAAATTTTATTTTTGAAAATTATTAAAATTAAAACTCTACAAAATTGGTCCATCATTGATGACGTCACTATGTGTGGTTCACTTCGCTCCACAGCCCGCCTTGGGTGTTGCTCTACTGGCCGCTACAAGGCCACCCTCTATCCAACCTCGAGCTCTATTGCACCCATGAAACAGACGACTTTGGCGCTATTTGTAGAGCGTAAAGATACAACAAGGCACACACATTTACATACATCCTTGCCTTCAATCCCTGTAGCACACCGTGCTTTGTATCTCAAGCAGAGAAGTAGCCGACAAGTGTTATCAAAGAACAAAGCAAATTGAGTGACGCAACTACCTAAGTGTAAACTTTAATAATTTGCTAGCTCATAATTATTGCTCACACCACTAAAGCATTGTATGACTGCCACTTGGTATGGCATCTTCAACCACCCTCGATTGAGCTCCTGGCGACTGCATCTCGTTTCCTTTGCTGGGTAGATTTGATGCTCCTCGTGCCTTCACCTGTACTTGCAATGCATGAACAACTCCAACCCCCTTTCGGGCAATCGATCTTTCCTTTGCTTCATGACCTCAACACCCCCAAGCATTCCAAGCTTTGATACCACTTGATGGGAGCAAAAGCCTACAAATTGGCGGATTGACATGGCTATGAAGAGTGAGCAGATGAAAGAGAGGAGAGGATAAGTACTTAGTGGATAGCAAAAAATGAAAGAGATATTTTATTTCATTTTCTTAGCCTTTAAATAGGATAACATCTTGTTCACAAACAAAGATGGTTGCCCAAGTTAGGTTGACCCAAAACTCTTCTATGCATATACTAGTGGCAAAGTAAAGCTCGATGATGCTTATGAGCTTGAGATACATGGTGTTGTAGACATCAAGCTACGCATGCAAAATGGCAGTAAATATAGTCAAGAATGTCAAACATGTTCCCAAGCGCAAACTTTAATATCTACTGGTCAACTTTTGACAACTTGGGTTAAACGACCACCTTTGGGAATGGTTCATGGTCAGTTTGAAACGGAAATTTTGTGATTCTCAGGGGTGAAAAACATGAAACACTTTACTCTATGTTTGTTTTGTGTGTAAAATAGGATTATATATCCATAGACGAGTTGTCGTCTACTGAGTTGTGGCATAGCTAGCTAGGCCATATGAGCCAAAAGCGAATGAGAACACTAGCTATGTTAAATTATTCAGATTTCTCTATGTGTGAGCACTATATTTATGGTAAACAAACTAAAACCACCTCATCACCATTGAATAGGAAGCGCTTGCAGCCACTAGAGCTTGTCCATAACGACATTTATAGTCCTATGCCAATCAAGTCTCTAGAGGGAGCTAGCTATTTTGTGACTTTCATAGACAACTCCACTAGGAAGGTGTAGATTTATCATTTGCAATATAAGGATCATGTCTTTTCTACCTTGCAAAAATTATAAGCACTAAGAGATGGTCAATCTGGTAAGAGAATCAAAAGCTTGAGGTTTGACAATGGTGGAGAATACGCTCCAAGGAGTTCAATAATTTTTGTAGCGAGAGATGTATTAAGAGGCATCAGACTGTACCTGACATACCTAATCAGAATAGAATTGTAGAAAGGATGAATTGTACGATTCAAGAGCAAGTCACAAAACCATGCTTTCTATGGTGAATATGACTCAAGGCTTTTGGGAAATACTAAGAACAATACATGTTGTCAATTGGTCACATAGTATGCCATTAAATTACTAGATTTCAGAGGAGTTGTGGCACCAAAAGAAATCATTTACATATCTTTGGATGTAAGGTATATACACATGTGCCCAAAGAGCTTCGGAAAAAGATAGACCCAAAGTCACACAAGTGCATTTTCCTTGGTTATGGTGTAGATGGATTGTCTTTGGCACCCAGAATCTTGCAAAGTAATTCGTAGGTCACATGTTATCTTCAATGAGCTGAAGATGCACAAGAAACCTATCAAAGAGGTTGAGTATAGAAAAGTCACATTCAAAGACATTCCCACAAAATATGTGAAAACTCAAAAGCCTAGTGATGTGCCTTCCACGAGCAACACCCCATTTGATAAGGAAGAGAGGAATAGCCAAGCTTTGAGATAATATGCTAGATCCTGGTATTAACCTAAGCAATTTCACTTAGGGTTGGACTATGTCATGATAACTAACTGCATTGAGTCATCTTATTACAAAGAAGCTATGAAAATGGATGACAAGGTCAAGTGAGAGTAGGCCACGCAGTCTAAGTACAACACGATTGTCACTAATGAGACATGGGAGTTGGTTGAAGTTCCACAAGGTAACCAGACCTTACCTTGCAAATTGATTTAAAACAAAAAGTTTACATATGATGATCCACAACTTAAATGCAAGGTTCGATTGGTTGCTAAGGGATTCAAGTGATAGAATGGAGTTGATTTTGATAAAATCCTCTCGCTCAAGGTCAAGATGACTACACTACGTTCAAAGCTTGGCCTGTTGAGATAGGCATGTCCTCTACATGTGCATACTATTTGCTATTGGCATTTGGCCTGGGTGCTATAAGGTATGTGTAAGCTAAGTAAACAGGGAGGAGCTCCAGCCGAATATCTACTCCAGGCTTATAAATAAATCCCTCTATGTACATATTTTTATGCTATGGTGTGTAATTTAATGTAACACCTTTTGAGTCAAAATCACGAGTACACACACACTCTCTCTCTCTCTCTCTCTCTCTCTCTCTCTCTCTCTCTCTCTCTCTCTCTCTCTCTCTCTCTCTCTCTCTCTCTCTCTCTCTCTCTCTCTGTAAGCTATGTTTGCGCACACACACAAACCTCCTTGAGCACACACACACACACACACACACACACACCATCAGCCCCAACAACTGGTATCAGAGCCAGTGGGCATCATGACAAGCTTAGAAATCATATTAGCATCACACAGAAGCCCAACTTACTGATTTTCAACTGCATTAATATTGATAAGAAGGTGATAAAGAAGCCCAAATCAACCCCTTAATCGAAGAAAATTGAGAGCATGGCTTGAAGTTGCTTCGATCCGAGCTCGCAGATGTTTTTCCCTCACTAAGGCTCTCTCTCCTGCAACTTTGGATCATGCAAAGCTGAAAATTTTACCTTATCACTTCATTCAACGGCTTCGGCTTCGCTTTAGAATCTCTTCCCGGCCTTGGAGTTTTCCGATCAGCCTCTGTGAATGCTGTCACAGCTCAAAAACGACCTCCCTACACCCTCTGATCGAGTGTAACTGCTTCTTTTTGCTTAGCAAGTCAAACAACCAATCCTACTTGTTCTACAAATTTCTCCATTTCATTGTACAAGTCGTTTTCTTTTGATTTTTTTATTTCACTTACCTTTGAGCTCACATGTGGCCGTCACACTAAGTGAAGACGACCTCATCTCATCAAAGTGGGAGAATTCAATCTGTTCAAGGCTTACAAGGCAGTTGTTGCCCACACCAAACAAATCAGCCCTTCAAATTTTATACACACGACGGCTCTTCACGCGAAGCAAGACGGAGGAAATCAAATCTACACAAGAAGGCGAAGAAATTCAAATCTTCACACAAAGCAATGCAAATCAAATGTAGTTTCTTTTAATCCTCTCAAGGGGGAATAATTCAGTGAAGAGGTGCTTCACAAATCTTTTATGAAGAGTGACTTCACGATCAAGGAATTTTTTTAATCTCACGCCACCTATTGTAAAGAGGTAGACACTGACCTTGACCAACCGTCCAGTGTTAAGACCCCTCTACTGGCACTATGGGAGAAAATGGAATTGAAAAATTTAATGGCGAAGGCTTCCACACCTGGCAAACCAAGCTACAAGGATATCTTATGAAAAATCGAGAGTAAGCGAACCATCCACTTCTATTGAAGGCACTCTCACTAGGGCCCAAATTGCACAAACACAAGCTAAAGATGAACAAGCACTCGGCATAATTATCACAACACTCCATGATAATTATGTGTACTTTATAGATAGCTACACCACTGCAATCCAAGCATGGGATATTCTAGAACATAACTTTGGTGCTAAACAAAAGCAAAGTAAGATTAGCTTAAAGAAAAATCTTTATAAACTTACTATGCTTCAAGAGGAGGATATTTCAAGCCTCGTTAAGAGACTAATGAGCGTAATCACGCATGTCACTTACATTCAGTGCCAAGTCCCGGAAGAAGATCAAGTCGTTGTGCTCTTGAGTGCTCTACCTGAAAGTTTTGACAACATAGTCACAGTCTTAGAGCAAAAGGAACCCATACCTTCTCTACAATATGTTACAGGGGCAATCCATGAGGAAGAAAAGAAAATAAGAAGAAATATGAATCAGTGGGAGGAGATTATTATACATCATCATCATCATCATGTAGGGCATCATCATCATCACCTAGATTAAATAATAAGAATTGTTATGAGTGTGGCAAGCATGGATACTTCTCCAAGGACTGCTACGAGAACAAGTATTGTAGCAATTGCGGCATCAAATGTCATCCACCATCAAAATGCCAAGGAAGCAACAACAAAGGCAAAAGTAGAGTCAATCTTGTAGAAGAAGAGGACGAAGATGCAACTTAACAGACAGAAAATTGTCTCCATGTGTGTACCACCCCCAACTACTTTTGCAAGTGTACTGATTGTAAATGGTCTTCCACCTTCTTTGTTTAAGTTGAGGATTTCTTAGTCTGTGTGACACCATATGATGAGACCACTCAGTCTGTGTGACTATTAGCCTGTGTGGCTTTAGGTCTCGATCCACTTTCATTAAATATAGTTCATGCCTAAGGGGAGGATTGTTGAGATAGGCATGTCCTTCTTTAGCGACTATGGGAAACACCTCTACATGTGCATACTATTTGCTATTGGCATTTGGCCTATGTGCTGTAAGGCTATGTGTAAGCTGAGTAGAAAGAGAGGAGATCCATCCAAATATCTACTCCAGGCTTATAAATAAAGCCCTGTATGTATATATTTTTATGCTATGGAGTGTACTTTAATGTAACACCTTTTGAGTCAAAATCACGAGTACTCTCTCTCTCTCTCTCTGTCTCTCTCTCTCTCTCTAACTGTGTAAACTATGTATGCGCACACACACAAACCTCCTTGAGCACACACACATACACACCATCAGCCCCAACATGGCCTAGTAGCCATTAAGGACATGGAACTCGTCCGAATGGATGTGAAGACAACGTTTCTTCATGGGGATCTAGAAGAGGATGTTTACATGAAGCAACCTGAAGGTTTTGAATAGCCTAGCAGGGAGGAGCTTGCATGAAAACTCAAGAAAGCACTTTATGGCTTAAAGTAGGGTTCAAGGTAGTGGTATCAAAAATTTGACGCTTGTATGTGGTCCCAAGATTTTAGAAGGAGTCAAGAGGATCATTGCTTGTATACAAAGAAACTCAATAATGGTTCTTTGGTCATTCTCATTCTATATGTAGATGACATGCTTATTCAAGGAAATTCCCCTGAGGAGATTGCCAAATTAAAGCAAATGTTAAACGAAAACTTTGCTATGAAGGATTTGGGCAAAGCAAGTCATTTTCTTGGTATGCGTATGCGTATCAAGAGAGATAAGAAGAGATGCATTCTTGAGTTATCTTAGGAATCCTATATCCACAAGGTCTTGCAACATTTCTATATGCAAGGGGAATGTAGTGAGTACCCCACTACCAACATATTTGAAACTTAGATAGGAAGATTCTCGCAAGTCAGATGCTAAGAAAGAAGAAATGACAAGTGTGCATATTATTTAGCTGTAGTAGTTGTATGTATGTTATGGTAGCTATGAGGTCAGGCTTTGCATTTGTAGTGGGAGTGGTTAGTTGGTATATGGCTAATCATGGCAAGCAACATTGGATAGCGATGAAACATATCCTCAAATACTTGAAGGGTACAACAAGGAGGTGTTTACGCTTTGATGACAATGATGCAATTATAATTGGTTACATGAATGCAGGTTATGCAAGTTACAGAGACAATAGGAGATCTAAGTTTGGCTACATTTTCATATTTGAAGGACGATCCATTCCTTGGAGATCATATCTACGAGGTTGTATGTGTTCTTCCACTATAGAGACTGAGTACACTGCAACATTAGAAACCAGCATGGGAGCTATATGTTTGGCACATGTAGTGGGAGATTTAGACATTCAATAAGTTCCAATTTTTCATTGTGATAGACAAAGTGTCATTGATTTGGCAAGGAATCACGTGAATCACCCCAAGTCAAAACACATTTAGGTGAGGTATCATCTCATTTGGGATGCGCTGACGAATAAGCGCTTAAAACTTGTCAAGGTCCACACTACTGACAACCCAGTAGATGCTCTTTCAAAAAGCCTATCTACAGAGCAGTTTGCACATTGCATCGAGATAATGGGTGTAGGGTGAACATATTTTTACAAGGGTGAAGCTATCATGCTTCAGGTTGTACATACTAGCTTTAGTCATCACTTACAACCACATTAGCCTTTAAGTGAGAGACCGTTGGGCAAAGACTTCGTGGTCGGCCGCCCGGACACCTTGTACCCTCACTAACTTACTAACCTTTGTATCCTTCCTATATACATAAAAATAGAGAAACACATACATAGACTTTCAAGCATGCATTCTTGAATAAAGTAATGATAGTCCAAGTGTGGGTATCCCGAGATTCAAATGACCTGTGCACTAGTTAAAAGACAATATTATTGGCTTAGTTTATTTAAGGACATCCGAAATTATGTGCTACAATGCAATAATTGTCAAGTCAATAAACATGAGGGTCTTAAGGTTGGGGGACTACTGAATTCTTAGGGAAGTGAAAAAGTATTTCCATGGATCTCGTTACCAGTTTGCCCAAAACTAGTCAAGCTAATGACTCGATGTGGTTGGTAGTGGATATGTCAACCAAAATGGCAAAGTTCATTGCCATGAAGAAAACAATTAAAAATCCATAGTTGGAAGAACTCTTTATTGAACATTTCTACCATCTATATGGCCTACACACAGATATAATGTTAGTGATAGGAAGTTCAATAGTCAGTTAACCAATCCTAAAGTACATGTTGCTTTCTTATGTAATTAAGAAGCAATATAACTGGGAAGAGTAATTAATGTGGGCATCTGCCACATGTATCGAAGCAAGGGCCTTGCCAAGCATTGTGTGCGAGCCACAGATGGCTCCAAGCACACAACTAGCCTAAACTAGTATGCTCAAAGATGACGATGGTGTGTCACTCACCGCTCTACGCACACACACACACTCTGTCCCTCTCTCAAGCACGCACACACACACACACTAGTACACAAGGGAGACAGAGAAGGAGATGGAGCAAGAGCACTCTTCTTGCACTGTACACATGAGAGAATGAGGTATTTTAGGTTTAGATTGACTTTTATATGGGCTTGCTTGTTCACATTTGGGTGCCCACACTTAGCCAATCTTACCCAAACATTATAGGTTGCAGTTTTAGAGTGCGACTCTCATCGGCAATCACTCTTAACTATTCCTACCTGACCGACAAGCCCGGACATTAACATAATACACTACTAGTGGGTCCGATAAGCCCGGCCCATGGCTACATAAAAGGTGGTCGCTTGGTGGTGGTGATCGCTTGGTGGTAACATGCCCCCCTTCCTGATGTCGATTCCACCCTTGGAAGCTAGTGAGAGAAAGCCCGTTATGTCCATGTTGTATAGCATCTAGATTTGAATCTGCAAGGCAAAGTCACTGTTTTATGTAAGTGGAATTATATGGCCATAAATCATGAGAGGAATGTAAAGTATATGTGGAAATAAGTAAATGCAAGATTTATGAAATGCTAGACTGCAATTAAGGACAAATAAATTGCACTTTGAGGAAATTAATTAATCAAGAGTTTTGGGCTTATGGGTGAGTTTATCAATTAGTTAGCTATGACTAAGGTTAAAACAACTACTCTAGTACTAGCTAAGCTAAGAAGATTATCTAAATGCAAGATTCCCTAATTGTGCTTTTCAGCTTTGATTAGCCAACTAGCTCTCACAACTCCAAACAAAAGCTTGAAATTTCAATTGTAAGCTCGATGGAAGTCTTTTAAATGTCATTTTTTTTCTTTTTTTCTTTTACTTTGGTTCACAATCATGATGTGTGTGCTTATTTTGTATGTCTTGGGCTTTTTGCTTCTCAAGGAAAAGCGCCCACACTGGGAACCTCTAGGGCTCTAGTACCATAGACAATACATGTAAGTGAAGTACCAAATCAAGCCAGGATTTCTCTTCCAGTATAAGATTTTTCATTTGTGGCACTTAAGTTTTTTGCTTCCATTTCCTTGGTATTCTCACTAGTGTCTTTTGTTGTTTAAGTGAGCAAGCTTCTCTATGCCTAAAACATTCCTAAGGTCTCAAATACTCAAATAATTTTATCAGCTAGGTCTAATGGTCAAGTAAACGAGTTAACCTAAAGTCATGGTCTCTTAATCTCAAGGCTCATCCATAAGATTAAACTCTAGTTCAATAAGCTTAATCAAAGACAAATTTATACATCTATAATGGCAGATAACAACCATAACTATTGCACTTAAACAAACCATGAAAAACCACAATTGGCAATTATACATATCCACCAGCATGAATCATGGAAAGTAGTACACCTGGAGGTATGGAGTTGCTCATTTTGTCGAAGCAGATGTCCTCAACCATGTGGATGGAAAACCATGTGGATGGAAATCCATATAAGTCCTACATAACAATATCAAACAACAAACAGTATACCTCTAGGAGGCATGTCAGTGTGGAAAAATTAAAACTCCTAGAAAACAAACTCAAAACACAATCCAGACCCCTAACCTACCTATCTGTTGTCCCTTTTAGAATCAAGGAAAGAGGATATTATATAAACCTGGTGGCCACCCTAAGGCTAGGCCTCTATCCTCATCATCTAGATAATGAAATCATTTTCTATGAGGCCATAGTATTCCTCGGTCTCTATTATTTCTTCTTCATCATCCTCTTGCGCAAGTGTGTTAATCAAGAACCTCGCTATGCGTGGATACTCATCTTGTGCAAAAGACTAAGCATGTGCCACTGGAGAAACATTCGCCACTAGGTAGGGATCACTACCATAGATGTATCAGCCATTCTAACCCCTCAAAATTTCTCTCACGTGCAAGTCTCTCTACCGAATCCCATTCGCAAGAAAGTACAGGGTAGTAGATGTGAAACACTTGAGAAAAAGAACAAGGGTACCTTTCAAAAAAATAGAAGCTCATGCCTCTGGTGAAGTAGCCATCTCTGAGAATACAGATAGATTTGGTTAGGCTTTTAAAACATAAGAGTTGTATTTGTGTGCTGCTTGATATGACATGGTGAATTTGGACTTATGTGTAGGATCTGATAGGGTGCTCTCTCGTTGCTAGTCACTCTTGCTCTTTACTATTTGTTACCTTTTTTTGTTTGTTTGCTAGAACTAGTATAAGGCTATGTATATATAGTCCTTCAATTGCAAAGTTCAGATGTCAGGGAAGAAAACTTAAGAGGATGAGGATCCAAAATATTGACGTGAGTGAGGACTCCCCCCTTCCTTTAGTAGGTCATACTATTTGAAATGTGCTCGTCACCCTTTGAAACCAATCGTTCCAGTTGGTAATAGGTGAGGATTTTTGCCAGTAGTTTCCTATTACCTTAGGTGCCTCATCGAGTTGCAAGGGTGGTAAGGTACTCTCCCAGGATCGAACTTGAAGTGGTTTATTAAGTGATTCTTGAATACTGGGAGGTGTGGATTCCTTTGTAGCTTCATGGAGGTCCACTATTGTAGGTGGAGGTTGCGGAGAAGCTTTTATCTCTATGGATGCATTACATGAGGAGCTAAAAGCTTCATGGGACTCCCCCCTTCTTGAGCTAGGTGGAATAATTTGGTTTTTCCTTGGAACCCAAACTAGTTCTGGAATAGGTGTGTAGCATTCTGTGATCTTTCCTTTCCACGATCTGCCATTGGCTTTGGAGTTACACTGATTGACTCACATGGTTTTGTAGGTGATAGGGAAAGACACATTTTACGTTTAGGTAACCCAATTTTGATCATTTCCATCATAGTAGCCTTGAGCTTCTAATAGTTGTTTTGGAATCCATCGTGATTTGGTCTTGACTCTCCTAGAGCGCGCTCTTGGATTTCCATGAGAAGTTATCCTTGAAATGGATGAAGGGTTGAGGCGTCTAGAAGTAAGGCCTTGGGGACCCATTGATATGTACTCTTAGGTCGTACAGGTTGAGTACTTGCAATGTTACTGCTTGTTGCAACTACAAGGGTTGAAGTGCTAGGTTCATGGGCAGCTAACAAGGACGAGTTAACCACTTTTGAATCTTGGCTATCCTGCAACTTTGCTAGAGTTTGCAACGTAGGTGAATTTGCTTCAAGGATAGGGGTAAGAGCCGGTGGTCACATCGTGACACTACCAGTACCCCAATCAATAGTGCATTTGGTTGCCAACATCCACGTGCGTCCAAGGTTTATGTTGCTCTCCATAGTCCCAATAGGCATGACCAAACAGTCTTGAGCTACAAACCCATCGTCATAATTGACAGAAGTGTGCCAGATACCAAAAATCACAGTTTTTTTCTTTTTGACACCCTTGACTTGGATAATAATCTCAGATAGAGGTGGATTTCCTAATTGACACCAAACTCCATATGACAACAGATTATATTTAGCACCCGTGTCCAATAAGGCGTTATATAGAACTTTTTCAGGTGCTATTTAGCCTATTTAGCTCAATAGGGTATCGTAGAGGTGTGTCAGAGTCCAAACAATCATCCTCTATTTCAACGTGGAATGCATGTGTAACTCCAAGGTTGGCCTCTCGTTGGCGTCTTATGTGTTGTTGCCTCTCTTTAGCCTCAGCTTGAGCTTGTATCTTCTTCAACTTTGTTTGTGCCTTGGCTGCCTTTTTTTTATGGATGGCACGTAGCTCTTCCTGGCTTTGAGGATCATAGTACCTTTTGAATTTACTCCCATTGAGGAATCCAATAGTTTCAACTCCATCTAGAGTCTCCACATGAATGGTCCCTTGTGGCGTGATTTCACATACTCTATATGGTCCTTTTCTCGCATATTTCAACTTTTTCTTTTTGTTACGCACTCCATACATGAGGACTTCACCAACAGTGAAATCTTTGTTCTTTAGATGACGATCAAACCATTTCTTCCTTCTATCTTTCTCCACAAGTGCATTTTGCATAGCTAATTGCCTCTCTTCATCTATCCTTTCAAGGATATATAATACCTCTCAACTAAGGGGTTACCATCCCAACCTCTTGAGAAGCTAATCAAAGGCTAGGAATGACAAACTCCCATGGCATAACTGCTTCTTGGCTATACACCATCTTAAACATTGTGCAGTTAATGGCAACTTTGTGCGTACTACTATAAGCCCATAAAGTTGATGTAAGCTTTAAATCCCAATCTGTACAATGAGCCTCAACTGTCTTTGTCAAAATGGAAATGAGAGTTTTGTTGGTACTCTCAGCTTGGCCATTTGCTTGTGGATAATAAGGTGTGGACTTATGGTGAGCTATCATGAAGTTGGTAGTGAGTTCTTTTATCACTTATTTATTAAATGAGTACCATTGTCACTCACAATCTCAAAGAGACAACCAAATCTTGTAATAATGGTCTCAAAGAGAAACTTGGCAGTTGACCTCGCATCATCCTTACATGTGGCCCTGGCTTCCGCCCACTTTGTTACATAGTCAGTGGCAATGATAATATATCGAGATTGAGTGCTACGAGCTACTAGACTAATTGGGCCTACAAAGTCCAAACCCCATTTTTCAAATGGTTGAATCACTTTAACAAGATGTAAGGGCATCTTATCCTTTCCCTGTGTGATCTTGTAACGTTGGCATTCATCACATCCTTTTGCAAAAAGTGATGCATCTTTGAATAAGGTAGGTCACATTAACTAGAAAGTTCACAATCTTCTCACTCCATTCAGGTATGGTCTCGACTAGGAATAGAGAAGTATCAGGAAATTCATCATCGACTATAGTAGGGGCTTCACCATTGGGTTTGTGAAATGATTAGCCATGACATGTCTTTTACAAGGTCTCACCACAACGACAAAATCAAACTCAAGGAGAATTAACAACCATCGTGTAATTCTTCATGTGGAACAAGGTTTATTTACTAGAAACAACAAGGCTTGATGATCAACATAGAAAACAAACTTGTTGGCAAGAAGGTAGTAGCAGAATTTCTTCACTGCATAAATCATACCTAAACCTTCTCGCTCGCTAGTGGTGTAGTTTCTCTCGGCATCATTCAATTGACAACTTGCAAAGCTAATGGGGCAGTCCAATCTATGTTCTCCTGGTTGAGCTAAAACACACCAATAGCAAAGTTTGATGCATCAATATGCACATGAAAAATTACATTCGAATCGGCACTCGTAGAATAGGAGCACTTGTCAAGGTCTTTTTCAATGACTCATAAGCATGGTCACACTCTGTGGTCCAGTGGAACTCAATAAGAAGCTTGTACAAAGGACGAGCTATCTCGACAAAGTTTAAAATATATTTTCGGTAAATAACCAACATGGCCCATGAACCATTGAACTCCCTTATAGTTTGTAGGTGGTGGCAATTCAGCAATGGCTTTAATTTTGCTCTCATCTGTGGAAATCCCATTTTTGGACAATATATGCCCTTAAATGACTCCATGGTTAACCAAAAATTGGCATTTGAAAGGGTTTAAGGAGATGCGATACAATCTGCACTTCTCAAACACTTTCGTAAGCATGATAGATGCTCTTTCCAAGAGGAATAAACACAAAGGTCATCTAAGAAAGCTTCGCAAAACTCCCTCAAATATTCTCTAAAAGCAGTGTTTATCAATCTTTGAAAGGTAGCAGGGGCATTGGTTAAGCCAAAAGCCATAACACGAAATGCGAAAACTCCAAATTCGGTTATAAAGGCTGTTTAGCTTGGTCCTCTAGCACAATTGTGATTTGATTACAGCCAGAGTACCCATCTTAAAAGCTATAAGCTTCCTTTCCTACAACTCTTTCAAGCACATCTTTTGTATATGGCAAGGGGTAATGGTCCCTCCTAGTGGCGGCATTGACTTTCTTGAGATCCATGCACACTCTGAGTTTCCCATTCTTTTTTGGCACAATCAATATTGGAGACACCCATTTTGAGTGCTCAATAGGGTATATGAATCCACATTTCACAAGCTTTTCAATCTCTTCTTGAACTATCTTTCCATCTTTAGGATTCATTGGGTAGGGTCGTTGTTGAACTGGTTTAGCCATGCTATTCATGGGGATTGTGTGTTGCACCATGGAAGGTGGAACACCTTTTATATCATGATATGTCCAAGCAAATATATCCCTAAATTCCTTGAGAAGTTCTTTAAGTACACACTCCTCAGTCTCTGTCAGATCTTGGGTAATGAAAACAGGTTTGGACTCTTCTCATGGTTCTGCTAGCTCTATCTCCTTAACTATTGCTGGACCATCATAAATTCCGTTGCTTTCATCGATAGGTTTTCTTTGAGCCTTTGTATACACAACCTTACGTTCCTCTGTGGTGTACAATTTGAAATGTTCAGGTGCAAGGTGTAAGTGTGGGGGGTCCTGTTGTTCTTTGGACTGTGATTTCACTTCCAATTCCTTTTGTTGTTGAGATAACTCTCAATTTTGTCGTCTCCTTATGGTACAACTAAACTTTGGTTCTATGTAGCCTCTAGTTGTGTGATGTCAATGGGTTGTGGACTACACCACATAACCCTTTGAAGGTATTCACCCCAGTTATCTACAAACTTTCGATGAGCATCACATGCCCCTATATAATTAAGCCATTCTGCAGTAGATTTCTTTCCATTTGTTCTAGCATGCACATTTTCTCAATATCATCGCCTCTTATATTTCTTACTCTTCTTGTCTAATTTTTTATTACGGTTGATCTCAAGTGAAGAGTCACTAGATGAATCGCTACTTATGTTTTTTGCTCCCTTGGATAGGTTGCCATCTAGGGTACCACTGGGCCCTGAATGGTTTGTCCCCGCATTTGCGCTAAGATTTAACTCAGATTCTTTGTCCTCAAAGTCAATTTCAATTGATGACCCCAAATCATGCCAGTCAAACCTTCATCTTGTGGGTCGTCAGAAGCTATATGCATTGCTTCTAGCATATTTAAGGGTATGACTGGTGGCATTTCATCCCCCTCGGGTGTTACCCAGGTCGTCCCCCTATTTCCCCAAGTGTCTATGGTTGCTGCTAGGTGGACCCAATCCACATTGTCCGACTCAGTCATCCCAGGTAGTACATCCATATAAGGAGAATTTTCCCCAACATCAGTGTCCGTATTACACGTGTAACAATACTGCAATGGGGCTGAGTGAACTGTGGTGTCAGATCTATGATCAATTATAAACCTGTTTCCTAGAGGATTTGCTCGACCAGTTACAAGATCCACTCGAATGACAAAATCTTGGAAGTGCAAGTAGACATGGTTTTTAGACCAGTCATGCACCATTTTTGCTTCCCTCATGAAAGGACGTCCTAAGATCATCTTAGATGCCATAGTGTGCTTGGAGAAATCCATAACAATGAAGGTAATTCTTATTTTATGTCCAAAGACCTTGATCTTGAGATCTTCTAGCATCCCAATAGGTTTAACAATAGACCCATTGGCCATCTTTACTACTATGGTTGTGGTCGCAAGGTGAGGTCTTCCCATAGTTTCCCATCAATTTTTAGTAAAATGGTAACCCAGTGCCACCATCAAGGATTCCCTTCACAGTTAATCCCTTGGTAGTGATTGTATGGTTGCATTGGATTCATCTCCCTCAAAGTATTGTCCCAACTTGTTAACAGGTATTTCTACAACAAGGTTCTTATCTAGGTTGGGTTGTGGATCTAACTATTCCTCCTCTATTGGAATCTGCCTAACTCCATCCATTTGTGCAAATTGTGGTAGCCCAACCTTCAACTCTCCATTGAGGAAATCTCAAAGAGCTAAGAATAGCTCAGGGTCTCCATATAGTTTGAACATGATGGTGGTTCTAACCTCTGAAGCCATGAAATCCATCAATTTGGCAATATTTAACGACACCTTTTGGGCTTTAGTCCGTTGACGTGGGGAAGATGGGATCTCCATTTCTTCGATAGGGTCAGGTAGTCCCTCCATAAACATTCTTTCCAACACGAAGTAAATACGCCCACTTTCCCATGACTTTAAGACACTTTCTTCTTGGATGACACTAGGTATGGCTAAGGGTCTATGGGCTTGGTGAGGTTTCTGTTGCGTAGGGAACACTGTGTCTGTAATCTGGATCTGCCTAGGTGCTGGCTCTAGATCCCTTTGGGTATCTTCTACCAAACTCCTTAATTGCTTGACTCGCTCGATCTTCTCTGTAGGGTTTGGGTAAGTTCCTATCTTCTTCTTGGATCCTGGCCATTGTGGCTCATGTCGATCTTCCTTGTTGGTTTCTTTCCTAGTGGTCGTTTTGGTCTCCATGGTTTCACCTGAATCAAAATCCTCTTCCACGTCATTCTTATACATGGGGTCGTCACTAGTCCCTATGTCGGTCTTTGAGCTGGGGTCTGACTGTGCTGCTTTTTGCGATCTCTTCCTTCGTGTTTTCTTGTTTTTCTGAGATTGGGCAATTGATGCCGTGTCTCTTTCTTCAAGAATATACTTTTGTTTTTGGAGCATCAATCGTGTGAGTACGTTTATTGGTACCACACGTGTCCTTTGTGATGGCTCCTTGGTAACCTCAATCAAGTTTAATGGCATGATCTTCAGCGCATTTGGATTATTCAGACATTGGACAATTAAATGATCTATGCCACATTGATTACACATGAGTATCGGCATTGTAGACGTGCTCACTTGATTGGTTTGCATTAGTGTGGCATTCTTTTGTAGCCTAATAGGACACTCGGCTACACGATGTGGACCTCCACACTCATAACATTGAAGAGGTGGTCTCTTGGTAGTGTAATTGATATTTTGGCCTCTTGTAGCAAGAGCAACTACTTGATAAACAGGTTTGACTTGTCCCCAATAGTCCTCCATGTAGTATTGTGGACTTTCTTCAAGCGCATCCATCCCATAGGCAATATTAGGGTCTACATCTTCCTCACAGCCTTCCAAACAAGCAATACATGACTCACAACCCACTTGATTCACAGAAGTGATTCTCGGATGTGGTGGTTGCGGTCCTAGCACTGGAGATGGTAAGGGTGTTGTTTGAACAACATTTTGGGCCCTAGGGACCATGTGTTGTGCTATTTGTTCAAGAGGTGGGGCCGGCATCAAGGCTTGCAGGCACTCGAGGTGTGTCTGTCCATGCTAAGGTTGGTCTATTGGCCATCGCGCGCTTAAATACTATGCAATCCTTAGCTTGATGACCATACCTCCCACATGCATTGCAGTTCCCATTTAATTTTACTCTAAAAGTAGGGCATTCATTGGTATTATGCGGACCATAGCATACTGAGCACCACTATTGCTCCATTCTTGGATACATATGATTGTTTTGCAGAGTATGATTGTCTCTAATACTCTCTTGAATGGCCTTGGTGAGATCTGCTAAAGTCATCTCAGATATCTTTGGCTCCTTAGCAATAGGCTTTAGGGTCATTGGCTGATTCCCCGATGCTTGTGAGCTAATAGATTTAGGCTCAACAGACACTCTTTCATCCTAAATTATCCTCCAATTGGATCGCATTGGTGGTGACCGCTTCCCAAGTGGTGATACCTCTAATGACTAGGCCATTGTAGATAGCCTCATGTCGTAATCCCCTAATGAATCTATCAAGCAATTGATTATTATTGAAGTGCTCATTTGGATTACAACAAGAATTCAAATGCTTTAAGCGACTAATAGAGTCTCTCACCAACTCTCCTTCTTCTCGTTGGGCTTTCTGGAGCTGAGAGGCTACACCCCAAAGCACTCCCTCTCGTATGTATTCTTTCAAGAACAGCCTCCTAAGAGTAGTGTAAATTGTTTTTTCTTCCACCCTTAGGGTTCTATACCAATCCCCCGCCTTCCCACTTAAGGTTAGGCTTAAAGAATTACTCTTATGCAGGTCATTGTGTTCTCCTAGGGAATCGCATATTTGTTCAAACACTTTGATATGCTTTCTCACATCCCCGTCTCCACTAAATTTTTGTGTGAGCTTGGCTATTTGGACTGCCTTACTTCTAGGCTCTCTATCAAGCGTGTTACGCATATTCTCAGCAATAGATCGACCGATAGCTTGAGCAGATGTTGCCAAGTCACCTAAGTGAGCAGGCATCCTGGGTGAAGGCACTCCAGAGACTACATGTGGAGTAGGTACTGGCATTGGTCTTGGCGCATAGGAAGCCCTTGGGTTCCACGTTTGGTACGGTGTTGTGCCATGTGGCGGCCCAAAGTTCATATGTGTGGCCCTAGGCATAGCAGACGTCGGATGTGACATGCTAATGCTAGCCGGTATGGTCCCACAGAAATAAGAACTTGGGTGTTGTGGTTGTGGAGCATAGGTAGTTGAAACAATGGGAGGGGTAGGAACTACATGAGTACGAGGACCCATGGGTGCATACAATTGGTACACACTTGTAGGTACTGTTGTAGGCGTTGAGCTACCATGTAGCGGTGCTTTACTAACAAATGAGGTCCATGGAGTGTTTCTTGGCATGCCCATCATGGGGGTAGGCATGGTAGCCGTGGTGTCATCAAGGGAAAGATGAGCTAGACTTGGAAAAGTAAAGCTATCACTGGTGGGCTCATATTGCACTGAGACCCTTGGCAAAACCACATATGGAGGATCCATCGGACTTACCGAGGGAGTCTTCATTTTTAATAAGGTTGGTTGTTTACCCTTCCCTGTATCCAAGAATCTCATGAAACCCGTTGAAGGCATGTTGATCCCCTTGTTTTGTCTCTCTAACTCAATAACCCTATGGATGACCTCACAAACTCTTTGTTGTTGATCCTCCACACTAGTAGCACCCGTTGTGGATTGTAGGACATCTAACCAACCCACATGATAGGTGTGAACTGTGTATAGGTCGGTTAGAGTTTCCGTTTGTATTTCCTTCTCCCAGTTCTCATTTAAGAACGCTCCATCTAGGCTTGAGGTGCTAGGGGTATCCTTTGAGCTAGATGCACTGTTGCTCTCTATGGGTTGGCCCTTAGCGGGCGGTTGCTAAGTCAGGAGCACTCGATTGCTCTCCTAGCAAGGTTATTGATATAGGGGCTTTCTCTTTTAACTCTCTTCGTTGCTCCACCTTGCGTAAGCTCTCAATTTCCTTTTCCCTAGGCGCAATGATATATCGCTCAACCTCTTGCACTTTGGCAAGGCTTCTACCATCAGGTAATATGACCTTGGAGGGGAATAGCTCTAAAGAGTCAGTGGGTGCAGTGAATGAAGTATTCACGTGCACACTCTCTAAGGGCATAGGATCTACGTTGGTCATGATTGGAGAATTTACTTCCCCACCCCCCTCATTTACATCGTTAGCTCCATTTTCGGAGTGAGTGGCTCTACTAAAGGTTTTCTTCAAGCGGCTAAGCACACTCGGCTCGGGCCGTGGACCCATGGCATGTATGTCTTGGCTTAAGCTATCAGGATTAAGCATTGGGTAACCCTCCATGACGTCGTAGTCAGAGGAAGAGTCACTAGACGCTATATGCGGGTCCTGAGTGGTACTACCTTGGGTTCCTGCTGAGGGCCTAGAGCCTAAGGTAGAGGAATAATGAGTGTCCGCGTAAACGGAGACACTGTCAATGTGCTCGTCCTCTAGCACATGACTAGAGCGTAGGTGCATGTGACCTCGACACTCTATAGGTGTTGGTGAGTGCCCATGGAGGCCGCTCACCTAGTTTTTTAGGTGTTTACAACCCATTTTTTTTTGTATTTTTGGTCCCTTTTTTAACCGATCCACAAATATGGCGTGCGATAGCTCAAAACGAGCATCTTGGCTAGAGTGACGTGCCGTGATTTACAGTCCCCGATTCGGTTACATACAGTCCTCAGAATCCTAAAACTAGTCTTTTCCTAGGTGGGGATAGGGCTAGAATTAGTAAGTCCAAAGGGTGAGTGTGAAGGGGATGGTGGAGGACTTGAGGAACTTGTCCCACATGTCCTCATTCCCTCTTGTGGGGGTAGGGTATATATATATATATATGAGTGAGTTTAATATATATCAGACTGAGGACTGACGCCTGGGCCTAGGCTTGGTCTTAGGGAAATGATGCCGATCCAAAAATTTTGTAGAACACACTCACACCTCACGCTTAAACATTTTTTATTTTTATTTTATAAAAGGGCGAGCTCTGTGCGCACGGTTTAAGTGGCCTTTTTGGACCACACACACACTACACCTTTGCCTACTCTTAACTAACTAACCTTATCTCTACAGCTAACTACTCTGCTAACTAAGCTTAACTACTCTACTCACTGCTAACTCATAGTACAGCTTCCTACTGTGCTAATTGCTTCCTCTTTCACTACTTCATACACTAACTACTTACTGTGCAAATAAAAAACTTTGTAAAAGCAGACATTGACAGAAATCAATCCATTCACTAACTATGTAAAGACTATGTGCAAGCAGACATTGGCAGAAAAACAATCATTCACTACTAACTACTAACTGTGCAAATTATAAAAACCTGTGTAAAAGCAGACATTGGTAGAAAGCAAAGATTATGCAGAAAATTAAAACTTGCAAAAAATAACTTCTTCTTCTTTCTCTTCCTTCCTAACACAAACACTCACAGAAGAAGCACAGAGTGCCTCTTGAGATTAGTGCAGGGCGATTCCCCGGCAACGGTGCCAAAAATGTGGGCATCTACTGCACGTATCGAAGCAAGGGCCTTGCCTAGCACTGTGTGCGAGCCACAGATGGCTCCAAGCACGCAACTAGCCTAAACTAGTAAGCTCAAAGATGACAATGGTGTGTCACTCACGCTCTACACTTGCTGTCGTGGAGGATTCCTCGCCGCGAAGAAGAGAGAGTTGCCGTTGCGTCGTGCTCAACCACCTCGCCGCCGTCGTGTTGCCGCAATGCTCGATCACTCTCTCTCTCTCTCTCTCTCTCTCTCTCTCTCTCTCTCTCTCTTTCAAGCGCGTACACACACACACACACACACACTAGTACACAAGGGAGATGGAGAAGGAGATGGAGCAAGAGCACTCTTCTTGCATTGCACACATGAGAGAATGAGGAATTTTAGGTTTAGATTGACTTTTATATGGGCTAGCCCATTCACATTTGGGCGCCCACACTTAGCCAATATTACCCAAACATTATAGGTTCCAGTTTTAGAGTGCCCCTCTCATCGGCGATCACTCTTAACCATTCCTACCTGACCGACAAGCCCGACCAATAACATAATACACTACTAGCGGGTCCAACAAGCCCGGCCCATGGCTACATAAAAGGTGGTCGCTTGGTGGTGGTGATCGATTAGTGGTGATCGCTTGGTGGTAACACTTAACCATTTTGGAATTTGCTTGCAATAGTTTCGAACATTCAAAAACTAGATTTACACCATGTTAAAACACACAAATAGAGCTAGGGTGGGTGGAATCTAATGCCTAACATGATGCGTATGTGAGTGTCTCTGCATAAACAATGTTAATCAAGAAAATTAGGTCCTAAGATGGAAGCTTGGGCTCATATACATGATCTTGAGTATGCACAAGGTGATCACAAGTCTATAAATAGAGCATTGTACTCAAAGGAATAAACTTGGATGGTCTTTCATTGAGAAATGGACCTCTTTTATAGCATACCATACACTACTACATTGCATATGGGTTTTGTGTCCCTTCACCTTCCACCAACCTTACTATAATCTTCAACACCCCCCTCAAAAATACAATCTTTGCACTTTTCTAATCCCTTTACTCCACTGTGAGTAACCCAAATAAGATGCTCCAGACTTCTATAATCTAGTCCAAATTTCCCATCCCTATAGATTAGCCCAAAAGCCCAAGTCTTGACATGTGCATACATACATCATGGGGGTTTACAACTTATTCTACAATATATTTCACATTGTAGCCTCTTCCCTAGTCGATGCCTCTTCTTCTCCTTCCTCTTCTCTTCTTCCAATGAAATTTGCCTCCTCTTGAGGGCAATCTCAAGAAAACTTTTGTGGTTGTTCACACTTCTGACAGATAAATTGTCCTCTGCCGCCACCTCAGCCTCCTCCTCTTCCTCTTGTCATGGTAGCTCTACCTCCTTTGAATGCTCCTTGGTTGAAGAACACTCGATCTCTTTGTACTTCTACCGGAGCAACACCTTTTGGCTCAGTCCTTTGCTTTGAATCAAATTCCATAAGTGCAACAATTACTTCATCAAGCTTCTTTTCCATATTTTGCAAAGTAGACGTAAGCATGTCAAACAGTGCCTTGTCAACACTGTTGAGTAAAATTGCAATGGCCTTATCAAGAATCTGCTTTTGTACTCCTAGTAGTTGTTGCTTCAATGCCTTAAAGTTGTTAAGGTGAGCACGACAAAACCTCCTAGTGAGGGAAAAAATGCCCCGGAGGTCCTAAGTGTGTTCACACACATCACTACCACATGTATATGGTAACAGGTCTCTTGCTGGTCTTTGTCTTCTTGTAATGATTATGAAAGTGATTCGAAAGTCTTGTTAGAGGAATTTAAAGATGTTTTTCCTATTGATTTGCTAAAAGGTTTGCCTCCTGAAAGCGGTGAAGTAGATCATACTATTGATTTAGTTAAAGATGCAAAGCCTGTCTGTAAACCACCTTGTAGATTAGGCCAAGCACAACACGTAGAAGTAGAAATTCAATTGGAAGACTGTGTAGGTAAAGGTTTTATTAAACCCAACAATTCTCCATGGGCTTTGTCATAATAATCAATATCTAATTCTCCTAAATGATTTTCTCATGTTAAACTGATCATTTAATATGGGGAAGTGCCAGGGGAGAAAAAGCTAGAATATGGGTTAAGCTAGTAGACCGGCCACAGTAGGGATCCAAAGGAGGGAAAATAGGGATCCAAAGGGGGGGGCATTTGCAAAAGAGCTATGTGCAACAATGGGCTCAAAAGACCCTAAGGTTCAGCCCATTAAGACTTCCAAAATGCTAAGGTTCCAAAATTCAAAGGTTGTGTTCAAAGGTCAAACATTAGGGGAATTGGATGCTTTGTGTGTGTCCCAAAAAGTCTTTGTCAAGCCCTACATAGGAGGGGGCAAGCCCAAGAAGTAGGGTATGAGAGAGAAACACCCACACACACTCACAAGCTTCATTTGTACACAAGGGGAAAGAGGGACACATGTCAGCTCCCTAGGCCAGATGCCCACAAGGTGTACTCAAATCCTATTGGATGGCCATGGAGGTGGACGAATGAGAATTAGGCTAGATTAAATCTAGTTTAATTAATTTAAAAACACTTAATAAAAGAACCAATAAGAATTAAGCTCTCTAGAAGACTATTGGACAGTCTCCCAAGGGGACCAATGAGCATTCAATAACCCCCTGGCTTGCCTGATTCCTATTGGCCAGGAGGCAAAGGGCTCCAATGAGAGTATAGTTGCATTTATTAATTACCTAAGCTCTCACAAAAGGGGAAAAGGGGAAAAGGGGACACATATCTGAAGGCTATCACTTATGCTGCTTAATTTCCATTGGCTGAGGCTGGGGAGGTCCAATAGGGCTGTAGCATGAGTAATTAGCAAGGGGGGTCGACCAAGAGAGAGAGGGGGCTGATTTTTGCAAGGCATTATCACACAGACACTCACACAATCTCATGTGTGAAGCAAAGAAGACTCTCTCTCCTTCTCAAGCTTTAATGGAAAGCTTACCACCTACTCCAAGCTTGTGAGAAGGGAGGCCTACACCAACAACTCTTGGCTTTGTGATGCAAATCCAACCAAGAGCCAAGTTTCAATGCATGCTCATCTCCTCTACCATGCTAATTACTAAGCTAAGCTATGCTAATATGAGTGATTATGTGAGAAGATGTACATCTTTCTTGTAAGAATGCTCCTTCCTCTCAATCTACTCTCATACCCCGCTAGCTCTCACCATCTTCGAAGGTGTGTGAGGTCTTGGGTCTGAGACCGTGAGGGAATTGATGTTGTGTTTGATAAGTGTTTTGCTTAGTGCATGAAGTTTCCATCTTCATTGCACTAGCTAGTATTGAAGGAACACAAAGAATTGTATTGTAAAATGTTTCTCTTGATGGGAGAAACCATAATACAAAGCCTTTTGGAGGGGGGACCGGCTCCATGCAAATCCGGTCCTCAACTATTGTCAATTGCTTAATTTCTCTCTCTTTTGAAGTATTGTTCATGCTATCTAACTAGGTGTTATGCTTTTTGTTGCTCTCTCCACCCAAGCGCTCTTGATAATCTCATAAGGAATCTATTCTAATGAAATGCTCACTATGTTCATGCTATTTTCCGCTACACACAAGTTACTAGGCCATTAAATGTTACAGGCTTTGCCAATCTTATTCATGAAGAAAAAAGATGGTTCTATGCGACTTTGTGTCGATTATAGAGCACTAAATAATCTCACAATCAAGAACGGGTTCTCTATGTCTAGAATGGAAGATCTTTTTGATCAATTAGAGGGAGCTAAGTATTTTACTAAGATTGACTTATGGTCTTGCTATCATCAGGTTAGAATAAGGGCTGAAGATGCTGCAAAAAATGCCTTTAGAACTAGAAATGGGCATTATGAGTTTTTGGTAATGCCCCTTGGGCTTACCAATGCACCAGCTACCTTTATGAAGCTGATGAATAGTGTTTTACAGCCCTATTTAGGCAAATTTGTAGTAGTCTTTCTTGATGATATCCTCATCTATAGTTGTACTCAAGAGGAGCATTTAGGACACCTTAGAAAAGTGTTCCAATTGCTTAGAGAAAATTATCTTTATGCAAAGGAGTCCAAATGTGAATTCTTTACCGAAGAGGTGAAATATCTTTGTTATATCATTTTCTAAAGATGGAATTAGGATAGATCCAGAGAAGTTCAAGCTATTTTAATGGCCTGAACCTACGAACATAGAAGAGCTACAGGTCTTCTTAGGAATGTTTGGATTTTATCATAGATTCATTAAGGATTATGCCAAGATTGCTGTTCCCATGACTTTGGTCCCTTTACTGATTTATCATACCTCAGATTGATGATCATTCCTAGGGTATATCAAATTTTATCCTAGGAATGAATTGATATACCCTAGGAATAAATTGAGTTTAGACACATTCATTAGTGCTCAAGCTTGCTCCACATACTTCACCTTGTCTTCTACCATTTCAATACCATTTCTAGATACAATATGTCCTAGAAGTTGACCCTTCTAGACCATGAAGACTGACTTGAATGGGTTCAGACAAATCCTCTATTCCCTGCATCTCTCAAACCCTGTCTCTAGAAATAAGAGATGAACTTCCTTCATTGAAAAAAATTGTAAAGTCATCCACAAAGATAGTCAAAAACTTGTGTAGGAGCTCACTACAAATGATGATGATGACAATGATCAACCTCATCCTCTAGCACATGGCTTAGCTATAGGTGGATAGCAAAACGGCGACGTGCAAGGAGCAAAGGGAATAGTTGGACAGACCAGACTTAGTAGTAAGGGGGTGAAGGGAATAGTTGGACATACCAGACTTAGTAGCAAACGAATCAAACACAATAGCAAACACGACATGGTCAATGGTACAACAACAAGCTCATGTTGTTAGCAAGCTAAGTAAGATCAAAGCAATATTGTTAGATCAAAGACTAGGATGAGTTTGAGGGAACAAGAGATGGATTTGAAGAGTCTCTTCCATTTGGATAAAATTTTTAGAAAAATGTTCATGCTAGAGAATCAGGTTGTGATGAACTTCATAGAATTAGTCATTGACTCTCTAGTCATTATGTATACCTTACCCATGAAAGATGATAACTTAACCAAATTTTTCTCTACTTTGTATCCAAAGTGCAATGAACTGGCATACCGACAGAGGTATTTATGCATTGTGGATCCGTTAAGGGAATGGTATGAGCAAAATAATAAAGTAGAGTAGGTGCCTTGGAAGAATGTGTTAAATGACACTAAGCAGAAAATCACCGTATCAGAGCTGAAGGGGGATCTGCATAGATTCTGAGGTATGATGAATCAATGGAGGGACCAAATTTGCACATTGATTGGTGCACCATTGAGCTCCTCCATTTGTCAATAAAAGCCTCCAAGATTCCAAAATAGTACCTAGTGAACAAAGCAATAGTGACACCCTAGAGATAACGTATGGAAAGCCCAAGAACCAAGGTGTTACACAACACCTGTTTTAGAGAAGTCTAGAATTTGTTATAGAAGAGCGATCTTGAAGGAAAGAGGGTGGATTCAATACACCTATCCATGAGGATATCAGTCATTTTCAAAAGCATACCTAGAATTTTGGAATACACCAAAATTCAAAGAAAGGGAAGGAGGAATATAGAGGATGGAAATAGGCATTAGTGGCAATTACCACAATAACTACACAGTGTGTAGTCAATCAAAGGGTAGTTTAGGTACCTATAAATAGGGCCCATTACTTCCTTTTGTGGGCTAGTCATTCTGGAGTCTAAAGTTACCTTTTTCTACTCGCTGATAATTTGCTCTAAGCATCAATTAGCTCTTTTGTAGCTCTATTTGGTGCCAATTGTATACTTTATTAGTTCGAATCTCTTGTCTTCTATTTCATTTTAGTCTTTGATTGGTTTGTCTGCTATTTGAAGTCTGAACTTGAGATATGCTATCTAATCTGATCTAATTAACACCAAGTCTCTAACTTGGAATAGTTGTAAGATTTGATAGGACTAACATCAAGTATCTAACTTGGAATGGCTGTAAGAAGTGACCAGCTTCTTCATGGGAGGGAGGTAGCTGTTGTGACAAGGTCGATCAACCTCCAGTGGTAGAGCCATGAGGACAAGGTACAAGGAGAGATTGCCCGATTGTAGTGCCTAGGCAGCCGGACCAATGTGGATGGCATGCCACATTTCTATATTAAGGTCCGAGAATGAGGGGTAAGCCTCATTCTCTCAAGATTGGCTGGAGAGCTAACGACCTTAGCCACTTAGGCAGGGTTGCCCATAGCAACATTACCATATTCTAACACCATTGAATTCAAACATTAGATTATTATGCTCATGCCTTGCTGTAATGAGGACCCCAACCCATGCATGCACTCCCAACTCAAAACCACATTTGCCCTATGCATATACATAACATGAAAATCCAAGGTTGTCTGATATCCCCCTGTATCTTACACCTTAGTATCATGGCCGTTTGTCATAGCTACCTTGTAGCGATGGGTACTAGGGGTCTGCAATAGATTGATATGTTTCACCATCAACTTATAGTTAATGAAATTGTGAGATACACTATCATCTACGAGGACTGTGGCCTTGCGACCCTTGATAGACCCATGTATTTGCACAAGCTCATGTGGACCAAAAGTCGATTGCCACGTAGAGTCCATAATATAACACTTATGCATGGCTTCGGTGTGTGTTACTTCCACCTTGGAATAGTTAGAAGAGGACTCTAGAGAAAGCAATTGCACCATGTGCACAACTTTTTGATTGCCTTGGGCATCAAATTTCCGTTTGAGGCAATCCCTTTTGCCATGGAATAGTGAGAAGAGGACTCTAAAGAGACTCTAGAGGAAGAAATTGCACCATTTTCACAGCTTTCTGATTGCCTTGGGCAACAAATTTCCCCTTGAGACAATCCTTTTTGCCATGCCCACTTCCCAAGGGCCTTGCCAAATCAAATCATGAAGCTGAGATGTCTTGGCAAATCCAATCTGATGTCGATGTCGGCTACAAAATTTTGATCAAATAGTTATATGCAACTTTTCATAAAAATATTTAGAACCAAGCTTTGCCATGTGGAGTTTTGATCGCAGGACAGTTTCCCAAGGCTAGTCGTAGAATGTATCATCAGAGCATTCTTTGCAATGGGATTGCTTACTTGAAAGTGTGTGTGACACATGAAAAATTGGAGAAGAACTTTGTAAAAAAAAATGTAATTCCTAAAAACATTTCTTTCAGGAAAATTTTCCCTGAAGTGGTGAGCTCCATCAAGCTCAAAATCCCAAAAACTGCTTGAACTACTTGTCTCCCGTTGTTTCTAGGAATTGTTGCACATGAAACGCCTCTTGTCCAACATGAACCCAAACTTTGAAGGGTTTTTTAACCAAGTGTGAAGGTCAAATCTTCCAACATGCAACAATGGTGGTGGTTGCTTGTGCAAGAAAGGGGAGAGAGAGAGATCAATGAGGCAAGGCTATTGTGAAACCAACTCTATTAACAAGACTCGGCTATAGCCAAGCTAGGAGCGATTAATCAACCATAGGAGAGACACACACACATGGCGTCGCCTCACCCTTCTCGAGACATCCCATGAGCCGCCACACTCTACATGAGTAAAATCTCCTTCTTTTTAGACCTGCCTCACTAATCTTTATCCATGAGTGTAGAGTCAATTCTTACGGTCTCGACCCCTAGCTGGTGGTGCATGCGTCCTAGCTATAGAATACTTCACATTCCTTCCCCCTTAAGGATAATTTTCATCCTTGATTGGAAGGAACAATCCTACAACTAGGAAACCTTTCCTTGAGAGTGATTACTCGCTCCCATGTTTACTTCTCTTTAGTACAATCCTTCCATTTAACTAACACTCTTTATATATAAATTGTATTCGTAGTTCTTTTTTTTCTAGTGTCTTGTATTTTCTCTCGCTCATGTAAAAGAGATTAAGTGTTCATATGAGTACCACTATCTGATCATCTTGAATAAGATTATCAAATTGACCCATTTCTTCTTGAGTTTTCCAATGTGGAATATTGGATGTATGCCACTTGTCTTTGGCCCATTGGAGTTTGTAAGCCATATCTCCGACTTTCTTTAGTATTGTGTAAGGTCCACAATACCTTGGTGATAATTTTGGACATAATCCCATTTTCATGGTTTCAAAATTTTCAGGCACTTTTGAATAAGCTTGCTCCCCTTCCTCCAAGGTAAGAGGCCTTCTATGCCAATTAATATATGTCTTTGCTCTATTGTGAGCCCTTTTAATACTATCTTTAGCAAGTTTATAAGCATTTTAGTCATATCTTCTAGGAAGTCTTTAGCTCCATGGATTTTTTCCTTTTGCAATCCTATTGCATACAGAGCTCTAGGCTGAAACCCATACATTAACATTAATAGACTATATCTAGTGGAAGAGTGCTTTGCACTATTATATGCAAACTCTACTATAGGTAAGTACTCTTCCCAATCAATTTGCGGTTTACTTACATATGCTCGTAGCATATCTTGTAGGATTTGATTAACCCTTTCAATTCGACCATCTGTTTGAGGATGCCCATTTTTTCTCATGCTTAGTTTGGTTTCCAACCTCTTAAAACAACTCTCCAAAAATGACTATTAAACGTCCTATCTCTATTTGATACAATGTCTAATGGTAAACCATATAGTCAATATATATTTTCTACCAATAATCTAGCCAATGCAAGATCTTTAACATCAGATATGATTGGAATAAACCTATCCATTTTGGTTAATCTATCCACTATTGCCCACCAGACAGAGTTGTGCCCCCTCTCTGTTCTAGGTAATCCAATTATAAAATCCATGGAGATACTCTCCCATTTCCCTGAAGGAATGTCTAATGGATGGAGTAATTCTTCCATCTTAAGCCTTTCAACTTTATTCATCTAGAATTTATTACATTTAACCACATATTCTAGGACGTCCTTATCCATTCCATACCAATAAAATTGCCTCTTAACAAGGCTACAAGTCTTGTTTACACCTGGGTGTCACGCACTTGAACTATCATGACACTCATAAAGTATCTTGGCACCTAATCTCTTTATCTTTTGGGACACATGCTCTACCTTTGTAAATAGCCATTATCTATGGCAATTATTTTTTCACTTGAATCCTTCTAAATCACCCATCTTGCTGCTTGATTCTCATTGGAGACCTCTTGTTATGGATCCCCTTTTTGAATGGTTTCCACTATCGTGGAATATGCAGGATCAACCTGACATTTCCCTCTTAATGATTCATGTAGATCATTGTTGAATCAAGTAAAACTCACTTCATTTATCATAGGCATCCTACTAAGAGAATATGCTACTACATTATATTTCCCTTTGCAATACCTAAGCTCATAATCAAACTCTTGTAAGAGTTTAGCCCATCTACCCTTATGACCCTTTGATTGGAAAGCCACTTGATGCTTTTTTAATCAAACACTATCATAACCTTAGCACCATATAAATAGTGCTTCCATTTCTTCAATGCATGTACAATATCATACAACTCCCTCTCATATACTGAGTAATTGTGTTGTGCATGATCTAATTTTTTACTCTCAAAAGCTATTGGTCAACCCTCTTGAGTTAGAACCCCACCTATAGCAAAATTACTACCATCAATCTCGTCAACAAAGGGTTTATTGGGATCCACTATATATAAAATTGGAGTTATAGCTATTGCTACCTTTAATTTTTGCATATTTTTCTTTTGATTTCCCCCCCCCACGCAAAGGTTTTTTCCTTTCCTTTGAGTTGTTCAGTCATGGGAAATGCTATCTTGGCATAATTCTTAATGAATCTACAATAAACTCCAAACATTCCTAAGAAGCTATGTAGCTCTTCTATGTTCTTAGGTTCAGGCCATTGTAAAATAGCTTGAACTTTCTCTGGATCCATCCTGATTCCATCTTTATAAAATGATGTGACCAAGATATTTCACCTCTTTAGTAAAGAATTCACATTTGGATTCCTTTGCATAATGAGAATTTTCTCTAAGCAATTGGAACACTTTTCTAAGGTGTTCTAAATGCTCCTCTTGAGTAGGACTATACATGAGGATATCATCAAGAAAGACTACTAAAAATTTGCCTAGATAGGGCTTAAAACACTATTCATCAGCTTCATAAAGGTAGCTGGTGCATTGGTAAGCCCAAAGGGCATTACAAAAACATATAATGCCCATTTCAGCCATTATTCTAACGTGATGATAGAGAGACCATAAGTCAATCTTAGTAAAATACTTGGCTCCCTCTAATTGATCAAAAAGATCTTCCATTCTAGACATAGAGAACCTATTCTTGATTGTGAGATTATTTAGTGCTCTATAATCGACACAAAGCCGCATAGAACCATCTTTTTTCTTCACGAATAAGATTGGCAAAGCCCATGGAGAATTGATGGGTTTAATAAAACCTTTACCTACATAATCTTGCAACCGCATTTCTACTTCTAAGTGTTGTGCTTGGCCGAATCTATAAGGTGGTTTACAGACAGACTTTGCATCTTTAACTAAATCAATAGTATGATCTACTTCACCGCTTTCAGGAGGCAAACCTTTTGGCAAATCAACAAGAAAAACATCTTTAAATTTCTCTAACAAGACTTTCAAATCACTTTCATAACCATACAAGAAGACAAAGACAAGTAAGAGACTTGTTACCATATACATGTGGTAGTGATGTGTGTGAACACACTTAGGACTGCCGAGGCATTTTTTCCCTAACTAGGAGGTTTTTTCCCCCGTGCATTGTATATACGCCCATCACTTAGGGCTAACTTATCTTTCCATTGCACAATAAGTAATACACTCTCTGTTGTGTGTCTTGAGCTTCCTTCATTTGCTCCAAGCTGTGTGTGTTTTCTTGCAACCCTGATTCCAACAATTGGTATTAGAGTAGGTTGCCTCCTCTGGACTTAGTCGCCAGCAGCTCCAGCACACGCCTCCTCACTTTCTTTTGATTTTCATGAGATTTGACAAGCGTTCGCAAGTCAACAAACATTCTGGATATGCTCCTAGAGCTCAGTCTGCTCAGATTTTTGATTCGGGCGCATTTCGGCCTCCATTTCCACTACAAGGAGTACTGCACAAGCTATTTCATCATTTTGTGCAAAAATTCTGCCAATGTCATTTTTTGCATAATAGGTCCCTTATAGCCTTCTATGGTTTATGTTATATAGCACACGTTGTTACCGCTTTCTTTCTCCGCTTTTTGGGCAATTTTCACATCAGATCGATCATTTATCATGGCTGACGACAATGCAGATGTGTTCAAGATGTTTGCTGCAGAGGACAGATTGGATGGGGACAATTACCCTATGTGGGCTTATATGATGCAACATGTTGTGTCGAAGGGCGTTTGGAACATTGTGTAGGGCATTAATGTATATACTGCTTCTTAGGATACGGGCAATGTTGAGGATGTTGCGGGTCTTGTTAGGATTGTTGTTGTTAGAGTTGTTTTGCCTACGGCTAAGCAAGCTCATTAGGATGTAAATGATGCACATGCTCATGCATTGATTGTGTTGTTTGTGAAGCGCACTATTACTCCCCACATTCGTTTAGAAAAATCTGCAAAATAGGCTTGGAATATTCTGGCTGGTCTTTATGCAAGTCGCAATGAGGCAGAAATTGCATTGCTGCATAAAGAGCTAGAGTCGAAGATTATGCATGAGAAAGATGACATGGACACGTTCCTTGCTGGTGTCAAGGATATCAATGAGCAACTTATTTTTACAGGTGAAGTCATTTTAGACAATTCCCTTGTGCAGATTGTTCTTGATGCTTTGTGAAATTCTTACCAGACTTTTGATAGTACTTGGAGACTTATGACGCAAGGAATCTCCTCATGCTTGGTATGAGAAGGCTGACACTCATTTGGTCAAACGAGGCTTTCATAACAATCAAATAGAAAGCACATTGTATGTGAAGCGTGAGGGTAATGTACTTCTCATTGTGGTTCTCTACGTAGATGACTTGTTGATCATTAGACCAAACATATTGCTGAATTTAAGGCTGATTTGAATGCTACTTTCAAGATGAAAATTTTGGGGATGTCGCATCATTACTTGGATATACAGTTTAAGCAATGTGATGGTGGTATTGCCTTGTGTGAGAAAATTTACATAGAGACATTGCTATGTAAGTTTCGACTTGAGGATTGCAAACCTATTGCCACTCCCATGGAAACACGTTTGAAATTGAGTCTTCATGATGTTGATGATCCTGCCAATGTCACTCTTTACCAAACTGATGTTGGTTGCGTCATTTATGTATGCAACACACAAGGCCGGATATTCAGTTTGCAATCTCACAGGTCAGCAAATTCATGCATAGCCCAGGGTCTAAGCATTCGCAGGCTGTCAAGAGAATTTTTTGCTACTTGAGTGGCACTTTATATCTTGGCTTGTTTATCTCAAGGGGGGATCATTGCCGCTCGATTTACATGCTTTTTCGGACTTAGATTGGGTTGGTTGTTTTGACACACATGTGTCCACAAGTGGTTTTTGTTTCATGCTTGGTAGCTCATGCATATCATGGTTGAGCAAGCAACCTACTGTGGCCACTTCTAGTTGTGAGGCCAAGTACAAGACACTCTTCACAGCTATGGTTGAGTGTGTATGGCTCAGACGCCCTATGGTTGATTTGGGTGTTGGACAGGACACTGCCAACACTATCTACACTGACAATCAGAGCTCATTGGCAGTTGCGAGTAGCCTAGTTTTTCATGCTCACACAAAGCAAATTGAGGTACATTACCACTATGTCAGGAAGAGGCTCTCAGAAGGAGAGATCAACTTGGCTTATATGCCATCACAAGACAACCTTGCATATCTTTTCACAAAGGTATCATCTCGTGATGATTTTGAAGCTTTCCACAAAGCTTTGGGCTTACTCCCCTTTCTGGACTGATCGTGTCCTTAGGATATGGAACTTCCTTATACTCTATTTGTCAGCTCTCGTTCACCGCATCACTCCCAGGGGGGACTTGTTATCATATACATGTGGTAGTGATGTGTGTGAACACACTTAGGACTGTCGGGGCATTTTGTCCCCTTACTAGGAGGTATTTTCCCTCTACATTGTATATACACCCATCACTCTAGGGATAACTTATCTTTCCATTGCACACTAATACACTCTCTGTTGTGTGCCTTGAGCTTCCTTCGTCTTCTCGAAGCTGTGTGTTTTTTGGCAACTCTGATTCCAACAAAACCTAGTCCTTCATTTCTACATCAGAGTCCTTATTTACAATAGATTGACACAAAAGCATATATACATTACAAGACCTCTTATTTACAAGCTTTTGTAACTCAAGAAAACATATGAAAGGACTATTTTGTACATCATGCTCACCCTATATAACAAACCTTTTACCTTCTTTTTCAAATTCAATTAAGTTTTACTTGTAAATCCATTATAAAGAAGCCAACAACCATTCCCTTCCCAAAACCAAATCCGCACGATCCATGTTGATAATTTGGAAGTCAAGTGTATCTCTATATCCTTGTATCTCAACTTCCAAATTGGATACCAAAGTATCCCATATCTTCTTGTCCTCACCATGCATCATGTAAATGACATATTGGTGAGCACTTAGTTGTTGAGAAAGTTCTAGTTTATTGACAAGAGCATAATTTACAAAGTTATGAGTAGCAAAGTCATCTATCAGGACCCTAATCCTTTTCTCGTTTACAAATCCATGCATTTTTACCAGTTCATGTGGACCAAAACTCAATTTCCACATGCTGGTTGACAAACAACAATAGTGCTCTTTGTCTTCATGCAAAATTTCTATAAATTTGTACTTTTCATTACCATTTATTGGAAGTGTTTGGACAATAACGATTTGCCTATCTTTATAACTCTTGTAAGGACTCTTACCCTTTTCATCATCTTTTTTCCTTTTGTTCTTTGAACAATTCCATTGAGAAGCATAAGTTTTACTTTTGGGCCTTTGCAAAGACCTCTTGGTTCAGTGTAGGTCATGGTGTAGCCCTCTTTTTAAACATTGGTTTACCCTCCTTATTAAATGGAAATTTCCTCTTCCCCTTTTGAAAAGGCCGTGACACCCTCATATCCATGGGCTTGGGCTCAGTCTGAGTGGGGTTAGAAGCTGTCAAGCGAGTATTTTCTTCATAAATTTGTACAAATTTAATTGCTTTTTCCAAAATTTGGTGCACTTCTTTTTACCTCTCACTTGAATTGTCTATCTAACCCCTGTATAAACCCCCTTTATGCTGTCTAGAAAAGGGTCTCATTAGCCGCCAAAGCATTGGCATCATCAACAAACTGTCAAAGGCATTATTGAAGACCAATAGGGATTTTAATACCTTTGATCAGCCCTTGGTGAATTTTATCTTTGACAAAGGAGTTTAGCTCAGCAAACAATAAGGGGGCTAGTGGACACCCTTGCCTAACTACTTTCCCAGAGGGAAGGGGTCGAAGGGTTCTCCATTTATGCACACTTTGGCATTGGAATTGCCAAAGAGTAATTTAATGAAGAGAATAAGGTTGGGCTAAATTCCACGAAGTGCAGGGAGTTAAGGATGAAGTCTCAATCTAGCCTCCCAAAGGCCTTGTCAAAATCCACATTAAAAAGATGCAATCTTACTTAGTGGATCATATGCATAGTCAATCCCCTCAAAGAGGGAAATAACTGCCTCAAAGATTTTTTCTCCCTTTATAAACACCTTTTGTTCTTGGTTAAGCTGTTTGGAGAGGGTGTGGGATAATCGAAGGGATGTGGATATAAAACAAACCTAAGCATAGTTAGAGGTCGCCATTTGGAGAGATCTTCTTTTGGGCCTCTCTTGTGAAGCGGCTTGAAAATACCAATGTTGATAAGAACTGCAATGGAATTGGCCTATTAACTTGAGAGAAATGAAAATTAATGAGAGTACTTTTGAGAAGTTACTTTGTGAGCATAGCGGGTGATAATAATTGAAGATAGTAACATAAACATAGCAATTAGTTAACTTGGCATGAACAATACTTTTGCAAGACAGAGAATTTAGAGAACATGACAACAGTTGAGGACCGGATTTACGTGGAGCCGGTCCCCCCTCCAATAGGCATTTGTATTATGATTTCTCCCATCAAGAGAGACTTGTTACAATGCAATCTTTGTGTTCCTTGTGACCTAGGTGATGCAATGAAGATGGAAAGCTTCATGCATCACAAGCATAACATAAACTTTGAAGAAAGCATTAACTATCTCAAGCATCAGTCCCAAGACCTCAAACACCTTCGAAGGTGGAGAGAGCTAGCAGGGAATGAGGGTAGGGAAGAGGAAGAAGAAACATTTCATAGAAGAAAAAATTAGTTCCTCACTTATCATCACTCTTCTTGCTAGCATACTTAATAGCATAATAATGAAGATGGAGAAGATGGCAAGGTTACGCATTGAAACATGGCTCTTGGTTGGATTTGCACTCCATAGCCAAGAGTGTTGGTGTAGGTTCTCAACCTCTACTTGCTTGGAGAACGAGAGGGAGCTCTTGCACTTTGCACAATGCACAATGCACAATGAGAGTGTGTGTGAATGTGTGTGGGAGAGTATACCCCCTAAGAAAACCCCCTACTAGCTTTGGTCGACCCCCCCTTGTAGCTCATGCTTGAAGCTCGTTGGACCGCTTCAGGCCTAGCCAATCATAAGCAGGAGTCATACCAAGCAACAAGGGTAGCCTTGGGACAAGTGTCTCCTTTCCCCTTTGAGAGAGAGGACTTGATAAATGCAAAATCAATTAATTAAATCTACTAAATTATCATTGGACCCCTTGGGTGGCCAACCAATAGGCTTCAGGTACACCATAGCAGCAACATGAGGAGGAACATGACAAGTGTCCCTTTTGCTTTTTTTGTACCAAGCATGCCTTGTGTGTGTGTGTGTGTGTGTGTGTGTGTGTGTGTGTGTGTGTGTGTGTGTGTGTGTGTGTGTGTGTGTGTGTGTGTTCTCTCTCATCCCCCCTCTTGTAGTGCTTGTCCCCTCCTTGTAGGGATTGAATCTTGACTTTCTGGCACATCAAGCCCCTCAAGCTTTGGCCTAGTTCCCACCACAATCTTGGCCCTTAAGCACCTCAAGCTTGGGCTGGGTTCCCACCTCAAGTACATCCCCAGCATCTCAAGCATGACAAGCACCTCAAGCATCTCAAGCATCTCAAGCATCAGGCACCTCAAGCACCTTAGTCATCAAGCGCGACAAGCACCTCAAGCACCTTAAGCATGGGCCGGGTTCCCATTTCAAGCTCAGCCCTAGCTTACCTAAGGTCAAAGGACTTTTACACTAATTATTGGAGGTCTTTTATGAAGCTAACCCTAAGGTCTTATCCTCCATCGGTTAGCCTTGCTCTTTGATAGACTATCTCTCATTTGGGCCCCTTTACCATTGGCCCCCTGTTGAGATAGATCTACAAGCACATGTGTATATCTTAACCCTTGTTCTCGTTTATTCTCCCATATTAAATGATCAGTTTGTATGAGAAAATCATTTGGGTTGGTTAGATATTAGATTTTATGACATTACCTCTCTCTTGAAATCATAGTCGTCCTCGACTATGAGGTAGAAGAGATAAATCTTTAGTCATTAGTCAATCTTACTTAGCGGGTAGAGGATCCCTTTTTACCCTACAACATCTTTCCAATATGGATGACTAATCCATTTGGTGCTTGGGAGACATAGCTGCCACAAGCATGTCTGCTCTTTAGTCCATTTCATTCTCCCAAAGTAGAGTGACAAATTCTACTTGGTGTTTGAGAGACGTCGTCATCACAAACATGATTCTAAGCATGCATACTATTTAAATTTGTGCACAATTAAAAAGAGAACTAGTCTTATAAGACAAAAACATGGGTCATTTAAAAGAAATTTGTACATTTTCTTACTCTAATGTAGCATTGTAAGCATTGACAAGGTTCATACTATCCTTAAGCTGTATTCCTTGCACCCATCTAGCATCTTCAAAAGGATAATTTTTGAACTTAATAAGAAATCATTGGATAATATTACCATGTCGTAGTGCCATGTCTTCATGTTGAAGGATAGCTTTGGGTTGTAGCACCTCTTCTTGCTCTTCAACTTTGGGAGGGTCTTCAATAATTGGTTCGCTTGGTGGCTTGCCTTTGTAGGGCTTGATTGGGCTCACATGAAAAGCATTGTGTATGAGCCAATGGTTGGGCAACTTGAGTTGGTAAGCCGTATCATTGACACGCTTCAAAATTTGGAAAGGACCATAGTATCTTTTTGCTAGCTTAGCATAGTACTTTTGATGGCCCGTAGGATTTTTGCTCGTGGTTTGCCTCAATCGAGCCTTAGGAAACTTAAGCAAGACCCAATCATTTTCTTTGAATGTTAAGGCCCGTCTATGCTTGTCAGCATCAGCTTTTTGCCTTTGTTGAGAGATGCATATAGCCTCCTTAATCTTTTGAAAAGATTCTTGTAGGTCACGGATATAGTCATCGTCAGCGAAGATCTTCCCATGTACTTTAAGTAGCAAGGGACTTTTAGGTCTTCCCGCAATGATCTCAAAAGGTGCTTTTCCCATAGAAGTATGTACAATATTATTGTAGGCATACTCTACAAGAGGTAAGTACTTTTCCCATTGTGAGCGTTGATCTACTTCGGTAACATAAGTCTTGAGTAGATCAAATATCGTAAGATTGGCTATCTCACTTTGGCCATCCGTTTGTGGGTGATAGGCCGAAGAGAAATTCAATCTTGTTCCTAGGTTTTCAAGAGACCTTTCTAGAAATTACAGGTCATTCTAGGATCTCTATCTAACACGATGGATATGGGTAATCCATGGTGTTTGAAAATCTGAGATATAAAGAGAGTTGCCATTTGGTGTGCCTTAATAGTCTTTTTGACAGGAATAATGTGTGCTTGCTTGCTAAAGTTGTTCACTACTGTCCATATTCCCGTATTCCCGTAGATAGACTTGGGTAATCCAAAGATGAAATCTATGGATATACTCTCCCATAGTGAATTTGGGATAGACAATGGTTGGAGTAATCCAGGTTGCTTCCCTCTATCATACTTGGTCTTCTAACATACTACACATTTTGAAACATACTCTTGTATGTCCACTTTCATGGTAGGCCAATAGAAATACGTCTCTACTCCTCAAAGAGTAGGCTAAATACCTCTATGCTCCGCATAGGGAGGAGCATGGGATTCATATATAACTTTCTCATGAAGGGAATGAGTAACACATAGCCTATTGACGTGGAGAAGATAACCATTCTGCAAGGTGAATGGTTCCTCTTTCGTCCCCAAAGCAAGGACTGACATTATGTCTCTAAAGTCAGGGTAAGTAGCATACTCATCTATCATAGAGGATATATCATTATGAGTAGATATAGACACTGCATTAACTTTCGGTCCTCGTGATTGTGCTTACCAAAAATGTGAGCAATATGGAAACTAAATTGCGAAAGAAAATTTTCCCACCTCATTGGTTTGTCGGAAAGCTTGGTTTGCGTCACGAAAAACTTGAGACTTTGTTGGTCGGCTCGTAGAATAAATGGAGTCCCCAATAAGTAGTGCTTCCATGTGTCTAGGGCATGTAGAACAGCTAAAAGCTCTTTCTCATAAATGCCTAACTCGTTCAGCTCTCATATGCTATGTCATGCCCTTCTTGAAGCAAAACTGCTCTAAGGAAGTCACCACAAGCATCACATTGGACCTCAGATGGCTTTGAGAGATCCGGAAGCATGAGGACTAGTTGGGAGGTAAGGCTTTCTCTGAGCTTATCAAAAGCATTTTGCTCCTTACCAGTCCATACATATTAACGTTCTTCTTAGTCAAGTCATGTAGTGGTCCTGCTATTTGAGAGAATTTTGCTATGAAGCATCTATAGTATGTGTAGCATTTAATGGTCTAGTAACTTGTGTGTAGTGGAAAATAACATAGACATAGTGAGAATTTCATTAGGATAGATTCCTAATTAGCATAGAAAAAGTGCTTGTATGGGGAGAGCAACAAAAGCATAACACCTAGTTAGATAGGCATGAACAATACTTCAAAAAGAGAGAGAAATTAAGCTATTGACAATAGTTGAAGACCGGATTTACATGGAGCCGGTCCCCCCTCCAAAAGGCTTTGTATTATAGGTTTCTCCCATCAAGAGAGACATTTTACAATACAATACTTTGTGTTCCTTCAATAACTTGCTAGTGCAATGAAGATGGAAACTCCAAGCACTAAGCTTACACTTGAAAACACAACATCAATTCCCTCACGGTCTTAGACCCAAGACCTCACACACCTTCAAAGATGGTGAGAGCTAGCGGGTATGAGAGTAGATCGAGAGGAAGAAGGAGTATTCTTACGAGAAATAAGTATGTCTCCTCACATAATCACTCATAATAGCTTAGCATAGCTTAGTAATTAGCATGGTAGAGGAGCATGCATTAGAGCTTGGCTCTTGGATAGATTTGCATCACAAATCCAAGAGTTGTTGGTGTAGGACTCCCTTCTCACAAGCTTGGAGTAGATTATGAGCTTTGCACTAAAGCTTGAGAAGGAGAGATAGTCTTCTTTACTTCACATTGTGATAATGCCTTGCCAAAATCAGCCCCCTCTCTCTCTTGGTTGACCCCTCATGCTTTTTACTCATGTTGGCATCCTACTGGCCCCTCTGCAAACCTTAGCCAATGACAATTAAGAAGCATAAGTGATAGCCTTGTGATTGTTACCATATACATGTGGTAGTGATGTGTGTGAACACACTAGGACCGCCGGGGCATTTTTTCCCTCTTTAGGAGGTTTTTTCTCCTGAGCATTGTATATACGCCCATCACTCTAGGGCTATCTATCTTTACATTGCACATTAAGTAACACACTCTCTATTGTGTGCCTTGAGCTTCCTTCATCTTCTCCAAGCTGTGTGTGTTTCTCTGCAACTCTAATTCCAACAATTGGTATCAGAGAACGTTACATCCTCCCGGGCTTAGTCGCCAGCAGCAGCAGCACACGCCTGCTCACTTTCTTCGATTACAATGAGGTCTGCTCAGATTTCTGATTCGGGCTCATTTTGGCCTCCGTTTCCACTACAGGCAGGTCATTTTGTGCAAAATTTTTGTCAGTGCCAATTTCTGCATAACAGCTGCCTTATAGTCTTCAACGGTTTGTGCTATATAGCACTGGTTGTTCCCGCTCCGTTTCTCCTATTTTTGGGCAGTTTTCACATCAGGTGCAGCATTTACCATGGCTAACAACAACAACACAGATGTGTTCAAGATGTTTGCTGCTGAGGACAGGTTGGATGGGGACAACTACCCTATGTGGGCTTATATGATGCAACATGTTCTTGTGTCAAAGGGTGTCTGGAACATTGTGCAAGGCATTGATGTACGTCCTGGTTCTGAGGATGTAGGCGATGTTGAGGATGTTGCAGGTCTTGCTACAAGGATTGCAGCTGTTAGAGTTGTTTTGCCTACGACAGAACAAGCTCGTTGGGATGTTAAGGATATGCAGGCTCATGCATTGATTGCGTTGTCTATGAAGCGCACCATTGTTCCTCACATCCGTTCAACAAAATCACCAAACCGGCTTGGGATATTTTAGCAAGTCTTTATGCAAGCCACAATGAGGCTAAAATTTCTTTGCTGCGTAAAGAGCTGGAGTCGAAGATTATGCATGAGGAAGATGATATGGACACTTTCCTTGCTAGTGTCAAGGACATCAATGAGCAACTTATTTCTGCAAGTGAAGTCATTTCAGACAGTTCCCTTGTGCAGACTGTTCTTGATGCCTTACCAGATTCCTACCAGACTTTTGCTAGCACTTGGAGACTGATGACCCAAGGAAATCCTGAAGTTGTCAAGTTTGATGCATTATGCACATTGTTGTTGCAAGAGTCACTTTCCAGAAAAAACAGGACTAGGAAGCGTGCAGTTGAACAGGCTTTTATTGCTTCTCAAAGAAAGGGTGGTAACAGTAATGCAGCCACTTCTTATGGTTCTGCTGCGAGTAGCAAAACTTATGTTCCTAATGCTTCTGCTGGCAGCACTTCGTCTGGAAATTCTGGTGATAAGGGCAAAAAGAAGATGCGTTGCCATTATTGTAAAGCCAATGATCACTTGATCAAGTCGTGTCCTAAGTTGAAGGCCAAAGAGGCTAAGAAGAAAGAGGGTGGTTCCACTCCAAATGCTGGTTCCACTACAAATGCAGCCATTGTTGAGTCTTCTGTGAAAGGAGACTATGTTGCTGATGTTGATGCAGAATGGGCTTTTAGCGCAGAGTGCACTTACAATCCTGCTGTCCATGATGCATGCTTGTCAGTTGCTGCAGATTCACGTGTGTGGTATTTCGACAGTGGTGCTACAAAGCACATTACCTCACATCGTGAATTGTTTACCTCTCTCGAGTCTGTCCCTCGTGGGAATTCAGTCACTTGTGCCAACAACGCCTCTTATCCAGTTCGGGGAGTTGGAAAGATTGTGCTCATTGCTGCTAATGGTAGTTCCTTCACACTTGTTGATGCACTTTATGTACCTGGGATCAAGAAGAATCTCTTGTTTGTATTCGCACTTGCTAGACTTGGACTTATAGTCAAATTTGTGGATGACAGATGAACAATTCATGATCTCAGTTTTGGTGATGAAATTGTTGCATCTAGCCTTTTGTGCCGTGGGCTGTATAAGCTCACTTTGTATGACAAGTGTGGACAAAATTATGCAAATGCTGTTGCAGATTCAAGGGCTATTTCAGATGCAAAACTTTCTCATGCACGTTTTGGTCATCTGAATTTTGCCAGTTTGCTACATTTGCAGAAATCTGATATGGTTGCTTCTTTGCCGCCTCTTGAAGCAGCTGTCAAACATGTTTGTGAAGGCTGTATGTTGGGTAAGATGCAACGTTCTAAGTTTCCAAAGGATGGTTCAATTCGGGCCACATGCAGGTTGCAACTTGGGCATAGTGATGTTTATGGTCCCATGCAAACTCCGTCCTTGGGCAATTACCTTTACTTTGTGACTTTCATAGATGATTACTCCAGGCATGCATGGGTATTTCCGCTTAAAGCGAAGTCCGAAGTTTTTATGTGCTTCAAACAATTTCTGGCTATGGCTGAAAATGTCTCGAAATGTACTATGGGCACCCTCCATTCCGATCGAGGGGGGGAGTATATGTCTCATGAATTCAATGCATTTCTGGCTAGTCATGGGATAAAACACCAATGTACAATGCCTTATACACCTCAGCAAAATGGTGTTGCTGAGAGGAAAAACAGGCCACTTACGGAAATGGCATGATGTATGGTCAAAAGTCAAGCTTTGCCGCATCCTTTTTGGCTTGAGGCCATCATGTGTGCCACTTATGTACTAAACAGGTGTCCTACAAAAGAGTTGCAGTTTATGACTCCATATGAAGCATGGCAGGATAGAAAGCCCTCTATTGAGCACATGCGTGTTTTTGGTTGTTTGGCTTATGGCTTAGTGCCACAAGTGCAGCGCAGAAAATTGGATTATAAGGCTGTCAAATGTATTTTTATTGGTTATAGTGCTAAAAGCAAAAGTTAGAGGTTGTATCATCCGCAAACAAAGCGTATTTTGGTTTCACGAGATGTAGTGTTTGTGGAAGATTCTGTTCAGCCCTTGTTGTCATGTACTAGAGATAGTAATGTAAGCTCACATGACATTTATGACACTTTGTTGCCTCTTTTTAGTGGTGGAAGTTCGAATGTAAACTCCAATGAGGCAAATGTACAGCCTATGGGGGTTTCTAGAAATGTTACAGATTAGCCTATCACTGATGCAGATGTACATGATGTACTTGATGAGGAAAGGGCTGAAAATGAGCACGCTAGAGGTATGCCAAAATGGCTGGTGCACACTTTGCGTGACATTAAATTGGATGCACCTTTGTCTAGTCATACTCGTTCAGGCTCTCGCCATGCATCTTATGCATCAGATTGTTATGCTTTGGCTGTGTCTAGCTTACATGATGTTGAGGAGCCTCTGTCTTTTGATGAACCACAGAATTCGGAAAATTGGATGGCTGCCATGCAATTAGAATATGATGCACTTATCGAAAATGACACATGGACTTTATGTGATTTGCCTCCTGGCAAAAAGGCCATTGGTACGAAGTGGATTTACAAGTTGAAATGCAAGCCGGATGGTGAGATCGATCGCCATAAGGCTCGACTTGTTGCAAAGGGTTATGCACAGCAAAAAGGCATAGATTATGAAGAGACTTTTGCTCCCACTTGTCATATGACCACTGTGCATTTTCTATTGGCATTGGCAGCTCATTTTGGTGGGGATGTACATCAATCAGACGTTGTTACTGCTTTCTTGAATGGTGACATATTTGAGGAAGTTTATGTAACGCAGCCTCGCGGTTTTGTCATAAAAGCACAAGAGGACAAAGTGTGAAAATGTAACAAGGCTTTGTATGGGTTGAAGCAATCTCCTTGTGCTTGGTATGAGAAAGCTGACACTCATTTGGTCAAACAAGGCTTTCGTAACAGTCCAACACAAAGCACATTGGATGTAAAGCGTGAGGGTGATGTACTTCTCATTGTGGTTTTTTATGTCGATGATTTGCTGATCACTGGACCAAATGAGAGACATATTGCTGAATTTAAGTCTAATTTGAATGCTACTTTCAAGATGAAAGATTTGGGGCTATTGCATCATTACTTGGGTATACAGTTTAAGCAGTGTGATAGTGGTATTGCCTTATTTCGAAAAAGTTACATAGAGACATTGCTATGTAAATTTGGACTTGAGGATTGCAAACCTATTGCCACTCCCATGGAAACAGGTTTGAAGTTGAGTCTACATGATGCTGGCAATCCTGCTGATGTCACTCTTTACCAAACTGTTGATGGCTGCCTCATTTATGTATGCAACACGAGGCGAGATATTCGGTTTACAATCTCACAGGTCAGCAGATTTATGCATAGCCCAAGGTCTAAGCATTAGCAGGTTGTCAAGAGGATTTTCCACTACCTTAGTGGCACTTTACATCTTGGCTTGTTTTATCCCAAGGGGGGATCATTGCCACCAGACTTGTATGCTTTTTCGGACTCAGATTGGGCTGGTTGTTTTGACACGCAAGTGTCCACAAGTGGTTTTTGTTTCATGCTTGGCAATTCATGTATATCATGGTTGAGCAAGAAGCAACCTACTGTGGCCACTTCGAGTTTTGAGGCTGAGTACATGGCAGTCTTCACAGCTACGGTTGAGTGTGTATGGCTCAGATGGCTTCTGGCTGATTTGGGTGTTGGACAGGACACTACCAACACTATCTACACTGATAGTGAGAGCGCATTGGCAGTTGTGAGGAACCCAGTTTTTCATGCTCGCACAAAGCACATTGAGGTGCATTACCGCTATGTCAGGGAGAGGCTCTCAGCAGGAGAGATCAGCTTGGCTTATGTGCCAACACAAGACAACCTTGCAGACCTTTTCACAAAGGCATTGTCTTATGAGAAGCTTGAAGATTTTCGCAAAGCTTTGGGCTTACTCCCCTTTGTGGACTGATCATGTCCTCAGGCATGGCACTTCCCTTTACTCATGTGCCAGCTCTCGTTCACCGCATCACTCCAGGGGGGAGGGAGGGGGGATTTGTTACCATATACATGTGGTAGTGATGTGTGTGAACACACTAGGAATGCAGGGATTTTTTTCCCTCTTTAGGAGGTTTTTTCCCCTGAGTATTGTATATACGCACACTAAGTTACACACTCTCTATTGTGTGCCTTGAGCTTCCTTCGTCTTCTCGAAGCTTTGTGCGTTTCTCTGCAACCCTAATTCCAACAGTGACATGTGTCTCCCTTTCCCCTTTTGTGAGAGCTTTAGGTATTTAAATAATGCAATTAAACTCTCATTGGACCCCTTAGTCTTTTGACCAATAGGAATCAGGCAAGCCATTGGGCTGTTGAATGCTCATTGGATCCCTTGGGAGACTGTCCAATAGTCTTCTAGAGAGCTTAATTTTCATTGTTTCTTTTATCGAGCGTTTTTAAATGAATTAAACTAGATTTACTCTAGCCTAATTCTCATTGGTCCACCTCTATGGCCATCCAATAGGATTTGAATGCACCTTGGGGGCAATTGGGCTAGGGAGTTGACATGTATCCACTATGCCCTTTGTCTAAAGGGAGCTTGCAAGAGTGTGTGTGTGTGTGTGTGTGTTTCTCTCTCATCCCCTGCTAAAAGGGCTCGCCCCCTCAAGGATAGGAATGTGGGAAGACTTTTGAGTCTTCCCACAAGCATCCAATTTACCCTAAGCTTGACCATTGGACATAACCTTTGAATTTTGGAACCTTAGCATTTTGGAACTCTTAATGGGCTGGACCTTAGGGTCTTTGAATCCCATTGATGCACATTGCTCTTTTGCACATGCCCCCCCCCCCCCCCCCCCCCCTTTGAATCCCTATTTTCCCTCCTTTGGATCCCTACTATGGCCAGTCTGCCAGTCTAACCAATATTCTAGCTTTTTCTCCCATGGTACTTCCCCATATTAAATGATCAGTTTAACATGAGAAAATCGTTTAGGAGAATTAGATATTAGTTATTATGACATTACCTCTCTCTTGAAAAAGTCGTCCTTGACTATGAGGTAGAGAAGATAAAGCCTATTCATTAGTCCTTTTTTTAGCGGGTAGAGGATCCCTATTTTACCCTGCAACATCGTTCCAGAATGGATGACTAATCCATTTGGCGCTTGAGAGCCTAAGCTGCCGCAAGCATGTCTGCGCATTAGTTGTATCAATCTTCCATAGTGAAGTGACAAGCTCTACTTGGTGTTTGGAAGACTTCGTCTCCACAAACTTGATCCTAAGCATACATACTTCTTAACATTTGTGCACAATAAAGAAACAGAGAGTGTTATAAGAAAAACTTTTTTCATTTTAAACATTTTTACATTTGCTTACTCTAGGGAAGCATTGTAAGCATTGACAAGGTTTAGGTTATCCTTTAATTGTATGCCTTGCATCCATCTATCATCTTCAAAAGGATAGTTCTTAAACTTAATAAGATACCGTCGGATAATCTTACCGCCTCTCAATACCTTGTCTTCATGTCGGAGAATGGACTCGGGCTGCAGCACCTCTACTTGGTCCTCAATCTCCGGTGGGTCTTCAATAGTAGGTTCTTGAGGTGGCTCTACTTTGTAAGGCTTTAATAGGTTCACATGGAAAGCATTGTGTATGAGCCAATGACTGGGAAACTTGAGTTGATAGGCCATCTCATTGATCGGCCTAAGAATCTGAAAGGGGCCATAGTACCTTTTTGCTAGTTTAGCATAGTACTTTTGGTGTCCCGTAGGATTCTTGCCCGTTGTGTGTCTTAGTCAAGCCTTGGGAAACTTAAGCAAGACCCAATCATTTTGTTTAAAGACTTGAGCTCTTCTGTGCTTATCAGCAGTAGCCTTTTGCCTTTGCTGTGAGATAGATATAGCATCCTTAATTTTTTGGAAAGATTCTTATAGGTCTCGGCTATACTCATCTACAGCGAAGATCTTCCGATGTACCTTAAGTAGCAGGGGAAATACTCCTCTAACAATAAGTACTTCTCCCATTGGGACCTTTGATCTACTTCCGTTACATAGGCTTTTAGTAGATCAAGAATTTCTAGGCTAGCTATTTCACTTTGGCCATCCATTTGCGGGTGATAGGGACAAGAGAAATTTAGCCTTGTCCCTAAATTCTCAAAGAGACCCTTCCAGAAATTACTCGTCATTCTAGGATCTCTATCTGACACTACAGACATTGGCAAGCCATGGTACTTGAAGATTTGTGATATGAAGAGGGTTGCCATTTGATGGGCTTTGATAGTCTTTTTGACAGGTATACAATGAGCTTGTTTGCTAAACCTGTCTACTATCGTCCATATTCCCGTATTCCCATGGATAGACTTAGGCAATCTAAAGATAAAATCCATGGATATGCTCTTCCATGGTGAATTAAGGATTGGCAAAGGTTGAAGCAATCTAGGTTGCTTCCCACTATCAAACTTTGTCTTTTGGCATACCACACATGTTATGGAATGAATATTTTATTATTTATTGCAGCTGACAGGTGGAAAATACTTGACCGAGCTAGGCTGTTGAAAAAGGGATATTATATTTTATGTACATGTAATTATTCAAGTGCTCTTTATGAGCTTTGGCCATTTATGTCCGGTCGCCATTTATGTCCGGTCGGCTAGTTTGTACTCACATTCGACCATTCAAGAAATCTATAAAACAAATACGTGCAAGAGGGAAATGGTCACTCTTGCACGGGGGGAGATTGCACCCAGTGCTTGTGTCGTCTTCTCTTCTCTCCTCCCTCCCCTCTCACCGTGCTCGCGTAGCACTTTGCTCTAGGAGGTGCGCCTGCACGTGTTCTTTCTCTCTCTCCCGCTCTCTGTCTCTCTTTGTTCGTATTGTGCTCGATTATGGATTTGTGCGAGTCGACAGGTATGTAGATTTATTCGTTTATGTCTTGCTATGCGCTATTTTGAGTATTTTGCAGGGCTCTCTACGCTCCCGTATGTAGCAGTGGTATCAGAGCTGTGGCTACACTCTTGAACTTGTAGCGATGATGACTTGGAGTTTATTGAGAACAAAGATAATTCATGCTCACGTGTACTTAACCATTCATGTTCTCTTTAATAAATAAATACCAAAAAAAAAGTTACATGTATGTGATTGTTTATGAATATCCACGGATCATAGGTATTCCATATCATTTAGGGATTTTTGTCGTTAAGGAAAAAAAAAACTATATAGGTACAGATAATTGGCCATATATTAAGTACAATTTAGAGCATAATAGCGATTTCTTTTGAGGTAGAAGAAGAAGAAGAAGTAGAAGAACGAGAAGTTAAACGAGATTTTAACTCTGAGGAGGTTTCTCTACCATCCTGGAAACTTATCCTACGGAGGACGATCACGACTCTGCAAGAGGGGGTGTGAGTATTAGGCTCAAGTGAAGGAAGGGAGAACACAGAAATTGAATCCCAATCACAGTAAACCCCTAAGAGCTTTATTAAATTATTATATATATATATATAAAAGCAACAGAGCTTGCTCTGAGAATGGCGTTGCAGAAGAGTTGCATCGTAGGTATGTCGTTTGACAACAATTTCATTCACTCACTTCATCTCCATCCACTTCCCCATGCACTCGCACCCACCCTCTCCCCTACCACCAGCTCTCGACCTATGCTTTCTCGGGTCAATGAGCGCCATAGTCACCATACTCAATGTCTGCGGTCCCTGTCTCTCTCTCGGTTTACGCACGCCAGCAACTAGCCACTGACCAACTCTCTCTCTCTATCACTCTACCCACCTTGCAATGACTGCCGTTCGCTATAGAGCAGCCTTGAGCCTGTGGACAGACTCGCTTGCCACCACTCAAATGCGGTGTCGCCATTTATGTCCGGTCGGCTAGTTTGTACTCACATTCGACCATTCAAGAAATCTATAAAGCAAATACGTGCAAGAGGGAAATGGTCACTCTTGCACGGGGGGAGATTGCACCCAATGCTTGTGTCGTCTTCTCTTCTCTCCTCCCTCCCCTCTCACCATGCTCGCGTAGCACTTCGCTCTAGGAGGTGCGCCTGCACGTGTTCTTTCTCTCTCTCCCGCTCTCTGTCTCTCTTTGTTCGTATTGTGCTCGATTATGGATTTGTGCGAGTCGAAAGGTATGTAGATTTATTCGTTTATGTCTTGCTATGCGCTATTTTGAGTATTTTGCAGGGCTCTCTACGCTCCCGTATGTAGCAGTATGTTATGGAATTGACATTTTACTATTTATTGCAGCTGATGAGTGGAAAAGGCTTGATCGAGCTAGGCTATTGCAAAAGGATATTATATTTTATGTACATGTTATTATTCAAGTGCTCTTTTATGAGCTTTGGCCATTTATGACCGGCTGGCCAGTTTGTACTCACATTGACCATTCAAGAAATCTATAAATGAAATACGTGCAAGAGGGAAATGGTCACTCTTGCACGGAGGGAGATTGCACCCAGTGTCTGCGTTGCTGTTCTCATCTCTCCTCTCTTCTCTCTCGCCGTGCCAGGCGTAGCACTCCGCTCTAGGAGGTGCGCCAACACGTGCGCTGTCTTGCTCTTTGTCTCTCCCTGTTCGTGTACAACTTGGATTATGCGTTGTGGGATTCGAGGTATGCAGATTTTTTCATTTCATGGATTGTAGTATATTGTTTTTTGCTATTTTGCAGGGCTCGTGACGTTTCCGTCTACATACGGGAGCGTAGAGAGCCCTGCAAAATACTCAAAATAGCGCATAGCAAGACATAAACAAATAAATCTACATACCTGTCGACTCGCACAAATCCATACTCGAACACAATACGAACAAAGAGAGACAGAGAGCGGGAGAGAGAGAAAGAACACGTGCAGGCGCACCTCCTAGAGCAAAGTGCTACGCGAGCACGGTGAGAGGGGAGGGAGGAGAGAAGAGAAGACGACACAAGCACTGGGTGCAATCTCCCCCCGTGCAAGAGTGATCATTTCCTCTTGCACGTATTTGTTTTATAGATTTCTTGAATGGTCAAATGTGAGTACAAACTGGCCGGCCGGACATAAATGGCCAAAGCTCATAAAGAGCACTTGAATAATTACATGTATATAAAATATAATATCCTTTTGCAATAGCCTAGCTCGGTCAAGTCTTTTCCACCTGTCAGCTGCAATAAATAATAAAATATCAATTCCATAACAACACATTTAGAAACATACTCTTGTATGTTTGCTTTCATGGCAAGCCAATAGAAATATGTTTCTATCCCTTTTAGGGTAGATTGAATCCCTCTTAACCCCGCAGAAGGAGGAGCATGAGATTCATACATTACTTTCTCACGTAGTGAGTTAGTAACACATAGTCTATTGCCATAGAGAAGATAACCATCTTGTAAGGTAAATGGTCCCTCTTTCTTCCCTAGTGCAAGGGATGAAATCACATCTCTAAAACTGGAATCAATAGTGTACTAATCTATCATAGAGGCTACATCATTGTGAGTTGCTATGGGAACCGCATTCACTCTCGGCCATCTTGAGAGTGCATCGGCTACTTGATTATGCTTGCCCCAGCAATGTGAGCAATATGAAAATGAAATTGTGAAAGAAAATTTTCCCACCTCATTTCTTTGTCGGAGAGCTTGGTTGTGCGCTCCTTGCCGCACTGTCGAAGCAAGGGACTTGCCGATACACCGTGTGCGAGCCACAAATGGCTCCAATCACACAACAAGACTAATCTAGCAAGCTCAAGAGAGCAAAGGGTGTGTCACTCACCGCTCTACGCTCGCCTTCGTGGTGGATTCCTCGCCGCGATGAAGAAGAAGCTGCAGTCGTGCCGCACTCAACCGCTTCGCCGCCGTGGGACTTGCCGATACACCGTGTTCGAGCCACAAATGGCTCCAAGCACACAACAAGACTAATCTAGCAAGCTCAAGAGAGCAAAGGGTGTGTCACTCACCGCTCTACGCTCGCCTTCGTGGTGGATTCCTCGCCGCGATGAAGAAGAAGCTGCAGTCATGCCGCGCTCAACCGCTTCGCCGTCGTCGTGCCTTCGTAATGCTCGATCACACACACACTCTCCCTCTCTCTCTCTCTCTCTCTCTCACATACACACACACACACAAGGAGGTGAAGAAGAAGAAGATGGAGATGGAGATGGAGCAAGAGCACTCTTCTATTGCACAAATGAGAGAATAAGTGAATTTTAGGTTTAGTTGGCTTTTATATGAGCTCACCCCATTCACACTTGGGTACCCATGCTTAGCCAACTAATCCCTTGAATGTCCCGGTTAGAGTGCACCTCTCATCGGCGATCACTCTTACCCTTTTCCTATTGGTCCGACAAGCCCGGTACCTGACTCTACCAAATACATAATACACGTCCGTTGTAGGTCATGGGGTGTCCGTGAGCCGTGAGGGTTAACATACCCCCTTCTTGATGTAGATTCCGTCCTCGGAATCTATTGAGTTGAAGCTCGTTCTTCGAGGTGGAAGAGCATTTGAGATGAATGTCCTTAGCCTTCTTCAGTCACTGCAAAATCAAACAACATTGGCACAGTAATTGCATTCTCATAAGTGAGTAAAAAGCATATGCAGTTTTAGGTAGACAAATTGATTGGTAAAAGAATTTCAAACAATTTGTCAGCAATGAACATTAAATTGCAATGTAATCAAATGCATAAACAGATGTAAAGGTAAAAAATTAAACAAGTCTGGGGTCGCTAATTTGACGGTCGAAAGGCACTAGAGATCGAATATTAATACCATGGGTAAGCTTCTTAATTTTCTGTGGTTAATTAAGTTGTTTAATCGCGAGAGCCAAGTATTCATGTTTGAGGGCTGACTAGAGGCTATATCTAGAAGACCTTGTAGTTAATCTACCATAAAAGGAATTTCTCATGAAATCATCGCTTGACTGATTACTTTTTCTTTGACCCCCCAAAGTCTTTTCACAGTGATTCAATTCGATGTGTGTGCTTATTTTGTATGCCTTGAGTTTTTTGCTTTTCAAGGAAAAGCGCCCACACTGGGAACCTCTAGGGCTCTAGTACCATAGGCAATACATGTGAGTGAAGTACCAAATCAAGCTGAGATTTCTCTTCTAGCTTAAGATTTTACAATGTGGCACTTTGATTTTTTGTTTGTTCATTTTCAGCATTTTAATTTTGTAACTTTAGGGGGTAATATAACACTGATACACCTCCCCAGGCTCATCAAACTAGTTAACTCCCTTTATAATACTTAAGCTAAAGGTCAATAGGGTCAAGCCCACTAGAAAGCCCTAGTACATTTCACACAATGCTGCCTAAATCGGATTAAGAACCTAAGTAACCATTGATTATTAGGAAGGCATTCCCCATGGTATTAAGAGAAGATTTCTAACACCTAACTTGGTCAAACTAGCTTAGTCAGACTGCTTGATTTTTAAACCTAGACAAGTGATTATGACAAAAAATTACATTGAATTAAATGTTTGATACTAAGCAAATGCAGTGAATATTAGGCTACCAATCACAATTAAAGCTGACAATCATAGATGCAAAAAAGATAAGGGGCAATGCTAATGGACAAGAAACACCTGTTTGTGTCGATGGTCGCGTTTGATTTGAAGAGTGAGTTGAGATAAAGATTCCATGAAGGTCCAAATCCTACCAATAGCAACACACTCCTGTACACACTAGAAAACAAAAGGAATTCCTCCAGGAGGCACATTAGTGGAAAAAGGTACCAACACTTATTGAACACAAAAAAAAACATAAGGAACCCTAACCTAATTATTTTCACTCCCCCTAGAGAGTCAAGGGAATAGGATATTGTAGAGGTTGGGGGGAAACCCTAAGGCTAAACCCCTATCCTCATCGTCGAGATAAACAAAGTCATCATCCATGAGACCATATGTGCCATCCGTGTAGTCGTGTAAATTTTCTTCTTCATCATAGGTGCCCATGTTTACTAAGAAGGTCACTAGACGCCTATAGTCATCTTGGTCAAAAGGGTAGGCTTGTGCAATGGGAGAAACGCTCTCTACTAAGTATGGATCAGACGTGGTCAAGAGACGTATCAGCCATTCTAACTCCTCAAAATGCCTCTCACATGCTAGCGTACCTATCAAATCCCATTCACATGCAAGCACTGGAAAGACCATGTGAAATATTTGTGAAAAGTAACGAGGGTACCTCTCACCCAAGGCAGGAGTGGATGACTCTAGCATACTAGCCATATCTGTACACGCAAATAGATGATGGTTAGAGTGCAAATATTACAAGGGTCGTGTTCTTGTGCATAATTTGTTTTTATGATTTGTGTTATGGCTCTTGCTCTTTTACTTTTTTATCTTGTTTTTGTGAGCATAAGGCTTTATATATACATTCCCTAAGATCGGAGATTAAGAGGTCAGGGAGAAAGGTTGAGAGGGAAGCAAGTGAATGATGGATGTCCACAAACACTCCCCCTTCCTTGGGTAGATCATACCGTTTGAAATGAGCTTGTCACCCTTTGAAACCAATTGTTCCAGTTGGTAATAGGTGAGGATTTCTGCCAGTAGTTTTCTATTACCCTAGGTGCCTCGTCAAGTTGCAAGGGTGGTAAGGTACTCTCCCAAGATCGAACTTGAAGTGGTTCATCAGGTGATTCTTGAACACTGGGAGGTGTGGATTCTTTTGTAGCTTCATGGAGGTCCACTACTATAGATGGAGGCTGTGTAGAAGATTTTACCTCTATGGATGTATTACATGAGGAGCTAGAAGTTTCATGGAACTCCCCCCTTCCTGAGCTAGGTGGAATAAATTGGTTTTGCCTTGGAGCCCAAACTAGCTCTGGACTAGGTGTGTAGCATTCTGTGATCTTTCCCTTCCCACGGTCTTCCATTGGCTTTAGCGTTACACTGTTTGACTCATATGGGTTTGTTGTCGATAGGGAAGGACACATTTTACGTTTAGGTACCCAAATTTGTTCATTTCCATCATAGTAGCCTTGGGCTTCTAATAGTTGTTTTGGAATCCATCGTGATTTGGTCTTGACTCTCCTAGGGCGCGCTCTTGGTTTTCCCAGGAAATTTTTTCTTGGAATGGATGGGAGGGTTGAGGTAGTTGGAAGTAAGGCCTTGGGGACCCATTGATATGTACTCTTAGGTCGTGCAGGTTGAGTACTTGCAATATTACTGCTTGCTGCAACTACAAGTGTTGAAGTGCTAGATTCATGGGTAGCCGGCAAAGACGAGTTAACCACCTTGGCTTGTGAATGTTGGCTATCCTTCAACTTTGCTAGAGTTTGCAACGTAGGTGACTTTGCTTGAATGATAGGGGTAAGAGTCGGTGGTCGCGTCGTGACACTACCAGTATCCCAATCAATAGTGCATTTGGTTGCCAACATCCACGTGCGTCCCAGGTTTACATTGCCTTCCATAGCTCCTGCAGGCATGACTAGAAAACTTTGCACTATGCTTCCATTGTCATAGACAACAGGGGTCTGAAGGACTCCAAGAATAGCAGTTTTCTTTTTATTAATGTCCTTGACTTGCATCGTACTCGGGGATAGGGTCGGTTTCCCTAATTGACACCAAACTCCATAGGATAACAAATTGTGTTTAGCTCCCGTATCTAATAAGGCATTGTATAGTACTTTCCCATAGGGGCTATTTAGCTCAATTGGCTATCGTAGGGGTGGCTCAGATTCTAATGAGTCGTCATCTGTGTCCTCGAAAAATGCTTGCGTGATTCCCAGATTAGCCTCTCGTTGGTGGCTAAGACATTGTTGTCGTTCTCGAGCCTCAACTCTTGCTTGGATTTTTTTAAGCTCTGCTTGTTCCTTGGCAGCCTTCTTTTGATGGATGGCTTGCAACTCTTCCTGGCTTAGAGGATCATAATATCTTTTGAATTTACTCCCATTAAGGAATCCAATGGTTTCAACTCCATCTAGAGTCTCCACACGAATGGTACCTTGCGGGGTAATTTCACACACTCGATATGGTCCCTTACCAGCGTATTTCAATTTCTTCTTTTCATTACGTACCCCGTACATAAGAACTTTATCACCAACCTTGATGTCTTTATCCTTTAAATGGCTATCAAACCACTTCTTTCTCCTATCTTTCTCCACTAGAGCATTTCGCACAGCTAATTGCCTCTCTTCATCTAGCCTTTCCAGGATATATAATCGCTCCACTAAGGGGTTACCATCCCAACCTTCTTGAGAAGCTACTCGAAGACTAGGAATGCAAACTCCCATGGCATAACTGCTTCTTGGCCATACACCATCTTAAACGGTGTGCAATTAATAGCAACTTTATACGCAGTACGATAAGCCCATAAAGCTGATGTAAGCTTTAGGTCCCAATCAGTGCGATGAGCCTCAACTGTCTTTGTCAAAATGGAGATGAGAGTTTTGTTGGTACTCTCAGCTTGGCCATTTGCTTGGGGATAATAGGGTGTAGACTTGTGGTGAGATATCATGAAGTTTGATGTGAGTTCTTTTATTACTTCATTTATAAAATGAGTTCCATTGTCACTCACAAGTTCAAAGGGGCATCCAAAACGTGTGATAATGTTCTCAAAGAGGAACTTAGCTGTTGTTTTTGCATCCGCCTTTCGTGTTGCTTTTGCTTCAGCCCATTTGGTTACATAGTCGGTAGCCACAATGATATATCGTGATTGCGTATTACGTGCAGCCGGACTAATCGGTCCTACAAAGTCTAAGCCCCACTTTTCAAATGGTTGGGTTACCTTGATGGGATGTAGAGGCATCCTATCCCTTCTTTGTGGCTTCTTGAAGCATTGGCATTCATCACATCCCTTTGCAAAAAGTGATGCATCCTTAAACAGAGTGGGCCACCAATAGCCTGACTGTAAGATCTTTCGGGCAGTCAACTTTCCTGAAAAGTGACCACCAACTACGCCCATGTGTGCCTCTTGTAGAATATATAAATACTCATCCTTGCGGGCACAGCGTCTAAGAACATCATCTTTTCCTCTCTTATAGAGAGTTCCAGCCAGTAAGCAATAGGGTTCGCATTCCTTGATTAATTTTCGAGCTATATCTTTTCGCAGTTCTTTGGGTGGAAAACCATTAACTAAGAAGTTAACAATCTTTTCACTCCATTCAGGCATTGTCTCAACAATGAACAAAGGAGTATCAGGCAATTCATCATCAACCCCCGTAGGAGCTTCGCCATTAGGGATACGAGATAAATGATCCGCCATGACATGTTTCCTCCCAGGCCTCAGAACAACGGTGAAGTCAAACTCAAGAAGAATTAACAACCATCGTGTAATTCGACCTGTGGAACACGGCTTGTTTACCAAATATAGCAATGCTTGATGATCAACATAAAACACAAACTTGGTAGCAAGAAGGTAATAGCGAAATTTCTTTACTGCGTAAATCATAGCTAGACCTTCGCGCTCTGTAGTAGTGTAGTTCATCTCGGCATCATCTAATTGGCGACTTGCAAAGTTAATAGGGTAGTCCAATTTATGTTCTCCTGGTTGAGTTAGAACACACCCAATAGCAAAATTTGATGCATCAATATGCACATGAAAAGGTACATTCCAATCAGGTGTTCACAGGATTGGAGCACTTGTTAGGGCCTTCTTTAATAACTCATAAGATTGATGACATTCTTCCGTCCAGTGAAACTCGATAAGAAGCTTGTACAATGGACGCGCTATCTCGGCAAAGTTTAAAATAAATCTTCGATAATAACCAACATGGCCCATAAATCTTTGAACTCCTTTATAGTTCGTAGGTGGTGGCAAATCGGCAATGGCTTTAATCTTACTCTCATCTGTGGATATCCCGTTCTTGGACACTATATGCCCTAGAATGACTCCATGCTTCACCCAAAATTGGCATTTGAAAGGGTTCAATGAGATGCGATAAAATCTGCACCTTTCAAATATTTTTCGTAGATATAACAAATGCTTCTCCCAAGAAGAATAAACACAAAGGTCGTCTAGGAAAGCTTCACAAAACTCCCTTAGAAATTCTTTAAACGCAGTGTTTATTAATCGTTGGAATGTAGCAGGGGCATTTGTTAAGCCAAAAGCCATAACACGAAATGCAAACACTCCAAACTCTGTGATAAGAGCAGTTTTAGCTTGGTCCTCTAATGCAATTGTGATTTGATTGTAACCAGAGTACCCATCTAAAAAGCTATAAGCTTCCTTGCCCGCAACTCTTTCAAGCACATGTTCTGAATATGGCAAGGGATAATGATCTCTCCTAGTAGCTGCATTAACTTTCTTGAGGTCCACGCACACTCTTAGTTTCCCATTCTTTTTTGGCACAATGACTATTGGAGAAACCCATTCTGAGTGCTCAATAGGGTATATGAATCCACATTGGATAAGTTTTTCAATCTCCTCTTGTACAATTTTGGCGTACTTAGGATTCATTGGATAGGGTCGTTGCTGGACGGGTTTAGCAGTGTTGATCATGGGAATTGTATGTTGGACCACATAAGGTGGAACGCCCTTCATGTCATGATATGTCCAAGCAAAGATATCCTTGTATTCCTTGAGGAGCTCCCTAAGTACAGCCTCTTCAGTTTCGGTAAGGTCTTGAGCAATAAAGACTGGTTTAGACTCTTCACCTGGTTCTGCTAATTCTATCTCTTTAACTACCGCTGGACCATCATAGACTCCACTGCTTCCATTGGTAGACATTCGTTGGGCTTTGGCATACACAACCTTTCGCTCCCCCGTGGTATAAGATTTAAAATGTTCAGGAGCCGTATGTAAATCAGCAGGCTCTTGTCCTGACGGAGACCTTTCTTTTAGTTCTGCCTCCTTTTGTTGTTGTGCTAACTCTCGGTTTTGACGTCTTCTTATAGTTCGATTCAATTTCGGCTCTGTAACCTCCAATTGAGCGAGGTCAATGGGTCGCGGGCTGCACCACATGACACTCTGGAGATGTTCACCCCAATTGTCTACTAGCTTTCGATGAGCATCACATGCCCCTAGATAGCTAAGCCATTCTGCAGTAGATCTTTCCTTGTTTATCCTAGCTCTCGCATTTGCTCGATATTGCCGTCTCTTATATGACCTTTGTTTCTTGTTAAGGTTTTGATTTTGGTAAATGTTTGAACTCGACTCGCTTGATAGGTCTTCGCTTGTATCTTCTTCACTCTCATATAAATTACCATAGATGGTCGTACTAGACCTTGAGTGTTCAGTTTCTATACTTGGCTCACTCGATGTTTCCTCAGGTTCTGAATCCATTTCTTCCTGAGATTCCGTTTCCGATGTGTATTGGCCTGAAGCCTTTGAGGAATCATCAGTTTCACTCTCAGGTAGGTGTGCCTCTTTCTTATCATCGGATGTTACATGCGCTACACCTAACATGTTTACTGGTGCAATGTGTGGTATCTCTTCCCCATCTGGTGTTACCCACGTTGTTCCTCTAGCTCCCCATGTATCTATAGTTGCCGCTAGGTGTACCCAATCGACATTGTCTGACTCAGCCATTCCGGGTAGAATATCCATATAAGGAGAGTTCTTCCCAATATCCGTGTCTTCGTTACACGTGTAACAATACTGTAATGGAGCTGAGTGAATTGTTGTGTCTGATCGATTATCAATAATGAATTTATTTCCTAGAGGATGCGTTCGACCACTTAAAAGATCAACTCGAATGACAGAGTCTTGGAACTGTAAGTAGACGTGGTTTTTGGACCATTCATGCACCATTTTTGCTTCCCTCATGAATGGACGCCCTAAGATCATCTCAAATGACATAGGATGCTTGGAAAAATCCATAACAATGAAAGTTTGCCTTACCTTGTGTCCCAAGACCTTGATTCTGAGATCCTTTAGCATTCCAATAGGCGTAACAATAGATCCATTAGCCATTTTTACCACTACGCTTGTGGCTTCAAGGTGAGGTCGCCCCATAGACTCCCAACAACTCTTTGTCACCATGCTGACTCCCGCACCACCGTCAAGGACCCCCTTTACAGTTAATCCTTTAGTAGTGATTGGTAGAGTAGCATTAGATTCATCACCTTCAAAGTATTGCCCCAACTTGTTAACGGGTACTTCAATTACAGATTCATGTCCTGCTAATTCAGATGGTGGTGCTAAATTTTCCTCATCATTCATTACCGAGTCAGGTTTGTTCATATGTGCAAACTGTGGTAATCCGGCCTGTAATTCTCCATTAAGGAAGGCTCGAAGAGTTGAGACTAGCTCGGGGTCTTTATATAGTTTGGACATGATGGTGGTTCTAACTTCTGAAGACATGAAATCCGTAAATTTGGCAACATTTAATGGCATCTTGTGGGACGTAGGACCCTGACAAGAGAATGGTGAAGATGGAATCTCCACTTCCTCAAGGGGGTCGGGCATTCCCTCATTGAACATTCTCTCTAGTAGGAAAGGTATGTGTTCACTTTCAGATGTCCTACCCTCACTCTCTTCCCGAATAATACTGGGTATAGCTAACGGCATGTAGTTCTTGTGAGGTTGAACTTGTGTGGGAAACACTGTGTCCGACATCTGGATATGTTTGGGTTCTAATGTTCGTTGAGTTTCTTCCACCAAATCCCTCAGTTGTTGGACTCCTTCAATTTCCACTGTTAGGTTTGGATAGGTTCCAATCTTTCTCTTGCAATCCTCATTTTTTGCCTCTCGTGGCTTATCTTGGGGGTTCGCAACTGGGTAGTTTAACTTTGAATACTCTTTTAGTGCTCGTCGTAATTCCCTCTCGTGATACTCCTCACTGGCTTTTTCCTTTGTAGTAATAGTTTTGGTCTCCGTGGTCTCTATCGAATCTGAGTCATCCTCAGGGTCATTCATATACACGGGATCCTCTCCTGTCCCTATGTTAGTCTTTGAACTAGGTTTTGAGCTAGAATCAATAAGGGATTTCTTTCTTCGTGTTTTCTTCTTTCTCGCTCGGCCAATGGATGCAGCATCTCTCTCTTCGAGGATGTAATTTTGCTTTTGGAGCATCGACCGTGTCAGTGCATTCACTGGTGCTATGTTTATAGTTGGTGGTGTCCCATCAACAATCTCTATTATGTTCAATGGTGTGATTTTCGGTGCATTTGGATTGTTAGGACACTGTGCGATCAAATGATCTATGCCACAACGATTACAAGTGAGTATTGGCATTGCCAATGCATTCCCTTGACTTGTTTGCATTAGTGCAGCATTCTTTTGCATTCTAATGGGGCACTCAGCTACTCGATGTGGTCCACCACATCCGTAGCACTGAAGAGGTGGTGTCTTGGTAAAACTATTAATGTTTTGGCCTCTTGCTGCTAGCGCAGTAGCTTGATATACCGGTTTGATTTGTCCCCAATGGTCTTCCATATAGTACATGGGACACTCCTCAAGCATGTCGACTCCATAGGTGATACTAGAGTCTATGTCCTCTTCGCAATCTACATAAGTATTAGATGACTCGCAACCTATTTGGTTCATAGGTGTAACTCTTGGATGAGGGGGTTGCGGTCCTCGCACTGGAGGTGGTAACGGTGTGGTTTGGACCACATTTTGGGTTCTAGGGACCACGTGCTGTAATGGCAACTGTTGCTCCATGGGTGGGGTAGGCATCAATGCAGGAACTCGAGGTGAGTCTGCCCAAGCTATAGGCGGTCTATTTTCCATGATGCGTTTAAGCATTAGGCAATCCTTCGCTTGATGGCCATACCTACCACACGCATTACAAGTCCCGTTAAACTTTACTCTGAAAGTAGGGCATTCACTCGTAGTATGTGGGCCCAAGCAAATTGAGCACCATTGTTGCTCCCTTCTTGGATACATATGAGTGTTTTGTGGAGCACGATTACCCCTAAGGCTTTCTTGGATGGCCTTTGTGAGATCTGCCAAAGTCATCTCAGATATCGTTTGCTCTTTCACGATTGGCTTTATCTTCATTGGCTCATGCCCTGATGCTTGCGAGCTACTAGACTTCGGCTCGGCAGACACTCTTTCTCCTACAATCATGAAATTATCCTCCAATTGGATTGCATTCATGGTGACTGCTTCCCAAGTAGTGATACCTCTAATGACTAGGCCATTATAGATACTTTCATGTCGTAGTCCCCTAATGAATCTATCGAGCAATTGGTTGTTGTTGAATCGCTCGTTTGGATTGCATCGAAAATTCAAATTCTTTAGGCGACTAATGAAGTCTCTCACGGATTCACCTTCTTCTCGTTGGGCTTTCTGGAGCTGAGAGGCTACACCCCAAAGTACTCCCTCTCGTATGTATTCTTTTAAGAACAGTCTCCTAAGAGTAGAGTAGATCGTTTTCTCTTCTACTCTTAAGGTTCTATACCAATCTCCAGCCTTTCCGCTTAGGGTCAAACTCAAAGCCTTACACTTATGTAGCTCATTGTGCTCTTCCAAGGAATCGCACACATGTTCAAAGACTTCCATATGCTTTCTAGCATCTCCGTCTCCACTGAATTTCTGTGTGAGCTTAGCTACTTGAACTGCCTTGCTCCTAGGCTCTCTATCAGGTGCACTACGCATGTTTTCCGCAATAGAGCGACCGATAGTTTGAGCAAATGCTGCCAAATCTCCTATTTGAGCAGGTATAATGGGTGTATGTGCTCCTGGAACCACATGTGAGATGGGAGTTGGCCTTGGCCTTGGCATACGCGCGGCTCTTCGATCCCAAATTTCGTATGGTGGTGTACAAGACGGTGGTCCAAAGTTTACAGGCGTGGCCCTAGGCATAGGGGGTGCCTGATATGGCATGGCTCCACTTGTAAAAGATCTTGGATAATTCCATTGTGGATTGTAAGCTCTTGGAATAATCGGAGGTGTAGGAGCTACACGAGCCTGAGTTACGACAGGTGCACATGATTGATACATACATGTAGGTATAGTTGGGGGCACTGTGCTACTAGGCATCCGCGCAGTGTTAACAAATGAACTCCATGGTATACTTCCTGTCATGCTCACCACTGGGATATGCATGGTAGCCGTAGTGTCATTAAGAGAAAGATGAGCTAGATCTGGGAAGGTAAAGCTGCCACTTGTGGGCTCAGATTGTACTGAGGCTCCTGGCGAAACAACGTATTGAGGATCAATGGGGCTCACTGAGGGAGTCTCCATTTGTGATAGGGTTTCTTGGTTGGCCTTTCCTGTATCCAAGAATCTCATTAGGCCTGTTGAAGGCATGTTGATCCCTGTGTTCTATCTTTCTAACTCGACAATCCTATGGAGGACATCACAGACTTTCTGTTGTTGCTCATCTATGCTAGGAGCACCTGATGTGGATTGTAGAACATCTAACCAACCCACATGATAGGTGTGTCCTGTGTACCGATCAGTTAACGCTTCTGCTTGTAGGTCATACTCCCAATTTTCGTTTAGGAATATCCCATCTAGGCCTGGCGTGCTGGAGGTTTCCCTTGAAGTGGAAGCATTATTGCTCCCCATAGCTTGCCCCTCCGTGACTGCTACCTTGGGAGCACTCGGTTGCTCGGCTGGCATGATTGTTGTCATAGGAGCCTTTGCTTTCAGGGCTCGACTTTGTTCTAGCCTTCGTAGGTTCTCAATTTACCTCTCCCTTGTTGCTTGCATATAGCGTTCGATCTCTTGTACTTCGGCAAGACTCCTACCATCGGGTAGTAAAACCTCAGAGGGAGATAGTCCTAAAGGATCCGGAGGTGCAGTGGATGGAACATTCACATGCACACTCTCAAGAAGCATAGGGTCCATTTTAGGCATGAATGACGAATTTACTTCCCCACTCCCTTCATTTATTTCATTAACCGCATGTTCGGAGGGAGTAGCTCTACTAAGGGTCTCTTTTAAGCGGCTAAACACGCTGGACCCGGGCAGTGGGCCCATGGCATGCATGTCTTGACTTGAACTATCAGGGTTTGGTGTAGGATACCCCTCCATGACTTCGTAGTCAGAGGAAGAATCACTAGACGCGATATGAGGATCTTGGGTCGCGCTACCTTGAGTCCCGGCCGAAGGTCCAGAACCTAGGGTGGGGGAATAATGGGTGCCCGCGTAAATGGAGGCACTACCAATATGCTCGTGCTCTAACACTCATCCAGAGCGTAGGTTCATATGACTTGGATCCCCTAGAAGTGTCAGTGAGGGCCCGTGAAGGCTGCTCACCTAGTAATTTTGGGTGTTTTGCAACCCAAGTCTTTTCTTATTTTTTGATTTTTTGGTCCTTTTTTTTCTGACCCAGCTATAGAATAGAACGTATGATAGCTCAAAATGAGCGTCTCGGTCAGAGGGACGTGCCGTGCTTTACAGCCCTCCGTTTGGTCACTTTATGCCCTCGGAATCCCTAAAACCGTCAATTTCTAGTAGGGAACTAGGCCCGAATTAGAAAGTCTAAGGGTGCAAGTGGGAAGAGAAGGGAGGAGAGTGGAGGACTTGCCCCACATGCTCTCATTCCCTCTTGAGGGAGTAGGGTATATATATAAGAGTGATTCTAGTATATATCATAAGATTGAGGACTCTGGCCTGGGCTTGGGCTTGGGCATGGGCTTGGGGAAACGATCCCGATCAAAATTTTAGTGTAGCCCCCCAATCACTCTAGCTTAAATATTTTCGGTTTTTTTTTTTTTTTTTTTTTTTGGGCGACGACCACGCGCGGTTTTGGTGACCCTTTCTTGGCCACACACACTGTCACCTACCTAACCTCCCAGTCCACAGCTCACAGCTCACAGACAGCTCACTACCTTATCTACTTCCTAAAAGTGCTGCTAACCACTAACTAATCTACTAACTAATCTGTTAACTGCTTGCTGACAGTGAGCTAACTGTCCACCTACTTCCTCTCTCACTACCTGCTGTGCAAACACTGTGTGCAGGTAAACCTTGACAGAAAACTGTGTGCAGACTGTGTGCAAGCTGAAATTGCTAACTGCCTTCCTACTTATTCATTCACTCCAAAAAAGCTAACGACTACTGATTGTGCAAAGACTGTGTGCAAACAGAAAACACAACATTATGCAGAAATCACAGAACTTGCAGACAACACAGAAATTAACAACATACAGAAAAACAACTCATTCCTCTTCCTTCCTACTACAAACAACTCATAGGAGAAGCACAAAGTGCCTCTTGGGCTTAGTGCAGGGCGTTTCCCCGGTAGCGGCGCCAAAAATGTGCGCTCCTTGCCGCACTGTCGAAGCAAGGGACTTGCCGATACACCGTGTGCGAGCCACAAATGGCTCCAAGCACACAACAAGACTAATCTAGCAAGCTCAAAAGAGGGCAATGGTGTGTCACTCACCGCTCTATGCTCCTGCCATGGAGGATTCCTCGCCGCGATGAAGAAGAAGCTGCAGTCGTGCCGCGCTCAACCGCTTCGCCGCCGTCGTGCCTTCGTAATGCTCGATCGCACACACACTCTCCCTCTCTCTCTCTCTCTCTCTCTCTCTCTCTCTCTCTCTCTCTCTCTCTCTCACACACACACACACACACACACATACACACACACACGAGGAGGTGAAGAAGAAGAAGATGGAGATGGAGATGGAGCAAGAGCACTCTTCTATTGCACCAATGAGAGAATGAATGAATTTTAGGTTTAGTTGGCTTTTATATGAGCTCACCCCATTCACACTTGGGCGCCCATGCTTAGCCAACTAATCCCTTGAATGTCCCAGCTAGAGTGCGCCTCTCATCGGCGATCACTCTTACCCTTTTCCTATTGGTCCGACAAGCCCGGTACCTGACTCTACCAAATACATAATACACGTCCGTCGTAGGTGATGGGGTGTCCGTGAGCCGTGAGGGTTAACACCGTCGTGCCTTCGTAATGCTCGATCGCACACACACTCTCCCTCTCTCTCTCTCTCACATACACACACACACACACACAAGGAGGTGAAGAAGAAGAAGATGGAGATGGAGATGGAGCAAGAGCACTCTTCTATTGCACAAATGAGAGAATAAGTGAATTTTAGGTTTAGTTGGCTTTTATATGAGCTCACCCCATTCACACTTGGGTGCCCATGCTTAGCCAACTAATCCCTTGAATGTCCCGGTTAGAGTGCGCCTCTCATCGGCGATCACTCTTACCCTTTTCCTATTGGTCCGACAAGCCCGGTACTTGACTCTACCAAATACATAATACACGTCCGTCATAGGTGATGGGGTGTCCGTGAGCCGTGAGGGTTAACATTGGTCTGTGCCAGGAAGTACCTAAGGCTTTGGTGATCCGTCCGCAGAATGAAAGGAGTCCCGAATAAATAGTGCTTCCACGAGTCTAAGGCATGTAGAACTGCAAGGAGTTCCTTTTCATATATGCCTAGAGCTTGCTCAATAGGGTTGAGCCTTCGACTTTCATAGGCTATGGCATGTCCTTCTTGGAGCAAAACAGCTCCAAGGCAATCACCACAAGCGTCACATTGGACCTCAAATGGCTTTAAGAGATTCGGTAGTGTAAGCACAGGTTGAGAGATAAGCTTTTCTTTAAGCTTTTTGAAAGCATTGTTCTCCTTGGCAGACCATGTATACCTGACATTTTTCTTTGTTAGGTCATGTAATGGTCCCGCGATTTGTGAGAACTTTTCTATGAAGCGTCTATAGTATGCACACATACCTATAAAGCTTCTTAGTTCATGTAGATTCCTTGGATTAGGCCATCCTTTTATTACCTCTAGCTTTGATGGATCCATTTGGATGCCATCTTGAGAGATAATGTGACCTAAATACTGAATCTCTTGTAAGAAAATTCACTTTTCTTTCGATTAATATAAAGTTTATTTTGTCGTAAGACTTGAAATATTACCGGGAGATGTTGCTTGTGTTCGTCTAATGAATTAGAGTAGATGATTACATCATCAAAGAACACTCCAGTAAAGGTTTGTTGAGGCCTGAATAGCTTGTCCATAAAGCGGTTAAATGTGGCTGCTGCATTGGTCAATCCAAAAGGCATGACAATGTATTCGTAAAAAGACCAAATGTAGTGAAAAATGCGGTCTTTACAATGTCTTGATCAACTATCCTTATTTGATGGTAGCCACTTTTTAGGTCAATCCTACTGAAGTAGGTTGACCCTTGTAGCTTATCAAATAGGTCTTCTACTCGTGGAACGAGAAGCCTATTTTTGATAGTGATCCTATTTAGTGCTCTATAGTCGACACACATACGATATGTGCCGTCTTTCTTTTGCATTAATAACATCGGTGAACAAAATGGAGATGAGCTAGGCCTAACCATGCCCTTATCAACTAACTCATGCACTTGCCGCGTAATCTCCTCTTGTTGAGCTTGAGAAACTCTATAAGGAGGTTTATTAGGTGGTGAACTTCCTGGAAGAAGTTCAATTACATGGTCATCATTGCCTCGTTTAGAAGGTAGTTCACAAGGGATGTCGTCAATAAAAACATCTTGAAATCCCTTGAGAAAATTGGATAACTCTAATTCCTTGTGATTGTTTATATTTTCTTTTGCTTAACAAAAATCATGTACACGGAAATAGAGCTCTTTATTGACTTATTGAAAGCTTGTGTATGTACAATGGGTATGGTGTTACCCAACTCCTTAGCATCTATGTACATATCTTTTTCCCTGAACCTAAAGTAGATTTGCCTCTCAGGAAATTTAACATTGGCAGCCATGCAATCAGACCATGGTGCCCCTAGGATTACATCCTCGTCCTTGAGAGGAGAGATAAAGAAGTCCTTGTCCACATTGCTTTGGACATGGAGCCTCAGTTTTCCAATTAAGGGAGTGACTGAGGCTTCTTGCCCCTTGAAAGCACCATCGGCGGGTAGGACATCTCCCATCTCATAGGCTTGGATGCCTAGCTTGGTGGCCAACTCTGTGGATATGAAATTGTGAGTAGAACCACGATCAAAGAGAATAAAAGCATCATGTTCTCTTACCTTTCCCCAAGCATGGCATAGAGGAGATCCTTTGTGGTGAGCATCCTCTTCTTGGCTTTCACCCAAGGTAGCTCTAGGAGGCTTATTTCGTGTATTCTTGTGGGGGCAAGCAAGATAGGCATGCCCTTGCTCCCCACACTTGAAAGAGCAGTTCTCTTTACGATAACGTTCAAGCTCTTCAGGAGAGAGTTTATTTTTGCCTTTATAAACTCCCTTCTCCTTAGCTTTGTTGTTGTTGGCATTGCCTTTAGGAGACTTTTGGACAGTGTCCTTCCCCTTAGGCCCGTTAATTGCGGTCCTTGTTCTTTGTGGGCTTAAGATTTCTCTTAGCCCATTGTTCAAAATTGATTCGTGAAGCCACCATGGTATGGTGTATGACCACAGATATGGTGCGTGGCCTTTGGGAGTTAACATACTTGGCCATATCTTCCCTTAGACCGGCACAAAATTGTTGTTTTTGCTCTCCAAAATCCATCTTTTTGAAGACAATGGCTTTGAGATGTAAGTCCCAAAACTTGTCTACGTATTTGTGAATACATTCGTAGGGAGAGAGCTTCAAGCTTCGCCATTCAGTGAGTACTTTGTCTTTGGCAGCGATAGGCCAAAAACTGCTTCATGATGGAAGCTCTTAAAGCTTTCCATGTTCGTGGAGCTTCACTGTTTGCTCGTAGGCTAGACCATCATTGTCTGGTGGACTTTTGAAAATGTATATCTACATTGTGCAGCTTAGAGGACTCCGTGAAGCCCTCATCTCCAAACGCCACATCGAATTGTTGGGTGAAGGCCAAAACTTTGTCCGTAGCACCAAAGGCGCCATTGTAGGTTAAGAAAGAAAATTTATTTCCTCCCTTTTTGAGCTTTTTGAGCTTGGACAACCTCTTCCATGCGGCAAAGGATTTCCTATGGCCTCTTCTTTTTGGTGGTTCAAAAGTTGCACCGTCACTTTCTTCAGAAGAGGAAGAATTTGAGGAGGATAGAGAAGAGGGTGACCTCTTCCTCGCCTTTTTCTTCCCTTTTTCCTCCTTGTCTGCACCATCACTTTCTTGATAAGAGGAAGAGGATGAAGAAGATGGAGAAGAGGGTGACCTCTTTCTTGCCTTTTTCTTCTCTTCTTTTCTATCGTCCCTCTTTGAATTATGGTGTGGAGAAGTGTGCGATGGTCTTCTCCGTTTAGGGCGTGTTGGAGAGCGTTTTGCCCGCCGCCTTTGTTGAGCCATCTCCACCGAGGTGGCAGGAGACTCACTTCTTTCTCATTCCTTTGGTGGGGGCTCTACCATTGGGACTTGACTTCTCCTTTGGGAAGGAGACATCGTCAAGTAGTAGATTTTTGAGCCCTTCGTACAGATCCTCTTCGTCTTCCCTTATCGGAGAGAGGTCTCTTGTGGAATTCTCACAAGGAGGCTTCCTAGGTACTCTCTCTTCTTGGTGGGGAGTTTGGAGAATCCCATGAGCATGTAGCTGCCGTTTCACTTCACTTTGGAGGGATGGATTTCCCATGGCTTGTTGAAGCCTAGAAATAAGGTAATTAACAAGCATAGGGGCATCATTAGTAGCTTGTTCATTAGCAAAATCAAAGTTATCTTGTTAATTTCACTCTCTTTACTATTGTTAGCCATTCCAACAACTTTTAGGTGTAAAATTCTTAAGCGTACTTTGGCACTTCAAGCCCTAGTTGCTACTCCTCTTAACCCCTTTAGAAAAGCACAAAAGCTCCTGTACCCGTGGCTCAAATATCATTAATTTCAAGGAATAGAAGAGAGGGTCTTTCAACACCAAAACAGTCGACTCCTATCAAGCTATAGCTCAATAGTGGTTAAGCTTTAGGCAAGCTCCATATGACTCCACTGTTAAGACCATAGCTCTCGACGGTGATGCCCTGTTATCTGCACCAAGCTGGCACACTACAAGGCTGAAACATCCCTATTCTACTTACTCAATTTCAATTAATAATACCAACCATTTATAGTTAGCTTGAGGACCTCCCTTCTTGAGCAAGAAAAGAGAAACCTTGTGCTCTGATACCAATGTAACATTTAATAGTCTAGTAACTTGTGTGTAGCGGAAAATAACATAGACATAGTGAGAATTTCATTAGAATAGATTCCTAATGAGCATAGCAAGAGTGCTTGGATGGGGAGAGTAGCAAAAGAATAACACCTAGTTAGATAGGCATAAACAATACTGCAAAACGAGAGAGCAATTAAGCTATTGACAACAGTTGAGGACCGGATTTACATGGAGCCGGTCCCCCCTCCAAAAGGCTTTGTATTATAGGTTCCCCCCATCAAGAGAGACATTTTACAATACAATACTTTGTGTTCCTTCAATAACTTGCTAGTGCAATGAAGATGGAAACTCCAAGCACTAAGCTTACACTTGAAAACACAACATCAATTCCCTCACGGTCTCAGACCCAAGACCTCACACACCTTCGAAGATGGTGAGAGCTAGCGGGGTATGAGAGTAGATCAAGAGGAAGAAGGAGTATTCTTACGAGAAAGAAGTATGTCTCCTAACATAGTCACTCATAATAGCTTAGCATAGCTTAGTAATTAGCATGGTAGAGGAGATGAGCATGCATTGGAGCTTGGCTCTTGGTTGGATTTGCATCACAAAGCCAAGAGTTGTTGGTGTAGGCCTCCCTTCTCACAAGTTTGGAATAGATGATAAGCTTTCCATTAAAGCTTAAGAAGGAGAGATAGTCTTCTTTACTTCACACATTGTGATAATGCCTTGCCAAAATCAGCCCCCTCTCTCTCATGGTCGACCCCTCTTGTTTTTTACTCATGCTGGCATCCTATTGGCCCCTCTACAAAGCTTAGCCAATGACAATTAAGAAGAATAAGTGATAGCCTGGTGACATGTGTCCCCCTTTCCCCTTTTGTGAGAGCTTTAGGTATTTAAATAATGCAATTAAACTATCATTGGACCCCTTAGTCTTCTAGCCAATAGGAATCAGGCAAGCCATTGGGTTGTTGAATGCTCATTGGACCCCTTGGGAGACTGTCCAATAGTCTTCTAGAGAGTTTATTTCTATTGGTTCTTTTATCAAGTGTTTTTAAATGAATTAAACTAGATTTACTCTAGCCTAATTCTATTGGTCCACCTCTATGGCCATCCAATAGGATTTGAATGCACCTTGGGGGCAACTGGGCTAGGGTGTCAGGACACCGGCAAGGCCGGACTAGACAAGGGCAAGGCTCATAGAATCCCTACCAGTTTAGACTGTGCAAGGCACTAATGGTTTTGGCTCTCACGTTTGAGGCCATCACTCTCGCCAAGGGCTTAAAAATTTGTATGCAAGGCATGCTAACCAGGTGGCATGAATTCCACCGCTTCAGAGCTTACACTTCCGCTATCACACCAGACACTGTCACGGACAAACTAAGTTCTGGAGTGTTTAAATTTTTGGTTGCTGTCAATGCACAATACCACTAAATGGAACCTAAATCTAGGACTTATTTCACAGGCAAAGTGCCATATTAATTCATTTTTGTCAAGTCACGACCCCATACATGGTAGGTGGGTCAAGCTGTGGCTTGTGTTTTATGTTCCCTCTCTTTATGAGAGAGTTATATAGGTAAATTGCTGCATTCTTATAGGATAAGCTGCAAGTCAGGCATCAGATGCGGCATAGCACACAGATTGGGCACAACATATACAAACTCGTCACTTAAGGAAAGTTCCTCAGCCCAACATTCTTTCTCTCTCTCCATGAATAATGAAAAATTTCTACGCAGTTTTTGACACATGTTTTGTTTGGGAGTCAGCATGAGCCAAGGTGCTCTAACTCTCAGCTAGAAATTGGGCAAGACACCCTCTACATTAGTCTTCATTGTTTCCTCGATTGACCACTAATCGCCATAAGGGCTATGCGCCACACACACTAGCTAAGAGTCATTTTCAAATCTCGGGTATGACCCAACGGTTGGCATTCCTTAGGGGATTGTTCTTAAGATCGAACAGATTTACCCATTGGACTAAACAACGACGTTAATGGCCAAGCAAGAGTCTTGTCATTCCGGATGTTTATGGTATCATTTCTGCACGACATAGTTTCAGTGCAACACTTGAGTCGAGTTTTTGATAACCTCGATTGATTTCTACCACGGTTTTTAGATGCAACATACCGTTGCGACAGCATGGCTATCCATAAGAGCTAGACTTTCCACTTGTGTGGATCTCCTGCTCTCTCCATAGCACTACGAGTGTCTATGGACGCATTGTTTTGGGGTAAGACCCCGCGGGTGCTTACTAAATCACCCCATAGTCATGGAGGATCACAGTTGATCTATTCTTGTTATACTTTCAAGGAAATAAGTCCGCATTATACCACACGGTAGCAGACGAATTCACCTTCTCAAGTTGATTCCAATCATTTTGTACACGGTTGACTATGTTGGTTATCGTTACGTGCTAATCAAGCAGTTTCTACAAAGGGTCTTACCAAAGGGTTTGACTACGTAGATTCTAATCAAAGGGTTTGGATTGCAACGGCAACACCCAGGGTTTCCAGTGCAATGTTGCTTGTTTTTTCACACGTGGACGACGTGTTCCTCTGTATTTGAATACGGGTAAGTGAACATTCAGTTCAATCTCCAAGTACGCATCTATTGATTTGGTGTTATTCCAGTCTTTAGTATACATTGCTTGGTTTTGTCAAGTCATTTAAATACGCTTGAATATTTCAGGGCCATGCCAAGGGCATGTCGAAACAAGTATTTTGGGCCGTAGTGTCCAATGTACATTATGCTATTATGAATCCACTTGTAGGATTCAATTTGGCACATGTTGTCACATGGGATACAACATGGTCTAGGGCCTCAAGGAGTTCGGTTTAGCCAATGTGGAGCAATGAATGAGGGTCCCTCTCACTCTTGTCACAGAGTGTTCAGAGTTACCTCCACACACAAGTACATCTTGTACTTGTAGGATGTTCTTTTTTTAGACATCCTTAGTTGGGACATATTCCACATGTGGCGAATATGAGTCTCGGGGACTGACACTGGCGCCCACTATTTCAAATATATGTCAGGGCTCAAGAGGAGCAAGGACAGGATAGAGTGGAACCACAGGTTGTGGCTGAGCCTGAGCCACCTATTGTGCATAGATCTGGACGTGTCACGCGACCTCCTGATAGGTTTTTTCCATCTATGAACTATGTCATGTTGACTGATTGCAATGAGCCTTCATGTTACAAGGAAGCAGTGCAAATGACGGACTCCGGGAATTGGCAATTGGCCATGCAGTCAGAGATGACAGCTCTGCATAAAAACCAGACATGGAAGCTAGTTAAATTACCACGAGGCAAAAAGACTCTACCTTGTAAATGGGTTTACAGGTATAAGATCACCGCTCATGATAGTCAGCCAAAGTACAAAGCAAGGCTTGTTGCCAAGGCCTTTAAGCAAGAACAAGGCATTGACTTTGATGAAGTCTTCTCTCCGGTGGTCAAGATGACTACATTGAGATGCTTTCTTGCATTGGTTGCCATATTAGATTTGGTGTTGCACCAAATGGATGTCAAGACAGCGTTCTTGCATGGTGATTTAGATGTGGAAATTTACATGCAGCATCCAGAAGGGTTTGTTGAGAAAGGCAACGAAGATTGGGTATGCCAGTTGTTAAAGAGTCTTTATGGCTTAAAACAATCACCGAGGGCATGGTACCATAAATTCCACAAGTTTATGCTTTCTCAAGGCTACAAGCGTAGTGAGTTCGATCACTGTCTATATACAAAGAAGGCTAAGGATGGTAGTTGGCTGATCCTTATTTTGTATGTGGATGACATGTTGATTGCTGGCAAGCACTTGGAAGAAATTTCAGCTTTGAAGTCAAAGATGGCAAAATCGTTTGACATGAAAGACATGGGTGAGGCAAGTCATATACTTGGTATGCGCATTGAGAGAGACGGATCAAAGAAGTTGATTTGGTTATCTCAAACAGAGTATATTGACAAGGTTTTGCAACGTTTCAATATGGAGAAGGGAAAGGCACTGAGTGTTCCATTGCCACCATATGTGAAACTTAGCAAACAAGATTGTCCTGTGTCTGAGGAAGAACAGGCTGAAATGGATAAGATTCCATATGCGTCTGCAGTGGGTAGTTTGATGTATGCAATGATTGCTACTCGCCTAGACATTGCATTTGCAGTGGGAGTAGTAAGTCGATACATGTCAAACCCAGGCAAGAAATATTGGGAGGCAGTGAAAGGAATATTGAGATACCTGAAAGCTACAAAGAGTATGCGTATATGCTATGGGAGTCAGGAGCTAAGTGTAAAGGGTTTTACAGACTCAGATTATGCAGGTGACTTAGACAACCAAAGGTCTACGTCAGGGTATGTCTTTACATTGGCTGGTGGAGCAGTATCATGGCGTTCTAGATTACAAGATTGTGTTGCTCAGTCTACTACAGAGGCTGAATATGTTGCAGCATCAAAGGCATGCAAAGAATCAATTTGGCTTAATCGACTAGTAACAGATTTGGGAATCAAAGAAGAGATGCCTGTGTTATATTGTGATAGTCAAAGTGCTATACAATTGGCTCGCAATCCAGTTTATCACTCAAAGACAAAGCATGTGGATGTGAAGTATCATTTCATTAGGGAAATGCTCGAGGATAAGCAACTTCAGCTTGTCAAAGTTCACACCACAGAAAATCCTGCTGATCTACTTACAAAAGGACTTCCCTCATAGAGCTTTGCGCATTTTCGCAAGCAGTTAGGTGTAGGGTAGTACATCACTTCTCTATATCTCTTGTATAGTAGCTTCTCTCACACTTAAAGTACCACATTGGACTTTAAGTGGGAGGTTGTTGGGGTATAAAGCCCAATGTGGTCGCCCAGGTAAGTGGGCGGGCCGCCAGGTATGTACACATATTCTTTTGTAAAAACCTAATAAGAACTCACTATGCTCTACACATTACAATAGAGCGAGTTCACCATATCGTCGTGCTCTTCTTCTCGCACTCTCTCTCGCATCGCACTTCCGCTCGTACTCCTTCAAATATGACCTAGGTATTGAATCTCTCGAAGGAAAAATTCACTTTTCTTTTGGTTGAGAAAAAGCTTATTCTTTCTCAATGCTTGAAAAATCACTTGGAGATGTTGCTTATGTTCCTCCAAAGACTTCGAGTAGTAGATGATATCATCAAAGAACACTCCAATGAATTTGTGGTAAGGTCTAAAAATTTTCTCTATTAGACGATTGAACGTAGCTGGTACATTAGTAAAGCCAAAAGGCATGACCAAATATTCATAAAGACCAAACGTTGTGCAAAACGCGGTCTTTAGGATATCTTCATCCACTATCCTTATTTGCTGATAGCCACTTTTAAGGTCAATACTACTAAACTAGGTAGAGCCTTGTAGCTTATCAAGCAAATCTTCTACCCGAGGCACGGGAAATCTCTTTTTGATAGTGATATGGTTTAGTGCTCGATAGTCCACACACATACGATATGTACCATCTTTCTTTTGCACTAAAAGGACTGGAGAACAAAAGGGAGAGGAACTAGGCCTCACCATCCTTTTGTCTACCAATTCCTGTACTTGCCTCATGATCTCCTCTTGTTGAGCTTGTGAGACTCGAGAAGGAGGCTTGTTAGGCGGTGAGCTTCCTAGAAGGAGCTCAACGTGATGGTCATCATCCCCTCGTTTTGGAGGTAAGTCGGATATCATTGATGAACACGTCTTGGAATCCTTTTAGAATATTAGACAAGTCTCACTCTTATTGATTCCTACCATTTACATTTGACAAAACATTAGGATCTTTTAGAGATTCTTTGACAAAAATCATGTACGCAAAAACTGATCTCTTCATAGATTTATCAAAAGCAGGAGGATTTACAAGTGGAATAGTGCGACCACGCTCACTAGCATCTATGTACATGTTCTTTCCCATGTAGGTGAAGTAGATTCTACTTTCAGGAAACTTTATATTGGCAGCCATGCGATCAAACCATGGCGCCCCTAGGATAGCATCTTCATGTTGGAGAGGAGAGATGAAAAAGTCTTCTTTGTCGACGTAGCTTTGGACATGAAGCCTCAACTTCCCAATCAAGGGAGTAACGGAGGCTTGCTGTCCCTTGAATGCTGTGTCAGCCATTACCATATCTCCCATCTCAAAATCTTGAATGAATATCCTCTTTTGGAGCTTCAATGGTGGAAGCCCTAGGAGTCTCATTGCGAGCAATCTTCTTGGGGCAAGAACGATAGCCATGTCCTTGCTCCCCACACTTGAAACACTCATGGTGCTTGCGAAAAGCTTCAAGCTCTTCAAGAGAGAGCTTGTTTTTGCCTTTGTAAACTCCCTTCTCCTTGGACCGATTTTTGTTGTTGTTTTTGTTGTTAGAAGTGCCTTGGGAAGAATTTTGGGCATTGGTTTTTTTTTTTTTGCATCATTTTTGTCTTTGTTTTTCATGGGCTTGACATTCCGTCTAGCCCCTTGATGGAAATTGATGAGTGAAGCAACTACGGTGTGATGGATTACTTTGGTGATAGAACCAGGCCGTTGAGAGTTGATGTATTTGGCCATCTCTTTAGGTAATCCCACACAAAATTGTCGCTTTTGCTCGGCAAAGTCTATCTTTTTAAAGATAATAACCTTGAGATGTAAATTTCAAAACTTGTGTACTTACTTGTGGATAGACTTATGAGAGAGAAACTTCAAGCTGCGCCATTCGGTAAGCACTTTGTCCTTTGCATCGCTTGCAAGGAATTTCTTCATGATGGAAACTCATAGAGTTTTCCATGTCTTTGGGGCTTCACCGTTGTCATGAAGGCTAGCCCACCAGTGACGAGCTGATTTTTGGAAGTGCATAGCTACATGGTGTAGCTTAGAGGACTCTGTGAAGCCCTCGTCTCCAAAAGCCGCATCAAATTACTGGATGAAGGCCAACACTTTGTCTGTAGCACCAAAGGTGTCATCATAGGTGTAAAAAAAAGATACTCTTTCCTCCCTCCTTGAACTTCTTTAGCTTTTGTGACCTTTGCCATGCAGGGTATGATTTACGATGTCCTCCCCTCCTGTATTCTCTAGGAGAATAACCATAGATTTCGTTGGAAGAGGAGGAAGGTGAAGAAGAAGGAGAAGAGGGTGACCTCTTTCTAGCCCTTTTCTTCCTTTGTTTCCTCTCTTCCCTTTCGGAATGACAAGGAGAAGGACTATGTGTCGATCTTTTCCTCTTGGGAGGAGTGGGCGATCGTCTTGATTGCCGTCTTCGTGGAGCCACATCTTCAGAGGAACTTAAAGTTTCATTGCTTTTTTGCTCTTTCGATTCCTCCTCTCTTATGGGAGAGAGTCTTCTTTTGGGAGTCACTTCAAGAGGCCTCCTAAGCTCTCTCTCTCTCTCTCTCCTCTTGGAGAGGAAGGGAAATTCCATAAGCGCGAAGTTGTTGAGTAACTTCGGCTTGCAAAGCAGGGTTGCCCATAGCTTGTTGCAACCTAGTAACGAGATAATTCACGAACATGGGGGCATCATCATTAGCACCTTCATGTGCAAAATCAAATCTATCAATATTAATTCTACTCTCTTAGTTATTGTTAGCCATGTTAACAAAATTTGTGTACGTACTTAATGTATGCTTTGGCAATTCAAAACCTTAGTTGCCACTCCTCTTAGCCTTTGAAAATCGGCTCTTAAGTATCTACACCCACGGCTCGAAGTGGTTAATTATAGAGTAGTGGAGTAGATCTAACATCGCAGAGTTGCCGAGGGCTAGCTCCTTTCGGACTTCTTATGGCTCAATAATGGTAAAGTCGTTGGCAAGTCTAAAAAGACTCCATTATTAAGTCCAAATCTCCCGAGGTGTGCACCATATCCCACATAGTGGGCTCAACAAAATCGACAATAGATCCCAATTCCATTTACCCTAATATAATTAACAATTCAACTATTTATAGGCTACTTAAGGACCTCTCTTCTTCAGCAAGAAAAGAGAAACCAAATTCTCTAATACCAATGTAATGGAATTGGCCTATTAACTTGAGAGCAACAGAAATTACTGAGAGTACTTTTGGAAAACTACTTTGTGAGCATAGCGGGTGATCATAATTGAAGATAGCAACATAAACATAGCAATTAGTTAACTTGGCATGAACAATACTTTTACAAGAGAGAGAATTTAGAGAACATGACAACAGTTGAGGATGGGATTTACGTGGAGCCAGCCCCCCCTCCAATAGGCATTTGTATTATGATTTCTCCCATCAAGAGAGACTTGTTACAATACAATCTTTGTGTTCCTTGTGACCTAGGTGATGCAATGAAGATAGAAAGCTTCATGCATCACAAGCATACCATAAACTTTGAAAAAAGCATTAACTATTCCAAGCCTTAGTCCCAAGACCTCAAACACCTTCGAAGGTGGAGAGAGTGTTACCATATACATGTGGTAGTGATGTGTGTGAACACACTAGGACCTCCGGGCCATTTTTTCCCTCTTTAGGAGGTTTTTTCCCTCGAGCATTGTATATACGCCCATCACTCTAGGGCTATCTATCTTTCCATTGCACACTAAGTAATACACTCTCAGTTGTATGCCTTGAGCTTCCTTCGTCTTCTCCAAGCTATGTGTGTCTCTCTGCAACCCTAATTCCAACAATTGGTATCAGAACATGTTGTGTCCTCCCGGGCTTAGTCGCCAGCTGCTCCAGTACACGCCTGCTCACTTTCTCCGATTCCACTACAGGCAGTACTACACAGGCAATTTCGTCATTTTGTGCAAAAATTCTGTCAGTGCCGTTTTCTGCATAACAGGTGCCTTATAGTCTTCTACGGTTCGTGCTATATAGAACATGTTGTTCCCGCTCCGTTTCTCCTACTTTCCGGTAGTTTTCATATCAGGTGCAACATTTACCATGGCTGAAAACAACAACACAGATGTGTTCAAGATGTTTGCTACTGAGGATAGGTTGGATGGGGACAACTACCCTATGTGGGCTTATATGATGCAACATGTTCTTGTGTCAAAAGGCGTTTGGAACATTGTGCAGGGCATTGATGTACGTCCTAGTTTTGAGGATGTAGGCAATGTTGAGGATGTTGCAGGTCTTATTGCAGGTCTTGCTGCAAGGATTGCTGCTGTTAGAGTTGTTTTGCCTACCGCAAAACAAGCTCGTTGGGATGTAAAGGATGCATAGGCTCATGCATTGATTATGTTGTCTGTGAAGCGCACCATTGTTCCTCACATCCGTTCAGCAAAATCTGCAAAACAGGCTTGGGATATTTTGACTGGTCTTTATGCAAGTCGCAATGAGGCTAAAATTGCTTTGCTGCGTAAAGAGCTGGAGTCGAAGATTATGCATGAGGAAGATGATATGGACACTTTCCTTGCCAGTGTCAAGGATATCAACGAGCAACTTATTTCTGCAGGAGAAGTCATTTCAGACAGTTCCCTTGTGCAGACTGTTCTTGATGCCTTACCACAGTTCCCTTGTGCAGACTGTTCTTGATGCCTTACCAGATTCTTACCAGACTTTTGCTAGTACTTGGAGACTTATGACCCAAGGAAATCCAGAAGTTGTCAAGTTTGATGCATTATGCACATTGATGTTGCAAGAGTCACTTTCCAGAAAAAACAGGACTACACAGCGTGCAGTTGAACAGGCTTTTATTGCTTCTCAAAGAAAGGGTGGTAACAGTAATGCAGCCACTTCTTATGGTTCTGCTGCAAGCGGCAAAAATTCTGTTCCTAATTCTTCTGCTGGCAGCACTTCATCTGACAATTCTAGTGATAAGGGCAAAAAGAAGATGCGTTGCCATTATTGTAAAGCTAATGATCACTTGATCAAGCAGTGTCCAAAGTTGAAGGCAAAAGAGGCTAAGAAGAAAGAGGGTGGTTCCACTGCAAATGCTGTTTCCACTACAAAAGCAGCCATTGTTGAGTCTTGTGTGATAGGAGACTCTAATGCTGATGTTGATGCAGAATGGGCTTTTAGCGCAGAGTGCACTTACAATCCTGCTGTCCATGATCATGCTTGTCAGTTGCTGTAGATTCACATGTGTGGTATTTCGACAGTGGTGCTACAAAGCACATTACCTCACATCGTGAATTGTTTACCTCTCTCGAGTCTGTCCCTCATGGGAATTCAGTCACTTGTACCAACAATGCCTCTTATCCGGTTCAGGGAGTTGGAAAGATTGTGCTTACTGCTGCTAATGGCAGTTCTTTCACACTTGTTGATGCACTTTATGTACCTGGGATCAAGAAGAATCTCTTGTCTGTATCCGCACTTGCTAGACTTGCACTTGTAGTCAAATTTGTGGATGACAGATGTACAGTTCATGATCTCAATTTTGGTGATGAAATTGTTGCATCTGGCCTTTTGTGCCGTGGGCTGTATAAGCTCACTTTGTATGACAAGTGTGGACAAAATTTTTCAAATGCTGTTGTAGATTCAAGGGCTATTTCAAATGCAAAACTTTGGCATGCACGTTCTGGTCATATGAATTTTGCCAGTTTGTTGCGTTTGCAGAAATATGATATGGTTGCTTCTTTGCCGCCTCTTGAAGCACCTGTCAAACATGTTTGTGAAGGCTGTATTTTGGGTAAGATGCAGCGTTCTAAGTTTCCAAAGGATGGTTCAGTTCGGGCCACATGCAGGTTGCAGCTTGTGCATAGTGATGTTTGTGGGCCCATGCAAACTCCGTCCTTGGGCAATTACCTGTACTTCGTGACTTTCAGTGATGATTACTCCAGGCATGCATGGGTATTTCCGCTTAAACCGAAGTCCAAAGTTTTTATGTGCTTCAAACAATTTCTCGCTATGGCTGAAAATGTCTCGAAATGTACTATGGGCACCCTTCGTTCCGATCGAGGGGGGGAGTATATGTCTCATGAATTTAATGCATTTTCTGGCTAGTCGTGGGATAAAACGCCAATGTACAGTGCCTTATACACCTCAACAAAATGGTGTTGCTGAGAGGAAAAACGGGTCACTTACGGAAATGGCACGATGTATGGTCAAAAGTCAAGCTTTGCCGCATTCTTTTTGGCTTGAGGCCATCATGTGTGCCACTTATGTACTTAACAGGTGTCCTACGAAAGCTTTGTAGTCTATTACTCCATATGAAGCATGGCATGATAGAAAGCCTTCTATTGAGCACATGCGTGTGTTTGGCTGTTTGGCATATGCTTTGGTGCCACAAGTGCAGCGCAGAAAATTGGATGATAAGGCTGTCAAATGTATTTTTTTTTGTTATAGTGGTGAAAGCAAAGGTTATAGGTTGTATCATCCGCAAACCAAAGGTATTCTGGTTTCACGGGATGTAGTGTTTGTGGAAGATTCTGTTCAACCCTTGCTGTCATGTACTAGAGACAGTAATGTAAGCTCACACGACATTTATGACACTTTGTTGCCTCTTTTCAGTGGTGGAAATACGAATGTAAGTTCCAATGAGGCAAATGTACAACCTATGGGGGTTTCTGAAAATGTTACAGATCAGCCTATTACTGATGCAGATGTACATGATGTACTTGATGAGGAAAGGGCTGAAAATGAGCAGGCTAGAGGTATGCCAAAATGGCTGGTGCACACTTTGCGTGAAAGTAAATTGGATGCACCTTTGTCTAGTCGTACTCGTTCAGGCTCTCGCCATGCATCTTATGCATCAGATTGTTATGCTTTGGATGTGTCTAGCTTACATGATGTTGAGGAGCCTCTCTCTTTTGATGAAGCACATAATTCAAAAAATTGGATGGCTGCCATGCAATCAGAATATGATGCACTTATAGAAAATGACACATGGGACTTTATGCGATTTGCCTCCTGGCAAAAAGGACATTGGTACAAGTGGGTTTACAAGTTGAAACGTAAGCCGGATGGTGAGATTGATCGCCATGAGGCTCGACTGCAAAGGGTTATGCACAACAAAAGGGCATTGATTATGAAGAGACTTTTGCTCCCACTTGTCGTATGACTACTGTGCGTTTTCTATGTGCATTGGTAGCTGATTTTGGTTGGGATGTACATCAATCAGACATTGTTACTGCTTTCTTGAATGGTGACATATTTGAGGAAGTTTATGTAACGCATCCTCGCGGTTTTGTCATAAAAGGACAAGAGGAAAAAGTGTGCGGATGTAAGAAGGATTTGTATGGGTTGAAGCAATCTCCTCGCGCTTAGGATGAAAAAACTGACACTCATTTGGTCAAACAAGGCTTTCGTAACAGTCCAACAGAAAGCACATTGTATGTAAAGTGTGAGGGTGATGTACTTCTCATTGTGGTTCTTTATGTTGATGATTTGCTGATCACTGGACCAAATGAGAGATATATTGCTGAATTTAAGGCTGATTTGAATGCTCCTTTCAAGATGAAAGATTTGGGGATGTTGCATCATTACTTGGGTATACAGTTTAAGCAGTGTGATGGTGTTATTGCCTTGTGTCAGAAAAGTTACATAGAGACATTGCTATGTAAGTTTGGACTTGAGGATTGCAAACCTATTGCCACTCCCATGGAAACAGGTTTGAAGTTGAGTCCACATGATGCTGGCGATCCTGCTGATGTCACTCTTTATCAAACTGCTGTTGGCTGCCTCATTTATGTATGCAACACGAGGCCGGATATTCAGTTTGGAGTCTCACAGATCAGCAGATTTATGCATAGCCCAGGGTCTAAGCATTGGCAGGCTGTCATGAGGTGCATTACCACTATGTCAGGGAGAGGCTCTCAGCAGGAGAGATCAGCTTGGCTTATGTGCCAACACAGGACAACCTTGCAGATCTTTTCACAAAGGCATTGTCTCGTGAGAAGCTTGAAGCTTTCCGCAAAGCTTTGGGCTTACTCCCCTTTGTGGACTGATCATGTCCTTAAGGCATGGCACGTCCCTTTACTCATGTGCCACCTCTCGTTCACCGCATCACTCCAGGGGGATTTGTTACCATATACATGTGGTAGTGATGTGTGTGAACACAATAGGACCGCCGGGGCATTTTTTCCCTCTTTGAGATTTTTCCCCCCGAGCATTGTATATACGCCCATCACTCTAGGGCTATCTATCTTTCCATTGCACACTAAGTAATACACTCTCAGTTGTATGCCTTGAGCTTCCTTCGTCTTCTCCAAGTTGTGTGTGTCTCTCTGCAACCCTAATTCCAACAGAGAGCTAGCAGAGAATGAGGGTAGGGAAGAGGAAGAAGAAACATTTCATAGCAGAAAGAATTAGTTCCTCACTTAACATCACTCTTCTTGCTAGCATACGTAGTAGCATAGTAATGAAGATGGAGAAGATGGCAAGCTTAAGCATTAAAGCATGGCTCTTGGTTGGATTTGCACTCCATAGCCAAGAGTGTTGGTGTAGGCTCTCAACCTCTACTTGCTTGGAGAAGGAGAGGGAGCTCTTGCACTTTGCACAATGCAAAATGAGAGTGTGTGTGAGTGTGTGTGGGAGAGTATACCCCCTAAGCAAGCCCCCTACTAGCTTTGGTCGACCCCCCCTTGTAGCTAATGCTTGAAGCTCGTTGGACCCCTCCAGGCCTAGCCAATCATAAGCATGAGTCATACCAAGCAACAAGGGGAGCCTTGGGACAAGTGTCCCCCTTTCCCCTTTGATAGAGAGGACTTGATAAATACAAAATCAATTAATTAAATCTCTTAAATTATCATTGGACCTTGGGTGGCCAACCAATAGGCTTCAGGCACACCATGAGGGCAACATGAGGAGGAACTTCACATGAGGAGGAACTTCACAAGTGTCCCTTTTGCTTTATTTATACCAAGTATGTCTTGTGTGAGTGTGTGAGTGTGTGTGTTCTCTGATCCCCCCTCTTGTAGGGCTCTCCCCCTCCTTTAAGGGATTGAATCTTGATTTTTTGACACCTCAAGCCCCTCAAGCTTAGGCCTAGTTCCCACCACAAGCTTGGCCCTTAAGCACCTGGGCTGGGTTCCCACCTCAAGTATAACCCTAACATCTCAAGCATGACAAGCATCTCAATCATCAAGCACCTCAAGCATCTCAACCATCAGGCACCTCAAGCACCTTAGTCATCAAGCATGACAAGCACCTCAAGCACCTTAAGCTTGGGCCGGGTTCCCACCTCAAGCTTATCCCTAGCTTACCTAAGGTCAAAGTACTTTTACACTAATTATTGGAGGTCTTCAATGAAGCTAACCTTAAGGTCTTATGCTCCATTGCTTAGCCTTTCTCTTTGACATACCATCTCTCATTTGGGCCCCTTTACCATTGGCCCCGTGTTGAGATAGATCTACAAGCACATGTCTATATCTTAACCCTTGTTTCCGTTTATTCTCCCACATTAAATTATCAGTTTAATATGAGAAAATCATTTGGGCTGGTTAGTTATTAGATTTTATGACAAGAACTCGAAGTGCTTGAAGTTTGAGAGATTCTTCCTAGACAACTAGGAGGTAAGGGTGAGGGTGGATTTGAAGGTTTGAAAGAATTCACTGGGGAGGGCAGCAAACCCTGGGGTTTTGTGCTTTTGAGCAAATCTATAGTTGCTTCAAGATCAGTGGTTGAGAGGGGAAGGTCTACTTGGGAGCTATCAAATTGAGGCATCATCCTCCCTATGGCTTGCCAGATCAATTGTTCAAAGTGTCTCCTATCTATCCTTAGGTTTTTCTCATAATTTTGGGCAAGTTGATACAAAGGGGAATGCCTTCACTTTGTTAAGACCCTCAATGATTGCATGTGATGCATACATCCTCTCTAGTCGAGCCTTCCTGGCTAGCTCTCAAATGAGGATAATTCTGGCATGTAAATTAATGTGTATCCAACATTCCACAAATCATGGGCTTGCTTCAAGATGTCCCATAGTCTCCTATTTGTGCATGATATGATTTTTCCTTTCTCCATATATCTGTCTTCTTGGAACTCTACCGCGTTGAAGTCGCTTATCATGATGACAGTGCATAGAAGAGAAGAAGATCTTGCGAAAGTGAGGCTCTATTAGCTATTGAGCCAACAACATAAACTGAGACATTGAGGGAGGATGGGCCATAGAATGTTCTCCTAATATGGGGGGTTTGGTGGGGGATTCCAATGATGAGGGACTCCTAGAACAACCCCTCTTAATCCTCTCTTTTGGGAGGAGCATAGCTAGGTATGAGAAATCAGGACTTCCCCTACCGGTTTGACCTCTTGAAGAGCGACAAGATCATAGGGATGTTCTACAAGTGAGTGCTTAACTAGAGATACTTTGTTGGGTTTGAGATCCCCTTCACATTCCATGAGGTTATAGTCATCTAAACTGGTTCGTTTGAGAGGACCCCTTGCTAGAGTACCACTTGCATGGTGTGGTTGGGTGGATTCTCTTGTCTTCTTTTTGAGTTTTCATAGGCTCTTGTCCCTCCACAACATTCCTTGGTGCATAATTCAAGCTACGCGTGGCCATAGCTTTCGTAGCACTATCCTGTCGGTGAACTTGAGCATCAAGGATGGATTCAATATCTTCGTTAGAGGAAAGGGTTTGAGAATCCTCTACAAAGGAGCCCTCCCATTCATGGGTGCAAGAACAACAAAACGTTTTTTGGACTTCTGGCTGAGGTGCCTCGGAGGAGCTTGTAGGCTGGGAAGCTTGCATGGAGAAAGGGGGGGGGGGGGGTTAGGATATCTAATAGAGCAATCCTTAATGACATGGACCTATTTGCTGCAATGAAAACACACAAATGGAGATATTTGTAGAGCAATGGTTGCTCAAATTGGTCCCCATCATAAGAGCTGGTGTCCATGGCACTAGGTAGGTGCTGGGAAATGTCCATCGCAATTAGCACTTGTGGGTGCCAAAAGGGATTGTATTCCCCAAGAGGCCTCCCCTAGAATGTTTCCAAGGTTGGACCCTATGACCTTGATATGCTCTCTGTTGGGATTAAAGCCCAAGTGGCCTCGTATGCGGATATGGCTGGCCGCCCGCCTAACTCATTTCCCTCTAACTCTTTGTATATACTAACTTATACTTTGTGAATACTAAGGTATTGGGAGATAACCCTTCTAACAATTCTCTGCGTACTGTACTGTGTAAGCTCACTGTGTGTGTGTGTGTGTGTGAGAGAGAGAGAGAGTCGACCCACGCTCCGCTCCGCGACTTCAATTGGTATCAGAGCATTGGTTCAGTGCGGATTTGCGCAATCGCGCGCGCGCACACTTTTCCGGCAGATTCTGGATCCGGAGTTCGAAAATTCACACTCAGCGTTCCGAGAGCGTTTCCATCAGGCGACCTGGGGTTTTACCCCCCTTTCGAAGCCGTTTATGCCCTCAGAATTTTGTTCTGAGCACTACAGCAGAAGATAGATTTCAGCCGCAAAGAAATCTGTCTTGTGTAGATTGGCAAGCAGGAGGTGGTCGACATCAATATCGGCATCGACATACATCACTCATTAGTCTTCAGAGCATCATCTATAGACCAGGTACACATATATATCATCAGATATATATATTGCAGTCTGCATTGTTACTTCTTGTGCTTGCCAGGTTCCAGGGGAGGTGTGGCCATACGACGGCTTGACACCACTGGCATGTATTGCAGATTGATGTACTGTGATTGTGGGTCTGCTAGTTGTGAGTCACGCTAGCAGACAGACCGCCGCAGCGGTCATAGGACAGTGATTGGTCTATTATAGGATGTATGCTAGTTCTGGGCAGTTTGCTGAGCCATCTGAGAGGGTCGTGTGTGAGGTTTTTTGAAGCCAAGCACTGGGGGCTAGGTTACCCAGTGTGAGGTGGATTAGGTTGCTGGAGTTCCCCTCTACACGCATCCTCTTCGGCGACTTTTATCCCTTAGGATGTATGACTTTGTGTAGACACTGGATTGCATCTTATGCGTCAGGCCGTTGAGGCATTGTTCAGGGTTCAGTCTTGAGACAGATACAGGTTCTGTCATCGCCCAGAGAGGAGACAGTGTATGCTTACAGGACAGCATATTACAGAGATTTTTTAGATTTGTCACTGGTCAGCTATTTATGATTGTTTTTTGAGCTATCTTTTGGTTCCCAGAGCTCAGTTTATAGGGGAGACTCTGTCAAAAATTTTCAAAATACTGACAGTTCCTGAGGAGAGGTGTTCAGCTTGTTGATTACAGCTTGTTTACTGTGTATAGAGGCCAGTTTACAGGGGAAACTCTGCCGGATTTTTCTCAGGAGTAAGCAGTTTGGCAGATATGGCATCTTCTCAAAGTGAGACTCTTTACAACATAAAGAAGCTGGATGGCACAAACTTTCCATTCTGGAAGAAGCAGATTTGGCAGGTTTTGGTGCAGAAAAAACAAGTGAAGCCACTGAAGCTCAAAGGGGAGAGACCAGAAGGTATGGCTGAAGATGAGTGGGAAGAGCTTGACGAGTTAGCTTGTTCCACAATCATGCTGACACTGGCAGAAAATGTTTACTTCAACGTAGCAGAAGAGACTACAGCGTATGGCGCATGGCAAAAGCTATGTGGTATGTACGAGAAACAAAGTGCTGCTTCTCAGATTTACTGGCTCAAGAAATTGGTGGATTTGAAGATGAAGGAAGGGACAGCCATGTCAAATCATCTGAATGAATTTCACACAATTTTCAGCCAGTTAACAGCACAGGAGATAGTCTTTCCAGATTCAATGAAGGCTATGTTTCTCTTAATCACTTTGCCAGACAGTTGGGATACTTTTCGTACAGTGTTAAGTAATTCTGTCGCGCCAGAAGGTCTTACAAGTGCCAATGTAGAAGGCAGCTTGCTCACAGAGGAAGTGAACAGGAAGAACATTGACAAAGGCAAAGGCAATAGTGCTTTGGTCATTCGAGGGAGACAACAGTTTAAAGAGAAGAAGGGTAAGAAGGCACAAAACCGAAGTAAGTCTCGTGATTCGAAGTCAAAGGATGACATAGAATGCTACCATTGTGGCAAGAAGGGTCACATGAAGCGAGACTGTACGAAGTGGAAACAAGAAAAAGGAAAAACAAAGAGTTCTGAGCAAGATGAAAAGAAGAGTTCATTGAAGATTGAAGAGGTGAATGTCACAGGATCTGGTTCAGACAGTGATTCTGGTATAGCAACTGGTGACATCTTCCTTACAAGCAATCTTGATTCTGTTTTCTTGACTGCAGAGGATGGACATGCTATGAGTGATTGGATTATCGACTCAGGGGCATCTTTACATGTTTCTCCGCACAAAGAGTGGTTTACATCATATGTGGCTACTAAAGATTATGTCAGACTTGGTAATGAGCAGGTTTGTGACATACTTGGAGTGGGAGATGTGCAGTTGAAGTTTCAGAATGGCTCTTCTTTATGGCTCAAGAATGTCAGACATGTTCCAGCAATCCGAAAGAGCTTGATTAGTACAGGGAAGTTGGATGATGCGGGTTATGTGACAGTTTTTGGGAACAACGCTTGGAAGATCTCCAAAGGTTCGATGACTGTAGCACATGGCAGCAAGTCAGGAACTCTGTACACTTTACATGTTTCAGAGGTTAAAAACCATGTAATTAATGTGATTGAGCAGCCAAGTGTGTCACTGTGGCATCGTAGGTTGGGACATATGTCAAAAAGAGGAATGGAAATACTTTCTCATTATGGTTATTTGCCTGGCTTTTTATTTCAAGATTTTGAGTTTTGTGAGCATTGTGTTTATGGTAAGCAAACACAGGAACCGCACAGATCAAAGAGGAATCGTAGGGACGAACGGTTAGCTCTTGTACACAATGATCTATGCGGACCAATGCCTATTTTGTCACTAGGGGGAGCAACGTACTTTTGTACATTCATAGATGACTATTCTCGCAAAGTATGGGTTTACTTCTTGAAGCACAAGGATGAGGTGCTCAAGGTCTTTAAGACATTCTTGCAGCTGGTGGAGAATCATAGTGGTCAGAAGCTGAAGTGCTTGAGAACTGACAATGGTGGAGAGTACGTTTCCAAAGCTTTTCAAGACTTTTGTGAAGCAAAAGGGATTAAGCGGGAACTTACTGCACCATATAATCCTTCACAGAATGGGGTTGCAGAACGTATGAATAGGACCATACAAGAGAAGGTCAGAAGCATGTTGTCAAATGCTGAGTTGCCTGATGGATTTTGGGCGGAAGCAGTGGCTACAGCAGTCCATTTGATCAACAGGTCTCCTAGTAGGGTTCTGGATAAGAGTGCAGTGGCCGAGATGCTATGGACAGGCAAGGCACCTTCGTATAAGAATCTCAGAGTCTTTGGTTGTGAAGCTTATAGCCATATTCCTAAGGAGTTTAGAAATAAGTTAGAACCAAAGAGCAAGAAGTGTATATTTCTTGGCTACGGAGAATCGGGCGAGATGGGTCACCGGCTTTGGGATCCTGAGTCCAGAAAGCTTATTCGTAGCAATGATGTGCATTTCAATGAAGCCAAGTTTCACGCTAAGCCAGAGAAGACAGAGGAGATCAGAAGAGTTGTCTTCAGGGAAGATGGACCTAGTGCTAGCACATCAAGACAGCATGGTCAGGCTCAGGAACAACCTATAGTGGCTAGAGAGGCAGAATCAGTTGTGGTGAGACGTTCTGAGCGTGTCTCCAAACCACCTGATCGTTATGTGCCATCTCTAAATTATGTCATGCTCACAGATTGCGGAGAACCATCTTGTTACAAGGAAGCATTACAAGTGGTTGACTCGAAAAAATGGCTAGACATGGAAGTTGGTTAAATTACCACAGGGCAAAAAGGCTCTACCTTGTAAATGGGTTTACAGGTATAAGATCACCGCTCATGATAGTCAGCCAAAGTACAAAGCAAGGCTTGTTGCCAAGGGCTTTAAGCAAGAACAAGGCATTGACTTTGATGAAGTCTTCTCTCCAGTGGTCAAGATGACTACATTGAGATGCTTTCTTGCGTTGGTTGCTATATTGAATTTGGTGTTGCACCAAATGGATGTCAAGACAGCGTTCTTGCATGGTGATTTAGATGTGGAAATTTACATGCAGCATCCAGAAGGGTTTGTTGAGAAAGGCATGGAACATTTGGTATGCCAGTTGTTAAAGAGTCTTTATGGCTTAAAACAATCACCGAGGGCATGGTACCATAAGTTCCACCAATTTATGCTTTCTCAAGGCTACAAACGTAGTGAGTTCGATCACTGTCTATATACAAAGAAGGCTAAGGATGGCAGTTGGCTGATCCTTATTTTGTATGTGGATGACATGTTGATTGCTGGCAAACACTTGGAAGAAATTTCAGCTTTGAAGTCAAAGATGGCAAAATCGTTTGACATGAAAGACATGGTTGAGGCAAGTCATATACTTGGTATGCGCATTGAGAGAGACAGATCAAAGAAGTTGATTTGGTTATCTCAAACAGAGTATATTGACAAGGTTTTGCAACGTTTCAATATGGAGAAGGGAAAGGCATTGAGTGTTCCATTGCCACCATATGTGAAACTTAGCAAACAATATTGTCCTGTGTCTGAGGAAGAAAAGGCTGAAATGGATAAGATTCCATATGCGTCTGCAGTGGGTAGTTTGATGTATGCAATGATTGCTACACGTCCGGATATTGCATTTGCAGTGGGAGTGGTTAGCAGATATATGTCAAATCCCGGCAAGAAACATTGGGAGGCAATGAAAGGTATCATGAGATACTTAAAACATACAAAGAGTATGCGCATATGCTATGGTAGTCAGGATTTGAGTGTCAGAGGATACACTGACTCAGATTATGCAGGAGACTTGGATAAGAGGAGATCTACATCAGGCTATGTCTTTACATTGGCTGGAGGTGCCATATCATGGCGATCTCGATTACAAGATTGTGTTACGCAGTCTACTACAGAAGCTGAGTATGTTGCAGCAAATGAGGCATGCAAAGAAGCTATTTGGCTTGGTAGATTGGTTGCAGACTTGGGAATCAAAGTAGATATGCCAGAGTTATATTGTGATAGTCAAAGTGCTATACAATTGGCAAAGAATCCAGTGTTCCATTCGAAGACTAAGCATATTGATGTCAAATATCACTTCATTAGGGAAGTACTTGAAGACAAGCAGATACAACTGTTGAAGATCCACACCAAGGACAATCCTGCTGATCTACTCACAAAGGGACTTCCAGGAGAGGGCTTTGTGCATTGTCGTGAGTTATTGGGCATTGGATAGATGGCAGCCATGTAAATCTTTGTACATTTATGTTCATAGATTTACAGTTACTTAAAGTGCCACATTGGACTTTAAGTGGGAGGTTGTTGGGATTAAAGCCCAAGTGGCCTCTTATGCGGATATGGCTGGCCGCCCGCCTAACTCATTTCCCTCTAACTCTTTGTATATACTAACTTATACTTTGTGAATACTAAGGTATTGGGAGATAACCCTTCTAACAGTTCTCTGCGTACTGTACTGTGTAAGCTCACTGTGTGTGTGTGTGTGTGTGTGTGTGTGTGTGTGTGAGAGAGTCGACCCACGCTCCGCTCCGCGACTTCACTCTCTTTACTCAAGGGGATTGTATTCCCTCAGAGGTCTCCTCCTAGAACATTTCCAAGGTTGGATCCTATGACCTTGATATGCTCTCTATACGAAGGGAAAGATGGAAATTCCACCCACATTGGGTAATTGTGCAAGGCATACTTTTCTGCAAAAAAGTGCTTGTGCCACTCAAAAAGACACAGTGTGGAGTTTCCTACTAGCCATGACCCAATGCTCAGTGCATGGAAAGCCATGCTAGGGTCTTTGAAAAAAAAAGGAAAGTGGTTCTTGAGTACTAGGCACTGGATTTTGCATACCTCTATACCTAGAGGGAGCCAATTTCTTTTGATATAGCCCTTGAGGATATATAAGGGGGGGGTAGGTCCCAACAGAGAAGGCCTATAAGGGTTGAGCTCTCAAGAAACAATTCCTATTGCTTTATTTGAGGAGAAGGTAGGATACTGCGAGGGCTTACCTAGGACCCATTAGCTTGGCGCGGTTCAAAACAATGGTTTTCCATTTCTTCCAGCATGTCCTTAGGAAAGGGGACATGCCTCACTAGCCCTGAGGCATTGGCTTCCAGCCTCGTCGACACTTTTGTTGGCGAGTCTGCTGGTAAGACTTTCAAAGCTTTTGCGTCCTCCTAGGAGGGGAGGGACACGGGGGGTGGGGGGAGGGGAAGGCTAGTGTCTTCAGGGGTCAGTGGAGAAGGTTGTTGGGGTTGTAAGAAGGACATGAGTAGGGGAGCCCTGAAGGGACTCCAAGTATGTGAAGCGACCTGACTTGTGTGGGGGTGAATCATGGTAGTAGAAGGGGGATGCCCTCGGGGAGGGCACTTGACAAGACCTTGACTAGACCATCAAGTAAGGGCCATAGCTATAGCCAGGTTCTAACTAATTTCTCTTTGAAATTCCAAATAAACATTTTTCATATTCAACACTTATGCATATTTCAAATACAACCCTATCTCTTCTTAGGGTGTTCACACACCTTGGCGCCCACCACATGGCATAGGTAAAATGGGCATAGGGTGCTTTATACATTAGGCGCTCGCTCTATTCCAAAAGCAACAAAACAAAGTGCCTTTACAATAGCATGCATGCAGCCTATTGGATGGATGGTTTGGTTGGTAGTGGATGTGTCCACGGATTGAGTGTTGGGTTCAAGAAACTCATTTTGGAGGGGAAGTTGGGGTTGTCCAAAGATACATTGGCACCATTTTTGTGGAACAAACCAATGAGCGCTTTGTGTATGCCACATTAATAGATCGCCCCACATTTTAGCAATGATGGAAGACCAAATGGCGGTGTGTAAAGTACCTTACATTAATCTTTCCTTTTTGGCATGCCCCAAAGGGGTGAGGCCTTAGCAATGCCTTTCCTTTGTCCTAATGAAAAACGGAAGGTTATTTTAAAAAAATGTACAAGTTTTTGATTGTTTTGTTCAAAGAGAGAGCATTGTCTCAACCGTGCCTCACTCGCATTAGATGATGGTCTGCCTCATGACGCACTCGACCTAGCCACAAATCACGGCTATTGCATCACGTCCTGACCGGCTTCGTAGTGAATAACATGCCATTGGGTGTAAACCTCAAGGTTCAAGCACGTGCACACACATGCAACCACCTGCCCTCTATAGTTGTGTTATTCCCCATCCTTACAGACTGCATCGAGCCTCACATAAGAAAATTTCACTCCTCATGCATCTCGTCCCTTCTATCCATTCGCGCCATCTGGCTCCGCGCATCAACTGGGCGGCCCTATCTACTCGTGTCCTATTGTCGCCTCAGCCAGCTAGTCCTCCACTGCCACCTGGCCCTTCAACCGAGCTTCGACCATCTTTTTCTCACTTAAAGCTTTTCACTCACCTAAACCAAAGGAATCATTCAAGATTCTAAATCGACGCCACCATCATCTGCCAAGGACGACACAAGTTTGTGCTCCTACAATGATTCTTAGACATGCAAAGCCCAAGTGAGGAGAGTGGTGGCACAAATGCAATTGGCAAAGTTGTGGCGAGCACGCAGAGAGGGACATAGCGATGGAGAGAGGGGGGAATGTCTCGAACACAATCACATGCGAAAGACTTGGATTTTTAATAAAGAGTAGAAGCACATTGAGATATACATGCTAGCAACATGATACTTGATCTACAACTCCCTAAACTCCAATAGAGATTATTAAACAAAGATGATTTTTCTCATTGGCCTTGGTTTGATTGTCTACCAAGGATAGCTTTAGTGAGAAAGAAACCTTTTAGTCCTTGGTATGATTGTCCACCAAGATAGCTTTGGTGAGAAAGAAACCTTAAGATCAATGAAATGATTTTGGTAAAGCTAGCTTAGATTGATGTGCCCTTTTAATTGGAAGGCCTCTTGATTTTATCACTTGTTTTTATAGCAGCAACCTTACATTAAGCATTCTTAGAGTTGGGTCATGCCCAATGTTAGCAAGGGTAGGTTGCCGTGGAATCTCCCAAAAATAGCCCTATTACTACCTTCTAGTAGCCCTCCTGTCAGTCCAATATCCCCTTGTTTTTGCGAAGGATTACACTATTTGTCAGTTGAGAATCGATGCAGCTTAAATTGTGGAGGTTAAGCGTCAATCACGTTAGAAGCTTTTTAACAAATATCACGCAACACTACCTTCTCTCCCAAGGAGTGTGACCACTTTCGTTTTCTCTCCGTTGCCCCTACTACCCCTTGGCGCGACTCATCTCTTAAAGCACACCATTGCTTCACCTTGTTGGAATTGCCTCTTGCTTGTAGGGAGTGATATAGGTGTGGTGCCTATCAAATGTTGTACACAATTTTTAGACGTTTTGAAGCTATTTTAAGATGGTGCTTTTCAACGTTCCTTTGGAGACGTGCCTTTAAAAAAAATAGTGCTTGCGTAAAAAAAGCTACTTTGTCGAGCGCAAGGAGTGCAAGGTATGCTGCTATAACTCTCTCTCTCTCTCTCTCTAATTTGCAAGAGCAAGGAGTGCAAGGTATGTTTCTACAACTCTCTCTCTCTCTCTCCCTAATTTGCCGACAACAGCAACACAAAGAGACGAGAGCAAGGAGTGCAAGGTACGATGCTACAACTAGCTCTCTCTCTCTCTCTACATCCCTAATGCAAAAAAGACTCTTTCTCTCTCTTTCTCTGAGTGTGTGCAAGCGATTCTTTTTGTGTGTGTGTGTGTGTGTGTGTGTGTGTGAGAGTGCCGTCGTTGGCAAGTTAGGCTGGGTTCAGACGCTGCGTTTGTAAATCACATGCACAAGGGCATCAAACCCGTGTGGCGCGATCTGGTTTGCTATAGTCAAGCTCTCTCTTCCCTTCCGCTTCGGAAGCCTCATGCCTCTCTCAACCTCCCCCTCTTTTCTGCTCAGCCTCCTCCAAGGTTGTTCAAACGAGGGGACGGCAAGCTTGCAGGTCCCTGCGAGCTCGTCTGAACCCAGCCTTAGTGACGGCCTTCTTGATTTTGGCTCTTTTTTGCTGCGGGCAGTGGCCGAAGTGTGAAGAGACCTTTTGTGTTTTTGACTTCTCCCTCAAGCAACTCATTTCCTTCGCGAGCATCATAACTTCATAAGCACAATTTAAGCGATGGCTTCTCTCCTCTCCCTCTTCTGAGTTACATTGTCTCTGCGCCTCTCTACAACCTCTGCTAGAATGCATTCATCCAGCACCTTACCCATTCCTCCTCCTCCTGCCCTGGATCCTTCGCATCCATCGACTCGCCCTCCCGAAACACGTCGCAGGTCTGCGTTCTACTCCAGGAGCTCTCCAGCAACCATTCTTTCATCCACGCGGGTCTCCTTGTCTCAGATTGTGACCTTCGCTTCTGTGCCCAGCGTGAGAGCATTCGAAGCGTTTTGCTGTCTGACAGGCGCTTGTGCTCTTCCAGAGGTAGATGTAGCGATTTTGGCCTTCTCTGCCATGGCGAGGAGCTGTTGTGACGGGGGTTGTCATCTGCCCTTGCGCAAGGGCATTCCGTTTGCTTCTTGAAGCCTTCTTCTGCATTCTATCTCTGCTAGCTGTACCATTTTCTTTCGCCATTGCCATCCCCCTCACTCCCTTCTTCCCTTCCTTTTTTCTTCATGATTGCTGCAGTGGTGAGCTCATGTTGCACCTACGGCCACGGCGTGTGGGTGGACTCTACTACTGCTGTTGGGATTTTCCTTTTAACCGTGTTCTCTCCTCCCTTCACTTCCATGAACTTTCTCCACTGTCAGGCTTTTCTTCTTCCAGGGTAGTTGGAATATTCTCTTCTAGACGAGCTACCTTGGAACACGAGGATATACCTGCTGCAACCCTTGAGGGCGAAGAACATACTCAAACTCAAGAAGTTGATGCTGGCGGTAAACACACTTCTCATTCCTCAACAGGCTCGGCTCTTTTCAGACGAATTCTAGGTTGGATTGACATTTCTGCAGAACATGACTACAAGAGACTAGTAGTCACCATTCTACTGTACGTTTTCTTCCGATGGCTTGTGGCTGATTTCCTGTTTATCCCATCCTTGTCCATGTATCCTTCCCTTGAAGTGGGAGATCGCATTGTTGCTGAGAAGGTATGTCTTATGTTCTGCTATACTTGTTTTGCAATCATTGCTCGAGGTCATAGTACATGTGATTTTTTGAGCGTTAAATTTGTTGTAGTGGTTCCACATTTTAGGAGGGAGTAGCGTTTCTAGTAATGCAATAACACGCATGACGAAGTCTTTCAATCAGAGATGGTTTAATTACTTAGCTGGATTCAGAATTGGTGACACTCCTATCCTTGCACGGAAGTGATCAGGGTTGTTCCAATGATGTTTGATCTTGTATGATTCTGTATGGCACAAGGCGGCTTTCTATTGTGGATGGAAAGTAAATTTAGACAGTGCAAATTGTAAGTCCCAATTCTAGCATTGTAGGTTAGCCATGTTGAAAAGGTTGATTAGAATTTGGACTATGCCATGGAAAAGCCCACATTTTTACTGTGCGGTCTTGCTTTACTCCCAAAGAAATCCTCACATGGATTTTTTATAAACATTGCAAAGTTGGTGAGATGATACAAAATCCAGGACAGATGGATTGTTTTTATTATGTTTCTACAACAATTAGATGGTGGGATAGATGCAGGGTCTTACAGACATGGCACTATGCAAGTGCCTTTGTGAAGAGCTTATGATGCTGCACAAGGAGCGCATCTACTTCTGAAGGTGAAAGACATACTTTATGTTGGAGGGGTTTCTTAGAACATCTACCCTTTGCCTCTGCTCTTCCTCAAGGGAAGGTGATGTAGTTGTCAACAAGGATATAGTTTATCTCATCACAATCATTTTTTGTTTGTGCCCTTAAAATCTTTTGCGCATCAGCAATACAAACCTGTTGATGTAATGTGCAACGGAAGTGAATGATAGTGTATGGCTCAAGATGAGTGATCAGTGGTACTTGAGGTTCCTTTTTACTTAGCAGAAGGGAGAGCCTTCCGTGCTTTAGTGAGAGAATGTGCAATGAACAAAACAAGAGAGTGGAATGCAAACTGTGAGAGAGAGAGAGAGAGAGAGAGAGAGAGAGAGAGAGAGAGAGAGAGAGAGAGAGAGAGAGACGACACTAGATGGGGTCCCAAAACCAACCCCCCCCCGGCAGGTTTTGAAGCCACATGACCCTGTTCCTTTTGGGATTCAGAATCTCAAGGTTGGGACAATTTACCCCTCTCTATTGCTAGAGAGGTATTTGCTGTAAATTGCACAAAAGGTCTGGTACAATGCTTCTAGATGCTGTGGTACTTGATGACGATGGCAACGACGACGGCGATGAAGACTGAGGGCTGAAAATGAGAAACGCTAGGGCTGAAGCTGGCTGAAATCTGAGCGCTGTCCTAGGACTGGAATCTGCAACTGTCGGCGATGACGACGGTGACGGCGAGGCTACGCTGAAAACTGATGGGCTGAAATCTGAAATCAAGGGCTGGATTCTGAAAACGCTGGCTGAACTGATAGCGTTGGGAGAAATCCGGCGAGGGATACTGTTGCAGACGGTGTGGTACCGCAAGGATGGGGCTGAACTGCTAGCGAAATGGCCAAGGCTGAAAACGCTGGTCTTGAAACTCCAAAACGCTGAGCTTGCTGAAAAACGCTGTTGCTTGTTGCTTGAGAACATTGGGAGGGCCTATTGCACTTGACTTGCATTGTGCTCTCCTTCTTGCCTTTAGCTTCTTCTAATGCACCAAGGCCTCCCTTATACCAGCCAAAGAGTGGGTCGAGCAGCCTCAGATCAGCCCCCACGTTTTCATAAATTAAAAAGTCACTTAAAAAATGACTTCATTTAAGAGGTGGTTCATATGCCTTGCAACTTTGTGTTCATGCGGGAGGGGGGGGGGGGGGGGGTGGTGGGTTTGAAGGAAAGGAATCCTAAGCTAGGTGGGAGGCATCGAATGCCGTAAAGGCAGCCCAAAACATCTCCAAAAGAAGTGTAGTCAAACGGTCAATTGTTCGCTGGCTAGTCAAACGGACGCCAAATCTACCGGACGGGACGCCATCAGACGGATTGACCTGCCCGTCAAACGAGAACAACCCTGCATCCATCTTATTGTTATACTTACTAAACGTCAACTTCTCAGTGACTGGATGGTTAGAGTCGTCGCCTCTACTTGTGCTACGAGGCTTAGTCTTGGGGTTGAACACATGTAGGATCAACTCTTGCATGCATTGATCCCTCTAGCAACCTCTGCCCCTCCCGCTCTAAATCTAGAGCGGCTCGCTTTTCTTTGGCCGCTATGCGTTGAGCCTCACACGCTTTCTCACGCTCGAGCTCCCTAGTTGCCCTTCGTTCTTATGTCGCCATGCGTGCTTGCTCACGCTCAAGCTCCATGGCTGCCGTGCTTTCTTCCATGGCGATGCGTTGCGCCTCTTGTTGTAGCATCATGTCCATCATCGACTTGACCAAAGCCTCCATAAGGTTTGGTGTAATTTGTGGCGTAGATGGGGGAGGGTCGGGGAACAAGCCTCTTGGTGTAGAATTTCCTCTTCTCCAACTCCACACTCATCACCTTCACCCAAAGTATCCATTCCGTTTCGGGTGTTGACCATGCATTGGGTTCTTGGATACTTGGGGTTCTTGAGGGTCGTGAGGTTCTTGAGTTCTTGAGTTCTTGGCTTGCAATCTGCGTTTAGGAAGGCTTTTCTCTTACCCGAGATCGACTCTTTCCTGTTGCACCCCTTTCCGGCCTTGCGCTCACACCAAGGTTGCTTTTTCTCACCTCACGTCGATTGGCCTGCCGCTAAGTGCAAGGTCCGCTCTCAATGAGTGGAAGAGGGGAGGTTGGACAAGCCTTGGCTACATGCCACTCTTCGAAAACACAGATTAGGGATCGACATGCCAAGTGGTCTTGGGTTACGTGCGACCATACAAGCAAAAAAGAACTTTTTGTGGTTCTTTCCTTGAGTGATGATACTGAACACTACCAAAGAGCTCTAATACCAATGTAATGTGTAGTGGTAGTGAATGATGGTGTATGGCCAAAGATGAGTGATCAGTGGTACTCTTGCAGGGTTCCTTTTTACTTAGCGGAAGGGGAATGCAGAGAGAGAGAGAGAGAGAGAGAGAGAGAGAGAGAGAGAGAGAGAGAGAGAGAGAGAGAGAGAGAGAGAGAGAGAGAGAGACACCACCAAACCTCCTCCAAGGGGCCCCCTCTCTATTGCTAGAGAGGTATACCGTATTTGCTTTAGATTGCACAAAGGTCTGGTACTGTGCTTCTAGATGCTGTTGTACTTGACGACGATGATGTCGACGACGAAGACTGAGGCGTGAAAATGAAAAACGGTAGGGCTGAAGCTTGCTGAAATTTGAGCGCTGTCCCAGGGCTGAAATCTGCTGACGTCGATGACGACGGTGACGGCGAGGTCCAAAACGCTGAGCTTGCTGAAAAATGCTGATGCTTGTTGCTTGAGAACGCTGGGACGGCTTGCTGCACTGGCGGCAATATGCAAACCTCTTTGCTGGGAGACTCTTGGTCAGAAGATCTGCAGGATTGTCATTTGTATGCACCTTGACAGGGGTGATAGCTTTGTCTTCAACTCCTGATAAAGTGATACTTCACCTCTATGTGCTTTGTCTTGGCATGAAAAACAGGATTCCTTGCAAGCATAATAGCACTCTGACTATCACAATGTAGCACAGGAACCTGTGACTTGATGCCAAGCTCTTCTACCAAATGCATGAGCCATAAAGCTTCTTTGCTTGCCTCAGTGGTAGACAAAGCAACTCATTTTTGCAGTCTAGAAAATTAAGAAATTGTACCTCTTGTGAAAGTAAACACATATCTAGAGGTAGACTTTCTGCAATCCGGATGTCCAACAAAGTCTGCATCTGTAAAGCCATGTAGAGAAGTCTCACTCTTCTTAAAACAAATGCATAAGTCTCTAGTGCCTTTCAAGTATCTCAAGATACATTTCACTGCTTCCCAATGCTTTTTGCCAGGGTTACTCATGTACGTGCTTACCACTCCCACCGAATGCAACGTCGGGACGTGCGGCAACCATAGCGTACATCAAACTATCGACGGCTGATGCATAAGGAATCTTGGCCATTTCAGTCCACATATCATCTGTCTTTGGGTAATCCTATACAGTGAGTTTTACATATGGAGGCAACGGAGTACCAATCGCCTTTCCCCCTTCCATATGAAAACGATGCAACACCTTATCAATGTAATCTCGTTGAGATAGATACAGACGCCTGTTGGGTCTATCTCGAGAGATACGCATGCCCAAAATATGATTAGCACTACCAAGATCCTTCATGTCAAAGCGTTTCCATAAGCTTTGCTGTAATGCATTCAACTCAGTGAAATTTCTATCCGCAATAAGCATGTCATCAACATACAAAACTAGCAGTAGAAGACTTCCATCACTGGCCTTTTTGGTATACAAACAGTGATTTGAATGACATCTTCTGTATCCCTGAGACCTCATGAATGTATCAAACTTGTGATACCATGCACGTGGAGACTGTTTTAAACCATTCAGAGTCTACAAATTTTTTTTCTTGCCCCTTTGACACAAAACCTTTTGGCTGCATCAATAAATTATCTCAAGCAAATCACCATGCAAAAATGTTGTTTTTACATCCATTTGCTTTAATTCCATATCTTGAGAAGCAACCAGACCCAAAGCAAGTCGTAATGTGGCAAGCTTCACGACAGGAGAGAAAATCTCATCAAAGTCAACCATACATGGGATTTGGTTGATTTGCCTAAAGGGCATGCTTTTGATACATACTCCACCATTATTTGAGCGCAAAGACTTAAGCTTCTTGCGAGTATGATTCTCAACAAACGCAAGAAACTTCTTAAAAGTATCCAAAACATCACTTTTAGCATGTATTGGATACATCCACACCTTACGTGTAGCATCATCAATAAACGTGACAAAATACTTCTTTCCCCCTAAGGACAACTGGGGCATTTCACATACATCTGAATGGATTAAGTCTAACCTATCAGACTTTAAAGAAAGAGATCTCTTGTGCGGTGTTTGAGTGTGCTATGTGTCTGTGGACAAGCTACAGCATGACCAGGGTTCCGTTCAGTCAAGTTAGTCTAGAATAGGAAGTGATCTGGCACTTTTCTGAGTCTGTTCGTAGACCGTGCATGTCCAGACACTTAGATTAGATGCATATCCTCTGGGTGCACACAACATGACCATCAGATTCCAGTCAGAAATCATCAGTAGCATTTTTATAGTGCATAGACCTATTTTCCCTATTTTTGACATTTTTCACTTATTATTTTTAAGTGACTTTTGTTGGAAAGTAGGTAGGGCAATTTTGCTAAGTTTGTATAAATAGAAACCTAGCGCTAGTACTTTATGGAAGAAGAGGCTGGCAGAAGAGGTAGCAGGAACACAAGTTCAACAGGCACCTTCTCAACAAGACCCCCCCACCGGCGGTAAACCTAGCATTTTCAGCCAAGGACCCAAGAACAGCCAGTGTTTTTCAGCAGTGCAAATCAGCCCTAGCGTTTTGCATTTACAGGACAACCCGGCAACAGCAGGATAGCAGAAACACTAGCGTTTTTGCAGCAAGACCCATTGTCAGCCCTAGCGTTTTTGGTTTGCAGATCAACCTCAACGTTTTTGCAGATCTTCGCGATGGAATCAGCCCTAGACTCAGCGTTTTCAGTTTTCAGCAGTCAGTTTCCGCAATAGAACTCCCGAACCTCGTAGATCTCACCTTCCCGCACAGCAGATCCTCGCCGCACGGTTAGATCCCGCGCAATTTATAGATTCAGCCTGCAAAACGCAGATTTCAGCATCTGCGTTCTCAGCGTGTCCTCGTTGCATCGTTGCCATCGACATCGTCACCGACATAGAGTCAGAATCAGTGTAACAGGGAACGAGGGGGGGAACACAGCCCAAATGTTCCGAAATGGCGTTCCGCACGAGTCCCGTTCCCGAAACGGAGATGGGAACGGAACGCCGTTCCGAAACGGGGTGTAACCGGAATGGTGTTCCGGAATGGGGGGAACGAGGCGGAACATGAGGTGGAACGGACAAAAGTAGGCATTTGGGGGCAAAAAAGTGGGCTTTTAGGGGCAGATTTGGGGCTGATTGGGGAGGGCAAGTTAGGGGGCAGATTTGGGGGCAGTTTTGGAGTTTTATTTGGGACTAAGCTGAATGGAGGTAATTCAAGCCTTACTTTAGTGGACCGTTTCGGCCCCGTTTCCGTTCCGGTCCCCCTCCTCCTCCTTGTTCCCGTCCCGTTCCGGACCCTCCCGTTCCCGTTCCTCGTTCCCGTTCCGGGTAACTATGGTCACAAATCAAACAGATAGAAGTTTTGCAGATTTCAGCCATTAGCATTCTCAGATTTTAGCCCGTCTCGTCGTCGTCCTCATCGTCGGCAAGTCCAAGCATTGTAGAGATTTGTGCAATCATAAGTAGACTGCTCTCGCCATAGAGAGTGGGGCCTTCGGAGGAGGGTTTGACAACATCTCTGGTGTCGTATTCTCTTCTCTATCTCTCAGTCTCATACACTTTCACGCACAGTGTCCATTCACTTTGTTTGTGTTCATTGCACTCTATCATTAAGAACGGAAGGCTCTCCCTTCCATAAGAACAAAAGGAACCTTGAGAACAGTTCGGAGCACTCATCTTGAGCAAAGTTCAACATTCACTTCCGTTGCAGGAGAGCCTTCCATTCTTTTAATGAGAGAGTGCAATGGACACAAACAAAGTGAATGGACATTGTGCGTGAGGGTACATGAGACTGAGAGAGAGAGAGAGAGAGAGAAGAATACGACACCAGAATGTTGTTAAACCCTCCTCCGAAGGCCCCACTCTCTATGGCGAGAGCGGTCTACTTATGATTGCACAAATCTCTACAATGCTTGGACTTGCCAACGATGTCGACGACGATGAGGATGACGACGAGACGGGTTGAAATCTGAAAATGTTAAGGGCTGAAATTTGCAAATCTTCTATCTGCTGAATTCTGACTCTATGCGGTGACGATGTCGATGACGACGGTACGACGATGACGCGCTGAAAACGCAGATGCTGAAAACTGCGTTTTCCGGGCTGAATCTGCAAACTGCACTGGATGTGATTGTGCAACGAGGATTTGCTGCGGCAAGGTGAGATCTGTGAGGTTTGGGACTTTTTCTGCGGTGTCTAAAGGCTGAAAACCGAAAACGCTGGTCCTAGGGCTGATTCCATCGCAAAGATCTGCAAAAACACTGAGGTTGTTCTGCAAACCAAAAACGCTAGGGCTGAATTCTGTATGCTGTTGCCGGTTGTCCTGCAAATGCAAAACGCTAGGCTTCTTGATCTGTCTTGTTGCTGTCGGGGCTGATCTCCTGTGCATACAAACGCCAGGCTGCCTGTGGATGAAAACGCTAGGTCCTTGCAGATGCAAAAACGCTAGCTCTGTTGATGTGGGGGGTCTTGCTGAGAAGTTGCCTGTTGAGCAAGGTGCTCCTGCTGCTAGCGCTAGGTTTCTATTTATACAAACTTAGTAAATTTGCCCTACCTACTTTCCAGCAAAAGTCACTTAAAAATAATAAGTGAAAAATGTCAAAAATAGGGAAATTAGGTCTATGCACTGTAAAGATGCTCCTGATGTGTTCTGATGGAAATTTGATGATCATGCTGTGTGCACCAGAGGATATGCATCTTATCTAAGTGTTTGGACATGCACCTTTGTTTTTCTCTTTCTTTTTTTTTTCCGAGAAAAAGATCCTTCTATTAGTTAATGAAAACTGCCCATAGGGCTACATCCACCTCTGCAAGAGAGGGCTACAACAAGCATGATGGGGAGACTCTCCCAATGAAAAAACAGCATATATACAATGGGGCTAAATCAAGAGATGGGAGGAGGGAAAAGCCACACAGGTGGACAGTAGTGCCATCTAAGCACCCCCTGGACCATGGTGTAGAAAGGCCCAGGGCGCTAGAGTCGAAGGAAAGCCTCGCGGCGCTCCCGCATGCGGTCGGAGCTGCCCTGTAGTCCCTCAAGCTGTCCTCTGAGAGTATGGATCAGCTCTAGCCAAAAGTCACGAACAGTCTCTGTTGGTGGCACAGGGCTAGCCTCAAAGATGCGGAAACAACGGGCCCGCCAGATGAACAAGAGAGCTAGGCCGTTGATGAGCTCCCAACACTCCTCTCTCTCACTGCACCACTCCTGTGGAGTAAGGTCTGTAGCAGGCTGGAGTGTAGGTCGCCCCCCCTGTATCACTATCATCCTGCTGGTGGAAGATAGCTCAAACTGAAGTGCTGGGCCCGTGAGGGTGGACCAAGCCGCTGTCCCCCAAGAGTACTGTCGAGCCGTGGAGAGGGCAGGTATCAGCCGAAGAACTCGTAGCCACACCTGCTAGGCCGAGGGACAGTCCCAAAGACAGTGCCGCTGACTCTCCACCAACTGGTCACAGGCTGTACATGCGGTCGAGAGACCACTATGCACAAGCCAGCTCCCTACTGCTGTGGCTCTGTGTGCAACCAACCACTGGAACAAAGTGACGCGTCTCGGCTGTCTGGAGTCCCACAGCCTCTGCCAAAAAGCTGCCAAGAACTCAACTGAGGCCCTCCTCCTGCCAATGACGTGCTGCAGCTGGGCGGGCCTCTCACTATGCTGCAAGTATATGACGTCCAAGCGGAACAGTGTACTGAAAGAAAGGGACTTTTGGGCGGTCTGTAGAAGAGAGGGGGTCCCTCCATAGCCACTCACCAGGATCCCACTGTACTCGTGCCAGTGGACAGCACTCCCAAGCCCATAGCCTCCAGTGTCCTGTCTCAAGAGCTACTGGGTCAGGGTCTATGACGTAAGTCCTCCCACAGATGCCCACAACTCGGATCCTCTGGAAACAGCACTCTGCTACCTGCGGGGCCTCGACTGCAACTCGCTGTAATCGTCCCCTACCTTGAAGCTCGAAGAACAGGGCTGGGACAGTCTCTGAGCAAGCCCTGACTGAAATGAGAACCTCCAGTCGTGTGAAGGCTCCCATCCACCGGGGTGCTACTGGCTCGAGAGGCGTTAGCCACTCAGCTGGAACTGACTCTGAGATGTCCTGACACATGCTCTGAACCCCTCTCATGCCCTGTAGCTGGATAGCCTGCACCTCCTCTGACAAACCTGTGAACTCTAGCCAGTCACCTAGAGAGCGCGCTGGACCTGCTGCCATGGGACCCCAAGAAACATGAGGCCTACTCCCAACCAAGTGGCCTCTCTGAGTGCTAACCATGGGTTTCCAGACGAGGGGCTGCCGTAGGCGCTCCTCCGTGCACGTCGACTGTCTCTGCTCTAGGCCACGCCGTAATAGCTCCCAAGAACGAAGCAAACTCACAGCGAATCGGTCCTCCAGTCTCCTGCTCAAACTAACTCGGCGCAACTCTGTAAAGATCCATCTGGTCGAAGGTTGCCAAGGGCCTTCTGATTGAGGCACCCTGGCACGAAGCCTCTGCAGCAAGAACTCCTTCCAGGGCTCCTCGCCTGGAAGTCCTCTGACGACGAACTTCCCAAGAAGGGCTCTGCTCTGCTGTGCTGGATCAATGATCCCAAGCCCTCCCTGAGAACAAGGAAGTGTGATGACCAACCAAGCCACCTTGGCTCGGGCAATCTGAGTGTCACGACCTGACCAAAGGAAGTTCCTGATCAGCCTCTCTACTTGGTTGATGCAAGAACTCGAGAAGATCCAGCAAGAAGTGATGTACCACATAGTCGCCAACAACACCTGGTTGGCAACTACTACTCTACCAGCCAGCGAAAGTCGTGCTGAGCTCCAATGTAACAGCTTTCTCCTGATGGACAAGAGGAGAGGAGCAATATGCTGCTCGGGGGACAAATCCAAACCAACCTGATAACCCAAGTATCGAACTGCAGTCCCTGGAGGAATCCACCTGAAACCCTCTCCTGGCATCCAAACTGGCACAGGAGCTCTACCAACCGAGAAAGCCACTGTCTTTCTCCAGTTGATCAATGCGCCCGATGCACAGCAGAAGGTCTCCAAAGCCTGCCCACATCTGTGTAAATTGGCCTCCTGGCCCTCTAAGTACAAGGCCGAGTCGTCGGCAAACTCAGCGTCCAGAAGCTCACCTCCCCGTATAGGGAGTGCTAAGCCCCTCAAACCTACCTGCTGTGACACCAAAAATTTGCTCATCGCCTCCGCATAGAACAGAAAGAGAAAAGGGGCAAGAGGACAACCCTGTCTGACGGATCGTGTGAGCATGAAGCGCTCACCTCTACCTCCTGCCAAAAGCACTTGACTGTGAGCCTGCCTGTACAAAGCTGACACCCGTCTGATCCAAGCATCTGAGAAGCCCATCCTGCGAAGCGTGCCCTCTGGAAAGTCCTAGTCAACTCTGTCGTATGCCTTCTCAAAATCGAGAAGAAGAATCACAAGGTCCTCCCCACGGAGACGTGCCAAGGCAGAAGCCTCCCAGAAAGTGAAAATGTTGTCAAGGATACTGCGTTCCTTGACAAAACCTGTCTGAGTCCCATGTATAAGGCTCTCTAAAAGTGGTTGAATCCTCAAACTCAGAGCCTTGGTAAGAATTTTGTAGGCTAAGTTGAGGATGGTGATGGGGCGCCACTGTCGAATCTCATCCAAGGAGCCACCCTCCTTCGGAATGAGGTAAATCAGGCCCTCACTCATGCTGTCCGGCATCACTCCTGTGTGTAGAATGTACTGAAAGGCACTACAAAGATCTGGGCCAAGCAGGTCCCAGTACTCCAAGAAGAAGCTGGGAGTCAACCCATCCTCACCTGGACAGCTACCACGAGGGAGGGCCCTAAGAGCCGTGTACAGCTCCTCAAGCTGAAGAGGTAGCTCTAGCCTCTGGCGCATCTCCTCAGTCACAAGACAAGGCATCTGCGCCCAAACCTGCGCCCTGCATGTATCCCGTCTCTCTGATTGGGGCTCAGCCGACAGTAGCTCACGGCAAAAGTCAGTAGCAACTGCACGCATATCCTCAGGCTCACAAACAACTGACCCATCGGGTCTCCTCAGCTGATTGACCTTGGCATGCGAGTGCAGAGGTCCCAGTGTCTCAAAAAAAGCACCTGTCACTTTGTCACCCACCTGAGTCCACTGAGATGCCTGTCGATGAAAGGCAAACTCATGGCGCCTCTCCTCTGTGCAAGCAAGCTCCTGTCAAGCCTGCTGTAACTGCTCCTCCAACCATGGACTGTGAGGATGCTGCTCCTGCATCCTCTGTAGTGAAGCAATGCCTCGTCTGAGACGCTGCTCCTCCTCTCTCGCTGCAGCCCGTCGAGCCAAAGACTCCTGGAGAAAAAAGTGGCTAAGCTGAGCTAGGCCTAAGGCCACTCTGTCTGCAGGTAGAGCCTGGCTGTCCATGCCCTCTGTCCAGAGAGCCTCTACCCTCTCTCTGAGTGCTGAGTCCAACAAGACCCGCTCTGGGATGCGAAGCAACGTGCTCCCACTCCTCTGCCTGTCTGCCACTGTGAGGATCACTGGTGCATGGTCCGAGAAGGATGTCCCTGCTAGGATACCCACTGATCCCCCCAAGTCACTGAAGTGGTCACTAGTGTTGAAGCGATCTATCCGCGATAGATTCACTCCTCCCACTCTGCGGTCCGACCTAGAGAAGGCAAGACTCTCTGGAGGCCTCACAAAGCCAGAGTGTTGCCATGTATCCGAGACCCTCAAAGTCATACACAACCTCTCCCAAGCTGCTAACTCGACTCCATGTACAGTAGCATGGCTACCTCCGATCTTGTCAGAGGGGTCCTCCAACATGTTGAAGTCCCCTCCTACACACCAATGGTCAACCTGTGGCAGAGACTCAACAATCTGTGACCAAAACTCTGCACGAGCACTTGCCACATTGGGCGCATAGATGTTCAGGAAGCCCACAAGGCCACCCTGAACCTGCAAAGTAATCCACTGAGCCCTGCCTGGCACAATAATCCCTCTGCCCACAATGGCCTGCTGCAATGAGTCCGCAATAGTCATACATACCCCACCCTGGATGCCTCCAGGTCCAAAAGCAGCTGACCAAAAGGTATCATAACGTCCCCGTAGAATCTGACCACATCGCCGAATGCGGCTCTCAGACAAATGGTGCTCCTAAAGCATAAGGAGATCAATCTCTCCTCCCACAAGGCAACGCTGAAGCTCCTGACGCAATCGGCCCCGCTGTCGTTGAAACTGGGGCCCACCTAATCCTTGCACGTTTCACGAGACGATCCTCATGGGGAGCGAGAGAGAACAGATGCTGCCGTAGCAGCAAGACGGGCTATCTTCGAGGCAGGCTTGGATGGGGAGTAATCCGCATCCGAGCGTCCTCTAGATAGGCGAGCCTGTAGTGAGTGCCTGGCCCAAGCCCATGCAGAGCGAGCCGTGCGTAAAGTAACCTCCTCTGTCCAGGAGTCCTCATGAATGTATACATAGCAAGGCAAACACTGCGTATCAGCAAAAAAGTACACCACAATGTGCCTACATCCTGCTGAGTCTGGGGGTGTCACCGCAAACTTGGCCAGTGGCCACAAAGTCCGCAGCAAATCTGTAACTCCAAGTTCTCCCATGTGGTGAGAGAACTCGAGAACCTGTGTATGCAACCATCCCACCACTGAGTCTAGGGACCACTCTGTCTCGGTCCGACCACAGAGGGGAAAGGAGAAACCAACTGCTGAGTCCAAGGCCTCTGTCCCCCTAGCGGCGAGGAACAGAGCGTGGACCCTGAAGCAGGCTGCCTCGTGGTCTGCTGCGGAATCGCCGAGAAAGCGAGTGAATCCGTAATCGAAGAAATCCCAGCGGCGTCGGAGGTCAATGCTCGTCAGACCACGAGGGATAGCTGCAAGGGAAGATGTCTGAATCTGCAGAGGGGGCTGCAAGAAGGGCTGACCCTCTCTCGCTAGGCGACTCGTGGCAAAGGCGCTGCCAAGAGATCTCCTAGCCGCCGGCGAGGGACTAGTCTCCCGAGTCGACTGTGGCACTGAAGCAGGAGGAGGGGGAGAAGGAGCTAGGGGAGGCGGAGGAGAAACGAAGCGGGGTGGGGCGACAAAGACAGGGGGGCGAGGTGGGGAGTGGGCGGGAGCAGAGGGCGGGGGAGGGGATGAGGGGAAATCTGAGGGTGGGGTGGCTGGTGAGGGTGAAGCGGAAGTGGAGGCTGGCGTAGGGGGCTCCTCCTGCTCAAGAGGACCAAAGCGGTTCCCCGTGGGAACCCACTGCTGCTAAGTAGGCACCTGAGGGCCACTTTGAGTGCCAGGCTGCCGCTGTGGCCCCTGGCGTCGACGGCCACGGGCCTGCTGCCATCCCTCCTCCGCTAGAGCCCTAGGCTCGGAGGGTGGCTCAGAATCTGTGCGCTGTGACGCTGGCTGCGGCTGCGGCCCAGCCTTGGCAGGCTGGGGCTGAGGCTGAGGTGCAGGTCGTGGCCTCCTCCGTGGATAGGCCTTCGCTAGATGGCCCATCTGTCTGCAAATGAAGCATTGGTTCGGGAGACCCGAGTACTCCACACTCTGTCTAAACCAACCCCCACTCACCCGAGGCAGAAGGATGACCTTCGGGAGCGTGTGGGTATCTCTGACCAAAACTCGAACTGAAGGGATGCCAGCCGCCTTGGCAGCTACTGATGCTGCCGTACGAGGTGTCTCCAGGACAGTCCCGATGGCGGAGCCAATCCTGGAGAGAAGTGGAAGGTACTCCCTCCGTAAACCCGGAAAGCAGACTGAGATGGGGATGTCTGCCTCCTCTACTAGCACATCCGAAGTCGGGTCAAAACCATGTCGCCACTGTCGAAAGTGGGCGCGTGATGCTCGGATGCCCCATGCTGACTTTTCGTTCTCAACATTGAACAATAAGCTGTTAGACACTGAAAGCATAATCGTGGAACGAGCTAACTCGTCCACTTCCTCCCATTCCTCATCCGACATGTCAATAGGTTTCTGTCCCTGCACTTTAATCGGTTTTGCCTATTTCTTTTGCAGCATCACATTGCTTCGTCCATATCGCAAAGTTATGGGCCCCTTCAAGCTTCCGAATGTGCAAAAGATTGCCACTTTCATTGCTTGAAGCCATCCCAAGTGAGTGCAAATGCTAAAACCTTGATTTGGCGACTTAAACACGCCCAAATGTGCGCAAATAGGCCAAAAACAGCCTGTTGTACCAGAAAACCAGCGACCGATTTTCGCTCAAAATCAGTCCACAACGGCTTACATTCACTGCCAAACCCTTACCAAAGGTTTCCACAAGGTGTAATACATCTATTGCTTGCTGATATTCACTGTTTTAGGGCAAAGTTTAGACCTGTGAACACTTGTTTTGCTGAATTTTCAGACTGGTACTAGTGGAAATGCCTGTAAGAATGACCTGTGAGATTCGCCCTGCTGAAAGTGTGTTGAATTGATGTCGAAATTGGCCAAGCAGCGAAAATTGACTACTGTTCGCCAGTTTTCGAAACCCTAATTTCGCGGAAATGGTCACTATGGATCTGTTCTACACAATGAGGAGACTCCTCCGCGATAAGTTTTGAGGCAGATTGACAGAAATGCTTGCACGCAGCAAGCAAAATTGAAATTCTGATCTGTGCTCGCGAGATGTCTCTTCAAGGAAACCCTAGGCTTTGATACCACGTGTGGGGGAGATGAAGAAGAAGCCTACTTGGTACCTCTTGTGATAGCGATGGAGAAGAAGGGTGGAGTGAAGCAGAAGCAGCCGACGAAAGTGGTTCAGCAGGAGATAGCGTGGAGAGAGGAGAATCCGTACGATTTGGGAAAAAACGCCCATGTGTTGAGTTTGGGGCTCTCTCTTTATTATGAGTAAGTGACCTAAAGGTCCAAGGGCCATTCACATTTGGGTCCTTGGACTCAAGGCTTAAAATGCCTTTATAAACATTATTCCCTGACAGCAAGAGCCTGCAACCATTGCTTACCAAACTCGAAATCTGCATTTTTGTTCTTCATGCTCTCAAAAGAGACTCCTTGAATAGAGACGGCTGAACTTTTCTCTAGTGCCAAATTCTATCCTTTGCGACTTAACGCATCTGCAACAGGGTTATTGAGCCTATCGAGGATATACTCAATGCAAGGCTACAGAAACTTGTTCTTCATGGTCATCTTGTTGAGTGGCTTGTAATCTACACACAAACGAGACGACCTATCTTTCTTGCGAACAAACAAAATAGGAGCAGCAAAAGGACTTACACTAGAGCGTATGAAACCCTTGGCTACTAACTCGGTGAGTTGCTGCTCTAACTATGCTTCTTGAGAGTTGTTCAAACGGTAGGGAGCCTTACCAACGGGTTGTGCCCCCTCCATGAGTTCAATGCGATGATCCTCCGAACGCTCGGGAAGGAGACGTGGTGGAAGATCTCCTGCAAGAAAAGATGCTCATACTTTTGAAACAAATATGACTATCGTTCTGGGGTCTTGAGGTCCCACGTCACTTGAGTGGCATAGATGAATGCCGCTCGAGTTCCTCATTGTAACTCACGCTTAGTCTGCACATGAGAAATGAGAGGTAAAGAACGGAGGTCCTGCTCACCGCGAATGACCACGGGAGAGGAACCTTCTGATGAGAGAATGAGTGTGTTTGCCTTCCAATCAAAGAGTGAAGCATGCTCACGAAACCATTTAATACCGAAAATCATATCACATCTTGAGAGAGGAGAAACAACAAATTTTCGACAGAAAGATGCTTGCTGAATAGAGACTAACACACTAGGACATTCATGCGTGATTAAAGAGTGCATGCCGGGAGCGAATCGAGACACCTCGATAGGAGATGCTGGAAGAGCTTAGGCGAGCCCTCTTTACAAGAGATTCACTGACCACATCATGCATACTGCCAGAGTCAAACAAGACCGCAATATGTTGACCATTCACATGCCCATACTTAAAGAGAGACTCATCAAGGTGCTCATAAGAGACATGTCGTGTACTTTCTAGGTTTATCAAAGTGCTGACAGAAGATGTGGATTATGTGGATGCTTTTGGTGGACTTTCTTAGGACAATCTTTCTTAACATGACCCTTAGTGTGACATTGATAGCATCTTCCTTCTTTGCCATAAGCGGCTCTTTCTTCTAGAGTTAACCATCCTCCTACAATTCCTTGAGTAGACTTGTCATTAGGTGTTAACTTAGGTTTATCTTGAGATTTGTTCTTCCCCTTAGATACATTGTGAGAGTTCTGTGCTCTAGGTGTGGAAAAAGATTGAGAAGAGTTACTGTTATGCTTACCATTCGATGGGTTTTGAGGGTTGGAGAGGTACTTTGAGGCGACTTGGCCTCCTTAGGATTGCCTTTGTTGTGCTTCATTTCTTTGGCGAGAGCAATTGCCTGTCACGTGCACATCTAACCCTATGTATACGTGGACAAGCTACTTCATGACAAGGGTTCAGTTCAGTTAGCTTAGGAAGTGTTCTGGCACTTTTGTGAGTCTGTTCGCAGATCGTGCATGTCCAGACACTTAAGAGTAGATGCATATCCTCTGGTTGCACATAGCATGATCATCAGATTACAGTCAGTAGCCATCATGAGCATTTTTACAGTGCACAAATCCTTTTCCCTATTTTAGCCATTTTTTACTTATGATTAATAGGTGACTTTGTTGGGAAACTGGGTAGGGCAATTTGGCTAAGCATATATATAAGAAACCTAGCGCTAGCAATTTCTGGCAGAAGAGGCAGCAGATACCACTTGAAGGGCACCTTCTCAGCAAGACGGCAAGAGGACCTAGCGTTTTAAAGCCACCAAGACCAGCCAGTGTTTTCTTAGTAAAAATGCAGATCAGCCCCAACGTTTTGCAGTTCCTGGTCTGCCTGGCGACAGGAGATCCCTTAGCGTTTTTGGACAACAAGACATCAGATCAGCCCTAGCATTTTTGGACAGCAATTCAGCCTAGTGTTTTACAGTTCCTCGGCGACAAGTACCATATTTGCATCATTTTCAGCATATAGATTCCGCACCGCAGCCCCTGAACCTCGCAAATCTCACCTTCCCGCAACAAGATCCTCGCCGCACTGTCAGATCAGCCAATGTTTGCAGATTCAGCCCATACAACGCAAATTTTAGTATCTGCATCGTTGTCGCATCGTCGTCGTCACCGACACAGAGTCAGAATTTAACAGATACAAGATTTGCAGATTTCAGCCCTTAGTGTTTTCAGTTTTCAGCCCTTCCCGTCGTTATCCTCATCGTCGTCGACATCGTCGGCAAGTCCATTGCATTGTAGAGATTTGTGCAATCAATAGTAGACCGCTCTCGCGACCGCTCTCGCCATAGAGAGTGGGGCCTTCGGAGGAGGGTTTGACAACATTCTGGTGTCGTATTCTTCTCTCTCTATCTCTCAATGTAAGCACTTTCATTCACAGTGTTTACCACTTTGTTTGTGACCGCTCTCGCCATAGAGATTTGTGCAATCAATAGTAGACCGCTCTCGCCATAGAGAGTGGGGCCTTCGGAGGAGGGTTTGACAACATTCTGGTGTCGTATTCTTCTCTCTCTATCTCTCAGTGTAAGCACTTTCATTCACAGTGTTTACCACTTTGTTTGTGACCATTTGCACTCTCTCACTAAAGGAACGGAAGGCTCTCCCTTCCGTAAATAAAAGAAACCCTCGAGCACAGTTCGCAAGTTCTCTCGCGAAGAAGTGCCTATGGAGCGTGTTTCCATGGCGACAAGTTGCTATTTGTCTCTGTTTTCAGCCCATAAATGTCATAGACGGGGCTGATTTACGAGAAGAAACCCAAGAACACACCTCTTTTGTGTGTAGGATTGAAAGAGAGGATTTTCTATGTAGAGATCTCTTTCGGGGAATTGCTTTTTGAGAACCGAGTTGCGTTTCGAGCGTCGAGACTTTGAAGGTAACGATTTTCATGTTATGATCTCTTAAGTATTTGTTTGCAGGTGTACTTCCTCTTAGTGAGGGAGTAGGAGCAGAGGAAGGCATGAGCCTCTGCAGGAGAGAGCGCTCTGAGGAACTAGAGCCAAATCAGCCCAAGGGTTTCGTACCTGAGTTTGGAAAGTAGATCCACGGATCTAAGAGAGGTAGTCTCTCAATTTGTGATCCGGAAGTTGAAATTCCCAAGTAAGGACTCCGTGTTCGGGAAAGCAGAGTTGTTCTGCGGGAAGAGGACTCTGGAAACAGAGTCGGAAAAGAGTTGCAAGGATGCCATGCCCCGAGTCTGGAATGTGAGATCCAAAGGCGAGAACCTTGGTTCTCGAGGATTTGGAATAAGGAGCATAAGTTCCTTGGAATAGGGTTTTACCCTAAGAATAGGAAGCTGAGGCTTCTGGGAACCATCAAGTCTTATTCTAGAACGAACGTGGTAACACGTTCGGTTCAGGTGCTTGTATAGACTTCTCCTGAAGAATAAAGAAACTATTACGGGGGGAGACCAGTCCATCTTTTGGTCCCCAGTAGTGTGACCCAAGTTTCTCATGATCCTCCCATTGATGAGTCTCTCAATAAGTGCTATGGTCATGTGAAGGGTTAGCGTTTTGTCATATTATTTGATCCAGGCAGTATGCATGATGTGATTAGTGACTCTCTTGTCGAAAGAGCCCACTTGGAGGTTAGCAAGACATCTCCTTTCGAGGTGTCGGGGCTCGTTTCCAGTTGGACTCTCTCATCACGCAAGAGTGCCTTGATGTTTTGTTCACTGCTCAACCAGCATCCTTCCGTAGAAAATTTGTAGTCTCTCCTCTTTCAAGATGTAATATGCTTTTAGGCATTCGATGGTTTCGTGAGCATAACCCTCTCATTGATTGGGTAGACATACGTTCACTTTCAATGCCAAAAGTGACTCTCCTATGGTCATTCATGGGGAGGAAGTTGTTCATTCTTCATCTCTCATTTCTAATGTGCAAGCGAAGTTTGAAAAGAATTAGGAGAAGGAGACTCTCTCAGTGTTGTCTTCTCCAACGCACGACACACATGATTTGCATGATAAAGATGTGATTATTCACAAACATGATGATTTGCATGATAAAGATGTGATTGTTCGCAAGGATGATGGTTTAGTTGATACTTTGTCTAGTGAAGCTAACCGCATTACAGATTCGATCAATCACACAAAACCGATCTTGGCTCTCGAGTCGAGGTCCCAAGAACCCCCACAGGAAGTATTATGTGTGCGCATGATTCGTCAGCACGCATTGTTCGAGTGTTTCATTCGTGATGGTTTCCTGTATTTTAGTCACCGTCTTTATGTGATACCTTTTCATAGGCATGACATATTGTAGGATGAACACGATTCACTCATGAATGAGCACGGATGTATGCCGATTACTCATGAAAAGATGAAATGTTTGCACCCAAGGAATTCACATTCCATGTCTCTTTCTTGGCACGACACAGTATCCGAAAGAGCACAAGAAAGATTGAGCATCACGCATCGGCATTTCCATTCTGATTTGTCACAGTTGATTGATTTAGATCAGAAAGTCAAGATTCGATTTCATTGTTTGCGTGTGTTTGATGAACGGTTTGGCATTCCGTCTATTGTTTGCGTGTGTTTGATGAACGGTTTGGCATTCCGTATATATGTTCATCTATATTGCATGCACAGTCTTTAAAGAAGACTAGAATTTTTCCAGTCTCTACATGGAATGGGTATGTTCATGTTTCTGTGTTAGAAGTGGTTTCAGGAATTTTCATCCTTGCAGATTCTTGAAGAAGGTAGACGCATGACTATAGACGAAGTTGAAGCATTGAAGGAGCCACATATGACTTTGTGTCGCTTTCGGCGCGGCCCAATGAAGCAAGTGTTGTAGATCTTTATGAAGTTCAAGTATCGCATGACCCACGCATCAGAGTGGGCCGGCGAAGAGTTCTTTCCAAGATTCCAGACGTTGTTGGCGATCTCCCTCGACGCCATACAGTTCAGTATCAGTACCTCACTTTAAAAAGGAGGGTAGGGCAATTTAGCTAAGCATATATATAAGAAACCTAGCGCTAGCAATTTCTGGCAGAAAAGGCAGCAGATACCACCTGAAGTGCACCTTCTCAGGCTTCAGCAAGACGGCAAGAGGACCTAGCGTTTTCAAGCCACCAACACCAGTCAGTGTTTTCTCAGCAAATGTAGATCAGCCTCAGCGTTTTGTAGTTCCTGATCAGCTTGGCGACAACAGATCCCTTAGCGTTTTTGCAGCAAGACATCAGATCAGCCCTAGCGTTTTTTGACAGCAATTCAGCCTAGCGTTTTGCAGTCCCTCGGCGACAAGTACCATATTTGCATCAGCGTTTTGCATTTTCAGCGTATAGACTCTGTACCGCAGCCCCCGAACCTCGCAGGTCTCATCTTCCCGTAGCAGATCCTCACCGCATGGTCAGCTCAGCCAGCGTTTGTAGATTCAGCCCATAAAACGCAGATTTCAGCATCTGTGTTTTCAGCGCGTTGTCGTTGCATCGTCGTCATCCCCGTCGTCACCGACAGAGTTAGATTTTAACAGATACAAGATTTGCAAATTTCAACCCTTAGCGTTTTCTGTTTTCAGCCCGTCTCTTTGTCGTCCTCATCGTCGTCGACATCGTCGGCAAGTCCATTGCATTGTAGAGATCGGTGCAATTAATAGTAGACCGCTCTTGCCATAGAGAGTGGGGTCTTCAGAGGAGGGTTTGACAACATTCTGGTGTCGTATTCTTCTCTTTCTATCTTAGTCTCAACACTTTCATTCACTGTGTTTATCACTTTGTTTGTGACCATTTGCACTCTCTCACTAAAGGAACGGAAGGCTCTCCCTTCCGTAAATAAAAGGAACCCTTGAGCACAATTCGGAGCACTCATCTTGAGCAAAGTTCATCATTCACATCCGTTGCACCTTACATCGCCATTGCTGTGTTGTAGTCCGTAGGGCTAAAGACTTGCACATCAAACTTGATGTACTAGTCTAACCCGAAAAGGAAAGCCTTTTTTCTTTCAGCGTCCGATTTGTGCAATTGGACGCCAATTTGCAAAATACGGTTATAAAGAGACACGACAGAAGATCCATTTTTCTTGAGATCATGCAAGTCTTCTTTTAACCGATCTAGGTATGAAGCGAGCCTTGAGATCATGCAAGTCTTCTTTTAACCGATCTAGGTATTGTGATGGTATGAAGCGAGCCTTGAGCTTGCCTTGGAAGTCGCTTCAACTAAGAGAGAGGAGAAGGCCTTTTTGGGCATGCTCAAGATGCTTAACCATTTGTGACTCTTGCCAAGCTTGATATCAATTAATGGCATCCCTTGCTAGATACATGGCGGCCGTCAAAACTTTACTATTACTTGTTTTCTTGTTAGTCGCAAAGTAAGCATTAAATTGATGCAACCACGAATGAATCACAGAAGTATCCATCCAGGGTGGTCTCGTACGGTCGTGTACGTTTTGTCCACGTACGAAGATGTAGGGATACTTATCGAACTAGAAAGTTTTATGTCATACGACATTGTTACTTACGTTCAAAAATAAAAACACGCAATTCTTAAGCCTAGAATTTACACTTGAGACAATTAGACAATTGATTATCACATTGGACAAGAAGACAACTTGAAGTGCCAAATGCCGACACTCAAGAGTCAAGAGTCAAGACAATGAGACACAATGGGCATGAACCGCGATTCGCATTACATATGTCTTAAATCAAAAAGCTAAGTTGAGATTTGAGAATTGAGATGATACAAAAAGTAGGCCCTCAACGCCTCAATGGTGCACTTGAAAGAGAGAGAGAGAGAGAGAGAGAGAGAGAGAGAGAGAGAGCCTAATGGTCCATGGAATGTTCAATGTACATTTGGTATCCAAGGTTGAAGGAACCAATGCAATGAGAGAGAGAAGAAGAAGAAGAAGAAGAAGAGAATTTTAACGTCGTAGGAAACTATCCCAAGAGACCTTGAAGATCTATCCAACGAGGAGAGTTGAACTCAAGACCTATTATTGAAGAGGGAAATGGCATAACCAATCTACCACACTTGGGTGATAGAAAGGTTATACCATTTTTCTCTTCTTATGTGTGTGTGTGAGAGAGAGAGAGAGAGAGAGAGAGAGAGAGAGAGAGAGAGAGAGAGAGAGAGAGAGAGATGAGGCTAATTTGCTAAAGATAGGTGGGAGGTTTGGGGGGGGGGTTTGAAGGAAAGGAATTCTAAGCTAGGTGAGAGGCATCCAATGCCATAAAGGCAGCCCAAAACATCTCCAAAAAAAGCGTAGTCAAACGGTCAACTGTTCGTTGGCCAGTCAAACGGACGCCAAATGTGCCAGACGGGTTGGACGCCACTGGGACGGATCGATCCGTTCGTCAAATGAGAACAACCTTGCATCCATCTTACTATCATACTTACTAAACGTCAACTTCTCAGTGATTGGATGGTTGGAGTCGTCGCCTCTATCTGTGCTACGAGAAGATTCAACTGCTTCTTTCAGTGGCTCGGTCTTGGGGTGGAGTACCCGAAGGATGAACTCTTGCATGCGTTGATCCTCTACGACTCCCGCTTTAAATCTAGAGCCGCTCGCTTTTCTTTGGCTGCTATGCGTTGAGCCTCACGTGCGTTTGAGCTTCGTAGTTGCCCTTGGTTCTTATGCCGCCATGCGTGCTTGCTCACGCTCAAGCTCCATGACTTCCCTTCTTTCTTCCATGGCGATGCGTTGCGCCTCTTGTTGTAGCATCATGTCCATCATCGACTTGACCAAAGCCTCCATGAGGTTTGGTGCAATCCGTGGTGTAGATGGGGATGGGGGAGGGTCGGGGAACAATCCTCCTGGTGTAGAAATTTCGTCTTCTCCAACTCCACTCTCATCACCTTCACGCAAAGTATCCATTCGGCTTCGGGTGATGACCATGCATTGGGCTTTTGGATACTTGGGGTTCCTGAATTCTTGAGGTTTGTAGGAGTGGTTTGCATTTAAGTATTTCCCTAAAAAGTTTGCAGGAGTGGTTTGCAGTTTTTTAACTTGTACGGAATCCCGCATTTCTTGAGGTTCATATGCCTTGCAACTTTGGGTTCATGCGGTGGTAAAACATGCTCATGCTAGGTGTGCAATCAGAGGGTATGCAACTACTCTAAGTGCCTTGACATGCACGGCCCGCGTACAGGCTGACAAGGTTGTGAGAACACCATAGAAGTAGGAACAGCTTGTCCACATGCATATAGGGCTAGATGTGCACGTGACAACTGAGGTTTAGCTTGGGCTATACTTTCTTGTAATCAGCAAGTTGAAATAGGCCAGGTGTTTGTAAGCTGGGTAATGCGTAGGGCAAATCAAGCAAGGTACTAAATCTCGGGCATTATATGCACGTGGCGATTAAAATGCTTCTTAGTGTCACTAGGGGAGATATATGCATGTATGCAATTACTGTTATGTAATCATTTTTCTATTTGTTCTCAGGTTTCGTACTACTTCAGAAGACCGCAGGTCAATGATATTGTAATTTTTACAGCTCCTCCCATTTTGCAGGTAAATTCTATCTATTGCATCTCTAAGGCACGTCTCTGATTTTCATACCAGAAGGCATATCAGCTTGATTGTTTACTTGGAATTTTCAAAATTCTCTAACAGGAAAGAGGATATACCTCAGGTGATGTATTTATCAAGAGAGTGGTTGCCGGACCTGGTGATGTGGTGGAGGTGACCGGTCATTTAATTGCTTAAATTGTAGAAGATTTTTCACGATCCTCTCGAAAAAAAAGAGTTTTATGTGCTGTATAGATCATGCCTGGGGTACTTTTAGTGCAGGTGCATAATGGAAAGCTTATTGTCAATGGCATTGCTCAGGATGAGGAGTTCATAGCAGAGCCACCCTCTTATGACATGTGCCCTATGGTAAATGATGTTTTTTACAATGTGCAAAGGTTCAGCTCCACTGAGTACATTTTTTTTGTAGTGCTCTTTAACAACGTTGATCTTTTTCCTTGCAGTACATTCCTGATGGTTATTTTTTTGTCATGGGCGACAATCGCAACAACAGCTACGACTCACATGCCTGGTATGTCCTAAGCTTATTTGGTAAACGCTGTGATTTTCCCTGCTTCATTGCTTCTTCAGCTGCTGATTTGATCGATGCTGGCAGGGGTCCTTTGCCAGCTAAGAACATACTGGGAAGGTCTGTTTTCAGATACTGGCCTCCTACCCGCCTGGGAAGCATAACTCTGGATCCGGAGGGGTGAAATTACCTCTCTCATGACAAGGCATTGCATCATTCAATTGCTCTCGAACAAATTGCGTGATGCGATTGAATGTACATGCTATTGCCAGCGAAGAACATCCTGGGAGGCTTAGTCGCCAGAGGTTTGCCTCCTTGCTGTCTAGGAAAAACATAAGATGCTGGACCTGGAGGTGTGAGCTCAGGGCCCCTCTCATGGTATCATTCAATTGTGCACTTGAACAAATACAAGATGCACACAAATCTTCAGCAGCATGTGTAAACGAGTTGCTGTTGTCCTCTGGCATAGCTTTGCACCAGATTCAATTGAATATGTGCTCCTTTCTTCTTCTTAGGTGCCTGGACCATTTTTATTCTGCTGGCAGGCCTGCCCAAGTTTTCAGAACAAACGTAAGTACTGTAGTGAGTGGTGCTTTTGTGAATTTGCTTCTGTTCTGTGTCAATTTACACATTCATGGCAGATAACTTTCCTTGCCTCTTCTTTTCAGCCTTTTTCTCTGTGCTGGAAAATTAGCTTGTTTTTGAGACTTAAAATTGACAAACAAGAGGTATCAAAAACATAGGAAAATCTGAAGGGAAATCCCACATTCAAAGGCAAATTGTGGAAAGGGCTAGAATTAGTTTTGTTTTTTTGAGAGGGTTTTGTTCATGTTAAGGTTTTGTGAATGGTACTTAGCTTTATTTCTTAATGTAATAGAACTTCCATTGTTCTATTCCTCTTCTACATCCCTCAAAAGTCGTGTGCTATTATGGAATACTTCCATCTCTCTCATAGCGTAGGGTGGTTTTGGCAGGTATCTTATGTTGTAGCTTGTTTTGCAACTAACTTGGTATTTTCTTTGAAATCATAATTATTTGCTTCTGGGTTGTACGCTCAACTTTTTTAATATGTAGTCATAACATCTAGATGATTTTTTTGCTTTCTAAACAAGCTTTAGTGAAGAAGGGAGTTAGGTATACATTTGATATTTGCATGAGCGGCTTTGAAATCCTTTTTGTTAAGAAGAGAGATGGGCATACATTTAAAATTTCTTTATTTCTTATATTGCACCTACCATTGCATGTGAAGTATTGAATCTTCTTTGACGTGTAGTTTGTCAATGGGTCCCTTCATTTCAAAGTCTTTTGTAACTTCCGGTCCAATTATTGATTATTGATTTAGCTGCCAACTTTACTCTTCAACTTGAGTAAGATGGATATAGTAAATGTCTCTTGTGGATTGTTGAATACCTTGTAGAATCACCTAACTCATGTATTTCTCTTTTTAAAGGAGGATGTCATTCAATATATTGGTATGAGTTGGTCACTTTTGACAGCTACTCCAAGTTCAATTAGTAGAGCTAGTTAGACTAGTTCAGGCAAGTAGAATACTAGCCCTATATTGGAATTTGAACTTGAGTTGGAATGTATATTCAGATAAATATAATTGGTAATGAGTACAACAACACAAGCCAAAGGACGCTCTTGAGTTTAATGCACGAAGAGTTCTAGAAATGACATTAGACTTGGCAGTATAATAGACACAATAGTTCCTGAAAATGAGTAATGGGTCCTATTTATGGTTGGCGGACACGGCCTTTGACTGATTGTGCAGTGTGCAGTCATCGTAGTAACTAAGCTCGATATTTACCAGTTTTCGTTGCCACACTCATTTTCTTCTTCCCTTTCTTTGTATTTTGGAATATTTTCAAAATTTGAGTGGCGTGTTCAAAAATATTCACCCACCTTCTTTCCAAATTGTGTCTTTGCAACAAATCATAAGTTGGACTGTGTGCACCTTACTTCTTCCTTTTCTTTGTATATTGGAATATTTTCAAAAATTTGAGGGACATGGTTAAAAATGTTCATCCACCTTCCTTCCAAATTGCTTCTTTGTGTACATTTTCTTCTACCCTTTCTTTGTATTTCGAAATATTTTCAAAATTTGAGGGGCCTGGTTAAAAATGTCACCCACCTTCCTTCCAAATTCCACAAATCATATGTTGGACTGTGTGCACCTTACTTCTTGCCAATTGAGGTAATGCCTCTCAACTCTCTATGCTTGTGGACTTGGCTTGGTTTGCATATTTGAACATTGTGTAGATGTCATTGTTTCCTTTTATCTGGAGCCTTCTTCTTTTAGGCTTCGAGATGACTCTAGGTGGAGCCTGAATGATTGGTTGTTGCTTCGCACCTTCAGCACAACACTAACATTCTCTTTCTGAATGAACAGCTCAGCCATTATCTCCAATTCATAAGGCATTAAGGGATTCCAGGTCTTGGTATCAACATCATATAAACTTCTTTTATCCGTAGTTAACTTGGCTCTGGTCAACTTATGACACATTAAGGCGGTATGAGTCCACCTTTTTGGAAGCGGTTGGGTTGCTTTGACTTTAGCTTAGAACATAATTTCAATCATCGTTCTGAATTGAGGTTTTGACGCTTCCTTGTAGGCCAGTTCCTTCTTTGGACTCTTGCAAGCTTCAAGAGATAATTATTGCAATTCATTAGTGATCTTAATTAACTTCTTGAACTGATCTCTCCATTGGTATATCTTGCTTCTAAAAAGGTTCAAATTGGCTTTCATTGTATCCACAATTCAACCTCATTTAACACATCTCTCTAGGCTACCCACTCTGCTGTGCTTTGGTCATACCGTTCTCGCACTAATCTGCTTTGCTTTGGTCATACCGTTCTCACACTAATCTACTATCTTGATATAATGTTGTTGATCAGTTGGTTCGTTATACTTGGGATTCAGAACAGGGAAAAACTTGGGAAGTTCATTCTCCTACATCAAGACTCGAGAATCCGGAACAAACTCAATGAAATTCTTGCTAAGCCGCCGCTTACAGCTTGCCAGACAGCTCGGCTCTTCTTCAAACATGTCTTCAAAAATCATGGATTGCCCCTGGCAATTGTGTCAAATCGCGACGAGCGATTCTTGAGTGACATGTCGCGAGAATTGTCAAGCTCTTGGGTACACAACTCAGGCTCAACACCAAAGTTCAACCACCGATACTATGGTCCATATCGTGTTCTTCAAGACTTCAACAATGTCTCCTACAAATTGGAGCTACCATCCAATGTCAAAATACACAATGTGTCCCACATCAGCTTACTCAAAAGATTTCAGGTTGACAAGAAATATGGCCGTATGTACTCTTATTAGACAAAGGAGTGAACCCCTTTGAACGGGAGATCATCATCAAGCACCGTTTTGTGCGGAAGGCCCCTGAATTCTATGTAAAGTGGCAAGGGCGCCCTATGTTAGATTGCGCTTGGGTGCCAAAAGACAGAGTCATTGGAATGAACAAGCAATTGTTAATTTGGTACTACAATATACCGGAGCTCAAACACATGCCTAGGATATAGGAGGCAACAAGAATGTACAGTAGAATAATCAGTAGTAGGATGCATTAGTTTTCAGCAATGTAGATATGCTTTTTGCGACAATTATGCAATATAAGCAGTGTGTGGTCAGTTGCCTCAATCTTTACAAGGACGTCTAGTTCCTTAAAAGGGGGGGGGGGGGGGGGGGGGGGGGGGGGGAGAGTGTTGGGATCCTCGTGGGGAAGCGCTAGTTCCCGGCGCCCGACGGCCTTCTGCGTATGGTCCTCCCTCCTCAACATGGGGGGGTAATGCCCCTCTTGTCCTCATACCTCAATGTGGGGGTGGACAGCGTCCCTCTTGCTTGGGGGACTCCGGGTCACCGGTGCCCCGTTCGGTAAACCGTCCCTCTTCGTTGCCATGCTCCCCACGGGCCTCCGTGTGCTAAGTTTTGGACCGTCGCTCTCGTGAACCACCACGGCTCTGAGAGCCCCCTAAAAAACATTTTGCAAAGTAAGAGCCCCGCTTGGGCCGTGGCCGGGTCCCCACGGTCTCGTGGTTCAAATCACCCTAGGAAGCGCCCGCGGGGCTGTTTCGGCGTTTTCTTGATTCTGAATTAGTTTTTGGAGCTGCGGCTTGCGAGGGGGCCGACGATGGACTTTTGAGAGGGATTTCTATCCCATTCTGTGGGGCTTGGGTGGTATGCCCGAGCACCTCGAATTGTAAGCACTTACAAGGGAGTAGTACTCCACTCTTGGTGATCTGGACGTATGAGCCGGGGTAGTTGAGAGGGGGCCGATTGTTGAACCGGAGCCGCAATGGCAATCCTCTCATCCATAAATCCATCTTCCCTTTCTAGGTTGGAGTTTAGCTGAACCCAGTCATCAGGGGTGCTGGAGAGGCCTCCGTCCCTATGTAACTATCTTTTAGAATCAAAACAAAAGCACCCGTTCCGGGCTTGTTCTCATTATACTGTCTCGTGTGTCCCTTTGGATTCATTGCTCAAAGTCTTGTGCTAGTCGGCTAACTTGGTTTTTTGTGAAGGATTGGTGAATGTGCGCGGCCCCAAGTCCCATTTGAGGGCCGCTCTTTAGGGTCCCGTGTTTCTTGTTGTATCATTTTTCTATAAATTTTGATGATATTCATCTCCCGCTCATTGAGTGTCATTCTTGTCTTAGACATTTTGATATTGGTTGCATTGTTCTCCAGTAGTAGCTTCATCTTTTGATCCAGTACCCCTCTGGCAATCTACATTTTGACTAACATAGCTTTGATCAGAGTCTTGATATCCTTCATGCACTTGTATGTGAGCCTCTCTCCCAGAAGCATTTCTAACTAGAGACCAATGCTTTGGAGATTAACATTGGATGGCTCCTTTACATGTGACAACATCACTATTGGTCAGAAACCATTGTGGTACACTCTCCAATACTTAAATACAACTAGGATATGGAGATAATAGACAAGCGGTTTAGTAATAAAGTTAATCTTATGTCATTGCTCCACCATCCTCCTAGCTCTCACATACAACATCTGAAAGCGCTCTAAGTCAGAATAGGCTGTCTAATCATGGAGAAATTCCTGAATCTGTGTTGTCTTTTCCTTCCTCAGTCTTTTGTTCGGTGTCAGGAGGTCAGTGGAGTAATTGGAATTCATGTCTGACTCTTAGTTTGAATCTGAATCTACAATAATTTCTCCAGTACTGCAGTATCAACTGTTAGTTGGTCGATCTTCCTCTTTGGGTAGTTAGCAGCGTGCATCCTTGTTCTAGTTGGTATGATAATCCAAAATCAGAGCTCTTAGTTTAACTATTTCTTTCTTGAACTCTTCTGCTTCAGCTTTAGTCTTCTGGAGTGCCTCTTGTAAGGTACTCAACTCCAAACTAGGAGAAGATCCTTGTACCTCCATCATCTGTCCTATTGCGTTGACGGTTGTATTCCAACCAGAGTGGACGTTAACAACACATCCATCAGTAATTGTGTATGTATCCTTCTCCTTCGTTTCATGTAGTAGCACGGGGGTGTGATAGTGTACTAGCGGTTTGTCAGTTTTCTTCAAGACCAGATTTCCTGTCGATCAAGTCAAAGCTGCTGAACAGGTTTGTATACAACGTAGGCTTTTTGAGTTTGAGAAGTACCCTTTGACATAGTACCTTTTTCCTTATCAGTATTGTCTTTTTATGCAGTTGTCTTTGGTGGAGTGCCAAGCAGTTTGGTGGCCTTTGTTGGGATAAAGCCCCATCCGGTTAGGCAAGGCGCCCACCCACTATACTTATTTATCATGTACATAATAGAATAAGGGGCCTCACGTATTGAGAGTGAGTTTTAGCCCCTACAAACACAAGGTCTCCTCTTCTCCTTTCTTCCATTGCTGCACACACTCACACACGCTCTTGCTTGCGCACTTCAAATGGTATCAGAGCTCATGGTGATTGTGGAGAGCACGACGACATTGTGGCGGAGATTGCGGTGAAGTTTTGAAATTTTCAGCACCTTTTGCCGCAAAATTTCGGCTAAGAAAAAGATCGATTTTCAGCTTAATTCACGCTTACCTAACCGGAAATGTCGTAGTCTACAACTTTCTAGTTGAATTTTTTTTTCAAATTCAGCACTGATTTTGCTGTACGTTTTGGCAGATTGCCTGCACGTATATGATACACAGCTGCAAATTTTTACAAGTTTGGTTTGACCTATAAAACAATCCATTTCAGGTCCATTCCCTTTGTTTCTAACCGTTTTTTTGAGATCTACAACTTTGTAGAAGGAAGTTTCTACAAATTCTGAACCGTTTCAAAGATATTGGATGACCGACTCTGCAGGGTGTTCGAAAAGTTGAAGATTATGTATGCCTATTGTGGTGATTTGCTACATTTAGAGAGCTCGGATTGAGCTTTGTCATTCTCTTGTTTTGCGCATTGATGTTTTCTTCTTAGTGAAGAGAGTGTGGGTTGAGATTTTCAACAAATTTATGCGTATACATTGAGAACAATTTGTGGATGTATGCATTCTTGTGGACTCTCAGGATTTGAGAGTGGATTCATCACTTGTTGTGTACATTGACTTATGCGATTAAGCAGATTTTAAGAGTGTGTTGCACGGATTTGTAGAGAGTTTTGCTAGCATTTTTAGTATGATTGTGAGCTAAATTTTCAGCTGATTCGAATGCTCATTTGTTGGTGCATGCTTGATGCTTGTTTATATTGCCATGTGGATGCACATGATGTGCGCTTTGCGGAGAATGATATTCTTCACCTTGTAATGGCATTATGCCAAATTTTGGTTGGCTTGCATCCAGGTTTATGCTAGTATATGCCTTGCTTGTAGAGTGAGGTTGATACACTTTTTGATTTGGATTACAAGATTGTTTTCCAGGTTTAAGGAGTTGAGACTTTGGGGAAACTCATGTATGCTTGAGTGTCCATTTTGTGGATGATTTTCTCATGGTTTTGAGCATGTTTATGGTATGTATGGTTATTATGATTAGATAACGAAAACTGTCGAAACTCTGTCGGATTTTTCTTGCGAGTGTATTTGTTTATGCGCATGGTTTGCAGTCGTGTTTTGATTGCATTTGGCACTCAGTGGTTGCTTTTCCATAGTGTTTTGGCATCGGATTGTGACAGTGTTTGCTCACCGGATTATGTCATTTGATCTATATGTGGTAATTTCTTTAGGAGGAGGGAGATTGTTGATGATAGTTCCATCGGTTACCACATAGTGCTCTTGGATTAGAGTGGGTTTTTTGGCTTCATTTGAGCGGTTTTGAGCACTTGTTTCGTTACATTGATCGCCATATTTGATGACAGTTCTCTTAGACACCTTATTCCAGCTTGTGATGTATTTTGATGATGCTTGGTGAATGAGTTAGCCAGGTTTTGGCTATTGTCAGTTGATCGATTTGTGCTTGATCCTGTCATAGGTTATCGCCATGGATTTGACATGTACACCATTGTCACGGTTTGTGCTTTTCCAAACGAAGCTTGATGGTTCAAACTTTGAGCATTGGAAAGTAGGTATGCATGATGCATTGACTCAGGGCCAACTGTTGCCACTACAGGGCATGGATGCTAGGCCAAAGTCTATGATTGACAATGAGTGGGAGAACTTCGATAAGCTTGCATGTTAGACGATTATGTTACACCTTGGCGAGTCTGTCTATCGCATTGGTTTGGATGCACGTACAACTAGAGATTTATGGCAAAACTTGTGCAATGCTTTTGGCACAAATGGGTCTAGAGAGATGCCTATAGTCAAAGGCAATCTTGCAGACATAGAGATGTTGTGTGTTGGCATTGTGGTCACACATGGCATGTACGTAGGTGTTGTTTTCGACGGATGAGACACTGCAGGAGACAGCATAAGAGGGATGCTATCACTTTGGATACGCGTGACGGAGATGTCGACTTTGCTTCCGTGTTTACTCTTGACTTTCTTATGTCGGTTTTTGATGACATTACCTTCGCATTGGATACTAGATGCGAGGGCTAGGTTTCACGTCACACCGAGTGTGAGTGGTTTATCACATATGCTATTGGTATGCTTTGACGTGTGTATCTAGATGATCGTTCAGTGCATGACATAGATGGTGCAGGAGATGTCAATCTATCATTGGTGAGTGGTGCATCATATGTGTTGCGAGATGTACGCCATGTGCCAGGTTTGACACAAAGCTTGATCTCTGTGAGTCAATTACGAGAAAGTGGATGCCAGGTAGTGTTGAGCGAGCACAACTTCAAATTGCATCATGGATAGCTAGTCATAGTGAGAGGTGGTAATGTTGGCATGATTTGTGCGATGTGAGTACGTCATGTGCGAGACGATATAGTCTTTGTGAGTACGCAACCATGCAGAGAGACGAGGCATCTCTCCTTGCGGATAGGTTGCATGATGCTCCAGTTTGTGAGCATGTTGAGCGAGTTGTGCAGAAAGTTGTACAACAAGGCATGTCATTCATGGATACGATGACAAATATGGATGGGTTGAATGTTTAAGGATTCAGCCGTGATTTAGTCGTGAGCCAGCCGACATTGTGATGAGTGCATGTTTGCGTGGTTGTGTGCGTGCGGGGAAGGGGGAAGCACACAAGCTGGTGTGGGTGGAGCAGCCTCACAAGACTAAAGATGAGGAGCTCCTTATTGTCATTTTTAATGAGGAATAAGGGTATGTACACACGTGGATGGGCGGGCAGACACTGGACGTCCGGGCGGGCAAAAGACGGAGCGCCTTTACCTCAAGAATCTCCCACTTAAAGGTGATGCGCCGATAAGTGAGGCGTACTAGCTAAACTACTGGTTTGTACAAGAAACTAGGTGAGATGCTCTCTCAACCTACGTCCACTGGCTCACTCTGTCGATCTACACACAGTCTTATCGGCTCTAGTGGTAGGCGAGTGTGCGTACCCACGCTAGAGCCTGCATGTAAATCTCGCAGACAACTCTGTATGGTTTGCAAAGCTCCACGAAGCGTTATGCTAGTGTTAGCCACCGTATGGCTAACAATCCCTGTTGTAAATGCTTCCACTACAGCTGCTAGGCCGGCGGGCCTCGACAGTAACAAGTTGAACATGAGACGCCCGAACGCTGACAAAATCTGCATAAGACTGGCTGTACTCGCCTCCCCTGCGCTATCTGCAATCACTGCATCCTCAAGACTACCCATCACGTATAGATGTGTCAACACCGACACTGGGGAAGCTACGTCCCTCTCACCCATAGGCAAAACTGTGCATCCTAGCACCAATTCATCAGCCTCTAACATGAGCATGTCAAAAAACTCCATATCTGTCAGCTCTATCTGTGTCTCTAGGGAGCAGACCTGCTCTACCTCTGCCTGCACAAAGTCTGACAACACCTGCTGTGTCTCACTAGAGCACTGCTGCTCTATCTCTGTCTCTACAAAGTCTACTAGCACGTTTGGCACAACTAAATGCTCTGTCTCCTGAGCATGATGGAGATCACTGGCAAAAAAGACAGGTCTCGTCTCTCGCTCAAAGCATGCTAGCAACAAAATCAAGACTATGTCATCTTGAACCTTAGACACATGCATAGGATATACTGGGCCGTCGCCGGCTCCTCTGGCAATCACTAATGAACCGTAATGCATTTGGAAAGACTGCTCTCTAAGCAATACCTGACAACCAAAAAGCTGCCAACTGTCTCAGTGAGATCAAGCTCTGTCTCAACTGAGGAACGTAGTGCACATGTCGTAGCGTGTATGACGCACCACTAGGCAATGACAAACAAACATCTCTTTCACCCTCTATGTCAAACACCAAAACATTGGCCAAGTGCACAGAGCCATGTCTCCCATTAGAAAATGTGATAAACGACTCACGCCATAGTGTGACATGGAAAACTGCATCGCTATCTAGTAACGATTGTGGAGAAAGTGTGCTAACTATAGACAAATCTGCAAGAGGTACATTGGAGGCAAGCGTGACATCACCGCCACTGGCATAGACTGCCACTAGAACTGTCTCTCTAACATGTGTGAAATCCGTGTCTGCATCTCGCATACATCTCCGCTACTGTCTCATACTTCTGAAACAACGGCGTCTAATGTGCCCTGTGTGACCACAATGCCAACAACGCATGTATTGACGGCAAGAACTAGACCACCGTCTCTCAATGTCACACAAGTCTACTGCCATAAGTGAACGCCAAAATGGAAACAAAGTGGGAGATCACTCGACCACTGCGCTACTCAAGCATAAACCAACCAGTAGCTCAATAGTGAAAATGTGTAACCTACATGCTGTAGTCTCACGCTCGGAATATGCATCGATGTGAGAACATGAAGCAAAATCAAAGGAAATGTATAACCACTACGAGCATACCATAAATGTATGGCTGAGAACCAAAGTATGACGAGAAATCTGAGAAAAATATGACAAAATCTCCCTTGTAAATTGAGCAAAACCTCAAGTACAATCTCAACCATAAACCATGCCAAACTGGCAACAAAGTAGGAGGTAACTCGACCACTACACAATGCTCAAAAGCATGATCAATTGCATCAAAATCGATGCTCACATATGCCTAAAAGCAACTCCACAATCTGCAAACTCTGCAAGCATGAACTGGGACAAACTGCTCAACTGAGCGTAAAGCGCATAACCATATACCAAGTAGAGAGCAAACTAGCTCAAAACGCATCCCACTAGAGAAATTGCCTGGAAAATATCTGCAAAAACCTGTGAAACCTGTGCCTGTCTATCTGTAGCCACACAAGCATACCCAATCACAATCCTCACTCTTGCGAGAGTGGGTACAAGAACACCAAACTATCAAAACTGAGAGTAAACACTCGATCAAGTGGGAATATATCGACCATCGTACAAGGTGGCAAAGCACTGCAAACTTCTATGACAAGAAGACGGGGAAAAACGAACGGAATTTCCTTTGCAAAATGAGTCAAAACTCAACGCAAACCGCAAGCCAAAAAACTGCAGGTGGGAGTCAACTCGACCACTAAACCATCAGAGAGTAAACTGTGAATATGTGCAAACCATGGCAAGAATCTGGGAAAAATCCGGGAGAGTTTCCCTGAGAAACTTAGTAAAATCTCAAAAAATCTCACCAAATGGCATGAAAACTAGATACACAGTGTCTCAGTAAAACAGATCCACAAATGATCTACATATGCTGCCAAAAGCCTGGCAAATTGGCTCACTCTTGACCGACTGGCTCTATGGACGTGTACTTGTCCAGAAACACCTGTAAATCTGCTACCTGCGAGCTATTTCAGCTCAAGCTGTATCCACATATGCATACATAGCATGAAACTGTGCCAAACTGTGCAAAAAACTGCTCTCTAGTGATCCACACAAGCTGCTTGCAACCTGTAAGCAAAACCACTGAAGAAATTGGCAACTACTACCTCTTCGATCGGTAAGCACGTCGATTGGAAACACCGTCCAGGGGCTGTGTGCGCTCAAGGAAAAACTTGCTCCGAATGGGCCGTCAGAGCCGTCTTCTGCCACCGGGTGAAAGACGGCTGTGGCGCCTGTGCTCGTAGTCGAGAAAACGCTTGATGTCGGCTTCCTCCGCCGGGCGAAAGTGTGCTAGTCGAATAGCCACAAATTGGTGTCGAAACCGATGTGCCGAGCCGTAAATGCTCAAAGCTAGTGCTGAGGCGTCGATGCCAAGGTCAGAGAGAAAAATCACTGAGACGCCGAGAAAAAACATCGAAATTTGTGTCAAAACCGATTCGGGTCGCCAAAAGAAAAAAGACCGGAGGCGAGAAGGGGAGAGAAATCACCAAAAAGGGCGGCGAAAGTGGGCTGATGTCGGGTGATGTCCGGGCTTACTTGCCCATACCTGCACTGCTTGTGCTTGTGTGCGTGAGCACACACCAGAAAAGAGGCTCTGTCCCTACCTGTCACTCACTCTCCATCTCTCTCTTTCACTCTCTCAACTGTCTCTCAAGCTGTAAGCCATTCCAAAAGTGTGTGAGAGCGTGGTCGAAGAGTTGGGATAGGTTTAGCTCATGTGAATGAGCCCTTGACTGCGAGCCCGGGGGGAGGTGTGCACCTACCCTTGCACATAAAAGGGCAAAGTTTTTAAAAAAACTTTAATTTGTTTACAGCTTCTGTCGTGCTCTGACAAGCTGCAAGAAATTCACGAGTCAAGCAGGGGCAAACTCGTCCTGCTGCAGCCAATTCTCGCTCTACTCAATATTGGAGCCTGCAACACCTACTGTGTGTGTGTGTGTGTCCCGAGTCTGCTCACGGTGCCTGCTCGGATTTTCTTCCCTTTGCACCTCTCTGCTTACTGCAGCCCAAGAGCTGCCCGGTTGCATTGTCCTTGCTTGCTAATTTGCAAAGCCCTCCCCGAGAGCTTTTGCAAGCTTTGACCTGGCTGCCCCTGCTCTCATTGCCCGCTCTGGTTATGGCTCAATCGCATTTGCAGGGCTGCCCGCAAATGCTACTGAAATCCCCCCCAATTGCTCATTGCTCACGGGCCGAGTTTCTGGCTTCAATTGCTTGCCTCAATGTCGACCTGCTCATGGCTCTCTCCCCGCCCGATTTGATTGCAGCCAAGGTTGTGTGTATGTGTTACAGGTTCCTATTCCCCCAAGGCTGCAATGCATTGCAGATCCCATTGGATCTCATGCTCACTTCCTTCTTTTGCTTTTGCTCGGGTTCAACCCTGCTGTGTTTTTCCCCAATTGGATTGCCTGCTCAATCCTGGAATTTACTGGTTGCAGCCCGTTGACAAATTGAGTGAGTGTGTGTGTGCGCGCGCAAAACACCACACAATTCAATTGCCTCCAAGATGCTCGTAGCTCACGAGCTCTCAAGCTCTTTGCTTTGATTCTCCCTTGCCAAGCCTTCAAAAGGCTTCGACCTGTGTAATTTCTGCAGAAGTGTAATTTCTGCAAGTTTCCCTTGTAATCTCCAAGATCTTCCTCTTGGGGAGAGGGTTTGCGCACGCCGGGTATCCGGGAACCGTCGACCTCGCTCGAGTGCTCCGACCTATGTCAGATCTGTTGCCACTGTCAAGCTCAAGCATGAGCTCTAAGCTCCGCCATAGCCGGCGAGCTCTGTCGCTTCTGAGTCGGTCGTCGGAGAGCAATCACGCGCGCGGTTTGCCATCGAAGGTCTGATACCAATTGATGAGCGTGCGTGTGCGTGGTTCATGCGGGGAAGGAAGAAGAGCACAAGCCGGCGTGGGTGGAGAAGCCTCACAAGAATGAAGATGGGAGCTCCTTATTCTAATATGTAATGAGGAATAAGGGTATGGACACACGTGGGCAGGCGGGCGGGCGGACGGACGGACATTGGACGTCCGAGCGGGCAAAAAACGGAGCGCCTTTACCCTAACACGTTGGCTAAGGTCATACTTGTGATGGCCTTGTACAGGTTTTGTACAATTTTCTTTTCTCTCTCACAACCACATTGGGAGGTTGTTGGGGTAACGCCCCATGTGCCCGGTTAGGCCAGGAGCCCGTCCACTATACTTATTCATTACGTACATAATAGAATAAGGGGGCTCACATATTGAAAGTGACTTTTAGCCCTTGCAAACACAAGGTCTCCTCTTCTCCTCTCTTCTCCATTGCTGCACACACTCACACACGCTTCCACTCGCGCAGTTGAAGTGCACAAGCAGGAGTGAGAGCATGTGTGTGTGCGCAGCAATGGAAGAGAGTCGAAGAGGAGACCTTGTGTTTGCAGGGGCTAAAACTCACTCTTAATATGTGAGCCCCCTTATTCTATTATATACATAATGAATAAGTATAGTGAGCGAGCACTTGGTCTAACCGGCCACATGGGGCTTTACCCCAATAGCCTTGACTGCTAAGGTGCCTTTGATCTGGTCAATATTAGTAGGTATTGTTTTCTTTGTTGGCGTCTTCAATTTTGCATGGAGCTACGCCGACAAATCTATTGTCTTTCTCTTCTTTTTTGATGGGTCTGCCTTTGATTGCATTTTTGGTCTTTTTGATCCCACTACAACTAGACCGACTACAATGAACTCTTTATCTTTCTCTTCTTTTCTGATGGGCTTGCCTTTGATTGCATTTTTGGTCTTTCTATCCGACTACAACAAACCGACTACAATCAACTTTTTATCTTTTTCTTCTAGAGTTTGTTTAGTTTCTCGCTCCTCAGAGGTTTCTAGCTTGGTGGTCTACTTATCTTCACTGCTATCACCCAAAAATTTCTTCTATACAGTTTCATTATTGATGTGTGTTGGTATGCAAGTGGCTCAATACAAAAATTGCCATACATACCATGCCTTGAAGAGGTTTTGTGTCTTTATTTTGGCAGTCTACTACATGAGGCTACTACACAAAAATCAGCTAATGCTAATCTCAGCCTGTACGCGTATGTCGCACGTGTCAATGCAAAGAACTTGTCGATACACCGTGTGCGAGCCACAAATGGCTCCAAGCACACAACAAGCCTAAACTAGTAAGCTCAAAGAAGGCGATGGTGTGTCACTCACTGCTCTACGCTTGCTTCGTGGAGGATTCCTCGCCGCGAAGAAGAAGGAGCCGTCGCTTCATCGCGCTCAACCGCTTCGCCGCCGCCGTCGTGCCTTCGTAATGCTCGATCTCCCACACACACACACACTCTCTCTCTCTCACATACACACACACACACACAAGGAGGTGAAAAAGAAGAAGATGGAGATGGAGATGGAGCAAGAGCACTCTTCTATTGCACAAATGAGAGAATGAGTGGATTTTAGGTTTAGTTGACTTTTATATGAGCTCGCCCCATTCACAGTTGGGCGCCCATGCTTAGCCAACTAATCCCTTGAATGTTCCAGTGCGCCTCTCATCGGCGATCACTCTTACCCTTTTCCTATTGGACCGACAAGCCCGGTACCTGACTCTACCAAATAAATAATACAATGTCCGCCGTAGGTGATAGGGTGTCCGTGAGCCGTGAGGGTTAACATGCCCCCCTTCCTGATGTAGATTCCGTCCTCGGAAGCTATTGAGTTGAAGCTCGTTTATCGAGGTGGAAGAGCATTTGAGATGAATGTCCTTAGCCTTCTTCACTCACTGCAAAATCAAACAACATTGGTACAGTAATTGCATTCTCATAAGCGATTAAAAAGAATATGTAGTTTTAGGCAGACAAATTGATTTGTAACAGAATTTTAAACAATTTGTCAGCAATAAACATTAAATTGCAATGTAATCAAATGCATAAACAGATGTAAAGGTAAAAAATTAAACAAGTCTGGGGTCGCTAATTTAACGGTCGAAAGGCACTAGAGATCGACTATTAATACCATGGGTAAGCTTCTTACTTTTCTCTGGTCAATTACGTTGTTTAATCGCGAGAGCGAAGTATTTCATGTTCGAGGGCTGACTAGAGGCTATACCTAGAAGACCTTGTAGTTAAGCTACGCTAAAAGGAATTTCTCATGAAATCATCACCTGACTGATTACCTTTTCTTTGACCCCCCAAAGTCTTTTCACAATGATTCAATTTTGATGTGTGTGCTTATTTTGTATGCCTTGGGTTTTTTGCTTTTCAAGAAAAAGCGCCCACACTGGAAACCTCTAGGGCTCTAGTACCATAGGCGATACATGTGAGTGGAGTACCCAATCAAGCTGAGATTTCTCTTCCACCTTAAGATTTTACATTGTGGCACTTTGATTTTTTGTTTGTTCATTTTCAGCATTTTAATTTTGTAACTTTGCGAGGTCATATAACACTGATACACCTCCCCAGGCTCATCACATAAGTAAACTCCCTTTATAATACTTAAGCTAAAGGTCAATAGGGTCAAGCCCACTAGAAAGCCCTAGTACATTTCACACAATGCTGCCTAAATCGGATTAAGAGCCTAAGTAACCATTGATTATTAGGAAGGCATTCCCCATGGTATTAAGAGAAGATCTCTAACACCTAACTTGGTCAAACTAGCTTAGGCAGACTGCTTGATTTTTAAACCTAGACAAGTGATTATGACAAAAAATTACATTGAATTAAATGTTTGTTACTAAGCAAATGTGATGGGTATATTATACTACCAATCACAATCAAAGCAGACAATCATAGATGTAAAAAAGATAAGGGGCAATGCTAATGGACAAGAAACACCTGTTTGTGTCGATGGTCGCGCTTAATTTGAAGTGTGAATGAGAGAAAGATCCATGAAGGTCCAAATCCTAACAACAGCAACACGTTCTTGTACACACTAAGAAACACAAGGAATACCTCTAGGAGGCACATCAATGGGAAAAAGGAACTTTGCTAATCACTCAACTCTAAAACAGAAACACTCCTATTGTATTAATCCTACCTACCCTCCATCACTCGAGTGATGAGGATCAAAGGTGTTTTATGGCATAGGTTTCTGTTTCAATGTACCGATGTGAATGTGTAGGTCTGAGTCAATGTTTTAACTTTTATTGCGCGTACTCTTTGCTCTTGCTCTTTATTTTTATATTTTTTTTTGTGAGTATAAGGCTTTATATGTACATTCCCTAAGATTGGGAGATTGAGAGGTCAGGGAAACAAGGTTGAGAGGTGAGTGAGTGAATGATGACTGTCAGCAAACATTCCCTCCTTCCTTGGGTAGATCATATCGTTTGAAATGTGCTCGTCACCCTTTGAAACCAATTGCTCCAATCGATAATAGGTGAGAATTTTTGCGAGTAGTTTTCTATTACCTTAGGTGCCTCATCGAGTTGCAAGGGTGGTAAGGTACTCTCCCAGGATCGAACTTGAAGTGGTTCATCAGGTGATTCTTGAACACTGGGAGGTGTGGATTCCTTTGTAGCTTTATGGAGGTCCACTATTGTAGGTGGAGGCTGTGTAGAAGCTTTTACCTCTATGGATGTAATACATGAGGAGCTAGAAGCTTTATCCCTTTTTTCTATGGTTGAGTTGAGCAAAACAAGCCTTTCTCGCTTGGGAACCCATACTAGCTTCGGATCCGGTGTATAGTGTTCTGTGATTTTCCCTTTCCCACGATCTTTCATCGGCTTGGTCATCACAAGGTTTGACTCACATGGGTCACGTGACAGGTAAGAACACAATCTACGTTTTGGCACCCAGATTTGATCATTTCCTTGATAGTAGCCTTGGGCTTCCAATAGTCGTTTAGGTATCCACCGCCACGTTTTCTTACATTTCTTGGAGCGTGTGGGACGTTTCTTACAAGGCTTTTGTTTTTTAGCACTAGCTATGGTCGGTAAAGAGGCTTTAGGGACCCACTTGTATGTTTTCTTCGTTCTTTTAAGATGAGTCTTGTCAGAATCTATATGCATTGCTTGCAGCATATTTAAGGGTACAGGCATTTCATCCCCCTCAGGTGTTACCCAGGTCGTCCCCCTATTTCCCCAAGTGTCTATGGTTGCTGCTAGGTGGACCCAATCCACATTGTCCGACTCAGTCATCCCAGGTAGTACATCCATATAAGGAGAATTTTCCCCAACATCAGTGTCCGCTTTACACGTGTAACAATACTGCAATAGGGCCGAGTGAACTGTGGTGTCAGATCTATGATCAATTATAAACTTGTTTCCTAGAGGATGTGCTCGACCAGTAACAAGATCTGCTCGAATGACAGAATCTTGGAACTGCAAGTAGACATGGTTTTTAGACCAGTCATGCACCATCTTTGCTTCCCTCATGAAAGGACGTCCTAAGATAATCTCCGATGCCATAGTGTGTTTGGAGAAATCCATAACAATAAAGGTAATCCTTATTTTATGTCCAAAGACCTTGATCTTGAGATCTTCTAGCATCCCAATAGGTTTAACAATAGACCCATTGGCCATCTTCACTACTATGGTTGTGGTCGCAAGGTGAGGTCTTCCCATAGTTTCCCAGCAATTTTTAGTCACAATGCTAACCCCAACGCCACCATCAAGGATTCCCTTCACAATTAATCCCTTAGTAGTGATTGGTATGGTCGCATTGGATTCATCACCCTCAAAGTATTGTCCCAACTTGTTAACATGTATTTCTATAACAAGGTTCTCATCTAGGTTTGGTAGTGGATCTATGTATTCCTCCTCTATTGGCATCTCCCTAGCTCCATCCATCTGTGCAAATTGTGGTACCCCAAACTTTAGTTCTCCATTGAGGAAGGCTCGAAGAGCTGAGACTAGCTCGGGGTCTTTATATAGTTTGGACATGATGGTGGTTCTAACTTCTGAAGACATGAAATCCATCAATTTGGCAATGTTTAATGGTACCTTCTGGCCTTGAGTCCCTTGACGTGGGGAAGATGGGATCTCCATTTCTTCGATAGGATCAGGTAGTCCCTCTGTAAACATTCTTTCCATCAAGAAGTGAGTACGCCCACTTTCCCATGACTTTAAGTCACTTTCTTCTTGGATGACACTAGGTATGTCCAAGGGTCTATGGACTTGGTGAGGTTGTTGTTGCGTAGGGAACACGGTGTCTGTAATATGGATCTTCCTAGGTGCTGGTTCTAGATTCCTTTGGGTATCTTCTACCAAAATCCTTAATTGCTTGACTCGCTCAATCTCCTCTGTAGGGTTTGGGTAAGTTCCTATCTTCTTTTTGGATCCTGGCCATTGTGGCTCATGAAGATCTTCCTTGTTGGTTTCTATGTTAGTGGTCGTTTTGGTCTCCATGGTTTCACCTGAATCAGAATCTTCTTCAACGTCGTTCATATATACGGGGTCGTCACCAGTCCCTATGTTGGTCTTTGAACTGGGGTCTGACTTCGCTGCTTTTTGCGATCTCTTTCTTCGTGTTTTCTTCTCTTTCTGAGATTGGGCAATTGATGCCGTGTCTCTTTCCTCAAGAATATAATTTTGTTTTTGGAGCATCAATCGTGTGAGTACGTTTACTGGTACCATGGGTGTACTTGGTGATGGCTCCTCGGTAACTTCAATCAAGTTTAATGGCATGATCTTCGGTGCATTTGGATTATTTGGACATTGGGCAATCAAATGATCTATGCCACATCGATTACACATGAGTATCGGCATTGTAGACGTGCTCGCTTGATTGTTTTGCATTAGTGTGGCGTTCTTTTGTAGCCTAATAGGACACTCGGCTACACGATGTGGACCTCCACACTCATAGCATTGAAGAGGTGGTCTCTTAGCAATGTAATTGATATTTTGGCCTCTTGCCGCAAGAGCAGCTACTTGATATACAGGTTTGACTTGTCCCCAATAGTCCTCCATGTAGTATTGTGGACTTTCTTCAAGCACATCCATCCCATAGGCGATATTAGGATCTATATCTTCCTCATAGCCTTCCAAACAAGAAATAGATGACTCACAACCCACTTGATTCACAGAAGTGATTCTTGGATGTGGTGGTTGCGGTCCTAGCACTGGAGGTGGTAAGGGTGTTGTTTGAACAACATTTTGGGCCCTAGGGACCATGTGTTGTGCTGTTTGTTCAAGAGGTGGGGCCGGCATCAAGGCACGCACTCGAGGTGTGTCTGTCCATGCTAAGGTTGGTCTATTGGCCATCGCGCGCTCAAATACTATGCAATCCTTAGCTTGATGACCATACCTCCCACATGCATTGCAGTTCCCATTTAATTTTACTCTAAAAGTAGGACATTCACTGGTACTATGCGGTCCATAGCATATTGAGCACCATTGCTACTCCCTTCTTGGATACATATGATTGTTTTGCGGAGCACGATTGTCTCTAAGACTCTCTTGAATAGCCTTGGTGAGATATGCTAAAGTCATCTCAGATATCTTTGGCTCCTTAGCAATAGGCTTTAGGGTCATTTGCTGATGCCCCGATGCTTGTGAGATAATAGATTTAGGCTCAACAGACACTCTTTCTCCTTGAATCATTAAATTATCCTCCAATTGGATCGCGTTGGTGGTGACTGCTTCCCAAGTGGTGATACCTCTAATGACTAGGCCATTGTAGATATCCTCATGTCGTACCCCCCTAATGAATATATCAAGCAATTGGTTATTGTTGAAGCGCTCATTTGGATTACAACGAGAATTCAAATGCTTCAAGCGACTTATAAAGTCTCTCACTGACTCTCCTTCCTCTCGTTGGGCTTTCTGGAGCTGAGAGGCTACACCCCAAAGCACTCCCTCTCATATGTATTCCTTTAAGAACAGTCTCCTAAGAGTAGGGTAAATCGTTTTTTCTTCCACCCTTAGGGTTCTATACCAATCCCCAGCCTTTCCACTTAAGGTTAGGCTTAAAGCATTGCTCTTATGTAGGTCATTGTGTTCTCCTAGAGAATCGCATATTTGTTCAAACACTTCGATATGCTTCCTCACATCCCCGTCTCCGCTAAATTTTTGTGTGAGCTTGGCTATTTGTACTGCCTTACTTCTAGGCTCTCTATCAGGCGTGTTACGCATATTCTTAGCAATAGATCGACCAATAGTTTGAGCAAATGTTACCAAGTCACCTAAGTGAGCAGGCACCGTGGGTGAAGGTGCTCCAGAGACTACATGTGGAGTAGGTATTGGCATTGGGCTTGGCGCATAGGAAGCCCTTGGGTTCCACGTTGGGTACGATGTTGTGCCATGTGGTGGTCCATAGTTCATATGAGTGGCCCTAGGCATAGCAGACGTCGGATGTGACACGCTAATGCTAGCCGGTATAGTCCCATGGAAATAGGAACTTGTGTATTGTGGTTGTGGAGCATAGGTAGTTGAAACAATGGGAGGGGTAGGGACTACATAAGTAAGTGGACCCATAGGTGCATACGATTGGTTCGCACCTGTAGGTACTATTGCAGGCATTGAGCTACCATGAAGCGGTGCTTTACTAACAAACGAGGTCCATGGTGTGTTTCTTGGCATGCCCATCATTGGGGTAGGCATGGTAGCCATGGTGTCATCAAGGGAAAGATGAGCTAGACTTGGAAAAGTAAAGCTATCACTTGTGGGCTCAGATTGCATTGAGACCCCTGGCGAAACAACATATGGGGGATCGATGGGACTCACTGGGGGAGTCTCCATTTGTGATAGAGTGGGTTGTTTCCCTTTTCCCGTGTTTAAAAATTGCATAGGACCCGTCGAAGGTATGTTTATTCCTCGATTTTGCCTCTCGGACTGGATAATCCTATGGATGACGTTGCAGATCATGTGTTGTTGTTCCTCCAGACTAGTGGCACTAGATGTAGATTGTACAACTTCTAACCAACCCACATGGTATGTGTAGCCCATGTATAGGTCGGTCAAAGTCTCCATGTGTAGGTCATATTCCCAATTCTCATTGAGAAATACCCCGTCCAAACTTGGTGTACTAGAGGGTTTCCGTGAGGTGGATGCAATGTTGCTTTCCGTGTTTTGACTTTTAGTCACCGCTACCTTAGAGGCGACTTTGGAAGGTGGTAGCTCGGTAGGGCCCTCATTAAATGAGGTAGGTAGAATGTCCACGTGGACACTCTGAGGGAGTGTGGGGTTTATAGGAGATGTGAATGGTGATTCTACTTCCCCACCCCCTTCGTTTACTTCACTAGCAGTAGGTTCAGAGTGCGTAGCTCTACTAAAAGTTTCCATCAAACGGCTAAAAACACTAGTTCCAGGTTGCTGGGCCCAGCTAGGTACGATTTCATTTGTTCCCCCGGGGCTTTGTGTAAGATGCTCTTCCATAATATCGTAGTCAGAGGAAGAGTCGCTAGCCGCTATATATGGGTCTTGGGTTGCACTACCTTGGGTCCCCGCCAAGGGCGTAGACCCTAGCGTGGAAGGATAGTGAGTACCCCCGTAAATCCAAGCACTAGCTAGTTGTTCGGACTCTAGCACACGAAAAGAGCGTAGATACATGTGCTTTGGGTGCCCTACAAGTGTCGGCAAGTACCCTCAAAGGTTACTTGCTTTGTTTTGTGGGTGTTTTGGACCCCATTTTCTACTTAATTTTTTCTTGTTTTTGATGTTTTTTGAATGTTCTTTAATATTTGATTTTTTTGATTGAAGTGTGTGATAGCTCTAAACGAGCGTATCACTTAGAGGGTCGCCGTGTGCTTTACAACAAAATTTTCGGGCATTTGACGTTCCGTTGGTCCTCAAAAAATCAATTTTTAGCTACGTGTGAAGCTAAATTCGTTTTTTTAAAAGGCGACTGAAGCCTAAGCCTGAGCGTGAGCTTGGGCTTGGGCTTTGGTCTGGGAGATATTCCCGATCCCGGTCCTACCTTTAAATTTTTTAAATTTTTTTTAAATTTTTTTGGATTTTTTTTTCTTTTTAAAGGATAAGGCCGCCGCGGCTTGCGCGAGAGCACACACACACTTTCTCTACCTACTTCTAACTAATACACCTACTCTTACACACTAACACACTCTATTAACTCTCACTAATCTACTTCCTACTTACTATACACAGAAAACTAACTACCTTAATACACGGAGAATAAACACAGAACCTTTGAAATCTCTATTAACAAAGAAAACTAACTACCTTAATACACAGAGAATAAACACAGAACCTTTGAAAACTCCATTAACAAAAAAAACACACAGTATAACACCAAATCCCTCTTCTCAACACACACACACACACTCCTTTCTTACCTTTCCTACAATAGAAATTGCACCATGGAGAAGCACAAAGTGCTACTCGAGCTTGGTGTATGGCATTCCCTGGCAGCGGCGCCAAAAATGTGCGCGTATGTCGCACGTGTCAATGCAAGGAACTTGCCAATACACCGTGTGCGAGCCACAAATGGCTCCAAGCACACAACAAGCCTAAACTAGTAAGCTCAAAGAAGGCGATGGTGTGTCACTCACCGCTCTACGCTTGCTTCGTGGAGGATTCCTCGCCGCGAAGAAGAAGGAGCCGCCGCTTTGCCGTGCTCAACCGCTTCGCCGCCGCCGTTGTGCCTTCGTAATGCTCGATTGCCCACACACACACACTCTCTCTCTCTCTCTCTCACATACACACACACACAAGGAGGTGAAGAAGAAGAAGATAGAGATGGAGATGGAGCAAGAGCACTCTTCTATTGCACAAATGAGAGAATGAGTGGATTTTAGGTTTAGTTGACTTTTATATGAGCTCGCCCCATTCACACTTGGGTGCCCATGCTTAGCCAACTAATCCCTTGAATGTTCCAGTTAGAGTGCGCCTCTCATTGGCGATCACTCTTACCCTTTTCCTATTGGACCGACAAGCCCGGTACTTGACTCTACCAAATAAATAATACAATGTCTGCCATAGGTGATAGGGTGTCCGTGAGCCGTGAGGGTTAACACAGCCTTAGGGTTCTTGATCTTGGTCAGTAATATGTTGAACAGTTGTTCAAATACATAGGTGGGATTGTTCTTGAGACTGGTGGCTTTAGCAACAAATTTGTATGCTGACTTGCGTTCTAGTGCAGCTACTACTGGGATTCCTTGTCCACTAGTTTTTTTGCTTTTTCTTGCCTTGAGCGTCTTCTTTTAAGACTCGGCTAAAATCATCAGCAATGCATGGCGTGGCTTGAGTAGAAGACGGCAAATACAAGACATGGGAAGGTGTTGCCGATGTAGCCTACACTCGTCTGCCATGGATCTGAGTAGTATCTGTGTCTGGTATAAATGTGTCTACTACCTCGTAAATAATCTTTGCATCAAAGCTCACCTTCATGGTTTCCAGCACTACATCCATTCTCCAGATCTTGGGAAGCTCTTTTTTCTTTTGTTGAATAACATAACTCCCTATCTTATGATGTAGCACCTAGCATGATGTTTCTTCAACAGGGCTAAGGATTGCTTGGATTTCTGCAACTTTCTCGTCCAAAGTTGCTTGCATCTTATGTGACATGGATTTCTTCTGCTTGTCCACGCTCGAGTTTTGTACTCACTAGTTGAAGTCGGTAAGTCGAAGCAGGAGCACCTTGGGGTTTCTAGTGGAACAACATATACAATTGAGGGAGAGAGCATGAGAAAAGAAGCAGGTTTTTGTGTAGAAGGCAATACCACAGTTGATAGTCGAGGGAGATTTACAGGCCAAGGAGCAAGAAGCGCAATTCGCTAGGGGTAAAGTGATGGATTGCGCACTCTTTGCATAGTTATAACCACTCGCGCCATGAATGCTCCACTCCCTTGTTGTCTCGCGTTTATGTACATTGCATGGGATGTGGTGTTCATGCAGTGGTTGTTCCTTGTAATCATTATTGGCAGTATTCTACTAATGATTTGGTCTTTCATGTCATGCCAGTCATCGTCATGCTTTCCGAGTCAATTGGTGGTTCTGGACTCTGATGTTGAACTGGGACCATATCCAAATAGTCTACTGGTTTCTAAAAATCTTTCACCTCTTCCTCAATTGGTCTGATATGGAATAGATTCAGAGGTTCCTTATCCTACTTTGAACTGGCCTCTTGAACTAGTGTTGTTGGAGCTCCATCTGATCTGGCATAGTACAACTTAATCTTGGCTTCATTGTACCTAATCCACTTCATAAGGTCCCGACCGTGTAACTTTTAGATTAGGTTTCTTCGGGCCTAACTTGGACTGATATAACAACACTAAGTCCCCCTTCTTGAATTCTCAAATTTTGATCTTACTATCATGTTAGTGCTTTCTTCTCTGTTGAGCCACCTCTTGTTCTAGCATAGCTCTCTGTCTTATCTCATCCAATCTTAATAACTGATCCAGTCTTTGCTTTAGATTTGCATTGAAGTTCATACGGTGCTCAATTGCCAGTCTGAGACTGTGAATGCGAATTCCATAGGTACCACTACCTCTGTACCATAAACTATCTTGAATGGTGTCATTCCAGTGGTAACCTTGTGAGCAACCCAATACGCCCATAACAAACTCTACAGTTTTTCATTCCAGTTGTGAGGGTCCTTCTAAACAATCTTTGTCAGTATGGTTTTGATAGTCTTGTTATGGCTTTTAGCTTGTCCATTGCACCTAGGATAATATGCAGTTGATTTCATTTGCTTGATTGAGAAGATGTCAGCTAATATGTAGATTGTATGATTAATGAAATGGGTTCTTTGATCTAATACAATCGAATCTTGATCTAATTAATGAAATGGGTTCCTTGATCTAATACAATAGAATCTGCAAATTACATGTTTATATATAAACCATGTTGTAACTTTGTAGTGTTATTTGGTAACACCTTAGCCTCTACCTATGTTGACATAGCAGGTGGCCATCACAATGTACTTGTTCTTTTTGGAGGTGACCTTGAATGGATTGGTGTCAAAGGAGTCATTTGCTATTGTTGGCCTTTCCATCCTCTCACAAATATCACAAGTTTTGCAGAAAACATTAACATCAGTCATCATTGTTTGCCACTATAGTCCTGCTTGTAAAATTTTCTTGTAAGCGATGTTAGTGGAGAAATGCCCTCCAAAGTTCCCACTATGAGCTTTTGTAATCACTTGCATCCTTCCTTGCATAGGCACACACCTTCAAAGAATCCCATCAATGCCCAATCTGTACAAGGCTCCTATAATACTGGTGAACTTCAGACTTTTTTGAATCAGTGCCTTCTTATTTGCTTGGGACCAGTCTTCTGGAAATCCTCCCTATTGAATAAAATCAAACACATTTTGTCATTTTGAATCTGGTTCTTTCTTTGTTGAATTCTAAATTAATTCAGTGTCCACTGGATCATCCACATCAAGATCTTTAAATACCCTTCAGTACTTCTTGACAAAAATTCAACACCATAGTGAGTCTTGCGTGGTTTATGCAATATCTTGAATTCAAACTCCATCAGGAACATCATCCATCATCGTGACATTTCCGTAAGTGACCTATTTTTCCTCTCAACAACACCATTTTGCAGAGGTGTATAAGGCACTGTACATTGGTGTTTATTCCACGACTAGCCAGAAATGCATTGAATTCATGAGACATATACTCCCCCCTCGATCGGAACGGAGGGTGCCCATAGTACATTTCGAGACATTTTCAGCCATAGCCAAAAATTGTTTGAAGCACATAAAAACTTCGGACTTCGCTTTAAGCGGAAATACCCATGCATGCCTGGAGTAATCATCAATGAAAGTCACGAAGTAAAGGTAATTGCCCAAGGATGGAGTTTGCATGGGCCCACAAACATCACTATGCACAAGTTGCAACCTGCATGTGGCCCGAACTGAACCATCCTTTGGAAACTTAGAACGCTGCATCTTACCTAAAATACAACCTTCACAAACATGTTTAACAGGTGCTTCAAGAGGCGGCAAAGAAGCAACCATATCAAATTTCTGCAAACGCAACAAACTGGCAAAATTCAGATGACCAAAACGTGCATGCCAAAGTTTTGCATCTGAAATAGCCCTTGAATCTGCAACAGCATTTGCAAAATTTTTTCCACACTTGTCATACAAAGTGAGCTTATATAGCCCAGATGCAACAATTTCATCACCAAAACTGAGATCATGAACTGTACATCTGTCATCCACAAATTTGACTACAAGTCCAAGTCTAGCAAGTGCGGATACAGACAAGAGATTCTTCTTGATGCCAGGTACATAAAGTGCATCAACAAGTGTGAAGGAACTTCCATTTGCAGCAGTAAGCACAATCTTTCCAACTCCCTGAACCGGATAAGAGGCATTGTTGGCACAAGTGACTAAATTCCCATGAGGGACAGACTCGAGAGAGGTGAACAATTCATGGTGTGAGGTAATGTGCTTTATAGCACCACTATGAAATACCACACATGTGAATCTGCAGCAACTGACAAGCATGCATCATGGACAACAGGATTGTAAGTGCACTCTACGCTAAAAGCCCATTTTGCATCAACATCAGCAACACAGTCTCCTTTCACAGAAGACTCAACAATGGTTGCATTTGTAGTGGAACCAGCATTTGCAGTGGAATCACCCTCTTTCTTCTTAGCCTCTTTGGCCTTCAACTTAGGGCATGACTTGATCAAGTGATCATTAGCTTTACAATAATGGCAACGCATCTTCTTTTTGCCCCTATCACCAAAATTTCCAGATGAATTGCTGCCAGCAGAAGCATTAGGAACAGAAGTTACGCCACTCGCAACAGAACCATAAGAAGTGGTTGCATTGCTGTTACGACCCTTTCTTTGAGAAGCAATAACAGCCTGTTAAACTGCACGCTGTCTAGTCCTTTTTTTTCTAGAGAGCGACTTTGCAACAGCAATGTGCATAATGCATCAAACTTGACAACTTTTGGATTTCCTTGGGTCATAAGTCTCCAAGTACTAACAAAAGTCTGGTAAGAATCTGGTAAGGCATCAAGAACAGTCTGCACAAGGGAACTGTCTGAAATGACTTCACCTGCAGAAATAAGTTGCTCATTGATATCCTTGACACCAGCAAGAAAAGTGTCCATATCATCTTCCTCATGCATAATCTTTGACTCCAACTCTTTACGCAGCAAAGAAATTTTAGCCTCATTGTGGCTTGCATAAAGACCTGCTAGAATATCCCAAGCCTGTTTTGCAGATTTTGTTGAACGGATGTGAGGAACAATGGTGCACTTCACAGACAACGCAATCAATGCATGCGCGTGCGCATCCTTTACATCCCAATGAGCTTGTTCTGTTGTAGGCAAAACAACTCTAATAGCAGCAAGGCCTGCAACATCCTCAACATCGCCTACATCCTCAGAACCAGGACGTACATCAATGCCCTGCACAATATTCCAGATGCCTTTTGACACAAGAACGTGTAACATCATATAAGACCACATAGGGTAACTGTCCCCATCCAACCTGTCCTCATCAGCAAACATCTTGAAGACATCTGTGTTGTTGTCAGCCATGGTAAATGCTGCACCTGATGTAAAAATTGCCTGAAAATAGGAGAAACAGAGTGGGAACAACACGTGCTATATAGCACAAACCGTAGAAGACTGTAAGGCACCTGTTATGCAAAAAATGGCATTGACAGAAATTTTGCAAAAAATGACAAAATTGCCTGTGCAGACCTGCCTGTAGTGAAAACGGAGGCCGAAATGAGCCCGAATTAGAAATCTGAGCAGACCAAGCTCTATGAGCTTGCCCGAAATATTTGTCGACCTGCAAACACTCGCCAACTCACTGTAATTGGAGAAAGTGAGTAGGCGTGTACTGGAGCAGCTGGCGACTAAGCCCGGGAGGACGTAACCTGCTCTGATACCAATTGTTGGAATTAGGGGTGCAGAGAAACACACACAGCTTGGAGAAGATGAAGGAAGCTCAAGGCAACAATAGAGAGTGTCTTACTTAGTGTGCAATGGAAAGATAGATATCCCTAGAGTGATGGGCATATATACAATGCTCGGGGGAAAAAACCTCCTAAAGAGGAAAATATGCAGTGGCGGTCCTAGTGTGTTCACACACATCAGTACCACATGTATATGGTAACACTCCAAAGGGAGCGGATAGCAATGGTCAAGGAGTGAAACGGTCTACTAGAGTCTCTCGTGCTCCTGTGCATTTTGAGCAAGCTCTTGATTACATCATGTTGATCGATTGCGGTGAGCCAAACTGCTACCAAGAAGCCATGATGAGGGATGACGTGGTGAAGTGGGAGCAGGCTATGGAATCTGAGTATAACTCGATTCTAGCTAATTACACTTGGGACTTGGTAGAACTGCCAAATGATGCGAAAGCTTTACCTTGCAAATGGGTTTACAAGAAGAAATTTACCTCAGGTGATCCAAATCCAAAGTACAAGGCTAGACTTGTAGCCAAAGGGTTCAAACAGCAAAAGGGAGTCGATTTTGATGAAATCTTCTCGCCCGTGGTCAAGATGACAACGCTTAGAACCGTACTTGGTCTTGTAGTGATTGAGGATATGGATCTTGTCCAAATGGATGTGAAGACATCATTTCTTCACGGGGATCTGGATGAGGATGTTTACATGCAGCAGTCTGAAGGGTTTGTTCAGGAGAATGCATCTCGTGAGGAGCTAGTATGTAAGCTCAAAAAGGCACTTATGGCTTAAAGCAGTGTTAAAGCAGGGTTCAAGGCAGTGGTATCATAAATTTGATGCACGTATGAGGTCTCAAGGATATAAAAGGAGCGAAGAGGATCACTGCTTGTACACAAGAAAGCTAGATGATGGCTCGATGATCATTCTAGTTTTGCAACTTAAAGAAAACACTTAGCAATGATTTTGCAATAAAAGATTTGGGGGATGCTACACACTTTCTTGGCATGCGAATCAAAAGAGATCGCAAACGTTGTATTCTTGAGTTATCTCAGGAAACATACATTGAGAAAGTTTTGTAGCGTTTCAATATGCGGGGGGGAAAGCATTGAGTACCCCAGTGTAGGCATTCTTGAAACTCGGCAAGGAAGATGCACCCAAATCTGATGCTGAGCCAGCTGAAATGGCTAAGGTACCATATTCTTCGACAGTGGGCAGTCTCATGTATGCTATGGTGGCCACAAGATCAGACATTGCTTTTGCAGTGGGAGTGGTGAGACGATATATGGCAAATCCTGACAGCAAGCATTGGGAAGCAGTGAAGCACATTCTTAGGTACTGCAAAGGTACGGTCAGCAAGTGTTTACGCTTCGGGAATAGCGATGCATCCATCGTGGGTTATGTGGTTGCAGACTATGCAGGGTGTGTCGACAATAGGAGATCAACATATGGCTATGTTTTCATATTTGTTGGAGCAGCAGTATCTTGGATGTCATGTCTTCAAGAATGTACGTCGTCTTCCACTACAGAAGTAGGGTACGTTGCATTGTCGGATGCAAGTAAAGAGGTTGTATGGTTATCTCGCTGAGTCAAAAATCTTGGCATTGATGAGACTCCAGTGATATATTGTGATAGTCGGAGTGCTCTTGCATTGGCAAGGAATCCCGTGTTTCACTCCAAATAGAAACACATTGTCTCTGCTCTCGCACTTGCACTCGCACACGCTTCCCATGGCACCTTCATTGATCACATGCACGTTTTTGGTTGTTTAGCTTATGCTTTGGTGCCACAAACGCAGGGCAAAAAATAAAATGATAAATATGTTAAATGCATTCTTGTTGATTACAGTATTGAAAGGAAAGATTAGAGGTTGTACCATCCACAAACAAAGCGTATCTTGGTTTCATGAGATGTTGTCTTTGTGAAAGATTCTGTTCAACCCTTGTTGTCATGTACTAGAGGTAGTAATGTAAGCTCACAAGACATTAATGATAGTTTATTGCCTCTTTCAATGGTGGAAATTTGAATGTTAATTCAAATGAGGCAAATGTATAGCATATGGGGGTTTCAAAAGTTGCTACATATCAGTCTATTACTGATGCAGATGTACATGATGTACTTGATGTGGAAAGGGCTAAGAATGAGCAAGCTAGAGGCATGCCAAAATGACGGCTACATACTTTGTGTGATAATAAATTGGATGCACCTTTGTCTAGTCGTACTCGTTCACATTCTTGCCATGCATCTTATGCATCAGATTGTTATGCTTTGTCTTTTTCTAGCTTGTGTGATGTAGAGGAACCTTTGTCTTATGATGAAGCACATAATTCGTAAAAATTGGATGGCTACGATGCAATAAGAATATGATGCACTCTTAGAAAATGACACATGGACTTTATGTGATTTTCCCCCTTGCAAAAAGGCCATTGATACAAAGTGGGTTTACAAGTTGAAACACAAGCCGGATGGTGAGATTGATCGCTATAAGGCTTCACTTGTTGCAAAGGGTTATGCACAATTGAAAGGCATAGATTGTGAAGAAACTTTTGCTTCCATTTTTTATATGACTACTGTGAATTTTCTATGTGCATTGGTAGCTCATATTGGATGGGATGTACATCAATAAGACATTGTTACTGCTTCTCAAATAGTGACATATTTGAGAAAGTTTATGTAATGCAGCTTCACAGTTTTGTCAAGAAAGGACAAGAGGATAAAGTGTGCAAATGTAAGAAAGATTTGTATGGGTTGAAGAAGTCTCCTCGTGCGTGGTATGATAAAGTTAACACTCACTTGGTCAAACAAGGCTTTTGTACCAGTCGAGCAAAAAGCACTTTGGATGCAAAGCGTGAGGGTGATGCATTTCTCATTCTTGTTTTGTATGTTGATGATTTGCTGATCAATAGACTAAATGAGACACATATTACTGATTTTAAGGCTGATTTGAATGCTACTTTCAAGATGAAAGATTTGGGACTATGGCATCATTACTTGGGCATACAGTTCAAGCAATTTGATAGTGATATTGCCTTGTGTCAAACACGCTACATAGAGACATTACTATATAAGTTTGGATTTGAGGACTGCAAGCCTATTGCTATTCCAATGGAAATAGGTTTGAAGTTGAATCTTCATGATGTGGTGATCGTTCCGATGTCACTCTTTACCAAACTGCTATTGGATGCCTTCTTTATGTATGCAACACGAGGCCTGATATTCAGTTTGCAATCTCACAGTTCATCAAATTTATGCATAGCCCGAGGTCTAAGCATTGGCATGCTGTCAAGAGGATCTTTTGCTACTTGAGTGGCACTTTACATCTTGGGTTGTTTTATCCTAAGGGGAGATCATTGCCTCTAGATTTACATGCTTTTTTGGACTCATATTGGGCTATTTGTTATGACACGTGAGTGTCCATGAGTGATTTTATTTTCATGCTTGACAGTTCATGCATATCATGGTTGATCAAGAAGCAAACTAATGTGTCCAATTCCAATTGTGAGACTGAGCATAGGGCAATGTTCATAGCTACGGTTGAGTGTGTATGCACTGCCAACTTCGTCTACACTAAGAGCATGAGCGCATTGGTAGCTGTGAGGAACCCAATTTTTCACTCTTTCACAAAGTACATTGAGGTGCATTACCGCTATACCCAGAAGAAACTCTCAGCAAGAGAGATCAACTTGGCTTGTGTGCCAACACAGGACAACCTTGCATACCTGTTCACAAAGGCATTGCTTCGTGAGAAGTTTAAAGCTTTCTGCAAAGCTTTGGGCTTACTCCCCTTAGTGGATTGATCATGCACTCAAGGTATGGAACTTCCCTTTACACTATGTGCCAGCTCTTGCTCATCGCATCACTCCCAAGGGGGATTTGTTACCATATACATGTGGTACTGATGTGTGTGAACACAGTTAGGACCGCAATAGCATTTTTTCCCTCACTAGGAGGTTTTTCCCCTTGTGCATTGTATATACGCCCATCACTCTAGAGCTAACTTATCTTTCATTGTGCACTAAGCAATACATACTCTCTATTGCGTGCCTTAAGCTCCTTTGTCTTTTCCAAGCTATGTGTGTTTCCATGCAACCCTAATTCCAACAGGTGGTAGTGGATATGTTGACTAAACCTTGTAATTTTATTTCAACCACTTCCACGATTAAATCTCCAGAGTTAGCAAAGATATTTGTTGACAATCTATATAGACTATACAAGTTTCCCAACAATATTGTGAGTGATCGTGATCCTAAGTTTAACAGAGCCATTTCTGAAGGACCATGCTTAAATGATTGGTTACACAACTCAACATTAGTAGTGCAGATCAGCTTGAAAGGGACTGTCAGAATAGACATTTTAATCAGGTACTATAGGATATGCTAAGAGCATACGTTAGCAAAAAGCAATCTAATTGGGATGATTATTTTTCTATTCTAGAGTTTTCTTATAATAGTGCAAAGCATGTGACAACTGGTTTTAGTCCTTTCATGCTTATGTATGGTTTTCAACCTAGATCACCAATTACAATGGGGTTGACACCTGAGAAACTTCAACATGTCACATAGATATGTTGAAACTTGCTCGTCAAAATGTTTGACAAGCATAGGATAGATACAAAAATAATGATGAGCAGAAATGTTGCCAAGTAACCTTCATTGAAGGGAAAAAGATATTTTTAGGGGTGCCAGAACTTTCAGAAAGTCTAAAAATTGGGCCAGCATCTAAACTATCCCCGAGATATTGTGGCCTTTTAAGATACTCAAGCGAGCTGGAGGCATGGATTACAAACTCTCTTTACTTGTGTACTCTCATATTCATCCGGTTTTTTGTGTAAGTCGTCTACATAAACGCTTGCATACGAACGACAATTTCATTTACCAAAAGATTTTGTTTGATTTCATTGAGTCTCCAAGTTAGCCGCATGAACGTAAGTCGTTTATGGACATGCTTGCATAGGGGCTTTACGACGACATGCTTGCATAGGGACGACAATGTCTTTGATCAACAAATTTTGGTTGGTTTCATTGAACCTCCAACCTAGCCGCATCAACTTGAGTGCATTATTGACTATCATGATTTATGTACTTGTCATCATGTGTGTTGTCAAGCGTGTTAGTCAAGTGAAAAGACCGACCTAAAGAAGGTGCCACTTGGGAAAACATTAGTGTTCTTAAGAAGAAATTTCCCACTTTTGTTTTCAAGGACAAAAACCACTTCTCCAAGGCGGGAGTAATGTTATGCCAAGGGTCTTGTCTGAAACGATAGCTCAAGAGTTGCCTATAAAAGGTGCAAGAGGGTGGGAGATGAGGCACGTTTCAGAGCCCAAGGCCTCACATCTATGGCATCTTGCCTTGTCTATGGTATGGCTTGCCACTTCAATAATTTATTACTTTGCCCTTTGCATGCCATAGCCAAGTCGTTCCTTTCTATGGCTTCTAATTGAATATACCTATTTGCAGGTACAAATGTGCTTAATGCCACTTCAATAATTTATTACTTTGCCCTTTGCATGCCATAGCCAAGTCGTTCCTTTCAATGGATTCTAATTGAATATACCTATTTGCACGTACAAATGTGCTTTATGCACGAATTTTTTTAGTTCTTCAATGTAGTGTTCTTCATTGTCTAAATGGTGAGGATCTGGCACCTCTATCTTGGCTTGACAAAATGTGTATAGCTACAATTGAGTAGATGGAATGTGATGGCATCCTTCTTCCTCCTGCATTCCATCTCTATTTAAAAGGTGAGGGAATCTTCATCCCTCCTTAGCCTTGGGTAAAATTCCTATGTTTTATAGAGAGAAAGAGTCAAAAGGAAAAAATCTCGGCAAATTATCACTTTTGTGCTTTGAGGTGAGGGCGTTTTCTTCCTTGCTACAATGGATTTGGTTGAAAGTGATTCCTCTTCACAAGTGTCTTTTTTGCCTTACTCCCTTGCTACAATGGATTTGGTTGAAAGCACTTCCTCTTCATGGGTGTCTTTTCTGCTCATTTTGAGTAATGTGTTTTAAAGCTATACTTAGATTTTGCTTCAAAAGCAAGAGCGTAAAATGATTAATGGAATGTGTGGTACTCAACATTGTATGGTCTTGCTGAGCTTTTTAACCTCTCACTATGGTTCCCTTTATTGCTCATACTTTACTGTTGACGTGCTTTGATGTGATTGTTCTACTAATAATAGTTGTAAGTTGATGATGCTTTTTCTTTATGCATGATCAAGGAATTTGAGGATCTTACCTGTATTTTTTTTCCTCCACTCTAGTGATTGTTTGTTGCTCCTAGCATGGGGTACCTTTTGCCCCTCTCTTGGTTGTTTGTTTCTCCTGGTATGGGGTGCCTTTTGCTTTGACTAACTATTGGCATTACTTAAAACTACATGTGATAATTGGTTTATTCTTTTGTTTTGCTCATTCTATGATGCTCTACCATGGCTGTCAACACCCAATTGTTGCCACATAGCTGGCTTAAATAAGATTATGTTCCTCCTACTGTGGATTTTGAAAATACACCTAATTGGTGTTCTGAGCCTAATTGGGTTCAATTTGTTGATTACTTGAAGTAGCTTTTTTATCCTAGTACATTATATTGGACCTGGATTTTTGTTGGTTCTTTGATTTTCTAAACCTTGATGACCTGATGATCTTGTCTTTGCTGGTAACATTGGTTGTCTTCAAGGCTTGAAATGGTTTTGGCCTTTGTTCCTAGCTTGGAACAAATGGTTTGCTGACTTGGTTGCTACTCTAGTTTTACAATTTGGTTGCTACTCTGGTTTACAAATTGATTGGTGCTTTGGTTATTCAAATTGGTTCTTATGGTGGTTTACAATCTAGTGGATTGGTGGCACTTGTTGGGCATGATTCCTCTCATTTTTACTATTGATTCTGATGGTTGGTGCTATGGTTTGCAACGAATGGTTTGTTGACATGTTTACTACTCTAGTTCTACAACTTATATAATTAAGGACTTGAATTATGTTGGGGTTTTGTTTCTGGCTTGGAACACCATTACTGAATTGAGGGTTTTGTTTCTGGCTTGGAACACCATTACTGAATTGAGGGTTTTTTACCTTTTTGGGTGTGACACTATTTTTTTCTAAAATTTTGGGATGGGACTCAAATATCTAGTCCTTGTTTTTTATATTTGCATAGTCCTTTTAGGATTTTGGCTCTTGATTGGTATTACTTTCCGTCAAGGTGTCTATTAAAAATAGATCTTCCTAGTTGCTTGAATTCAAACCCGATGCTCACTATGGAAAAATGAATTTCTATAACTCTTGCTTTTTGCACTACCCAACATTGTGGTTTCCTCTGCCTTTGGTGAGTTGCATCTAAAAGGTTTGGATTTTAATAACCTATTAATGAATGAACAAGCTAACAACCATATTGCTAAGTAGGTTATATTACTTCTTATGACTTGCTTGGTTACTTGGATTTTATGATGAATGAAAGTTACGTAAAGAGGTTACTAGCTTGTTTGGAGAACGTCGGCTTTACTATCAATAGCAAAGCTGATGCTCACCTTCTTGTGCCTCTCTCACTAGGGTTTTCACCCCCTCTCTGTCCAGAGTCTGTCGCTCCGTAGGTCATGCCACATTATAACTTTATGACATTCCCTTATGTTGAAAGAATCGTGATCGCCCTTGATTATGCCTTCAAAAGAGGCATAAAACAAAAAATAGTTGAATAGACTCTGAGTCTAAGTAGCGATGCACTAAACCACATTTATCCATCACTTGCATGAAGATGACAACCACTAAACTTCACATCACATTGACATCACTATCCTTGGCGAGATCTTAGATGAGAATCATGATGCGATCATCTCCGACGGATGTCTTGATTGACTAAATCGTGTTACTGTCATATATACACATCACTCCTCAGGTGAACATGATGATGGGAGATTCAAATTTTGCATCGTCATATCAATATTTTTAGACTTTACAATAAGCTTCAAAGGAAAGGATGGACTTCTAAGTTTAAGAATGGGATCTTTTTTTTACTTTAAATACTTTTGCACATACAGGAGTGTAGCTAGTCTAATAATTTTTAAGTATGACATGGATAACAAATGATGGGTTCTTTGACACCTGTTATATGCAACCAAGTTTAAAAGAATTTGTTGTCGTGGTTATACAAATGCACGTGAGAAATCTATTTCTACTTAAAGATGATTAGGTTTGTTATAGTTTGACCTTGAAGATGACGATGTCTTACATTTATAGATTGGCTCTTATGCCTTGATAATTGGAATGATGCTTCATTCGGACAATATTTTACAAAAATGATTCAAAATCTTTTTTTTTTGGTGCAAATCATCTCCAAATGTTTAAAGACAGTTGTCTTTTGAACATTATGTTCGTTTGTGTATAAATATCATTTAAAACCAGCAACACACACACACACACACACACACACATAGAGTACTTGAACTAGTACTCATTACTATTCTAACAAAAAAAAATAGGTTCTACTCGAAACTCCTAAATTTGGAGTTAAGATTGAAGTTAATCTAATAGGTTTTTTGACACTTGTAATATGAATTCAACACACACACACACACATAGAGTACTTGAACCAGCAACACACACACACACACACACACACACACACACACACACACAGAGTACTTGCACTAGTACTCATTACTATTCTAACAAAAAAAATTAGGTTCTACTCGAAACTCCTAAATTTGGAGTTAAGACTGAAGTTAATCTAATAGGTTTTTTGACACCTGTAATATGAATTCAAGGCTAAAAAAATATGTTATCTTGTTTATATGAATGCAGGTTAGAGTCTTATCCTTGTTTAAAGATATTTACGTTTGTTGTAGTCCGATCTTGAAGATGAACAAGTAGTTCATCTATTTATTTACTTTTTATATTGACATCAGGTGACGGTTGACACAACGACATCATGTTGGAACTAAGAACATTTGATGCCTCTTTATAGGGATGCTTTTGGAGAATACATATGGATGTCATTGAATGTGCTCCAAGGCAAGGTTCTCTTATTACATAGCCCATTCCCATTAACCCTCCCTTTTGGATTTGGGATACGACTGTTGGGTTAAAGGCACTGTGCCTTTGTCTGGGTCAAACGTCCAATGTCTGGTCGCCCATTGACCTTGTTCTTGTACATATACAATGAATAAGAGGCAGCTCACTTTGAGACTCACTCCATCCACAAAACACCTTGCACACTCTCCTTCTCCCCTTATCACACACACACTTCGCACTGCACGCACGCATTACGTGCATTGCACTCACAACTGGTATCAGAGCGTTAGTGATCGATGATGGTGGTCCCTTAGCAGCGATGGTGGTCTGGCCGGCTATGGTGGAGCTTGGAGCAATTGAAAAAGTCAAGCAGCAAGGGTAAATTGGGGCAGCCATTCCCGAGCATAAGCAAAGATTTGAAGGTAAAGTGAGAAATTTAGTAGCGTTAACCTTGAGGAGTGCAAGAGCATCGTTCAGTGCTGCACAAAGGGGATTGCAATAGATCTAAAAAGTGAGGCAATTTGAAGCTTAGGCAGTGCTGTATCGGAGTTGCCTTGGGTGTGGTCGTGCACACACACACACACACACACACACACACACACACACACACACACACACACACACACACACACACACACACAGCCCAAGAGCTGTGTGTGTGTGTGTGTGTGTGTAGCGTTGCAGATTGGGTAGTGCTATAAAACAACATTGAGCTGATTTATGCAGTGTGTGGAGAAGCAATCATTGTCGGGAGAGTGATGTGAAATCGAGAGCTATAGAGAAGTCAAAATTCATAATTTTTTACTATCTCTTAGACTGTGTGGAAGGGGGCATGCACACACACACACACTCACTGACATATAGTTGAGCATCGACCTCAAGCAAAGCTTTTAAAAGCAAAAAAATAAAATAAAATTATATATATATATATATATATATATATATATATATATATATATATATATATATATAGAGAGAGAGAGAGAGAGAGAGAGAGAGAGAGAATGTACGCTCTTGGGTGCGTGTACTTAGGAGAGAGCGGGACGACGGTAGCATCAGCTCCACACCGTCCCCACAACATCGACATAGAGTGAGGGAGGGAGAGAGTGTGCAGTGGCTCTCCTTCAATGTGCATACAACTTTGACTACTACATTCTCTGCTTTTAATGTTCTCCTCTGTGGATCCACATTGGCTCTACATCAACATCTACGACATCGGCGAGCACTTCCGTCTTGTGGCAAAAGATGGCATCGACAAATTTTTCTCGACTTGGACATAGCAAGAGTGAGAGAGAGCAGTCTGGCTCTCCTCTAGCATAGCTTTGCCATTGACTACCCTTCCACACTCACTCAGAGCGGATTTACTTCAACGAACATCCCAAGCTTCCCAACCTCAACAGAACAAGAGACACATGAGTGAGAGTGGCATCGGCTCTCCTCTAGCCCATCCAAAGTGGATCAACCTCATAGTGTCTCCTCGACAACAACCCCCTCCCTCGCCCCCCGTCCCCCCCATAGATGAAATTTCGACCTTGATGGTTCCCCGTTTTCCAACTTTTGCCACACATACCGACACATATGACTCTGATGGACCATTTTCTAGAGTCGTTTTGCCTTGAGTGAGCTCAGCTCTTGGATGGCATTCACGACCACATGTAGTTGATTGTACTTTGTGTCCGGTTTTTGGTGGACCTGCTTTTCAATCAATGAGGAAGTGTGCACCTGTTTGGAGGTGGTTTGCTCATAGGTTGCACATACTTTCTTCCAGTGCAGATTATGAGGTACATGTAGTGCTTATGTATGACTGTGTGGGGCATTCGAGAGAGTAGTTCTAGCACGGTTTTGTGCACTTTATGAAATTATTCATATGCATTTATAGCTTGATCTAGTTATAGCTTGCACGTCGTAGGTTCACAAGTTTACAACATTTTTGGACAGATACAACTCCATAGAGCCACTCATTCAAGAGTGAGCTTCATTGCCATGGTTTTTCTTGCAAGTAGTAGGTTCACAGGTTTACAACATTTTTGGAGAGATATAGTTCCATAGAGCCACTCGTTCAAGAATGACCTTCATTGCCACGGTTTTAATAGTTTCATGTATTCCATTTGTGGATCTGTTTACAAAGACATTGAGTGTCTGTTTTCATGCGGTTTTGGTGGGATTTTTGGGGTTTTCCTCCCGTTCTCGTTCTCACGGGAAACCCTATCGAACTTTTCCAAGATTCTTGCCATACTTTATGCATATTTGTAGTTTTACTCTTTGATGGTTTAGTGGTCGAATCTGACTACCAATTCGACAGGTTTTGTCAGCTTGGACACAGTTTAACTCTCGCAGGAGTGACAGTTTCGTATTTTTGTGTGGCTACATATTACATGCAATCACATGCTTTACAAGTTTTTTGCTAACAATTGCAGACAGTTTCTTGTGGGATGCATTTTGAGCGTGTTTTCTCACTACTTGCATTTATCGTTATGTGCTTTATGTTCAGTTGAGCTATTTGTCCCAGATTGTATGCTTGCAGATATGATTTTATGCATATGTGAGGATCAGTTTTGATGCGATTCATCAAGGTTTTCATGATTGAGTAGTGGTCGAGTGATCTCCCACTTTACTTTGGCATGGTTTATGGTTGAGTTTAATATCTTTCCATAGTTTGATTTCTTCGCATCCATATAGAAAACACGTGTAACAGTTTAGAGTCTACAAACATGACTCATGAGAGACGACGGTCCTATAGTTGGCGATATATGCGATGTTGGCATTGTGGCTACACAAGGCACATCAAGTGCCACTATTTCATACATATGAGACATCAGCTAAGATTTATGCGTGATGCACATGAGGTTTTGACACATGCTAGAGCGGTGACTTCATATGCTAGTGACGGTGATGTCACATTTCCTTTTAGCGTTCTTTGTGCTTACATGTCTTCTAGAGGTGACTCTTCTCCTCGTTAGTTACTATATGAGGATGTAGTTTCCATGTCACACCACATCGTGAGTGGTTTAGCACCTTCTGTAGTGGGAACTTTGGTTGTCTACATGTTCTCTAGTGAGACACAACAAGTGTTATTAGAGTCATTGTAGGCAAAGGTAGAGTGGGTCTACTCCCTAGAGACATAGACAGAGATGACAGACATGGAATTCTTTGATATGCTCATGCTAGAGGCTGATGAGTTGATGCCAGGAAACACATTTCCACCTATATGTGAGAGGGATATAGCCATCCCAGTGTTAGCGATGACACATCCATACGCGATAAGTAGTCTTGATGATGCAGTACATGTAGTGAGCACGTAGAAGGCTAGGACAACCAGGTTTTCTTACAATTCATCAGCATTTGGGCATGTCATGTACGATCTACTACTGTGGAGACCCCTAGCAGTTGTAGTGGGGGCGGGAGCATTTGCAGAGGGATTGCTAGTCGTACAATCACTGACACTAGCATGATGCATGGTGGATTTTTGCAGACCATGCAGTAGTTTGCGAGATTTGCAAGTAGGATCTAGCATGGATATGCACGTCCATCTACGATACGGCTACATGTAGATCGAGTGAGAGATCTAGTGAGTGTAGGTTGAGAGAGTCTCTCAACCATTTTCTTGAACATAGTAGTATTTTAGCTAGTAGGACCCACTTATTGGCACATTTGCCTTTAAGTGGAAGGTTGTTGGGGCTAAGGGAAATATTTCTTTGCTTGGGGTCGGACATCTAATGTTCGCCCGCCCACTGACTTTATTCTTGTACATATACAAATAATAAGGGGCAACTCACTTTGAGACTTGCTCCACCCACATAGCACCTTGCACTATCTCCTTCTCCCCTTCTCACATGCACACATGACATCCCACGCATGCGTTCGGCGCACTACACTCACAATGACAATATGTAGAAGACATTCAATTCTAAAAATGCCTTCATAAAAGAAAGAAAATTTCACACAAGCCTCTATGAATAAGAGAACTGCCACATTGGCCTCCAAGGAGAAGAGGTATAATGATCATGCAACTTTTGTGTTTTACTACTCATTTGGATGTTTTTGTAATGCTATTATACCCTGATGACGTTGGTATGCACACCTAAGTCATAACTGGATTTTATTGAGATAGTGAGATCCTACTGCTGTAATGTGACATGCTAAGGCTTGGCATGGAGAGGTGGTGGATGCCTAGTTAGCAATCTTCAATCTTGTAATGGAAATGGCCTATGAACTTTGAGAATATCGGAATAAAGAGAATTAGAGTGAGCATTTTTGTGAGAACATAGAGGGTGAACTTAATTGATGGTAGCAACATAAACATAGTACTTAATTAACTTGACATGAACAATACTTTTGCAAGAGAGAATATTAGAGAACATGACAATAGTTGAGGACCGGATTTACTTGGAGCAGGTCCCCTCTCCAAAAGGCGTTTGTATTATAAATTCTCCCATCAAGAGAGACTTGGTACAATACAATCTTTGTGTTCCTTATGACCTATGTGATGCAATGAAATTGGGAAACTTCATGCATCACGATCATAACATAACCTTTGCAAAAAGCGTTAACTATCCCAAGCCTCAGTCCCAAGGCCTCAAACACCTTCGAAGGTGGAGAGAGCTAGCAGGGAATGAGGGTAGGGAAGAGGAAGAAGATTCATTCATACGAGAAAGAAATAGTTCCTCACTTATCATCACTCTTCTTGCTTAGCATAGCATAATAGCATAGTAATGAAGATGAAGAAGCTTGGATGGATTTGCATTCCATAGCCAAGAGTGTTGGTATAGGCTCTCAACTTCTCAACAAGCTTGGAGAAGGAGATGGAGCTCTTGTACTTTGCACTTCACACAATGAGAGTGTGTGTTGTGTGAGTGGGAGAGTATACTCCCTCCCATGCTTGGTCCACCCCCCCCCCCCTCTCTCTCTCTCTCTCTCTCTCTCTCTCTCTCTCTCTCTCTCTCTCTCTCTCTCTCTCTCTCTCTTTTGTATTATTTAATTATATCATTTGGACATGTGTCCTCTTTTTCCTCTTTGAGAGAAAGAACTTAATTATTTAACTTTATGCATCTAAATTCTCATTGGACCCCTTTAAAGCCTATCCAATAGAATTCAAGCACATCATGAGGGCCACATGGGGAGGATCTTGACATGTGTCTTTTATGCTTCTTAAGATATCATGTTTGAATTGAACACTTCAAGCACCTTAGTCATTTAAGCATGAAAATTGTTTATGCCTCTTGAGAGATCATATTTGAATTAAACACTACCAGAATCTTAGTCATTTAAGTATGAGAAGCACCTCAAGCTTTGGCAAGGTTCCCACAAACACCTTAAGAACCTTAGTTAGCAAGCACGACAAGCACCTCATGCTTGGGTAGGATTCCCACCTCAAGGTCAATCCTAGCTTGCTTAAGGTCAAAGGAATTTGCTTAAGGCCAAAGGACTATTTAACACTAACTTTCGGAGGTCTTTAATGAGTCTAATCCTAAGGTCTTTAAGCTAGGTAGCATTACTCTTTAACATACCATCTCTCATTTGGACCCCTTTAACCTTGGCCCCGTGTTGAGCCAGATCCATAAGCACATGTCTATATTCTAACCCTTGTTCCTGTTTATTCTCCCACATTAAATGATCAATTTAATATGAGAAAATAATTTGGGTTGGTTAGAGGTTAGATTTTATGACATTACCTTTCTCTTGAAATCATAGTCGTCCTCGACTATGAGGTAGAAGAGATAAAGTCTTAGTCATTAGTCTACGTTCCTTAGCGGGTAGAGGATCCCTTTTCACCTTACGACATCATTCCAAAATGGATGACTAGTCCACTTGGTGCTTGGGAGACAAAGTTGCCGCAAGAATGTCTGCTCTTTTGTCCATATCATACTCCCAAAGTAGAGTGAAAAATTCTACTTGGTGTTTGAGTGACATCGTCATCACAAACATCATTCTAAGCATGCATAGTATTTAAAATTGTGCACAAAAGAGGATAAGTATTATAAGACAAAAACATTGTTTATTTAGAAAAGCATTAACGTTTGCTTACTCTAGTGTAACATTGTAAGCATTGACAAGGTTCATACTATCTTTAAGCTGTATTTCTTGCATCCATCTAGCATCTTCAAAAGGATAATTTTTGAACTTAATAAGATACCGTCAGATAATCTTACCATGTCATAGTTTGTCTTCATGCCGAAGGATAGCTTTGGGTTGTAGCACCTCTTCTTGGTCTTCGATTATGGAGGGTCATCAATAATTGGTTCTCTTGGTGGCTCTCCTTTGTAGGGCTTAAGTAGTCTCACATGACAAGCATTGTGCATGAGCCAATGGTTGGGCAACTTTAGTTAATAAGCCATGTCATTGATTGGCTTCAAGATTTGAAAAGGACCATAGTATCTTTTTGCTAGTTTAGCATAATACTTTTGATGGCCCGTAGGATTTTTGCCCGTCGTTTGCCTCAATCGAGCCTTGGGAAACTTAAGTAAGACCCAATCATTTTCTTTGAACGTTAAGGCCCTTCTGTGCTTGCTAGAAGCATCTTTTTGCCTTTGTTGAGAGATGGATATTGCCTCCTTAACCTTTTGAAAAGATTCTTGTAGGTCAAAGGCTATACTCTTTAGCAGTGAAGATCTTTCCATGTAATTTGAGTAGCAAGGGACTTTTACATCTTCCCTCTATGATCTCAAAAGGTGCTTTTCCCGCAGTAGTATGGATAATATTATTGTACGCATACTCTACAAGGGGTAATTACTTCTCCCATTGTGAGCGTTGATCTACTTCTATAACATAAGTCTTAGTAGAACGAGTATCGTAAGATTCGCTATCTCACTTTGGTCATTTGTTTGTGGGTGATAGGCCGAAGAGAAATTCAATCTTGTACCTAGATTTTCAAAGAGAGATTTCTAGAAATTACTGGTGATTCTAGGATCTCTATCTGACACGATGGGTGTTGGTAATCCATGGTGTTTGAAAATCTGAGATATGAAGAGGGTTTCCATTTGGTGTGCCTTAATAGTCTTTTTTTACAGGAATAAAGTGTGCTTGCTTGCAAAACCTGTCAACCAATGTCCATATTTCCGTATTCCCATGGATAGACTTGGGTAATTCAAAGATAAAATCCATGGATATACTCTCCCATCGTGAATTAGGGATTGGCAATGGCTGGAGTAATCTAGGTTTCTTCCTTCTATCATACTTAATCTTTTGGCATACCACACATTTTGAAACATACTCTTGTATGTCCACTTTCATGGTAGGCCAATAGAAGTACGTCTCTACTCCTCGAAGAGTAGGTTGAATGCCTCTATGCCCCGCATTGGGAGGAGCCTATTTCCATGAAGAGGATAACCATCCTGCAAGGTGAATGGTTCCTCCTTCTTCCCCAAAGCAAGGACTGGCATTACATCTTTAAAGTTGGGGTCAGTAGCATACTTATCTATCATAGAAGATAGATCATTGCGAGTTGCTATAGACACCGCATTAACTTTTGGTCATTGTGAAAGTGCATCGGCCACTTGATTGTGCTTACCATCAATGTGAGCAATATGAAAATAAAATTATGAAAGAAAATTTGCCCACCTCATTTGTTTGTCGGAAAGCTTGGTTTGCGTCATGAAGTACTTGAGACTTTGATGGTCTGTTCGTAAAATGTATGGAGTCCCCAATAAATAGTGTTTCCATGTGTCTAGGACATGTAGAACAACTTAAATCTCTTTCTCATAAATGCCCAATAAATAGTGTTTCCATGTGTCTAGGGCATGTAGAACAACTAAAAGCTCTTTCTCATTAGTATTGAGCCTTCGGCTCTCATATGCGATGGCATGCCCTTCTTAAATCAAGACTACTCCAAGGCAATCACCACAAGCATCACATTGGACCTCAAAAGGCTTTGAGAGATCCGGAAGCATGAGAACTGGTTGAGAGGTAAGCTTCTATTTGAGCTTGTCAAAAGAATTTTTCTCCTTAGCAATCCATGAATACTTAACATTCTTCTTTGTTAAGTCATGTAATGGTCCTGCTATTTGAGAAAATTTTGCTATGAAGCATCTATAGTATGCACACATACTAAATAAGCTAATTAGCTCATGTAGATTCCTTGGATTAGGCCATGCTTTTATTACCTCTAACTTTGACGTATCCATACGGATACCATCTTGAGATAATATGACCTAAGTATTGAATCTCTTGAAGGAAAAATTTGCTTTTCTTTTGGTTGAGAAAAAGCTTGTTTTCCCTCAATGCTTGAGAAATCACTTGGAGATGTTTCTTGCGTTCCTCCAAGGACTTGGAGTAGATGATGATATCGTCAAAGAACACTCCAGTGAACTTGCGGTAGGGTCTAAATATTTTCTCCCCATCAAATGATTGAATGTGTCTGGTGCATTGGTCAAGCCAAAAGGCATGACTAGATATTCATAAAGACCAAACGTTGTATGAGACACGGTCTTTAGGATATCTTCATCTACTATCCTTATTTGATGGTAGCCACTTTTAAGGTCAATCCTATTGAAGTAGGTGGATCCTTGTAGCTTATTAACAGATCTTCTACTTGAGGCACGAGAAATCTGTTTTTGATAGTGATATGGTTTAGTGCTCGATAGTCCACATACATACAATATCTACCATCTTTCTTTTGCACTAAAATGACTAGAGAACAAAAGGGAGAGGAGCTAGGCCTCACCATCTCTTTGTCTACCAATTCTTGTACTTGCCTCATGATCTCCTCTTGTTGAGCTTGGGAAACTCGATAAGAAGGCTTGTTAGGCGGTGAGCTTCCTGGTAGGAGCTCAATTCGATGGTCATCATCCCCTCGTTTTGTGTCAGGACAAGGGTCCTGTACCCTAAGAACTAGGATGGTCATGGACTACGGCCAAGGGTCGGACTAGACAGTGTGGACAGGGGATCCATCTAGGGCAAGGGGCTAGGAGCCCGCCTATATAAAGGGAGGTTAGGAGGAGGATCTTCAGTCTAGTTTCCCTAGTTCTTACATTGGTATCAGAGCTTAGGAGTCTCTCTTCCACTCTCTCTCTAGGCGTGGTCACTTTTAGCTCCTAAAAATAGGAACTCTAGGTGAGAACCGTGGCCTTTGCAAGGCTTTTTCCAGTTTTAGCAAAAGACTGTCTAAATCGGGTAAGCTTTCCTGTTTTGGACGAGAAGCTATGGTGCATGAAATTTCGTGCTCTTGGGCTTGACGGAGGCGCCCTGGGAAGAAGGGGGGCAAGCCAAGACCTCGCGACCTCTACTGGCCTGAGCAAGCCACCATAAGCCTCTCTCTCTCTCCTCGCGCTGTTGACTGCGCTGTCTGTGTCTTTTTTCTTCAAAAAATTCGTCATATTCATATTGCAAGGCCATTTGGCCATTGGTTTTGAGACTTGGCCATTTCTAGTGGCCCTTCCCACAGGCAAGGCAGCACAAGGACGAGCCTTCGTGTGCCGGCAAGCCTCCCCTCAGTTCTCGTGATCCAGTGGAAGGCAAACGACCACAAATTTTTGATGAGCACGAATAACTCGGTATTCCGAATCGGCTGCAAACCAGATTTTGTAGTTTTGCACACCACAAATTCCAACCGATTTGCCGTTTGCATAAGAAGCAAATCCAGTTATCGGCCACTATGAATTGATCAATGTTTTCAAGTGCATCCTCAACTGCAAGTCAATTGCTGATTTTACAGTTTCTTGGGATTTAAAATCCAACTTCGAATTCATCGTTCGGTTCACCAAGTCTACATTAGACGACTTGCAACTTGCTGGACTGCACACGATGCGGACAAGATTATTGGGAAGCTTGACTTTGTCAATACCTTCAATGTCATCGGCAATTTGAAGTTCCTCGGTGATTTCACCTCTTCGCCAATTCTACCGTGGCTTGAAATTCACCTTCTTTACAACCGCCGGCGAAGTTAGAACGGCTCCCCACCGACCTCTGTGTTCGATACGACTAAGAGCTTTTTTGCACTCCAAGGTACTATTTTCTCTTTTGTTCGCACAACACAGATTCGCCATGAGTGTGGAAATTGATGATCAACACATGTTTGACTTTGAATACCTGGAATTGGCTCCACCTGTGGATGTCATGGGTACCATCGTGGCAACAGGGATGGATGGTGCAAACCTAGGTGATCTATCTCCATCTCCTCATTTATCAACCCCTCCTCCCCAGAGCGTGTTGGATATTCTAGAGGATGACAATCAATTGCCGGATTCCAGGGAGTTTGTCACTCAACAGGACTGGCAAACTTTTGATTCCTGATTTCACAAGCTAGCTGTAAGGGTCCAAATATTGGTGACGTAAGTAGAAAATCTCACACAACTAATTTACAGAATGCTACCAGAATCATCTGCCCACTTGCCAGCAACCCGAGGGGTTGTTAATCTACCGGTTATGACCAAAGAGGTCCAACATGTCCAAAATAATTCGGTTGTCGGAACAAATCGGGGCACGACCAACGTGGTCAAGAAATGACTCTCACCATCCGACTTTCAACGTGCAACAAGTCAAAAATTATGCTTTATTTGCTTAGGAACGCATCAAAAAAAGCAGTGTCTACATGTCCGACAAACATAAACATGATGCATTAGTTAGTGATTCGACATAAACTCCAGTTTTGGTGCAAGGCACAGTAGTTATATGTCTTTGTACGTGCATGTGACCTTTTCAGAGTACTGCCCATTTTTTTCCAATTGGGTAGGATTATGCCCTAATTTCTTTTCTGAAATAATCATCCTTTTTGGTACAACCAATTTCACTTGCAACACGGTTTCTAAATCGTGTTACCATTACCTTGGGGCCAAGAGCAGTGGCAACCAAGTTTAGGGCATCTACATTAATCAGGACCACATTTCACCGACTCACGACCAATCCCGTCGGTGGAAGAAATTTATTTCATTGAATCACTACTAGTCCAATCGATGCAAGGCATTTTTGGTCTTAGCTTTTACGGTAGCCACGGACTTTCACTTTTATATGCAAGGCATGCTAGCCAGGAGGAATGACCTCCATCACTTCATGGATTACGCTTCCGCTACCGCACTCGCAAATTTGTCAAGGACAGAACCAATGACGGATTGTTTAAAATGATTGTCGGTTGTTATTAACACACAACCACACTAAAAGGAAACCTAAATCTAGGACTTATTTCAGGGGCAACGTGCCAAGGCTAAATCGTCCTCATACAATCACGACCCCTGCAATCTAGGTGGATTGGAATGTTAGTGCCTGATGTGTTAGGGCATTCAGGGTATTCACGGTATTATATTTTGAACTGTAACTAAGACCTTTAACTTTTGAGCCTTAGGGATATGTGGACATTAGTACTTATATTTTTGGGTAGTTGTGAATGTGCCTTATGGTATCTGATGGCGTGAGGCAGTTTTGGGATAACTATCGATGCAGTTCTCCTTCTCCTGATCTCGTACTGTTGTTTTTACTCTGTAATGGGGTGATGATGATGAATATACTCTGATGGCAGTCTCTTTTCCTCTTCCTTATGGTGTTCTTCGCTTATTTACTTTGCAGTATTGTGTATGAATACTCAGTTTATTGTTCTTGATTCCTGTAAACTGCATGTTTCCTGCATTGAATACTTGTTAGGGTTGTGTGTCCCTAACATTTGGCGATCCTGCTTTCGGTTCGAATTTTGCCTGAACCAGGTGGGCCTAAGGAATGCAGCAGGGAACTGAACTGCTGGTTGACATCAACCACTTGCGGGAATTTTCGAATTGGGCAACCCCGCAAGAAGCGTCTGACGAGTATGCAACACAATTCTTGAAGGAGTTCTTTCCACAATTCCCAAGGGAAGTCATAATTCTAATCGCTGACAAGGTAGTTACAACATGTTTACCCTTTGGATCATGAAATTTACCTTCATGTTACCATTTGTATAAAAGGAGAGGGTTAGCACAATATTTTACACAAAGAAGTAGAAGCAATGCATGAGTAGATCAGGGCAAGGGTCCAATGTACCACAACATTCATATGGAACAAGGCTTATATTAAGAAGGGAGTTCTCTGCAAGAGGAAGACAAGGAGAAGAGTCAGGTAATGATGACCAAGAAGAACCAGTAGGGGAACTTGCTGTAGGGGCAGAAATTGTTGGGGAGGGGACAGAACTGCATGAACCTGAAAACAGGCTGCAGGAAACTCTACCTGCAAACTAAGAAGTCCAACAAACAACTCATCCCACATCAGACCCACTTTTGGGACCATTGGTCAATGTATTGTTAGCCCAAACAGTTTTGAAGTCTCTGTGCAGTTTCTGTGCAAATTATGTGCAGTTTGTTGCAGAATGCAGTTTAAATTTTTTAGTTTGCAGAATGCAGTTTCAGTCTTTCAGTTTACATACTACAGTTTCAGGTATTTTAGTTTGCAATGCAGTTTAAGCAGTTTCAGAGTTTAAAGAGGTACAAATGCTCTCTATTCTTTTGATGGGTGATTAATGGCAAAGAAGAAGAAGAAAAAGTGTGCTATTTGTCAAAAAGATGGGCACTGTGCAAAGCAATGTCCTTACATGTGTAAGCCTTGTCAAAAGGAAGATGTATGTGTCAAATACTGTATGCATAAACTGTGCAAGAAGTTGTATCGAATTGTCAGTGCTTTTCGAGATGCATCAAATCATGAGGAACTATGTGATGCACAAGAGGATTTGGATGATTTTTCTAATCTTCTTGAAAAGGCGGAAGACTGGTATGAAGGCCGTGAAGGAAAAAGAAGAAATTCATGCTCTAGTATGCGCAGGACACAAGTGTTACAAGAAGCAATTGAAGTCTTGACAGTGAAGTATGAAGATCAGTTTCAGGAGGAAGATGAAAATGATGATGAGTGGGGAGTTACAACACCAATGTTCCCCTTGGTTGGGAAAAATCAGGTACAATCATGTTTAACTTATCCAAATGCACTTGCTATAAGTCCCAAATCAATGAAAGAAGTTCAAGCACAAAGCCAACCTGAAGAAGTCAAGAAGGTGATGTTGGAAAGGGCAGAAGAAAAGGAGCATCCTGAGAGCCAAAGAAGCCAAAAGGAGCACTTAGTATCCCAAAACCACACTCCAAATAAACTCAAGGGTTTGCACAATGTTGATGTACCAACAGTTTTTCAGGGACCTGCAGTTTCAAAAACTGAAGTTTCAAAGCCTGAATTTGAATTTTCAGCACCTGAAGTTTTTCAACCTAATTTTGATGTTCTTGAATATGGGATCAAAGTTGTAGATACTCATATTATTGAAGAGAAGAAGTTGATTCAGGAAGGAGAGTTTGTTCAATGCAAGGGAGATATAGTCCAAAAGATGATGAAGGAAGAAGGAGGAAGCCAGGAGCAACTCATGAGGCAAAGGAGCCAAGAGGATTGCCAGCTATCCCCAAACCTCACATCGAAGAGACTCACCTCTTTGCAGGAAGAGAAGGACAGTTGCCCAAAAGAAGAATTATTGGTTGAGAAGAAGGGAATACAAGTGGGAGTGAGCGAGAGAAGCCACCAATATCCCATACAAACCCATATACCAACATTTGACATCAATCTTGAAGATGTTGAAATTCAGGGAGACATCAGATTTCAGTGTAATGCAGTGGAAGATCCGAAGATACATAAAGATATAATGTGTGCTACTGATGAGGATGATGTGATGAATCTTGATGAGGAGTATTCGACAGGTGACAGTTCGGAAGGTGTTTGTGTTTATGGAGAATAGTTTTTTGGAGTTTTGAAGACTGAAAGCCAATTTTTAGGAGTGGATATGAGTTATTCAAGCTGTGAAGACAAGGATCTTGACTTTCAAATCCCTGAATTACCAGTTTTGATACCAAAGGTTTCCGATTTGCAGAGTTTCAGAATTCAGGTCCCTGATCTGCAAATTACTGATTTGCAAAGAAGTTATGTACCTGAACTTGCTGAATTTCAAAGTCTTTTTATTTCTCAAGCGAAGATGATTAATAATCTCTCATCAGAGCTAGATACTGAGAGGCATTCAAGTATGGTTGTGGCAAATGAAGCGCTTTCCAAAACCAATCAACTTCAAGAAGAGAAGACATCATTGATGGCGAAGGTTTCTCAAGTTCAAACTGATGCCGACTTGCATATTTCTTACTGTTATGAAGTTCATGATGCTCTTAAGCAAGTTGTTTTGGATAAGGATAATCAAATTGAGGACTTGAAGCTTCAACTTACTCAAATCAAGAATATGGAGTCTTCTTCAAATCTTGATGTTACAGAAGGTTTCTTGAATGATGATGTTGTTATCAATTATCTTCATGATGTTGGTGCTTTTACAAATTCAGTCATGGATATTGGAAGTCCATCTTTTTTCAATGAACGTCAGTTTATTGATGATATTCTTGATGATGTATACCAAGTTTGTGATGTCAATAGTTTTGTTGATGCTGAGGAGATGGTTTTGACTGATGATTTTGCAAGTATTTTGCAAGTTCCCGATGATGGTGAAATGGGTTTTCTTGGAGATTGTTCTACATTTCTATGTGATGTTGTTGATGGAGGAGATGATGTTGATATTCTTATATCTCATTGGTTTTATGTCTTCATGCTTTATGACATAAGGGAAGTTTTTCAAGGAGCAGAAGTCAAAAGTTTTGAGTTTCAGGGAGATATTATTGATTGGATAGTTTTGCAGCTACAAAGTGGATTTCTTTATGTTTTTGATAAGGGATGTGAGGAAGCCATCTTGGTGGTGTTTTTTATGTGTAAAGGAGAGTTCAATCTGTTATTTTTAAGCCTTGAATCAAATTAGTTTGATGAAGAAGTAGATCAGTTTGATGAAGAAGCAGATCAGTTTTGGTTTTTCCTGAATCAACATTCTCAACGAAATCAATTGATTTGGCATGCGGAGTCTAAATCAGGTCTTCGAGTGTTGCATCTACATGCAGAGATATTGGATGTGTTCAAGAGACAATGTCTAATGGTTGCAAAGTTTGCATCCTACCTTGAATCTTTCTTCATTCTTCTTGAAGGGAAACCTGAACCTAAACCTAAACCTACTACTGAATTTGGATATTCACTTGAATATGAAAATGGGCCTAAAGACCTGAAATCGCTTGAAGAAGAGGATAGTCTTCTACTTTGTCGAAGGTATTTCAATTCAACAGATGTGGAGAAAATGAAGACTGAAGTGATGGAGTACATGAAGGGAGTTTGGGAGAAAATGAAATTCATGGTGTATGATGTGGTGAGTAAACCATATCAGATGTTTGCAGAGGAGGAGATGAAGGAGGAAAACTTGTTTTTGGAGAAGCAAAATACTGAACTGAAGCAGCGGTATACTGACCTGAAAGGGCAGTTTGAGGAACTGAAGATGCAGCTGCAGCAACAAGGAGGCCAACAATCTGAGCAGGTGTTTGTGAATAAAAATTCTGAAGTGTTTGCAGGAACTGATGTGGCAGCAGGAGTTCAGGAGTATATTACCGAAGACACAAGAAAAGGTGCAGCTGCAGGACAAGCTAAAGATGTTGCAGAGGAGGACACAGAAGCTGCAGGAGGAATTCACAACTTAGATGATCCAGTGCAAATGATTGTGGATGAGAAACTCTGTCAGGAGACTGAAAGTACTAAGGAGGCAGTTACAGTTCAGGTGGATGCAGAGGTTGAAGAATTTGACAAGGAAACTCCAACTACAGCAGCAGTTTCACAACAAACTGAATTCAAGGATCAGCTCGTGGATGAATTTTTGATCAAGGGATATTGTGGGTTCTCACAATGTTTGAGAAAAATTGCCCACCATGTGTGCCAAGTGTTAGTGCCTGATCTGTCAGGGCATTCAGGGTATTCAGGATATTATATTTTAAACTGTAACTAAGACCTTTAACTTTTGAACCTTAGGGATATGTGGACATTAGTACTTATATTTTTGGGTAGTTGTGAATGTGCCTTATGGTATCTGATGGCGTGAGGTAGTTTTGGGATAACTATCGATGCAGTTCTCCTTCTCCTGATCTCGTACTGTTGTTTATACTCTGTAATGGGGTGATGATGATGAATATACTCTGATGGCAGTCTCTTTTCCTCTTTCTTATGGTGTTCTTCGCTTATTTACTTTGCAGTATTGTGTATGAATACTCAGTTTATTGTTCTTGATTCCTGCAAAGTGCATGTTTCCTGCATTGAATACCTGTGTTGGTTACCGTTATCTGCTAGTTGAGCAGTTTCTACAAGAGTCTTATCAAGGGGTTTGACTACGTAGATTCTAATCCAAGGGCTTGGATTGCAAAGGCAACACCCAGGGTTCCCAGTGCAATGCTGTTTGTTTTTCAGGTAGGGGACGTGCTCCTCTCCATTTGAATACAGGTAAGTGTACATTACGTTCAAATCTCCAAGTACGCATCTATTGATTTGGTGTCATTCCATTTTCAGTATGCTTTGCTTGGTTTTTCAAGACGTCTAAGTACGCTTGCATGTTACAGAGCCATGCCAAGGGCATGTCGGCACAAAGTATTTTGGGCCAAGTGTCCAATCTATCTTTCTGTCTTATGCTGTTACGAACCTACTTGTAGGGTTCAATTTGGCACATGTTGTCACATGGGATATAACATGGTCTAGGAACTCAAGGAGTTCGGTTTAGCCAGTGTGGAGCAAGATCATGAGGGTCCCTCTCCCTCTTGTCATCACGGAGTGTTTTGCAGTTCCTCCACACACAAGTACATCTTGTACTTGATGGATGTCTCTTTTTCGGCCATCCTTCTTTGAGACATATTCCACATGTCGTGAATATGAGTCTCTACACTGGTACCTAATTCTTAATGATGTGTCGCGAAGAAGTCCCTACGTGCTGGTCACATCCGTTTATTAGACCATTTGAAGCACACCGTATCAGGAACAATTTCAGTGGCCAGAAATTGTCGAGTACTCAGTACAGATTTGTTGCGATGACAAGTGCTGTGAAACCACCTTAACGGAGGATTGTTTCTACATATAACCAAGTATGCTAAGTTACTGAGAATGTCTCAGGGTTGGTACCTAGGTGTGACTGATCTTTCACATTCTGTTATGGTCCAACTCTTGTTGAAAGGCTTTCACTTACGTATCGTGGAAAGTCTCGTCATGGAATTACGGTTTGGATAAATTTGTGTTAAATGGATACACACTAGGTGTTATGGGCCCTAGTGTTTAACATTGATTTATTTGAAGCGGCATGCCAATTCATGGACTTTATTCTCTCTGCACCTTCTTGCACTGCCTATGCAATCTCTCCTGTAGATTTATTAGGAGTTTACACCCTGCCATACAAGGCACTGGCTCAGGATGGGTGTCTATGGTTGGATGGTCTAAACTCTAGGAGCTTACTCCAGTCCACCAGCTTTCAACCTAGTTGGTTGTCTTCACTCCATATAGCATATATGGCTGGTTACTCAATGATTGAGTCCTAGTTTACCGACAGTCATGGAAGAGTGTCTGTAAAGGTTGGGGAACAACACCTCACTCTTACTGCTGCTACTCATCTCGTGTTGGATGGGCAACTTACAAATATTTCTTTTGCTAAAGGATTTGCTAAGAGCATACGTTAGCACAATGCATTTCTGAATAGATGATTTTCTCCCTATTCCAGAATTTGTGTAAGTACGGTTTTCAACTTTGAACACCTGTTGTGGTGGGGTTGGAGATTGTTTCAATAGTTTCATCTGTCAAGGACTTACCAAGTGTGCTGACAAAGTATGTCGGCAAGTAACCTTCATTAGGGATGAACCTGTAGTTCTATGTGTTCCAACATGTTCAAAAGTTTGACATAAGGACACACCCTACTATACTTCTTCGTAGCTATGAAGCTTTTTAAGATACTCATGCGAGTTGGAAATCTGTCTCTCAACTTCATGGACAGTTGCACCAAGGTTTCCTTGCATTATTCTAGTACCTTCAGAAGATCTGAACACTGGTTATGCCTTTGGATAACTCTTAGTTATGGTTCCTCCTTTCCAGTACTCGAGTGAGTTATAAATGGAGTTACCATTTAGACCCAAGTGCTTGCAAACGGACAACAATGTTGAAAATCAAGATGTTGCTCTTGGTTTCATCGAACCTCCTCATTGCATCACGTATCAGTGGGCTCGCGTATAGGATGACAACACAAAAAACATCAGTCTTCTTATGAAGATATCACCACTTTTGTTTTCGAGGACGAAAACTCTTCTTTAAGGGGGGAGTAATGTCAGGACAAGGGTCCTGTACCCTAAGAACTAGGATGGTCATGGACTACAACCAAGGGTCGGGGTAGACAGTGGGGACAGGGGATCTGTCTAGGGCAAGGGGCTAGGAGCCCGCCTATATAAAGGGAGGTTGGGAGGAGGATCTTCAGTCTAGTTTCCCTAGTTCTTACATTTTGGAGGTAAGTCCATAGGGATATTATCGATAAAAATATCTTGGAATCCATTTAGAAAAGTAGACAAGTCTAACTTTTCTTGATTCCTACCATTTTCATTTGATAAATCATTAGCATCATTAGTGGATTCTTTGACAAAAATCATGTACGCAAAAATCAATTTACAAGTGGTATAGTACGACCAGACTCATTAGCATCTATATACATGCTCTTTCCCCTGTAGGTGAAGTAGATTCTCCTTTCAAGGAACTTCATGTTGGCAGCCATGCGGTTGAACCATGGTGCCCCTAGGATAGCATCCTCATGTTGGAGAGGAGAGATGAAAAATTCTTCTTTGTCGACATAGCTTTGGACATGAAGCCTCAACTTCCCAATCAAGGGAGTAACGGGGCTTGCTGTCCCTTGAAAGTTGTGTTAGCAATTACAATATCTCCCATCTCAAAAGCTTGAATGCCCAACTTGGTGGCCAACTCCGTTGGTATAAAGTTGTGAATAGGGTGAGGGTCAAACAAGATGAAGGCATCATGTTCCCTTACCTTTCCCCAAGCATAGGAGAGAGGTGATCCTTTGCAATGAGCATCCTCTTTTGGAGCTTCAATGGTGGAAGCTCTAGGAGTCTCACTGCGGGCATTTCTCTTGGGGCAAGAACGATAGCCATGTCCTTGCTTCCCACACTTAAAAAACTTATGGTCCTTGCAAAAAGCTTCAAGCTCTTCAGGAGAGAGTTTTTTTAAACCTTTGTAAGCTCCCTTCTCCTTGGACCGATTGTTGTTGTTGTTGTTATTGGAATTGCCTTGGGAAGAATTTTTGGCATTGCTTTTCCCCTTTGCCAATCATTTTTGTCTTTGTTTTCCAGGGGCTTGACATTCCGTTTAGCCCCTTGTTGGAAATTGATGCGAGAAGCAACCATGATGTGGTGGATTACTTTGGTGATAGAACCAAGCCGTTGGGAGTTGACATACTATGCCATTTCTTGAGGTAATCCCACACAAAATTGTTGCTTTTGCTCGACAAAGTCTATCTTTTAGTAGACAGTAGACTTGAGATGTGAATCCCAAAACGTGTCCACATATTTGTGACTAGACTCATGGGAGAGAAGCTTCAAACTGCACCGTTCGGTAAGTACTTTGTCCTTTGCATCGCTTGCAAGGAATTGCTTTTGGAAAACTAGTAGAGTTTTCCATGTCTTTGGGGCTTCACCGTTGCTAGGAAGGCTAGCCCACCATTGACGAGCCAATTTTTGGAAGTGCATAGCTACATGGTGTATCTTGGAGGACTCCGTGAAGCTGTCGTCTCCAAAGGCCGCAACAAATTTCTTGATGAAGGCCAATACTTTTCGGTGGCACCAAAGGTGCCATCATAGGTAAGAAAGGAGATACTCTTTCTTGAACTTCTTGAGTTTTTGTGACCTTCACCATGCAGGGTATGATTTGCGATGTCCTCCCCTCTTGTATTCTCCAGGAGAATAGCCATAGCTTTCGTCGGAAGAGGAGGAAGGTGAAGAAGAAGGAGAAGAGGGTGACCTCTTTCTTGACCTTTTATTCCTTTGTTTCCTCTCGTCCCTTTCGGAGTGGTGAGGAGAAGGACTGTGTGTTGACTGTTTTCTCTTGGAAGGAGTTGGCGATCGTCTAGACCGCCATCTTTGTGGAGCCACAACTTCAGAGGAACTTAGGGACTCATTAATTTCTTGTTCTTTGGATTCCTCCTCTCGTATGGGAGAGAGTCTTCTTTTAGGGGTCTCATCAAGAGGCCTCCTAAGCTCTCTCTCCTCTTAGAGAGGAAGGGAAACCCCATAAGCATGAAGTTGTTGAGTAACTTCAGCTTGCAAAATCAGGGTTGCCCATAGCTTGCTGCAACCTAGTAACAAACATGGGGGCATCATTATTGGCACCTTTATGTGCAAAATCAAAGTTATCAATGTTCATTCTAGTCTCTTGCTTATTATCAGCCATGCTAATTATACTTATGTGTTTACTTAGTGTATTCTTTGGCAATTCAAAACCTTAGTTGCTACTCCTCTTAGCCTTTGAAAATCAGCACTTAAGTATCTACACCCACGGCTCGAATTGGTTAATTATAGAGAGTAGTGGGGTGGGTCTAAAAAGACCCCATATTTAAGACCAAAGCTCCCGAGGTGTGCACCATATTCCACATAGTGGGCTCAACAAAACCGATAATAGATCCCAGTCCCACTTACCCTAATATAATTAACAAAATCAACCATTAATAGGCTACTTAAGGACCTCTCTTCTTAAGCAAGAAAAGAGAAACCAAATGCTCTGATACCAATGTTATGGAAATGGCCTATGAACTTTGAGAATAGCGGAATGAAGAGAATTAGAGTGAGCATTTTTGTGAGATTACTTTGAGAACATAGAGGGTGAACTTAATTGATGGTAGCAACATAAACATAGTACTTAATTAACTTGGCATGAACAATACTTTTGCAAGAGAGAATATTAGAGAACATGACAATAGTTGAGGATTGAATTTACTTGGAGCCGGTCCCCTCTCCAAAAGGCGTTTGTATTATAGATTCTCCCATCAAGAGAGACTTGGTACAATACAATCTTTGTGTTCCTTGTGACCTACATGATGCAATGAAGATGGAAAGCTTCATGCATCACGAGCATAACATAACCTTTGCAAAAAGCATTAACTATCCCAAGCCTCAGTCCCAAGGCCTCAAACACCTTCGAAGGTGGAGAGAGCTAGCGAGGAATGAGGGTGGGGAAGAGGAAGAAGATTCATTTATAGGAGAAAGAAATAGTTCCTCACTTATCATTGCTCTTCTTGCTTAGCATAGCATAATAGCATAGTAATGAAGATGGAGAAGATGGCAAGCTTAAGCATTGAAGCATGGCTCTTGGTTAAATTTGCATTCCATAGCCAAGAGTGTTGGTGTAGGCTCTCAACTTCTCAACAAGCTTGGAGAAGGAGATGGAGCTCTTGCACTTTGCACTTCACACAATGAGAGAGAGAGAGAGAGAGAGAGAGAGAGAGAGAGAGAGAGAGAGAGTGGGTGGGAGAGTATACTCCCTCCCATGCTTGGTCCACCCCCCCCCCCCTCTTTCTCTCTCTCTCTCTCTCTCTCTCTCTCTCTCTCTCTCTCTCTCTCTCTCTCATATTATTCAATTATATCATTTGGACACGTGTCATCTTTTTCCTCTTTGAGAGAAAGAACTTAATTATTTATTTGTATGCATCTAGATTCTCATTGGACCCCTTTAAACCTACCAATAGGGTATCATGAGTGCTACAAACGGAATCATGGAGATCCTTTGCAAAATACCAAATATAGCACTACATAGCTCATGAACGACAAACTTGCATACCTTATAATCATACTTGCACATAATCCAAGCTATATGCAAGAGGAGAGAGGTAGAGAGAGACAAAGAGTAGGAAAACATGTGCAGGTTCACCTCCTAGAACGAAGTGCTACGCTGGTACAACGAGAGAGTACAATACTAGGCATAAGATTAGTAGGACAAATATGTCTAATTAAAAACTAAACTTGTTAAGAGATCATGCCTGTAAGTCTTAGAGGCACACTCAGTTTTGATAGTGTCATTAGGAAGCCAATTATGGTAAGCAGATTATAGCAGGTAAGACAAGTTTTACGAGAATAATTGCACCTCGAATTGCACGAAGGAGAAGATGAATTATATGATTTTTTTTTCATACGAGAGGAACATGTACGTATAGTAACGTAGTAGAAAGAATAATCAAAGAGAAGAGATCTTCTGTCTAAGGGTACTTCACGAGTGTACTAGACGAATAGCTAATGCAAGAACCCTTGCAAGAGAAGGCACCTATGTAACCTAGTGGGAATTAACCCCAAGCGGCTACCAAAAAACAAAAAAAACAAATAAAGAATAATAAAATTGGATGGCATGGTTCGTAGATGACTATGTCTGCTAACGGTAGGGGAGATCACCAGTCATCAATGTGAGCTACTAGCTATCATCACAAGCAAAGAGGACATCCAGGCTTATGGGGACGCCAGCAACACAAAGGTTGAAGCGCTATTGCATCCAACAAGCAACCCTAAACAAGAACCGACAGCGACTTGCAGGCCAACCCACTCCACCCACACCTTCTCTCTCTCTCTCTCTCTCTCTCTCTCTCTCTCTCTCTCTCTCTCTCTCTCTCTCTCTCTCTCTCTCTCTCTCTCTCTCTCTCTCTCTCTCTCTCTCTCTATTAGTAGATTTGGCCGTTGCACGGTTTCACAAAAACCACCCACCCTCGCTCAGATGCTTCCATGCAACCTCACTACCTTAAGGCGGCTGTCGTCATATCGTATCCACACATAGACGCATATTATTTTCTTTACCAAACTCCCCTACACCACACGCCTACCTTGAAGTCGAGTGGGCTGCAGCTCTCATCCACGAACAATCCGCCATGCACCAAACTCTCCCCCCACCACTCGTCGCAACCTTCGTTTTTTTCCAACTCCGAGTAGCCCCATATTCATGCTAAGCAGCCAACCTTTGGAATCCTTCTCTCGCCCCTTGAAGCCATGGACCTCGAATAGAGTTAAAAACTCTCTCATTCTCTCTCCTCAACCTGTATCTTTCTCTCTCATAGTTGGGGACCAACTACTCTCTCATCGGCCAGCAGCCCGCCAATGCACGACAAGACTCGTCAAGCACCAACCTCTTCAAGCTCTCACTGTAGGGATGCACATTGATCCTGGCTTCGCCAAAACGAACCCAACCCCCAGAACTGTTTCCCTCTTTGCCTTCCTCTCCTGCACCATGTGTCAAACTACATCATACCGTTGATTGCCATGCTCATGTGCACTCCCAAACCTCCCCTCGAGCACATGAACCATCCATCCCTCCCTCCCTGCCGCAGTTCTCAATAACCTAGTAGCTCTCTCGCTCTGCGTTGCCAACCCCTGATGAGCAAGCTTCACAGCAGCCTTCGGATAATGTCTCACGCTCTCCCAACTCTCTGAAGGAGTACGAGCGGAAGTGCGACGTGAGAGAGAGTGCGAGAAGTAGAGCATGACGATATGGTGAACTCGCTCTACTGTAATGTGTAGAGCATAGTGAGTTCTTATTAGGTTTTAACAAAAGAATATGTGTACATACCTGGTGGCCTGCCCACTTACCTGGGCGACCACATTGGGCTTTATACCCCAACAACCTCCCACTTAAAGTCCAATGTGGTACTTTAAGTGTGAGAGAAGCTACTATACAAGCTACTATACAAGAGATGTAGAGAAGTGATGTACTACCCTACACCTAACTGCTTGCGAAAATGCGCAAAGCTCTCTGAGGGAAGTCCTTTTGTAAGTAGATCAGCAGGATTTTCTGTGGTGTGAACTTTGACAAGCTGAAGTTGCTTATCCTCGAGCATTTCCCTGATGAAATGATACTTCACATCCACATGCTTTGTCTTTGAGTGATAAACTGGATTGTGAGCCAATTGTATAGCACTTTGACTATCACAATATTACACAGGCATCTCTTCTTTGATTCCCAAATCTGTTACTAGTCGATTAATCCAAATTGATTCTTTGCATGCCTCTGATGCTGCAACATATTCAGCCTCTGTAGTAGACTGAGTAACACAATCTTGTAATCTAGAACGCCATGATACTGCTCCACCAGCCAATGTAAAGAGATACCCTGATGTAGACCTTCGGTTGTCTAAGTCACCTGCATAATCTGAGTCTGTAAAACCCTTTACACTTAGCTCCTGACTCCCATAGCATATACACATACTCTTTGTAGCTTTCAGGTATCTCAATATTCCTTTCACTGCCTCCCAATGTTTCTTGCCTGGGTTTGACATGTATCGACTTACTACTCCCACTACAAATGCAATGTCTGGGCGAGTAGCAATCATTGCATACATCAAACTACCCACTGCAGACGCATATGGAATCTTATCCATTTCAGCATGTTCTTCCTTAGACACAGGACAATCTTGTTTGCTAAGTTCCACATATGGTGGCAATGGAACACTCAATGCCTTTCCCTTCTCCATATTGAAACATTGCAAAACCTTGTCAATATACTCTGTTTGAGATAACCAAATCAACTTCTTTGATCTGTCTCTCTCAATGCGCATACCAAGTATATGACTTGCCTCACCCATGTCTTTCATGTCAAACGATTTTGCCATCTTTGACTTCAAAGCTGAAATTTCTTCCAAGAGCTTGCCAGCAATCAACATGTCATCCACATACAAAATAAGGATCAGCCAACTGCCATCCTTAGCCTTCTTTGTATATAGACAGTGATCGAAGTCACTACGTTTGTAGCCTTGAGAAAGCATAAACTTGCGGAATTTATGGTACCATGCCCTCGGTGATTGTTTTAAGCCATAAAGACTCTTTAACAACTGGCATACCCAATCTTCCTTGCCTTTCTCAACAAACCATTCTGGCTGCTGCATGTAAATTTCCACATCTAAATCACCATGCAAGAACGCTGTCTTGACATCCATTTGGTGCAACACCAAATCTAATATGGCAACCAATGCAAGAAAGCATCTCAATGTAGTCATCTTGACAACCGGAGAGAAGACTTCATCAAAGTCAATGCCTTGTTCTTGCTTAAAGCCCTTGGCAACAAGCCTTGCTTTGTACTTTGGCTGACTATCATGAGCAGTGATCTTATACCTGTAAACCCATTTACAAGGTAGAGCCTTTTTGCCCCGCGGTAATTTAACTAGCTTCCATGTCTAGTTTTTTTGCAGAGCTGTCATCTCTGACTGCATGGCCAATTGCCAATTCCCGGAGTCCTTCATTTGCACTGCTTCCTTGTAACATGAAGGCTCATTGCAATCAGTCAACATGACATAGTTCATAGATGGAACAAATCTATCAGGAGGTCGCATGATACGTCCAGATCTACGCACAATAGGTGGCTCAGGCTCAGCCACAACCTGTGGTTCCACTCTATCCTGTCCTTGCTCCTCTTGAGCCCTGACATTTTTTCTTGCACGTGCAGGTCCATCTTCTTGGAAGACAACTCTTCTAATCTCCTCAACCCTCTCTGGTTTAGAATGATATTTGGATTCATTAAAGTGAACATCATTGCTGCGGACAACCTTTCTGGATTCGGGATCCCAAGGTTTGTACCCCATCTCACCAGAATTACCATAGCCTAGAAAGATGCACTTTCTACTCTTTGGCTCAAGTTTGTTCCTAAATTCCTTTGGAACGTGAGTATATGCCTCACAGCCAAAGACTCTGAGATGCTTGTATGAGGGCATTTTGCTTGACCATACCATCTCTGGCACTGAATCCTTCTGCAAAACCTAGCTAGGAGATCTATTTACAAGATGAACAGTTGTTGATACAGCTTCAGCCCAAAACCCATTTGGCAGCTGTGCATTAGACAACATACTTCTGACCTTCTCTTGTATGGTCCTATTCATCCTCTCAGCAACACCATTTTGAGGAGGATTGTAAGGAGCAATAAGTTCACGTTTTATACCTTTTGACTCACAAAAGTCCTGAAAGGCCTTTGAAACATACTCTCCACCATTGTCAGTGCGTAAGCATTTAAGCTTCTTGCCACTCTGATTCTCCACAAGTGTCACAAACGTTTTGAAAACACTAAACGCTTCATCCTTGTGCTTGAGAAAGTAAACCCATACTTTCCTCGAGTAATCATCTATAAATGTCATAAAGTAAGAAGCTCCCCCTAGAGATAGGTTAGGCATAGGTCCACACAAATCACTATGAACAAGTGCCAACTGTGTATCTCTTCTACTGCTTCTATGCTTATGTGGCTGCTGTGTTTGCTTACCATACAGACAATGTTCAAAGAATTCAAAATCATTAAATGAAAATCCAGGCAAATAACCAAAATGAGACAAGATTTCCATTCCCTTCTTGGACATATGTCCTAACCAGCTATGCCACAAAGAAACGTTCAGCTGCTTGGTTACATTGATTACATTTTTAGAGACATTTGATACATAAATCATGTAAAGTCCTCCAGACTTTACTCCATGTGCTACTGTCATAGAACCCTTGGATATCTTCCACATGTTCTGTCCAAAAGTGGTGACGTAGCCAGCATCATCAAGTAAACCTGTGCTGATCAAGCTCTTTGTAATTGCGGGAACATGTCTCACATTCTTCAACGTGAAAGAAGAGCCATTCTGAAACTTCAATTGAACATCTCCAACACCTAAGACTCACATGTCTGCCCATTGCCTAGCCGAACATGATCTTTAGTGGTCACATAAGAGGTAAACCACTCCTTGTTTGGAGACACATGAAGTGATGCCCCTGAGTCTATAATCCAGTCACTCAGTGCATTTCCATCAGATGCTGTAAGAAGAGCTGAGCCCATTGTATTCTTCAAGAAGTAGATGTCTCCTGACACTAGAGTGTCATCCTCTGCAACAGTGTTTGTCACATTTATTTCTTGAATCTTCACTAAGGACTTGTTCTTCTCACTATGGTCTTCAGCTTGCTCTTTGCCTTTTTCTGCTTTCCATTCTTTGCAGTCTCTTTTCATGTGACCCTTCTTGCCACAATGGTAGCATTCTATGTCACTCTTGCCTTTAGCACTGCGGGACTTGCTACGAGACTGATTCCTCTTTCCACCTTTGTACTTTTGTTCGGTCCTTCCCCTGACAACTAAGGCTGTTCCTTTGCCTTTGTCCATTGTCTTTCTATTGGTTTCTTCAGTAAGCAGACTTCCTTCTACACCTGCTATGTTCAAACCATCTGGAGGTGCAGAATTACTCAAAGCTGTGCGAAAAGTGTCCCAACTTTCCGGCAATGTGATCAACAGGAACATAGCTCTAACAGGTTCATCAAACTTGACACCTTGAGCTAACAACTGACTATAGATTGTGTTGAATTCATTCAGATGATTGGACATAGGTGTCCCTTCTTTCATCTTCAAGTCGACAAGCTTCTTAAGCCAGTATACCTGTGAAGCTGCACTCTGCTTCTCATAAAGATCACTCAGCTTTAACCATGCTTGATAAGCCGACATCTCGTCTGCTACATTGAAGTAAACGCTTTCTGCCAAAGTCAGCATAATGGTAGAAAGTGCCAATTCATCCATTTCGCTCCATTCATCTTCGTCCATATCTTCTGGTTTTATCCCCTTGAGCTTTATAGGTTTTATCTGCTTCTTTTGTACCAACACGTGCCAAATCTGCTTCTTCCACAATGGGAAATTGGTTTCATCTAGCTTCTTGATATTGTAAAGAGCAATGTCCTGTGATCCAGCCATAGCTACCCTTCACAGTAGTTTACTTTTCTGGGAAAAATTAGGCAGAGTTTCCCCTGTAAACTGACCTCTGAACCAATATCAACCTGTCAAATGAACCAAGAAAGCTTCAGATTCTGCAGAAATTTTGGTAGAGTCTCCTTTGTAAAATGGATTTGGTGTACTAAAAACAGACCAAAAAACAGCTCAAAAAACACTGTCTCTCTGACACTGTAAGCTGCGGGTAAACCTGTCCTGCACCTGTACTGTCTCTGACTGTCCTGTAAGCATAGACTGCGACAATGCCTCAACGGCAGTAAAGCAAAGATGCAATCCCAATTGTCTAACTCACAGTCAATACATCCTAGCTGCCTATCTAAGGGTGCTCGAGGGATCACTCCAAGACCTGTATCACCGAAAGGATCTCAACATTCGAGAGTCCCCCAGCTCAATAAAACCTCACTCGACCCTCAACAAAGGCTGCAGTAAATCTCACAGTACATAGACTTCCCACAAAGTCATACATCCACAAATTTCCCATTGTATGCTGTTACCGCTGCGGCCGTTGTTTGCTGCGTGACTCACAGCCAGCAAACCCTCAACAGACATACATCATCTCTGACAATACATCCCATGTGGAAGTACCTGCAATGTCAGGATGAAATCTGGAATATCAAGCAGCAAACACAAGCTACCTGATGAACTAGTGGATGTCGCCTATAGTCTGTGTGTAGATGCGCCCGTGTCGTATGTGACACGCCTCCAAGAACTGTGAGCCGTCCTTCGATGTGTAGACAGCCACAAATCAACACTCTGGGAGTGTCGATATCCTCAACACCTGCAGTCGTAGGCCGAAAACCCCAAATTTGCAGAGTCGGATCTGCACCCATCGAGACCACAGTCGAAAATGGCCTGCGCAGACCTTTGTCGAAGCCGAACGGTGGTCGAGATGACCTCAGAATGAAATTCTGAGAACACCAAGCCCTTCGAGCTCACCCACAAGATTTGGGGCCGCGTCTTCGCCTGTCGAATTTCACTCCAATCTGAGCTGGTGACTCTAGCCTCCTGCAGTGCTACCCCGAGCCTCGATCTGAGCTCTGATACCAGTTGAAGGAGTACGAGCGGAAGTGCGACGCGAGAGAGAGTGCGAGAAGAAGAGCACGACGATATGGTGAACTCGCTCTACTGTAATGTGTAGAGCATAGTGAGTTCTTATTAGGTTTTAACAAAAGAATATGTGTACATACCTGGCGGCCCGCCCACTTACCTGGGCGACCACATTGGGCTTTATACCCCAACACTCTCTTCTCTCTTGATTACCTACAGAGGTAGACATTGGCGACGCTATGCAGAGCTGATGCAATATCTTCTCAGGCGACGCCCGATGCAGAGCATCCTTGGACATTGACGACGTTGCTACTGATGATTTTTTTTGTTTCTTTCAGTCTTTAAATATTGTACTTCATTTTAATTTGTACCCGGACATTGTATCACATCTAACAAGATTGTATCCTTCATTCTCATATGTAATTTTCACCTTTTCAACACGATAAATATCACATTTCATTTCATTTCTTACCCATATTGCAAAGGGCGTGTCAGTTGAAAAAGGGGCTCCGATAGTTTGGGGCATCAGGCAGAGTGAGATTGTGTGGAGAGGGTCAGCTCACATCACCAGCCTTTTCTCTAGTTGTTTGTGTATAAAGCAAGGGTTGGGGGTATCAATAGTGGCCTCCACAGGCAGTGCTTTTTGCTACTGGTGGGTGCTATAGGCAGCGCACTCTATTGCGTTTTCCACCCCAGCGTCCTGAGATCTGCAGCATCCGCCACATTTCTTTTTTTTCCTTTTGCGCTAGCTTCTCGATGATATACCTTTGGGTGAACTAAAGAGCCTTCGGTTTGTGTCCCACCAATTTTTATTTTTTCCTCAAATTCTGGCCATGCAATCACAACAAAATGTTTCACTATCACCCACATTCTCTCTCACACTCTTTCTATCGTCCATTTGCGCAAGAGTTGAGCACTAAGCCACCGTAAGGGTCCCCGCATCATGAACTACTGCACAACCACCCCTAGCTCCCATACCGTCTCATCAACAACATCTCTCTCTCTCTCTCTCTCTCTCTCTCTCTCTCTCTCTCTCTCTCTCTCTCTCTCTCTCTCTCTCTCTCTCTCTCTCTCTCTCTCTCTCTCTCTCTCTCTCTCTCTCTCTCCCCCCCGGACGATTAGGTGTAACAGAGGTGGCCAATGATGAAGCTCTTCAACGACATGTGCAATACTGTCTCCGACAACGCCCGCTGCCCAGCATCCTCCAACATGGACGACGATGCTGATGATGATTTTATGCTTTTAGGTTTACTTTCACGCTTTACTTCATTTTACTACCAGGATTATATCCTTTTAATCTAAAAAAAACTTGCCTTTTGAAGACGTTTACTCTAATATTTCATTTCATTTCTCTCTCTCTCTCTCTCTCTCTCTCTCTCTCTCTCTCTCTCTCCCCACAACCCCCAACCACCTTCCCCTCTTGTTATATTTTGGTCATTGACATCAATAATGTTATATTTTTTACAATTATAAAATATATTTGTATAATAATCCAATAATTAAATTATTAAAAAGACATTAAACTAAAGTATATAGCGAATGAATGGTGTACTAACTAAAAACTATATATACAATCTAATACCAATCAAGATGTGTATGTTCTATTAATATCGGAAGTGATTGTCGTTCAACGCGGTACATAAGGGTCATGCTCTGTATTAATCGCTAGCAACCTATTTAACCTCTAGAATCTACGTACGACTCCATAAATTAATGTTTGTTCATCAATTACTGTTATTAATTGTTATGCACACATATACATAATTGAAAACTGCATAACTTACAAATTTTTGGGGGCTTTTATTCAAGTTGTCCTCTTTAAATGGCTCATTGTTATATTTTGCACCTACTACTTAAATTGGTCAACCCTGTTAACCTTATGTTTTTTTCCACAATTTTCCGGCACCATACCATCATCTGGACTACTCCATTTTCGACTTTATTGTAATTAGCATATCATTAAAAATGCAAGTGTTTTCAGTATACCATTTACATTCTTTGTTTTTATTTTGCAAAATTATTTTTTTTCTTGGTACTTATTTGGTTCAGTATACTAATCCTCTCGTACAATATTCCATTCATGGAAAACAATGCAGTTTACATTCCAGGCACTCATTTCAATTTTCAGTACACAATACACTGCTACTACGGTCAGGGCTTACTACTTGCACGGTAGGAAATTTTTATTGACATGATTATTCATTAGCTATGCAACTCCTCATTTGAGCTAGGGTGCTCTGGGATATCGAGCCACAATTTGTAAGTGCTTTGCTACTGGAACATACTCTAATTTGGTGTTAATGTTTTCTTTTTATGCTTTGCTTGGTCCATTGGTCACAAGCACACAGATTCACCGATTTAGGCAATGTGTAAACATTCATCCTGTGCCTATTCACTGATTTAGGCAGCACACAACACACAACAGATCCAGAAGTTTACATAATATCAGTGCAGATTTGCCAGTTTAGGCAGCACTGATCACAAAATCATGCTATAGTGGTTGGCCACCACTGCAACTGGTATGATTTTGTTACCCGGGTATACAAAATGAAGAATATTTGGATTTGGATTTGAAATGGGTATTTGGACTTGGATTTGACATTGGATTTGGAATGAGTATATGATGCTTTTTTGTCGAGACAGTATTTATGGAATTGGACTTGAGATTGATGAGAATTGATTATCAAATGATGAATGTGACCAATGATATCTTGATTCATCAAGGTATGACATATACTACTTATTCTAGTGGTATGGGACACTAGAATGGGTAGTATGTGGATGACGGCAGGCATAAGCAATGTTGTTTCATTTCATAAATTTTTTATTTTATTATGTGCTATTTCTGACATAGAATACTAATCACCGTTTTTGACAAGTATGGTTTGCAGATTTTTTATCTTTGCAACTGAGGACAGTTACTTTCTAACGGAGAGGTATGTAATGGAATTGATATTTGATTGTTTAGTGCACCTGGCAGGTGGAAAAGGCTAAGGGCTATGCGAAAGGATCTCGAAAGGATATTATATTTTCTGTATAATTCAAGTGCTCTTTTATGAGATTTGGCCATTTATGACCGGCCAGCCAATTTGTACTCACTTTGATCATTCAAGAAATCTATAAATCAAATACGTGAAAGAGGAAAATGGTCACTCTTACACGGGGGGAGATTGCACCCAGTGTCTGCCTTATTCCTCTCTCCTCTCAGTAAGACGTACAATTAAGGCATAATTAGTAAATATGATGGGTAATTAAGCAAAACATGAACAACTTCTCAAGAAAAATTATGCAAAATTAGGTCATAATTTGCACTTATCTTTGTATATATGTTTTTCCATCACGTGTGCGTTGAGAGGAACGTTTCCAAAGCTTTGATACCACCATTGTTACCGGAACCATGGAGATCCCCTGCAAAATACCAAATATAGCACTACATAGCTCATCAACGACAAACCTGCATACTTGATAATCATACTTGCACATAATCCGAGCTATACGCAATAGGAGAGAGGCAAAGAGCGACGAAGAGTAGGAAAACATTTGCAGGCGCACCTCCTAGAGCGGAGTGCTATGCCGACAAAACGAGAGAGTAGAGATGAGAGGAGAGAAGAGTAAGACAGACATTGGGTGCAATCTCCCCCCGTGCAAGAGTGACCATTTTCCTCTTTCACATATTTGATTTATAGATTTGTTGAGTGGTCAAAGTGAGTACAAACAGGCCTGCCGGTCGTAAATGGACAAATCTCATAAAAGAGCACTTGAATTATACATAAAATATAATATCCTTTCGAGATCCTTTCGCATAGCCCTTAGCCTTTTCCACCTGTCAGTTGCACTAAACAATAAAATATCAATTCCAGTACATACCTCTCCGTTAGAAAGCAACTGTCCTCAGTTGCAAATATAAAAAATCTGCAAACCATACTTGTCAAAAACGGTGATTAGTATTCTGTTTCAGAAATAGTGCATAATAAAATGAAAAATTTATGAAATGAAACAACATTGCTTATGCCTGCCCATCCACATACTACCCATTCTAGTGTCCCATACCACTAGAGTAAGCAGTATATGTCATACCCTAATGAATCGGGATATCATTGGTCACACTCATCATTTAATAATCAATTCTCATCAATCTCAAGTCCAATTCCGTAAATACTATCGCGACAGAAAAGCATCATATACTCATTTCAAATCCAATTTAAAATTAAGTCCAAATATCTGCCAGCATATACCCAATTCAAATCCAAATATTCTTCATTTTGTATACCCGCGTAACAAAATCATACCAGTTGCAGTGGTGGCCAGTCTCTGCAGCATGATTTTGTGATCGATGTTGCCGAAATTGGCGAATCTGCACTGATATTATGTAAACTTTTGAATCTATTGTGTGTTGTGTGCTGCCTATATCGGCAAATTGGCACAGGATGAATGTTTACACACTGCCTAAATCGGTGAATTTGTGTGTTTGTGACCAATGGACCAAGCAAGGCATAAAAAGAAAACATTGGTTACCTATTTGACACCAAATTAGAGTATGTTCCACTTACAAATTGTGGCTCGATATCCCAGAGCACCCTAGCTCAAATGAGGAGTTGCATAGCTAATGAGTAATCATGTCAATAAAAATTTCATACCGTGCAAGTAGTAAGCCCCGACCGTAGCAGTGTATTGTGTATTGAAAATTCAAATGAGTGACTAGAATGTAAACTGCATTGTTTTCCATGAATGGCATATTGTACGAGAGGATTAGTATATTGAACCAAATAAGTACCAAGAAAAAGGGTTAAAATAATTTTGCAAAATAAAAAGAAAGAGAGGATTCATGTAAATGGTATACTGAAAACACTTGCGTTTTCAATGATATGCTAATTACAATAAAGTAAAAAATGGAGTAGTCCAGATGATGGTATGGTGCCGTAAAATTGTGGAAAAAAACATAAGGTTAACAGGGTTGACCAACGCAAGTAGTAGGTGCAGAATATAACAATGAGCAATTTACAGAGGACAACTTGAATAAAAATCCCCAGAAATTTGTAAGTTATGCAATTTTCAACTATGTATATGTGTGCATAATAGTTAATAACAGCAATTGATGAACGAACATTAATTTATGAATGAGTCATACATAGATTCTAGAGGTTAAATAGGTTTTTAGCAATTAATACAAAGCATGACCCTTATGTACCTCGTTGAACGACAATCACTGCCAATATTAATAGAACATACACATCTTGATTGGTATTATATTGTATATATCTTTTTAGTTAGTACACCATTCATTCGCTATATACTTTAGTTTAATGTCTTTCTTTATATTTAATTATTGGATTATTATACAAATATATTTTATAATTATCAAAAATATAACATTATTGATGTCAATGACCAAAACATAACAAGAAGGGAAGGTGGTCGGGGGTTGGAGAGAGAGAGAGAGAGAGAGAGAGAGAGAGAGAGAGAGAGAGAGAGAGAGAGAGAGAGAGAGAGAGAGAGAGAGAGAGAGAGAAACGAAATGGAATATTAGAGTAAACGTCTTCAAAAGGTAAGTTTTTTGAGATTAAAAGAATATAATCTTGGTGGATTTAAATACAATGTCCGGGTACAAAATAAAATGAAGTACGTGAAAGTAGACCTAAAAGCATAAAATCATCATCAACATCGTCATCCATGCTGGAGGATGCAGGGCAGCGGGCGTTGTCGGAGACAGTATTGCACACGTCGCTGAAGAGCTTCAACATTGGTCACCTCTGTTACACCTAGTGGTCTCCGACAGTATTGCACACGTCACTGAAGAGCTTCATCATTGGCCACCTCTGTTACACCTAGTCGTCCCGGAGAGATAGAGATAGAGAGAGAGAGAGAGAGAGAGAGAGAGACAGAGAGAGAGAGAGAGAGAGAGAGAGACAGAGATGATTTTGATGACGATATGGGAGCTAGGGGTGGTTGTGCAGTAGTCCATGATGCGGGGACCCCTACGATGGATGAGGTGCTCAACTCTCGTGCAAATGGACGATAGAAAGAGTGTGAGAGAGACTGTGGGTGATAGTGAAACGTTTTGCTGTGATTGCATGCCCAGAGTCTGAGGGAAATATAAAATTTGGTGGGAAACAAACCCAAGGCTCTTTAGTTCACCCAAAATTGGGGTAGATAGTATCCTCAAGAAGCTAGCGCAAAAGGAAAAAAGAAATGTGGCAGATGTTGCAGATCTCAGGACGTTAGGGTGAAAAACGCAATAGAGCGCTTTGCCTATAGCACCTGCCAATAGCAAAAAGCGCTACCTCTGGAGGCCACTATTGATACCCCAACCCTTGCTTTATGCACAAATAGCTAGAGAGAAGGCTGGTGATGAGCCGACCCTCTCCACATAATCGCATTGTGCCTGACACCTCAAACTATCGGAGCCCCTTCTTCAACTGCCACACCCTTTGCAATATGGGTAAGAAATGAAATGAAATGTGATTTTAATCGCGTTGAAAAGGTGAAAATTACATCTGAGAACGAAGGATACAATGTCTGGGTACAAAATAAAATGAAGTACAATATTTAAAGATAGAAAGCAACAAAAAAATTTGTAAGTAGCAGCGTCGTCAATGTCTAAGGATGCTTTGCATCGGGCGTCGCTTGAGAAGGTATTGCAGCGGCTCTGCAAAGCAAACATCATCAATGTCTACCTTTGTAGGTGGTCAAGAGAGAAGAGAGTTGGGAGAGCGCGAGACAGTATCCGAAGGCTGCTGTGAAGCTTGCTCATTAGGGGTTGGCAACGCAGAGTGAGAGAGCTACTAGTTGATTGAGAACCGCGACAGGGAGGGAGGATGGATGGTTCATGTGCTCGAGGGGGAGGTTTGGCAGTGCACATGATCATGGCAATCAATTGTATGATGTAGTTTGATGCATGGCGCAGGAGAGAAAGGCGAAGAGGGAAAGAGTTCTGGGGGCTGGGTTCGTTTTGGCGAAGCCAGGATCAATGTGCATCCCTACAGTGAGAGCCTGAAGAGTTTGGTGCTTGACGAGACTTGTCGTCCATGGCTGACTACTGGCCGATGAGAGAGTAGTTGGTCCCCAACTAGGAGAGAGAAAGATACAGGTTGAGGAGAGAGAATGAGAGAGAGTCTAACTCTAGTCGAGGTCGGCGGCTTCAGGGAGAGAGATAAGGATTCTGAAGGTTGGCTGCTCTGCATGAATCTGGGGTTACTGGGAGTTTAAAAAAAAAGGATGCGGATGAGTGGTGGGGGAGAGTTTGGTGCATGGCGGATTGTTCGTGGATGAGAGTTGCAGCCCACTCGACTTCAAGGTAGGCGTGTGGTGTAGGGGAGTTTGGTTAAAAAAATAATCTGCATCGGTGTGTGGCTACAATATGACGGCAACCGCCGTAAGGTAGTGAGGTTGCATGGAAGCATCTGAGCGAGGGTGGGTGGTTTTTGTGAAACCGTGTGACAGCCAACACTACTGAGAGAGAGAGAGAGAGAGAGAGAGAGAGAGAGAGAGAGAGAGAGAGAGAGAGAGAAGGTGTGTGTGGAGTGGGTTGGTCCGCAAGTCGTTGTCGGTTCTCGTTTAGAGTTTCTTGTTGGATGCAGTAGCACTTCGACCTTTGTGTTGTTGGAGTCCCCAAAAGCCTGCATGTCCTCTTTGCTCATGATGATAGTTAGTAGCTCAGCGGTGATCTCCCCCTACCGTTAGCAGACAGAGTCACCTACGATTGACGCCATCCAATTTTACTATTCTTGTTTTGTTTTTTTTTTGTTTTTTGGTAGCCGCTTGGGGTTATTTCCCACTAGGTTAGATTGGTGCTTCTCAAGCAAGGGTTCTTGCATTAGCAATTCATCAAGTACACTCGTGAAGTACCCATAGATAGAAGATCTCTTCTCTTTGATTATTCTTTCTACTACGTTACTATACGTACATGTTCCTCTCGTATGAAAAAATCCTATAATTCATCTCCTCCTTCGTGCAATTCAAGGTGCAATTATTCTTGTAAAACTTGTCTTACCTGCTCTAATCTGCTTACCATAATTGGCTTCCTAATGACACTATCAACACTGAGTGTGCCTCTAAGATTTACACGCATGATCTCTTAACAAATTGTGTTTTTAATTACATGGACATATTTGTCCTACTAATCTTATGCCTAGTATTCTTTTGTGGCAAGACGTACAATTAAGGCACAATTAGTAAATATGATGGGTAATTAAGCAAAACGTTGTTGGGAAACAAGCAAATTGAAACACCTCTATAGCGATGTCACCCAAGAGCGTTGAAAGAGAACTACAAGACACCAAAAGATTTGCAAAATCCTTTTGAAACACCACAAATCCAGCAAGAGTAGTCTCCTTGGGAATTTATTGGCCGTCGCCCACCCAAGAGACTATGTCACATAGGAGCAAAACCCTGCCAAAGCATGGATTTACAGCACACGCCAACCAATGCATATGAATACAAGGGCATCCCCTTTCACCATTGAACATCACAAACCCACAACTTCAACATCAATTCCACAATTCATAGATACATGCCCTCCGAATCTGTCTACACACAATTTGCCACTAGGCTGCCATAGCCATAACCCTGCAGAGAACTAGTCGTAACCTGAGGAGCACAACTCCAATTGGGGCACTTTAAAGCTTGAGAGAAAGCTTGAAAAATGACAGGCAAGAAAGCTGAAGATGACCAAAATTGATTCCATACGCCTCCATGAGCAAAATTAACGCGAACAAAAAGCTGTCCCAACACGACTACACGTAGAGAAGCCTAGTCGGGGCAAAAAACTGCATCCAAAAGCACCAAGGAGACACAACGAGATAAAACCTGCAAATTTCTGATGTTTGGATGAACTTTTTTAATTTTTTACATGAGTTTTTGTTATATACAAGTCTCACTTCAAAAAACTCACTCACGGGCACTTACAGTAGCCCGACAGTTGTCACTAGACTAGCGACTTGCAGTGCATGTACATGCGCTTGCTAAAGCAAGCTAAAAAATCCACAAAAAGAAAGTGCACACACCATATTGACATCGGGCATCATATCCGTATGTACAAATTTACAAAAAATGGGGTTCTCAAAATGCGCGCAACATAGTTTGCCAACCCCCAGTCTGCTAGAGCATTCATGCTCAGCAGAAGCATAAGCATATTGTCCACCTGGATCAAAGGGCCATACAACATAAGAACAAAATGCACGAAGAAACATCAGCCATATCAATTGTGTCACTCCCAATATCAAGGCATAAACCATGTGTAGAATCCAAATCCTCTTTAGGCATAAAGTACTCTCAACAAATACCATAGAGAAAGACCCTTTCATCATTATAGGATGCAAGGAAGCCTTTAACATCTCATCCAAAAAGTCTTCAAATTTTACCTCAGCCATTTTTATATCCTCATGCATATCCATCTCATTCTCCCCACTCTTCATAAAGCTTCTATCCGATTCAACCATACCATGCTTGATAGGTAGGACATCTTCTACACATAGCTTCCTATCCTTAGCATAAGGATCAATCAAGGAATCATCAACCATCTCATCTTTAGGCATCCATATTACATTTTCATGGCTTTCCACATCCTCAAACACCTCCAAATTCTCCTTCTTGATCAAGGCATGGCTACATACATCATCATAGATGCAAGCATGAGAGTCCTCATGGAAAATGTCCTCATTAGCAAGGTCCACAACATGCTCAATAGCAACATAATTTACTGGAAAAGACTCAACAATATCATGCATTTGAGAGATCTCTTCATTCACATCATTTACTTCTATATAAGTATCCTCATTGACTTGCAAATCATTCTCAACTACTTCACATAAAGGAGAGGGATACTCAACATCCACTTTTGCATCACCCACATGCTCATCTTTCACATTGGACACATCAACAATGGCATCTACAACTTGATTCTCATCATGATCCTTCTTTAAGACTTCATTAATTGCATCCTTTTCCTTCTCATTAACTTTCACATTGGTAGAAACATCACCTTTGGCATGTAAAGCACCATTAACTGGCCTAAACAACAAGGATGGCATAATGAGAGCATTCTTCTTAGCCTCTTTCTCCTTAGTACATGCTTGATCCTTTTCCTTAAGAGAACCATCATGATATAATATTGCACTAGAGGCACTTTTTTTACCTACATCAATGCATAGAAAAATCTTTGGCTCCACATCAGCCTGCAATCCAAGCTCTTGCATTCTCTCTAACTTCCATTCCTTATGCTTTGCAATCCGTACTACATCCTCAAATGTAAGTGGCCTTTTAAGCTCAACATTTAATTTCAAATCAGCCCTCAAACTTTGCATAAACATACACTTCTTAAGCATAAGAGGAGGAACATCACTGCACAAAGCAACACACCATCTCTTCCATAAATAATTGAATTGCTTCACAAAGGCATCTACACTTTGACCATCACATTGCACGAGTCCTTCAATGGAGTGCCATACATCCGTTGGGTCCTCTACCTTCTTGAACTTCTCAAGAAAAACCTTCTTTAATGCATCATAAGTCATCATCAATGGAGGTTGAGATGATTTCAAACAAAACGCATACTCATCATACCATATCCTTGCATCCTCCTTCAAGCAAAAGAACAAAATCTTGAGCATAATCATTGGATCTTCCTTATTTGCCATCAAACAAGAAAACTCCATCTTTTCAATTAATGCATCAGCATCCTCACCAACATGGCCATAGAACCTTGGAAAATCTGTCACCATAGCCATCAAAGCTGTCAATTGAAGGTCACCTGAAGAAGATCCTCCGTGGGGGCACCAAAACACTGTTGGGAAACAAGCAAACTGAAACACCTCTATAGCAATGTCACCCAAGAGCGTTGAAAGAGAACTACAAGACAGCAAAAGCTTTGCAAAATCCTTTTGAAACACCACAAATCCAGCAAGAGTAGTCTCCTTGGGAATTTACTGGCCGTCGCCCACCCAAGAGACTATGTCACATAGGAGCAAAACCCTGCCAAAGCATGGATTTACAGCACACGCCGACCAATGCATATGAATACAAGGGCATCCCCTTTCACCATTGAACATCACAAACCCACAACTTCAACATCAATTCCAAAATTCATAGATACATGCCCTCCGAATCTGTCTACACACAATTTGCCACTAGGCTGCCATAGCCATAACCCTGCAGAGAACTAGTCGTAACCTGATGAGCACAACTCCAATTGGGGCACTTTAAAGCTTGAGAGAAAGATTGAAAAATGACAGGCGAGAAAGATAAAGATGACCAAAATTGATTCCATACGCCGCCATGAGCAAAATTGATGCGAACAAAAAGCTGTCCCAACACGACTACACGTAGAGAAGCCTAGTCGGGGCAAAAAACTGCATCCAAAAGCACCAAGGAGACACAACGAGCTAAAACCTGCAAATTTATGATGTTTGGATGAACTTTTTTAAGTTTGTACATGAGTTTTTGTTATATACAAGTCTCACTTCAAAAAACTCACTCACGGGCACTTACAGTAGCCCGACAGCTGTCACTATACTAGCGACTTGCAGTGCATGTACATGCGCTTGCTAAAGCAAGCTAAAAAACCCACAAAAAGAAAGTGCACACACCATATTGACATCGGGCATCATATCCGTATGTACAAATTTACAAAAAATGGGGTTCTCAAAATGTGCGCAACAACGTGAAACAACTTCTCAAGAAAAATTATGCAAATCAGGTCAAAATTTGTACTTATCTTTGTATATATGTTTCTCCATCACGTGTGCGTTGAGAGGAGCGTTTCCAAAGCTTTGATACCACCATTGCTACAAACAAAGGCATGGACATACCCTGCAAAATACCATATATAGCACTACATAGCTATATGAACGACAAACATGCACACCTGCACATAATCTGAGCTATACGCAAGAGGAGAGAGGCAGAGAGCGACGAAAAGTAGGAAAACATGTGCATGCGCACCTCCTAGAGCGCACTGCTACGCCGGCACAACGAGAGAGTAGAGATGAGAAGAGAGAAGAATAAGGCAGACACTGGGTGCAATCTCCCCCCGTGCAAGAGTGACCATTTCCCTCTTGCACATATTTTATTTATAGATTTCTTGAATGGTCAAATTGAGTACAAACTGGTCGATCGGTCATAAATGGCCAAAGCTCATAAAAGAGCACTTGAATTATACATAAAATATAATATCCTTTCGAGATCCTTTCGCGTAGCCCTTAGCCTTTTCCACCTGTCAGCCGCACTAAACAATAAAATATCAATTCCATTACAATGAGGGCCACATGGGAAGGGCGTTGACATGTGTCTTTTATGCTTCTTAAGATATCATGTTTGAATTAAACAGTTCAAGCACCTTAGTCATTTAAGCATGAAAATCATTTATGCCTCTTGAGAGATCATCTTTGAATTGAACACTTCAAGAACCTTAGTCATTTAAGCATGAGAATCACCTCAAGTTTGGGCAAGGTTTCCACAAACACCTTAAGCACCTTAGTTAGCAATCACGACAAGCACCTCATGCTTGGGTAGGATTCCCACCTCAAGGTCAGCCCTAGCTTGCTTAAGGTCAAAGGACTTTTTAACACTACCTTTTGGAGGTCTTTAATGAATCTAACCCTAATATCTTTAAGCTCCATTAGTTAGCATTGCTCTTTATCAGACCATCTCTCATTTGGATCCCTTTAACCTTGGCCCCGTGTTGAGACAAATCCATAAGCACATGTCTATATTCTAACCCTTGTTCCCGTTTATTCTCCCACATTAAATGATCAGTTTAATATGAGAATATCATTTGGGTTGGTTAGATATTATATTTTATGACAACCCCCTTATTGTCCTGCTATATAAGGTGAGGAAATCTCATTCAATTAGCCTTGGATTTTTAGTTTTTGAGTCATTTCCCTTAAAAGATTTTAACTGAAAGAGAGAGAGAGTGTTTTGGTAGTGATTTCGCTAATATTGAGTCTATGTGGTGTCCTTTAGATTGTTATCAAAGATGGACATGTTTGAGAATGCTTGTAATTATAGCATGTATATAGAGATCTTATTAATAGTCTCTAGGACGCAAGTGACATAAGGAACTTTTGATGAGTGATAGCCTTCGGATGTCATTTGCTTCATATGCAGACCTCCTGCAAGTTTTTTATTCTTTGCCTTGATAGCACCATATCTTACATATGGTTTTTTAATATTGGTTTCACTTTTATTGCCTTGACACTTGATTCTCCTCTGGCAATGGCTCGCACGATAAAAGAAACTCTCATGCTACCCAAGTTTGTCCTTATCTTAAAGTTTCTGATTTTTGAAACAGAAGGTTGTTAAAAACAATGATTACTGCACTTTTTTGGTTGAAGGTTACTTGGCAATTTCTCTCTTATTTATATGAACTCTACACCTAATGTTGTTAAGCATTAAACAAACTTCTTTACTTTTTGGTGATGAGAGGATTTGGTATTATTTTTTGACCTTATCTTGGTTGTTTCTTCATTAGATGACATGAAATTGGAAATTTGGGATAAAATACAACATTTATGCTGAATATATGCACCATTTGGTTCATTTTTTACTTAAAGAATAATTCGTTGCTTCTAAAACCTTTTTGCCTTTGGATAAAAAGTAAAGGTTGATCTTAATAAATTTGTTCCTACATGGCTGCCACCTTACCTCTGCAAATAACTAAGACTATGGTGTGAAGTAACTTGTGGTATCCAATGACAGTACTAGTTGTTGAACCCTTGAAACTAACGGCCTATGTTAAATCGTAATCATTCAAAAGAAGCTTAAGGATAAAGTATTGTTCTTGTGATCTCTATAGTACTGCCTAATTGGTTTAAAAGGGGAGGCCTTTTGGTGTTTGTAATTTGGGTAACGATTCCTTTTTTGAATAGCACCCTCCACTTTTCGTCCTACCATGTCATAATCTATCTATAAATGCCCCCACCTTACGCTTTTTAGGTTAGGACTTAGTCTTGGGGTACAAATGTGGACTTTTCCCATTCACCTCCTGATACTTAAAAACTTAAATGGATTCTACTTGTAGGCTAAGCACACCCTAGTTCTTCTGAGGAAAAATATTTGTGGTTTTTTCTGAAATTTTTTGAAGGTAAGATGTTTCCAGACAAGCCCTGAGGTTCGTTTATACTTCGAGGGGCTTAAGTGATTGGTGTTTTGGGTGTCTTGAAACGAAACTTCTCAAGAATTTTTATATTGTTTAGTCTTAGTAATTTCTACCTTGTCCCCTTTGCAATACAAATATCTAAGAGTTTTTTTGGGTTGCGATCCTTTCTCTGGTCTAGAACATTGTATTGGGACCTTCTGAGGAAGTCATTGCCTCTTTAAGATTCCATGGTTTGTTTTAAAAAAAAGCTCTAGCTTTCTTATCAAATTTTTTTTAGGACTATAGCTAATCTAATAATTCTTAAGTATGACATGGATAACAATTGATAAGTTCTTTAGCTGTATCCAAGGCTAACAGAGTGAGTTATCTTGTTTATATGGATGCATGTTAAAATTCTATCCTTGCTTAAAGAGGTTTAGTTTAGATGTAGCCCACATTGAATATGAAGACTTAGTTCATGTGCAAGATCATTTTCTATCATGATGTATACGATAATTGAAATATATCCTCATTGAAACTAATTACTAAAATGATTCAATCATAGAAAAGTTTTTGTGAGAATACTTTTCTATTGTCTAAAGCCAATTGTTTTTTGAACATGGTGTTCTTTTGTGTCTGAGTATTATATCTAATAGAACAATATGCAAACAATGTAGAACTTTGAGCTTCTAATTCAATGGTGTGGTGGGATCATCTTGACCAATTAAGGCTTCTATATATATATATATATATATATATATATATATATATATATATATATATAGAGAGAGAGAGAGAGAGAGAGAGAGAGAGAGAGAGAGATTTGTGCACACATTTTGTTATTATTACCACGCATGCTAATGATAATAGTGAAATTGATATGTGTTATGGTGGATACACAAATGAAGCATTCATGGATTAATACATGTGATTAAGATTAGCACAAGCTTAATGAAGAGAGAGTGTGGTGATGCACAAATTAGATTTGAGTTACTGCATGGTAGAAAGTGTGTACAAAACATGCTCTTAAGTAGAGCTAGATAGGATCTCCACATAAGCAAAAGGGACATGACAATGTTCTTATCTACCACATAGGATGTTCACTAGGATTCACATGTATTTCACATCAATTTTGCACACATGGTTAACACATAGGCATATGACATGGAGAGGGGTTTTACATAGGTGATGATGGGTGCAACAAACTCTGCACCCCAACAAACCTGCCCTTTGTGGGTTTTGTTACAATTCTTAAAAATAGAAAGGCAATGTAGCTATTTGAAGCAATGGGTTGGGTGGGCTAGAGGAGATGAAGTCACGCCATGTTGGGAGAAGAGGGAGAGATCGACCGCTTAAAATATTCAACACAAGCTTCCAAACATCACCATCAACCTGTCCACCTCTTCTTCCAATTTCCAAGCACACACGCTCACACCTAAACTATGACACACACACACATAGTAAACATAGAATTGACATAGACATGCTTGTAAGAGAGTGTAAGAGATGTGTAAGAGATGGAGACTAGATTAGAGAGTACACAACAAATAACCATAGATTAAGAGAGTAGAGAAGAGAATCAACAAGAGAAAGGCCTAAATCTAGCACCAAACTAGATTAAAAGAGTAGAGAAGAGAATCAACAAGAGAAAGGCCTAAATCTAGATTAGAGAGTACACAACAAATAACCATAGATTAAGAGAGTAGAGAAGAGAATCAACAAGAGAAAGGCCTAAATCTAGCACCAAACTCCATGGCACCTCTCTTGTGGAGCTGGTATTTAATATATTATTTTGAGTTTAAAGTGCCAAAAATTGAGGCCCCTCTTTTTACAACCACTTTACTTTTGTAAATGAGTGAAGCTCATTAGTTCTTGCATGACCCATAAGGGGAGTTCCCACTACAACTATTTACAGAGCCATAGTGGCTTATTGCAATGATGTTCTAAGATACTGTGCAAATATAAAATGGCCAAGAGTAATTGTCGTCGCCTCTTCATCAACTCCCCGCATTCCACTCTACAAAATCATCATCAACTCAATTAGTAAAATAAATAGACAGCACATAATTAATCATTACGCCAGCTATCCCAATTGCAACTAACCACTACAACAGGAGGGTGCCCAGTCTCATAACATCCCTCCCACCAGGGATAGCAACTGTCCTCAATTTCTCAATAGAAAAATGAACTGGGCCGTGAGTGACGGAAAGTGTGGAGAAGGTCGGGAAAGTTGCGAAAAAACTTTTCAGGCATCCATTTGGCATCCTCTCTAGGGTAGCCCTTGAAAGTCAATAGGTAACGGTTATAAACCATTCCAGTGCGTGTAGTGGTGGTCTCATGGTCAACTATTTTATCAGGGATGAGTTTCTCTTCTTGGTCTACAAGTGAAGGTGGGTCTTCATAAATGTGGTGTGTAGGTAGGGGTCCTCGGAATGGGCGTAAAAGACTAATGTGAAAGGCATTGTGAATGTGCCAATGTGCAGGTAGTTCTAAATGAAAAGAAACATCATTAATGACAGCTGAAATTTTGAAAGGTCCATAAAAACGAGGAGCAAGCTTAACGAAGACATTAGTATCAACACTTTTGATCCTTCGTTTTTCGATGTGAAGTAAAACATGATCACCTTCTTTGAATTGGTGTGCCTTGCAGTGCTTATTAGCATGCTTGGTGTCAAGTTCTTGTGAGTGTTTAATGGCAGAATGCACACTTGCATAAATATCATGAAAGTCAGTAGTGAAATCATCAGCGACAGGCACAACATTAGAAAGATGTGAAGCGGGAGTAGGAAGAGAGTGACCGTATATAATTTCAAATGGAGACCTACCCGTGGCAGTGTGAGTGGTGTTGTTGTATGCAAATTTCAAAATATGTAAATAATCATCCCATTTCTTAGGTTGAGAAGAAACATAAGCCTTTAACAAGTCAATAATAATGCGGTTGGTGACTTCTGTTTGACCATTAGATTCAGGATGAAATGCAGAAGTGAAGTCAAGTGTAGTGCCAAGATTTTCAAACATAGTAGTCCAAAAAGCACTACAAAATTTTGAGTCTCGATCAGAAATAATCACTTTAGGCAAACCATGATGTGGGAAAATAGTCTTAAGAAACAAAAGTGCAGCTTGATGTGCTGTGAGTGTTTTTTTACACGGAACAAAATACGCTTGTTTAGAGAAACGATCAATAATAGTCCATATCATGTCATGTTTGTGCATTGTGAGTGGGAACCAGTAACAAAATCCATTGAAATATGTTCCCAAGGTCTTTCAGGAATGGGGAGAGGGTGTAAAAGTCCCAATTTCTTACCTGTAGTTGCTTTGATTTTTTGACAAATCAGACAAGTTGAAACATACTGTTTGACATCCATTCTCATAGTAGGCCAATAGAAATCACGACATAAATTTTGAAAAGTTGCAGCAAATCCTCTATGTCCAGCATAAGGTGGTTTGTGCAATTCTTCAATAATTAGTGTACGGAAAGGGTTAGTCACACACAGTTTTTGTTTAAAATAAAAGAAGTTTTCTTGAATAGTGTATTCGAGAAATGTGTGTACAGAATTATCAAGCATGTGCAACCATGTCGTTTTGAAATCATCATCATGTGCATAAATGTCAGACATAGTGTCAAATGAAGTTCCCGTAATGGTTGGTAGATGATTAAGTGAGGGTCTTCTACTCAATGCATCAGCTACAACGTTTTCTTTACCAGGTTGGTACTGAATGTTGGGCTGAAAACTTTGAATAAAAACGGCCCACTTAATATATGTCTATCATCTAGTAAGGGCTGAGAAAGTAAATATTTGATACTTGGTTGATCAGTTTTACTGATCAAGTCAGTACCCATTACATAGTGTTTCCAAATTTTCAATGCATGTACCACAGCAGTCAACTCTTTATCATAAGTACTGAACTTTGTTTCAGACGGTTTGAATTTATGACTTTCGAAAGTAATTGGATGGTTATCTTGTATGAGGACTGCACCGATACCTTTTCCACTAGCATTAGTGACTACCACAAAGAATGGTCTTTCAAAATCAAGCAATTGCAATACAGGTGCATTAGTCAAGGCATGTTTAAGTGCATTAAATGAGCTTTCTTGCAAATCAGTCCATTCATAAGGCGTGTTTTTCTTCAGCAAGAGAGTCCAATAATGTGCTTTGAAAGCAAAATTACGAACAAATTTCCTGTAATAGCTACAAAGACCAATAAAAGATCGTAGCTCATGCAAGTTTTTGGGTCTAGGCCATGATTGAATGGCTTCAATTTTCTTTAGATCGACATGTATTCCCTTACCCGATACAATGTGTCCCAAATATTCAATTTCAGATTGAAAAAATGAACTCTTTTCAGGATTCAAATACAAGTGATTTTGTGCAAGCAGATCAAATACACGTGTTAAATGTTGCTTATGCTCTTCTTCAGATGTACTGAATACCAAAATTTCATCAAAAAATACAATCACAAAATCTTGATGGTCAATGAAAATTCGATTCATCATGCATGTGAATGTAGCTGGGGCATGACAAGAAATTCATAGTGTCCAATTTATGTTCTGAAAGCAGTTTTGTAGGCATCATGTAAACATTTTGACTTGGTGATACCCTGATTTAAGGTCAATTTTGCTAAAGATGTTTGCTCCTTTCAGTTTGTCTAGTAGATCATCCACTCTAGGAATAGGAAACCGATTCTTAATGGTGATCTTGTTTAAAGCCCTGTAGTCGATACACATACGAAAGGTTCCATTTTTCTTCTTGACAAGAAGTACTGGAGCTCAGTATGGTGAACTACTAGGTCGGATTAGGCCTCGGTCAAGTAAATCAGTGATTTGAGTTTGTATTTCCCTGTGTGAGGTAGGATTTACACGATAAGGTGCTCTACAAGGAGGTTCACTACCCGGTATGATGTCAATTTTGTGGTCTTCTGGGCATGATGGTGGAATTCCAGGTGGCAGATTTACCAAAACTAGATATGTTTTTCCCTGTTTTCGAATTGCTCATTTGGCTTGAGTGTGAGAGAGGAGTGGAAATTTTTGATGTGCCAGTGTTGCTTGGATGGAGAAATTTTTATTATTATGAGTGAGAGACATTGTACGTGTTTTATAATTAATCAACGGGTCAGATTCATGACAAAATGGCATTCCCAAAATCATGTCAAGACCATGCAATGGTGCTACCAAAAATGTACGTGCTTGTGTGAATTCACCAATGCAAACTTCAACAGTGACTTGAGTTCTACAATTAAAACGTTGATTATTAAAAACAGTTTTAACCTTGTGAGGTGATGAGATTTCAGAGAGTGATAGTTGTTGTGCCAATCGTGTGGAAATGAAATCATGGCTACTACCATCATCTAATAGAATGGTGACATTTTCACCCTTAATAGTGCCTTGCACTTTAAACAAAGTGTGAGGAGATATAGGAGTACCTGAGGATGGGTTGTCATCGTTATCATAATCAGGATCATATCCCTCACCGTAGTTAACTTGCACTTCATTGTCGTCGGTTGTAGCATCTTCGATGAGGTTACGAGTAGCTCCATTGGGGCGGTTTTTGTTGAAGGGTTTTTTACTTGAATTCCTGTTGACTCCATTTGAATGGCCATTTGATTGACCATTGCCCTTAGCATGACCATTTGGGCACTTATCTGCATAGTGACCATACTGAAAGCATTTAAAACACTTCACCTTTTTGTTACCATTAGAATTTGGAGGAGAACATTGGTTGAAAGGATGTTGGTTGCCTCGTTGCTGGGTGTTGTTGTTGTTGTTGCTCGTATGAGGTTGAGCAGTTGTAGGAGGATTGTCAAATCTACGTCTTTTGAAAAAAGTACGGCTTTGGTGTTGCTTCTGTCAAAGTTAGGAGAGAAAGGAGGTCTCTTGTTGCGGTTAGTGTTAGCAGGTTGATCAGTGTGAGAGGAATGTCCATCTTTCTTCTTTTCCGCGTTGAGAGCCAAATTAATGGCCTTTGACAGAGAATCTGGTTCGAACATATCTACCTCAGCACTAATTTGTAGTGCCAAGCTTGATATATATTTTCGCTTCAATTTCCTGCGACTAACATGTTCAATAGCTTGCAATTGAATTAGACAATTCCAAAAACGGTCAGTGTAGCCCTGTACATCTTTATTTCTACCCTGTCGAATTAAATCCCATTGACGTCGTGCTTTAGCTTTGTATTGTGTGGGCAAAAATTGAGGCAAAAACACTTTTTTAAATGCATTCCAGGTGCGTGGTCTTCTTCCATGTTGTTTGGTGGCGTTCCACCACAATGCAGCGCTGCTAGTGAGATATTTGATGCACACTTTACCATTTCACGCTCGGGAAAGTCTTCATCATGAAAATAGTCATCTAGTTGACTAACCCATGCTAGAAGCGTGCTAGTATCTTTAATGTCATCAAAATCTTTGAAAGTGAAGGCTTTTCTGCTAATTTTGTTTTTCTTGGGTGCCGGTGCAGATTCGGTGCGTGCAGAATGCAATAATTTATCTTTCAAGTTCTTCCCTTCGCATGCGTTCATATGTGAGTGATTGTTGCAGATTTTGAAGTTGTTCCGCAATCGTGGGTGCCTGGGGAAGGTGTGCCATGATTGCGTGCTTTTTATGTTTTCCTCTCTTTTTTAAAAAAAAAATATTTATTTAAGTAAGTACTTAAATGGTAATGCTTAAAGAGGCTATTTGGTGATATTCACATATGCAATATGCGGAATAAAATAAAATAAATAATAGAAATGTAATGTACTTAGCTAAGAAATAACGATGGCGTCCAGTCCGGAATGGCGATGCACTAGGAAATTGCCAAAGAAGTAGACGGTCCGACGATGTGTCACCGAGCCGGTTGAATTTTGTGGCGTGCGGTCTCCTTATCCCAAAAGATAGTGATAATTTTTAACTTTCACCCCAAAGGTTGTCAAAGATGTTCGGCGAAGAATGAACGGCCAATATTCCCCTTTGAACAACGAAATAGAAAGCTTGTGCGGCCAAAGGAGTCAATCGAATTAGAATTGGAGACCAACCAAGCGATTACAGGAGGGTACCCGAGTCCTTAATAAAAGGGGCCAACTTAATACTTAAGTTGAATGGCCATAATGGAATTGGAAAGCCTTTAGAGGTTTGAGTTAAATGGATTTGAAGGTTTACTTTAAAATAGGACCGTATGTTGCAGTGGGGAAGCCAAATGATTCGGGTATTGCCGGGGGCGGCCAAGGTAAAAGGTAGACTGCAGTGGGCGGCCGAGTAGGAACAATGGGCGGCCAAGTTTAAATGGTAAGGCTTGTAAATTTTTGCAGTGGGCGGCCGGCCAAGTTTTTAAGCCATCTTTTGTTTTTATAAAAGGTGTGTAAAGGCTACTAAAAGCCTTGCATGGCGTGCAGCAGGGCGTCGACAGCCGCGCGAGTAGAGGAAAGGACGAGGGTGACTCGCAAAGGCCGTTTCGGTCGGCGTGCATGCCCAGTAAAACAACCCTAGTGCCAGGGCGATTCTTTCGATGTCTGGGTGCGCTTCTGCAGAGGTCGACGGTGATGCTTTTTGCCAAGCAAGGGTGAATTCCCACAGCCGTGCTACGCTTTGTTTATGTCGAACCTCTTGTTGGCTACAAGATGTGGTAGTTACACATCCGTAAGCTCTTGTGTGACAAAAGGCCGTCAGGTGTTGCAATCTAATCCTTCTTTCTTTCCTGCAGTCTTCCTTTCTAATTAAACTTTCCGATGTCGTTCTTCATGACTAGGCAATTGCTCGCTTGCAAAGAAAAATCTACCGACTCTTTCAAAGTCAAAAATCTTCCGACTCTCCAAGCTTTTCTTCTTTCTTCTTGCCTTCACAATCCGCAATGATTATGCATTAGAATTGAAAGTGGACACTCGACATACCATATTTTGGGTCGTTATGAAGCCGAATTGGAAATCAGTTCCTGAATAGCCACCAATTAACAGTCTAGTTTTCTTATGCAAATTCGATCAATTATACTTCAAATTTCCACGAGTCTTTGAATCCTTGAATTGCAAGGTCGATGAATTGCAATTGGGATTTTGTCGATTAGAGGAACTCCTTCTTAAAATTGAAATCTGGTGCCGATTTATCCTTGAACCTGAGGCTCTGATACCACTGTTGGGAGAAGAGGGGGAGATCGACCGCTTAAAATATTCAACACAAGCTTCCAAACATCACCATCAACCTCTCCCCCTATTCTTCCAATTTTCAAGCACACACACTCACACCTAGACTATGACACACACACACACTGTAAACATAGAATTGACATAGACATGCTTGTAAGAGAGTGTAAGAGATGTGTAAGAGATGGAGACTATATTAAAGAGTACACAACAAATAACCATAGCTTAAGAGAGTAGAAAAGAGAATTTGCAAGAGAAAGGCCTAAATCTAGCACCAAATTCCACGGGCACCTCTCTTGTGGAGTTGGTATTTAATATATTATTTTGAGTTTAAGGTGCCAAAAATTGAGGCCCCTCTTTTTACAACCACTTTACTTTTGTAAATGAGTGAAGCTCATTAGTTCTTGCATGACCCATAAGGGGAGTTCCCACTACAACTATTTACAGAGCCATAGTGGCTTATTGCAATGATGTTCTAAGATACTGTGCAAATATAAAATGGCCAAGAGTAATTGCCGTCGCCTCTTTATCAACTCCCCGCATTCCACTCTACAAAATCATCATCAACTCAATTAGTAAAATAAATAGACAGCATATAATTAACAATCACGCCAGCTATCCCAATTGCAGCTAACCACTACAACAGGAGGGTGCCCAGTCTCGTAACACGCCATGTGCAGGAAAAACCAAAAATATTTTAAAATACAATTGATCCTTTGTCTTTGTAAGGCTGGCTCACAAAAGAGTTCACACACACACACAATTTCTGAAGTGTGATTAGGGGTTGCAAGTGTAGTCCAAACCAGAGACTAAGAGCTCTACACAAAGTTAAGAATTGAGGGCACTCATTTGAAGGCTTAAATCATTTGCAAATCTAGCTCTTAGGGGCTCTAATGAAAGGACTTGACTGGCACTTGAGCACACACCCTTCACATAAGCTATTAAGCAATACTGTAAAAGTTATATTGTGATTAAAATAGAAAAAATTAAGGCTCAATAGCCCTCAAAGATTTCTCAATTAGGGGATCTATGATAAGCACAATGCACACAAAAAAGTAGAAGATTGCAATCACAAGTGAAAGTAATGATTGATGCAAGGCAAAGAAAAGGAAACTATATATACACGCAATTACACACACATGGAAATGCTCAATTAGAGAGCTCATTAGAGCGATGCATACCCACTAATCAATGTGAATTAGTCAAGAAGGGTAGTGGCATAAGGAATTAATCCAAGGACATGCCCAATGCTTGGTAATCAATAAATAATTAGAGGGTGGTGTCATTTGAATAGTGCTAATTAGAGGAAAGGAAATTTAACTAGAAACCAAGTGTGTAACACACAAGGCTTAACATAGAGTAGAAGAATAAATGTGAGTAAGTAGAGGTACTGATCACCATTAAGGCTCTGATACCGATTGATATGTGTTGTGGTGGATATGCCAATGAAGCAGTCATGGATTAATACACGTGATTGAGGGTAGCACAAGCTTAACCAAGAGAGAGAGAGTGTTGACGCACGAAGGGGACTTTTAGTAAATTTCGATCAATGCATGATAAAAAGTGTGTACAAAGATTGCTCTTAAGTAGTGCTAGACAAGATCTCCACATAAGCACAAGTGACATCACAATATTTTTATTAGACACATAAGATGTTGATTAGGATTCACATGTCTTTCATATGAATTTTACAGACATGGTTGACACATAGGTATATGACATGGAGAGGGGTTTCAAATAGGTGATGATGGGTGCAACAATGCCAACACCCCAACAATAGTAAGATGATAGCTAGAGATGCGAATGATCATGCAAAGCTGGGAGAAAAACACACCGAACTTGGGTATAGTTTTTAATTTCCAAATTTCAATGCTTTAACCAAAATACATAGTAATAAGATACTCATCTAGAATCAATGGCCCATGATGATATTTTTATCGCAAAAATAGAAGATGATTAGGATTAGGGTCGTATTGGTAATTCTAATGAGACATTGGGGAGAAACGGGAGGGTTAGTAAAGCCCTATATGCTTAATGCAAAACCCTAATCTTGACGAATTAATGCTAATTATCAAGGAGGTTATTATCTCATTTGGTGTCCCAAGAACTTTCCCACACTTAATTAATTTATCAACGACTAGTGAGAGAGATTAGACTAGATATACAAAATTAACTAGTGAGCTTAATGGACTATGGGGCCTTAATTTGCATACGGCTCTTATACCACATGGTGGATTAGGTGGAAACACTAATGAACGATCCCTAATTAATTGATAAAAAAGTAGACCTAACTTGCATCCTTCAAAAACATAACAAAATGCCTTCTTTTAAAGATGGAGCCAAGCATCTGCGGTGACTGACATTAGGTGCGGGTGGATACAATGACATCATCTTGCAAGTCAGAAAATTTTACTTCTCTTTCTGTGGTTTCCTTGGACTCTGGTGAATGCATAACTCCCAACTAGGATGCACATGGGGTGTCACATAACCAAGTGTTGCATTAGAGAGGATACATACAAGTACTCATCAAATGTACTCCAAAGTAGGGTACTCATAGGACATAGCACATACCAACATCAACAACAAGGGTGTGGAGGGATCCTGGAAGATTTTTAAAAATCTTTTCTGGCCATGCAAACACTCTAGTAAAGTGGCCAATGTAAACCAAAGGTATGCAACCACATTAATTGGTGTATGAACAAATTGCAAGGGTAATCAAACAAAATTAATAACAAAGCTCTTTTTTTAATTAAAAAAAGCAAGGATATTTGAATAAAACATGACAGATCTCTATGATTAAGAGGGTGTGATATGTGATCACATGCATGTCGCATGTGACTGAAGAACTAAGATCGTTCCTCATGATTTTTAGTAAATACAATCTTGCAATGAACGATTGCAAAGTAGTTAGGTAATTAAGGGTGAGGACTCCTCATTGCCATTACAAATCTTCTTAGATCAGATTTTTTGCTTCACTGTGTGAGTGTGAAGACACCAATAAACTTTGGTGCCATAGTCACAAATTCCCTTAGGTAATGATATGGAGAGTGTATAGATATAATATGCGAGATCACCACCCAATCTATATAGGTCTCTCCGTAGATATAACTTCTTTCTGGCTAGCTCATCCTTTTAGGCCATGCCCCCATAGAGATGTTGCAATAATATATAAGGGTTTTCGTGTTTGCACAAAGAAAGAGCACAGACATTGGAATCTAGCATAAACATATTTGACATGAAAATTTGCAAAGGCCAAAAACAATGCAAAGCAAAGAGCTTATTTCAGCCAATCGTCAAAGTTGGCAAAACAAAAAAAGCTTGTGAAACTCGCTAGTTCAATAAACAAGCAAAAGGGGCATTTCTCAGTGATGAAAAGGTACACATGAATGTATTGAAGTTAGTGCTATTTGATTTGCATGCAAAGATTCATATTCTACCACAAATTCATTTATGATTACAAAAGGAGGGCATAATATACTTGACAAAAGACAAGAGCAAGATGATTACTACTACTTCCTAGAACTACAAGGCTATGAGTGAAAAATATGTACAATGCCTCCAATCAATAGGAAAATGACTTCAATATTTTGTGGAGAAGCATGGAATTAAGAGTTATTTTGTTGTAAATATCCATCTTAGCGAAAAGACATTGCTGAGTGGAAGGAGATGCACATTGCAAAGTAATCATTTTGATGGGGGCATAAAAAAAAACAAGCTTCATTGTGTTAGGTTGATGTGGTATTTATCGTTGTCACATATAACTTGAATAGGTTGCCTATATAAAAAGAAGGCCTTGCATTATGAAACATGTCTCCCTATGCTTCCATTATCTACTTGGTGCTATTAGGCTTTCATCTTGTTAGTGCTCCAATGATGTGAGCACACTCTTCTAGCCTCTTGAGGTTGATTTTGGAGATGTAAAGTGAGCTATTGAGTGGAAGATTTCCATTTGTCATAGGTGCATAGCATTTGCCACTTGAAATGACATGTTTTGGGCCGCCCATGGTGCACCTCCAAAATAGGCACCTATCCCCCAAAATTATGGGTTTCACGTGTTTGTTTATCGTCAAATGATGTAATGAATCTACATACGTGTTTGTTTATCATCAAAGAATCTATTGAATCTACATGCTACTACATGTTTGCTCTTACTTAAAGAAATTTGCTCTTTTAAGATCATCCCCCTCCCCCCCCCCCGTCGCGCACTAAAGGGCACGGGCCATTTAATGAAGCCCAGGCGGTGGGATCCACGGCAGCGAAGTTCGGACGCGAAGATCAAGGCGCGCGCAGCCGTAGGATGTCGGGGTAAACTAGGACATAGAAAAGTAAACTTGGACAAGCAGCGCGACCTGTCCAAGTTTATTTATCATTATATAGTTTGCCCATATGTCAACTTCCCCGTCGCGGGCGTAGCGGTTAGTGTATTGGGCTCTCATGGTGGTGGCGAGGGTTCAAGTCTCCATGCCCGCAATGGTCACCCATTTTTTTCCGCCCTCAATCTTCCTCGAGATCCCCCCCCCCCCCCCCCCCCCCCCCCCCCCCCCCCCCCCCCCCCCCCCCCCCCCCCCCCCCCCTCCTCCACACACACACACACGCCCCAAAACAAAAACCACCTAGAAAAAAGAGAAAAAAAATCTATGTGTGCCTGGTCTCCTCCCCATCGCCTGTGTCTCTCCCATACCCTCTGCCCTCACCCCATTGACCGCACCTCTCCCATACCCTCCGCCCTCAACCCATCCCCTCGCTGTCACCACCCTTTTTGGTTGTGTGTGAGTGTGTGTGTGTGTGTGTGTGTGTGTGTGTGAGAGAGAGAGAGAGAGAGAGAGAGAGAGAGTTGTCTGCTTCTGCGCCACAAAGTTAAAAGGGGAGGCTATGTGGCTTGAACAAGAGGGATGGCATCAGTTGACTTATGGGGGGAATGAGCAAGAGGGGTGGCAATATGCACCGAGCACATAATAAGAGAAAGAGAGGCAAGTTGGTTGCAAATCCTCCAGAGGAAGCCGTTGACATTCCAAACCGCCCACCAACAAGACATCCATAAGAATCTGGCTCAATAGCCTTAGTTACCCAAACGGATAACTGAGCCCACGCATGACCACCACCTTAGCTATAGGTTGAAGCTGCAAATGACATGTGCATCATGCAAGGGAACTGACATGTCCAAAGAAAATTGGGTGCCCGATGTACTACCACCTACTGGCTCGCATGTAGATTCCTTGGAATCCCGTCTTGCTCCTAAAGACCTTGCTATATGTGAAGGACCTGTAAGAGGGCTCCCCCATAGGCCCTTTAAAGGGTGGTCCACTTAAATGGCCATTGGGGAATTTGAGGGCCCTTTAGCTGGAAGGTAGCGCCCCATACTGTTGGCGTAGCCGGTAGTCAACCACCAGCACCTTGAACCAACCATTTCTCGTGGAACTGTTGCAGCTCAACCTTCAGCCTACCTTCCATTACCTTGCCTACTATACTCCAGTCATACTTCCTACCTCCCTCGCCAAACCTGCCAAAGCCTCGATTACCTCACCCTATACAGATATACAGCGCCTTCAATTAAATACACCAGCTCTACCATCAACGAATAACCATACCCCTTCTTCCCTCTTGCACTGTGTTGGGTACGTTTACTGTCAACCCCTCTCTCTCTCTCACTCTCTCTCTCTCTCTCTCACTCACACACACACACACACACACACACTTCTTGAGAAGAAGGATCTCGTGCAAGCACTGTATCACGTCTCTCTGTCTCTCTCTCTCTCTCACACACACACACACAAAACTTACGTTCATCTCATAAAGCACCATTTCAAGGAGCATCAATTTGCTCCTAAACAGATTCTGCTACTTTCCAACTATTGTTTTATGGATGTGCTGCTAATCATAGAGCGAGTATGGGCATGGAACATTTTCTTAAAGGGCCCCCTATTTGCACCTTTAAAGGGCCTATGGGGGAGCCCTCTAGAAGGCATAGAGAGAACCTCCGGAAGATTTAACCGAAATAGAATTCCGTAGCCATGCGACTCATGGACGTCGCTGAGTTTACAGGGGATTTGGCTATTGAAATAAAAAAGAAGTTGGGCCAATGGGCTCCCGTTGATTCCTCCTGGTTCATTCCTGTTACTTTCTTCTTCGTCCTCGCCTCTGTCTCCGGTTTCTTCCTTGCCTTCGTCGCCTGCTTCGTCCCCCTTCCTCTTCATTTTTTTGTAGTTTCAGTGCCGACGCAGTGCAGCATCGCCCCACCACAGGGATCTCTCTAGATTCCCTTGACCTTTTTATTTTTTCCAGCTGGGTACGTCCTACCGACTGCTACTACTACTACCACCCGTGCCACTATACTCTCCGATTAAACTTCAACATTCGTCCATCGCGAGTTCCTGCTGAGGCTGCGATTCCTCGTTGCACTGAAATGGAGGGTGCTGCTTGTTGCCACATCTCTGGCTCAGCTTTTATGTGGACCCACCATGGCAGAAGGAAAGCTCCTCCAGCTCTCCTCTTTCCCACCTTTAAAGCAGGTTTGCAGTATACAAAATAGTGCCCTCATCGCGCTGCTCTGTCGTACACGAATTAAGCACCATGGGAACACGATATTAAATTTTTTGTTCTTAGCATGTCATCCAGGGTTTATGGTCGTGAAGCTGTGAAATGGGTACGATAAATGACAACAATTGATTGAGGATAATAGGATATCATAACACTGCAGCCCCATTGGAGCTTTTCGGTGCAGTTATCAATGCATCAATAAGAGTGAGCCCCTTTCGGCTTAGTGAGAGTTTTGGCATCAGTAAAAGTGAGCTCCCATCGGCATTTGTAAACTATGAAGAGTTTCAAGTAACAAAGAAAGTATCGCATGGGGTGCCTATCTTTGGAACCAGCACATCTGAGTTGGGAATTCCGCCCCACTGTGTCTCGTCTTTAGTGTTCAATTCTCTTTCAAGTTCAAGTATTTGCTGTTCAGTTTGTGGTAGCATTTTTTTCTTGTCGCATGGTGAGAAGACTTGCCAGTTACAGCGATAGGTAGTAGAGTGGGTGCGCCAGAGGGGCTATCGGAGATAGTTCACTCCACCATTGGACTCTGGAGGGAAGCAGAGAAGTCCGCTCACTCCCACAATATTTTGGTTTGATATTGATGAGATATCAGACTATATCGACAGAGAGGGTGATAGAGTTGCACAGTTATTAAGTACTTGGATACCCTTGTTACTTTACCTGAATGATATAGTGCCCATTGCTGACTTGTCAGAGGGGCCACATAGAAATTGGATGCAATACTAAGCTATGCACATAATATAGATTTGTATGTGAACCTTATTTAACACCTCAACACAGTGGGTGAGGGTCTTGGCACTAATACTTACTTATGGTCCTACATAGATCTGGGGGTCGTTTTTAGGCAGGTGACAAATTTCTTCCATAGTAGCAGCTCTCAGCATGACCGTAGGACACATCAGTTTTCAGCCCAGGATGCTCCTAGATAGAGATACAAACTTACAAAGATTAGTCGATCTCAATGGCCTTGTACCTCTCGCAGATCATGTCACTTGACATATTTATAATGGTTGCATCTAGGCCATTATTGAGAGGCATAGAGAAACTCCTACGAGGTTCTTTGTAGAGAAGGAGTTGATGGCATGATACATCGGCTCGTGAGGGAGTTCATGTGATGCTACCCTGTGAGCCAGAGATAGAGAAGCATTACATATGTCACTAACCTGTATATAATGAGATATGGGGGACGATTTCATTGTCTCTTTAGTGAGGGATCCAGGCCTTTGTCTAGATGTAAGGTGCAGCGGAAGTGAATGTTGAACTTTGCTCAAGATGAGTGCTCCGAACTGTGCTCAAGGGTTCCTTTTACTTACGGAAGGGAGAGCCTTCCGTTCCCTTAGTGAGAGAGTGCAATGGACACAAACAAAGTGAATGGACACAGTGAATGGAGTGCATGAGACTGAGAGATAGAGAAGAGAATACGACACCAGAGACGTTGTAAAACCCTCCTCCAAGGGCCCCACTCTCGATGGCGAGAGTGGTCTACTATTGATTGCACAATCTCTACAATGCTTGGACTTGCCGACGATGAGGACGACGACGAGACTGCTGAAATCTGAAAACGCTAAGGGCTGAAATCTGCAAATCTTTATCTACTGAATTCTGACTCTATGTCGATGACGATGCGACGACGACGCGCCGAAAACGCAGATGCTGAAATCTGCGTTTTTCGGGCTGAATCTGCAAACTACGCTCGATCTGACGGTGCGGCGAGGATCTGCTGCGGGAAGGTGAGATTTGCGAAGTTCGGGACTTTTACTGCGGAGTTTGACTGCTGAAAAAACGTTGGTGCTTGTGGAGATTTCGTCGCGAAGATCTGCAAAAACGTTGAAGGGCCTTGCAGATGCAAAAACGCTAGAGGCTGAAAATCCTCCCACTGCTGCCGGATGTCCTGCAATGCAAAACGCTAGGCTTCTTGTTCTGTCTTGCTGTTGTCGGGACTGATCTGTTGTGCACAAAACGCCAGGTTGCGTGTGGATGAAAACGCTAGGTCCTTGCAGATACAACAATGCTAGCCTTGCTGATGTGGGGGGTCTTGCTGAGAAGGTGCCTATTGAACACACTGGTTCCTGCTGCCTCTTATGCCAAAAAGTGCTAGCACTAGGTTTCTTTATATACAACTTAGCAAAATTGCCCTACCTAGTTCCTAACAAAAGTCACTTAAAAATAATAAGTGAAAAATGTCAAAAATAGGGAAAATAGGTCTATGCACTGTAAACATGCTCCTGATGGGTTTTGATGGAAATCTGATGATCATGCTGTGTGCAACCGGAGGATATGCATCTAATCTAAGTGTCTGGTCATGCACGGTCTACGAACACTCACAAAAGTGCCATAACACTTCCTATCCTAGACTGACTTGACTGAACTGAACCCTGGTCATGTTGTAGCTTGTCCTCGGACACATAGGGTTGGATGTGTCACATGACATCCCCTCTTTTTCAAAGTGAGGTACTGGTACCGAACTGTATGGCGTCGAGGGAGATCGCCAACAACTGGCGGAATCCTGGAAGGGACTCTTCGCCGGCCCACTCTCATGTGTGGGTCGTGCGGTACTTGAACTTCATAAAAGTTTGCAACGCTTGCTTCTTTGGGCCGCGCCGAAAGCGACACAAAAAGTCTTCTATGGCTCCTTCAATGCTTCAACTTCGTCGAGTTACGCTTCTTTCTCCTTCAAGAATCTCCATGGTTGAAAATTCCTAAAACCACTTTCAACACAAAACCATGAACATACCTATTCCAAGTAAAGTGAGTGGAAAAAATCTTGTCTTCCTAAAAGACTGTGCATGCACTGTAGATGAACAAAGAGACGGAGTGGGCAGAAGAGACAGCAGGAGCATTGCTCAACAGGCACCTTCTCAGCAGGACCCAAAAGGCTTCTAGCGTTTTTGATCCACAGCAGCTTGGCTAGCGTTTTTGGACAAGACACGGCAGATCAGCCAGCGTTTTGCCCTTGGAGATCCCTGGCGACAAGATCACAGCAGATCAGCATAGGGTTTTTGCATTTGCAGAACCTGGGCGACAGAAACACCATTTTCAGCCCTAGCGTTTTTGCATCTACCAGCAATCTCAGCGTTTTGCAGATCTATCGCGACAGAATCAGCCCTAGGACCAGCGTTTTCAGTTTTCAGCACTTAAACTTCGCAGATCAAGTCCCGAACCTCGCAGATCTCACCTTCCTGCAGCAGTTCGTCACCGCACGGTCAGTTTCCGCAAGGTTTACGGTTCACCCGGAAAACGCAGATTTCAGCATTTGCGTTTTCAGTGCGTCGTCGTCATCGACATCGTCACCGACATAGAGTTAGAAGTGAACAGATAGAAGATTTGCAGATTTCAGCCCATAGCGTTTTTGGACAGCAGTAGAAAGATTGCAGATTTCAGCCCTTAGGTCGATTTCGTCATCCCCGTAATCATCGTCCACATAGCCTAGACTTGCATCAGTCACTTGCATTCATTTGTACCAGATTGTGCAATCATAAGTAGACCACTCTCGCCGACGAGAGTGGGGCCTTCGGAGGAGGGTTTTTACGTCTCTGGTGTCGTATCTCTCTATCTCTCAGTCTCATATACTTGCACGCGCAGTGTCCATTCACTTTGTTTGTGATCATAGGACTTTCCATTAAGAACATAAGAGTCTCCCTTCCATAAGAACTAAAAGGAACCTTGAGCACAGTTCGGAGCACTCATCTTGAGCAAAGCGCAAACAATCATTCCCTTGCACCTAACATTGGTATCAGAGCTTTGGCAGTGTTCTGTATCACTCAAGGAAAGAACCACAAGAATCACAAGAATTTGTTTTTGCTTGTTGAGGTCGCACGAACCCAAGTTCGCTTGGGCGTGTCGATTCCTAATCGTGTTTGTTGAAGAGTGACAGGAATCTCAGGAAAGAAGGGCTTGTCCAGCCTTCCCTTGTGTCTCTTTTCACTCATTGACCGTGCACTTAGCGGCCGGCCAATCGACGTGAGGTGGGAAAAAGCAACCTTGGTGTGAGCGCAAGGCTGCCAAGGGGAGCGCCCACGGAAAGGAGTAGAACTCGGGTGAAGAGAAGATCCTTCTCAAACGCGGTTTGCAAGCGAAAGAAAACCTCAAGAACCTCAAGAACCTCAAGAACTCAAGACCCGCAAGAACCCAAGTTCCTCGTGAACTTAAGAACCCAAGACCCCCAAGAACCCAAGTTCCTCGTGAACTTAAGAACCCAAGACCCACAAGAACCCACAAGAACCCACGATTGCAGAATGGTCATCACTCGAAGCGGAATGGATACTTTGCTTGGAGGTGATGAGCATGAGAGAGGCGAAGAAGAATTTTCCCCAACAGGAGGTTTTTCCGACCCTCCCCCTTCCCCATCTACATCAAGGATTGCACTAACTCCTATAGAGGCTTTGAAGCAATTGTTTCTTAAACAGAATTTAGAACGCGAAGCAAGAAATGCAGAAAGAATGGTAGAAATGAAACGCAAACACGCAGAAGACAAAGCAGAAAGAGAAGCAGAAAGAAAGGCAATACAAGAAAGGCGCGACCGACACATGCAAGAGTTCTTGTGACTCTTGTCTCACGTACCGGCACCGATGCAAGAGATTCGGGAAAAGGAGACTCTCTCAGGCTCTTCTTCCCCAAAGCATGATACACAAGATTCGCATGATTGTGAGAAGCATGATGATTTGAATGATGATGATAAGCATGATGATTTGAATAACAAGCATGATGATTTGGATGACAAAGATAAGCATGATGATTTGGATGCCGATGACAAGCATGATGATTTGCATGATCAAGATGCGATTTCTCACAAGCATGATGAGTTGCATGAAGATGATGTGATTGTTCACAAGGATGATGAGTTAGTGGATGCTTTTTCTAGTGAAGCTAACCTCGTTGCAGATTCGATCAATCTCGAAGGAACGATCTTGGCTTTCGAGTCGAGGTCCAAAGAACCCCCACAGGACGATTCGATCATTCAGGAAGAACTGATCTTGGCTCTCGAGCCTAGGTCCAAAGAACCCTCACATGAAGTATTATGTGTTCGCATGATTGATACGCACGCATTGTTCAAATGTTTCATTTGTGATCGTTTCCTGTATTTTAGTCAGCATCGTTATGTGATCTCTTTTCCTAGGCATGACTTATTGTATGTTGAGCACGTTTCTCTCATGGATGAGCACGAATGTATGCGGATTTTTCATGAAAAGCTGAAAAGTATGAATGTAAGGAAGTCACATTCCATGTCTCTTCCTTGGCATGACACAGTTTCCGAACGAGCACATGACAGTATGAGCACCAAGCGTGGGCATTTCCATTGTGTTTTGCCACAGTTGATTGCCCTAGATCATAAGAGAAAGATTCGATCTCATTGTTTGCACGTGTTTGATGAACGGTTTGTCACTCTGTCTATATGTTCATCTACGTGGCATACACAGTCTTTAGAGAAGACAAGATTTTTTCCCTTCACTTTACATGGAATGGGTATGTTCATGGTTTTGTGTTGGAAACGGTTTCATGAATTTTCAGCCATGGAGATTCTTGAAGAAGAAAGAAGCATGACACTCGATGAAGTTGAAGCATCGAAGGAGCCACAGAAGACTTTGTGTCGCTTTCGGCGCGGCCCAAAGAAGCAAGCGTTGCAGACCTTTGTGAAGTTCAAGTATCGCACGACCCACACATCAGAGTGGGCCGACACAGAGTCCCTTCGAGGATTCCAGATGCTATTGGCGATCTCCCTCGACGCCATACAGTTCGGTACCAGTACCTCACTTTGAAAAGGAGGGGATGTCATGTGACACATCCAACTCTATGTGTTCGTGGACAAGCTACAGCATGATCAGGGTTCAGTCAGTTCAGTCAGTCTAGATTTAGAAGTGATCTGGCACTTTTTGTGAGTCTATTTGTAGACCGTGTATGCCCAGTCACTTAGCATAGATGCATATCCTCTGGTTGCACACAGCATGATCATCAGTATTTCCATCAGAATCCATTAGAATTAGTTAGGGGATTTTTCCAGCGATTTTAGCCTATTTTCTCTATTTTTGACATTTTTCACTTATTATTTTTAAGTGACTTTCCAACAAAAGTAGGTAAGACAATTTTGCTAAGTTTGTATATAAGCAAACCTAAGTTAGCACTAAATGGCAAAAGAGGCAGCAGGAGTAATGCTCAACAGGCACCTTCTCAGCAGGACCCCAAAGGCTTCTAGCGTTTTTGCTCCACAGCAGCTTGGCTAGCGTTTTTGGACAAGACACAGCAGATCAGCCAACGTTTTGCCCTTGCAAATCCCTGGCTACAAGACCACAACAGATTAGCTTAGCGTTTTTGCATTTGCAAAACCTCGGCGACAGAAACACCATTTTCAGCCCTAGCGTTTTTGCATCTACCAGCAACCTCAGCGTTTTGCAGATCTATCGCGACAGAATCAGCCCTAGGACCAGCGTTTTCAGTTTTCAGCAGTTAGACTTCGCAGATCAAGTCCCGAACCTCGCAGATCTCACCTTCCCGCAGCAGTTCCTCGCCGCATTTCAGCATCTGCGTTTTCAGCGCGTCGTCGTCGTCGCATCGTCGTCATCGACATAGAGTCAGAAGTCAGCAGATAGAAGATTTGCAGATTTCAGCCCATAGCGTTTTTGGATAGCAGTAGAAAGATTGCAGATTTCAGCCCTTAGGTCGACTTCGTCATCCCCGTCGTCATCGTCGACATAGCCTAGACTTGCATTCATTTGTACCAGATTATGGAATCATAAGTAGACCACTCTCGCCGACGAGAGTGGGGCCTTCGGAGGAGGGTTTTTACAATGTCTCTGGTGTAGTATCTCTCTATCTCTCAGTCTCATACACTTGCACGCACAGTGTCCATTCACTTTGTTTGTGATCATAGGACTTTCCATTAAGAACGGAAGGCTCTCTTCCATAAGAACTACAAGGAACCTTGAAACACAGTTCGGAGCACTCATCTTGAGCAAAGCTCAAACAATCATTCCGCTGCACGTAACACATACTTTCATGTGCTCTTTCTACGAATGTGTCATGCCAAGGAAGAGACATGGAATGTGACTTCCTTACATACATACTGTTCAGCTTTTCATGAACAATTTGCATACATTCGTGCTCATTCATGAGTGAAACATATGCAACGTACAATATGTCATGCCTAGGACAAGGGATCACATAAAGACGACGAAAATACAGGAAACGATAACGAATGAAACACTCGTATAATGTATGTTGACTAATCATGCGAACACGTAATACTTCGTGTAAGGGTTCTGTGGACCTAGGCTCGAGAGCAAAGATCGGTTCTTTGTGATTGGTCGAATCTTCCCGTGGGGGTTCTTTGGACCTAGGCTCGAGAGCCAAGATCGGTGCTTCGTGATTGACTGTCTCTCCAATGAGGTTAGCTGTACTAGAGAAAGTATGAATTAACACATCATCCTTGTGAACAATCACATCCTCTTTATGCAAATCATCATGCTTGTGGGAAATCACATCTTGATCATCATGCAAATCAGCATGCCCTTCATTGTCATCCAAATCATCATGCTTATCATTGTCATTCAAATCATCATCATGCAAATCATGTGTGTCATGCTTGGGAGAAGAAGAGACTGAGAGAATCTTTTTTTCCTGATTTTGTGCAAACTGCACCTGTACAATAGAAAAGAGTCGCAAGAACTCTTTCATGTGTTGGTTGCTCTGTTCTTGTCTTGCTTTGTTCTCGCGATCAAATTCTGCTTCTCTTTCGTTGTTCTTGTGATTCAATTTGGCTTGACTTTCTTTGGCTTCCAAGTCGTACTTACGCTCTATGGCTGCCACGCTTTCTTCGTAGTCACGATCTATGGCTGCCATGCTTTCTTCGTAGGCCTTTCTTTTTGCTTTTGTTGCTTCGCATTCTAATTTCCTTTTCATAAACAACTGCCTCAACCTCTCCGTAGGATCTGGTGCAATCTTTGGCGTAGATGGGGAAGGGTCGGAAAAACCTCCTGGTGAGGAAAATTCTTCTTCGCCACTCTCCATGCTCACCACCTCCAAGCGAAGTATCCATTTCGCTTCCAGTGATGACCATCCACTGAAGTCTTGGGTTCTTAAATTCACGAGGAACTTGGGTTCTTGAGAGTCTTCGGTTCTTGAGGGTCTTGGGTTCTTGAGGTTCTTGGGAGTCTTGAGGTTCTTCTTTCGCTTGCAATCTGTATTAGAGAAGGATCTTCTCTTCACCCGAGTTTTACTCTTTTTTGCGGGCGCACGCCTTGGCGGCCTTGCGCTCACTCTAAGGTTGCTTTTTCCCACCTCAGGTCGATTGGCCGGCTGTTAAGTGCACGGTCCGCTCTCAATGAGTGAAAAGAGGCACAAGGGGAGGCTGGACAAGCCCTTCTTTCTTGGGTTTCCTGTCACTCTTCAAAAACACGATTAGGAATCGACACGCCCAAGCGAACTTGGGTTCGTGCAACCTCAACAAGCAAAAAAAAAATTCTATGGTTCTTGTGGTTCTTTCCTTGAGTGATACAGAACATTGCCAAAGCTCTGATACCAATGTAAGGTGCAGCGGAAGTGAATGTTGAACTTTGCTCAAGATGATTGCTCCGAACTGTGCTCAAGGGTTCCTTTTACTTACGGAAGGGAGAGCCTTCCGTTCCTTTAGTGAGAGAGTGCAATGGACACAAACAAAGTGAATGGAAGTGCATGAGACTGAGAGATAGAGAAGAGAATATGACACCAGAGACATTGTAAAACCCTCCTTCAAGGGCCCCACTCTTGATGGCGAGAGTGGTCTACTATTGATTGCACAATCTCTACAATGCTTAGACTTGCCGACGATGTCGACGACGACGAGGAGGACGACGAGACGGCTGAAATCTGAAAACGCTAAGGGCTGAAATCTGCAAATCTTTATCTGCTGAATTCTGACTCTATGTCGATGACGATATCGACGATGACGATGCGACGACGATGTGCTAAAAACGTAGATACTGAAATTTGCGTTTTTCGGGCTGAATCTGCAAACTACGCTTGATCTGACCGTGCGGCGAGGATCTGCTGCGGGAAGTTGAGGTTTGCGAGGTTCGGGACTTCTACTGCGGAGTCTGACTGTTGAAAACTGAAAACTCTGGTGCTTGTGGAGATTCCGTTGCGAAGATCTGCAAAAACGTTGAAGGGCCTTGCAGATGCAAAAACGCTAGGGCTGAAAATCCTCCCACTGCTGTCGGATGTCCTGCAATTGCAAAACGCTAGGCTTCTTGTTCTGTCTTCCTGCTGCTAGGGCTGATCTGCTGTGCAGAAAACGCCAGGCTGCCTGTGGATGAAAACGCTAGGTCCTTGCAGATGCAAAAACGCTAGCCTTGCTGATGTGGGGGGTCTTGCTGAGAAGGTGTGTCACGTGACACATCTAGCCCTATGTGTCCGTGGACAATCTACACCACGACAAGGGTTCAGTCAGTCCAGTCAATCTAGATTTAGAAGTGATCTGGCACTTTTGTGAGTCTATTCGTAGACCGTGCATGCCCAGTCACTTAGCATAGATGTATATCCTCTGGTTGCACATAGCATGATTATCAATATTCCCTTTAGAATCCATCAGATTCAGTCAGGGGAATTTTCCAGTGCATTTAGCCTATTTTCCCTATTTTTGACATTTTTCACTTATTATTTTTAAGTGACTTCCCAACAAAAGTAGGTAGGGCAATTTTGCTAAGAAAATATATAAGCAAACCAAAGCTAGCACTCAATGGCAGAAGAGGCAGCAGGGGCACATGCTCAACAAGCATCTTCTCAGCAAGAACCCGCAGTACCCTCAGCACCCGCGAGCCTTGGCGACCTCCCTCCCCAAGCCTAGCGTTTTCAGATCCCCATCATCGCCAGCTTTTCCTCAGCCCTAGCGTTTTTGCTAGCGGTAGCAGGCAGCCCAGCGTTTTGGTTTTCAGCCCATTCCGCAGCAGAAGAGGCAGTGTTTTCAGCAGTCAAACACGACAGCAGATTCAGCCCTAGTTGGTTGCAGAAGACCCCCATTTTCAGCCCATAAAAACGCAGCCAAAACAGTCATTTTCAGCCACCGAAACAGCCCTGAAATTCAGCAGATAGAAGACCACAGATTTCAGCCCTAAAGTTGTCGTCGTCATCATCGTCGTCGTCACTGGCATAGTCCCAGGTTGCATCAGTCCATTGCGTCGTCCTTGTACCACTTTGTGCAATCATAAGTAGACCACTCTCGCCGACGAGAGTGGGGCCTTCGGAGGAGGGTTTTACAACGTCTCTGGTGTCGTAGCTCTCTTCTCTCTATCTCTCAGTCTCATACACTTGCACACACAGTGTCCATTCACTTTGTTTGTGATCATAGCATTCTCTCATTAAGAACGGAAGGCTCTCCCTTCCATAAGAAGAAAAGGAACCTTGAGCACAGTTTGGAGCACTCATCTTGAGCAAAGCGCAAACATTCATTCCGCTGCACCTAACAAGGTGCCTGTTGAACACAGTGGTTCCTGCTGCCTCTTCTGCCAGAAAGTGCTAGCACTAGGTTTCTTTATATACAACTTAGCAAAATTGCCCTACCTAGTTCCCAACAAAAGTCACTTAAAAATAGTAAGTGAAAAATGTCAAAAATAGGGAAAGTAGGTCTATGCACTTAAAAATGCTCCTGATGGGTTTTGATGGAAATCTGATGATCATGCTGTGTGCAACTGGAGGATATGCATCTAATCTAAGTGTCTGGTCATGCACGGTCTGCGAATAGACTCACAAAAGTGCCAGAACACTTCCTATCCTAGACTGATTTGACTAAACTGAACCTTGGTCATGCTGTAGCTTGTCCACGGACACATAGGGTTGGATGTGTCACGTGACACTAGACTCCAAAGTGATGGATTACATTGATTAGAGATGCCTTGGACTTTTCTTGCTGGAGATATGTAGACACAAACATGCTTTATCAGGGAGTTCTACGCACTCAAGCGGAGGATCCATTTAGAGGCACTTGACATATTTCTTCTAGAGTAGCAAGTCTCAGCAGGATCTGAGGACACGTGAGTTTTTAGCTCGTGCGACTCTCCTATACAGGGCTATGGAGATGATTAGATAGATCTCCATGCCCTCGTATGTCCTGCAAATCATGTCATCGACATGTTTACCATTGTCACATCGAGGCCATCATTGAGAGGCATAAAGCAACTCCTATGAGGTTCTTGACAAAGGAGGAGATTGATTCAATGATGGAGTGACCCATGAGAGAGTTGATGTAATTGTTGAAGTTTTAGCATTTCAAGTGAATAGCCCAATGTGTTCCTAGTATTTATTTTTTATTTAGGTATGTACTTTATTTATCTGGCAAGAGTCTAGGTAGGGCAATTCCTTGAGGGGGGTACTTGGGGACCCCAAGGTAGTATGTAAGAAGCACCTAGTCCCTATTGTATTATAGACTAATTCATTGCCCAGTTGATTAGTTCAACAACACTCTCTCTCTCTCTCTCTCTCTCTCTCTCTCTCTCTCTCTCTCTCTCGTGCATTCTCTCTCGGCTCCGTGCTTCCGCATCATCGACTTTGACATGGTATCAAAGTTATTGGCTTGTGGATCATGAAGGAGAGCACGGCGAGGAGAAGAGGCGTCCATCGTAGCATTTTTGCTCCATTGGCGAACTAGAAGCCCCCGTTGCTCAGCATTTTGAAAAGCTTGGAAATTGATTGCGTTTTGGGGATTTGCTTGTGGTAGCGTTGTCATTGGCGTTTTGAAACACTCAAAGCATTAGGAGCGTGTGGCGCTCTTGGATCTAGGCTAACGAGGAGCATCGTCACCCAATTACTCTCGCGTTTCAAAACGCAATGAAGCACCTCTTATTAGCAAGGGTCAATTTATCAATAAGTGTCCTTAGCATTATCAATTTAGACAAGTCATGGGGTTTGAAGGAGCTTTGCCCGATCCAACATTATTTTACCTATGTAAGTGGCCCTAGGGGTCACCTCTTTGATCATCAGTCAATACCCCCATGGGCATACAGCCTTGAGAGCAGTACCCAGCGCTTACGTTTTCCCAACACCTCCAACATCATTGGATCCTTGACATTTTCATCCAGTACAACCAGCGTTTTCAGCCATCCATTCTTCAGCCCTACAGATCTAGCATTTCTAGATTCGGCCTTAGCATCGGCCTTAGCACAACGGATTAGCCAACGTTTTCAGTTTTTAGCTCTTAGCCTCGTAGATCCAAGTATCTACCGCAAGGTCCCATCAACATCTTGTTAGAGGCTACATTCCTGTCCGGTGGTGGCTCCAATATTTCCCAAGAGCAGATTATGGAGTGAGGGTTGTTTTGTGGCTGTGCCCGGTACGTATTCGAGGTGACTAACCTTTTCTCAGCGATGCACTCCACGATGTTGCCCATCCGGTAGGTTGGCATGAGGTGGGATCCCCTTTCCTAGGGTTTCCCGGGGTTAAGAGTCTTGAGTCTTTTGTAGTTTTGCTACTAAATATGTGTCCGAGGTCACTTTTAGTAAGTTTACATAGGCCATTTATCAGGATCGTGGGGTTTCTGACTAGGTAGGGCAATTCTGGTAATTGCCTATATTTGCAACCCTCCCCCTTGTACTTTTTGGCATGTGGTTCAATGCAGAGTTCCAATGTTTGGTCACACACTCTCTCTCTAGCGTTTTCCACTTGCTATCGTTTTCTGTGTGCGTGGCCTCTCTCTCTCTCTCTCTCTCTCTCTCTCTCGTTTTTCATCATCAATGATCTCTCTCCCTCTAGTGTTTTTGGACAACGATCTCTCTTCCTCTCTCTAGTGCTCCCTCTCCTTGCCATGTTGACACCCTACACCAGTCGGATTGCCGTCCTCTTACGGTGGGCAATTCGGGCTAGAGCTTGTGTATGAGGAGATCTATCGTGATAGATCTGAGATCTACTTGCTGACCGGTTTGCTCGCAGTTGTTGACAAGATCATCACCCCATTCACCTTTTCAGCTGCACCTTTGACATGGTATCAAAGCCATGGCATGCTCTAGAATCGGATTGGTGATTTGTGTGAGTTTTTGGTGCTAAATTTCCCCGATGAAAAGAGACAATGTGCTGTTTTTCACTCATTTGGGGCAGATTTTGGCTGCAATGGGCAGATTTGAAGATTTTCTTTCTTCTATCTCGACCTAGCCTTGTTACATGCCCAAGTTCTCTCACATGACGGAGAGGAGTGATGATTCTGACATGAATTCGGTTTGTGATGAACAAGTACATCCCGAGGTAGCTACCGCTGGTGGTGGTGAGCCACCTGTCAACGAGGAGTGGGGAGATTGGTTCCAGTTCTACTCCGCATAGGTGATCAACCAATCAAGATACCTACCCTTCCTACCTTTTCCTCGGATGCCATTGGAAAGCGACCATGATGGCGGTCTTCGACTCTTATGAGCTTGGGGGCTTTGTTATGAGCAACTTTTAAAAGCCAAAGGACCCATGCGGGAGTGAAGTTATGGGAGCGTGTCAATGCTCGGATCTAGTCTTTTATAATCCTCAATAGCACACCATCAGTCATCAGTCACATTCGATTGATGAAGGACGCGAAGTTGATTTGGGATTGGCTTTCTTCGCTATATGATCGAGTCTCTCCAATGAAGCGAATAGCCTTAGAGGTGTAGTTGAGGACCTTGGATGTGAAGAACTCATCCATGAGGGATCACATCAACAAGATGCAGGAGCTGCAATAGGAGATACTTCATATGGGAAAGCTTATCAGTTTAGAGGACATGGCCATCCAGCTTTTGGCCCGATTACCTCCTCGGTATACCAATTTCTATTCTTTGCTGATTAGTGGTGGACAATTGAATACTATTTCTTGGGACGAGATTGTTCCAATGGTGTTGGAGCAAGAGGAGCGATTCAATACGGGGAAGAAGTCAAGCTCTGAAGCTTTTGACTGGCTCTTCCAATAACAACAAGAAGAAGAAGCAAAAGGGTAAGAAGAAAAGCAACAAAAAAGAAAAGAAGAGCGTTTGTCACAAGACGGGCACCACGTGCCAATAGGAAAGAATAGACTGAATAGACTTTTAGCACTTCAATAACAACTGAACTGAAAGAGAGACATGACACGCGACACGGAGTGGCGGAATTCCACCCCAGAGAGTATTGGTCCCAAACCTTGGTGCCCCTTTCGGTATTTCTTTATATTGCATCAACATAGTACAAGCCGGTACTCCAGACTCTGCACCTTCTCCAGAAAGCATGCCAGAGAATGAGCCCTTGCCTCATATTTAAAGGCCCTAGGTCCCAAAAGCAGTTTTACATGAAAAGCCTTCAAACTCAAAAGCTTCTAGTCGAAAAGCAATGCCAAAAAGCTGCCAGCGTAAATCACGGAATTTCGTATAGCAGTTAACGTAAACGCGAAAATCCGTACAGCCTGCCACGTCATCATGTCAACGCAATTTTCGGAATTTGACCGTACAATTGCCACGCCATCAGTATTGACGCAAGTCTTTCTTTGTGTGTGTGTGTGGGTCCTGCTTTATTTTAATCCTTTATGTCACTTGGGGCCCCATCGGACGGGGTCCCCATAAATTGGTAGGACTTCTTCTTCTTAGGGTTTAGGTCCCTCAACCGGCATCTGCAAGTTGGCTCCCTTCTTCAGGGCTTTGACACGTCCGCAGTTTGTGACAGTGTTGCTGAAAAGGAAGTCTGAAGGCGGATCGGCATTGTAATCCATTATTGGCGGAAGTGTCTAAAGCGAGTTGGAGATGCTTCTACTTCTTCGGCGATGGTGGTGTAGTCACCAACCTTGCCCCATCGGACGAGGTCCCCATAAATTGGTAGGACTTCTTCTTCTTAGGGTTTAGGTCCCTCAACCGGCATCTGCAAGTTGGCTCCCTTCTTCAGGGCTTTGACACGTCCGCAGTTTGTGACAGTGTTGCTGAAAAGGAAGTCTGAAGGCGGATCGGCATTGTAATCCATTATTGGCGGAAGTGTCTAAAGCGAGTTGGAGATGCTTCTACTTCTTCGGTGATGGTGGTGTAGTCACCAACCTTAGCTCATTTGGAGATTCTACCCTCAGAGGTCGTCTCTCCAAGGACATCAGAGGTTGAGACGGCTCTTGTGGTCGGAGATGGTCGTGATTGGATTTTAAATAGTACACATGACACCTTCGAAGGATTTTTTGTTTAACATGCGGTGACACCGTGGTACTGTAATAGACTTGGACACTCCAAGTCGAGATTATACTGCGATACCACAAGAATTCACTTCAAAACAGTTCACAGTTCACAATTGATTTGACACTGGCCCGACGGAGTTCCATGCCTAGAGATATTGGCCCCAAAGATTGACGCCCATTTCGGTATTTCTTTTTATATTAATCTGCAACTCAAAGTACAAGCGAGTGGTCGGGACTCACTCTCAAACTTTGCGTCCAGATGCTCTGAGAAGTGAGGCCCCAACAACTCTTATAAAGGTTTACAAGGGATGCTAAAAGCAAAGCCCAAAAGCTTCAAAAATCAAAAGCCTTGCCAAATAAAGCAAAAGCTCTCTGTCTCTCACAAGCTCTCTCTTTTGAGTAAATAAAGCAGAGCTTTTAGCTCTCTCTCTCTCTCTCTCTCTCTCTCTCTCTCTCTCTCTCTCTCTCTCTCTCTCTCTCTCTCTCCTCTTTTGCGTAGAAAAGCAAGCTAGATTTGTGTAGCCCCAAAAACAGCCAAAGATAGTCGTAAATTACGCATTTCCGTACAGCTGCTGCCACGTGTTAGCTCCGCGTTTTGGGGCATGTCCGTTTGGTGCAGCCACGTCATCATCCAACGGATTTTCCAAGAATGTCCGCCAGCCGGGTAGTCCTTGCCAGAGGGTGTGTGTGTGTGTGTACTGGGCAGCCACGTCACTGAGTTGTGACATAAACACATCTTGAACATTGTAATCGCCCTCGATTACGGGTGCAAAACAGACAGAAGCCATAAATTGTCTTAGCAGACACTGACTGTTAGTATCGACGCACTAGGAACACACATTTAGCACATGTACCAATCAAGAGTCACATCACACGACATCACATGACAAATCACATTCAACATTCATTCGGATCTGAGACCATGATTTATCGGCAATGCATTTAGCAATCACATCTAGATCCACTCAGGACCTCATAGATGCCCGATTGACTAATCCCTATTGCAACCATGTCTATCAAGATCATTCAGACCGAAATGCTGCATTCATTTCGTCTATCAATTCCTGCACTTAAACAAGTCGAGAACAAGTCAGTATCATGTTCGGGAATTCCAGTTCATAAAGTCATACAACAGAATACTGTCAGCTCACAATATCCCCGAAGCTCAAAAGAGACATCAGTGACTTTAGTATCAAAAATCGAGGCATCTGTTGACAAAGGAGCGGAGTAATTCCCCTCTTGTGCATACCCACTGCACCAGATCTCCGGCCAAAGCAGAGTTCGGGATTCCATTTGGAATATACTATGCTAAACCAAAAGCTTCAAGGTAAAGATTCACTTTTCGAGGAGTATTTGCCAGGTCCTTCTCCATTCACTTTGCATCCAATGCGGAGTAGGTCTTGAATTTAACCAAGAACCGTCATTTCGCTTTACCTTCATTCTTTCCATGACAATTTTTGTTTTGGAACGAGTATCTGCTTGTTTTCGTCCATTTCGGGTTGCTCATCTGGCTTCCCATCATCGGGCACATTGCCTTCAAAAGGCTTCAAGAGACTCACATGAAAAACATTGTGAATTCTTCAAGTATCGGGTAGCTTCAATCCAAAGGAGACATCATTTATCTTTTCGGAAAATCTGGAGAAGTCCACACTATCTCATGCTAAGCTTTCAAGAAAGCCGCTCTTTTCTCTTTTTATTTCTCAGGCATGCCTTCTCAAAATGTAAGAGCACCCAATCGTTCTCCTTCAATTTCAAATCACGACGAAGTCGATTTGCTGCCTTTTTCTGAGATTTCTCGAAAGCCTTCCGGACCAAGTCCAAGTCCCTCATGAACTGGTTGGCTTCAAAGAAACATTATATCTGTCGTGCTAAGGAAGGGTGGAACCTTCGTAGCAAATTCAATAATCTCAAATGGCACCTTCCCCCTCAAGGAGTTAATCGTGTTTCTGTAGGCATATTCCACCAAAGGTAAAAACCTTTCCCATGTAGTCTTCTGATCCAACAAAGAAGAATTCAACAAATCCAGTACCACTGAATTAGCAATCTGTGATTGCCCGTCGGGTGGAATGATGACGAGAAGTGCAACCGCGTGCCTATGTTCTCCCAAATAGCCGTCCAAAACAAACTCGTGAACCTGGGGTCCCTGTCGGAGACAATCGTCTCAGGCATGCCATGTAATCTGAAGATCTGGGCAATAAACAATCGTGCCCACGCTGTGTTCTCTGGAGATCAAAAATGAAATCCATTGCAATACTTTCCCAGGGGTGGGTGGGTATGGGTAAAGGCTGTAACAATCCCTATGCTTTATGCCTATCAAACTTGACCTTATGGCATACCAAGCAACTGTGCACAAACTCGTCCACATCCTTCTTGAGTCTCGGCCAAAAGAAGTATCTCTCTACCCCTTTCAAGGTGGTAGCAATGCCACGGTAACCCATAAAAGGCGGACAGTGGCGTTCGGTTAGAACCTTTTCCCTCAACGGCCGTGTAACGCACAACATCGTTTTCTTCATCAAGTAGCCATCCCGAATAGAATATTCCGCTACTATCTCCCCTTTTTGTACTCAACTGAATACATCCGCAAAATCTGTGTCTGTGGCGTAATTGACCGGCATATCCTTGAAGCTTCTATGATGTATCGCGGAAATAGCAAGAACCTACTCCTCCGAGACAACGTATCTGCCACCAATTTCTTCTGTCGCTGCACATGGACAAAGTCCGGAAGTAAAACTGTGTCAAGTGTTTGTCCACCGCATCTGCTTTTCCGATAGCTGCTTCTGTGACAAGAAGTAGCGTAAACTCTGATGATCTGTGAAGACAGTAAAATCCGCTCCGAGTAGGTAATGTCGCCACTGAGTAAGAGCATGGATAATCGCCAAAAGCTCTCTCTCATAAATCTGTGCTGTCAATTCCGGCCTTGAGAACAGTCGGCTCTCTGATGAACCGCCGGTAGTAAGAACATAAGCCCAAGAAGCTTTCAATTTCATGGACATTCTTCAATTCGGGCCAATCATGGATAGTCTCTATCTTGGCCGGGTCCATCTGCACTCTTGCTGCTGAGACAATGTGTCCCGAATAGGTGTATCTCTGGGCTCGGCTCACACGGTAAGGTGGCCGGTTCTGTGGTTTGATTCCAAGTATCAGATCAATGGTATGATCCTTAGGACGAGCTGGTGGCAACTCGCCTTGCAGGCCCTTTGAAAAGCAATTGGCATGAGTGTGGAGAAAATCTTGGCGTTCTTTGTTCAGGTCAAAACATATTCGACCTTCATTCATCGTTCAGTTCTCTCCCAAAAAAAGTGAGTAAAGAAACTGAAGCATCTAGTACAATCTCTGAGCCCTTCATTTGTCAAAGTCGCTTTCTCGGCCCGGTAGTCAACCATGGCGTTGTTCTTGTGGTACCAAGGGATTTCAAGTAGGACGTCACAACCTCCCAAAGGAATTACGCAGAAATCCTCGTGCCCTAAACACCCCTGTCATTACAAACGAAGTTTGCCAATGATTGGTGTAATGGCAACATCCCGTCCGGGTGTCGCTAGAACTACCTCCGCTTGTGGCCTCAGCCTGTCGGGCGTAATTCCAAATCGAGCCGCCAATTCAAGTGAAAAGAAGTTGGCCTTGGCTTCTTCAAAAGAGCTTCCCGATTTTTTTCCTTTGCCCTAAAAACGACAAAAATTGTACTTTCATTCATTTGATTCGGTTCGGGTCCCACACAATGTGGTACCAGTTCTGTTATTTGCCTTTTCTGCCACGTCCCTCAGCTGCTTTGGAACTTTCTGGCCTTTCTTCATCCTGTTCATTTGGTGCCTTGTTAGGGCACTTCGTGGATATATGCCTAGTTTCCCCGCATTCAAAACACTTCCCCTCTCTCATATAGCTGATCCTTTGTTAGGTGCAGCGGAATGAATGTTTGCGCTTTGCTCAAGATGAGTGCTCCGAACTGTGCTCAAGGTTCCTTTTGTTCTTATGGAAGGTAGAGCCTTCTGTTCTTAATGAGAGAATGCTATGATCACGAACAAAGTGAGTGGATACTGTACGTGCAAGTGTATGAGACTGAGAGATAGAGAGAGAATAGAGATACGACACCAGAGACGTTGTAAAACCCTCCTCCGAAGGCCCCACTCTCGTCGATGAGAGTGGTCTACTTATGATTGCACAATCTGGTACAAATGGAACGTATGGGACTGATGCAAGTCTAGGCTATGTCGACGATGACGATGGTGATGACGAAGTCGACCTACGGGCTGAAATCTGCAAATCTTTCTATTGCTGTCCAAAATCTCTATGGGCTGAAATCTGCTAATCTTCTATTTGTTGAATTCTAACTCTATGTCGGTGACGATGTCGATGACGACGATGCAACGACGACGCGCTGAAAATGCAGATGCTAAAATCTGCATTTTCCGGGCTGAAACTGTAAACCTTGCGGAAACTGACTGTGCGGCGAGGAACTACTGCGGGAAGGTGAGGTCTGCGAGGTTCGGGACTTGATCTGCGAGTACTAACTGTTGAAAACTGAAAACGCTGATGTTCCTTGACTTTCTGTCGCGGTGAATTTGCAAAACACTAGGGTGTGTAGCAGATGCAAAAATGCTAGGGCTGAAAATCTGTGCTTCTGTCGTCGTGGCTCTGCAAATGCAAAAACGCTAGGCTAATCTGAGGTGCTTCTATCGCCGGAATCTGCAAAGGCAAAACGCTGGCTGATCTTGTGATGAAAACGCTAGGTGATGCTGGATATGCAAAACGCTAGGTCTCCTGGGGGGGGGGGGGGGGGGGGGGGTTTGCTGAGAAGTTGCCTGTTGAGCGTAGAGCTCCTGCTGTCTCTTCTGTCAAATAGTGCTAGCTCTAGTTTGCTTATATACAAACTTAGCAAAATTGTGCCTACCTACTTTTGTTGGAAAGTCACTTAAATTAATAAGTGAAAATGCCAAAAATAGGTAAAATAGGCTAAATTCACTGGAAAATTCCCCTAACTGATTCTAATAGATTCTGATGGAAATACTGATTTGCTTTGTGCAACCAGAGGATATGCATCTATGCTAAGTGACTGGGCATGCACGGTCTACGAATACTCACAAAAGTGCCAGATCACTTCAAATCTAAACTGACTGGACTGACTGAACCCTGATCATGCTGTAGCTTGTCCACGGACACATAGGGTTGGATGTGTCACGTGACATCCCCTCCTTTTCAAAGTGAGGTACTGGTACTGAACTGTATGGCGTCGAGGGAGATCGCTAATAGCATCCGGAATCCTGGAAGTGACTCTTCGCCGGCCCACTCTGATGTGTGGGTCGTGCGGTACTTGAATGTCATAAAGGTCTGCAACGCTTGCTTCTTTGGGCCGTGCTGAAAGCGACACAAAGTCTTCTGTGGCTCCTTTGATGCTTCAACTTTGTCGACAGTCATGCTTCTTTCTTCTTCAAGAATCTCCATGGTTGAAAATCCTTGAACCCATTTCCAACACAAAAACATGAATATACCCATTCCATGTAAAGCGAGTGGAAAAAATCTTGTCTTTCTCAAAGACTGTGCATGCAATGTAGATGAATAAAGATACGGAGTGCCAAACCGTTCACCACATACACGCAAACAATGAGATCGAATCTTTGTCTTTTGATCTAGAGCAATCAACTATGGCAATTCACAACGGAAATGCGCATGCTTGTTGCTCCTACTATCATGTGCTCTTTCTACAAATGTGTCATGCCAAGGAAGAGACATGGAATGTGACTTCCTTACATACATACTTTTCAGCTTTTCATGAAAAATCCGCATACATCCGTGCTCATCCATGAGTGAAACGTGCTCAACGTACAATATTGCATGTCTAGGAAAAGGGATCACATAAAGACGCTTACTAAAATACAAGAAACGATCACGAATGAAACACTTGAACAATGCGTGCGTATCAATCATACGAGCACGTAATACTTCCTGTGAGGGTTCTTTGGACCGAGACGCGAGAGCCAAAATCGATCCTTCCTGAATGATCGAATCAGACGTGGGGGTTCCTTGGACCTCGACTCGAAAGCCAAGATCGGTTCTTCGTGATTGATCGAATCTACAACGAGGTTAGTTTCGCTAGAAAAAGCATCCACTAACACATCATCCTTGTGAACAATCACATCATCTTCATGCAAATCATCATGCTCATGAGAAATCACATCTTGATCATGCAAATCATCCTGCTCATCATTATCATTTAAATCATCATGCTGATCATTGTCAATCAAATCATCATCATGCAAATCATTGTCATTCAAATCATCATGCTGCTCACAATTATGTAAATCCTGTGTGTCATGCTTTGGAGAAGAAGAGACTGAAAGAGTCTCCTTTCCCCAAATCTCTTCCATCTGTGCCTGAACTTGAGAATAGAGTCGCCAGAACTCTTTGTTTTGTTGGTCGCTCTGTTCTTGTATTGCTTTAGCTTCCTTCCTTGCTGCTTCTCGTTCTGTTTCTCTTTCTGCTCTTCTTTCTGTGTGTCTGCGTTTCATTTCTGCTTTTCTTTCTTTGCATTCACGATCAAATTCTGCCATTCTTTCTGCATTTCTTGCTTCGCGTTCTAACTTCCTTTCCATAAACATCTGGTTCAAAGCCTCCATAGGAATTAGTGCAATCCTTGATGTAGATGGTGAAGGGGGAGGTTCGGAAAAATCTCTTTGTGGGGAGAACTCTTCGTCGCCTCTCTCATGCTCATCACCTCCAAGCGAAGTATCCATTCCGCTTCGAGTGATGACCATACTCTGAAGGTGGATTCTTGTGGGTTCTTGTGGTCTTGGGTTCTTAAGTTCACGAGGAACTTGGGTGCTTGAGGGTCTTGGGGTTCTTGAGGTTTTCTTTCGCTTGCAAACCGCGTTTGAGAAGGATTTTCTCTTCACCCGAGTTCTACTCCTTTCTACGGGCGCACCCCTTGGCGGCCTTGCGCTCACACCAAGGTTGCTTTTTTCCACCTCACGTCGATTGGCCGGCCGCTAAGTGCACAGTCCGCTCTCAATGAGTGAAAAGAGACACAAGGGGAGGCTGAACAAGCCCTTCTTTCTTGGGATTCCTGTCACTCTTCAAAAACACGATTAGGAATCGACATGCCCAAGCGAACTTGGGTTCGTGCGACCTCAACAAGCAAAAAACATTCCGTGGTTCTTTCCTTGAGTGATACAGAACACTGCCAAAGCACTGATACCAACGTTAAGTGCAATGGAATGAATGTTTGCGCTTTGCTCAAGATGAGTGCTCCGAACTGTGCTCAAGGTTCCTTTTGTTCTTATGGAAGGTAGAGCCTTCCGTTCTTAATGAGAGAATGCTATGATCACGAACAAAGTGAGTGGATACTGTGCGTGCAAGTGTATGAGACTGAGAGATAGAGAGAGAAGAGAGATACGACACGAGAGATGTTGTAAAACCCTCCTCCGAAGGCCCCAGTCTCGTCGGCGAGAGTGGTCTACTTATGATTGCACAATCTGGTACAAATGGAATGTATGGGACTCATGCAAGTCTAGGCTATGTCGACGGTGATGACGAAGTCGACCTACGGGCTGAAATCTGCAAATCTTTCTACTGCTGTCCAAAATCGCTATGGGCCGAAATTTGCTAATCTTCTATTTGCTGAATTCTGACTCTATGTCGGTGACGATGTCGATGACGACGATGCGACGACGACGCGTTGAAAATGCAGATGCTAAAATCTGCATTTTCCGGGCTGAAACTGTAAACCTTGCGGAAACTGACCGTGCGGCGAGGAACTGCTGCGAGAAGGTGAGGTCTGCGAGGTTCGGGACTTGATCTGCGGGTACTAACTGCTGAAAACTGAAAACGCTGATGTTCCTTGACTTTCCGTTGCAGTGAATGCAAAAATGCTAGGGCTGAAAATCTGTGTTTCTGTCGCCATGGCTCTGCAAATGCAAAAACGCTAGGCTGATCTGAGGTGCTGCTGTCGCCAAGATCTGCAAAGGCAAAACGTTGGCTCATCTTGTGATGAAAACGCTAGGTGATGCTGGATCTGTAAAACGCTAGGTCTCCTGGGGGGGGGGGTCTGCCTGAGAAGTTGCCTGTTGAGCGTGGAGCTCCTGCTGTCTCTTCTGCCAAATAGTGCTAGCTCTAGTTTGCTTATATACAAACTTAGCAAAATTGCCCTACCTAGTTTTGTTGGAAAGTCACTTAAATTAATAAGTGAAAATGCCAAAAATAGGTAAAATAGGCTAAATGCATTGAAAAATTCCCCTAACTTATTCTAATAGATTCTGATGGAAATACTGATTTGCTGTGTGCAACCAGAGGATATGCATCTATACTAAGTGACTGGGCATGCACGGTCTACGAATACTCACAAAAGTGCCAGATCACTTCAAATCTAAACTGACTGGACTGACTGAACCCTGATCATGTTGTAGCTTGTCCACGGACACATAGGGTTGGATGTGTCATGTGACATCCTCTCTTGACAAGTGAGCTGGGGTTGTGCATCCTTTTCTTTCGTCTATGGGGTGCTCTTCTTCTTTCTACGTTCATTTTCTGAAGTCTGTTCGGTTCTCCGCATCATGATCTCATCTGTGGGGTAAGTCAAATTGCGTGAATGAATGACAAAACCCCGTTTCGCATGACTCATCAATTCCTGAATGGAATCTGACTTTTGCTCTAAGCTGTGATCTCGGATCTCTATAGGAAGTCCCAAGGTAAACCGCTCAATCTGTTCTTTGAATGAGATCTTCTTAAATGAAGAGGTGGGTAGAAAAGAGCTCTAGAATCTCTCGCAATATGCATCCAAAGTATCCTTTTTGGTCATCCGAAGATGGTCCAAGCAGTTTGGATGTCGCGTTCGTACTCTCGAGTCAGCCAAGAAGAAATAAAAAGCCTTTTAAATTTAAGCCATTTTACTGGCACTGTCTTATTCAATAGAAGCGTGGACCACCAAGTGCGAGCATGTCCTTTGAAGTAAGAAGCAGCCCTCCGAATCTTGGAGTGCTCTGAGTAACGCCCTCCAGAGAAAGCTATGTCAATCTGCTGTATGAAGGCCAAAGCCTTCGAAGCATCTCGATATCCAGAAAATGTGTCAAATTTAATTGACTGTCCACCTTCTTTAAACTCTTGGACTTTCTTGCTTTTATCTTCTAGAAAGTCATATGGGTTGGCTTTATAAAAATTCTTGTTCTTTGTATAAAAGCTGTTGTCGTCAGAGTCCGAACTATCTGAAGACGAGTCCTCTGTAGAACTCTCAACAACTGGGCGAGATTTAAGGCTTCTTTGCCTTTTCCTTGCCCTTTCCGAAGCTTTGCTTTTTGCTTTGATTTTTGGCTTTTTGCCTTTTCTGTCTTCTTCGCTTGAGTCAGAGGAGCTAGAAGAACTCTCAGGAGAAGAAGAAGAAGAAGAAGAACTGGGTATTCCTTCAAATCGAATACGCTGCTTCTGCTTTCTTGCCGATGCAAATGTAGACTGACGACCCAAATAACCCGGGAAGTCAGTTCCTTTCTTCTGCTTTTTGTCATGCTTTTTTCTTTGTTATGCGCGTCAAAAAGCTTAGCAGTTCGTGCATCAACCACCTCTTCTAATTCTTGCTCTGTATACATCCTTGGAGTAGGAGGTTTCTTCAGGGCCGGTTTGAGGGGTGGTTCTGTGGTCTACCGCCACTGTGAATGCACTTCGTCGAAGGAGGTCTGGCTCATAAATTTGTAAATTTCGGGTGCTTCGCAAAATTTAGCATCATCTTTGTTGCATCGCCGATCAATCGTCGACGCTCCATCTCTTCAGTCTCCGCCTGAGTAGGCCGAGAGGGGCCATACTCCTCGCGTGAATCTTCGTTGTGATCTCTTTCCCATCTCCGGATACAGAGGAAGTCGACTGATCTCGGGCTGAAGCCATAAGTGACGCGTGAAAGGATCGGATTTCTCGTAGAAGAGAAATCAGCCGTGCTCTGATACGATTGTAACAGACTTGGACACTCCAAGTCGAGATTCTACCGCGACACCACAAGAATTCACTTCAAAACAGTTCACAGTTCACAATTGATCGACACTCGCCCGGCGGAGTTCTGTGTCTAGAGATATTGGCCCCAGAGTCTGGCGCCCCTTTCGGTATTTCTTTTTTATTAATCTACAACTCAAAGTACAAGCGAGTGGTCGGGACTCACTCTCAGACTGTGCGTCCAGATGCTCTGAGAAGTGAGAGCCCAATAACTCTTATAAAGGTTTACAAGGGATGCTAAAAGCAGAGCCCAAAAGCTTCAAAAATCAAAAGCCTTGCCAAATAAAGCAAAAGCTCTGTCTCTCACAAGCTCTCTCTTTTGACTAAATAAAGCAGATCTTTTAGCTCTCTCTCTCTCTCTCTCTCTCTCTCTCTCTCTCTCTCTCTCTCTCTCTCTCTCTCTCTCTCTCTTTTGCGTAGAACAGCAGGCCAGATTTGCGTAGCCTCAACAACAGCCAAAAACTATCGTAAATTATGTATTTCCATACAGTTGTTGTCACGTGTCAGCTTCGCATTTTGCGTGTTGGGTTAAAGGCCTAAATAATCCCTTTTTTGTACATTTTTATACTTTGTCCTGGTTCATATTGAACCTGGACACATTTTTTAAAGGTCACTTATAATAAAGGTGGGAAAACCCAAAACTCACTTATTGAGTTTTTCCCAAAAAGGTGAGCTCTCTCTTCTGCTAGCGCTTTCTCTCCTGCTGGCCTTCGTCTCCCCTCTCTACACACACACCGCACTTCCTCGCGTGCTCTTTCACTTGCACACACCGTTGCGCGCTCATCAACTGGTATCAGAGCCTCGATTAAGGTTTGCCCCAAACCTGCAAATGCTGAATTTCAGCCAAGAAGGTCAACTTCCTCGCGAGGTTTTGCAATTTCGTCGCCAAAGGACTCGTCCTCGGACACTAGAGAGCTCCCGGCAACCCAAATTGACCTAAAACAGGCTGAAATTAGGTCAAAAACAGGAAATTACAGGTTATGACAGCGAAAATACAGGTTTTGCAAATGATGTATTAAGGTGTGGGAATACTTTTGCTAAGTCTCCGCTACCCGAAAACCCTGAAATTGCCGAAAACAAGCCCTAAAACAGGTGTTTTAAGCAAATTTCAGATTTATGCAGGTTTTTGCAAGTGTTTTTATGGTGCGATTACATTGGGGAAAGTGTAAATAGATGCAATCCACGCACATTTGACAAATTTTGTCGATGTATGACCATCTGTGGCTCAATTTCATGCAATTTTGATGCTACAAATTGGGGCGTTTGTGCTTACATGCTTCTAAAGGCTGTGTATTAGCCTTATGTATGTCTTCTGAGGCTAAAAACAACTAAATTTGTTGTTTTCGAGCACAAATTCACTCGCTGAAATTTCCTGTGCATAAATTTCAGAAATTGAATTTTGTGCCCAAATCGGCCTATTTTGCCCCCAAATTGCTCCTGTGACGATTTGGAGCTGTAGTGTACATCTCTGTGAGGCTATACTCCGATTTTTACACATTTTGCCCAAAAATTCAGCGTATTATCCCTCTTATTTCATGCAACTATGGCCTCATCTACTTCGGATGTGAAGAACCTCTTCGAGATTATGAGGTTCGATGGTACAGGTTTTGATCTTTGGAAAGACAAGATTCAAGGAATCCTATTTCTTAAGGATTGCGAAGGGGCACTTGAACAGGTGAAGCCACAGAATATGACGGATGAAGCATGGGTTAGCATGAACAGGAAGGCCGTTACGTACATTAAAATGGCAATGACCGATGAGATCGTCATTGATGTGAAAGGTCTCACGATTGCTTTTGATGTGTGGGAGAAGTTGAAGGGAATGTATGAAAATACAACGCCTGTCAACCAGGTGCACTTGATGCGAAAACTTGTTGGCATGCAACTAGATGAGTCCAAGAGCGCGGCAGAGCACCTGCCATTATTCGCAGGTACTTTGTCGCAGTTACAGGATTCTAGCTTGCCCCCTTTTGATGATAAGCTGAAAGCTATCTTCTTGCTTATGACCTTACTTGAGTCATGGGAAATTTGGTGGTTTCGTTGTCCAATAACCTCAATTTGACCTTTGATGGTGTTAGGGGTTCCATCTTGAATGAAGAAATCAGGAGGAAAGCAAGTGGAGAGGGAGGCAGCTCTGCCAACATGGTTAGAGGCAGGACAGAAAAGAAGAATGCTTATGCACAAAGGAGTAAGAGTAAGAGTAAAGAAAGGGGAAATGCAAGCAAAGGCAAGGGTGATGTGACTTGCTATCAATGTGGCAGGAAAGGTCACAAGAAACCCGATTGTTGCAGGTACTATAAAGCTTAGTTAGAAAGAAAAAAGAATGGCGGAGACAAAAAGAAAGAGAAGAAGGAAGTCAAGGCAGATGCACATGATAGCTTAAAGGACAAAGAGAAGGCCAATGTGGCTTCTAGTGTCGTGATTGAGGAGCTGTCAGATGTAGAGGACATCTTGTGTGCCACTTTGTCAGATGATGACGCTTATGACTATGATGCCTCTCTCAATGTTCATTCACAGGACATGCAGATCACCAAGAGTGATCTTATTGATGCTTTGTTGACTGTCAATGATGCATTGTCCCAGACTTGGATTGTTGATTCCGGTGCTTCATTTCATGTGACCCCTATCAAGGAGTGTTTCTCTACTTTTGATGCGGGCAAGCGTGGCTATGTATACCTAGGAAACAATAATGCATGTTCCATTGAGGGTATTGGCACTGTGCATCTCTCCATAGATGGCACAAATGAGCTTGTCTTGCATGATGTTCGATATGTGCCGGGAATCAAGAAGAGTCTGCTTTCTGTTGGTCAGATGGATATGCATGGTTACAGCATCTTGTTTGAGAGAGGATCATGGAAAATGACCAAAGGCTCAAGGCTGATTGTAAAGGGCACAAAGAAAGGGACACTTTACTGCATGCATGGAAAGGCCGTGTTGGGCAAGTTTATTGCATTGGTTGAAATTAATTCTCACATGGAGTTGTGGCACAAGAGGCTTGGCCATACGAGCCAAAAGGGCCTTTCTAAGCTTTGTACTTTGAACAAGCTTGATGCTAAAGGCTCAAAGCTTGATTTTTGTAATGAATGTCAATATGGCAAGCAAGTAAAGCGTTCTTATTACTCTGGTGTCTCTCGTAAATCTTGTGTGCTTGATCTTGTACATTCTGATGTATGTAGCATGCTTGCTAATTCTATGGGAGGTGCATGTTATTTTGTCTCCTTTGTTGATGATCATTCTAGGAAAATTTGGGTTTATTTGCTTAAGTCTAAGGATGAAGCCTTTGCTGCGTTTAAGAGATTTCATGCATTTGTGACCGCCCAAACAGGTAGAAAGCTAAAATGCTTGCGTACAGACAATGGAGGGGAGTACACAAGTGCTGAATTTAACAAGTTTTGTGAAAATTTGGGCATTAAGAGGGAGCTTACTGTACCATACAGCCCCTCTTCTAATGGTGTGGCTGAAAGATTCAATAGGACACTTTGTGAGAGGGTGAGATGTATGCTGTCCACAACTAATCTCTCTCATGAATTTTGGGGAGAATCTTTGAAAACTGCAGTACATATATGCAATCGATCCCCTTACATGTCTTTGAAAGGTGACATCCCTGAAGAGGTTTGGTCTGGCAAGCCTGCTTAATATGATCACTTACGCATTTTTGGTTGCGAAGCTTTTGTGCATGTTAGACGTGAGTTGAGGAGTAAACTAGATGCGAAATCCATTAAAGGCCTCTTCATGGGATATGGTGAAGAAGGCGAAATGGGTTACAGGATTTGGTTACCTCAGCTCAAAAGGGTTGTACGACGCAGTCGGGATGTTGTTTTTAATGAGGCAAGGCTGCTTCAAAACAATTGTGCCTCAAAGCATGACCATAAAAGGGTGAAATTTCAGCATGACCAGCCACCTGTTAGGCCTATTTTTGACCCTCAGGATGCATCACAAATGGCTGAAAATGTAGATGATCTAGTGGTGTTTGAGCCAGATGATGTTGGACAACAAATTGAGGCTCCTGAAGGGCATTTGCAGCCAAGAAACAATGCTGAAAATGGTGCTGAAAATGATGTACAACAGCCCATTGTTGATGATTTTGTCGTGCCACCTGATGTAAACCCATTGCCGTATAATGTGGATCATTGGGTGAGGCGGTCTACTCGTCAAAGACGGCCTGTGAGTCGATATGACCCCTCTTTACATTACATTATGTTGACAGATGAGGGAGAGCCTTTTACGTATAAAGAGGCAAAGACATGTGAGCACAGTGACAAGTGGGAGCTTGCTATGCAGGAAGAGATTAAAGCTTTGCATGCTAATCATACTTGGGATTTGGTTGAATTGCCCAAAGGAAGGAAGGCTATTCCTAACAAATGGGTGTATAAAATTAAAACTTGGGATTTGGTTGAATTGCCCAAAGGAAGGAACGCTATTCCTAACAGATGGGTGTATAAAATTAAAACTGTTGATGCAAAACCCAAGTATAAGGCAAGGCTTGTGGCAAAGGGATATGTTCAAACCAAGGGCATAGACTTTCAGGAAGTGTTCTCTCCTGTTGTGAAGATGACCACTTTGCGTGTATTGTTTGCCATTGTGGCTGCTCTTGATTTGGAAATGGACCAAATGGATGTACATACCGCTTTCTTGCATGGTGATGTGGAAGAAGAGCTTTATATGAAGCAACTCGAGGGTTTTGTTATCCCTGGCAAGGAACATTTGGTATGTATGCTCAATAGAAGCTTGTGTGGGCTGAAACAATCATGTAGATAGTGGTACAAGAAGTTTGATCGCTTCATGCTTAAACATGGTTACAAAAGAAGCCATGCAGACCATTGTTTGTATACCAAACGTGATGAGGATGGTAGCCCTATCATTCTTGTGCTCTATGTAGACGATATGCTGATAGCTACAAAGAAAAGAGGCACTGTAGATGCTCTTAAAGGGCAGCTGAAATTTGCGTTTTCAATGAAAGATCTTGGGGCAGCTGAACATATACTTGGAGTGCGTGTTACACGGCAAAGAGACAAGCGCCTATTGTATTTGTCGCAAGAAAAGTACATTGAAAAGGTGGTGGACAGATTTAACATGGCTGAAGCAAAGCCTCTTGGTGTGCCATTACAGCCATATGTCAAAATCTCCAAGGCTGATTGTCCCAAGTCAAAGGAAGAAGCCAATGACATGCAAAGTGTGCCTTATGCTTCAGCTTGTGATTCACTTATGTATGCTATGGTTGCTACTAGGCCTGACATAGCCCATGTAGTGGGAGTTGTGAGCCAGTTTATGGCTAATCCAGGTAGGTTCCATTGGGATGCAGTGAAGTCCATTATGAGGTACTTGAAAGGAACTAAAAACAAATGCCTCTGCTATGGTAAAGGACCAATGGAGTTGAAGGGATTTTGTGACTCTGACATGGCTGGTGATGTGGATACACGGAAATCCACAAGTGGCTATGTATTTACTCTTGCGGGAGGTGCTGTTTCACGGTGTTCTATATTGCAAAAGATTGTTGCATTGTCTACTACAGAGGCTGAATATAGTTCAGCCACTGAGGCTTCCAAAGAAGCTATTTGGTTAGCACGCCTATGCAGTGAGTTTGGCTTGCCTGCCAAGGCACCTATGCTTGGTTGTAATAGCCAGAGTGCTATATGTCTGGCAAAGAACGCATTTATGCACGCACAACATATTGATGTGCGGTATCACTTCATACGAGAAGTGCTTGAGGATGCCCTTATTACATTGGTTAAGGTCCATACATCACAAAATCCAGCCGATGCTCTCACTAAGTGCTTACCCAAAGTACAACATCATCTATGCATAGAGATGGTGGGAGTCACGTAGCTTAAAGGCGCCATTTATGCCTTTAAGTGGGAGGTTGTTGGGTTGAAGGCCTAAATAACCCCTTTTTTGTACATTTTTATACTTTGTCCAGGTTCATATTGAACCGGACACATTTTTTAAAGGTCACTTATAATAAAAGTGGGAAAACCCAAAACTCACTTATTGAGTTTTTCCCACAAACGTGAGCCCTCTCTTCTGCTAGCGCTTCCTCTCCTGCTGGCCTTCGCCTCCCCTCTCTGCACACACACCGCACCTCCTCGCGTGCTCTTTCACTTGCACACACCGTCGCGCGTTCATCATTGCGGGCTTGTCCTTACGATGCAGCCACGTCATCATTTAGTGGATTTTCCGGGAATGTCCGCCAGTTGGGGAGTCCTTGCCAGAGGGGGTGTGTGTGTGTACTGGGCAGCCACGTCACTGAGTTGTGACAGGTACTATTTTCATTGGCGAAAAATCTGAAATTCTTGTTTACAGCAAGGGATTTTTGGAGTTGATTCCAGATGGCAGAGGGGCTATGCATACCTCCACGGTACTTTATGCTCTGAAGCTAGGATTTTGTCTTGATGTACTCTGACAACTAGAGTTGTATAGCCATTGCGAGGAAACCGGTGTTTCATGCCCGGACCAAGCATATAAGGATACAGTACCATTTTGTTCGTGAGAAGACCAAGGATGGCTCTATTCGACAAGAGCATATTCCGATGTCAGACAACCTTGCTGATATCTTCACCAAACCTCTTCCAAAGGCGACATTATTCTGTTATGCGAGCTCCCTTGGACTTGTTTCCAGTTGTAACAGACTTGGACACTCCAAGCGAGAAATCAATAGCAACACACGAAGATTGGATGTCACATGATACATCCAACCCTATGTGTCCGTGGACAAGCTATGACACGACAAGGGTTCAGTCAGTCCAGTCAGTCTAGATTAGAAGTGATCTGACACTTTTGTGAATTTATTCGTAGACCGTGCATGCCCAGACACTTAGTATGAATGTATATCCTCTGGTTGCACACAACATGATCATAAGCATTCCCATCAGAATCCTTCAGGGGAATTTTCCAGTGCATTTAGCCTCTTTTACCTATTTTTGACATTTTTCACTTATTATTTTTAAGTGATTTTTGTTGGAAAGTAGGTAGGGCAATTTTTCTAAGTTTGTATATAAGCAAACTAGAGCTAGCACTTTCTGGCAGAAGAGGCAGCAGGAGCACCTTGCTCAACAAGCAACTTCTCAGCAAGACCAACCCCCGCTTGCTTCTGTTGCACCTAACAGGCGTGGTCCGAAGATGCAAGCTTTGCAGACCTTTATGAAGTTCAAGTATTGCACGACCCACACATCAGAGTGGGCTAGCGAAGAGTCCCTTCCAGGATTCTGGATATTGTTCACGATCTCCCTTGACGCCATACAGTTCGGTACCAACACCTCACTTTGAAAAGGAGGGGATGTCACTTGACACATCCAATCCTATGTGTCCGTGGACAAGCTACAACACGACAAGGGTTCAGTCAGTCCAGTCAGTCTAGATTAGAAGTGCTCTAGCACTTTTGTGAGTCTATTCGTAGGCCGTGCATGCCCAGACACTTAGTATAGATGCATATCCTTTGGTTGCACACGGTATGATCATAAGCATTCCCATCAGAATCCATCAGAATCCTTCAAGGGAATTTTCCAGTGCATTTAGCCTATTTTGCCTATTTTTGACATTTTTCACTTATTATTTTTAAATGATTTTTGTTGGAAAGTAGGTAGGGCAATTTTGCTAAGTTTGTATATAAGCAAACTAGAGCTAGCACTTTTTGGCAGAAGAGGCAGCAGGAGCACGTTGCTCAACAGGCAACTTCTCAGCAAGACCAACCCCCGCGACAACTCTGGCGTTTTCTCTCAACAGAAGGCCTAGCGTTTTTGCACCAGATCAGCCAGCGTTTTTGCAATTGCAGATTCCCGGCGACAGTAGACAGCAGATCAGCCCTAGCGTTAGCAGATTCCCACAGCAACACAGCAGATTTCCCCGCAAGGTTAGTTTTCAGCTCGAGCGTTTTTGGTTTGCAGATCAACCTCAGTGTTTTTGCAGATCATCGCGATAGAATCAGCCATAGGATCAGCGTTTTCAGTTTTCGGCCCTTAGACACCGCAGATCAAGTCCCGAACCTCGCAGATCTCACCTTCCCGCAGCAGTTCCTCGCCGCACGGCCAGTTTCCGCAAGGTTTACAGTTTCAGCCCGGGAAACGCAGATTTCAGCATCTGCGTTTTCAGCGCGTCGTCGTCATCCTTGTCGTCATCGACATAGAGTCAGAATTCAGCAGATAAAGATTTGCAGATTTCAGCCCTTAGCGTTTTGAGATTTCAGCCCGTCTCGTCGTCGTCCTCATCGTCGTCGACATCGTCGGCAAGTCCAAGCATTGTAGAGATTTGTGCAATCATAAGTAGACTGCTCTCGCCATAGAGAGCGGGGCCTTCGGGGGAGGGTTTTACAACGTCTCTGGTGTCGTATTTCTCTTCTCTCTTTATCTCTCAGTCTTAGACACTTGCACGCACAGTGTCCATTCACTTTGTCTGAGATCATAGCACTCTCTCATTAAGAACGGAAGGCTCTCCCTTCCATAAGAACAAAAGGAACCTTGAGCACAGTTCGGAGCACTCATCTTGAGCAAAGTATAAACATTCATTCCGCTGCACCTAACAGAAACTTCAAAATCACTGAACTTTAATATAGATAGAGAGAGAGAGAGAGAGAGAGAGAGAGAGAGAGAGAGAGAGAGAGAGAGAGAGAGAGAGAGAGAGAGAGAGAGAGAGAGAGAGAGAGAGAGAGAGAGAGAGGGGGGAGACTCGACAAGCCCGATAGTTTCCTGCCTAGAGGTACTGGCCCCAAAGTCTGGCGTCCCTTTCGGTATTTCTTTATCATTAATTTTTGCAAAGTAAAACTCCCGAGGGACCTCTGCTCTTAGACTCTTCGTCCAGGTGCTCTGCAGAGTGAGGCCCCAAGGGCTCTTTTAGTCTTACAAGGGATGCCCCAAAAGCAATCAATTTAAAAGTAGTTAATCCCAAAAGCTTCTAGCATGAATCGCGGAAATTTGTACAGCCTGCTACGTGGCACAACAAGCGCAAAACGTGGAATTTTCGTACAGTCTGCCACGTTAGCCAATCAACGCAATTTTCGGGCATGCCATATAGCCTGCCACATCAGCAGCTCTACGCGATTCTTTTTTTCTTTATTTAAATGTCCCGTGGGCCGCATCGGACGGGATCCCATAAGTTGGGAACAACTTATACTTTGTCAGTTTCTATTTTCGGGATGCCACGTCATCATTTTGTGACATACCCCATACCCTCTGTTGAAAGAATTGTAGACGCCCTCGATTACGCCTGCAAGATCAAACATAAGCCATAAATCAGTTCAATGGACACTGACTCTAAGCACTGACGCACTAGACGACACAAATCTAGCACTTGCACAAAGACGACAGTCATTGAATCACATTCAAATCAAATCACATAAAGTCCATGGAGATCTTGGACCATGATCTCTCGGCAACGTGTTTAGCAATTGCATTTAGATCTATACTTGATCTCATTGATGTCGGATTGACTAATTCTTATTGATATCATGTCCATCTCATATAAAATCTCAAGACCGAAATGCTGCAGTTATTTCTTCTTTCTAACATGCACTCATACATGAGAGAGCACACGTAAATCAGATTCATGTCAGGAATTACTAGTTTGAAGTACTTCTTTCATAAAGTCATACAACAGATTACTATCATGCCGTCAGTATCCTTGAAATCCAAAGGAAAATTAATGACTTTATTCTATCTGGGTAACATGTGACAAAGGATCGGAGTGACTTCCCTCTTGTGTAGTCTCGTCTGCACCAGATTCAACCCTGTTGATCCACGGGATCTCTCCGAATAGTCGAAGCTAGACCGAAAACTTCAAGGTAAAGTTCCAATATTTAAGGAGTATTTGCTAGGTCCTTTTCCTCCATCCACTTTGTTGGGTGTAAGGCCTAAATAACTCCTCTTTGTACATTTTTATACTTTGTCCAGGTTGTTCAATGTTGTGAACCTGGACACATTTTTTAAAGTCACTTATAATAAAAGTGGGAAAGCCTAGAATCACTAATTGAGTTTTCTCTCTCTCTCTCTCTCTCTCTCTCTCTCTCTCTCTCTCTTTGTGCTTTCGATCTCTAGTGCTAGCTCTCTGTGCACTCTTGCCTCTTGCTTCTTGTCCCAATTCTGCACTACATTGCGATGTGCACCTATCGGTACCCTTTGCTTTGCGCTTTCAATTGATATGAGAGCCCTAGGGTTTCAAAACAGCCCTGCGCAGTCTGCTGGGCAACAAGTTAAATTTGCCTCCCGCGATCAATTTCGCTTCCATCGCGAAGCCCTTTGCTTCCAGGGTCGAAAAGGTCACCAAAACTGCCCAAATAGCCCAAACAGACTGTTTTAAGGTCAAAGCATATTACAGGTCAAAACAGCAATACGCAGGTGTATCAAAGTTGTGGGATCACATGTATTGATGTTTGTCGCGACAAATTGAGTGAAAAGCTGAGTACAGGTGCTTGAAATTGCACATTTCAGCTGAAATTTTAGATTTGGACTGTTTCATGCAAAGAAACTGTGGCTCTTTGTATATAAAGTCTTGTGGTTGCCACTATTTGTTGAAATTTCCAGCCTATTGCATCGCTCTTGTATACACACTTGTGGTTGAATTAAGATGGCTTCTTCCTCTTCCGCATCTGACACTAAAACTTTGATGGAAATCAAATGGTTCGATGATCAAGGCTTCGATCTTTGGCAAGAAGGCATGTAAGGTATCCTTTCCTTAAAGGATTGTGAAGATGCATTGGAACAGAATAAGCCACCAGGTTTGTTTGACGAAGAGTCGTCCAGGTTAAATAAGAAGACTATGGCTTACATCAAGATGGCTATCAATGATGACATTTTGACGGACATCAAGCGTTTGGACTCTGCTTATGTGACATGGCAAAAGCTAAAGTCAAATTATGAAAACACCACGCCTGTGAACCAGGTACATTTGATACGATAGTTGATGAATATGCAGCTTGATGACTCGAAGTCAGCTTCTGAGCGTTTGAGTGCTTTTATAGGTGTGTTGAGTCAATTGTAGGACAGTGGGCTTCAACAATTTGATGATAAGCTGAAAGCTATTTTCTTGCTTATGACATTGCCAAATACATGGGAAACATTGGTTCTCTTGAGTAACAGTCTCACCCTCACGTATGATGGTGTGAGAAGGTCTATCTCAATGAAGAGATTAGACGCAACTCTAGTGGGGGAGGTGTCACGTGACACATCCAACCCTATGTGTCCGTGGACAAGCTACAACATTACCATGGTCAGTTTAGTCAAGTTAGTCTAGGTTAGGAAGTGATCTGGCACTTTGTGAGTCTGTTCGCAGAACGTGCATGACCAGTCACTTAGATTAGATGCATATCCTCTGGTTGCACACAGCATGATCATCAGCATTCCCATCAGAATCCATCAGAATCCATAAGGGGAATTTTCTAGTGCATTAAACCTATTTTCCCTATTTTTGACATTTTTCACTTATTTATTAAGTGACTTTTGCTGGAAACTAGGTAGGGTAATTTTGCTAAGATAATACATAAGCAAACTAGAGCTAGTACTTTCTGGCAGAAGAGGCAGCAGGAGCATTCGCTCAACAGGCAAGTTCTCACCAAAACCCCCAAGAGGCCTAGCGTTTTTGGCCCAGATCAGCCAGCATTTTTGCTCTTGCAGATTCCTAGCGATAGCAGATTCTCCACAGCCTGACCATTTTCAGCCCTAGCCTTTTTGCATCTGCAAGGCACTTCAGTGTTTTTGCAGATCTTCGCGACGAAACCCCCACAAGCATCAACGTTTTCAGTTTTCAGCAATCAGTACCCGCAGTAGAACCCCCGAACCTCGCAGATCTCACCATCCCGCAGCAGATCCTCATCGCACGGTCAAATCCAGCGAAGTTTACAGTTTCAGCCCGGAAAACACAGATTTCAGCATCTGCGTTTTCAACACGTCGTCATTGTACCATCGTCATCGACATCGACATCGTCACCGACATAGAGTTAGAATTCAGCAAATAAAGATTTGCAGATTTCAGCCCTTAGCATTTTCAGATTTCAGCCCGTCTCGTTGTTGTCCTCATTGTCGTCGGCATCGTCGGCAAGTTCAAGCATTGTAGAGATTTGTGCAATCAATAGTAGACCACTCTCGCCATAGAGAGTGGGGCCTTCGGAGGAGGGTTTTGACGACATTCTGGTGTCGTATTCTTCTCTCTCTATCTCTTAGTCTCAGCACCTTCACTCACAGTGTCCATTCACTTCGTTTGTGTCCATTGCACTCTCTCATTAAAGAATGGAAGGCTCTCCCTTCCCTAAGTAAAAGGAACCTTGAGCACAGTTCGGAGCACTCATCTTGAGCAAAGTTCAACATTCACTTCCGTTGCACCTTACATTGGTATCAGAGTTCTGTGCGTACTTCAACTTCGCGAACTCAAGGGAGGAACCTAAAGAAGAACCCCAGAAGAATCAAGAACTTTAAGAAGAACCTCACAAGAACCAAGAACCTCAAGATTCAAGAACCCAAGAACCCAAGTACCAAAGAACCATCAAGAATCCAAGGAACCTCGCTCAGTTTTTTTTTCTTGAAGAATCCTTGAGTCCCGACCATGGACTTACTAGATCCCCTCTTCATTGCCATGCATTTATAGGAAGATCGACATTGGATACACGAAAACCCAGGTCTTGAGTACCAAGATCTCCTAGCTTTGTATGCGGATATGGAAGGAATTGGAGAAAGGATCCCTAGCCTCTTCTGCATTCTAGTTGTGTTCCTCCAGAACGGGTTCATAGGAATGTTATCTGCTTTAGACAGCCAAGGGGACCATTCGCATATAGCATGCATCCCCTCGTCATTGAACCTTTGGAAAGGACTCCGGAACCAAACCTCAGTCCATCAGCACCGGTAATGTTTTCACCAGAATCAGTGTTTGGGGAACAACTCTTGCTATAGCAGGCAGAGTCAGCACTATCTGGTATAGAGCCCAGGTTGATATTCGACAATCGTAGTAAGGCTGGACAGTGACCCTTACACGGTGTTTGTGCCAGCTATACCCACATCACCCACAGCACCTGCAGTACCATGAGTTCGTGGTTTCTGAGGAATTTGCATTGGTTTGTGCATCCACAGCATCAGAAGCATTCAACAGTCAACATCAGAAGTATATATAGAAGTTCGGCAACTGTGCCTCACTTTTAACAGAGGGGGATGTCACGTGCACACTTCACTTGCGCCACGTGGACACGCTTCTGCCATAGTCTAGCATGAGTTTTAGCTTAGGACTGAGCCTGACACCTTTGTGAGCCTCTAGTAGGACGTGCATGTCCAAGCCAACCACACTTGCATACCCTCTCTTGCACAAGAACATTCATTTCATCATGCTGACATTTTACCATGTGAACCACCTTTTATAAGTCTTTTATTGAAAGTGACTCTTGGAATTCTTTTTGTAAGTTTGTTGGAAAAGTAGGTAGGACAAATTGCTAAAGATCTATAAAAGAATCCCATTGGGCACTTAGTAGAAGCTGAAGAAGCAGGGACACAAGGAGGCAGGCACCTAGCAGGCAGGCAGCACCTCAGCAGGAGCCCTAGCGTTTTCTCAAGAAGAAGAAGACCCAGATCAGCCTGGCGTTTTCAGATTTCAGTAGACAGCCCAGCGTTTTCAGTTTTCAGCCTTGAGGCCGTTGTCGTCGACACCATCGTTGTCGTTTCCATTGTCATCGTCGTCGAAGTCCCTATCTTGACGACGACACTATCGCCATCGTCATCGCAGATCCCTATCTTGACGACAACACCTTCGCCATCAAGCACTTTTAATGCCAAAAGTGACTCTCCCCTTGTCATTCGTGGAGAGCAAGTTGTTCATTCTCCATCTCTCATTTCTAATGTGTAGGCGAAGATTGAAAGGATTCAGGAGAAGGAGACTCTCTCAATCTCTTCTTTGCAGGATTTGCATGATGATAAGCATGATGAATTGATTGATAATGATGATTTGTATGACAATGACAAGCATGATGATTTGCATGATCAAGATGTGATTTCTCACAAGCATGATGATTTGCATGAAGATGATGTGATTGTTCACAAGGATGATGTGTTAGTTGATACTTTCTCTAGTGAAGCTAACCTCCTTGCAGATTCGATCAATCACGAAGAACCGATCTTGGCTCTCGAGCCTAGGTCCAAAGAACCCCCTCAGGACGAACCGATCTTGGCTCTCGAGCCTAGGTCCAAAGAACCCCCTCAGGAAGAACCGATCTTGGCTCTCGAGCATAGGTCCAAAGAACCCTTACAGGAAGTACTATGTGTTCGAATGATTCGTTAGCACGCATTGGTCGAGTGTTTCATTCGTGATCGTTTCTTGTATTTTAGTCAACGACTCTATGTGATCCCTTTTCTAGGCATGACATATTGTACGTTGAGCACGTTTCACTCATGAATGAGCACGGATGTATGCGGATTATTCATGAGAAGCTGAAAAATATGCATTTAAGGAAGTCACATTCCATGTCTCTTCCTTGGGACGACATAGTGTAGAAAGAGCACAAGAAAGTATGCGCACCAAGCATGGGCATTTCCATTGTGTTTTGCCACAGTTGATTGATTTAGATCAGCACGACAAGATTCGATCTCATTGTTTGCGTGTGTGTGGTGAACGGTTTGACACTCCGTCTCTTTGTTCATCTACATTGCATGCACAGTCTATTAGGACGACAAGATTTTTTCCACTCACTTTACATGGAATGGGTATGTTCATGGTTTTGTGTTGGAAATGGTTTCAGGAATTTTCAGCCATGGAGATTCTTGAAGAAGCTGGACCTACGTCCATAGACAAAGTTGAAGCATTGAAGGAGCTACACATGATTTTGTGTCGCTTTCGGTCGGCGAAGACTCCTTTCGAGGATGTTGTTGGCGATCTCCCTTGACGCCATACAGTTCGGTACCAATACCTCACTTTGAAAAGGAGGGGATGTCACGTGACACATCCAACCCTGTGTCCGTGGACAAGCTACAGCATGACCAGGGTTCAGTTAGTCAAGTCAGTCTAGGATAGGAAGCGATCTGGCACTTTTGTGAGTCTGTTCGCAGACCGTGCATGACCAGTCACTTAGATTAGATGCATATCCTCCGGTTGCACACAACATGATCATCAGCATTCCCATCAGAATCCATCAGAATCCATAAGGGGAATTTTCTAGTGCATTAAACCTATTTTCCCTATTTTTGACATTTTTCACTTACTTATTAAGTGACTTTTGTTGGAAACTAGGTAGGGTAATTTTGCTAAGATAATACATAAGCAAACTAGAGCTAGTACTTTCTAGCAGAAGAGGCAGCAGGAGCACTCGCTCAACAGGCAAGTTCTCACCAGAACCCCCAAGAGGCCTAGCGTTTTTGCATCACAGCAGAAGGCTAGCGTTTTTGGCCCATATCAGCCAGCGTTTTTGCTCTTGCAGATTCCTGGCGATAGCAGACCAAGCAGAAACCCTAGCGTTAGCAGATTCTCCACAGCCTGACCATTTTCAGCCCTAGCCTTTTTGCATCTGCAAGGCACTTCAACGTTTTGCAGATCTTCGCAACGGAACCTCCACAAGCATCAGTGTTTTCAGTTTTCAGCAATCAGTACCCGCAGTAGAATTCCCGAACCTCGCAGATCTCACCATCCCGCAGCAGATCGTCGCCGCACGGTCAGATCTAGTGAAGTTTAAGTTTTAGCCCGGAAAACGCAGATTTCAGCATTTGCGTTTTCAACGCATCGTCATCGTACCGTCGTCATCGACATCGTCACCGACATAGAGTCAGAATTCAGCAGATAAAGATTTGCAGATTTCAGCCCTTAGCATTTTCAGATTTCAGCCCGTCTCGTCGTCGTCCTTATCGTCGGCAAGTCCAAGCATTGTAGAGATTTGTGCAATTAATAGTAGACCACTCTCACCATAGAGTGGGGCCTTTGGAGGAGGGTTTTGACAACATTCTGGTGTCGTATTCTTCTCTCTCTGTCTCTCAGTCTCAGCACCTTCACTCACGGTGTCCATTCACTTCGTTTGTGTCCATTGCACACTCTCATTAAAGAATAGAAGGCTCTTCCTTCCCTAAGTAAAAAGGAACCTTGAGCACAGTTCGGAGCACTCATCTCGAGTAAAGTTCAACATTCAGTTCCGCTGTACCTTTAGGAGGTGGCAGTTCTGGCTACAATGCAAGAATCAAAAGCTTGATGCGAGCAACATGACTCAAAATAGAATTAAGAGCAAGACAAATGATAAGGATGTCACTTGCTATCAATGTGGCAGAAAGGGTCACAAGAAACCCGACTGCAGGTATTTCAAGAAAGTGCAGTATAGGAAGAAGGAAGCGCAAGAGAAGGATGAGAAGAAAGGGAAAAAATCGGTGATTCCTCCAAGGATGCTGAGAATGCAAATGCATCCTCTAGTATGGTCATTGAGGAGTTGTCAGACGTTGAGGAAATCTTGGTTGTGGCTTCATGTCCTTCAGATTTGGTGATAGCTAATGCAGAAGACATGCTTATCTCGAAGAAAGATGTCATTGATGCATTGCTTAGTGCTAATGATGGCCTATCTCAGTCTTGGATAGTAGATTCCTGTGCCTCTTTCCATGTGACTCCATCTTTAGAGTGTTTTGCGACATATGCTGCAGGCAATTATGGCAATGTGTACCTTGATGATAATTTTGCTTGCAATATTGAGGGAATGGGTCGCATGCGTTGGGCTCTTAACAATGGTCAAGAGCTTGTGTTGAATGATGTTAGGTTTGTATCAGGCATTAAGAAAAGTTTGCTATCTGTTGGCCAGTTAGATGCACATGGTTATACTTCCATCTTTGCTGGGGGTTCATGGAAGTTGTTTAAAGGATCTATGCTTGTTGCAAAAGGGCTTAAAAGAGGTACTTTGTACTATCTTTGATGCAAAGCTTTGCCTGACAAGTTTCTTGCTGTTGCTGAAGTTTCTTCACACACGGAATGTGGCATAAGAGACTTGGCCATATGAGCCGAAGGGGTATTTTTGTGCTTTCCTCTTTGAAGAGGGTTGATGTAAAATGCAAAAATCTTGATTTCTGTAACGATTATCTTTATGGAAAGCAAAAGAAATCTTCTTATTACTCTGGTGTCTCTCGCAAAGCTAATCCTCAAGATCTTATTCACTCCGATGTATGCACTATGGCTGTTAAGTCTTTTGGTGGTGCATTGTATTTTGTTACATTCATTGATGATTGTACTAGGAAAGGATGGGTGCATTTGTTGAAAAGCAAGAGCAAGACTTTTAATGCTTTTAAGAAGTTTCATGCTTTTGTCACTGCGCAAAAGAGTACTAAGCTTAAATGTCTCAGTCTGATAATGGAGAAGAATATGTATCTGCTGAATTTTAGCGTTTTTGTGATGATAATGGAATTAAAAGGGAGTTGACAGCCCCTTATAATCCGTCTTCTAATTGTGTGGCTGAGAGGTATAATTGTACTTTATGTGAGAGAGTGCGTTGCATGTTGTCCACCGCTAATCTTTCCCAAGAGTTTTGGGGAGAGGCATTCAAAATTGCAATTCATATTTGCAATCGCTCTCTTGCTGCGAAGTTTTCATGTACGCAATGACTTGAGAACAAAGCTTGATATGAAGTCCAATAAGGGAGTCTTCCTAGGTCATGGGGAAGAAGGTGAAATGGGCTATAGAGTGTGGTTACCACAGTTTAGAAGGTAATTCGTAGCCGAGATGTAGTGTTCAATGAGGCAAAATTGCTTAAGAATGCTACAAAACCTGATACTGACAAGAAAACAATTAGATTTCAGCCTTCTATGCCACCCATTGATGTTGAAAAAGAGCCTCATGATGCATTACCGCAAGCTGAAATTGATAATCAGCCGGTTAATCTTGAGGTAGAAGTGGGAGGACATGATATTGATGCTCCTAATGAGGATGGACAACCACTTGAATTGGCTGAAAATGATTTTCAACAGCATGATAGAGCTGAAAATGAGTTGATTTATGATGTAGAACCGTTGCGTGAGAATGTAGATCATTGGGTATGCAGGTCAACTCGTTTGAGAAGGCAACCGCAGAGATTTAACCCCTCTTTGGATCATGTAATGTTGACAGATGAGGGTGAACCTCTTCCATATAAAGAGGCTAAGTCATGTGAGTCAAGCAGTAAGTGGGAGCTTGCCATGCAAGAGGAAATGAAATCCTTCTATGCAAATGATACTTGGGATCTTGTGCCATTGCCTAAAGGGAGAAAGGCTCTTCCTAACAAATGGGTATACAAGATTAAGATTGTGGATGAAAAACCCAAGTACAAGGTAAGATTGGTTGCAAAAGGATATGCACAGAAAGAAGGAATTGATTTTCAAGAAATTTTTTCTCCTATTGTAAAGCTTACAACTTTATGTGTTCTTTTTGCTCTCATTGCGGTCCTTGATTTAGAATTGAATCAAATGGATATATAGATAGCGTTTTTGCATGGTGACATTGAAGAGGACATACATGAAACAACCTGAAGGTTTTGTAGTTCCTACACGTGAGGAACTTGTATGCAAACTGAAAAGGGCTCTGTATGGTTTGAGACAATCATCATGACAGTGGTATAAAAAGTTTGACACTTTTATGCTGTCTCAAGGCTTTAAACGTAGCCATGCAGATCATTGTTTGTATACGAAAAGGGATGAAGATGGTAGTCCCATCATACTTGTTCTCTATGTTGATGACATGCTGCTTTCCGGGAAACATAAGACTAGTCTTGATGCTCTGAAACGTAAGCTAAATTCAGCATTTGCTATAAAGAATATTGGTGATGCAGAGCATATTTTGGGCATGCGTATTAAAAGAGAGAGAAAGCTGAAATTGCTGTTTTAATCTCAAGAAAGTTACATTGCAAAAGTACTAGATAGATTTAATATGGCTGATGCTAAGCCACTTGGAGTACCTTTACCTCCATACACTAAGCTTAGCAAAGCAAATTGCCCAAAGGATGAGGTGGCATTGAAAGCAATGAAAGGAATCTCTTATGCATCAGCTTGTGGTTCTCTTATGTATGCTTTGGTTGCCACTCGTCTTGACATTGCTTATGTAGTGGGAGTTGTTAGTCAATACATGTTGTCACAAAACGGGAGCGTACACAAGCACTTAAAAAATCTGAAAATTATAATTCTTTGCAAACATGAGAGAAGGGAGAAGATCGACACAGTATTGGGGACCAGAAGATGGGCTGGTCCCCCCCCGTAAAGAGTATTCTTTTATTCAGGGAGAATTCTTATACAAGCACGAGAACCCGAGGAAACCCCTGCGTTCTGTAATCTTAGACCCGAAGGTCGTGCTTTCCTGTAAAGGGCTTGGGCACAAGGCCGTTCCTTCCTGTAAGGGACTTAGGTGCGAAGCCGTGCTTTCCCGTAAGGGACTTAGGCGTGAAGCCGTACTTTCTCGTAAGGGACTTAGGCGTGAAGCCGTACTTCCCGTAAAGGGCCTTCTCGTAAAACGGGAGATTCCTGCAAAACAAACCACACAAAGCAACAATTCTCAAAGCGTATCAACACTTTATACCTGTCGCTTCTTGCTCGGAGAATCGACCTCCGTACTCAGTCGTCACGCGAATACTTGCAGTTTCCGTCGCCAGACTCTGCTCCAAAACCCTAGCGTTGGTGCTTTTCTGCTGCTTCCGGCTCTCCCAAATTGAAACGCTAGCTACCCTTTTATAGGGTCCGCCGACACCCGGCAGGAATAGGGGTCCAAAAGCAGCACTTGGCGCTCCTAGAGAGAGGAGAGAGAAAATTGCATTTTCTAGAGAGAGAAGAGAGAAAATCGCGTTTTTTAGAGAGAGGAGAGAGAGAGAGATCGCAATTCAGCCCCCTGCATAGCTATTAGTGCTGGCTTTTTTTTATAAGAGCCCTGCTTGCTTTATTTTATTAATAAAGGCCTGGTCACTTAAAAGTGGCCGGCCACTTTAATAAAATAAAGTGTGAACCTGTTCAAACTTTAAAAACTCACTCAGTTAGTGAAAACAATGCTACACGGACACATTCCAGGCGTCCCCGGGTGCAGGACACGACACAGATGCAATGCAGACACAGACTCCTCGTGGGAAAACATCTGTCCTCCCGCGACTGTTCCTGCTTTTCGTAAAAAGCTTCATTGAACCCATCTTTATTCTTGTGCTTGCGTTCTTACGCGTATTTTCTTACTCAGTTCGGATTTCCTCCTTAGCCTATGGGATGCCCCCTTACTGATGCACCCGTCACCCATCATGTGACGTATCAGAGGCACTCGTAACCCGGCCCTTTCCACCGAACTTACGGAAACTCCTTCGCGATGTTTACCGTCACCCATCAAATGACACATCAGAGTTGTCCATTCCTGATGGCAGTTCCTGTAGCTACAATCTTTTTAACAGTTTTTAGTGCACATAATAAAATATCCTAAAAAAGAGATTTAATCATTAAAAATAAGAAAATAGTCCAATTAGCAACATCCCTCTGGCTTCTAAACAGTTGACCTCAACTGTAGTGCTTGGACATATACCTCCAGTATCTCGGGATAAGCTGCTAATTCCTCCTGCGTCATCCACTGAGCATCTAGATTCGAATAGTTCTTAAACTTAACCAAATACTTCCATGTTATCTTTCCGGATTTGAGAGAATGCTCCTGATGACTTACTATCTGCTCCGGTTGGAGTATTTCTTCTGTTTCCTCAACCTCAGGAGGTTCCTGAGCGCTAGGCTGGCTCGGAGGCGGTCCTACATACGGCCGGAGTAAACTGACATGGAAAGCATTATGGATCTTCCAATTAGGCGGTAGCTCTAATCGGAAAGCGACATCATTCACTCGCTCAGTGATCTTAAACGGCCCATAGTAACCGGTAGAAAGTTTTACCACTTTCCCCTTATGAGACGCTTGTTTCTTAAGTCTTGCCTTCTCAAACTTGAGTAAGACTAACTGTCTGACTGTTAAGTCTAGATTCCTTCTGTGCTTGTCTGCAGCTTTCTTATGCTTTTCCTGAGAGCGTAGAATAGCTCTCCTAACTTGCCCGTAGGCGGTGTCCAAATCCCGGACAAATTCATCTGCTGCAAAGATCTTATCCTTAGTTAAAAGGATGGGTGGAAGCAAAGGCTTACCATAAAGAATCTCAAAAGGTGCTTTCCCCGTCGATGAGTGTATGGTATTGTTATACGCATACTCGACAAGAGGCAAATATTTCACCCAGTCAGATTGCCGGTCTGACACATAAGCTTTTAATATATCCAATACTGTGGAATTGGCTATCTCACTTTGCCCGTCCGTTTGAGGATGGTAGGCAGATGAAAAATTCAGCTTCGTACCAAGATTATCCATCAAGGCACGCCAAAAATTTCCTGTCATGCGAGGATCTCGATCACTCACAATAGACTTAGGCATTCCATGATGCTTAAAGATCTGTGCTAGAAAGACCCTAGCCATATGATCTGCTTTGATCGTTTTCTTCACTGGTATAAAGTGTGCTTGCTTGCTAAACCTGTCCACAATGGTCCAGATCGCGTCATTTCCAGTCTGAGTTCTAGGGAGGTCCATGATGAAGTCCATGGCAATACTTTCCCAAGGTTCATTAGGCACAGGCAAAGGTTGTAGCAACCCAGGCGTCTTATGCCGATCATACTTCACTTTTTGGCAAACCAAACATTCCCTGACATACTTATCAATGTCTGCTTTAAGGCTAGGCCAAAAGAAATATCTTTCCATTGCTAAGGTTGTAGGGAGAATACCCCGATGACCCGCATAAGGCGAAGCGTGCGCTTCATCCATGATCTTCTTTCTTAATGGTTCCGCCACACATATGGCCTGATGGTGGTAGAGATAACCGTCCCGAATGGAATAGGGAAACTCATTCTCTCCACGATGTAGCTTTCCCCAGATGGTGGAGAAGTTTGGATCATTCAGATACAGATCCGGTAGTGCTTCTAATTCGTGGTGATACACTGAAGTGATAGCGTTCACCCTTGGCCGCCTAGACAATGCGTCTGCGACTACATTCTTACTCCCGTAAAAGCTCGATACGGGCTGAAAATGTCCATCATGCGATTGAACGTCGCAGGAGCATTGGTCAAACCGAAAGGCATTACCAAAAATTCATATAGTCCAAAGGTTGTGCGGAAAGCAGTCTTATGGACATCCTCAGGGGCGATCCGTATTTGATGATACCCACTCTTTAAGTCTATGCGACTAAAGACACTTGCACCATGTAACTTATCAAGTATATCATCAATCCGAGGGATCGGAAAGCGATTCTTGATTGTGATCTTGTTTAAAGACCGGTAGTCTATGCACATTCGAAACGTGCCATCTTTCTTCTGCACCAGTAGAACTGGAGAGCAGTAGGGTGAAGCACTTGGCCGTACTAACCCTTTCTCTAGAAGCTCGTTGACTTGCTTCAAAATTTCCTCTTGCTGAGCAAGACTTACCCGATAAGGGGGTTGATTGGGAGGCGAGCTACCCGGTATGAGATCTATGTGGTGATCTTCCGGGCGTACCGGAGGGAGTTCATCAAGAAGTGTTTCCGTGAAACAATCCTTGTACTTTTCAATAAATTGAAGACGCTTAATTTCCAGACTAGAGAGAGAGTCCTTAGTAGTTTTATCCTTTGCAAAAATCAAGTAAGCAGAAACACACTTCTTCATTTCTTTCTTAATGGAGATATGGCTTACAATTGGGAACTGCCAATCTCCTGCATCAGCTTGAATCTTTATTTTCTTACCCCCATGATCAAAAGTGAGGGTCTTTTCCACATAATCGGGAATAGGTGTCATGTGAAAGTGCCATGGCATACCCAAGATGATATCACATCCCTCGATAGGTGCCATCAAAAATGATTCGCGGTCCTTGTACTCGCCAATCCGAAGATTGAGTTGTCCTTGCACGGGAGTTGCATTGGTTGTCAACCCCTCGAATGCCAATCCGGATGTAACCGGTGTGCCAAGTTGAGCCGGTGTAAGGCACAAACGTTCTGCAGTATCCAGGGAGATGAAGCTATCCGTGGATCCTGGATCATAAAGAATCAATACTCGCTGGTTGATCAACGACCCCAGCGCTTCAGAAGTTGGCGCTTCCCCTTTCTCTGTTTCTGTGTTTCCTTGAACATCTGGAATTGAGTTCGAACTTGGTGGTGCGGGTTCCTTCCTTGCTTTCTCTTGCCTCATAGAGGCTTGCTCTTGCCGTTGCTGCTTTAGCGGGCAGTCCGGTTTCATATGTCCTTTCTCGCCACAGTAGAAGCATCTTTCTTCCTCTCTGAAAGTTTGAAGTTGAGTAGGAGAAAGGTGCTTAGTTTGCTTGCCAGTGCCCTCTGGCTTCTTAGAATGATCATCGTCTCTAGATGGAGGACGTTTTCTTCCCGGGCCCCCATGGTCATCATAGACCCCTCTTTGCCTTGCACGGTAAGTGCTATGCTCCATCTTTCTGGGCGTCCCAGTTGAGTGCAAATCCTCAGCAATGATTGCTGACTCCATCATCCTTTGAAGAGTATCATGCGGATACACCTTCATACTCTTTCGAAGCTGCGGTTGGAGACCCGCTTCGAACTTTCTTTTCTTTTCCTCGTCGGCAATCTTCATGAAGGGAGTGACCTTCAGAAGAACCGACCAATACTTGTCCACCTAAGTCGTGACTCTTTCATGTTCCTTCTGGGCAAGCCAGTCCCATTCCTTCCGTATGTCCTGCTCAAAGTCAGGCGGAAGAAATTGTTCATAAAATTCAGATTTGAAGCTCTCCCAAATTCTGGCTTGAGAACCTTCCAGAATCTTGGCTAACCACCAATTACTTGCCGTTTCCTTGAGGTGCATCCCCACATGGCGTAATTTGGATTTTTCTGTGAAGTGCCCATTGGTAAAGGCGACTTCAAACTGTCTGATGAAGGACAGTGCTTTGGAGATGTCTCTTCGTCCGTTGTAGGTTTCGAACTTGATGTCGTTGTCGCCTGATTTGAAGACTCTCATGCGATGTTGAGACTTGCGACCTTGCTTCTTGAATGGAGGCTTATCTTTAGGTTGATGTAGGGTAGTAGTAGTAGCAGCTTCCTTCTTCTGACGCGATGATCGAGAAGTAGAAGTATAATCAGGAGAGTAAGATGGAGATGAGATAGAGATGTCCTTGCTCTCGTCTAGCAAAGAGAGCGCTTTTTCCTGGCCTTTCCTTGAAGTAGGCCGTTCATTCCGATCCGAAGATCCTTTGTGCACCTCGGCACGTTCTTCTTCTCTTGCCTCCTGTGGTCTCACGCCAACAGTGTTGTCTGGATGCTTGGTTGCATCAGTTCCATTCGTTTTCTTCATTCCGCCCAAAAGCTTTTGGACGTCTGGCAACAGTAAGATTTGTTGCAACTCTGCAAGCTGAGCTTGCACTTGTTGAAGCTCCTCTTCAGCGCTTCTCCCTTGGCTCGACATGGTTCTTCCCGTTCTTCCCGGAACCGTCCTTTGCAGAGAAAGAGAGGAGTCCGAGCTCTGATACCACTGTCACAAAACGGGAGCGTACACGAGCACTTGAAAAATCTGAAAATTATAATTCTTTGCAAACATGAGAGAAGGGAGAAGATCGACACAGTATTGGGGACCAGAAGATGGGCTGGTCCCCCCCCGTAAAGAGTATTCTTTTATTCAGGGAGAATTCTTATACAAGCACGAGAACCCGAGGAAACCCCTCCGTTCTGTAATCTTAGACCCGAAGGTCGTGCTTTCCCGTAAAGGGCTTGGGCACAAGGCCGTTCCTTCTCATAAGGGACTTAGGCACGAAGCCGTGCTTTCCCGTAAGGGACTTAGGCGTGAAGCCGTACTTTCCCGTAAGGGACTTAGGCGTGAAGCCATACTTCCTGTAAAGGGCCTTTCCGTAAAACGGGAGATTCCTGCAAAACAAACCACACAAAGCAACAATTCTCAAAGCGTATCAACACTTTATACCTGTCGCTTCTTGCTCGGAGAATCGACCTCCGTACTCAGTGGTCACGTGAATACTTGCAGTTTCCGTCGCCAGACTCTGCTCCAAAACCCTAGCGTTGGTGCTTTTCTGCTGCTTCCGGCTCTCCCAAATTGAAACGCTGGCTACCCTTTTATAGGGTCCGACACCCGGCAGGAATAGGGGTCCAAAAGCAGAACTTGGCGCTCCTAGAGAGAGAAGAGAGAAAATCGCGTTTTTTAGATAGAGGAGAGAGAGAGATCGCAATTCAGCCCCGTGCATAGCTATTAGTGCTGGCTTTTTTTTATAAGAGCCCTGCTTGCTTTATTTTATTAATAAAGGCCTGGTCACTTAAAAGTGGCCGGCCACTTTAATAAAATAAAGTGTGAACCTGTTCAAACTTTAAAAACTCACTCAGTTAGTGAAAACAATGCTACACGGACACATTCCAGGCGTCCCCGGGTGCAGGACACGACACAGATGCAATGCAGACACAGACTCCTCGCGGGAAAACATCTGTCCTCCCGCTCATTCTTGTGCTTGCGTTCTTACGCGTATTTTCTTACTCAGTTCGGATTTCCTCCTTAGCCTACGGGATGCCCCCTTACTGATGCACCCGTCACCCATCATGTGACGCATCAGAGGCACTCGTAACCCGGCCCTTTCCACCGAACTTACGGAAACTCCTTCGCGATGTTTACCGTCACCCATCAAATGACACATCAGAGTTGTCCGTTCCTGATGGCAGTTCCTGTAGCTACAATCTTTTTAACAGTTCTTAGTGCACATAATAAAATATCCTAAAAAAGAGATTTAATCATTAAAAATAATAAAATAGTCCAATTAGCAACACATGTCGAATGTTGGCAAAGCGCATTGGGAAGCTGTCAAATGCATTCTGAGATATTTGAAAGGTACACAATCTAAGTGTATTTGTTATGGCAAAAGTGACTTAAAGTTGTAGGGATATTGTGATGCAGACATGGCAGGTGAGATGGATACCAGGAAATGTACCATTGGATATGTATTTGCTATTGTTGGTAGTGCAGTCTCTTAGTGTTCTACGTTGCAGAAAATTGTGGCATTGAGTACTACTGAGGCTGATTATATTTTAGCCACAGCGGCTTCAAAGGCCATTTGGTTGGGCAGACTTGCAAAAGAACTTGGCATGCCTGCTCATACTCGAGTGTTGGGTTGTGATAGACAGAGTGCTGTCTACTTAGCCAAAAATGCCATGTTTCATGCACGTACCAAACACATAGATGTGCGGTACCACTTCATACGACAGGTATTGAAGGATGGTCTAGTCACTATGACTAAGATCCATACACAGGATAACCCTGCAGATGTTCTCATCAAGAGTCTTGCTAAGGCTTAACATGAGCATTGCATACAATTGGTGGAAGTTGGTTAACTTAAAGGCGTCATTTATGCCTTTAAGTGGGAGGTTGTTTGGTTAAAGGCCTAAATAACCTCTCTTTGTACATTTTTATACTTTGTCCAGGTTCACATTGAACCTAAACACATTTTTTAAAGTCACTTATAATAAAAGTGGGAAAGTCAAAAAACTCACTAATTGAGTTTTCCCCAAGTCGTACGAGCTCTCTCGCTCTCTGCTTTCGATCTCTAGCGTTAGCTCTCTATGCACTCTTACCTCCTGCTTCTTGCCCCAATCCTGCACTACATCGCGATGTGCACCTACCGGTACCCTTTGCTTCGCGCTTTCACACTTTGCATCCAATGCCGGATAGTTCTTAACTAAGAACTGCCGTTCACTTTACCTTTCTCTTTCCTTTCCTGGTGAGCCAGTATATGTTCTAGAACGAGAGTCTTCTCGCTCTCTTCCACTTCAGGTTGCTCCTCAGGCTCCTTGTCAATTGGCACCTCACCCTTGAAAGGTTTCAATAGACTCACTTGAAAAGCATTGTGAATCTTCTAAGTATCTAGAAACTTCAGCTTGAAGGATACATCATTTATCTTTGCTCGAATCTAGAAAGGGCCATAGTACCGCATTCTTAGCTTTGGAAAAAGCCGCTCCTTTCCCTTTCATTTCCTTAGGCGCGCCTTCTCAAACCGTAAGAGCACTCAATCATCTTCCTTCAGCTGCAAGTCGCGTTGATTCTTGTCGGATGCCTTCTTATGCTGTGCTTGAGACTTCTCAAGAGCCTCGCGAACCGTGGCATTCACAGTGTTCAAATCTCTCGTATACTGATCCGCTTCAAAAATCTTATCCTAGGTCTGGGGAATTCTTTGATCTACCAGCCGATTCCCTTTCCTTTCTTTCCTTGTGCCCTGAGACGTGTGGGTAGCTTCGCTAGGTTCCTCGGTCCATTGGCACGTCAGTCTCAATCATCGGAACAATGACTTGTCAATCTACCTTTGGGACTTCTCTCTGAGCACGCGACATGTCGACTCCAAAGCAGAAGGGACAACAACAACAGTCCCAGTAGTAGGGGCCACTACGTCTTCTGTGACTACGGCCACCTCCACTTCTACGACTACGTTGGCATCTGCCAACGCTACATCCCACAATTATGCCCTCACCCAGTTTGCTGAGGAGAAGAAGTTGGATTTACACAACTATCTTGTGTGGAGGACACGAGTCCGCACAATTATTGCCTACCATCGACTCTGGGAATGGTTGAATGATTTCACTCATTCGTCTACTCAGCCTTCCCTTCCCACCGCCACTCAGGCCCAGATCGACGAGTGGGTGGATCGAGACATACGAGTCTTCACCTTTCTTATGATGAACCTCTCGGACCGCATCACGAAGGAAGTTTCAAAAGAGGAGCATGCACATCCATTGTGGAGACGGATTCTTGACCAGTTTGACACACTTGAATGGGAGTTGTACAACCTCCAGTTCAAGGATTTCAACTCACTTGATGGGTTGACCCACCGCATGCGAGAACTCTGGGACGACCTTGTCTCTGCCGCAGGCGACATCACCTCGGCACACATGGTTGGCCTCTTACTATTCAAGCTTCCCCCACGCTTTGATCCCTATTTTCAGAGTTTGCTCACATCTGGACGTACCTCTTTTCCCACTTGGGACGAGATTCTCCCTTCCCTTAGACAGATTGAGGGGCACTCTGCATTCCGAACCGGAGGTGCTGTTGATGCAGAAGGAGCTTTGATAGCTCAAGGAGGTAACAAGAAAGGTAAAGGTAAGAAGAAGAAGAAGAACAAGGACATTGAATGTTACCATTGCCACAAGAAAGGGCACAGAGAATCAGAATGCAAAAAGAAGAAGCGAGACGATGCCAACAGGGAGAAACAGACAGCCTCGACTGCAGTAGTAGCCTGTCACGAGACAGTGGGGACCGCTCTTGTCACGACGATGGACCACGATCTTGCTACATCGCAGTCAGGTACTTGGGTTGTTGACAGTGGAGCCACCTCACATGACTCCCCAACATTCATGGTTTAGCTATCTTAGGGAAACTCACGGGCAGAAAGTCACTATGGGTGACAACCATGAGATTCCAGTGTCTGGCACTGGCCAGATTACCCTCTTTCGTTCTACCTCAGATCCGAAGTTCAGTTCAGTGGAGGCACTTTACGTTCCGGACATGGCCTTCAACCTCCTCTCTGTGTCGAGTGTGGACTCTCAGGGAGCTGACATACACTTTGGGAGTGGCACAGTCACCATTTCTTATTCTACGACAGGTACTATCCTTGCACGCGGTGAGCGCTATGGTTCCCTACACCGCCTCATTGCTCTTCTGTCTAGGACCATGGAGTCTTCTTCTCTATGGCATGCACGATTTGGACATCTATGTTATCAGCAGCTTCAGCAGCCTCTCTCTCCCTCTAGCGTTTTCGGCGCGCATGGCTCACACTCTTTCCGCTGCTCACTCTCACAGTTAGCCCACCTCATCTGCTTTTCCAAAAGCTAGCGTAAACTTTGATGGTCTGTGAAGACGGTAAAGTTGGCTTGGAGTAGAAAATGTCGCCATTGAGTAAGAGCATGGATAATTGTCAAAAGCTCTTTCTCATAAATCTGTGCAACCCTTTCAGGACATGAAAACATCCTGCTCTCGTAAGCTATGACATGGCCTTCTTGTGTCAAGACTGCTCCCAAACTGCGACCGCATGCATCGCCATAAATGTCAAAGGGCTTTTGCAAGTCTGGTAAAGCCAATACTAGTCCAATTGTCAACTTTTCCTTGAGAGTCTGAAAGGCTGCAATCTTTGACGGTCTCCAAGTAAAAGGAACCCTTTCTGAATCAACGCATGCAAAGGAGAAGCTATCTTTGCAAATTTTCGAATGAACCTTTCGTCTTTCCTTTTCTTCCACGCTCTTTGGCTGCTTTGGAATTCCCTGGCTTGTCTTTTGGTGGTCCTTTGGTTCAGAATTCTGTCCAGCTCTTCTGCATTTGTATGTCCTTTCAGCTTTCCTCCCGACCTGAGAGGAGAAGATTACTCTTGATGCATACAGGGTTTACTTTGACTGTTTCTAGCCCTTGGAGTCTCATAGACTGTAGTGCTCCGCTTTTTGTATTTCTTCTTTTACGTGGGTTTTTCTCAGTTTGAGGTTTCCCGTCTGTAAATTAATCAAATCAGATTTACAAAAAAAAAAAAGTATGTGCCAATTCTAACTGATTCCAAGGATGAAATACCATTCTTGTATAAGGCCTAGCAAGTCTTCATGATATTCTTAGTTTGCAATCTGAAACAGCAGTAGCTTGATCGCTAGATTTTAGTGCCACCTATGCCAACATAGATTCAACCTGTATGCATGGTTACATGAGGTACCTATCGAGAGACTTCCAGGTTTTGGCTTAGCTCAACGGGAAAGTAATTCTCTATAGAAGATGAGGCAAACTAAAACATTTACTTAATTTTTTTTAGAGAGTACAGGAACTTTGAAACACACGCACACACCCTATGTACAACGGCCTCACAGGTAGGGAGAGAGGCATCCCATCACACGCACACACCAAACCCCAATGGTGGAGGCATATGGGAACAGTCCCTAAGGACTGAGAACATGTCTTGAGGTCGCCAAGGGGGGATTGAACCCAAGACCTTAGGCACATAGGCTATGACTACCACCTGAGCTAGCACCCGTTGACTATTTTTTTTTTTTTTACTTAGTTGCTCTTGTACATGCAGTAGGCTTTAAACAAGTAGAGAAGATGTGTGCGCAAAGCCATGCTTGAATGGTCAAGGTTGTCCTGCTGAAGAAGAGACTCTAAATCTTCCCGTAATAGGTGAACATAATCCGTCTTCAAATGACCAATCTGTCCACAGTTGAGGCAGCTATCTTGATTCTGAGACTCCAACTTTGAGAGAGACCTCAGACTAGCAATTAACCATTGGCAATTTTAAAATCGTCATACATAAAAGGGCAGATTTTTAGCCTCAGGCTGATTTGATTACATGTCTTTGAAAGTGATCCAGCACTTTGTGTATATTGGCGATTTATGTTGTAAATCAAATTTTCAGCATGCAATCCTGAATTCATTGCACACAGCAAGGATTAAGTTTTGGGGTCTCTTGTTAACTTGTCGTTCCAATACCTCTCAACATAAGCTTGTAGAGAGTCACCTTCTCCTTGTGATAACCAATTTCATATATTTCTCACATCTTCAGGCTACACTGGGAAGGAAACGCTCATAGAATTGCATTCGGAAGGTTGCTCAGGTGCTTGGTTTTTGTGATGTTCAACCATGATCATCTACCAAATAAGAATTATTTCTTTAAGATACTTCACCCATTGCAAATGTTTGGGTGTAGTCATCTCATGTCTACCATCAAATTGTCAGAAAGAGCACCCTGGGTCCTGGAGGTCTATTCTCTCCATCAAACTCTTCAAACTCTACATTTTGTGACCTTGTTGACTGCTGGATTCATCTGTACTGAGAGAGAGCGACTATGATGGAAGATCAAATGACCATCGGAAATATCTTCTTTCTCTCTAGTGACTGCTACCCAGCTTGTGGTGCTAGCCTTTTGTTAATATGCTATCTTCTGTGTTTATTACCTGTCGGCATCTCTGCCCAACGTGTTGGTCCACTACTGATATGCTAATCCTTTGTGTGCACAAGTTTGAATGCTCAGGCTTAAGTGTGCTTATGGATGGGAATTGTTATTGAGTGGATTTTCTTTCTTGTGTTGTGTAGTTTTTGCGGATCTTGTGCTTTGATGAATTAAACTAGCTCTATTCAGATTTAAAGGTGCTTTCTGTAGTTCGGCTTTCTGCATGCTTCTTGTTCATTCTTTCTGTAATTCTTTGATGTGTCTAGCTCTTTGTAACAGGAAAGCCATGCAAGTATGTTGGTCAAACCTTAAAGAACATGCATGAGCATGTGCCATCTATTGATTGTGGCCATTTGAAAGTTTCTGAAATACACACACTTTACTATGAAATCTTTGGGAATCCTCTTGGAAAAGCAGCAGTCTGTAAGTAATTTCCTTGTTTTATGTTTTTAATCTGGTTTAAATTCTTTGGGATGGTGGAGGGTAACATTATGAAGTACTCATGTTCAGTTTTACATGGAGGTCCTGGAGCTGGCTGCGTCCCACGGCATGCTCGTTTTTTTGATCCAACACATTACAAAGTGGTTCTCTTTGATCAAAGGGGTTGCGGAAAATCCACTCCTTGTGGCTGCTTGGAAGAGAACACAACCTGGGATCTTGTGGATGACCTTGAAAAGCTGAGGAAACATCTGCGAGTAAACAAGTTTTAACTCTCACCTTTTCTAGTCTTTTAATGATGAGTCAAGTTAGTATTTTGTTGAGAGAGATTGGATCGAGTCTGTTTCGTTTCGTGGGACAGGCATAACGTGAAAGTTTTGGAAGCAGTTGTTTTTAAACGATCTGTTTGTTGTTGTAGATGGTTAGTGATGGGTGGTTCATGGGGAGTCACTTTAGCTCTGGCATATGGTCAAGCTCATCCTGGTGCTGTATCTGGTTTAATTCTTCGTGGAGTGTGTATGCTGCGACAGGAGGAAATTGATTGGTTTTACAAGCAGGTTTTGATTATTTCTCCAGCCAGATCCTTTCTGGTCATCCTCTGGCTTCTTCTTGTTGTTTCAGTTTTTGCAACTTGTACCTGCAGGGGGCAAACTCTCTTTTCCCGTTTGCATGGGATGAGCTTCTGTCTATCCTTGAACCTGTAGAACGAACAAATGTTATTCCAGCCTTCTACAAAAGACTAACGTCAGATAATGCAGAGTCTTGCAGTCAGGCGGTACAAGACGTTTTTCGATACAGTGAGAAAGAAAGTCAGAATATGAATGATTCAGCCGACAATCTTTTGATTCACATTGTTATTGTGGCTGGCAGGCTAAAGCGTGGCTGAAATGGGAGATGGGCTTAAGTTTCTTTCAAGTTTCCCACACATCTAAATATTGGGACGGAAAAGAGTATGCGATGCGCTCTTTGCAACAAGTACGGTTACTGCATCATTTCTATCTATGTTGTGTCACTTAAATTTCAACACATTGTACTGATTAAGGAACCGAACCTTACTACATTACCAGAATGTGTGTGGGCAATTTGTGTGAAGATACTAAAGCTCCAACTGGAGCATTTTGACTGTCTAGTGTGATTGTAGTTAGGAGAAGTAGGGTATTCTTTGTTTTTTATGGCTAGTTTGCCTTTTGGGCTTGCTACCTTCATTTTAGGCATCAGATAATTTTAGGGCCTTGTTATGTAGGAGTATTTTGGTTGCCTATTTTTTGGACAGATTTCTAGAGAGGTAAATTCTGCGTGTCAAGAGCGCTTCGTCACTCATTTTAGGAGTGGCTATACAAGCTAATTATTCTTATTTCACACTTCTTCTTGCCATTTTATTGGGATCAGTGCTTGATAAAAAAACTCAATGATTTATTGGAAAGACCTAGGGTTAGGGCCCCATGGCTTTCGCACATCCACTCCACTTTACTGCTTTCTTCACGCTAATAAGCATTATAAAGGAGGCAAGACACAAGAGCCATCTTCTCTGTAAAAGGAAAGTGTGTGACCTGTCAAAGTCGATGATGCGGAAGCGTAGAGCAATGGGGAGAATGCATGAGAAAGAAAGAAAGAAAGATTTGTTAATGTCTATATGAGGCTGAAGTTGGCCTATGAGAGATATTGCTGAACCAAGCAACCTTGGCAATGAATTGATGATTTACAATGGGGGCAAAGTGGTGCTTATATACCCACCTTATCAAATTGCACTACCCAGACTTTGACATATAAGTAAAATAAATACCTAAAGCCAAAATAAACATTGGGATCACATTGGGCTATTCACTTGAGATGCTATAACTTTAACACCTTGTTTGCATCTCATGGTGGACATATGTAGGAAGACCAAGTTGATGAAGAAGCTACCATGGACACCCCAATAGTGACGTCTACTTGTCACGTGCACATCTAACCCTATGTGCATGTGGACAAGCTACTTCAGGTCCAGGGTTCAGGTCAGCTTAGGAAGTGTTCTGGCACCTTTGTGAGCTTGTGCGCAGGCCGTGCATGTCCAGGCACTTGAGAGTAGTTGCACACATCATGATCATCAACATGACAGTCAGTACCCATCATGAGCATTGTAAGAGCATGGACAACCGCCAAAAGCTCTTCTCATAGATCTGTGCTGTCATCTCCGGCCTGGAGAACAAACGGCTCTCGTACGCTATGACACGGCCTTCTTGCATCAAGACCACACCCAGACTACGACCACAAGCATCACAATATACTTCAAATGACTTTTGCAAGTCCGGCAAAGTCAAAATAGGTCTCGTAGTCAATTTCTCTTTCAATGTCCGAAAGGCAGTCACCTCTGTGGGTCCCCACGAAAAAGGTACTCCTTTCTGTGTCAAGGTATGCAAAGGGGAAGCAACCTCTGCAAACTTTCGTATGAACCGCCTGTAGTACGAACACAGTCCCAAGAAGCTTCTAACTTCATGGACATTCCTCAAATCGGGCCAATCACGAATAGTCTCTATCTTGGCCGGGTCCATTTGCACTCCTATTGCTGACACAATGTGTCCCAAAAAGTGTATCTCTGGTAGGAAAAATTCACTTTTCTTTGCATTAATCACTAACTTGTGATCTCGTAATGCGTGAAAGACTTGAAGCAGATGATCTCTGTGTTCTGCCTCATTCTTGGAGAAAACAATGATGTCGTCAAAGAAAGTGCCAACAAATAGCCTGTACTCTCGAAAAATCCTGTCCATCATCCGGTTAAATGTCGCAGGAGCATTGGTTAAGCCAAAAGGCATCACCAAAAACTCAAATACCCAAAAGTCGTCCGAAAAGCTGTCTTGTAGACATCTCTTGGCGCTATCCTGATCTGATGATATCCACTCTTTAACTCAATCCTCCTAAAGCACGAGGATCCCTGTAACCTGTCGAGTATATCATCGATCCTAGGAATCAGAAATCTGTTCTTGATGGTGATTCCGTTGAGAGTGCTATAATCGATGCACATTCTCCAAGATCCGTCTTTCTTCAAAACCAACAACACTGGAGAGCAATACGGTGAAGTACTAGGCTGGACAAGACCCTTTTCCAAGAGGTCTTTCACTGGGTTCATAATCTTTTCATTCTGTACTCGGCTCACACGATAAGGTGGCCGATTCGGTGGCGTGCTTCCAGGTATCAGATCAATGGTTTGAACCATTGATCTTCAGGACCTCTGAAAAGCAATCGGCATGAGTGTGGAGAAAAATCTTGGCGTTCTTTTGATCAGGTCGAAACATATTCAACCTTTATCCAGCGTTCAGTTCTCTCCCAAAAGAATGAGTAAGAAACTGAAGTTCATCAAGTACAATCTCTAAGCCCTTCATTTATCAAAGTCGCTTTCTCGGCCCAGTAGTCAACCACGGCGTAGTTCTTGTGGTACCAAGGGATCCTGAGTAGAACGTCACTCGTGTGCCCTGAACAGCCCTGTCATTGCAAACAAAGTTTGCCAATGCTCGGTGTAATGGAAACATCCCATCCGGGTGCCAGTCAAACTACCTCTGCCTGTGGCGTCAGTCTGTCGGGCGTAATTCCAAATCGAGCCGCCAATTCCAAGTGAAAAGAAGTTGGCCTTGGATCCTTCAAAAGAGCTTCCTGATCCTTCACTTTGCCCCAAAAGCGGCAAAGTTTGTACTTTCATTCATTAGATTCGGTACAGGTCCCACGCCATGTGGTACCGGTTTTGCTTTTCTATCTGCCTTTTCTGCCACATTCCTCAGCTGCTCTTGAACTCTCAGGCCTGTCGTCGTCTTTATCATTCTGTTCTTTCTGTGCCTTATTAGGGCACTTCGCGGAGATATGTCCCTGTTCCCCGCATCCAAAGCACTTCCCCTCTCTGATGAAGCGAGCTCTCTCCTCAGGAGTAAGCTTGGGTCGTGCATCATTTTTCTCTTGGTTGCTCTTTTTTCTTTCTACTTTCATTCCCAGAAGTCTGTTCGGCTCGTTGTGTCATGGCCTCATCTGTGGGGTAGGTCAGACTGCCACAGTGAATGGCAAAGCCCCGCTTCGCATGACTCATCAACTCCTGAATAGAAGCTGACTTCTGTTCCAAGCAGTGATCTCGGATCTCTGTAGGTAGACCCAAGGTAAACCGCTGAATTTGTTCTCTGAACGAGATCTTCTTGAATGAAGAGGCAGGTAGAAAAGAGCCCCAGAATCTTTCACAATAAGCATTGATTGTATCTTTCTTGGTCATCCGCAGATGGTTCCAAGCAGCTCGTACATCTCGTTCATATTCTTGCGTCAACCAAGAAGAAATAAAAAGCTTCTTAAATTTCAGCCATTTAACTGGCGCACTCTTGTTAAAAGAAGCGTGGACCACCAAGTACGAGCAGTCCCCTTAAGGTAAGTGGTAGCTCTCTGAATCTTGGAGTGCTCTAAATAGCGTCCTCCCGCGAAAGCGATGTCAAACTGCTATATAAAAGTCAAAGCCTTCGAAGCAAACTTGATCGAGTGGCCACCTTCCTTAAACTCTCGGACTTTCTTGCTTTTATCTTCGAGAAAGTCATATTGGTTGGCTTTGTAAAAATTCTTCTTGTTCGCATAAAACTTTCCGTCATCGAAATCTGAGCTGTTTGTAGTCGAGTCCTCAGTAGAACTGTCAGTCTCTGGGCGAGATGTAGCCTTCTTTACCTTTTTCTTGCCCTTTCCGAAGCTTTGTGTCTTGCTTCGCTTTTTGCTTTTTCTGTCTTCTTCGCTCTAATCCGAGGAGCTAGAAGAACTGTCAGAAGAAGAAGAAGAAGAACTGGCTACTCCTTCAAATCGAACACGCTTCTTCCGTTTCTTTGCCTTGTCAAAAGTCGACTGACGACCCAAATAACGTGGAAAGTCAATGCTTTTCTTCTGCTTTTTTCCGTGCTTTTTGGCTTTCTTTTGTGCGTCAAAAAGCTGAGCAATCCGTGCATCAACCACGTTCTCCAGTTCCTTCTCCATATATTTTCTTGGAGGCAAAAGGTTTCTTGAGAGCGGGTTTCGGGAGTGGTGTTGTGGTTCTCTGCCTCTCCATCTGTACCTCTTCCAAAGAGGTCTGGTTCATATATTTTGCCATCTTCGGGTCCTTGGCAAAATTGAGCATCATCTTTGTTGCATCGCCGATCAACTGGCGACGCTCCATCTCTCGCCGCTCCGCCTAAGTAGGCCAAGGCGGGCCATACTCTCTGCCGGAATCTTCGTTGTGATCCTTGCCCGCATCTCCAGATGCAGAGGGAGTCGACTGATCATTGCTTGAAGCCATAGGTGCCGCGGAAAAAAAATTCGGGGATCGGATTTTCCGTAGAAGAGAAACCGGCCGTGCTCTGATACCACTGTAACAGACTTGGACACTCCAAGTCAAGAATCAACCGCGACAGCACCAAATAACCACTTCAAAACAATTCACAGATCACAATAGATTTGCACTGGCCCGGCGGAGTTCCGTGCCTAGAGATATTGGCGCCAAAGACTGGCGCCCCTTTCGGTGTTTCTTTTTGTATTAATCAATTATCAAAGTACAAGAGAGCGGTTAGGGTTTCACTCTCAGACTCTGCGTCCAGATGCTCTGAGAAGTGAGACCCTCACCACTTATTTAAAGGTTACAAGGGATGCCCAAAAGCAGAGCCCCAAAAGCTTTTAAAATAAAAAAGCATCAGTTCTCTCTCTCTTAGAGAGTCTTTTCTCTTTTTTTTAATAAAAAAAAGCAAAATTCGCGTCGCTCATCATTTTTCAAAAAAAAAAATTTCCCAGCCTCCACGATTTCCGGAAATTAGGGTTTGCAAGAATTTTAGGGTTTTTGGCAGAAATTAGGGTTTCTGCTATCCGCCACGTCATCACTTTGTGACACGCCCCTTTCGGTATTTCTTTTTGTATTAATCTGAGTTCAAAGTACAAGGGGGGTTGGGTCTCACTCTAAGACTTTGCCTCCAGATGCTCTGCTGAGTGGGACCCAAACCACTTATTCATTTATTTACAAGGAATGCCAAAAGCAAAGCACCAAAAGCTTAAAAATCAAAAGCTCAAAATCTTTCTCTGCCTCTCATCATCTCTCTCTCTTTAGAGGAAAAATAAAGCAAAGCAGTTCTCTCTTTCTCTTCACATGCGTAGATAAAAGCAATGCCCCAAAAGCTGCTTAATTTTTCGCACGCAAAAGTTGCCGCAAAACGCGGGGACTGCCACGTCAGCATGTACGGATTTCCGTGAGTGGCGCCGCAAATTGCGGAGACTGCCACGTCAGCATTCTCTGAATCAGGATTTGCAGGTTTTTAGGGTTAGGGTTTCCAGAATTAGGGTTTCTGCAGATTAGGGTTTCTGGCAGAAATTAGGGTTTTCAGAATTTAGGGTTTCAGCAGTCGGGTAGCCACGTGATCACTTTGTGACATACCCCCCTCTTGAAAGCATTGTAATCGCCCTCGATTACGCCTGCAAAACAGACAGAGGCCATAAACCGTCTTAGCAGACACTGACTGTTAGCACCTATGTACTAGGAACACACATCTAGCACATGTACCAATCGACAGTCACATCATAGGACATCACTAGACATCACATGACATTCAACATTCATTCGGATCTTAGACCATGATTTATCGGCAATGTAGCTAGCAATCTCATCTAGATCCAATCGGGACCTCATCGATGTCCGATTGACTAACCCCTATTGCAACCATGTCTATTCGAGATCAAGTAGACCAAAATGCTGCAATCATTTCGTTTATCAGTTCGTGCACTTAAAAACAAGTCAAGAACAAATCAGTTTCATATTCAGGAATTCCATTTCATAAAGTCCTACAGTAGAATACTGTCAGCTCTCAGTATCCCTGAAGCTCAAAGAGACATCAGTGACTCTAGTATCAAAATCGAGGCATTTGTTGATAAAGGAGCGGAGTACCTCCGCTCTTGTGCATCCCACTGCACCAGATCTTTGGCCAAGCTGAATTCTGGGTTCCATTTGGAGTAGACTATGCTAAACCAAAAGCTTCGAGGTAAAGTTTCACAATTTGAGGAGTATCTGCTAGGTCCTTCTCCTCCATCCACTTCGCATCCAATGCAGGATAGTTCTTGAACTTAACGAAGAACCGCCTTCGGACTTTACCTTTATTCTTTGTATCCTTATGTGCCAAAATCTGTTCAGGAACAAGGATCTCCTCGTTTTCTTCCACTTTGGGTTGCTCATCAGACTCCCCATCATCAAGCACATCACCTTTAAAAGGTTTCAAGAGACTCACATGGAATGCATTGTGAATCCTCCAAGTATCAAGCAGTTTCAGTCGGAAGGAGACATAATTGATCTTTTCAGAGATCTCGAAAGGTCCGTAGTATCTCATACTAAGCTTTGGAAAAAGACTCTCCTTTCCTTTCTTCTTTCTCAGGCGTGCCTTCTCAAAGTGTAAGAGCACCCAATCTGATGAGTCTTCTGATCCGAGATAAGACTTCAATAAATCTAAAACCACTGAATTGGCAATCTCAGATTGCCCGTCAGTCTGCAGGTGGAACGATGACGAGAACTGCAACCGCGTGCCAATGTTCTCCCAAATTGCCTTCCAAAACAAACTCGTAAATCTGGGGTCCCTGTTAAAGACAATCGTCTCAGGCATGCCATGTAATCTGAAGATCTGGGCCACAAACTATTTCGCTAAGTGATCCGGCTTGACTGTTTTCTTCACTAGAATGAAATGAGCCTGCTTGCTAAATCTGTCAATAACAATCCAGATACCATCGTGACCACTCTATGTTCTCGGGAGATAAAAAATGAAATCCATTGCAATACTTTCCCAGGGGCGGGTGGGTATGGGCAAAGGCTGTAATAATCCCTGTGCTTTATGCCTGTCAAACTTGACCTTCTGGCATACCAAGCAACTGCGCACAAACTCTTCCACATCCTTCTTGAGTCTTGGCCAAAAGAAGTATCTCTCTACCCCTTTCATGGTGGTAGCAATGCCGCGGTGACCCGTAAAAGGTGGAAAGTGGCATTTAGTCATAACCTTTTCCCTCAACGGCTGTGTAACACACAACATGGTTTTTCTCATCAAGTAGCCATCTCGAATGGAATTTCCCGCTATTGTCTCCCCATCCCGTATCCGTGTGAAAACGTCTGCAAAATCCGAATCTGTGGCATACTGGTCGACCATATCCTCGAAGCTCCTATGATGTATCGTGGAAATAGCCAGAACCAACGGCTTCCGAGACAAAGCATCTGCCACCACATTCTTCTGTCCCTGAACATGGACAATCTGGAAGTGAAACTGTGATGTTCGCCCACTGCATCTGCTTTTTCGATAGCTGCTTCTGTGACAAGAAGTAGCGCAAACTTTGATGGTCTGTAAAGACAGTAAAATCCGCTCCGAGTAGGTAATGCCGCCAGTGAGTAAGAGCATGGATAACCGCCAAAAGCTCTTTTTCTAAAAATCTGTGCTATCATTTCCGGCCTTGAGAACAATCGGCTCTCGTAAGCAATGACATGGCCTTCTTGCATTAAGACCGCACCCAGACTACGACCACAAGCATCACAATATACTTCAAAAGACTTCTGCAAGTCCGGCAGAGTCAAAACTAGTCCCGTAGTCAAGCTCTCTTTCAATGTCTGAAAGGCAGTCACCTCTGTGGATCCCCACGAGAAAGGGACTCCTTTCTGTGTCAAGATATCCAAAGGGGAAGCAACCTCTGGAAACTTTCGAATGAACCGCCTGTAGTACGGACACAGTCCCAAGAAGCTTCTAACTTCATGGACATTCTTCGAATTGGGCTAGTCACGGATAGTCTCTATCTTGGCCGGATCCATTTGCACTCCTGCTCTGCTGACACAATGTGTCCCAAAAAGTGTATCTTTGGTAGGAAAAATTCACTTTTCTTTGCATTAATCACTAACTTGTGATCTCGTAATGCTTGAAAGACCTGAAGCAGATGATCTCTATGTTCTGCCTCATTCTTGGAGAAAACAATGATATCGTCAAAGAACGTGGCAACAAATAGCCTGTACTCTCGAAAAATCCTGTCCATCATCCGGTTAAATGTCGCAGGAGCATTAGTTAAGCCAAAAGGCATCACCAAAAACTCAAATAACCCAAAAGTAGTCCGAAAAGCTGTCTTGTAGGCGTCTCCCGGCGCAATTCTAATATGATGATATCCACTCTTCAAATCAATCCTGCTAAAGCACGAGGATCCCTGTAATCTGTCGAGTATATCATCGATCCTAGGAATCGGAAATCTGCTCTTGATGGTGATTTTGTTGAGAGCTCTATAATCGATGCACATTCTCCAAAATCCGTCTTTCTTCAAAACCAACAACATTGGAGAGCAATACGGTGAAGTACTAGGCTGGACAAGACCCTTTTCCGAGAGGTCTTTCACTTCGTTCATAATCTCTTCATTCTGTGCTCGGCTCACACGGTAAGGTGGCCGGTTCGGTGGTGTGCTTCCAGGTACCAGATCAATGGTATGATCTTCAGGACGAGCAAGTGGAAACTCTCGTGGTAGGCCCTCTGAGAAGCAGTCGGCATGAGAGTGGAGAAAATCTTGGCATTCTTTATCAAGTTTAGACATATTTGTCATATCCTCATCACTCAACTCTTTCATAAAGATTGAGTAAACAAACAGACTGGATTTTATTAATTTAGAAATGGCCGAAGCCGATACAATAGGGACAGACTTGCCCTTCAGTTTAAAGTCAAGTACAATGGATCTGCCCTTCTATGTAGTCAATGTCACTTTCCTCGCCCAATAATCGACCACGACGTTGTTCTTGTGGTACCAGGGAATTCCCAAGAGAACATCACAACCTTCCAAAGGCATTATGTAAAAGTCCTCATGCCCCAAATACCCCCGACAGTGCAACCGAAGTTTGCCAATGACAGGTGTAATGTCTACGTCCCTGCCGGGTGCCGCTAGAACAGCCTCGGCAAGTGGTCCCATCCGATCGGGAGTGATCTCGAGCCGCGCCGCCAATTCTGGTGAAATGAAGTTGGCCTTGGCTCCTCCATCAAAGAAGATCAGGGCCTCTTGGTCTTTCACTTTGCCCCAAGCTCGGCAAAGTTCTGTACTCTCGTCCATGGTGTCGGGATCGGTAGCCACACAATTTGGAACCAATCCTGTTTTCATCTTGCCTTTTCTTCCACGTTTGCTCTCGAACTCTCAGGCCTTTCGTCGTCCTTGTCATTCTGTTCTTTCTGATCCTTTTTAGGGCACTTCGCGGAGATATGTCCATGTTCCCCGCATCCAAAGCACTTCCCCTCCCTGATGAAGCAAGCTCTCTCCTGAGGAGTAAGCTTGGGTCGTGCATCCTTCTTTTCTGGGATGCTCTTTCTCTTTCTACTTTCATTCACTGAAGTCTGTTCGGCTCGTTGATTCATGACCTCATCGGTGGGGTAGGTCAGACTACCAGAGTGAATGGCAAAACCCCGTTTCGCATGACTCATTAACTCCTGAATAGAAGTTGACTTCTGTTCCAAGCAGTGATCTCGGATCTCTGTAGGTAGACCCAAGGTAAACCGCTCAATGTGTTCTCTTAACGAGATCTTCTTGAATGAAGAGGCGGGTAGAAAAGAGCTCCAGAATCTCTCGCAATAAGCGTCCACTGTATCTTTCTTGGTCATCCGAAGATGGTTCCAAGCAGCTCGTATATTGCGTTCATACTCTTGAGTCAGCCAAGAAGAAATAAAAAGCTTCTTAAATTTCAGCCATTTAACTGGCGCAGTCTTGTTTAAAAGAAGCGTGGACCACCAAGTTCGAGCATTCCCCTTAAAGTAAGAGGCGGCTCTCCGAATCTTAGTGTGCTCTGAGTAGCGTCCTCCCGCGAAAGCGATGTCAAACTGTTGTATAAAAGACAAAGCCTTCGAAGCATCTCTATATCCCGAAAACGTGTCAAATTTAATTGACTGTCCACCTTCCTTAAACTCTCGGACCCTCTTGCTTTTATCTTCCAGAAAGTCATTGGTTGGCTTTCTAAAAATTCTTCTTCTTTGCATAAAAGTTGCCGTCGTCAGAGTCTGAACTATCTGTAGACGAGTCCTCTGTAGAACTGTCACTCACTGGGCGAGATTTAGACTTCTTTGCCTTTTTCTTGCCCTTCCCGAAGCGATGTTTCTTGCTTGGCTTTTTGCCTTTGTGGTCTTCTTCGCTCGAGTCAGAAGAGCTAGAAGAACTGTCATAAGAAGAACTGGGTACTTCTTCAAATCCAACACGCTTCTTCTGTTTCTTTGCCTTATCAAATGTCGACTAACGACCCAAGTATCCCGGGAAGTCAGTGCCTTTCTTCTGCTTTTTGCGGTGCTTTTTAGCTTTGTTCTGCGCGTCAAAGAGCTAAGCAATCCGTGCATCAACCACCTCTTCTAATTCCTTCTCTGAGTATTCCATGTGAGCAGAAGGTTTCTTAAGAGCAGGTTTCGGGGGTGGTGGTGTGGTTTTTTGCCACTGCTCGTGTACTTCGTGAAAAGAAGTCTCGCTCATATATTTTGCAAATTTTGGGTCCTTCGCAAAATTGAGCATCATCTTTGTTGCATCGCCGATCAATTGACGACGCTCCATCTCTCGTCGCTCCGCCAGAGTAGGCCGAGGCGGGCCATATTCTTTGCCGGAATCTTCATTGTGATCCCTTCCCGCATCTCCGGATGCAGAGGGAGTCGACTGATCCTTGCCTAAAGCCATAGGTGCCGCGAAAAAAAAATTTGGGATCGGATTTCCCGTAGAAGAGAAATCGTCTGTGCTCTGATACCACTGAAACAGACTTGGACACTTCAAGTCAAGAATCGACTGCGACAGCACCAAATACCACTTCAAAACAGTTTACAGTTCACAATTGATTTACACTGGCACGGCGGAGTTCCGTGCCTAGAGATATTGGCCCCAAAGACTTGCGCTCCTTTCGTTTGTATTAATCTGAGTTCAAAGTACAAGTGGTTGGGTCTCACTCTCAGACTCTGCGTGCTCTGCCGAGTGGGAGACCAAACCACTTATTTATTTATTTACAAGGGATGCCAAAAGCAGAGCCCCAAAAGCTTAAAAATCAAAAGCTCAAAAGCTTTCTCTGTCTCTCATCATCTCTCTCTCTTTAGAGGGGAAAATAAAGCAAAGCAGTTCTCTCTTTCTCTTCACATGCGTAGATAAAAGCAATGCCTCAAAAGCTGCTTAATTTTTCTCACGCAAAAGCTCCCGCAAAACGCGGGGACTGCCACGTCAGCATGTACGGATCTCCGTGAGTGGCACCGCAAATTGCAAGATTGCCACGTCAGCATTCTCTGAATTAGGGTTTGCAGGTTTTTAGGGTTATTTTTTCCAGAATTAGGGTTTCTGGTATAAATTAGGGTTTTCAGAATTTAGGGTTTTAGCAGTCGGGTAGCCACGTCATCACTTTGTGACACTCTCCCTTCCGTAAAAGGAACCCCTGAGCACAGTTCGGAGCACTCATCTTGAGCAAAGTTCAACATTCACTTCCGCTGCACCTTACACTACTACTGGATACACCTCGGTTATGGACCCTCCAACTTTTTATTGTAGAAGAATGCCATCTTGAGCACCGTTTTCCTCATAGAAAATTGAAATGTAGACCACACTATGACCAAGAATCCCCATTCGTGAATTGTGAACACATCACGTCCAAACTTCCTAGAGAATGAACTTTGAAACACATCCTGTTGATAATCTGACCAACAACAAGAATTGGTGCACACATCCATAATGTTTTAGATGCGTCTAATTGGTTCCTTGCCAGATGCATATGCCTTGAACTCCGACGCACTGATTCAAACCCAGATAACTTGAACTCCAACATAAGGGTCCAAATCATTTGTAGGGAGCTCTGTTTGCCCCTCTTTGCCACTGACAAGCCTCTCCCTGGCTAAAGCTAGTGGTAGAAACTTCCGCGTGACTAGAAATCTAGTGTCGTGGCCATTGACCCTCTCCCTGGCTAAAGCAAGTGCCGGCAACTTCCTCGTGACTAGAAATGTGGTGTCATAGCCATTGTGGTCACCACCACGTACGCCATACCGATCCTCTGGCTTCGCATTCCTAAGCCAAAAAACAGTCTTCTCGCATTTATAACAACGGATCTCGGACCTCGTGGGTACCAAGGCACCTAACTAAGCATTGGTTTTGCCATCCTTGTCAAGCTTGCCTTTGCCACTGTCCTCTAGCGAGCTCGTGCATTTGTATTTGGCTTCACAATCACGAGCCAAACAAATTGATGGCTTCCTTAAGAACTTCAATTGAGCACAGGCAGCTAAGTGAGTGCTGACTGATCCACTTTCCATAGCCGATGGTTGACTTTGGTTCACTTTTCCCTCCGTTTAAAAATGCTTTCCAAAGCAAGCATCTCATGCGCCATCTCTGACCCCCTTCTTGGCAATTTTTCATAACAATGCCATCTTGAGGTAGAAAAATGCAATTGTAGCCAGCCTAGAGTGTTTCAAACAGTGTAACAGGGAATGGGGGGAACACAGCCCAAATGTTCTGAAACGGCGTTCCGCACAAGTCCCGTTCCCGAAACGGCGATGGGAACGGAACACTGTTCCAGAACGGGGTGTAACCGGAACAGTGTTCCGGAATGGGGGGAACGAGGCGGAACATGAGGCGGAACGGACAAAAGTAGGCATTTGGGGGGGAAAAAGTGGGCTTTTGGGGGGCAGATTTGGGACTGTTTGGGGAACATATTTGGTGCAGTTTGAGGGCAAAGTGGGGGCAGATTTGGGGCCAGTTTTGGGGTTGTTTAGGAGTTTATTTGGGACTAAGCTGAATGGAGGTAATTCAAACCTTACTTTAGTGGACCGTTCCGGCCCCCCCTCCTCCTCCCCTTTCCCGTCCTGTTCCTGACCCTCCCGTTCCTGTTCCGGGTAACTATGGTTTCAAAAAGCAGCAAGAAAATGTCGATGAAGCTTGCCCATTGCACTGGTTGCTAAAGGCCTTCCTCATGTTGTGTCCCTTTCCTTCTTCTTCGTATGTGTACTAGTCCTCCCTGCCGCAGCAGGTGGACCTTCTCCACTAGGCGTCTCAAGAAGCTGTCAAAACAATCGCTCTCCAAGTGCAACAACAATGCCCAATTCCGGCGCGTCTCACAAGCGCTAACGAGGCAGCGTTTTAAAACGCTAAAGTGACGGGCTTAAACGTAGGGCTGTCGGGGGCCTATCCCAAAACGCAAGTGTAGGGGAGAGAATCTAGGGCAATCTAGCAGCATTTTAAAACACACATCTAGAGAGCACAAAACGTGCGAGACTTCCTTCCTTTCCTCTTCTTCGTGATGATCTTCCCGCTATCAACGAACTTGAGGCTCTGATACCATGTCAAATTTGATGATGCGGAAGCGCCCGAACCTAGGAGAGAATGCACGCGAGAGAGAGAGAGAGAGAGAGAGAGAGAGAGAGAGAGAGAGAGAGAGAGAGAGAGAGAGAGAGAGAGAGAGAGAGAGAGAGAGAGAGAGAGAGAGAGAGAGTTTTTAACGTCCATAAAAGGCCGAAATCGGCCTATGGGACAAATCAAAGTACATGAGGTGGGTGTCCTCTGTGTATCTGTAAAGAATAAACGGTACAAAAGTAAAAGTGACTATCCTGTATAATGGCTGGGGGAGGAGGGAGGTGGTACAAAGGGTGGGGGTGAAGCTCCAAAACTGAGGAAAAAGATGCAATCCTATATGTTGGGGTAGATACAATCATGAGAAGAAATGTTATCCTATCTCTAGCTTCATCCAATACCATAATCAGGGTGTAATACATAATGCATGGGTGGGTAGGGTGTGAACAATCTGTGTAAGATGGCGGCTGGATTTGCAAAAACTTGGATGTTTACGACGTGTGATGGCCTTCATCTGTCGCCTGACCTCACTCTCGGTGATCTATTCCAAGGTTCGTCGAGCCCGTAACTGTCTGTAAAGATCTCTGCACTCCCCGTCGTACCATCGGTTTTGAGGCATTGTCCTAGAGGGTGGGGGTCGACCACTATGGGTAGTGTGTGGAAAGCAGTTGAGGGCTGAGGTGTGTAAAACCGCAAAGAGGTGGCCAGTGAGTGTAGAGAGTGGTGTGTCTGGGTCGAGAGTGTAGATCCCCTCATATACATGTGATGAGTAAACTTTGGCTAGCTCATGTGTGAAGTGTATAGTGGTGTGTGCTGTGGGTGGAGGCGGTGTGTGTGAGATAGGTGAGCCAGTGAAAGAGAGGGCGAGATGCGTGGTCAGCTCCAGTAGGTAATGGTGGGATGGTGAAGGATGTGAGTAGGTGGGTTGCCTCCCTGAAGCCGATGATGTAATCCATTGTACTACCTCTGCTGGCCACTGATGGCGGTAAATCCTGAAAGAATGGAATGAGATCTGGCTGGGCCATAACATAATCCATTGTACTAGCACCATGTCGATGTGGAAAGCATGTAAAACCTCTAGCTGTAGAAAATCTTTGTAGGCCATTCAGAATACCCAATCTATGTGCAATTCCCATATCTATCAAGTATCTGCCATACTCAGTGTACTCATCCTGTGATAGTCTGGATAGGCCCATCTCCGTAACGTCCAACTCGCTAAGCATCTCCTCGGAAGTATCATAAAATATTGTCTGGTGATGGGCAGTCCTAGCATTGAAGTCCCCTAGTATGATAATATCACCATCCTTGGAAAACTCCCATATGTCATTATCCAAAATAGCAAAGGGGGAGTTGAGAGAGAGAGAGAGAGAGAGAGAGAGAGAGAGAGAGAGAGAGAGAGAGAGAGAGAGAGAGAGAGAGAGATGGTCATACTTGGCAGACAGGGTATCGTTTTCTCTTTACTGATGCCCCCTTGTCCACCGCCTCCCTCTCACCCTTCATCCGATTGCTCCTTCAGATTTGGGTTTCCATGCGACGGGCTATCATACGCTCACCTCCCTCATGTCGTGAGGAGATTGAGCGCCAGCCTCTCATTTGGAATGCTGCAGTTCTTGATTCTTCGGTTTATCCACCCCGTCAGCTTGGAGAGAGGACTCACATTGATTGGGCTGCCTGGGACACTAGCCGTGCTGCCTCTATGCGGTTGTTTCATGAGACACGTATGCTGGATGCTGATTTTGTGGCAGAACATTATGACATTGGTCGCGGGGTGACAGACAGACTGCTTGAGATTGATTCCGCCGTTCCTTCACAGTGGGATGCAGGCATGAGAGGCACAGTTCAGATGCCTCCCCATTGTGGCTGGGAAGGCCTCTTTGCTCAGAGCACTCTCTTATTAGCTCGTTTAGACACCATGCTATTCACAGTTGATACTGACCAGTCTCAGGGGATTCATGCTAGATTGACATATGATGCCACCTCTCCGCACCTTGCCCTTCCCGGAGCTCGATGGGAGGCCATCAGAGTAGTTGGCTCCTGCGGGAAGCGTCGTCGTGTTGACCCTCGTTTCGCTTCCGCTGATGCTGCACTTTGGAGGCTTTGGGTGTGGGAGGGTTGTGCCCTATCTCAGCTTTATTGGGACCCAGGCGAGTGGCATTGGTCTCACTCTGACCCCACCGGTGCACCAATATCCTTCTTTGAGTACACTGTCAGGATTGGACGGTTAGCATTGATGAGACAGCAGCCAGAACAGCCCACTCGTATGCGTTTCTGGTTACATTCAGGCCTCTCCCATACCTATCTGCAACAGTTTTGGTCCGCCATCTGGGATTTACATGCGGCTCGTTGTATTTCTTTTTTCATGTGGATGATTGCACATGCGGGACTTCCAGTTGGGACTTGGCTAGCTACTATGGGTCATGATCCGTTATGTACTCACTGTCCTTTGCGACTACTTGAGTCACTTGCACATTGTCTTTGGTCATGCTCAGCTTCCCATGTAGTGTGGCTTGCAGTTTGCTTTCTACTTAGCAGAGCAGGTGTTCATCATGGATGTCTTACTTGGGGATCTGTCTCATGGTTGATGGCGATGCCCGGCCCCCATCTTTTGTACGAGGGCTCAGACACAGATCCAGCCTTTATGCTCACATCGGCTGGTTATCGGCGAGGTACTTTGGCTATGCTACCATAGATTGCTTGGCAGGGGGATTCTCAGACACGCGATGAAGTTTTTTCAGTCATCACTAGTATCACACTATGGAATGTTTAGAGAGCTCGTTGTCTCCACATTCTAAGTGCGGCTCCACAGCTCCTTCAGGCTACCCTCACTGCCATTTGGCTGGACATCATTCATACCCTAATTTGGCAGTGGGATTCTTCCTCAGGTACATCTCGAGCAGCCGAGGCTCGCTGATTTGCCTTCCTTCGTAGTTGGGCTCGATCCCCACTCTTCTTCACACTTACAGGTGGCCAGATTACGTGGCATTATGCCCCTCCTCGGTGGTTTCTCCTCCACTCATCACACCGACCACCATGAGATTGTTCTAGTCGAGTTGTCACTATAGTGGCTCTCCTCCTTACATTCAGCTTGTACACCCCACGTGATAGGCTATTTTGGCATCCGCTGGGGATTATATTGTACTTAGTAATATACAGCCCTGACTTTTTCCAAAAAGAGAGAGAGAGAGAGAGAGAGAGAGAGAGAGAGAGAGAGAGAGAGAGAGAGAGAGAGAGAGAGATGATAAAATAAAATGAGATGTTAACGTCTTCAAAAGGCCAGAGTGACCTATGAGACCAAAAAGTTACAATGTGGTGGATGTGATACAAAGTCAGAGGAACAAGATGACAAAATGACAAAATGAAAAAATAAAATACTATGGAATCTTGAACTACTAGGTGTGAACTAAGCAGCTAAAGAGCTAGCTGGGATAGCTAGATCACAGGAGATCTAGCATCGGTTGTAACAAACTTGGACACTCCAAGTCAAGAATCAACCGCGACAGCACCAAATAACCACTTCAAAACAATTCACAGATCACAATAGATTTTCACTGGCCCGGCGGAGTTCCGTGCCTAGAGATATTGGCCCCAAAGACTGGCGCCCCTTTCGGTATTTCTTTTTGTATTAATCAATCATCAAAGTACAAGAGAGCGGTTAGGGTTTCACTCTCAGACTCTGCGTCCAGATGCTCTGAGAAGTGAGGCCCTCACCACTAATTTAAAGGTTACAAGGGATGCCCAAAAGCAGAGCCCCAAAAGCTTTTAAAATCAAAAGCATCAGTTCTCTCTCTCTCTTAGAGAGTCTTTTCTCTTTTTTTTATAAAAAAAAAGCAAAAGCAAAATTCGCGTCGCTCATCATTTTCCAAAAAATAAAAAATAAAAAATAAAAAAAAATAAATAATCCGTCTCCGCGATTTCCGGAATTTAGGGTTTTTGGCAAAAATTAGGGTTTGCAGGAATTTTACGGTTTCTGGCAGAAATTAGGGTATGTCATCACTTTGTGACATACCCCCCTCTTGAAAGCATTGTAATCGACCGCGATTACGCCTGCAAAACCGACAAAAGCCATAAACCGTCTTAGCAGACACTGACTGTTAGTACCTACGTACTAGGAACACACATCTAGCACATGTACAAAATCGACAGTCACATCACACGACATCACAGGACATCACATGACATTCAACATTCATTCAGATCTTAGACCATGATTTATCGGCAATGTAGCTAGCAATCACATCTAGGTCCAATCGGGACCTCATCGATGTCCGATTGACTAACCCCTATTGCAACCATGTCCATTCGAGATCAAGTAGACCAAAATGCTGCAGTCATTTCGTCTATCAGTTCCTGCACTCACAAGAAGTCAAGAACAAATCAGTATCATAATCAGGAATTCCATTTCATAAAGTCATTCAGCAAAATACTGTCAGCTCTCAGTATCCCTGAAGCTCAAAGAGACATCAGTGACTTTAGTATCAAAATCGAGGCATCTGTTGACAAAGGAGTGGAGTAACTCCCCTCTTGTGCATCCCACTGCACCAGATCTTCGGCCAAGCTGAATTCTGGGTTCCATTTGGAGTAGACTATGCTAAACCAAAAGCATCGAGGTAAAGTTTCACAATCTGAGGAGTATCTGCTAGGTCCTCCTCCTCCATCCACTTCGCATCAAGTGCATGATAATTCTTGAACGTAACCAAGAACCGCCGTCGGACTTTACCCTTATTCTTCGTATCCTTATGTGCCAAAATCTGTTCAGGAACAAGGATCTCCTCGTTTTCTTCCACTTCGGGTTGCTCATCAGGCTCCCCATCATCAGGCACATCACCTTTAAAAGGTTTCAAGAGATTCACATGAAATGCATTGTGAATCCTCCAAGTATCTGGCAGTTTCAGTCGGAAGGAGACTTCATTTATCTTTTTAGTAATCTGGAAAGGGCCATAGTATCGCATACTAAGCTTTGGAAAAAGCCTCTCCTTTCCCTTGTTCTTTCGTAGGCGTGCCTTCTCAAAACGTAAGAGCACCCAATCATCCTCCTTCAATTTCATGTCGCGACGATGGCGATCCGCTGCCTTTTTCTGTCGTTCTTGAGACTTCTGCAAAGTCTCGCGAACCTTGGCAAAAGCCGTATCCAGATCTCGCGTATATTCATCCGCTTCAAAGATCTTATCTTTCGTGCTCAGGAAGGGTGGAACCTTTGCAGCACCTTCAACAATCTCAAATGGCGCCTTCCCTGTCGACGAGTGTATCGTGTTATTGTAGGCAAATTCCACCAAAGGTAAATATCTTTCCCATTGAGTCTTCTGATCTGAGATATAAGACTTCAATAAATCTAGAACCACTGAATTGGCAATCTCGGATTGCCCATGAGTGTGCGGGTGGAACGATGACGAGAACTGCAACCGCGTGCCAATGTTCTCCCAAATTGCCTTCCAAAACAAACTCGTAAATCTGGGGTCTCTGTCGGAGACAATTGTCTCAGGCATGCCATGTAATCTGAAAATCTGGGCCACAAACAGTCTCGCTAAGTGATCCGGCCTGACTGTTTTCTTCACTGGAATGAAATGAGCCTGTTTGCTAAATCTGTCAATAACAGTCCAGATACCATTACGACCACTCTGTGTTCTCGGGAGATCAAAAATGAAATCCATCGCTATACTTTCCCAGGGGCGGGTGGGTATGGGTAAAGGCTGTAACAATCCCTGCGCTTTATGCCTGTCAAACTTGACCTTCTGGCATACCAAGCAACTGCGCACAAACTCTTCCACATCTTTCTTGAGTCTCGGCCAAAAGAAATATCTCTCTACCCCTTTCATGGTGGTAACAATGCCGCGGTGACCCGTAAAAGGTGGACAGTGGCATTCAGTCATAACCTTTTCCCTCAACGGCTGTGTAACGCACAACATAGTCTTTTTCATCAAGTAGCCTTCCCGAAGGGAGTATCCCGCTACTGTCTCCCCATCCCATATCTGTGTAAAAATATCTGCAAAATCTGTATCTGTGGCATACTGATCGACCATATCCTCGAAGCTCCTATGATGTATCGTGGAAATAGCCAGAACCAACGGTTTCCGAGACAAAGCATCTGCCACCACATTCTTCTGTCCCTGCACATGGACAATCTGGAAGTGAAACTGTGACAAGATGTTCGCCCACCGCATCTGCTTTTCCGAAAGCTGCTTCTGTGACAAGAAGTAGCGCAAACTCTGATGGTCTGTAAAGACAGTAAAATCCGCTCCGAGTAGGTAATGCCGCCACTGAGTAAGAGCATGGATAACCGCCAAAAGCTCTTTCTCATAAATCTGTGCTGTCATCTCCGGCCTAGAGAACAAACGGCTCTCGTAAGCTATGACATGGCCTTCTTGCATCAAGACCGCACACAGACTACGACCACAAGCATCACAATATACTTCGAATGACTTCTGCAAGTCCAGCAAAGTCAAAATAGGTCCCGTAGTCAATTTCTCTTTCAATGTCTGAAAGGCAGTCACCTCTGTGGGTCCCCACGAAAAAGGTATTCCTTTCTGTGTCAAGATATGCAAAGGGGAAGCAACCTCTGCAAACTTTCGTATGAACCGCCTGTAGTACGAACATAGTCCTAAGAAGCTTCTAACTTCATGGACATTCCTCAAGTCGGGCCAATCACGGATAGTCTCTATCTTGGCCGGATCCATTTGCACTCCTGCTGCTGACACAATGTGTCCCAAAAAGTGTATCTCTGGTAGGAAAAATTCACTTTTCTTTGCATTAATCACTAACTTGTGATCTCGTAATGCCTGAAAGACTTGAAGCAGATGATCTCTGTGTTCTGCCTCATTCTTGGAGAAAACAATGATGTCGTCAAAGAAAGTGCCAACAAATAGCCTGTACTCTCGAAAAATCCTATCCATCATCCGGTTAAATGTCGCAGGAGCATTGGTTAAGCCAAAAGGCATCACCAAAAACTCAAATAACCCAAAAGTCGTCCGAAAAGCTGTCTTGTAGACGTCTCTCGGCGCTATTCTGATCTGATGATATCCACTCTTCAAGTCAATCCTGCTAAAGCACGAGGATCCCTGTAACCTGTCGAGTATATCATCGATCCTAGGAATCGGAAATCTGTTCTTGATGGTGATTTTGTTGAGAGCTCTATAATCGATGCACATTCTCCAAGATCCGTCTTTCTTGAAAACCAACAACACTGGAGAGCAATACGGTGAAGTACTAGGCTGGACAAGACCCTTTTCCAAGACGTCTTTCACTTGGTTCATAATCTCTTCATTCTGTGCTCGGCTGACACGGTAGGGTGGCCGGTTCGGTGGTGTACTACCAGGTATCAGATCAATGGTATGATCTTCAGGACGAGCAGGTGGTAACTCTCTTGGCAGGCCTTCTGAGAAGCAATCGGCGTGAGAGTGTAGAAAATCTTGGCGTTCTTTATCAAGTTTAGACACATTTGTCCTATCATCACCACTCAACTCTTTCATAAAGATCGAGTAAACAAATAGACTGGATATCATTAATTTTGAAATGGCCGAAGCCGATACAATAGGGACAGACTCGCCCTTCAGTTTAATATCAAGTACAATTGTTCTGCAAGAAAAGGCCAGCTGATTCTGAAGACAAGGAGGACATGAAAGGAAAGAAGCCCATGGTTGGTCTAGTGCCGGATATGGTGGGCGATAAGCCAAATTCAGATGCAAGTGAGCTTTGCAGAGCATGGGGAAAGGTCAGGGATCAAACAATGCTTATCTTCTTTGATCCAGGTGCCAAAGCCAACTTCATTTCCCCAGAATTGGCTTCAAAGTTGGGAATCAGACGTGAAGAGATGGGGTATACAGCAGAGGCAGGTTTGGCATGTCCTGGCCATACAGAGGCTGTGACACCCATCATCGGAAAGTTGCGCCTACATATCTAGTCCTATGTAGATGCTGAAGAATTTTACATCATGCCATTGGACGGATGTGATGTGTTGCTAGGTATTCCTTGGTTGTTTCGTGTACAGGGAATCATGGATGCCTACAACAAAAAGATCACTGTACAGAGCAGGGGAAAGACTCACATTCTGGATGTAAAGCTTAAAGGGGAGTCTATTCCCACTGTATCAGCTTCTGCTATTACTTTTGTAATGAGAAAGCATCTTTCTGCGTAATTGGTTTTTGCACATGAAGTATCAGATTGTGATGAATCAAATTTATCTGTGTTAGATAAAGAAAGGTCAATGTTTTTACAACAGTATAGTGACTGTTTCTCCGATTCATTACCGCCTCAATTACCGCCAGAGAGACCCGAGGACCATGCGATAGATTTGGTACCAGGCAGTAGCCCACCAAATAAGCCTCCGTACAGGGTTAGTGCGGCTCAGCAGAAAGAGATAATGAGTCAAGTACAGGAGCTGTTAGAAAAGGGGCTGATTCAGCCCAGTTCATCTCCATTCTGTTCTCCAGTGTTGTTGGTGCAGAAAAAGGATGGCTCATGGCGTATGTGCATCGACTACCGTGCACTGAACAAGTAAATACCATCAAGAATAGGTTCCCTATACCTAAAATTGATGACATTCTGGACAAATTAGAAGGAGCAGCTATGTTTAGTAGGATAGATCTAAAGAGTGGGTACCATCAGATCCGCATTAGATCAGAGGATGTGCACAAGACTGCTTTTAGAACAACGTTTGGCCTTTACGAATTTCTAGTGATGCCCTTTGGTCTCACAAATGCTCCTGCTACGTTCAATAGGATGATGGACAGAATTTTCTGTCCACACCAGCAGTTTGTTGGTACATTCTTTGATGACATGATAGTCTACTCAAAGAATGAAGAGGAGCATAGGCATCACTTGGCTATTGTGTTCAAAGAGCTACGCAGTCACAGGTTGCTCATCAATGCAAAGAAAAGTGAATTTTTTCCGGAAGAGATCCACTTTCTGGGACACATTGTCTCAAAGGATGGTGTCAGAATGGATCCTGCAAAAGTTGAAGCGATCGAGTCATGGCCAGATTTGAAGACGGTGCACGATGTCCGAAGTTTCTTGGGACTATGCTCCTATTATAGAAGGTTTATCCGAAATTTCGCTGAGATTGCTTCACCTTTACATGCTCTTCAAAAGAAGGCAGTCACCTTTAGATGGACACAGAAAGAGATTTCAGCTTTTAATCTCTTAAAGGAAAAGATGACTTCAGATCCAGTCATTGTGTTGCCTGATCTTAGGAAGTCATTTGTGGTCCAGTGTGACGCCTGTGGTAGTAGCATTGGTGCAGTGCTAATGCAAGATGGCAGGGTAGTAGCCTATGAGAGCAAAATTTTGCAAGGGCCAGAGATGACCATGCAGGTCTATGAGAAAGAGTTACTGGCTGTGATTCATGCGCTCTTAAGTTGGAAACACTACCTGCTAGGTGCAGATTTCGTTGTCCAAACGGACCATCAGACCTTGCGATACTTCTTGACACAGACAAAGTTATCTGAGAAGCATATGCGATGGGCAAATATCTTGTCCATGTTCCATTTTCAGATTGTGCATGTGGAAGGCAAGAAGAACTTTGTGGCTGATGCCTTGTCAAGGAAGCCACAAATTTCAGCTGTGTCAATTCCTTATCATCATGAACTTGATGATATGAGAGAACAGTATCCAAATGATGAAGATTTTGCAAGGGTCTTCGAGCAACTAATGGATGGACAACGTCATGAACACTATCTTCTTAAAGACGGGTTCATGATGATGCATGGCAGATTGTGTGTCACAAAGCCATTGCGACGCAAAGTTATGGAAGAGAGTCATGTCCCACCGTATGCAAGGCATCGTGGTATCGATGCTACAGTTAAAGCGGTTGAGACATTCTTCTACTGGCCTACATTGAGAAGAGATGTGGATGCCTTTGTGCGAGAATGCCTAACATGCTAGAAGGTCAAGTTTGATTGGCAAAAGGCACCAGGGTTATTGCAACCACTACCTATTCCAGATAAACCATGGGAAAATATTGCTATGGATTTTATCCTTGATCTTCTGAGAACGCAGAGAGGAAACGATGGTATTTGGAACATTATTTGCAGATTCAGCAAACAGGCTCATTTTATTCCTGTCAGGAAGAAGATAAAGCCAGATCAGATGGCACGCTTCTTTATGAGCAATATTTTCAAGTATCATGGCATGCCACAGTCGATTGTTAGCGACCGTGATCCACGCATGACAAGTTTGTTCTGGAGAGGCTTGTTTGAGAATATGGGCACAACGCTCAAATTCTCTTCGTTATTTCATCCTCAAACAAACGGGCAGTCAGAAGAGGCAAATTCTACTGTCCTAGATCTGCTGAAGTGCTATGTGTCAGAGCATAAAGGAAAGTGGGAGCAGTATTTGCCATTGGTGGAGTATGCATACAATAATACAGTGCATTCATCAACTGGCAAGGCACCTTTTGAGATAGTTGAAGGTGGAAAGAAAGTTCCTCCCATACTGCATACAAAGTACAAGATATTTGAAGCAGATAAATATGTTCAGGACATGGATGAAATGTACAAGAAGGTCAAAGTGGCCTTAGAAAAGACTCAGGGAAAGCAAAAGAAAGCAACTGATTATCACCGTCGTGAAGTGGTATATTCACTTGGTGATTGGGTGCTTTTACGCTTTGAAAAGGCAAGGTTAAAGAAGATGAAGGGCAAGGAAAGATTGTTTCCAAAGCTCAACATGCGTTACTATGGGCCTTTTCAAGTGTGCGACATAATCAGTGATGTTGCATATAGGCTGCAATTGCCTGACAGTTGGAAGATTCACAATGCGTTTCATGTGAGTCTTCTCAGACCCTATGTGGGTGATGTGCCAGAAGATATGCCAGCTGAAGATCAGCCGGAAGTGGAGGAACTTGACAAGATCTTGGTCCCGGAACAGATTTTGGCACACAAAGAAAGAAAAGTGAAAGGCAAGGTTGCTAGGCGTTACTTGGTAAAGTTCAGAAACTATCCACCAATGGATGCTAAGTGGATGGAAGAAGGTGAACTTGCAGAGTCACCAACTGTGTTATCACTTTACCTTGAAGCCTTCGATTTGCAACCTACCTTGACCCCTTGAGTTTCAAAGCTACATGGATTGTCAGTGTGACAATGGCTTCTGGAACAAATGATGTACATGCAGTGTGACATGAAACATTTCGTGGTTTCGCCCATTTCGGGGTTTTGAGGTTTTGAAAAGTTTCGTTTCAGGGCACAAAAATTATGAAACAGGTTTCATAGAAATACATTTAAATAAAGATATAAAAATATATATTTATTTATATATGCATGTATGCACGTATGGATGTATGTATGTATCTATGTATGGATGGATGGATAGATTAAAGATTCATGTGTGTGTGTGTACATACGAACTAGTAAATTGGTTTTATTATGTACTCTTATTAGTGTTTATACACATACATATGCATATGTATAAGCACACGTGTATAATAGACATACATACATACATATACGTGTGTACATATATACATATATGTACGTATGTATATGTATGTACAATGTGCATTAGAGAGAGGCAATAGTGCAAAGAGAGTACAAAAAAATCTTTTTAAACTACTGAAATTTTTAAAAAATCGCTAAATTTTTTCAAAAAATTGACTTTTTTTTTTCGGACAGTTTCCCGTTTCGTGAGTTTCGCCGAAACGTTTCATCCGTTTCGGGGTTTCGAGGTTTCATACCTATGAAACGCGTTTTTATGTCACACTGTGTACATGGTATTTTAAAGTGAGCTCAAATGAAATACCTGTTACATGAATGTTAGAGCTGTACAGATTGTCGGTTTGGCAATAGCTCTTATGGAATGTCCAAAAGTATGGTTAGTGCTATAGAAGTGAGTATTTCTTGTTAGTTTGTCAAGGATACAATAATTGCTTCTATTAAAGGGTACATGTGTAACTGCATTCTTAAACTGTCAGTTTGGGTATGCTTGAAAGTGTTACGGGATCCAACGTGTACTATTAGACAATGGCAAAATGTGTGGCTACCATTTTGTCATTGGAAAGTTAGTGACTCAAAGCAGTGGCAGAGTGCGAAGCTACCACTATGTCATTGGGATAGGGTTCACACGCAGGCAATACATGTGTCGACGAGGTGTTGAATACACTAGGGTTGACAATGAGCATGTATGTGTCGTACATGTGTCGACAGGTGTTGAATACATCAGTGTTGACTGTGAGCATGTACGACATAGATGCAAACGAGGACGTTTGAGATTTCAAGAGGGGGGTATGTCACCAGCGTGTGACTACTATCTATCCTTTTTGTTGATTTCTTTCTTATTATTTATTTTCTCACTTTTTGGAAACACCCCTCGGGAAATCTAATTGCCCTGCATTGCATACCTAGTGTGGAACTGTCCAGAGGGAGTCCAGGCCTGAGAGCAAGAGAGCACTAAGGTTGGACAAGGACTATGGTTAGCCAAACTGGGGTCATTGACTAGCCAAAGTGGAATCCTTTGCTACAGAGGCTACATTTTAGTTATGGGTGTGGTTGCAGTGTACAAAGGGGGTCAGATAACCTAGAAAGATGCAATGGCAGCATCTCCTAAAATTTAGGGAACTGCTATTTTGGGACCTGAAAATGTCTTCGCGTCATTACGTGCAGTTTGACATGGGGATCATTTTGTTACTCTGTGGCCAAGTCAACAGAGGCTGCAGGTGAGATATTTTTAGACCCGAGGGTCTAAAGCAGGAAAATGCACAAATGAGTGACACTTGGCACTCTGAGGCCAGTTTACTACTTATAGAGAAGGCAAAAACGTGATTTTCAGCCGTGAGCTCATTTTCAAGTTTCCTGTCTCACAGATTAAGAGCTATGGAGTGCTTGCTTTCCCTCCTATGTACAGTGCGGTGATCGGAGTGATGCCCTGCACGCTACGCACTGCCCTCTCTCTCCCATATGGCAGTATGTTATGCCCCTCTAGTGGGCTTTTCAATTGACCAATGTGCAGTTGTGTGGGTTCATGCGCGATTGCCGAGGCAAGAGCCTCTTGCACAGGTACTGGATTAGCTAACGGCTAATCCCCCTGCAGGTACAGGTGAATTCGGAGAGGTTTCACGCCAGAAATCTCGTTCGATTCAAAGGGCAAGTATCCCTACAGGTGCGGGAGCTCGAGGGCTTGCTACGGATGCGATCGGCACGCGAAATGGAGCCCGAAACAGTAAATTACAGCCTGCTGTGTATTTTTGTAGGTTTAGGGTTTTGGCCCTAAACGCGGTCCCTAATACCCCCAGGAGGTTCGGGGACGCGAGGGGACCGCTGTACAGGTGATCTGACGCATTTTCTAGCCTGAAAACAGAGAAGTCAGCGTGCTGCAGTTTCTCGCCAGGTTTTGCAAAGTGCCCGTATGCATCGGGAAAGTCATTCAATGCGTGGGAATATTGACTGTGAAGGTTCCTAGTACAGTTATGTTGCCGAAATCGGGCCGGAACAGTTGAAATTCAGCCAAGCTTGTGCGGGGCAGCTTGTAAGGAACCACATCGTTTATTCCCTCTTTTAAACAATAAAGAAATACCGCAAGGGGCGCCTAAGTTAGGGGCCAATCTGGTGTCGGTCTACTCATACAGGTGCAATCTAGCAGCGTGTTGGTGTCCCTGGATGCAATCACACGCACAATTGCAATGCAAACATAAACTTCCTCGCGGGAAAGCATTTGCTTTCCCGAAAAGCAATCCGCTTTCTCAGAAAGCATCTGTTTTTTCCTCAAAGTTTCCTGTGAACCCATCTTCATTCAAGTGCTTGGTTTTTCCTTGTGCACAATTCTAACACAGTTCGGAATTTCCTCCCGACTATGGATATTCCCTTTCCGATGCACCCGTCACCCACCTTGTGACGCATCAGGAATACCCATCACCTAGTCCTTTCCTACCGAACTTATGGTACAATCTCCTTCACGATGCTCTATGTCACCCATCCTAGGACGCATCAGAGATGTCCGTTCCCGGATGGTCGGATACTTCTTTCCGATGCTCCGTGTCACCCATCCGATGTGACGCATCAGAAGTACCCGTTCCTGGTGGCCTTACAGATATTCCCGTTCTCAGTGCTCTCGTCATTACTTTGAATGACGCACTAGGGATACTCTGTACTCGGATGTCTCCAGTGAGAAAAGCCCTCTCACTTAAAATTCCAATAATTCATTTAGAATTATTTTTCTGTAAGATAAAGCCAATTTAGCAACAGCATGTCGGGTCAAATTGATCCGAATCCTTTGATGCAACCTTTATTGATGTTGTGTAGTCCTCCGATCGTGAGCGTTGGGATCTCCCTAGCTACGTGCCTCTAGTGTGAGGAGAATGTAAACTCTGTTGTGGTAGTTGCTCCTCTGGTTGCCCAGTGTCCGCTCTGAAGACGTTTGTGATCTGTCTCAGAGACCGGCTAGCCTCTCCTCTCATCAGGCTCTCTCTGTGTCTACGCAGCTCGAGCAAAAATAGTCCCAGACATCTTTGGTCCTCACATCCCATGACTCTAGAGAGTGGTCCAAAGCCCTCTCTGAGCATGCAGTGAAAGCGGCCTCGTATCTCATAGTAAACTAGGCAGTGGCATGTGTAGTGAAGCTCTGTGTCAGGCTCCATGTGACATAGGGGACATGTCTTGGCCTCTGCTGGTACTCCGCTGTGTCTACTAGTCTCAATCCGAAGCTGGTGTGAAGATGTGCGTATCTGGCCAATGGCACATTGTATCCTAATGCCATGATCCCCCATATTAGCTTTGTGGGTACTCCCATCTCATGTAGTCTGCGCATCAATCTAGCTCTGGGCACTGTGTCAAATGCTTTGCGGAAGTCCACAAAGCTACAATAGATCCGTCTCCCATGTGATGTGCTCTCCTCAATAATGGTTATGAGTGTCAGAATGTGGTGAAGCGTAGAAAAACCTCTCCTGAATCCTACCTGCCCGACTGCGCGTATACCCCCCCTCTTTGCCCATCTACTCAGCTGCTGCTCAAGAAAAGAGAGAGAGAGAGAGAGAGAGAGAGAGAGAGAGAGAGAGAGAGTTCTATTATCGTCCTCGGAGGTCAAATATGACCTATGAAATGAACATGTCACGTGGTGTGAGTGGAGGTCATAAGTGACTCGATGCTCAAAAATGGTTGAAATGAGCGTCGCAATAGAGAGTCCACATCCTGGTTGGGAGAGGAAGGTATGTAGGGAGAGCTCATGGCTGAATATATGGGGAAAAGAGGACCTAATGTGGTCAAAAGCTGAGTACTCAAGTAGTGTGTGGTACTCACTCTCGCACTTGACGAGGGCATAAGGTGCAAAGTCGATGAGACTCCTCGCCAGTGCCCCAACGTCCTGTCTGGTAGCGTAGAGAATGGGAGCTAAGACGAATGGAGGCAATGGTGCGGATCGCACTCAACGGGATGGGCTCAAGGATGTAGGGATGGGTTCGATTACCTCGTTTGGAGAAGAAGAGAGATTTGTAGTTTGGGGCAACGTGTGTGGTGTAATGGCTGAAGCGAGAACTTCCGGATCTACTTAGCTGCTGCTCAATCAGAGAGAGAGAGAGAGAGAGAGAGAGAGAGAGAGAGAGAGTCACAAAATGATGACCTGGCATGACCATATTGGAGGAGCAGAGAAGGACCCGATTGGAGGAGAGCCCGATTGGAGTAGAGCAAGCCCATGAAATGCAGGGCGCGAATTCTGGCAGGAATCGTGGGTTGTCCGTACAGCTCAATATGGCTGTTGATTTGGCAGACAATGAGGCACTAATTGACGTGGAAATTTTAACGTTGAAGCTGATTTTGGGCGCCAGTTTGAAATTTGCAGATGTTTTCTTTCTTGCTTTGGGCTTTACTGTAAATATTGAGTGCTTTGGGGCCAGGGGCTTATAAATCAGAGGCCAAGGTGCCAATTGTAGTTACAGATTGTGTGAGCTAGATTGATTTGACGTTAGAGCAAAACCTGTTGCCAGCATCAATGTAACAAACTTGGACACCCCAAGTCAAGATTCTACCGCGACACAACAGAGATTCACTTCAAAAAAGTTCACAAAGACGACACGGCCCGACGTAGTTCCGTGCCCAGAGGTATTGGCCCCAAAGACTGGCACCCCTTTCGGTATTTCTTTTTATATTAATCTTGGTGCAAAGAACAAGGGAGTCGGCGTGGACTCACATTCAGACTTTGCGTCCAGATCCTCTGAGTAATGAGGCCCAGCCAACTTATTTACTGTTACAAGGGATGCCCAAAAGCAAAGCCCCAAAAATCTAAAAATCAAAAGCTTTGGAAACTTTAGAAATTTCTCACAAATTAAAGCATAGGGCCCAAAAAGCATCTCAGCGCAATTTCTAGAAATCCGCATGGCTGTCAGTGTGAAAAACAGAATGTCCGTACAGTTGTTTGTACAGCCTGCCACGTCAGCATGTCAGTGCGTTTTGCGATGGATTTTCCACTGGCTGCCACATCAGCCTGTCAGCGCATTTCAGGGGAGCCCGCCACGTCATTAGTTTGTGACATACCCCCCTCTTGAAAGAATTGTAATCGCCCTTGATTACGTTTGCAAAGCAGACAGAGGCCATAAACTGTCTTAGTAGACACTGACTGTTAGTACCGACGCACTAGACACAACACATCTAGCACTTGTACAAATCGACAGTCACATCACCAGACATCACAGGACATCACATGACAAATTACATTCAAATTCATCCCAAATCTCAGACCATGATTAATTGGCAACGTATTTAGTAATCGCATCTAGATCCAGTCGAGACCTCACAGATTCCCGATTAATTAATCCTTATTGCAATCATGTCTATAGAGATTTATGAGACCGAAATACTCCAGTCATTTCGTCTTTCAATTCCTGCACTCAAACAAGTCAAGTACAAATCAATCAGTTTCATTTTTGGGAATTTCAGTTCATAAAGTCATACAACAAAATACTGTCAGCCCAACAGTATCCCTGGAACCCAAAGGGACATCAGTGACTCTATATCAAAATCAGGGTAATCCGTTGACAAAGGAGCGGAGTGACTCCCCTGTTGTGCAAGCCCGTTGCACTAGATTCACCCATGCTGAAATCGGGGTTCTATCGGAGTAGACTATTTTAAACCGAATGCTTCAAGGTGAAGTTCCAAAATTTGGGGAGTATCTGCTAGGCCCCCTGCCTTTATCCACTTCGCATCCAATGCATTGAATTTAACAAAGAACCGCCTAATCGCTTTACCTTTAATCTTTCTGTCCTTGTGTGCCAATATCTGTTCTAGAACAAGTATCTCCTCGCTTTCCTCCACTTCGGGTTGCTCATCTGGCTCCCCATCATTGGACACATCGCCTTTAAAAGGCTTCAAGAGACTCACATGAAAAGCATTGTGAATCTTCCGAGTAACGTGCAGCTTTAGTCTAAAGGAGACATCATTTATCTTTTCTTTTATCTAGAAAGGGCCATAATACCTGTAACAGACTTGGACACTCCAAGTCAAGAATCAACCGCGACAACACCAAATAACCACTTCAAAACAATTCACAGATCACAATAGATTTGCACTGGCTCGGCGGAGTTCCGTGCCTAGAGATATTGGCCCCAAAGATTGGTGCCCCTTTCGGTATTTCTTTTTATATTAATCAGATCAACGTACAAGAGAGTGGCTAGGGTTTCACTCTCAGACTCTGTGTCCAGATGCTCTGAGAAGTGAGGCCCTCACCACTAATTTAAAGGTTACAAGGGATGCCCAAAAAGCAGAGCCACAAAAGCTTCAAATCAAAAGCAATTGCTCTCTCTCTCTCTCTCTCTCTCTCTCTCTCTCTCTCACAGAGAGTCAAAACTTGAAAGCAAAAGCATTCTCTCTCTCTTTCTCATATTGTAGAGAAAATCTGTTGTCCACCATGTCATCACTTTGTGACATATCCCCCTCTTGAAAGCATTGTAATCGACCGCGATTACGCCTGCAAAACCGACAAAAGCCATAAACCGTCTTAGCAGACACTGACTGTTAGTACCTACGTACTAGGAAGTTTGCCAATGCTCTGTGTAATGGCAACATCCCATCCGGGTGCCAGTCGAACTACCTCCGCTTGTGGCGTCAGTCTGTCGTGCGTAATTCCAAATCGAGCCGCCAATTCCAAGTGAAAAGAAGTTGGCCTTGGCTCCTTCAAAAGAGCTTCCTGATCCTTCACTTTGCCCCAAAAGCGGTAAAGTGTGTACTTTCATTCATTAGATTCGGTGCAGGTCCCACGCCATGTGGTACCAGTTCTGCTTTTCTATCTGCCTTTTCTGCCACATTCCTCAGCTGCTCTCGAACTCTCAGGCCTGTCGTCGTCTTTATCATTCTGTTCTTTCTGTGCCTTTTTAGGGCACTTCGTAGAGATATGTCCATGTTCCCCACATCCAAAGCACTTCCCCTCTCTGATGAAGCGAGCTTTCTCCTCAGGAGTAAGCTTGGGTCGTGCATCCTTTTTCTTTGGGTTGCTCTTTGTCTTTCTACTTTCATTCCCAGAAGTCTGTTCGGCTCGTTGTGTCATGGCCTCATTTGTGGGGTAGGTCAGACTGCCAAAGTGAATAGCAAAGCCCCGCTTCGCATGACTCATCAACTCCTGAATAGAAGCTGACTTCTGTTCCAAGCAGTGATCTCGGATCGGTAGGTAGACCCAAGGTAAACCACTCAATTTGTTCTTTGAACGAGATCTTCGTGAATGAAGAGGCGGGTAGAAAAGAGCTCCAGAATCTTTCACAATAAGCATTGATTGTATCTTTCTTGGTCATCCGAAGATGGTTCCAAGCAGCTCGTACATCTCGTTCATATTCTTGCATCAACCAAGAAGAATAAAAAGCTTCTTAAATTTCAGCCATTTAACTGGCGCAGTCTTGTTTAAAAGAAGTGTGGACCACCAAGTACGAGCATTCCTCTTAAAGTAAGAGGCACCTCTCCGAATCTTGGAGTGCTCTGAATAGCGTCCTCCCGCGAAAGCGATGTCAAACTGCTGTATAAAAGACAAAGCCTTCGAAGCATGCGAGTATCCTGAAAAGTATCAAACTTGATCGAGTGGCCACCTTCCTTAAACTCTCGGATTTTCTTGCTTTTATCGAGAAAGTCATACTGGTTAGCTTTGTAAAAATTATTCTTGTTCGCATAAAACTTTCCGTCATCGGAATCTGAGCTGTCTGTAGACGAGTTCTCAGTAGAACTGTTAGTCTCTGGGCGAGATGTAGCCTTCTTTGCCTTTTTCTTGCCCTTTCCGAAGCTTTGTTTCTTGCTTCGCTTTTTACCTTTTCTGTCTTCTTCGCTCGAATCCGAGGAGCTAGAAGAACTATCAAAAGAAGAAGAAAAAGAAGAACTGGATATTCCTTCAAATCGAACACGCTTCTTCTGTTTCTTTGCCTTGTCAAAAGTCGATTGATGACCCAAATAACCTGGAAAGTCAATGCTTTTCTTCTGCTTTTTGCCGTGCTTTTTGGCTTTCTTTTGCATGTCAAAAAGTTGAGCAATCCGTGCATCAACCACGTTCTCCAGTTCCTTCTCCGTATATTTTCTTGGAGGCAGAAGGTTTCTTGAGAGCGGTTTTCGGGAGCCGTGTTGTGGTTCTCTGCCACTCCATCTATACCTCTTCCAAAGAGGTTTGGTTCATATATTTTTCCATCTTCGGGTCCTTGGCAAAATTGAGCATCATCTTTGTTGCATCGCCAATCAATTGACGACGCTCCATCTGTCGTTGCTCCGCCTGAGTAGGCCGAGGCGGGCCATACTCTCTGTCTGAATCTTCGTTGTGATCCCAGCCCGCATCTCTAGATGCAGAGGGAGTCGACTGATCATTGCCTAAAGCCATAGGTGCCGCGGAAAAAAAAAAAGGGGATCGGATTTCCCGTAGAAGAGAAATCGTCCGTGCTTTGATACCATTGTAACAGACTTGGACACTCCAAGTCAAGAATCAACCGCGACAGCACCAAATAACCACTTCAAAACAATTCACAGATCACAATAGATTTGCATTGGCCCGACGGAGTTCCGTGCCTAGAGATATTGGCCCCAAAGACTGGCGCCCCTTTCGGTATTTCTTTTTATATTAATCAGATCAAAGTAGAGGAGAGTGGCTAGGGTTTCACTCTCAGACTCTGCGTCCATATGCTCTGAGAAGTAAGGCCCTCACCACTAATTTAAAGGTTACAAGGGATGCCCAAAAAGCAGAGCCCCAAAAGCTTCAAATCAAAAGCAATTGCTCTCTCTCTCTCTCTCTCTCTCTCTCTCTCTCTCTCTCTCTCTCTCTCTCTCTCTCTCTCTCTCTCTCTCACAGAGAGTCAAAACTTGAAAGCAAAAGCATTCTCTCTCTCTTTCTCATATTGTAGAGAAAAAGCAAAATTTGCGTCGCTCATCATTTTTATTTTTATTTTTTTCAGCCTCCGCGATTTTCGAAAATTAGGGTTTCTGGCAGAAATTAGATTTTCTGCTGTCCACCACGTCATCACTTTGTGACAATACCTCATGCCAAGCTTTGGAAAAAGCTGCTCCTTTCATTCAAATCGCGACGATGTCGATTTGCTGCCTTCTTATGTCTTTCTTGACATTTCTCTAAAGCCTCCCGGACCTTGGCAAAAGCAGTGTCCAAGTCCCTCGTGTACTGGTCGGCTTCAAAAATCTTAGCCTGGGTCTGGGGAATGTTTTGATCTACCAGTTGATTCTCTTTATCTTTTCTTTTCTTTCCTTGTGCCTTGGGACCTGCGGGTAGCGTCTTTCGCTTCCCTGTCCATTGGCACGTCAGAGTCAATCATCGAAACCCTAAGACGCACTATCATCTGATTCCTCTATCTCTGGAATCCTTTGATGAACTTGCATCTGGTTTCTTTAGTTCGTCGGAACCCTCTGATTCACTAGAATCCTGTGATGAGCTATCATCTAGTTCCCTTGATTCATTCTCTTCACTGGAAGACTCTTGCCTTTTTTATACTTTCCTGCCCGTCGCATAAGTCAATGAGTCGGCATGCATTCCAATCGTTGCTTAGCCACCCATGGAGTCAAACTTCTGATTTAAAGCATATTCTTGAATCTCTTTAGCGAATCATAGCAAAACCGCTCAATCTGGTCTTTCAAAAGAATCTTCGACAAGTATCCCAAAATCTCTGGCAATAGTCATCCAATGTATCTTTCTCAGTCATTTTCAAGTGATGCTAGGGCATAAACATCTCTTGCATATTCATTGTTCTTTTCAAGTAAGATACCGCCTTTCGCTCCCTGGAATGTTCTGAGAACCACGCTCCAGAGAAGGCGACGTCAAACTGTTGTTCAACTCAAGGGCTCGATGGGTGTCCTGGCCCGACTCCCTTCCTTGAACTCCTTGGTTTTCTTGTTGATCTGGTCATTGTCAAATTTAGAGGATGACCTCTTCTCCTTTAAACGGCTAGATTGCCTTCCATGCCTTCTAGACTTTGTTTCAAAAATCTTCTTCAAAAGAATCTTGTCTTAGGTGCTTAGAAATTTAAGAAGCTTCTTAGCACCCTCGAACACTTCAAATGGCATCTTTCCCGTGTGTCGTTGTAGGCAAACTCCACCAAGGGCAAATACTTTTCCCATCTAGTCTTCTGATCCAAAGAAGAAGACTTCAACAAATTCAAAACCATTGAATTGGCTATTTCCAAATTGCCTATCTGTCTGCGGGTGGAACGAGGACAAGAACTGCAACCATGTGCCAATGTTCTCCCAGATTGCCGTTCAAAACAACTAGTAGATCGGGAATCTTTGTCCAAAACAATGGACTTAGACATGCAATATATTCAAACAGTTTTTCCAAAGGATCGGGCCTAACTGTCTTCTTTATTGAATCTGTTGATGACCGTTGAAAGGCCATCATGCCCAATGTGTCTTCGGGAGATAAAAATGAAATCCATTGCAATACTTTCCCAGGGGCGGGTGGGAATGGGTAAAGGTTGGAGTAATCCCTGTGCCTTATGCCTGTCAAACTTGACCTTCTAGCATACTAAACAATTGCGAACAAAGTCGTTCACACCCTTCTTGAGTCTCGGCCAAAAGAAATAACGCTCCACACCTTTCAAGGTGGTGTTGATGCCGCGGTGACCCGTAAAAGGTGGACAATGGCACTTAGTCAAAACCTTCAACGGCTGTGTAACGCACAACATCGTTTTCTTCATCAGGTAGCCATCCCGTATGGAATATCCCGCTACGACCTCCCCATTCTGTATTCGAGTGAATACATCAGAAAAATCTAGATCTGTGCACAGCGTACTGATCACCCATGTTCTCCAAGCTTCTATGATGAATCGCGGAAATAGCCAAGACTAACGGCTTCCAGGACAAAGCATCTGCCACCAAGTTCTTTTGTCCCTGAACATGGACAATCTGGAAGTGAAACTATGACAAGATGTTAGCCCACCGCGTCTGCTTTTCCGAAAGCTGCTTCTGTGAGAAGCAGTAGTGTAAACTCTGATGAAGACCGTAAAATCGGCTCCGAGTAGGTAATGTCGCCACTGAGTAAGAGCATGGATAACCGCCAAAAGCTCTCTCTCATAAAATGCAGAAATCTGTACAGCCTGCCACGTCATCAATCAACGTAATTTTCAGAAAAACCTGCCACGTCATCAGTTTCACGCAATTTCCTTTATTGTGTGTGTGTGGGTCCTGCTTTATTTTAATCCTTTGTCATTGGGGCCCCATTGGACGGGGTCCCCATAAGTTGGTAGGACTTCTTCTTCTATTACTTGTTCTCTTAGGGTTTAGGCCCCTCGGCCGGCTTCTGTAAGTTGGCTCCATTCTCTAGGGCTTTGACACGTCAGCAGTTTGTGACACAATCACATGGCCTTCTTGCATTAAGACCGTTCCCAGACTACAACCACAAGGATTATAATATACTTCAATGGCTTTTGCAAGTCCGGCAAAGCCAAGAGTGGTCCAGTAGTCAATTTCTCTTTCAGTGTCTGAAAGGCAGTCACATGGTGTCGGCGCATTTCAGGGGAGCCCGCCATGTCATCAGTTTGTGACATCAAAGGTACGCATGAGCAGTGTGTAGGGCACTAGGAGTCATGTAAAGCGCTGTCCAACCATTTTGAGAGATTCAAACTCGAGCTTATAGCAGCCACATCCCAAAATCTGAACATCAACCATCTACCTCACCTCCTCGCAAAGGTGTGCCTCTAGGAGGTTGCGAACCTCCGGTGCCAATGATCTTATAGATAACTGAAATGGTGTGGATGCGGAGATTTCATTGAGTGGAGCTGAATGGTAGCACCAAGGTCCAAGGCCACTCCTGGGCATGGAGGGCAAGCTGAGGAAGGCGAGCGGGATGAGGAGCAAAGTGAGAACGGGAGAGCTCCATGCCTCAATTTAAGCAGGCCCCTTGCTTATTAAACCAAGACGCCCGTTTTAACCAGGCAAGCCCCCTGCTTCATTAACATGCCAAAACTTTGAAGAAACCAAAAGCTGATGATAGTGAAGGACAGCAATAGCGAAGTCTGGGGGCACTGAAAGCACAAGCTCGCCCCCCCCCCCCCCCCCCCCCCCCCCCCCTTTCAGTCCTTTGCAGTAGCAGCAGCCAGCACAGAACTTATCCTATGGTGTACTGGTTAGAAGGCCACACAAGCTGTTCGGTGCATGTGTCTCATGCCCAGGTTACTTTCACTGCCTGCAATATTGACACTTTTTTCTAGTTGATCACTTTGCCATCCTACCATACTCTGGTAGTTTCTGTGAAATTGTAATGCTTCTAATCGTTGTCTACTATTTCTTCTTCAGGAACACAGCAGCAAACCGGTTGATTTGGCTCTGGAGGAGACTAAGACTGACAGCACTCATGGTTAGACCATGAACTTTCTTACAAGCTTTGGCTGTAATCGTTTCAAAGCTCTCTTCTAACAGCTATTACTTGTTCAAGCTGACAGGTGTTAAATCAGGCACAGCCCATGATATGGCAGTCTTAAAGATGACGCCACTTGTTGCACAGGCTCGTTTAGAATGCCATTATTTTGTATGCTTGCTCGCCATCTGTCTAATTATCAATTGTTTTGCAGATTTCTGGCATGGTGATTTACCTTAGACTTTTACCTTTCAGCTTAATGCAGGTTTTCTCAAAGAGAGTCAGCTTCTGAAGGGTGTTTCAAATATTCGCCACATTCCGTGCGTGATAGTTCATGGACGCTATGATTTCGTTTGCCCTGTCAAGGTAGTCTCATGGTGGTTCAGAAGCTTTATTCACTATCTTGTTTACTGACTGGTTCCATGCTATTCCGTGCAGAATGCTTTTGACCTTCACCAGGCCTGGCCGGAAGCAAAGCTGTGTATTGGTATTTTTTCAAACTTCCTCAAAAAAAAAATGTGCCTTGTTGATTTCCCTGTTTGCTTGGGTTGAGCTTTTTTGTTTTGGATGTTGGTTGGCTCTAGTAATGGATGCAGGGCATTCCATGTATGAGAAGGGCATTACTCAAGAGCTGCTATCTGCAACAGAAGAGCTGAGGTCAATTATGAGTTGATTTCTTCAGCCAAGAAGGGCATACAGTTGCAAATCGTTGTGGGGGACTTACAGCATGTGGTGAGACTATTGCAACACAAAAATGATGTGTACTAGCGAACCTCGGTAAGCTTCAAATTGTTTCTTCAAAAGTACACAGACAAGTAAACTGACGCTTGTGCATGCATTCTGTGCATGTTTGAAGTTGTTGAGCTTTATAATGTAGTCTTGTATGATGGTTTTAGTACATATGTGACCGTTGCAAGCATTTGTGATCAATTGCGTGAAATGTAGTAAACGTCCTTCAGGCACAGGGTCTCCTAGGTTCATCTCAGAGCGAGAGAGAATTACTCCAACACACTGAGATGATCATTCCTAAATCTTCTTTCCACCTTGGCCATATGATGCTTTAGGTTGGCTTGTACAATGATCGACGTGTCTGAAGGTGGGTCCTTTACATTGGAACAGGCTGGTTCCTTTCTCCTTTTGCAGGCTCTTCGAGCTGCTGTTCAATGGTCTCTTTGGGGAGGGTTGTGACCACTTTCCTGGTAGATTGAAGCCTATCAGTGTACTTTAACTCATCCAATCCTGCGGCTGGTGCCTGCAGATGTTCTCAATGTACATCTAAGGAAATTCCAAGCTTTGAAAATAAGCACATTTATCAAGAAGTGTTTTGAGGATGACATTCACCTCTGAATTTCAAAAAAGCAATTGACATCAGTGGTGTAGAATATGAATTCTTCAAGTGACCCAAGTTTTCTTGCAGGGATTGTCAGTTCGCCTGATACATATATTGATTTTCTTTATTATCAAGTTCAATGACCAATATATATATATTTTTAAAAATTATGTTGGTTGTATCTCTTTTCCTTCTCTAGAGATATCAGTTATGAAGGTTCGGATAAGAAATTCTCGCATCACAGAATTAAGGGACTTTCGTGCAAAAGCTTTTAGACTTGCAAAGTTTTGATTGCATTCAACGCGTGAGTTTATTCAGGGCTATTTGTGTGCGCTACTTCCTAATGTGACAATCTCTGGAGAGGGCATGTAATCACTTTGAAATTGAAGAAACTTGAAGATGCAAGGTTGATTAGCTCTCTGTAGAACACAGTTCTTTGTGAGCACAACCATGGAATATGTGAACACAGTTTTCTCATATGGAGCCTGCCAAAAGTCAGGTGCTTTTGTTTTGCCTTGTTACCATCATTTCATTTAATAACAATCATGTATTGCACAAACTTATTTTGTAAGTGTGTTCAAACCCCTTAACTTAGCTAGTATTTTCCTACTTTGAAAGAGTTGTTTCAAGAATCATTGTGTGCACTTTCTCAATTGGATTGGGTTAAAATAATCTCAGTAAGACCTCTTATCGTGTGCCTATTGTGCTAGTTGAAAGTGATGGAACAGATTTTCATGCTGAGGATCAAATCAGTTGGATTTTGATTTCGTATGGTTAGATTAAAAGGTGGATAGACATTAACAAGAAAGAATTTTATAGGTCCATTATGATCATAGAATTTTTGTTTGCTAAGGCTTTGCGTTGGAAGCGATATCAAACCTGAGAAGCCTCAATTGGCATACCCTCAACTTTAATGGTGTAGCTTTTTTTATGGTTCACATTTTATGTATGCTTGGAATGTTCAAAGACTATGGAGAAGGCCATTGTATCAAGGTAGCTAATATCTAGTTAATTCCACTTAAGATATGTAGGCGAAGATGATGAATCCTTAAGACATTCCAGGCACACCACCAACACTAGAACTGATAAAGTCGCAAATAAGGTTAGTTGAATGGACACATTCTGTGTAAAATGTTCTATGATATAGCTGAACCTCATGCTAGAGATCCCTCTCCTTAAGAACCTGGTCCTTTTCGAAGCAATACTTAGGAAGACTCTGAATAAGAGTCAAAAGACTTTCTTATAGATTGTCTCTAGTTGTGGGCCTTAATTAACCCATTGATCAGTCAATGAAGCCTTATTTATAGATTCTCTGACACGAGCAGCCAATTTCTTGACTACTTGACTAGACCTCAGGTTCATTGATTTGTAAAATTTCTTTTAAAACAACCGAACCTTTTACTTAGATAGGTTGTTAATCCTCAACATAGTTATTACGAAACAGGTCCAGCTTGACTCTAGCAAGAGCACACTTGAGTAGTTATTAAACCTCACAATCTAATATAAAGTGGCTACTTGGGCATCCATCTCAATTGAAGACTCTAATTCACAACTGCTATCTCAACAGACAAGGATTCCATCGAAAGTAATTTTAAATTACTTTTTTATGTTACTAATCGATTTGAAACCAATATGTGCAAACCTTGCACTAGATCTCTGGAAGGTAAAATACCCTGCTTATGAAGGAGCCCAAAAGTCACGATTGGGGCACTTGTTGACCCTATTTTTTAAATGTCATTGCCCTTTGCTTTCTCAACCCTTGTGGACCACTTTTATGTCAATAGAGAGGGAGTGTAATCAATTCATGGTGTAACTTTGTAATTTCTTACATTTTCTTTGACTTATAGATATCACTACGAAGAAACCTGAAAATCATAAAGTTTGGGGCTATAAAGACAAATAATTGTTCTCCTTACCCACTATATGATTTTTTTAAAAATTTAATAATGGGTGTAAATAGATTGTAGCCAATTTCCTTAAGCAATTTCACCTAGTTTGATGCTATGTTGGGGTGATTTCTAAGCTTTCAATTGTGTGCAATTTTGCCCACAATCTTCAAGTAATGTGTCTAGTCAAGATCAAGGCTCACGTACATGTCCTATTTGAGCCCACAACACTCCCAAAGTTTATTTGTTTCAAAGTCCAAATTATATTAAAGTGATTATGCAAGGTAAACAAATGCACAATCACACTTCCAACATGAAATGAACAAAACCTGTCCAAAATTCATCTTCGATGTCAAAAGTCAAATGGGGATCAAACCCTTAGTGTCGCTAGCTTTTTGTGATCTAAATAGCTCAAAAGGTTGGGATGTGTCAAATACCTCAATGAAAGATTTGAAGTGAAAGCATTTGAAGAGGATTTGTGGTTTGAAGGGTCCCAAAAATTGCAATGGGCTTTGCTAGTTTTAAGCCAAATTTCAATCTTTCAAGGTTCTCCAAATTCGAGGAAAGGATGCTCTCTTTATGTCAGTGAGGTTGCTATGTACCTTTCTTCTTGAGTTGATAGCTCTAGTGTAGCCTTGATTCTTCTTTTCTCTTTCTTTTTGAGATGTTCAAACCATTTCTTGGGGTTAGAAAGTAGTGGGTATATCCACTCTGCATTCTTGTCAATTCTTCCTATTGAGTTTCCTCTCTTGAGGCTTCCTCGTATTTTTGCTTTGCTTCTTCCTCCTCTTTCACTTTGCACATATTTTTCAATAGCTTTGTTCACTTTCTCCTCTTGTCTTTCATGTCCTACTTTCTTTCTACATACCTCCAATTTCTCTTTGATCTGCTCTTGGAAAGTCTGCTTGGTCTTCTTATTCCTTGGCTCTTTGTCTTCTTTCTCAACTTTAAGAGGAACTTGATGTGCTAATGCCCTCATTGCATGCATTTTGTCCCTAAAGGTATCCCAAAAAATGAGCAAGTGTGAACAAGACATGAGAAAAACGAGCAAGAGGAAATACCATTTGGCTCAAAAACTATTTATGCAAGCTTCTAGGGCAAAACTTGACAAGAGCTTGGAAGTCCTATTTTGAGACCTTTTAGGGGGCACCGATCTGATAGCTAGTTATTGTTGAAGAAAACCTTTCCAAAGTACAAGCTAGTGATAGCTAGTGTTAGCACAGGCTACTTGGAATTCCTATGTTGAAATCTTTAAGGGCATAACACTATGCGAGTTCTCTATTAAGTAGCCGTGTTAACACTAGTCACTTTAGAGAGCCCTTGAAAGCCATTTTATTCTCAATTCTACAGTAAGTTTTGTGAGGGTAAAATTTGGTACCTAATAAATATTCCTTCAAAAGGCACCCCATAGTAGCATGTGTTGACATGGGATATTTTAAAGAGCCCTTTAGAACTTGTTTCAATTCTTCAACTACGATCATAGAGGTGTTACCCATTGAATTTTTCTCAAAAGGGTTCTCTTTGAGGTTCTTTAGTTTGCCAACCTTGAAAATCTCATGACAATGGGAAAAGGGAAAGGACCAATGGAGGAGGACAATAGGAAAGAGCGCATGGAGGAAGAGTTCCTTGAGGTTGAGGAATTTGTACCTCTCTCTCAATAATGGAAGATATTGCTATCCAATCATGGAACGTGAAGGGGCTCAAAACCCAAAAGAAGAGCTCCATCTTTTGGGCCATCCAAGAGCATCATCTAGATGCTGCTAGCAAAAGAAATCAAGTAATGGGGGGAAGAATCTTATCTTCTACGGAGAAGGCGTTGATGTGGACAGGGACCTAGAGCCAACGAAGGTGGTGTCCAATCATCTATCTAGGAGAGCTTTATCAGCATGTTACCATTATCAACATGTATGGATCCTGCTCTGCAAACGAACGTACCAAGATGTGGGAACACCTGAAAGACATCCCTATTGAAGGGGAATGGATCCTTGTTGGAGACTTTAATATGGTGGAGAAGAGAAAGGACGGAACAAGATCTTCAAGTATGCTAGCCGGTTCTAAAAAAACCAAATGTGGCTAAGCCTTTGTGAGAAGTGGCCGTTAGTAGACATATGGGAGATTGGTCCCTGGAGCAGCATGCCTGGCTTCACAAACACCAGCCTGCGGTATGTCCAGACGGATTCCCGGCTTGACAAGTGCTATTGATCTCATGAAGCAATTGGATTCTATCACTGTTTGAAATGAAAGTGGTTACCTCATAGTCTATGTCAAATCACTTGCCACTCTACATCAAGCTTAGAAAAGACAAAGGAGAAGAACAACACCCTAAAGGGTCTAAGAACCTACTCACTACTGCAACTCACTTATTTAAAGACCCACTTTTCATTAGCCTGGCCAAAAAATCTATGAGAAAACTCTGTAAAGATGTTGATGTAGAACAGCCTAAAGCTAAGGATGCATTTGCCATAGGAGCATTCAAAAAGCAGTCAATCAAAACCAAAGGCCCTAGATTTAAGAAGTCCCGGGAGGAGCACCCAAAGTAGCTAGAAGATGAAGTAGAGCGGCTCATCACCAAAAAGCATGAAGGGACTTCCTTCGAAGCTGAGCACAAAAGATGGCTAGAAGCAAAAAGCTGACCCAACCGAACAACTCGAATAGTTAGGAAGGCTAGATTACTATCCAAGGCAACGTTCCTGCAATCAGAGGCGACGAATCATGTGCACTTCTACAGAGCCTTAAAAATCAAGAGAGATCAAGGGTAGATCCACTCGCTCATAGATGGGGAAAGGCATGAAATGAGGGACTAGGATGAAATGGCTAAACTTATGCTTGATCACTTATGCCAGATCATAGCCCACCTAGAGGCCCACTGTCTTGAAGTGGATGATGCAAGGGAGAGACTTCTGAAGAGTGTCAAGAAGATGATCTTGCAAACAGAATCTAATCTACTTGAGAAGGCTTTTACTAAGGAGGAAGACAAAATATCAATCAAACAAGGCTGCTCGCTAGCCCCATTGCCTTTTGCCATTGGCTCACATCCTTTGGTTACCATGCTTAAAGACAATGCTGAGAGAGGAGAGATCCAAGGGCTTCAAAAGGCGGATTCCAAAGATGAACAGGGCACCCTTATAAAAGAGGTTTTTAATCAATTTTGAATGCTTTTTGCCAGGTCTTTGAGCCATTTGATGTTGCAGAGAGCCAAGTGAGTAGGAGTGTGTTTTTTGTGGGGCTTTTTGCACAGAGGTGTGTGCCCGTAGAGCTTGAGGAGTGTGGTTTTTGTCCGGCAACCATGTGGTGGTACCGTTGGTTGTAAGAGGATCTATGTATGGTGTTTGTTTAGTGTGATCGAGCTTCCATAGCCATTTCTCGAGTGTCATTCTCCCTTGCCCCCTTCTCTACTTCTTTAGCTTTTGTGTCGTGGTGCCGGTGTGTGTGATTAGGTGTGCTCCAAAAGCCATTTTGTGTGCGGAATGGAAGTGAGAGAGAGGTGTTGTGTGCGGCAGTGGTGTGTGTTTTGAAATGAACTGTGAAATGTGTGTGGGTATCTAATCTTGGCAAGTGTGAGTGTGGGGTGATTTGCTAGTGACGAGCGTGTATGTGCACTAGTGTGTGTGTGGACGGTGGTCTGCCAATAGAAGTGTGAAATTTTGAAGGTGTTCTTCAAGAGTACATGGGTGCTACGAATGGCCTAAGATATCGATTGGCCGTGTGTTGTTTGCTGGGTGTGTTCCCCCATTTCCCCTCTCCACCGTCCCCTGAGCATGACCCGGTATCTGCAGGCCCTCATGCTACCGAGGCTTTTCATTCACTTGGTCACTCACCTTCTATCCCTGCTAACTCTCAATCTATTCCTTCCTAGAGCAAGCCTTTACATTCTATTCATGATAATCAAGCATGCAAGGATCTCCTCCACTATTGTAAATGAGAGTTACAAATCAGATGTATTGAATTGGACAATTTAGTGTATAAATGTAAAGGTAAGTAGAGTCGGACTCAAAAAAACATTTGTGCTCATACCTTTTTTGCAAGAAAATTTGTATTTCATACGCATGTGAATAACGATTACAATCGTGCTATGATGCTTCGTTACAGAATTGGGGTTCAGAAATCATGATGCTTCCACATATTTGGTAACATTTAGGTGATGCTCTTGGATAACCCAGTAGGTAGCTTCCTTGGCGTTATCTTATTCCAAAAAAACATCTTTCTTGCAAATTCTAACACCCTTCATTTTCTAAAATAGGATAGAGATGTCTTCGATCATTGGAAGAGGGATACAAACTCCTCCATCTCTATTATATCTCAATGTATTGCCTTTCTAGTGACAGCGACTAGTAGCGTATTTTGTCCCATACTCTATAGAAGGGATTTATTTTTTTGCCAAACGCACAATTGTGAGTGGATGTTTTAAATTCTCCAAAAGAAATGTACAGAGAAACCTCAAGCTTGTGTCAAGCCTTGAGGTATCATGTGATACATCGATAAGCTACAAGGCCCAAGACCGAGGCGAACCACTATCCATAATTCTATACACATCGTTAGAGAGTTGCAGTCAATACGGTGCTAGCTACCCTAAACCACTCGTCCGAGTTCTTTCTTTCACCAATGTCAATAATCAATTCCTTGCTTTCTTTAATAATCTCTGTGAAGCTAACACTTTGAGTACATATTAGAAGCGCTTGTCTTTTCATCACCTTCCCTCCTAAGAATAGATCGTTCTTGAAGAACCCTATCTTCTAGATCTTTTGAATCCATTGTAGATCTTTCTTGCCAAGCCACATATCATTGAGCACTCCTTGAATAAGTGAGGGAGGTCCTCACTTGCCATTTTGCACCCCGAACATCTATATGAACCAACACCTCTGGCTAGTATCTTTACATCTATAGGCAAAGACCCCAAAGTACCTTCCACAAATACATCTTCATCATCGAAAGTAGCCATTGTGGAATCCATATGTTATTTGTTATTGACACCCATCTTGATTTGGCCATTGCTTTCCCCACTTCTTGTTGAGGGGGGATAACCAATCAGTCATGCTCATTAGAGTGTGGTAGAAATCCTTGGTTTGCAGTTTAAAGAAATGTCTACTCTTGGGCCACCGCCAGGCTTTCCACTCGAACTGGGGACTCACATAAGCAACAAGTGGTTGTCAATTCCTATAGCTCTATTAATCAGTAGTCTTTTAGTACTTTTGAGGTGGAACTCGGTAGCCAGTTGGTCTACTCCTTTCTAGTTCCTGTTGTTGCTATCCCAAAAAAGGGCTAGTTGTCGGCGTCCTTTGTTATTGACCTTTTTGGCAATTTCTCTCTAGAATGGGTTCAATAAGATGCTTCATGCTTTAGAGAGCCAAGGGGATGAGTGGGTTGTGGAGTTTCTAAAATACCTTAGCTCTTTGCACTCCAAAGTCTTCGTTGCTCTAGTATACTTTCGTACTAGCTCGCCCATTGTGCCACTTAGTTTGAGGTTGGACGACCAACGGGCTAGTAGTTTATTGTGCACCTCTAGCTCTTTCCACTGGCCACCTTGAGAGAAGAGTTTCGCCTTGTCAATCATGTCCTTTGTCAAAATAGCCCATGCCTAGTCTTGCTTTGTGATTGAGGCCACAAATTTGGCATACAGGGCCTCTGCATGGATAGTTGGGTTGAGAATAGTGATACCACCTTGCTCCATTGGTGTAGTGACAAATTCCCATTTGGCCTACTACTAGGGCATTAAATCTTTGGTGTTATATTTCCATAAAAATCTTTTCATTGGTTTCAAGAATTCTTTCCATTTGCATTTGGCTAACTTGAGGAGCGGACTAGTGAAGGCTATGTATAGAGGTGGAGTCTCTATTTCAGTAGCCGTCTAAGGTGCCGATGGCTTGTCTTTTTCCCCATCAATAGGGCCTACTGCCATGACCAAGGCAGCTAGACAAGAACTTACAAAGTGCTCGAATTTGTTGCACTTAAAGCATGCACCAAAGAAGGTGCCAAAGTTTAGTGGAATGACCTTCACACTGGCCCCTACATTCACTACAAGATTCTTGGGCTGGGGTTTTCAAAGATCCCACCATATGCACATGTTATTTGCTGCAATACTTGCTGCTCTATTAAATGGCACAAACAACGGGGTGTTGAGTGATGCTACCAAGTCTGCTAGCTTGTTCGTGAGGCACAACGGAAGGTTGAAGAACTCCATCCAAACTGGACATAGATCCTTGAATGCATCAATTGATATTGACATGGTAAAAAATAATATGAAAAAAAAAGTCATGTCATGTACACATGAAATGAAAAGATTCGTTGATTGACAAACTAAAATAAAAAATAAAAAATCAGCCATTCACATGAAAAGGTAGGACCAATCTCTCATGAAAATAATAAATTTTCGAATGGCAGACTCTCTACCTAAGAGTTACATAAAGTTTAAACTGATGGAAGGGAGGGAGAGAGAGAGAGAGAGAGAGAGAGAGGTGAAAATAAACAAACCCAAATAGGCTAGTACCAAAAAGAAAGTGTGAAACAATTTGGTCGTGTCATCGTAGCCTTGATGTCTCTCTCATGAAGAAAGGGACACCTGTGCTCACTTTGTGTCTTTAGCCTAGGCCTCTTGCTCTTAGACTTGAATCCACAAGACTCAAGTGAGGTGAGGATGGGGCCTTGCCTTGTCCTCTTTGAGATGCGTCCTAACATGATGCCATCACCATGGTGGTCATGGCCGTTGCCTAGATGTGAATATCGTGCTTGCTGGTACATTGGCATGTCTACGGCCTACAAAGATAAATTGTCCAATATTTTGGAGGGATAAAAATTTTGATCAACCACATGAGGGGCCCTTGCTTATGTACACAAAAAGTCCCTAGAAAGTACTTTCAACCAAAGCATTTTTTCCAAAACCCATCTAGGCAAACAACTACAGCCCAAAAGTGACGACTGCTCCGGTCTAGTTGACAATAAGCTTCCAAGTCCCCCACACTCGAGGGGCTCACAAGAAGTTTTGGACAAATTCTCACAATAATTCCCACATTGTGACTTACCTCAACATCATGAGTTTCTGTGAGGGAGGCTCCCTTGCCCCCAATCGTACCTAGCTAGGTATGTGGTGCCTCTCGAGCAGAAGCTCGTGATGTTATGCATTGTATGAAATACAATGAAAAAGAATCCGTTTTCCTACATGAGAATATTTCTAAATCTTCTTGTGGCTAACTGCAAAAGAAAGGATACACGACACTTGATAGCACAAATCTCACACAAACGCACAAAATGGGTTTTTTTTTTTGTGTCTGTGTGTTAATGGAGGGGGGAGAGAGGTAAGATACAACACCGCCCGCCCCCCGCCCGCCCACCCTTTCCCCTTCTTTCTTCTCCTGGCATGAGCGTCCCCGTAGCTCTCTTTGGCACAATGGCCACACCAACCAAGCACACAGCAAAATCCTTTTAAGGGTGATTGGATCTACTCCATCACGGTCGTTGGGGCACTGATTTCACCTCAGCCACCGGCTGCTGCAAGTCTGCCACGGCTTGGAATTTTCCGCTGTTGACGTGCCATCAATTACAAGCTGTCCTAATTCTCGCTGCTGACGTGTCAATAGGGCTGCGACGCGTGATGGCCGTGAATGGACTCTGGTCAGCCCATTCCACAGCACGCTCCCGACTCCCGCCGGTCACGTGACCTGTGGAATGAGCCTCCCGGAGCCCATTCCCTACTCCTTCAAATCTATTTAATAAAGGGAAAGATGGCCTAAATTACAAAGGCAAATTGCCTAGTGGATAGAGACTTATAAGAAGCCTTAGGGACTATAGCATTCAAAGTAAATCTGTCTGATTTTGAAAGAAGTAAAGTAGTAGGAAAAGGACTAATACTTCAATTACATGAAAGGGCAGTGACACTACTTTTGCTTTAGTGAAACTATCATTCTCAAATGAACCTTTCACTTGGCATACTTGACAGATGCACCTTTTCTAACTTCTCTTTGTCTCTCTAGCATCCGCCCACATGCCAATGGCCATAGCAAGTAGAAATACTATAGCAAATGTGGGAAAAGCTCGAATTTTCCAACAATTTAACACCTTGAAGAATCATTGCTATTATTAAAAAAAAAAAAAAGACAAAAAGGACAGTCATTGACACATCCGTCACAAAAAGCAAAAGTAATTACAAGTTTCCCGAGTGAAACATGCACGTCCTTTTCAATTTCAAGATGGCAACTCCTATTCTTGTTAGTCCTATTCCATTCGTCATCTCCCTACTCCCTATGTAAAAATTTTGCTATTTTTACATCTATTTTTTTGGTCTTCATTTTGCCACAAATACAATGGCATATGACATTGTAATAGAGAGCAAAAGGTACAGAAGAGGAGGGGAGGGTTTATTATAGGATCTTGGAGGGGTGATCCATGATTGAGATTAGGCATCTCCGATCCCAAGGACTCTTTGCCATTAGATCCTAGTTTAAATTAAGGATAAATAGAACAACCCTAGTTTACCTTGAATTCATTGCTCGTTTATCGGCAGGGGGATCCAATGATGGAGGAACCTTGATCTAGGACTCATGGCATTGGGTCTCCGCTTAAGCCTTAACCCTTGTTTTAGAACACTAGTGTGCTTGTTGTCTCTAGGTTATCACAGAGCTTCTTAGACCACTTACCTCTATCCATTTAAGATAGAAAAGCCAAGGGGGACACCCCCCTCCCCATAGCATCAAAGAGGAACCTCATCACCACAGAATACCAACGACCCACTTTTCCAAAGTCTAGCAGAAAAAGCATTGAACAAGCTGGATAAAGACATAGAATTGGAGAATCCTCAAGCTTGGGATGCCTTTGCTCAGAGCATACAAACAATGTCTAAAAGAGATGGCCCAAGGCTGAAGAAGGTTTGTGAGGATAACAATAAGCAAGCTAAAGAGGAAGTAGAAATGTTGAACATAAAAAAAAGTGGAGGGACGGCCTCCATGTGGTGGTGCAAAGCAAAATCAACTCTTGTGGAAGAGGTAGATCAGATTACTATCAAGAGAGACCTACCTTCAACTTGAGGGTGTCAATCATGCACATTTCTTCAGAGCACTCAAAGTTAAAAGACGTCAAGGAACCATCATCACACCCATAGACGATCAAGGGAAGGTGGTGAAAGATCCAGATGGTATGGCTAAGCTAATGCTCAAATACTTAAGGCAAATTGTTGGACAACCAAAAGTGCGATCCAAAGAAGTGGATGATGCAAAAGTTGCACTTCTCAACATTGTTAACATGTGACACCCTTAGAAGCCAACCTACTGGAGAAGGCCTTTACTCGCTTGTGTTGCATTCAATTGGCAAGGAGAAGTCTACAAACTAGGAGGGCATGAGAACCAAGTTCTTCAAGGAATTCTGGGGGGGATTGAAGACCCCCCTCACATGATTGGCTAGCAAAGCTCTTGCAAGAGGGGTGCTAGATAAAAGCGTGTAAAGAGGTCTCATCAAACATATCCCAAAGTTCGCTTGTTGCTCTCATGTGGAACACTGGTGCCCTATCACTATGATGAGAATAACATAAAAAATCATTGCCAAAGCTATTGCCTCCCACCAACAGTGCTTTAACAAAGGAAGGTCAATTTATGATAACATTATGGTAGCAATGATCAACATTGAGTACACAGCTTGACCCAAACAAAGCGTACGAGTTGATTGTTTGGTCATACATTGAAGATCTCATGAAAATGTTGGTCTTTGGTCTTGGCTCTGTTAGCTAATACGCACTCAGAGTTTATGTTCAATAACAAAATTGTGGGTGCCTTTGAGGTTAAAAGATCAATCAAGCAAGGTTGCATATCCCCATGATTGTTTGCTAGCTACCGGTTCACATCCCCTAGTCACCATGCTGGAGATAAGTGTTGCAAGTGGGGAAATTCAAGGGCTGGCTCTGCCTACTCTTGGCAAAACTATTTGATGATGGCTCACTATTGTTCTTAAAGTCCATTCTTAAGGTGTTGAGGAAGGCTTTGGAGGTCGTATAAATGTTCACCACACCATCTGGTTCTAAGTGCAATCTTGATTTCTCTATTTGAAAAAGACTCCTTTGACCCTTCTGAATGGTCAAAGTTAGGAGCGCTAATGGGAATTAATAGAATTTCCAAGCTATTCAATACTCTATTAATCATGAGCCTCTCTATTCCATTAAGGTGAAACTGGGTAGCCACCACGTTTGCCTCTCTCCAGTTCAGGTTGACGTCGCTTCATAAGTGGATAAGACACTGAAGTCCTTTGTTGTTCACCTTTCTAGCAATCTGCCTCTAGTAAGGGTTCAAAAGTAGCCCAACTTCCCGAGAGATCCAAGGGGACCATAATGATATAGAGTTCTGAAGTATCTGGTAATCTGCCCCCACTCTCCAAATCCTATGTTTCCGTGTTACAAGCTTGTGCAACAGCTCTCCCGTTGTGTCGTTCATCTTCAAGCTAGTCCACTAAGGGACAAGCAGTTTGTCATGAACTTCAATCCCCCCCCCCCCCCCCCCCCCCCCCCGCCCCGCCCGTTAATCAAGAGTCTCTCTGTCCCATTAAGGTGAAACTGGGTAGCCACCACGTATGACTCTCGTTACTTCAGGTTGATGTTGTTCCATAAGTGGATAAGACACTGAAGTCCTTTGTTGTTCACCTTTCTAGCAATCTCCATTTAGTAAGGGTTCAAAAGTAGCCCAACTGCTTGAGAGAGCCAAGGGGACCATAATTATATACAGTTCTGAAAGTATATGGTAATCTCCTCCCACTCCAAAACCTATGTTGCCATGTTTTAGGCTTGTGCAATAGCTCTCCCGTCGTTTCGTTCATCTTCAAGGTAGTCAACTGAGGGGCAAGTAGTTTGTCACGAACTTCAATCCCTATCCACCCCCCCTCCCCCCCTTTCAAAGTAGAGCTTCGCTCGGTCTCTCCTGTCCAAAAAGTTGGGGCTGAGAAGATGGAATTTTGTGCTCCTCCCCTTCCATATTAGAGTCATGAAGATCAATACTTTCATGATATTGTACATTTCATTTGTATCGTCATTGCTAAAAATGACCAAATTTAATTGGATATCATTTTTGAAGCCTATCAAGCCGGTTTTATGGAAAAGCAACATGAAAGACACAACCCCTTACCAATGGGAAAGATGGGAATGGGTAGCAAGACCTAAGAGTCGGGTAGAAATTGAGATTATTGACTCATTGGTGCATGCAAAAGCTGTGTGCCAAACTCGTTTTTTTGACAAACCAAAAACAAGAGTGGGCTCATATGGCTTCAATAGCTATTGCTGCAAGGGTGTGGAGCTCATGGTGATGGAACAGAAATTGGGGGCTTCCGATTAGTAAACTCTTGGAAGTGCTAGCCATCCTCGCTCAACTCAACCTACGCCCAACGTAGGCAATGTCAAAACCCACTTCACAAGCTACAACCTATCAATCAACGCCACCTGAATGTAGGAAACGCATAATTCTGACAATCAACACATTATTTTCTCTCATAATTAAACTCCTCGTGACAAGTCTTACATTGACTATTCCCTACAAGAAAGGCTACCATCATAGCAATCGTCATGTGATGCAAGGGCACTTCACTGAGCATCCGGTTTATAAAGAGTTTTTAAAAACTAACGGAATGATATTAGACAGACTCATACAAACTTGGTAACACCAATCCACAAGCGAGAACATACATGGAGACCTGAAACAAGTGAACTCGTCTCTAAAGAGGTACAATTTCCAATTCACTCAAGCACAATGGAATTTTCTCAAAAGAGGATAGAATTATTGGTTCACACGCACTTTTGATCAGAGACGCTTGCGGCTTGTACAGTTGCAGGGTAGCTAACTGCAGCCTTTTAACCTTTAAAGGGTTCGGAAAAAGTGGCAATGCGTTACTGCGTGCATTCAGGATTTGAGACATACTGTTCGCGTGCTCTGAGGTGTGTCATTATGATTATAAAAAGAATAGAGCCTACGTGGCATCTGAAAATTTAATGCTTGACCCACTTATATATTTGAACGTGGGCATTTTCTACTTGATGATAGATCTAACTATTATGCACCATGTGACCATGCCCTACGTTTTAACAAAAGGCTGGGCAGCCACCGACACTTTTCTCTTTAGAGTTGACAGTCGAGACCTCACTTTAAACACAACCACTGTACATAATTTATTTCGCCATGCAAATTAAAATGTGATTTTATTTATTCCAAAGTTCTAACAGGATAAATACAAATCATTTACAAAGCGCTCTCTCTCTCTCTCTCTCTCTCTCTCTCTCTCTCTCCGGGCTCGCAGAGCGCAAGAATGGAGACACTGATAGGTCGGATGGATATCAAAGAATAATCGCGTAACCATAAATGAAAGAATGGGATACACATTCTCTTCAGAACTTCAAGAGAGGAAGGGCCACCAGCGCGACGAGCATGAAGGAAGGAACCAATTTCGCCACTGCAGTTGGGACTGATCGAGCCCCCGCACTCTGCATAATTCCGAAATAAAACATAAAAATATTTAATATTTAAACATGACTTAAAGAGAGAGAGGGAGAGAGAGAGAGAGAGAGAGAGTTACGTCATCCAAGGGAGGAACGGCAGGACCAGACAGTGGAGTAGCGAAGGGAGGTGCTGGCGGGCTGCTGATGGGCGATGCAAAGGGAGCGGGGACGGGCGCAGGAGTAGGGAATGGTGGCGTCGAGGGAGCAGGAGTAGGGGATGGTGGCGTCGAGGGAGTAGGAGTGGCAACTGGGGGTGTAGAAGGAGCAGGAGTCGCGGACGGGGGGCTAACGGGAGCCACAATCGGCGCAGGCGTAGCTGAAGGGGGCGGTGTGCTTACCACGGGCGTCGGAGCAGCTACTGGAGGAGTAGAAGGGGGCGTAGCTGGCGCTGCGACGGAGGCGGGCGGGGAGGCAACAGGAGCTATGGTGGGCACGGCCGGAGGTGCTGAGGTAGGAGTGAAGACAGCAGTAGGAGTCGCTGCGGGTGGCGTCACGCTGAAAGCAGGCGGGGTGACGGCAGTGGGAGGCGCAGCCGTAATTGTGGGAGCAAACGAAGGCGGAGGCGGCGTCACTGTTGTTGTGGGGGCAGAGGTTGGCGGAGGCAGTATCACCGGGATTATCGGGGTAGAGGCTGGTGGAGGCGGCGTCACCATTGTTACAGGGGCAGAGGCTGGCGGAGGCGGCATCACCATTGTTACAGGGCCAGAGGTTGGCGGAGGCGGTATCACCGGGGTTGTCGGGGTAGAGGCTGATGGAGGCGGCGTCACCGAGGTCGCGGGCGCTGAAATTGGTGGAGACGGTATCACCGAGGTTGTGGGAGCCACAGAAGGCGGAACCGACACGGCTGTGGGAGGGGTAGAGGTGGTTGGCGGCACGGTAGAGGTGGTGGGTGGGGGCGTGGAGACGACGGGAGGGATCGTGGCGGAGACGGGAGGAGGAGTAGAGGAGGACGCACCAGGAGAGGGAGCTGCCGGAGGCACGAAGATGGGGCCGGCGCCGCCTCCAGCCGAGGGCGCTGCAGCAGGCTGTGGTGACGCTCTAAGCGATGAAGAGGCGACGATCAAAGCAGAGACGAGAGCCCACAGAGACAAGCGCCCCGCCATGGCGATGTTCTGCAGGGAGACGAAGAGCAGAATGCAGGCTAGGAAGGAGGAGAGAGAGCTGAGCCTGAGAGGGGATCAGAGCCTCAGAGGAGGAAGGCCTGCAAACAAAAATATAAAGGAGAGGGGCAAATATCTAGGCCTGATGCAGAAATAGAGCGAGCGACGAAGACGGGGGACTGGTCACGGATGTGCTCACAAATGCGCGCTGAAGAGAGGGAGAGGGGGACGGACTGGAGGGTCTACAAACTGCCAGCCAACAACAACACACATACAGTATTACAGTGTAGGGCGATGCTGAGGGCCGGCCGGGGCGTACATTAGCTGCTTGTCATGTGTATTATTTATTGGCCTCCGTGGAGGGAAGCGCAAGCCAAGCCACCTTTGGATGCCAGCTACTCTTACGCGGCGCCGCTGACACCCTTAAACGGTCCTTTTCTTCTCCCCACTTCGGACTTCCGGCCCCCACGCGCGTTCCTCGCTTTTCCCGACTTTGAAGTTCCCAAGGCTGTGCTAACGTTCCAACGCGCTGCCAGATCTCAAAGTCTTTGGGCCTTTGAGGCTGTTTACACCCATTGCCCGTTGGCAAGCCCCTCATCTCTGGGTCGTGCAAGCCTCAAGGCCTATTTCATTGTAGGATCAACTTTTCAAGTCAATTTTCTAAGGAAAAATGCTAGGTAAAGAAACTCTTACAAAACACTGTGAGAGTTACATTGTACCCTAATTATACATTTTACATTAAATGTAAAGATTGTAAAGGACTAGCTCGTTCTTAGGGCGTAGGAAGGGATGCCCCATCACGGTTCCTAAGCTCCCTCTCTTGTCATCATCCCCCACTTCAATACCTGGGATGTCTTCCCCATCACGCTCTTTGGACTCGAAGGGTCCCTCTGGATCTCTTGTCAACACTCCCTGTGACCTCAATTCCACCAAGTGCTACCTCTAGAGTGGACTAAAAAGCTCCACTCGGCTATCTAGCAAAGGTACCAAAGCATCCCGCAAAATGGTTGGGTGACATAGACATATACCCAAGGCCATGCATAGTAAGATACACCAACTTATCCTCTCCATTCTAGAGCATTCTTTTCAAATGTGTTGTGAATCACTTATAATTGCAAGAGGAGCTAGATATGGCTTCTCCGCTCCATTAGACGTATATGAGGTTTCATACGGTTTGGTCTTGATTGCATCATTGACATGTGGTATGTGAGAGACAAGATGTGTTTCATTCACGAGTGAGCTCCAGTATGTTTGTGAGACAGAGCATGTAGCTGTGCAAGATATGCCAGTGGACTTTGCAGAGGTAGAGGTGTAGCGGGATTGCTCCAGTGAGACACAACATGTGTCATCAAAGTTTGTGCAGATAGAGGTATAGTGAGTCTACTCCCCTAGAGACACGTGCAGAGATGAGGACATGGAGTTCTTTGATACACTCATGCTAGAGGTTGATGAGTTTATGCCAAGACACACAGTTCCACCTATGGATGAGAGGGATGTAGCCATCCGAGTGTTGACGATGACACATCTGTACATGATGAGTAGTCTTGATGAGACAGTGTATGCAGATAGTGTCATAAAAATCTAATATCTAACCAACCCAAATGATTTTCTTATATTAAATTGATCATTTAATGTGGGAGAATAGACGGGAACAAGGGTTGGAATATAGACATGTGCTTATAGATCTATTTACAACACGGGGCCAATGGTAAAGGGGTCCAAATGAGAGATGGTCTGTCAAAGAGCAAGGCTAGCCAATGGAGCTTAAAATACCTTAGGGTAGCTTTATTAAAGACCTCCAAAAGTTAGTGTTAAAAGTCCTTTGACCTTAGGTAAGCTAGGGTTGAGCTTGAGGTGATTGTCGTACTTGATGACTAAGGTGCTTGTCGTGCTTGCTGACTAGGGAGCTTGAGGTGCTTGTGGGAACACTACCCAAGCTTGAGGTCCTTTGTCATGCTTGCTGACTAAGGTGCTTGAGGTTGAGGTGTTCCTCAAAGTCAACAAAGATCCCTACAAGATATAAAGTCTATGGGGGTTTTGAAAATGTTACATATCAGCTTATTACTAATGTTGATCTACATGTACTTGATCTGGAAAGAGCCAAGAATGGAGAGGCTAGGGGTATGCCAAAATCACTGGTGCATATACTTTACATGACAGTAAATTGGAGGCACATATGTCAAGTCGTACTATGCATCATATACATCAGATTGTTATGCTTTGTGTGTTTCTAGTTCATGTGATGAAGAGAAACCTCTTTTTTTGATGAATCACATAATTCAAAAAATTGGATGGCTGCAATGCAATTTGAATATGATGCATTTATAGAAAATAAAACTTAGAATTTATGTGATTTTCCTCTGGGAAAAAACCCATTGGTACGAATTACGTTTACAAGTTGAAATATAATACGAATGGTGAAGTTGATCGCTAAAAGGCTAGAATTGTTGCAAAAGGTTATGCATAAAAAAAGGCATTGACTATGAAGAGACTTTTTCTCCCACTTGTCAAATGACTATTGTTCATTTTCTATGTGCATTTGCATCTCACTTTGGATGGAATGTACATCAATCAAACATTATTACTGCTTCCTTGAATGGTGACATATTTGAGGAAGCATATGTAATGGAGCCTCACGATTTTGTCACAAAAGAACAAGAAAAGAAAGTGTGCAGAAGTAAGAAACCTTTATATGGGTTGAAGTAATCTTCTTGTGTTCAGTATGAGTAAGCTAACACTCATGTGGTTAAACAAAGCTATTATAATAGTCCAGCTGAAAGCACTTTGTATGCCAAAAGCGAGGGTGATGTATATCTCATCGTCCTTTTATATGCATATGATTTGCTCATTATTGATATGAACAAGATACACATTGTTGAATTCAAGAATAGAATGCCACTTTCAAGGTGAAAGTTTTGGAGTTTTTGCATTATCACTTGGGCATACCGTGTAAGCAATGTGATGGAGATATTTCTTTGTGTCATGCAAGATACATAGAGACATTACCATGTAAGTTTGGACTTGAGGAATGCAAACCTATTGCTACTCCAATAGAAATAGGTTTGAAATTGAGTCTTCATAATGCTAGAGATCCTACGGATATCACTCTCTATTAGACTGATATTGTGGATGCCTAATTTATATATACAATATGAAGCTGGATATTCAATTTTCCATCTCAAGGTAAACAAATTTATGCGTAGACAAGGGTCTAAGCATTGGCAGGATGTTAAAAGGATCCATCATCCACCAGGATTCTTATTTTATGACCTTGGATAGAACCATGCACTCTTGCACAAGCTTGTGTGGGCCAAAAGTTGATTGCCACATAGATGTTGTAATACATCACTCATAAATCACTTTGATATGTGTTATTTCCATCATGGAATAATGAAAAGAGGACTCCATAGGAAGCAATTGCATGATGTTCACAACTTTTTCCTTACTCTTTGTGTAGTAGATTTCTCCTTAGGACAATACTTTTTTCCATGTCCATTTTCCAAGAAATTAAAACATAGCTTACCTTCTTTGCCTTTTTAAATTCCTCACTTGACAAATGGTCTCTAGGCTCCTTGGGCTTCTTGGACACATCAGATGACGCTACCATAGATTTTCTCTCATTGGCTATGAGATGCATTTGCATTCAAAGTGTCCGGCATATATGTGATTTTTCATCAGGATTATCATGAATATGAGCTAGTGCTATGGCTTCCTCGAGCATCTTAGGATCCATGGTCTTAACATGCTTCTTAAGCTCAGGAGTTAACCCAGTGATGGACCCACATATCCGCTAGAAGGCATCTATACCCTCTAGCTTGAGGCTAACATCTCTATAATGCGAGACATATTCGAGCAGTGTCTTATGCTAACGCATAAAACACTTATCCTAAGAAGTTCAAATTTGTCCTTTTCATTAATAGGAAAAAAATCTTTTCTAAACACCTCCTCAAAGGTAGCCCATGTTTGCAATATGATGCCATTCTCCTTGAGCACCATCCACCATTTATAGGCTTTACCTTCTGTGAGATCCCCAACCCCGAAAGATTGGGGAGACTTGATAGATGGCCTTCCTTTATTCTCAAGTTTCGTTGACGACACCCTACTCCGTTTCCATGAAGACGAGATATAAGCAACTGAAGAGAGGAATTCCTCGATCCAACGTGATCGTGGACATAAGGTTCATACACCACAGGCTAGGTCGATAATAGAGGGATTTCAATGGGAGCTAATTCGTATATCACAAAGATAAAATCTCATTGACATACTTATAAAATCTCTCTCCTCTAAAATGTTTCTTCTTCCTCTTCCCTACCCTAATTCCCTGCTAGCTCTCTCCACCTTCGAAGGTGTTTGAGGTCTTGGGACTGAGGCTTGGGATAGTTAAAGTTTTCCACAAAGTTTATGTTATGCTTGTGATGCATGAATCTTTCCATCTTCATTGCATCACTTAGGTCACAAGGAACACAAAGATTGTATTGTAACAAGACTCTCTTAATGGGAGAAATCATAATACAAATGCCTATTGGAGGGGGGATCGGCTCCACATAAATCCATTCCTCAATTGTTGTCACGTTCTCTAAATTCTCTCTCTTGCAAAAGTATTGTTCATGCCAAGTTAACTAATTTCTATGCCTATGTTGTTATCTTCCACTATGTTCACCCGCTATGCTCACAAAGTAATTTCTCAAAAGTACTCTCATTAATTTCCGCTACTCTCAAGTTAATAGGCCAATTCCATTACATTGGTAACAGAGCATTTGGTTTCTCTTTTCTTGCTTAAGAAGAGAGGTCCTTAAGTAGCCTATAAATGGTTGATTTTGTTAATTTTAGTAGTATAAGTGGAGCTCGGATCTATTATCGGTTTTGTTGAGCCCACTATGTGGGATATGGTGCACACCTCGGGAGCTTTGGACTTAGTAATGGAGTCTTTTTAGACTTGCCTACGGCTTTACCATTATTGAGCCATAAGAAGTCCGAAAGGAGCTAACCCTCGGCAGCTCTGCTATGTTAGACCTACTCCACTACTCTCTATAGCTAACCACTTCGAGCTGTGGGTGTAGATACTTAAGAGCTAATTTGCAAAGGCTAAGAGGAGTGGCAACTAAGGTTTTGAATTGCCAAAGCATACACTAAGTACGTACACAAATTTTGTTAACATGGATGACAATAACCAAGAGAGTAGAATGAACCGTTTGATAGCTTTGATTTTGCAAATGAAGGTGCTAATGATGATGCCCCCATGTTTGTCAATTATCTCGTTACTAGGTTACAGCTTGCTATGGGCAACCCTGCTTTGCAAGCTGAAGTACACAACAACTTTGCGCTTATGGGATTTCCCTTCCTCTCCAAGAGGAGAGAGAGCTTAGAAGGCCTCTTGAAAAGACCCCCAAAAGAAGACTCTCTCTATTACGATAGGACGAATTTAAAGAGCAAGAAAGCAATGAAACTTTAAGTTCCTCTGAAGATGTGGCTCCACGAAGACGGCGGTCTAGACGATCGCCCACTCCTCCCAAGAGGAAAAGATGAACACATAGTCCTTCTCCTCGTCATTCCAAAAGGGAAGAGAGGAAACAAAGGAAAAAAAAGGCCTAAAAAGAGGCCACCCTCTTCTCCTTCTTCTTCACCTTCTTCCTCTTCCGATGAAAGCTATGGCTATTCTTCTAGAGAATACAAGAGGGGAGGACATCGTAAATCATACCCTACATGGTTAAGGTCACAAAAGCTAAAGGAGTTCAAAGAGGGAGGAAAGAGTATCTCTTTTCTCATCTATGATGGCACCTTTGGTGCTACCGACAAAGTGTTGGCCTTCATCCAACAATTTGATGCGGCCTTTGGATACAAGGGCTTCACGAAGTCCTCCAAGCTACGCCATGTAGCTATGCACTTCCAAAAATCAGCTCATCAATGGTGGGCTAGCCTTCGTGGCAACGGTGAAGCCCCAAAGACATGGAAAACTCTACGAGTTTCCATCATGAAGCAATTCCTTACAAGTGATGCAAAGGACAACGTGCTTACCGAATGGCGCAGCTTGAAGCTTCTCTCTCATGAGTCTATCCACAAGTATGTAGACAAGTTTTGGGATTTACATCTCAAGGCTACTGTCTTTCAAAAGATAGACTTTGTTGAGAAAAAGCAGCAATTCTATGCGGGATTACCTGAAGAGATGGCCGAATACATCAACTCTCAATGGCCTGGCTCTATCACCAAAGTAATCCATCACACCATGGTTTCTTCACGCATCAATTTCCATCAAGGGGCTAGACGGAATGTCAAGCCCATGGAAAACAAAGACAAAAATGATGCAAAGGGGAAAACCAATGCTCAAAATTCCTCCCAAGGCACTACCAACAACAACAACAACAATCGGTTCGAGGAGAAGGGAGTTTACAAAGGCAAAAATAAACTCTCTCCTGAAGAGCTTGAAGCTTTTCACAAGGATCATAAGTGTTTCAATTGTGGGGAGCAAGGACATGGCTATCGTTCTTGCCCCAAGAAGAATGCTCGCAATGAGACTCCTAGGGCTTCCACCATCAAAGCTCCAAAAGAGGATGTTCATTGCAAAGGATCATCACTTTCCTATGCTTGGGGAAAGGTAAGAGAGCATGATGCCTTCATCTTGTTTGACCCTGGCTCTACTCACAACTTCATATCAACGGAGTTGGCCACCAAGTTGGGCATTCAAGCTTTTGAGATGGGAAATATGGTAATGGCTGACACAGCTTTCAAGGGACAGCAAGCCTCCGTTACTCCCTTGATTGGGAAGTTGAGGCTTCATATCCAAAGCTATGTCAACAAAGAAGACATTTTCATCTCTCCCCTCCAACATGAGGATGCTATCCTAGGGGCGCCATGGTTTGATCGCATGGCTGCCAATATGAAGTTCCCTGAAATGAGAATCTACTTCACCTACAGGGGAAAGAACATGTATATAGATGCTAGTGAGCATGGTCGCTCTATTCCACTTGTAAATCCTTCTGCTTTTGATAAATCAATGAAGAGCTTAGTTTCTGCGTACATGATTTTTGTCAAAGAGTCTCTAAAAGATCCTAATGTTTCATCAAATGTAAATAATAGGAATCAAGAAGAGTTAGACTTGTCTAATTTTCAAAAAGGATTCCAAGATGTGTTTATTGATGGTATCCCTATGCACTTACCTCCAAAATGAGGGGATGATGACCATCACATTGAGCTCCTTCCAGGAAGCTCACCGCCTAACAAGCCTCCTTATCGAGTCTCTCAAGCTCTACAAGAGGAGATCATGAGGCAAGTACAAGAATTGGTAGACAAAGGGATGGTGAGGCCTAGTTCCTCTCCCTTTTGTTCTCCGGTCCTTTTAGTGCCAAAGGAAGATGGTACATACCGTATATGTGTGGACTATCGAGCACTAAACCATATCACTATCAAAAACAGATTTCCCCTGCCTCGGGTAGAAGATCTTTTTGATAAGCTACAAGGCTCTATCTACTTCAATAGGATTGACCTTAAAAGTGGCTACCATCAAATAAGGATAGTGGATGCAGATATCCTAAAGATCGTGTTTCACACAACATTTTGTATTTATGAATATCTAGTCATGCCTTCTGGCTTGACTAATGCACCAGCTACGTTCGTCTAATGGAGAAAAATTTTAGACCTTACCGCAAATTCACTAGAGTGTTCTTTGATGATATCATCATCTACTCCAAGTCTTTGGAGGAACACAAGCAACATCTCCAATGATTTTTCAAGCATTGAGGGAGAACAAGCTTTTTCTCAACCAAAAGAAAAGCGAATTTTTCCTCCAAGAGATTCAATACTTAGGTCACATTATCTCTCAAGATGGTATTCGTATGGATCCATCAAAGTCAAAGGTAATAAAAGCATGGCCTAATCCAAGGAATCTACATGAGCTAAGAAGCTTTATTGGTATGTGCGCATACTATAGACGCTTCATAGCAAAATTCTCTCAAATAGCAGGACCACTACATGACTTAACTAAGAAGAATGGTGTGAGCGGGATGAAAACACACACAACGCCTCTATAATCACTTGACACACACTCGTGGGATGATACACACACACACTATAGGGCACCACTCGGCTTACTCAACCCACCTGGCCGAGACAGGTGTTGAAGATGATGAAACAGGAAACAGAAGGAAGACAGCAACTCAGAGTAGGAAGAAGATGGAGAAGGAGAAGACACAGAGCTTGTGTACGAGATCTCTGTAGTCTCTCTCTCTCTGTATTGGAATAATAATTGTGTGTACAAACTCAGAGCTACAAAGCTTATATGAAACCCTAAGAGATAAGGTGTCCTTTCACACCAGATGTCCAGGGGGAAAAACCCAGTGGGAGAAAAGTGCCCCTGGTGAAGCGCGTATACACACTAACACTACTACATGTCTACAAATCCCCCCTGTAGTGATAGTGTGAATCCGTACAAGGTAGCAGATCATCATGTGTATGAGAGTAAGCCCAAAGCTTTTCGGAAAGCTTCAAACTTTTCTCGTGATAACGCCTTCGTAAATAGATCTGCAATGTTATCCTGTGTAGGACAGTAAGTTAGTGTGATCTCCCCTGCATGTAGCCTTTCCCTGACATAGTGGTAGTGAACCTCTATGTGCTTTGTTCTTGCATGAAATACTGGATTCCTTGCAACTGCAATAGCACTCTGACTGTCAGTGAAAATGGTAGTGGGTGCCTGTTGACACTCACAAAGACCTGCCAATAACCTGCGTATCCATACACAATCAACTGTTGCCGTGAAAGCTGCCCTGTACTCAGCTTCACAAGTTGATGTAGCCACTGTGGGTTGCTTCTTGCTTAGCCAAGATATACATGCATTTCCCAAGAAAAAACAATTGCCACTTGTGGAATGTCGTGTGTCAAAATCACCAGCCCAATCTGAATCGCTGTAACCAAGAAGCTGCATAGAACTGTGCTTTCCATACATATCCCCCCTTGGAAAGAACATGGCAAGATTAGGGGTACCTGAAAGGTAACGAAGTATGCGCTTCACAGCCTGCCAATGATGCATACCTGGGCTGTGCATAAATCTGCTTGCTTGTGAAACCCCAAATTGAATGTCTGGACGAGTGTTGCCTACCAAATATATCAAGCAACCAACCGCTGCTGCATAAGTATGTACATCAAAAGTTTCTCCAGCATCATGCATGCTCAACTTTGATCCAGTTTCTACGGGTGTAGAGATTGGCTTACAATTTTGCATACCAAACTTGTCCAAAATTTTATGCAAATATTTTTCCTGCAACATGTATATGCCATCCTCTGATTGCACAAACTGAATACCCAAGTAATAATGTAGCAAACCAAGATCAGACATCTCAAAGGTTTTTCTCAAAGCATCTTTAAACGCTTCAATTTCATCTGCAGTATTGCCTGTAAGAAGCATATCATCCACATAAAGTGTTAGCATAATGAGAACTCCATCTCTCTTTTTGACATACAAAGTACTTTCTGTTGGACTATTCTGAAATCCCTGGCCAATCAAATAAGTATGTATCTTCTCATACCATGCTCTTGGAGCCTGTTTGAGACCATACAAAGCTTTACGCAATCTACATACCGTTTGCTCTTGACCTTTTACAACAAAACCACTTGGTTGACTTACATAAACTTCTTCCTGCAAATCACCATTCAAAAAAGCAGTTTTGATATCCAACTGATGCACTTTCCAACCATGATGAGCAGCAATTGCAACTAGTGATCTAACTGTGGACGCACGAGAAGTAGGAGCAAAGGTTTCATCATAATCTATGCCTTTCTGTTGCGCATAGCCTTTTGCCACAAGCCTTGCTTTGTACCTGTCAACAGTACCATCTTGTTTCCTTTTTACCTTAAAAACCCACTTTGTACCAATAGGCTTTTTACCTGTAGGCAAGTCCACTAGATCCCATGTATGATTCTTATGAATAGAATCAATTTCTTGCTGCATAGCATCTTTCCACTGAACACACTCTAAAGCTTGTTCAAATGAATCAGGCTCATCTGCATCACAAAGAGTACTAAAGCAAGCCAAATCTACTTGCTCTCTGCCAAAAGTAGTACCAACACGTGTTTTTCGTGGCAACGGTGCATCCAACTTGCTATCCTGCAAAGTTTTCTGAACCCATTTAGGCAAGGTTCTTTCTTCCCTGAGAACTTCTTGCTCTTCACGCACAATTTCCTCTACATCATGAGGTGTCACATGCTGATCAAAAGATTGATCAAGATTATCAACCTGTTGTGATTCTTGATTCTCCACAAAAGAAGGAAGCAAACCTTCAAATACATCATGTGTCTGCATATGAGGTACATCAAAAGCAACCATAGGTTGAGCAGTAGTTTCTGCAAAAATTACATCACGACTTTCAAAAATCTTGTTTGTAGCAGGATTGTAAAGTCTATAACCTTTACTTCCACTACTGTACCCCACAAATATACATTTGATTGCCTTATCATCAAGCTTCCCACGTAACTGCTGAGGGATGTGAGCATAAGCAAGACAACCAAAAACACGAAGATAACTGACTGAAGGTTTTTTGTCATACCAAGCTTCATATGCAGTAATGGTCTTCAAGGCACGAGTAGGACACCTGTTCAAAACATGTGCTGCACAAGCAATTGCCTCCATCCATAGCTTATGAGGCAAACTCTTAGCCTTGAGCATACATCTAGCTGTCTCCATTAAAGACCTGTTCTTCCTTTCTGCAACACCATTCTGTTGTGGTGTGTATGGCATAGTGCATTGGTGTTTAATGCCTTTCTTTCCCAAAAAATCCTTAAATGCACCTGACATGTATTCACCTCCTCGATCGGTACGAAGAGTCTGTACTTTGCAACCTGTTTCATTTTCAACCATGGCGACATAATGTTGAAAAACTGCAAACACATCTGACTTTGCTTTGAGTGGATACACCCAACAAAACCTGGAAAAGTCATCAATGAAGGTCACAAAATAAAGGCTGTTTCCTATAGATGGCGTCCTCATAGGACCACATACATCACTGTGTACAAGCTGCAACTTTCGTGTCGCTCTAACTGAACCATCCTGCGAAAATGCAAATCTGTGCATCTTTCCAAGAACGCAACCTTCACATACATGTCTTGGTGGCATCTCCAATAAGGACAAATCATGCACCATATTATGACGTTGTAAAGTCATCAAACTGCCATAACTAACATGCCCAAATCTAGCATGCCACAACTCAGCATCCTGCATGGCCTGAGTCTTTGTTTCTGCAATACATACCTGAATCTGCTTTTCATAACGATCTAGCACAAATAGTCCATTTTCCAGCGTACCTGTAGTGATAAGAGAATAACCATTCTCTCGATCTCGTACAACACATCTGTCATCCTCAAAAATGACCCGAAGACCATTTTTTGCAAGAGAGGATACATACAACAAATTCTTCTTGATCCCTGGAACATATAAGACATCTGGCAAGCATAAATCTGAACCATCTGAAATGGTAATCAAAATCTTACCAACGCCTTTGATTGGATAAGAAGCATTATTTGCACATGTCACCTTCTTTCCTGCTGGAGTTGCATCCAATGAACAAAACAAATCCTTCCTTGAAGTAATATGCCTGGATGCACCACTATCAAAGTACCAAATCATTTGTGTCTTGTCAATACTGTAAGCAGAAAAATTTGAACATACTACAAAAGCATAAGAATCCTGCACAAAGTTTGCAGACTCTTCTTTAGCTGTAGAAGAATCACCAGAAGCTGAAACAACCAAACTTGACTCTTTCTTCTTTTCTTTAGCAATTCGCTTTTTACACTCACTAATGTAGTGACCAGGTTTCTTGCAGTAGTGACATTTACCTTTCTTCTTGGACTTGTCGGAATCACCTTTAGACTTCTCTGAAGATTGTCCTGCACTAGACTTGGAGTGATGAGCACTCTCTTTACCCCTGTTTTTGTTCTGTACAACAAGAGCATGATCCATACCATCCACCTGTAAAGACTTGTTCTTACGTGATTGATCCTCCTGCAATAGCAAAGCCACTAACTCTTCAAAATGAAGAGGGTCAGGATTAGCTCGCAAAGACAGAGTCAAAGAAGTCTGAAAAGTCAAATAAGATGGTGGTAGTGAATTGAGTGTTTTGGAAACCAAGTCCTTCTCTGGAATCACTTCATCAATGCTAAGCAATTGCTCTTTAAGATCCCTGATTTTTGTAAGATGCTCGACAATATCGTCACCTTCGTCCATCTGTATTTTGTCAAGTTGTTTCTTCAAAAACTCTATTCTGGCAGCGTTTCTTCCTCCAAACATAGCTTGCAGAGTGTTCCAAGCATCCTCAGAAGTTCTGCAAGATCTGATATGTGGTGTGATTGTCCTCTTTATGGTTAAGGCAATCACAGCCATAGCCTGTGCATCTTTAGTATCCCATCTCTTTTGCTCTGGAGTGACTTGTGAGGGTCCTGCACCAACAGCTGCACCACGACCAGGCGTGGCAGGTGCAATGCTACCTGGACGAACTTCATCTCCAGATACATAATCCCACAATCCTTTACCAACCAAAACATTTTTGGCCATAAAAGACCAAAGAGAATAGTTGGTACCATCCAATTTGTCTTCGGATGTAAACGCACCAAAAATCTCTTTCTCCGTAGATTGAGCCATACTGTAGATGCACACAAGAGAGCAAAAGAACCTCCAAGAGATTCACAAATCTCTTCTCCAATCCAAGCAAAACTCTACACAAAATCTCAGCACAAAGCTAAGACAAGCTGCTTCCCAAAAGAACTGTTTACCTGAAGAAAATCTGTCAAAAAGCACACCCTCTTGATCTAAACGCCTCGGAAAAGTAACTTCTGCTACGCTGCTCAGAACGAAATTCTGAGGGCTCGAACGGCTTCGAAAGGGGGGTAAAACCCCAGGTCGCCTGGTCAGAATACTCCCGGAACGTCGAGGATGCTCCCACGAACAAATTTTCCGAAAACTGCCTGAAAACTGCGATTGCGCGCGCGGACGCGAAAACGCAAGTAGAGGCTCTGGAAATCACCTTGCTCTGATACCAATTGTTGAAGATGATGAAACAGGAAACAGAAGGAAGACAGCAACTCAGAGTAGGAAGAAGATGGAGAAGGAGAAGACACAGAGCTTGTGTACGAGATCTCTGTAGTCTCTCTCTCTCTGTATTGGAATAATAATTGTGTGTACAAACTCAGAGCTACAAAGCTTATATGAAACCCTAAGAGATAAGGTGTCCTTTCACACCAGATGTCCAGGGGGAAAAACCCAGTGGGAGAAAAGTGCCCCTGGTGAAGCGCGTATACACACTAACACTACTACATGTCTACAACAGGGAACACACCGATGGAGTGAGAGGAGAGAGACTATTCATTTGCCCACTCAACACAGAGGCACACACACATACTTAAAAACCTCAGCTCAAAAGAGGAAGATTTTTTATGATTAGATACAATTGAGCTTGTGCCAACACCAATGGGGCAAATAGTTCACACAATATGGATGAAATATGCCAAATACAATCACAAATTGGAGCAGAGACTTCGCTCACAAGAGAAACTTACACAACCAAATTCGTAGAAAAAAGTGAGAAATTTGGCAAAATGGACAACACCATTGCGTCCGGAGTGGCCAAAAACCCCAGTCAACAATATCAAAGTGCTCAAATCTGACCTCGGATGAGCAGTTTATGGCCAAAACAGACTCCAAAAACAACAAAAATTGAGTTGCAGTTGTTCCTCCTCTTCTCTCCAAGTTTTTCTGGTATTTTTCTCAGGTTTTTCAGTGTCCACACTTCACTTTATCCCTTGGGCACCTTTGGCCTTTTAGTTGACCTCAAACGGACCCCGAACATGTCAAAAACTGGCCACACAGTGCATTTTTGTCACCCTTCTACATCCATCCGCTCACCTGGCACTCAACTTTTTTTTAATAATGCATCTTGAAACCATGTGAAGTGGCTCCCAAATATAGTCCTCATGATGACCTTTCTGCATAATCATCACAAGAAAACACCCACGTTGTATCCTCGCTTACCCACTGCAAGTATTGACCCCATTCGACCTCTTGACGCCACTAGATGCCATCTGACGCACCTGCCTACCTCATATCATCGGCCCGCGGATAGATTTCTCAATAAGTTTTATGTGCTACCAACTCCTCATTATTATAGAAAAAACACATTGGTACTAGTGATATTGAAAATCGATGCACTATGTACATGTTGTCCTACTTGTACACATGTGGGCCCCACGTAACCACCTGGCTCTGGAAAATGGGCAATCCTTTATTTGATGCACTATGCATGTGTATGTACATATGTGCAATCACTTCTTCCAAAAAACTCCTAACATAATTTGCCCATCCCCTAGCCTGCTAGATCATTCATGATCAGTAGCAACAAAAAGAGATATGAGACTCGCCGCGTCACAGGTCTCCTCATCCCTCACATACATTACTTGTTCTGCAGATAGCTCATCTTGCTCCACCATCATCAATCTAGCATGATACAATTTAAGACGCAATCCATTTACCCTTGACTTATGTAGAATCCCATCCAAGTTAGCCAGCTGATATGTACCATTCGGAAAACACTCCACTACCTTGAAAGGGCCTTCCCACTTTATTTGAAACTTCTTTTGGAATGTCTTGTCCAGCTTACTGTTGTAGCACAAAACCAAGTCATGTTTCTTGATACCCTTACTTTTGACCTTTTCATTTATCTTTGCTAAAGCTTTATCTTGCATCTGTCCATAATGTTCCAATGCGCTCATCCTATCCAACTGAACCTCTTGTAATTGTAAGAGCCTCTCTTTGAATGCATCACTGGACTGCCCAAGCAACTTTTCTAACATCTTGACCGCAGGCAACTCTACTTCCACAGGCAATAGTGCTTTCTTTCCATATACCAAATGAAATGGAGTAAATCATGTTCCTGTCTTCACCGAAGTATGATAAGCCCATAATGCACTAGGCAATTCCAAATCCCAATTCTTTCCTTGGTGCTCTGTCACTTTCGAAAGAATTTGTACCAACTCACCATTGAATCTTTTATTTAAGCCATTACATTGTGGATAATAAGAAGTGGTATGATGGGGCCTAATCTTCATCTTCGCACATAAAAAGTCTAGCAGTTTAGCTCTAAATCCTGGCCCCTTATCCGAAAGTAGCTCCAGTGGCACCCCAAACTTGAAACATATCTCATCGTACACAAATTTTGTCACATCCTTTGCATTGATTTGTTTTACTACTATAGCCTCTGCCCATCTAGAGAGATAGTCCACAACAGTCAAAAAGTATAGCTTTTGCCCCTGCTTGTGATAGGTAACGGGCCTATTGCATCAATCCCCCACTTTTCAAACACATCAAACGCCATAATGGTTTTTCATAGCTCTGGCTTCAACACTCTCTTCCCAAATGCTTGACACCAGCTATTGCAAGACCTACACTAGTGGTGAACATCCTTGTGCAAACTAGGCCATACATACCCCTCTTCCAAGATCTTATGCAAGGTGATTTTAAGAGCAAAATGTCCGCCACATGCGCCTTCATGATTCTCTTCCAACACTCTATAAAGCTCCTACCGCCAAGGTACATGTCTCAACACGAGATCAACCCCTTCCATGTATAAGACATCACCAATCAATTTGTACATGTATGCTCTACACACAAAACCATACTTCTTAGACTTCTGAATGTCCTTTGGAATGATTCCTGCTAGCAAAAACTCCTCTTCTTGAGCCAAACTTTACCGGCCATGATAAAGAGGTAAATTGGTCCTCAACACAAATAGCTCCCAATCATGCTTTTAGCTGCTTCATGTGCCTCTCCATTTAGAGCATGTTCAATGTGTTTGATGCTCCATGCTTTGAACTTTTTTAACAGGCCTTTAATTCTGAAACACATTTCCTTCAATGAGGTGTTCTTGCTCTTCCACACACCCAACACTTGCTTCACAACCAACAAGGCATCACCTTTTATGCTCAACCTTCTAATCCCATGCTTCAAATAAATGTGTAATTCGGCTTCCAAAGTAGCATATTCAGCCTCATTGTTACTATGTGCATCCAATTTGAACCCCCTCTTGCATACTAGCTTCCCCTCTGGATCATAAAGTGCTATACCCCCTGAAGCCGCATCATGGCTCTTCTTGTATGAGCCATCAAAGAACAACACATGTGCATTGTTGATCTGTGGCACTTCTTCAACTACCCTTATCACCACCTCTTCCTTAACAAGAAGGGGATTCTCCTTGTAAGTCAACAAATCAGCTAGGGTAGCTCTTGTACTGTCTTCCACTAAAAAAGAGAACTCAAACTCTTGCAGTTCAATTACCCATTTCTTGACCACATTTGACATGTTAGTGCCATTAATTAATTGTGGCAAAAAGGTGTAACTCGTTAAGAAAACAAAAGGTCATGTAGCAAGTAATGACGAAATCATCGACATGAAAATATTACACTGGCCATCACTAGCTCTACTTTCGAGAATTTTCTCTCTGCTACCAACTTCACTCGGCTTGCACAATACACTGGCCTCATATAATGACTTCCCTTCCCCTTTTGCAATAGCATGGCTCCAATGGCATCATCCCCTACGGATGGATTTACATAAAACACTTGCTCCCAATCAGGAACCTGCATAGCTGACAACCCCCCTAACACCTCTTTCACCTCTTGAAACACTGCTTCACACTTGTCATCCCATTGCAATGGATCATGCTTTGCCACTTGTTGTAATGGATAAAGGAGCTGTGATGACAATGGAATAAACCGTGCCATGTACTTCACTTTGTGTATAAAGGTTGTCAATTGCTTTATACTCGTAGGTCATGGAAGAAGAATAATAGACTTAACCTTGTCTGATCAGTCTCAATGCCATTTTCTGACACCATATGGCCCAATAACTTCACCCTTGGTTGTGCTAGATGATATTTATTTGGATTTAGTTGTCCTCCACATTCATCATATCGAGCCAATACCATTTGCACCTTCTCATGGTGTTCAGCCCTACTGCTGTAGACACAGAAGTCGTCCATAAAAGCTTTAACACAACTACCAATGAATGGTTCCAATACCCAATTTGCTCTCTCTTGATAGAAAGATGGTCCATTTGACAACCCAAATGGAAATACCATGTAGCAATAACAACCCCATGGCGTAATGAAAGTTGTCTTTGTTCGGTCTTTAAGAGCAATTTTCAATTGAAAATAGCCTAAAAAACCATCACACACATTGTACCTCTCATAACCTACCCACTGAATCCAAGATCTGATCGATGAATGGAAGAGGGTATGGGTTCTTCTTAGTGGTTGCATTTAAGGGCTTAAAATCTACACAAATCCTCCACTTTCCATCCTTTTTTGGACTGACTACTACTGGACTCACCCATTCTGTGGTCTCCACTGGGACTATGAACCCTGCCTTCAATAACTTGTCCACCTCTTCCCGCAAGGCTTCCATTTGCTCTTGATCCATCCTTCTTAGCCTTTGTCCCACTAGCTTAGCACCTTCTTTCAGCTCTATATGCATCTCTTCTCCTTTGAACCCTCTAATCTCTTCATATGAAGTAATGAACAAATCAGGAAAACTAGCCAGCATGTGCAAATATATCTCCTTCTCCGTAGTTGAGAGGTCTCCACCACTGATCATTTGTGTCATCAATTTTTGCTTCTTTGACAATTCAACCTTGATTTGCATCAGCCCTTCAATCACTTCATAAGGCCCTTCACTTTCATCTTCAATCTCATTTGCAAATGCAACTAAACCAGACTCTTGGATTTCTTTGTCCATCAGAAGAAATGCAACATCAACATCCTTATCACTGTTGGTAGTACTATCATTGTCCTCATTAGTCACTGTGGAATAGTCTTCATCACTAGACTCATCTTCATCTTCATAAAGCTCTTCCAATACTTTCCTTGTGTCCATATTATATAGCTTCTTGGCACCTGTCTTTCCATAGAGACTAATCGTACCACGTCGCCAATCTTGAACAGCTCCCACTGCACATAACCATGGTTTGCCCAATATAATAGGATATGCTCCCAACCCCGCTGGCATCACATGAAAATCAACCACCACCTTTGCACCATACGCCTCCACTTCTAAGCTATTTACAACACCCAAACATTTTACTTTTTGATGGTTTGCCAATCTGATCTGAAAACCTGACACCCCAGTCACTGTAAGACCCATCTTCTCAATGCATGAGTGTGCGATGACACATATTTGGGTTTCATCATCAACATAACCTTGTCCTATATTTTTTCTTTTGTGCCACACATCTAGTATTGGACTGTCACGGCTAGGGACTTGCTACGCGCCGTGTGCGAGCCACAAAGGCTCCTAACACACAGTCATACAACAGACAAGCTCACAAGGAAGAATGGTGTGTCACTCACCCTCTTGCGTAGTTGCGAATGAAGGATTCCCGTGCCGCGAAGAAGAGGGAGACGCCACTACGCCGCGCTCAACCGCCTCGCCGCCGTCGTGCCGCCGCAACGCTCGATCGCACACACACTCTCACACACACTCTCTCTCTCTCTCTCACGCGCGCACACACACACACACACACACACACACACACACACACACACACACACACACACACAAGGAGATGGTGAAGGAGAAGGTGGAGATGGAGCAAGAGCAGCTTCTATTGCACAATGAGAGAATCAGTAAAAATTAGGTTTAGTGGCTTTTATATGAGCTCACCCCATTCACACTTGGGCGCCCATACTTAGCCAACTAACTCCTTGAATATTCCAGTTAGAGTGCGCTTGTCATCGGCGATCACCCTTACCCTGTTCCTATTGGTCCGACAAGCCCGGTACCTGACTCTAAACAATACAACGTTTATAGATCATAGGGTGTCCGTGTGCCGTGAGGGTTAACATGCTCCCCTTCCTGATGTAGATTCCGTCCTCGGAAGCTATCCAGTTGAAGCTCGTTCGTCGAGATGGAAGAGCAGTCGACATGGATGTGCGTAGCCTTCTTCAATCACTGCAAAATCAAACAACATTGCCACAGTAATTGCATTCTCATATACAATTAAAAATCATATGCAATTTTAGACAGACAAATTGATTGGTAACAGAATTTTAGACAATTTGTCAGCAATAAACATTAAATTGCATAAACAGATGTAAAGGTAAAAAATTAAACAAGTCCGGGGTCGCTAATTTAACGGTCAAAAGGCACTAGAGCTCGACTATTAATACCATGGGTAACTTCTCAATTTTATTTTTTTTTGGTCAATTAAGTTGTTTAATCGCGAGAGCGAAGTATTTGATGTTCGAGGGCTGACTAGAGGCTATACCTAGAAGACCTTGTAGTTAAGCTACGATAAAAGGAATTTCTCATGAAATCATTGCCTGACTGATTACCTTTTCTTTGACCCCCCAAAGTCTTTTCACATTGATTCAATTTTGATGTGTGTGCTTATTTTGTATGCCTTGGGTTTTTTGCTTTTCAAGGAAAAGCGCCCACACTGGGAACCTTTAGGGCTCTAGTACCATAGGCGATACATGTGAGTGAAGTACCAATTTAAGCAGGGATTTCTCTTCCAGCTTAAAATTTTACATTATGGCACTTTGATTTTTTGTTTGTTCATTTTCAGCATTTTAATTTTGTAACTTTGGGGGGTCATATAACACTGTTACCCTCCCCAGGCTCATCACATTAGTAAACTCCCTTTATAATACTTAAGCTAAAGGTCAATAGGGTTAAGCCCACTAGAAAGCCCTAGTACATTTCACACAATGCTACCTAAATCGGATTAAGAACCTAAGTAACCATTGCGTATTAGGAAGGCATTCCCCATGGTATTAAGAGAAGATTTCTAATACCTAGCTTGGTCAAACCAACTTAGTCGGACTGCTTGATTTTTAAACCTAGACAAGTGATTATGACAAAACATTACATTGAATTAAATGTTTGATACTAAGCAAATGCGCTGAATATTATGCTACCAATCACAATCAAAGCAGACAAACATGGATGCAAAAAGATAAGGGCAATGCTAATGGACATAAAACACCTGTTTGTGTTGATGGTCGCGCTTGATTTGAAGTGTGAACGAGAGAAAGGTTCCATGAAGGTCCAAATCCTATCAATAGCAACACACTCCTGTACACACTAGGAAACAAAAGGAATACCTCCAGGAGGAACATTAGTGGGAAAAGGTACCAACACTTATTGAACACAACAAAAAACATAAGGAACCCTAACCTAATTATTTGCACTCCCCCTAAAGAGTCAAGGGAATAGGATATTGTAGAGGTTGGGGGGAAACCCTAAGGCTAAACCCCTATCCTCGTCGTCGAGATAAACAAATTCATCATCCATGAGACCATATGTGCCATCCGTTTAGTCATGTAAATTTTCTTCTTCATCATAGGTGCCCATGTTTACTAAGAAGGTCACTAGACGCCTATAGTCATCTTGGTCAAAAGGGTAGGCTTGTGCAATGGGAGAAACGCTCTCTACTAAGTATGGATCAGACGTGGTCAAGAGACATATCATCCATTCTAACTCCTCAAAATTCCTCTCACATGCTAGCGTACCTATCAAATCCCATTCACATGCAAGCACTGGAAAGACCATGTGAAATATTTGTGAAAAGTAACGAGGGTACCTCTCACCCAAGGCAGGAGTGGATGACTCTAGCGTACTAGCCATATCTGTACACGCAAATAGATGATGGTTAGAGTGCAAATATTACAAGGGTCGTGTTCTTGTGCATAATTTGTTTTTATGATTTGTGTTATGGCTCTTGCTCTTTTACTTTTTTATCTTGTTTTTGTGAGTATAAGGCTTTATATATACATTCCTTAAGATCAGAGATTAAGAGGTCAGGGAGAAAGGTTGAGAGGGAAGCAAGTGAATGATGGATGTCCACAAACACTCCCCCCTTCCTTGGGTAGATCATACCGTTTGAAATGAGCTTGTCACCCTTTGAAACCAATTGTTCCAGTTGGTAATAGGTAAGGATTTTTGCCAGTAGTTTTCTATTACCCTAGGTGCCTCGTCAAGTTGCAAGGGTGGTAAGGTACTCTCCCAGGATCGAACTTGAAGTGGTTCATCAAGTACTCCTTGAACATTGGGAGGTGTGGATTCTTTTGTAGCTTCATGGAGGTCCACTACTATAGATGGAGGCTGTGTAGAAGCTTTTACCTCTATGGATGTATTACATGAGGAGCTAGAAGCTTCATGGAACTCCCCCCTTCCTGAGCTAGGTGGGATAAATTGGTTTTGCCTTGGAGCCCAAACTAGCTCTGGACTAGGTGTGTAGCATTCTGTGATCTTTCCCTTCCCACGGTCCGCCGTTGGCTTTAGCGTTACACTGTTTGACTCATATGGGTTATTTGTCGATAGGGAAGGACACATTTTACATTTAGGTACCCAGATTTGATCATTTCCTTTATAGTATCCTTGGGCTTTTAATAGTCGTTTAGGAATCCAGCGCCACGTTTTCTTACATTTCTTGGAGCGAGTGGGACGTTTCTTACGAGGCTTCCGTTTTTTAGCATCATCCATGGTTACTAAAGAAGCTTTAGGGACCCACTTGTATGCTTTCTTTGTTATATTAGGATGGTTCTTGTGTGTCTCAAGCTTTCTTTCAACTACATCAATTGAAGATCTAGAGAGTTGGGCTATGGGGATGTATGGTTCACCTCCTGGACATGCAATGTCTTGGGTTTTATTTCCTTAGGCAATATCTCAGAGACTATGGCTTGAGTGGTAGGGATAAGAGTTGGTTTTTACGTTGTGACACCCCCAATCCCCCAATCAATAGTGCATTTGGTGTCTATCATCCACGTGCGTCCTAGGTTTATATTACCCTCCATAGTTCCAGTAGGCATGACCAAAAAGTCTTGTCCATCCACGTGCGTCCTAGGTTTATATTACCCTCCATAGTTCCAGTAGCTACAATTCCATTGTCATAACTGACAAAAGTGTGCCAGATTCCAAAAACCGTAGTTTTTTTCTTGTTGACACCCTTGACTTGGATAATACTCTCAGATAGAGGTGGCTTCCCTAACTGACACCACACCCCATAGGATAGCAGATTATATTTAGCACCCGTGTCCAATAAGGCGTTATATAGCACTTTTCCATAGGCACTATTTAACTCAATAGGGTATCGTAGAGGTGTGTCAGAGTCCAACCAATCCTCCTCGATTTCCATGTGGAATGTATTTGTGACTCCAAGGTTAGCCTCTCGTTTTTGTCTTATACGTTGTTGTCGCTCCTTAGCCTCAGCTTGAGCTTGTATCTTCTTTAACTCGGTTTGTGATTTGGCGGCCTTCTTTTGATGAATGGCCCGTAGTTCTTCTTGGCTTAAAGGATCATAATATCTTTTGAATTTACTCCCATTGAGGAATCCAATGGTTTCAACTCCATCAAGAGTTTCCACACGAAGGGTACCTTGTGGGGTAATTTCACATACTCTATATGGTCCGTTACCAGCATATTTCAACTTTTTCTTCTCTTTACGTACTCCATACATAAGGACTTTATCACCAACTTTGATGTCCTTGTCCTTCACATGGCGATCAAACCACTTCTTTCTCCTATCCTTTTCCACAAGAGCATTTTGCACAGCCAACTGTCTCTCTTCGTCTAGTTTTTCTAAGATATACAAACGCTCGGTTAAGGGGTTAACATTCCATCCTTCTTGCGAAGCTACCCTAAGACTAGGAATGACAAACTCCCAAGGCATAACCGCTTCTTGGCCGTATACCATTTTGAATGGCGTACAATTAATAGCCACTTTATAAGCAGTACGATAAGCCCATAGAGCAGATGTCAACTTCAAATCCCAATCAGTGCGATGAGCTTCTACCGTCTTGGTTAAAATAGAGATTAGAGTCTTGTTGGTGCTCTCGGCTTGTCCATTAGCTTGCGGGTAATAAGGTGTAGACTTACGGTGGGATATCATAAAGGTCGTGGTAAGCTCTCTTATTACCTCATTTATAAAATGGGTACCATTATCACTAACAATTTCAAAAGGGCAACCAAATCTTGTGATAATGTTCTCAAAAAGAAACTTAGCTGTTGTCCTCGCGTCAGCTTTTTGTGAAGCCTTAGCTTCAGCCCACTTTGTTACATAGTCCGTAGCAACTAGGATATATCGAGATTGAGTGTTGCGAGCTGCGGGACTAATTGGACCTACAAAGTCTAAGCCCCATTTTTCAAATGGTTGGGTTACTTTAATAGGATGTAAGGGCATTCTGTCTTTGCGCTGTGTGGTCTTGTAACGTTGGCACTCATCACACCCTTTTGTAAAAAGTGATGCATCCTTAAATAAAGTTGGCCACCAATAGCCTGATTGCAGCACCTTTCTAGCAGTCAGGTCTCCTGAAAAATGTCCTCCTGCTATGCCCATATGTGCTTCTTGCAAGATATACAAATATTCATCCTCGCGGGCACAACGCCTAAGAATATCGTCCTTGCCTAGTCTATACAGAGTACCGGCAATCAAACAATAGGGTTCACATTCTTTTACTAGACTTCGAGCGATATCCTTACGAAGTTCCTTGGGTGGAAAACCATTAACTAAAAAGTTAACAATGTTCTCACTCCATTCAGGCATAGTCTCAACTATGAATAGGGAAGTATCGGGTAATTCATCATCAACTCCTGTAGGGGCTTCACCATTGGGTATGCGAGACAAATGATCAGCCATGACGTGCCTTTTACCGGGTCTCACTACAATCGTGAAATCAAACTCCAGAAGAATTAACAACCATCGTGTGATTCTTCCTGTGGAGCATGGCTTGTTTACCAGATACAGCAACGCTTGATGATCCACATAAGATACAAACTTGTTTGCCAGAAGGTAGTAGCGAAATTTCTTTGCTGCATAAACCATTGCTAAATCTTCTCGCTCTGTAGTGGTGTAGTTCCTTTCAGCATCGTTCAATTGACGGCTTGCAAAGCTAATGGGATAGTCCAATTTATGTTCTCCTGGTTGAGTGAGAACACACCCAATAGCAAAGTTTGATGCATCAATATGCACATGGAAAATGACATCCCAGTTAGGTGTCCTTAAAATCGGAGCACTTGCTAGTGTTTTCTTCAATTGTTCATAGGCCTGGTCACACTCTTCAGTCCATTTAAATTCAATGAGAAGCTTGTGCAAAGGACGTGCTATCTCAGCGAAAAATAAAATAAACCGTCGATAATAACCCACGTGTCCCATGAACCTTTGAACTCCCTTGTAATTGGTTGGTGGTGGTAACTCTAGAATCACTTTAATTTTGCTCGCATCGGTTGAGATACCATTCTTAGATACTATATGCCCTAAAATAACTCCATGCTTGACCCAAAATTGGCATTTGAACGGGTTCAATGAGATACGATATAACCTACACTTTTCAAACACCTTCCGCAAACATGATAGATGTTCTTTCCAAGAAGAGTAAACACAAAGGTTATCTAAGAAAGCTTCACAAAACTCTCTCAAATATTCTTTAAAAGCAGTGTTTATTAATCGTTGGAATGTAGCAGGGGCATTTGTTAAGCCAAAAGCCATCACACGAAATGCAAACACGCCAAATTCTGTGATGAAGGCAGTTTTAGCTTGGTCCTCTAGCGCTATCGTGATTTGGTTGTAGCCCGAGTACCCATCTAGAAAGCTATAAGCTTCCTTGCCTGCAACTCTTTCGAGTACGTGTTCGGAATATGGTAGGGGGTAATGGTCTCTTCTAGTAGCTGCATTAACTTTTTTGAGGTCCACGCACACCCTGAGTTTCCCATTCTTTTTTGGCACGATAACTATTGGAGACACCCATTCAGAGTGTTCAATAGGATATATGAACCCACATTTGATAAGCTTTTCTAGTTCTTCTTGAATGATCTTTGCGTACTTAGGATTCATCGGGTAGGGTCTTTGTTGTACGGGCTTCGCAGTGCTAATCATAGGGATTGTATGTTGGACCACAGAAGGTGGAACACCTTTCATATCATGGTATGTCCAAGCGAATATGTCCTTGAATTCCTTGAGAAGCTCTTTGAGGACCGCCTCTTCAACTTCTATGAGGTCTTGGGCAATAAAAACAGGTTTTGATTCTTCACCGGGGTCGGCTAATTCTATTTCTTTAACTATTGCCGGACCATCATAGATTCCATTATTCCCATCGATAGGTATTCTTTGGGCTTTTGTGTACACAACCTTTGCTTCCCCTGTGGTGTAAGATTTGAAATGTTCTGGTGCAGGATGCAAGTCTGTGGATTCTGGTTGTGCTTTGGTCTGTGCTTCTATTTCTGCTTTCTTGTGTTGTCGAGCTAACTCTTGGTTTTGACGCCTCCTTGCAGTGCGGCTCAACTTTGGCTTGTCTATGATCTCTAATTGGGCTATGTCATGGGGTCGTGGTCTACACCACATAACATTTTGGAGATATTCACCCCAATCGTCTACCAATTTTCGATGAGCATCACATGCTCCTATATAACTGAGCCATTCTACTGAGGATCTCTTCTTTTTTATCCTAGCACGTACATTGGCTCGATATCGACGCCTCTTAAAGTTTTTCTTTTTCTTATTTGAGACCTGCTTTTGATTTGCATTTAGATCTGGCTCACTAAAGGAGTCCTCGTTGGTGTCCTCTTCACTCTCGGAGGAGCTATCATCGGTTGATGTGCTCGGTCCTTCCGAATGTTTTGACTCTAAACTTGCTCCACTCTCTAATTCATGAGATTCAGAATCCGTTTCACTCTGGGAGTCAGTGTCTGCGTCGTGTTGGTCAAAGTCTTCTATTGAGCTATCGGTGTCACTATCAGATTGGTCTACAATTGCCTTGCCCTTAGAAGATGCATGTATGGCACTTATCATGTTCAGAGGTGCAATTTGTGGTACCTCTTCCCCCTCTGGTGTGACCCAAGTGGTTCCTCTATTTCCCCAGGTATCTATGGTTGCAGCTAGGTGTACCCAGTCTACGTTGTCTGATTCCGTCATACCCGGTAACACATCCATGTAAGGAGAATCTTGGCCAATGTCTGTATCCTTCTTACAAGTGTAGCAATATTGTAGTGGGGCCGAGTGAACTGTGGTGTCAGAGCGATGATCGATAATGGTTTTACTCCCTAAGGGGTGTACCTTACCAGTCACCAAATCCACTGTAAGGACAGAGTCTTGGAATTGCAAATAGACATGATTTTTAGACCAATCATGAACCATTTGTGCTTCCCTCATGAATGGTCGTCCTAAAATCATTTCATATGACATAAGGTGTTTAGAGAAATCCATTACAATGAACGTATGTCGTACCTTGTGTCCTAGAACTTTGATCTTAAGATCCTTGAGCATCCCCATAGGTTTGGCTATGGTACCATTTGCCATCTTTACCACAATGTTAGTAACACTGAGGCGGGGTTTTCCCATGGATTCCCAACAATCTTTTGTAACGATGCTAACTCCCGCACCACCATCAAGAATTCCCTTTATAGTTAATCCCTTGGTAGTGATGGGTAGGGTCGCATTAGACTCGTCGCCTTCAAAATACTGCCCTAATTCGTTAATGGGTACCTCGATCACAGACTCGTGTCCATCTAAGTCAAGTGATTGCACATGATTTTCCTCATCAATCATAATCGAGTCAGGCCTATTTGTTTGCGCAAATTGCGGTAATCCCGTTTGTAGCTCTCCGTTAAGGAATGCTCGAAGTGCAAAGACTAACTCAGGATCTCCATACAGCTTTGCTATGATCGTGGTTCAGACCTCAGAAGACATGAAGTCCACTAGTTTGGCAACATTCATTGGCATTTTGCAGGGTGTAGGTCCTTGGCTAGAAACTGGTGAGGATGGAATCTCATATTCCTCAATGGGATCAGGTATTCCTTCGTTAAACATCCTTTCCAACAAGAAAGGTGTATGCTCACTTTCTGATGTCCCGTCCTCACTCCCTTCTTGGATGATACTAGGTATGGCTAACGGTCTATGGTTCATGTGGGGTGGATGAACTTGCGTGGGAAACACTGTGTCATGAATTTTGACATGCATGGGTTCTGGTTCTAGTTTCCTTTGAGTCTCCTCCACTAAACCTCTTAGATGTTTCACCTGCTCAATCTCGTCTATTGGGTTTGGGTACGTCCCAATCTTCTTTTTACGATTCTTCCCTTTTTGCCCCTGCGGTTTATCTTGGGGGTCTTGGATTGGATTTGGAAACACTTGTGGTGTTTTCAGAGGCTCTTTATGGTTTTCTCTTATTCGGTTTTCATTTGGTTCCATGTTACGGTTTTCTTTGTCGGTCTTTCCCTTTGTGGTATTGGTTCTAGTCTCCATTGTCTCGATTGAATCTGAATCATCCTCGAGGTCATTCATATACACGGGGTCATATCCTGTTCCTATGTTTGTTTTGGAACTTGGCTTTGAATTTCCCGTATTCTGTGACCTCTTCCTTCGTGTCTTCTTTTTCTTTGCTTGGATAACTGACCCGGTATCTCTCTCTTCGAGGATATGGCCTGGCCCTTGAAGCATGGACCGTGTAATCGCATAAGCGGGTGCGACGGGTGGTATTGGCGATGTCACACTAGCAATTTAGACCAAATTTAGGGGTGTGATTTTAGGCGCATTTGGGTTATAGGGGCATTGGGCAATCAAGTGATCTATGCCACAACGATTACATGTGAGTATTGGCATTGCAGACGTGCTCCCTTGATTCATTTGCATCTGTGCAACATTCTTTTGCAGCCTAATAGGGCACTCCGCTGCCCGATGTGGTCCACCACACTCGTAGCATTGAAGAGGTGGCCTCCTAGCTTGGGTGTTGATATTTTGACCTCTGGATGCGAGAGCAGCAGCTTGATGAACCGGCTTGACTTGCCCCCAACAATCTTCCATGTAGTATATAGGACACTCTTCCAATGTATCAAGTCCATAGGCAATACTAGTGTCTATTTCCTCCTCACAGCCATCTGCATAAGCATTAGATGGCTCGCAACCCACTTGGTTCATAGGGGCGACTCTTGGATGCGGGGGCTGCGGTCCTAGCACAGGAGGTGGTAGCGGTGTAGCTTGTACAACATTTTGAGATCTAGGGACCATGTGTTGCGGTAGTTGCTCAACAGGTGGAGCAGGCATCAATACAGGAGCTCGAGGCGCATCCGTCCAGGCTACAGGTGGTCTATTTGCCATCATACGTTTGATCATTAAACAATCCTTAGCTTGGTGACCATACCTACCACATGCGTTGCAAGTTCCATTAAATTTTACTCTAAACGTAGGGCACTCACTAGTGCTATGTGGACCTAAGCAAATGGAACACCATTGTTGCTCCCTTCTTGGATACATGTGACTATTTTGAGGGGGTCGATTATCCTTAAGAGACTCTTGGATTGCCTTGGTGAGGTCTGTCAAGAATGTCTCAAATACCTTTGGCTCATTGGCAATGGGCTTTGCAGTCATGGGTTCATACTCAATGGCTTGTGAGCTAGTGGATCTCGTGTCAGTAGACACCCTCATGCCTGCTATCATCAAGTTGTCCTCTAATTGGATTGCATTGGCAGTGACATCTTCCCAGGTTGTGATACCTCTAATCACTAGTCCATTATAGATTCCTTCATTCCTCAATCCTTGAATGAATCGATCAAGCAGTTGGTTATTGTTGAAGCGCTCGGCCTTCTGTAGCTGAGATGCTACACCCCAAAGCACACCTTCTCGTATGTACTCCTTTAGAAACAACCTTCGAAGGGTAGGGTAGATTGTTTTCTCGTCCACCCTTAGGGTTCTATACCAATCTCTAGCCTTCCCACTTAATGTCAAGCTTAAGGCATTGCACTTATGTAGTTCGTTGCGTTCCCCTAAGGAATCACATACTTGTTCAAACACTTCAATGTGTTTTCTAGCATCTTCGTCCCCATTGAATTTTTGCGTGAGTTTGGCAATTTGTACTGCCTTACTTCTGGGCTCTCTATCAGATGCATGACGCATATTTTCCGCGATAGATCGACCTATGGTTTGAGCAAACGCTGCCAAGTCACCTATGTGAGGAGGCAGGGCCGGTGGAGGTACTCTTGGAATCATATGTGGGAGAGGGACGGGTACCAGTCTTGGCATATGTGTGGATGATGCAGGATATGGAACATAACCGGGCATAGGTCCACTCGGATAAGGGCTAGGGAGCGGCACTCGAGGAGCATAAACAAGTGGTACAATTGGAGGTGTGGGGGCCATGTGTGCATAAGGGGCTAGAGGCACATATGGTCGAGGCCCCATATTAGGTACTACGACACTAGGTAGTGGCACTGCGCTAACCGTAGATGTCATCGGTACATTCTCTGTCAGGCCTATCCCTGGAGTGAGCACTGTGTTTTCCTTAATAGAGGGTTGAGCCAAGTTAGGGAAGCTAAAGTTGTCGCTCGGAGGCTCAGATTGCATAGAGATCCCAGGTGAAATGACGTAAGATGGGTCCATGGGACTCATTAGAGGAGTCTCCATTTGTGATAGAGTAGGCTGTTGAGCCTTGCTCGTATCCAGAAATCTCATGGGGCCAGTTGAGAGTATATTTACCCCTCGGTTTTGCCTTTCTAATTGAATAATGCCATGGATAACATTACAGATCATTTTCTGTTGATCTTCGAGGCTCGTGGCACTAGAGGTGGATCGTACAATCTCTATCCATCCTACATGGTAGGCGTGGCCAGAGTGTAGATCCGTCAACACCTCAGTGTGGAGGTCGTATGTCCAATGATCATTAATGAACAATCCTTCTAGAGTTGACGTGTTAACGATTTCTTGTGAGGTAGAAGCAATGTTGCTCCTCGTGGTTTTACTTGTCACCAACGGTACTCCAGAGGGAACTTCTGAAGGAGGCAGCTCAACAGGGCCTTCTTGGTAAGAAGTTGGCAGGATATCCACATGGACACTCTTTGGGGGTGTGGGGTCCACGTGCGATGTGAAAGGAGAGTCCACTTCCCCACCCCCTTCGTGTGCTTCATTTGCATCAGGTTCCGAGCGAGTAGCTCTACCTAATGTTTCCATGAAACGGCTAAACATACTAGTACTAGGCTGTGGAGCTTCGGGAGGTGCATGGCCTTCTCTCTCAGTGTTTTGGGTAGGGTATGCTTCCATGATTTCTGAGTCGGAGGAGGAATCACTAGCGGCTATTTTAGGGTCTTGGGTGGTGCTACCTTGTGTCCCCGCTGAGGGTCTAGAGCCTATCGTGGATGGGTAATGGGTGTCCGTATGAACAGAGGCACCATCAATATGCTCGTGTTCTAGCACCCGCCCAGAGCGTAAGTGCATGTGCTTTTGATACCCTAAGGTGTCAAAAAGCTGCTCTAGGAGGCCTTGTGACTAGTTTTTTGCGTGTTTTTTGTTTGTTTTTTTGCTAGATTTTTTAGAGCGTGTCGTGGGATGGGCCGTGGGATAGCTCGAAACGAGCGTATCGCTAGGAGGGACGCGCTGTGCTTTACAGCCCACTGTTTGGTTCTATTTTGCTCCAGAAAAGCCCGAAACAGTCTTTTCCTAGCTGGGGAACTAGGCTCCAAATAGCAAGTCCTAGTGTGCAATGAAGGAGAGGAGAGTGTAGGACTTATCCCACATTCCTCACTCCCTCCTTGTGAGTCTAGCCTATATATATAGGAGTGAGACTACCCTATATCATAAGACAGAGACTGGGCCTGGGCCTGGGATTGGGATTGGGATTGGGATTGGGATTGGGATTGGGATTGGGTCAACCGATCCCGATCTCACTTTTATACAAACCAACCCGTCCGTTTTTCTAACCTCCCCCTCACTCACGTTTTTATTTTTCGAAATGTTTTCCCCTCACTCATGTTTTTAGTTTTTGATTTTTTTTTGAAAAAATAAAAAATAATTTTTTAAATTTTTTTTTAAATTTTTTTTAAAAATTATTTGGTACGCATTTTGGTGCGCGTTGACCTCACCTAACTATTTACTGTCTCACCTACCTACTGACCTGCTAATCAGTGGTTCACCTAATTACTAACCTACTTAATTAACTAACTATGCGCCTAACTGTGCACAAACCAGAAAACGCAGAAAATGCAGAAAATGCAGAAAATTGAAACTTGACAGAACTGTGCAGTGCAAACCAGAAAATGCAGAAAACGCAAGAAATGCTAACTGTGTAAGCTGAAATCTGAGCTTAATAGAACTAGCAAAACAGAGCTTAACAGAACACAGAAAACTTGAATGCAGTCAACAACATTGTGTCTTTCTCTACTGTTTTTGCATAACAACAATAATCAAACTTAAGCCGCGCCTTTCCTACATAAAAAATAGCTTCAATACAATTTACAGGTCGCCATTGGAGCTTCATGCGCAGCAGTTCCCCGGCAGCGGCGCCAAAAATGTCACGGCTAGGGACTTGCTACGCGCCGTGTGCGAGCCACAAAGGCTCCTAGCACACAGTCATGCAACAAACAAGCTCACAAGGAAGAATGGTGTGTCACTCACCCTCCTGCGTAGTTGCGAATGAAGGATTCCCGCGCCGCGAAGAAGAGGGAGACGCTGCTACGCCGCGCTCAACCGCCTCGCCGTCGTCGTGCCGCCGCAACGCTCGATCGCACACACACTCTCACACACACTCTCTCTCTCTCTCTCTCACGCGCACACACACACACACACACACACACACACACACACACACACACACACACACACACACACACACACACACACACACACACAAGGAGATGGTGAAGGAGAAGGTGGAGATGGAGCAAGAGCAGCTTCTATTGCACAATGAGAGAATCAGGAAAAATTAGGTTTAGTGGCTTTTATATGAGCTCACCCCATTCACACTTGGGCGCCCATACTTAGCCAACTAACTCCTTGAATATTCCAGTTAGAGTGCGCCTGTCATCGGCGATCACCCTTACCCTGTTTCTATTGGTCCGACAAGCCCGGTACCTGACTCTAAACAATACAACGTTTATAGATCATAGGGTGTCCGTGTGCCGTGAGGGTTAACATGGACAAATGTCTAGTAGCTCATCCATCGCCAACACCTTCATTGAACCTCTCTCTGGTTCTTTCTCCATTGGGTTAACCATCCTCTTCCACTGTCGCTTTAGCTTAGCTACCATCTCTATAAGCTGCCCAAAAGTAACATCTGCTTTCCTGCTTGTCAGATCCTCCTTCAAGTCATGGCTTAATTGCCCATCCCCTAGTGGAAAATCTGAAACATGAAACTTGCGACGAGCCCTTCTTTTCCTCTTGGCCTTGACATCCTCGCCTTCATGGCTCTTTCCCTTCTTCTTGCTAGGACTTGGGGCACTTCTTCCTTCCTTATCCTGTGTGGTCCTCTCCCCAATAACCCCTGGCGTGTGATGTTGCAAAGAATCCATAGGCTGAAACTCACACCTCCTGGGCAAAGACTCTACTCCTAGCTGGCTCATTCTTCTCAGCTTCCACTCTTTGTTCCTCGCTACCTCTAGTGCATCTTCATATGTCCTAGGCTTCTTTCACTCCACTCTCCAACATATATTCTCCCAAAGACGAGCCAAGAACCTGTCCTTCTTCATCATGTCGGGTGGGGGTACCTGTGGTGCTAAGGACTTGCACATCCTCTCCCATGCCATTGAAAACTTACGTATGTACGCATCTACTGGCTCACCTTCCCTTTGCACCAAACCCTATACTTCTTGCCACACTTTGTCAGGATCTTCTGCTTTCACAAACTCCACTTCCAATCCATGCCTTAGGTTGTCCCAACTTAATCTCACAGGGGGATCAACCACACACAACTCCTCTTCAAATGCTTTGGACCAAACTCGCGCATCACTCTTCAAACAGATTTGGAGAAGACGTAACATCTGTGCAGGATCGTGAATCTGGTTGCTAATGCAGGCAACCTCCATCTTTTCCAAAAATTCTTCCACATCTTTATTACTTCTTCCATGACATTCCGGATAAGAGAAAGCCATGGCTACCCAAGTTTCAATGCTTTGAGAACCCCTTCTAACACACGTGCAAGAACCCAAACTTTTTATTGACCCAATCCCCAGAAACTTTTTATTGACCCAATCCCCAGAAACTTCAATGGAGCTCAACTTAGATAAGGACAAACACATGCACATCAAATGAGCTTTCATAGTTAATCATCTGAATTACAACAGGCAAAGCGCATTTCAGTATCTCTCTTAATCTTCTTGGCCCGAACATAAAGACTATGCGCTACTACAAAAAAATCTTCCTAGACATGTAAACATTTATCTGGATTCTTTGTGTTAAATGAAAACGAGTGAATTGAGGTCCATTTTGATCATCCATTAAAGCCAACCATGCAGCTCCCAAGAAGGCTCACCTGACTTATCCTTTGATTTTGCCAGAATTTTAGTAGCATAACAGCATAAATGGCTCAAAAGACCAAAAACCAGTTATCACAACTTGAAAAAATTTTGACAGAGTTTCCCCAGAAGTAGAGCAGTAAGAACCCAAAATATAGACTGTATATGTATGCATAACCTGCCAACAATAGAACTCGAGTATCAAGTAGGAATCACTAGAATATAGCCTATGGCTCACGAAAAGGGTGCTCCAACCACCTGTATCACCGAAAGGATCTCACATTTGAGAACCCCCCAGCTCAATAAAACCTCACGCTATCGATCCTCTCACAAAAGCTTATGCAAATCTCGTATAGTCAAGTCTCAAAAATGACTATCTTCCAGACCAAGTCTCAGAAATGGCTGGGACTGCCAAATAAAACCAAGTATGGCTCCACAAAGATATACAATGGTAGTATCCACAAGTAACATACAATACCAGACAATGTGCTCAAATAAGCACCAAATGATGCATACCCACGGAAATTGCAAGTGACTCCACTGCCAATATATCACTCTACTCTAGCTACCTATACCTGTGTAAATCACCTGTACATGTACCTGTAACCTATGACGTGCAACCTGTAATCCCGAAGCTGAAGGTACTCGAAGAAGATCCTCCGTGGGGGCGCCAAAAGAATGTGAGCGGGATGGAAACACACACAACGCCTCTATAATCGCCGGACACACACTCTTGGGATGACACACACACACACACACACACACACACACACACACACACACACACACACACACACACACACACACACACACACACACACTATGGGACACCACTTGGCTTACTCAACCCACATGGCCAAGATAGGGAATACACGAATGGAGTGAGAAGAGAGAGACTATTCATTTGCCCACTCAACACAGAGGCGCGCGCACACACACGCCCAAAAACCTCAGCTCAAAAGAGGAATATTTTTGATGATTAGATACAATTGAGCTTGGGCCACACCAATGGGGCAAATAGCTCACACAATATGGATGAAATATGCCAGATACAATCACAAATTGGAGCATAGACTTCGCTCATAGGAGAAACTTACACAGCCAAAACAACAGAAAAAAGTGAGAAGTTTGGCAAAATGGATAGTGCGATTGCATCCGGAGCGGCCAAAAACCCCAGTCTACAATATCAAAGTGCTCAAATCCGACCTCGGATGAGCAGTTTATGACCAAAATAGGCTCCAAAAATAGCAAAAACTGAGTTGCAGATGTTCCTCCTCCTCTCTCCATTTTTTGCTAGTTTTTTTCTCAGGTTTTTCAGTGTCCACACTTCACTTTATCCCTTGGGAACCTTTGGCCTTTTAGTTGACCTCAAACGGACCCCGAACATGCCAAAAACTGACCACGCAGTGCATTTTTGTCACCCTTCTACATCCATCCGCTCACCTGGCACTCCACTTTTTTGAATAATGCATCTCGCAACCACATGAAGCGGGCTCCCAAATATAGTACTCATGATGACCTTTCTGCGTAATCATCACAAGAAAACACCCACGTTGTATCCTCACTTACCCACGTGCAAGTATTGACCCCATTCGACCTCCTGACACCACTAGATGCCATCTGACGCACTTGCTTACCTCATGTCATCGGCCCGCGGATAGCTTCCTCGAGAAGTTTTATGTGCTACCAACTCCTCATTATTATAGAAAAAACACACTAGTACTGGTGATAGTGAAAATCGATGCACTATGTACATGCTATCCTACTTGTACACATGTGGGCCCCACGTAACCACCTGACTCTGGAAAATGGGCAATCCTTTATTTGATGCACCATGCATGTGTATGTACATATGTGCAATCACTTCTTCCAGAAAACCCCTAACAACGTTAAATATGTATGGACTGCTAAGGAGCAAAATGCTTTGGATAAGCTCAAAGAAAAGCTTACCTCCCAACCAGTCCTCATGCTTCCGGATCTCTCAAAGCCATTTGAGGTCCAATGTGATGCTTGTGGTGATTGACTTGGAGCAATTTTGCTTCAAGAAGGGCATGCCATAGCATATGAGAGCCGAAGGCTCAATACAAATGAACAAGTCTTAGGCATTTATGAGAAAGAGCTTTTAGCTGTTCTACATGCCCTAGACAGATGGAAGCACTACCTATTGGACTCCATTTATCCTACAAGCTGACCACCAAAGTCTCAAGTATTTCATGACGCAAACTAAGCTTTCCGACAAACAAATGAGGTGGGAAAATTTTCTTTCGCAATTTAATTTCCATATTGCTCATGTTGCTACAATCAAGTGGCCGATGCATTTTCACGACGACCAAAAGTTAATGCGGTGTCTATAGCTATTCATAATGACCTATCCTCTATGATAGATGAGGATGTTACTCACCCTGACTTTAGAGACATAATGTCAGCCCTTGCTCTGGGGAAGAAAGAGGAACCATTCACCTTGTAGGATGGTTATCTTCTCCACAGCAATAGGCTATGTGTTACCCATTCCCTTCGTGAGAAAGTTATGTATGAATCCCATGCTCCTCCCTATGCGGGGCATAGAAGTATTCAACCTACTCTTGGAGGAGTAGAGACGTATTTCTATTAGCCTACCATGAAAGTGGACATACAAGAGTATGTTTCAAAATGTGTAGTATGCCAAAAGACCAAGTATGATAGAGGGAAGCAACCTGGATTACTCCAGCCATTGCCTATCCCAAATTCACCATGGGAGAGTATATCCATGGATTTCATCTTTGGATTACCCAAGTCTATCCATGGGAACACGAGAATATGGACAATAGTTAGCAGGTTTAGCAAGCAAGCACACTTTATTCCTGTCAAATAGACTATTAAGGCACACCAAATGGAAACTCTCTTCATATCTCATATTTTCAAACACCATGGATTACCAATATCCATCGTGTCAGATAGAGATCCTAGAATGACCAGTAATTTTTGGAAAGGTCTCTTTGAAAATCTAGGAACAAGATTGAGAGCCTACACCAACACTCTTGGCTATGGAGTGAAAATCCAACCAAGAGCCATGCTTCAATGCTTAAGCTTGCCATCTTCTCCATCTTCATTATTGTGCTATTATGTATGCTAGCAAGAATAGTGATGATAAGTGAGGAACTAATTCTTTCTCCTATGAAATGTTTCTTCTTCCTCTTCCCTACCCTCATTCCCTGCTAGCTCTCTCCACCCTCGAAGGTGTTTGAGGTCTTGGGACCGCGGCTTGGGATAGTTGAAGCTTTCCAAAAATTTTATGTTATGCTTGTGATGCATGAAGCTTTCTATCTTCATTGCATCACCTAGGTCACAAGGAACACAAAGATTGTATTGTAACAAGCCTCTCTTAATGGGAGAAATCATAATACAAATGCCTATTGGAGGGGGGACCGGCTCCACATAAATCCGGTCCTCAACTGTTGTCATGTTCTCTAAATTCTCTCTCTTGCAGAAGTATTGTTCATGCTAAGTTAACTAATTGCTATGTCTATGTTGTTATCTTCAACTATGTTTACCCGCTATGCTCACAAATTAATTTCTCAAAAATAGTCTCATTAATTTCCGCTACTCTCAAGTTAATAGGACAATTTCATTACATATATTTATCTAGCTAATAATCTTGTGAAAAGTACCCGACTAGTCGGGTCCAACCGTCCATAGACATACACCTGTTAGGGTACTAGTCTCCCACTTTCCACACCACACTGACCCATTCTTCTTATTTTTTAATTAGTACCACACTGTTTTACATATATAAACAGGATTCGTTTATTAGTTCTAGACACAGGTTCGTTCATACAGTCCTTCAAACATCACCAAAACAATTCAAACAAAACCTAATGAAAACAATCCTATATTTCAAACAAAAGAATTTTTCCAGTTTCTTATGAGTTTGTAGCTACCCGGGGACTTTCTCTATCTAACCAACAAAGACTTTGCAAAGGATTTATTTATTCGCTAATTGTGAATTACGCAACCTTCCCATCTTGCTAACCGCAAGACATCTCACTAACCGCCAGACATCTTGTTAACTGCGAGGGATAAAAAGAGAGCTGATAACCTCAACTTAATCTCTGCTAACCGCGGGATCATCTCGCTGACCGCGAGGCATCTCGCTAACTGCAAGGCATCTTGCTACCTGCAATGAACCAAATATATTCTTTCAACAATTCTTCTTCTTAAATGATTCTTTAAACATAATAACAAACAATAACAATTTATCAAGCAATATCAAACAATAACAATTTATCAAGCGATAACAATTTACCAAATAATGACAATTTATCAAACAATTCTTTCAAACTCTACGAGAACTTATGCTTATTTCATGTGATACAAATCACGTTCCCTTAGAGTGTTTAAGAGAATTCCTAAACTTGCTTTACTAGGTTGGCATGTATAACAATGCAGAATTATAACTTTGTCTTACCAAATTAGCAATACATTCGATTACCTCCTGTGTTTGAGGTTGGATGGCTTCAACTTCTTTCGAAGTCTCCGTCCGAGTTATGATTGGAGTAGATGATACCTTTGTTTGCACCTTCCGTGTAGGTGGAAGGACCTAAGCATCCTTAGAGCTTGGAGTCACTCGCTTTGGGGCCATCGTATCACGAAAGAGAAAAGGAAAGATTTTCCACTGTGAAAAGCAGAGTTATGGTTTCCTTGCTTGCCAAGAAGATTGTACAAGAGAGAGAAAGTGAACTCAACAATCCGAGGGACAAATACGATGGTGGTAGATATGGAGATGGGTTGAGAGAGAGTGAGCTTCTGAGAACTCTATGTGTGTGTCTTCTGAAAGTGAGGGAAGAGGGGCCTTTATATGAGCTCTCAAGAGCCAAAATCACAGGCTAAGAATAGCAAAAAGCAGAGAGATAAGTTTGTATGTGTTCTCATTTTTTTTCTGCATGCATCCTCGATGTGCAATTTTGAGTCTCTAATTTTAGGAGAAGCTTGACTTCCAAGAAAAGAAGCTCTAAACTTGACTCACTTCTCTTTCTTCTCTAAAAATACTCCCTCTTTCCTAAAAATACTCATTCTTTTTCAAAAATTAAAAGGTATTCCTAATTGCTTCAAAAAAATTAAAACTCAAAGATTCCCTCAACAACAACAAAGACGATGCTAGTGTATAGCACATAGCAACGAGCAATGACTAAGCACGTAGATTTGTAGTAGTATTAGCTGGGAAGGATGGATACAACATTGTGAGAGTGTGTGTGTGAGAGAGAGAGAGGACACTTTAAAGAGAAGAAAACACTAAAAGAAAAATAAAGGAGAAGAGAGACATCTCTTTATATGGACACAAAAGGTCTTTTGACTTTCCACCTTCATCTGTCTTTTCATTTTCAAAACTCACCCTTCACTCATACACTTAATATGTTTTGAATTTTTTTTATTTTTCTAAGATAGGGGAGACCTAATCCTTATCCTCTAAAAATACTCTTCCTTTCTTAAAAATTACTCATTTTTTTCTAGAAATACTCCTTTCTTAAGGGTCAACTTTTATCTCTAGTTATAGTCTTGAAGCTTAAGTTTCCCATACCCTTCACTTATACACTTAATATGTTTTGAAAGAATTTTATTTTTGTGAGATGGGGGAGACCTAATCCTTCTCTTCTTAAAATGCTCTTCCTTTCTTAAAATTACTCTCTCTTTTCTAAAAATACTCCTTCTTTATTAAGGGTCAACTTTTATCTCTAGTTATAGTCTTTAAGCTTAAGTTTTCCATATCAATCTATAGTTTCCAAGTGAATAAGAGCCATAATTAATAGTTGCAGAGTCCGATTTCCGATCCAATTGTTCCGTTGGAACGCTTTATGACTTAACAAAATGCGAACCTTAACTACTTTTAAAGTAAATGAAATAGTTTTATTGAAAAATATTGGGTACATTACACCTTCTAGTGTTAAACTAGTTTGCAATGCGTTGATTGCATCTGGAGTCCAACGAAGATCGTGAATACCATCCCATTTATGCAAGAAGATATTTATCATATATTTGTTGTATTCTTTCTCCCCCCCTCAAAAGATCTATGGTTTTGTATTTCTCAACAACTCATCCACCTTCTAGATTGGAGCCTTGCTTCGGTACACTAGGGATTTGATTTTTAGGCACAATGCTCAGAAAATCCAAGACTGCTTACTTGCAGGACCCTTGGTATACTGATGCATATATTGCACTACTAGATTAGATATCTTGGTGACATTCCATTCAAACGTTCAAAATTCATTTTCATAATAGACATGTGTATTGCAATGATCTAAACTCGTGCAGATCATGTAGTTCTATATTGTCGTCTGTGCCAATTATCGTGTGGATACCCTCCATGAGGGTAGTTGATTTTTGGTGCAATAGCAGGCCTAGCAGGTGTTGGATGCTCAAAATCAAACGTATGATGCATGTCTATGTCTAAATCCGTGGTGCAATGCCTTGTTAACAAGAAAAAGATGAATATCTTGGATAAAACTATCTCGTGATTTTTGTTTTCCAAATTTTTTAACAAGCAATTGTTATTAGGGATGTTGATTGGTCATGGCAAATCAAAGCCCCAAATGTCAAAATAACTTACCATAATCGAATACGATGTCAATTATGACTCTACAAGACCTCCAAATGAGCTTGCCAAAATAGTAAGCAGAAGCTATGGTAGCCTTGAATTGCTTGATTTCTCAAATTGTCAAAAGTTTGGGAATTATTATTTGTTAGAATATTGCCGATGCCTGAGATCAAGGCCTTGCTTGATAATTGTGCTCGGCTTGAAGGAATTGCCTTTGCCTTGCTGACTTTGGAAAAAACCAAGCTTTGACTTCCTCCGAGTTTTTCTTGCTGGCAAGTGTCTTTGTCAATGTTGTTTTTGAGTTTTTACTGGTTAGCAAAAAAAATTCAACTTTCAATGCGAAGCCGCTGCAAATACGAAGCCCAAAGGGCTTGCCTTGCTCAATCATTGTTGCGGGGGAATGGCCCTTTAACCAAACCAAAGCCCCAAACTTTTAAATTTGGCCTTGGTGTGTGAAATCAGACTCAAGTCATGCCATAGCATCTAGCCATCTGTGCAAAGGAAGGGGGGGGAGGGGTCGTTGTTGTTGGAATCTTCCAACACTTCCCCCCTCCTATTTCATGTCGTCCTCAACATGAGTCAAAATTGAGGTAGTCGTTGAATGTATGGTCGAGGTTGCATGTATTAATTTGCATGCCATCTTAGCTCTTCTTGATATTCCATTCCTAGTTGTGCAACTTCAAGTATAAATGGTCTGATGATGTCAATCTAGTGGAGTTCCATGGTGTGGTAACTCAAAAATCTTGCCTGGAGATCATTAACTTCTGGCCCAAAAATGGTGGTACTTGTAATGGAATATGGCTATAGCATTGATTGTACAAAAAAATTTAATTAAAATAGTGAGCATTTCCTTTAAGAGAATTCTTAAAGAGCATAATAAGAGTACTTGATCAAAGGTAGCAAAATGAAAATTACACCTAATTAGCTTGGCATGAACAATACTTGTAAAAGAGAGAGAAAGGGTTAGAGAAATTGACAATAGTTGAGAACTGGATTTATGTGGAGCCAGGTCCCCCCTCCAAAAGGATTTTGTATTATAGTTTCCCCCATAAAGAGAGACTTGGTACAATACAAGATTGTGTTCCTTGCGACCTCATTGGTGCAATAAAGATGGCAGACTTCATACACCAAAATTATACCCTTAATTAACTTGTAAAAGCATTAACGTATCCCCGAACTCAATCCCAAGACCTCAAACACCTTCAAAGGTGGAGAGAGCTGAAAGGAGTGAGGGAAGGAAAGAGGAAGAAAAAGTATCATACGAGAAAGAAATAGACTCCTCACTTGTATTACTCTTGTAGCTTAGAATATCATAGTAGCATATTAATGGAGATGAAGAAGATGTCTAGCATAGCATTGAAGCATGGAGCTTGGTTCGATTTGCATTCCATAGCCAAGAGTGTTGGTGTAGGCTCTCAACTTCCCAAGCTTGGAGAAAGAGATGAACTCTTGCACTTTCACAAAGTGAGAATGAAAGAAAGTGAATGCGTGTGAGAGGGAGTATACCCCCCAAGCACCCCCCTTGCTTGCTTTGGTCAACCCCTCCAAACAACATGGGTAGTCTTTGGACAAGTGTCCTCCTTACCCCTTTGAGAGATAGGGCTTGATAATACCTAGATAATTGTTTAATTAAACTAAATGCTCATTGGAACCCTTTTAAGCCTAGCCAATAGGATTCAAACACTCCATGCGGGAAACATGGGGAGGAACTTGACATATGTCCTTGTTTCCTCTTGTGGCTTGGGCTTCCCTTGCCTTGAGTGTGTGTGTGTGTGTGTGTGTATGTGCTCTCATGCCCCTAGCTTGTAGGCTTGCCCTCCTCTTTGTAGGACCTTGTTGACTTCAAACTCCTCAAGCCCCTAGTCTCATAAGCATGGCAAGTACCTCAAGCACCTTAGTTAGCAAGCACGACAAACACCTCAAGCACCTTATTCATCAAGCACGACAAGCATCTTAGTCAACAGCCATGACAAGCACCTCAAGCACCTTAGTCAGCAAGCACGTCAAACACCTCAAGCACCTTAGTCAGCAAGCACGACAAGCACCTCAAGCACAAACATCTCAAGCTTGGGCCGGATTCCCACCTTAAGCTCAGGCCTAGCTTGCCTAAGGTCCTAGGTCTAAGGACTTTTAACATTGAACTTTAGAGGTATTTAATGAAGCTAACCCTAAGGTCTTTTAAGCTCCATTACTTGGAATTGCTCTTTGCTAGACCATCTCTCATTTGAACCCATTTCGTTTGGTCCCGTGCTGAGATAAATCTAAAAGCACATGTCTGTATTCTAATTCTTGTTCCCATTTATTCTCCCACATTAGATGATCAATTCAATATGAGGAAATCATTTGGGTTAGTTAGATATTAGATTTTATGACAGTATTCATTGTGAAAACCCCTGTATAGAATGACTCCTCAAATGTGCTCATGAAGTACGAGGGCATGATCATTAGACATGTGAAGAATCCATGTAGAATCTAGTCAACTGGTCTTGTTGAGATCATAGACTAAGCCCTTATTTCCCTCTAAGAAGGAGAGCCATCGTGTTTTTGAAATCCATGGTTTATGATACATGGTGACCATCATTTTGCATATCTTTCTGAGCATTTGACCGAATAGATCTGGTAAACCTACATACTGCTTTAGCGTTGTGGTGAGGGCCCCTAGCATGTATTTATCATTTTTATCTTTCATTGTCTTTAGGGCATGGCAAGGCTCAATAATTCAACCAGTTGCGGTGTCTCTTTTGCAGTGTCTCATGTTGACTCCAGGTTCTAACTCTCGGCATTGGGCAGAAGGTAACATCTTGCTCAAGTGGAGTGGGTGCCCACATCATGTGGACTCATAACTTAGGATGTTTTTCAAGCCATGCCTTCATCCATTTTGGTTGTCACTCACTGGATTGAGCTTCAAGCATTTCCTACTCAATGGACACTTTGTGGTGAAGACACTCATAACAAATTAGTGGGAGTGGGAGAGACCCAGTATACCAATCTTCGTTGATTTTAGTATATCTGAGTAGCTGCAAATTGATTGAATGTAAAATCTTGATTTCCCATTCCATTGCTCTCTTTGAGTGCTCTTCTTCTGTTGTTGTGATCCATCTTTCATTTCATTAACTACTATCTTTGTCAACCTATGTGTCTTTTTAGCGAGAGTCTCTAGCATTGTAGAATCGCTTGTGACTAATGTTCTTGCCTCTGGAGCACATCTTGTCGCCGATGCTTCATGGGTGGTGTATGTGGTGGCTTGCTGATTTCTTGTGCTTTGACCGCCTTGTGGTGTTGTATGGGTGGCTTCAGATGATGATCTTGTTGTCTCTCATTGTGGTTGTTCTAGTTGTCCTTTAGATCCTCTTTGAGTGTCCTCATAGTTTCCATGTTCATATCTCCATGATCATCAGTTTGAGTGAATTCTAGTTGCCTACAATCAAAGATTTGCTTGTAGTGCAGCCAACAAAGCTCTAAGGTCTTCATTTTCTATCTTAAGAGTCTCATTCTCTTCTTGGAGATCATCTTCTTGAGCTAGTGCTACTATTGTGGTGTCTTGTTGCATGCATTATTGCACACGGGTAGCTCTCTCCAATTCTCTGATCATGTCATTTTCATATGGTGATGTTGCACTTGTACAAGTATATGAGTCGTGTCAATCTAGGGTTGGCCTTGATCTTCTCCACCCTTCATCTTTGTGTGATCAACCCTTTCTCTTTGCTTTTCAATTGTACTTTTGCAATAGCTTGCTGGTTTTCCAGTGTGTCTAAATGTTGGACTAAATCTTTGAGCATTGCTTCCAAGTGAGCTATTTCCTTTTTATGCAAGTCTATAGCCCTTCAAGATGTAGCTAGTTCTTCATATGCCTGCTAACTTAGCAGTTTATGAAGCTTCTTGTCTTGCTACTTGAGCTTCCACCATGACTAGTTTCATAATGTGTGCAACTCGGCATAAGCTTTTGTTATCTCTTTCTGTAGTGATAGGATGGTGTTCATATCTTGGGTGTTCTGTTGTACTACCACACTATACATATTTGTTGCCACCCTTTGTAAAGCTTGATAGTAGGGGTTGGTCATGCTCCATTGCCAAGTTGATGTGCTTCGAATAGGGACAGGCCGTCTAATTTCCTCTTGCACAACATGAGGATTTTGAGGCTTTGGGCAAATTTCTTGATCTTTGGTTCCATTGTGAGCATGGAAAGTCTTTGTTTGAGACTCTTCTCGTTGAGTTTTCATCACCAAGCACACAATGACCCTCTAAGTGATACGCTCATTTCGAGCTATCACACACTGTAATCAAAAAAATCAAACATTAAAAAATATTAAAAAAACATTAAAAACGTAAAAAACATGAGTGAAAACGGACGCTTAAAAAAGGTAAGCGGTTAACCTTCGAGGTTATTCGCTAACGCTTGTAGGGTGCCAAAGGCACATGCATCTGCGCTTTGGTCGTGTGCTAGAGACGGAGCAACTAGAGAGAATTTCGATTTACGCGAGTTCTCAATATCCACCTACTTTAGGTTCTGGGCCCTTGGTGGGGACCCAAGGTAGTACAAACCAAGACCCGAACATATCGGCTAGTGACTCTTCCTCTGACTACGACGTCATGGAGGGTTTTCCAATGCCTAATCCCGATAGCTCAAGCCAAGACATGCATGACATGGGTCCTCGGTCCGGGCCGAGCGTGCTTAGCTGCTTGAAGAAAACCTTTAGTAGAGCCACTTGCTCCGAACATGGAGCTAATGATGTAAATGAGGGGGGTGGGGAAGTAAATTCTCCATTCATGACCAACGTAGACCCTATACCCTTAGAGAATGTGCACGTGAATACTTGATTCACTGCACCTCCTGACTCTTCACAGTTATTTCCCTCCGAGGTCATATTACCCAATGGTAGAAGCCTTGCCGAAGTGCAAGAGGTTGAGTGATATATCCTTGCCATGAGGGAAAAGGAAGTCGAGAGCTTACGTAAGGCAAAGCAACGAAGAGAGTTAAAAGCAAAAGGGCCTATGTCAATATCTTTGCTTGGAGAGCAATCGAGTGCTCCTGACTTAGCAACCGCTAAGGGCCAACCCCTAGAAAGCAACATTGCATCTAGCTCAAAGGACATCCCTAGCACCTCAATCCTAGATGGAGTGTTCTTAAATGAGAATTGGGAGTACGAATTACAAACAGAGACTCTGACCGACCTATACACAGGTCACACCTATCATGTGGGTTGGTTAGATGTCCTACAATCCACAATGGGTGCTACCAGTGTGGATGATCAACAACAAAGAGTTTGTGAGGTCATCCATAGGGTCATTGAGTTAGAGAGATAGAACAATGGGATCAACATGCCTTCACCGAGTCTCATGAGATTCTTGGATACAGGAAAGGCTAAAGTCCTAACCTTATCGCAAATGGAGACTCCCTCGGTAAATCCGATGGATCCTCCATATGTTGTTTCACTATGGGTCTCAGTGCAATCTGAGCCCACAAGTGATAGCTTCACCTTTCCAAGTCTAGCTCATCTTTCCCTTGATGACACCACGGCTACCGTGCCTACCCCAATGATGGGTATGCCGAGAAACTTGCCATGGAACTCATTTGATAGTAAAGCACCGCTACATGGTAGCTCAATGCCTGCAAAACAGTACCTACAAGTGTGTACCTATTGTATACACCCATGGGTCCTCGTACTCATGTAGTCCCTACCCCTCCCATTGTTTCAACTACCTATGCTCCACAACCACAATACCCAAGTTCTTATTTCCATGGGACTATACCGGCTAACATTAGCATGTCACATCCGACGTCTGCTATGCCTAGGGCCACCCATATGAACTATGGACCACCACATGGCACAACATCGTACCCAACGTGGAACCCAAGGGCTTCCTATGCGCCAAGCCCGATGCCAATACCTACTCCACATGTAGTATCTAGAGCACCTCCACCCACGGTGCCTGCTCACTCAGGTGACTTGGCAACATTTGCTCAAGCTATCGGTCGATCTATTGCTGAGAATATGCGTAACGCGCCTGATACAGAGCCTAGAAGTAAGACAGTACAAATAGCCAAGCTCACACAAAAATTTAGTGGAGATGGGGATGTGAGAAAGCATATCGAAGTGTTTGAACAAATATGCAATTCTCTAGGAGAACACAATGACCTACATAAGAGCAATGCTTTAAGCCTAACCTTAAGTGGGGATTGGTATAGAACCCTAAGGGTGGAAGAAAAAACGATTTACCCTACTCTTAGGAGACTGTTCTTAAAAGAATACATACGAGAGGGAGTACTTTGGGGTGTAGCCTCTCAGCTCCAGAAAGCCCAACGAGAGGAAGGAGAGTCGGTGAGAGACTTTATTAGTCGCTTGACACATTTGAATTCTCGATGTAATCCAAATGAGCGCTTCAACAATAACCAATTCCTTGATAGATTCATTAGGGGATTACAACATGAGGATATCTACAATGGCCTGGTCATTAGAGGTATCACCACTTGGGAAGCAGTCACCACCAATGCGATCCAATTGGAGGATAATTTAATGATTCAAGGAGAAAGAGTGTCTGTTGAGTCTAAATCTATTAGCTCGCAAGCATCAAGGCATCAACCAATGACCCTAAAGCCTATTGCTAAAGAGCCAAAGATATCTGAGATGACTTTAGCAGATCTCACCAAGGCTATTCAAGAGAGTCTTAGAGACAATCGTGCTCCGCAAAACAATCATATGTATCCAAGAAGGGAGCAACAATGGTGCTCAGTATGCTATGGACCGCATAGTACCAATGAATGCCCTAATTTTAGAGTAAAATTCAATGGGAATGGCAATGCATGTGGAAGGTATGGTCATCAAGATAAGGATTGCATAGTATTTAAGCGCGCGATGGCCAATAGACCAACCTTAGCATGGATAGAAAAATCTCGAGTGCCTGCATTGCTGCCGGCCCCACCTCTTGAACAAACATCGCAACACATGGTCCCTAGGGCCCAAAATGTTGTTCAAACAACACCTTTACCACCTCCAGTGCTAGGACCGCAACCACCACATCCGAGAATCACTTCTGTGAATCAAGTGGGTTGTGAGTCATCTATTTCTTGTTTGGAAGGCTGTGAGGAAGCTATAGATCCTAATATTTCCTATGGGATGGATGTGCTTGAAGAAAGTCTACAATACTACATGGAGGACTATTGGGGACAAGTCAAACCTGTATATCAAGTAGTTGCTCTTGCGGCAAGAGGCCAAAATATCAATTACACTGCTAAGAGGCCACCTCTTCAATGCTACGATTGTGGAGGTCCACATCGTGTAGCCGAGTGTCCTATTAGGCTACAAAAGAATGCCACACTAATGCAAACGAATCAAGCGAGCACGTCTACAATGCCAATACTCATGTGTAATCGATGTGGCATAGATCATTTGATTGCCCAATGTCCAAATAATCCAAATGCACCGAAGATCACGCCGTTAAAGTTGATTGAAGTTACCAAGGAGCCATCACAAAGTACACATGTGGTACCAGTAAACGTACTCACACGATCGATGCTCCAAAAACAAAATTATATTCTTGAGAAAAGAGACACGGCATCAATTGCCCAATCTCAGAAAAAAAAGAAAACACGAAGGAAGAGATCTCAAAAAGCAGCGAAGTCAGACCCCAGTTCAAAGACCAACATAGGGACTGGTGACGACCCCGTATATATGAATGATGATGAAGAGGATTCTGATTCAGGAGAAACCATGGAGACCAAAACGACCACTAAGATAGAAACCAACAAGGAAGATCTTCATGAGCCACAATGGCCAGGATCCAAGAAGAAGATAGGAACTTATCCAAACCCTACAGAGGGGATTGAGCGAGTCAAGCAATTAAGGAGTTTGGTAGAAGATACCCAAAGGGATCTAGAACCAGCACCTAGGAAGATCCAGATTACAGACACCGTGTTCCCTACGCAACAACAACCTCACCAAGTCCATAGACCCTTAGCCATACCTAGTGTCATCCAAGAAGAAAGTGATTTAAAGTCATGGGAAAGTGGGTGTACTCACTTCTTGATGGAAAGAATGTTTACAGAGGGACTACTTGATCCTATCGAAGAAATGGAGATCCCATCTTTCCCACGTCAAGGGACTCAAGGCCAAAAGGTGCCGTTAAACATTGCCAAATTGATGGATTTCATGTCTTCAGAAGTTAGAACCACCATCATGTCCAAACTATATAAAGATCCTGAGGTAGTCTCGGCTCTTCGAGCCTTCCTCAATGGAGAACTAAAGTTTGGGCTACCACAATTTGCACAGATGGATGGAGCTGGAGAGATGCCAACAGAGGAGGAACACTTAGATCCACAACCCAACCTAGATGAGAACGTTGTCATAGAAATACCTGTTAACAAGTTGGGACAATAATTTGAGGGTGATGAATCCAATGCAACCATACCAATCACTACTAAGGGATTAACTGTGAAGGGAATCCTTGATGGTGGCGCTGGAATTAGCATTGTGACTAGAAATTCCTAGGAAACTATGGGAAGACCTCACCTTGCGACCACAACCATTGTAGTGAAGATGGCCAATGGGTCTATTGTTAAACCTATTGGGATGCTAGAAGACCTCAAGATCAAGGTCTTTGGACATAAAATAAGAGTTACCTTCATTGTTATGGATTTCTCTAAGCACACTATGGCATCTGAGATGATCTTAGGACGTCCTTTCATGAGGGAAACAAAAATGGTGCATGACTGGTCTAAAAACCATGTCTACTTGCAGTTCCAAGATTCTGTCATTTGAGTAGATCTTGTGACTGGTCGAGCACATCCTCTAGGAAACAGGTTTATAATTGATCATAGATCTGACACCACAGTTCACTTGGCCCCATTGCAATATTGTTACACGTGTAAAGCGGACACTGATGTTGGGGAAGATTCTCCTTATATGGATGTACTACCTGGGATGACTGAGTCGGACAATGTGGATTGGGTCCACCTAGTAGCAACCATAGACACTTGGGGAAATAGGGGGACGACCTGGGTAACACCTGAGGGGGATGAAATACCACAACTTGTACCCTTAAATATGCTACAAGCAATGCATATATCTTTTGACAAGACTCATCCTAAGGTAACGAAGAAAACATACAAGTGGGTCCCTAAAGCTTCTTTAGCGACCATAGCTAGTGCTAAAAAATAGAATCCTTGTAAGAAACGTACCATTCGCTCCAAGAAAAGTAAGAAAATGTTGCGATGGATTCCTAAAAAACTATTGGGAGCCCAAGGCTACTATCAAGGAAATGATCAAATCTGGGTGCCAAAACGTAGATTGTGTTCTTACCTATCACATGACCCATGTGAGCCCAATCCTGTAGCTCCAAAACGAATTGACTATCGTGGAAAGAAAAAAATCACAGAATGCTACACACCCGCTCCAGAGCTAGTTTGGGTACCGAAGAAAGAACAATTTGTTCCACCTAGCTCAGGAAGGGGGGAGTCCCATGAAGCTTCTAGCTCCTCATGTAATGTATCCATAGAGGTAAAAGCTTCTCCACAGCTTCCACCTACAATAGTGGACCTCCATAAAGCTACAAAGGAATCCACACCTCACAGTGTTCAAAAATCACCTGATGAACCACCTCGCAACTCGACGAGGCACCTGAGGTAATAGAAAACTATTGGCAAAAATCCCCACCTATTACCAACTGGAACAATTGGTTTCAAAGGGTGACGAGCACATTTCAAACGATATGATCTACCCAAGGAAGGGGGGAGTGTTTGCTGACAGTCATCATTCACTCACTCCCCTATCAACCTTCCTCCCTAACCTCTTAATCTCCAATCTTAGGGAATGTATATATAAAGCCTTATACTCACAAAAAACAAAAACAAATAAAGAGCAAGAGCAATTAGCAAATGAGTATGCACAATAAAAGTCAAAACATTGACCTAGACCTACACATTCACATCCGGTACATTGAAACAAAAACCTATGTCATAAAACACCTTTGATCCTCATCACTCGAGTGTTGGAGGGTAGGTAGAATTAGTACAATAGCAGTGTTTTTGTTTTAGAGTTTAGTGATTAGCAAAGTTCTTTCTTCCCACTGATGTGCCTCCTAGAGGTATTCTTGTGTTTCCTCGTGTGTACAAGAACGTGTTGCTGTTGTTAGGATTTGGACCTTCATGGAATATTTATCTCGACTCACTCTTCAAATCAAATGTGACCATCAACACAAACAGGTGTTTCTTGTCCATTAGCATTGCCCCTTATCTTTTTTGCATCTATGTTTGTCTGCTTTGATTGTGATCGGTAGCATAATATTTAGTGCCTTTGTTTAGTACCAAACATTAAATTCAATGTAATTTTTTGTCATAATCACTTGTCTAGGTTTAAAAATCAAGCAGTCCGACTAAGCTAGTTTGACCAAGCTAGGTGTTAGAGATCTTCTCTTAATACCATGGGGAATGCCTTCCTAATAATCAATGGTTACTTAGGTTCTTAATTTGATTTAGGCAGCATTGTGTGAAATGTACTAGGGCTTTCTAGTGGGCTTAGTCCCTATTGACCTTTAGCTTAAGTATTATAAAGGGAGTTTACTAGTGTGATGAGCCTGGGGAGGTGTAACAATGTTATATGACCCCCCCAAAGTTACAAAATTAAAATGCTGAAAATGAACAAACAAAAAATCAAAGTGCCACAATGTAAAATCTTAAGCTGGAAGAGAAATCTCAGCTTGATTGGGTACTTCACTCACATGTATTGCCTATGGTACTAGAGCCCTAGAGGTTCCCAGTGTGGGCGCTTTTCCTTGAAAAGCAAAAAACCCAAGGCATACAAAATAAGCACACACATCAAAAGTAAATCAGTGTGAAAAGACTTTGGGGCGTCAAAGAAAAAGTAATCAGTCGAGTGATGATTTCATGAGAAATTCCTTTTATTCTAGCTTAACTACAAGGTCTTCTAAGTATAGCCTCTAGTCAGCCCTCGAACATGAAATACTTGGCTCTTACGATTAAACAACTTAATTGACCAGAGAAAATTAAGAAGCTTACCCATGGTATTAATACTCGATCTCTAGTGCCGTTAAAATAGCAACCCCAGACTTGTTTAATTTTTTACCTTTACATATGTTGATGCATTTGATTATATTGCAATTTAATGTTTATTGCTGACAAATGGTTTAAAATTTTGTTACCAATCACATTGTCTGGCTACAACTGCATATGCTTTTTAATTCTATATGAGAATGCAATTACTGTGCCAATGTTGTTTGATTTTGTAGTGACTGAAGAAGGCTAAGGACATTCATCTCAAATGCTCTTCCACCTCGACAAACGAGCTTCAACTCAATAGCTTCCGAGGACGGAATCTACATCAAGAAGGGGGCATGTTAACCCTCACGGATCATGGACACCCTATCACCTATGACGGACGTTGTATTATTTACTTGTAGAGTTAGGTATTGGGCTTGTCGGTCCAATAGGAAAAGGGTAAGAGTGATCGCCGATGAGAGGCGCACTCTAACTGGAACATTCAAGGGATTAGTTGGCTAAGCATGGGCGCCGAAGTGTGAATGAGGTGAGCTTATGTAAAGGTCAACTAAACCTAAAAATCACTCATTCTTTCATTTGTGCAATTGAAGAGTGCTCTTGCTCCATCTCCATCTTCTTCTTCATCATCTCCTTGTGTGTGTGTGTGTATGCGAGAGAGAGAGAGAGAGAGAGAGAGAGAGAGAGAGAGAGAGAGAGAGAGAGAGAGAGAGAGAGAGAGAGAGAGAGAGAGAGAGAGAGCATTGCGGCGGGATGGCGGTTGAGCGCGGCGTAGCGGCGTCTCCCTCTTCTTCACGGTGAGGAATCCTCCACGAAGCAAGCGTAGAGCGGTGAATGACACACCATCGTCATCTTTGAGCTTACTAGTTTAGGCTTGTTGTGTGCTTGGAGCCATTTGTGGCTCGCACATGGTGTATCAGCAAGTTCCTTGCATTGACACGTGCGACAGACGCGCACAACACTTCTCAATGCATGGAAGAAAAGCAATAATGTACATATGGTGATATATGCTAAAGCGGCTATTGTGGTCGCTATCATGTGCTTACCTATCCGGGGAATCATGGCCCTGGATGTGGCACCTTTGCATGATTTTCAACTTGATAAGATTGATGATTTGGTTTGATAATGTACATATTCCAAGTGTTTCATGGTGGCACACTCATCTCGCCTATAAAGACTGCTGATGGAGGCAAAAACTGCCAAAAATAGCAGCTAACAGGCACCGTTGCAGAATTGCATGGAAAGTGACCCAAAATGCTATATTGATGGAAAATTATGCTTATCTAAGCTTTTTAGGCTCATGCAAGTGATCCCACAAATTTAGGGATTTTTTAAAACTCCGTTTGGATTTTTTGCATCAAAAATGGCATTTTTTGGGTCAAAAATGAGTTGAAAAATGACCTAGTTTTGGTCCAAAGTGGCAAAATGGCCCAAAAATTGTTACATCGGCTCATATTGCTGTGGGTAAGAGAGAGAGGGCTAATTTTTACAGAAAAAACCTGCAATTGTTCTCTACTGTGCAATTGCTTCCATGGTTGCTCAATCTATGTGTAGTGACAGTCCTGACTCTTCGTAATCGTGTATTTGAGCTTGTGAGGGAGTGAATTAGGGTTTTCCCTTATCAAAATGGTGTGTGGGATTTTCTTTAGAAGCTCTTAAATCTTTGAAAATTCAAAAAATGGTCGCCATGAAGGTGGAAGCTCGTGTATTCCTTTCAATTGTTTGATGTTACTACTATGTAATTGGGGGCGAGGCTACATGAGACCATGCAAAAAGGTTTGAGTTTTGATTGAAAGTTGTGCTTGTATGAGAGTTTAAGTTTCATGGCTGAAAGTTAAGTGTTTTTAATTGATCTTTTTAAGTAAATTTGGATGTGGATTGATGATCATTTCATGACGAACTCGTCTACGTAAACAATCAGTTTCCAAGCATTATAGGGGAGAGGGTTTGTGACTAATTTGTCACAAATGCTCTTAGATTTCTAGTCATCTTTAGAAAGAGAGTTGGTGATTTTCAATAAACTCTTTATCTTAAAGTGTTTGTGACTCTCATCACGAACTCTCAGAGCCAAAGGTTATGCACCTTCCAAACTAGACCGCACACATTTCGACAGCGTTTCGTACAACGTTTGGCCTTTATGAATATCTAGTCATACTTGTTGGCTTGACTAATACACCAACCACGTTCAATAGTCTAATGGAGAAAATATTTAGACCCTACCACAAATTCACTGGAGTGTTCTTTGATGATATCATCATCTACTCCAAGTCTTTGGAGGAACATAAGCAACATGTCCAAGTGATTTTTCAAGCATCGAGGGAGAACAAGTTTTTTCTCAACCAAAAGGAAAACGATTTTTTCCTTCAAGAGATTCAATACTTAGGTCATATTATCTCTCAAGATGGTATCTGTATGGATCCATCGAAGTTAGAGGTAATAAAAGCATGGCCTAATCCAAGGAATCTACATGAGCTAAGAAGCTTTATTAGTATGTGTGCACACTATAGACGCTTCATAGCTAAATTTTCCCAAATAGCAGGACCATTACATGACTTAACATGAAGAACGTTTAGGATTTATGGACTGCTAAGGAGCAAAATTCTTTTGACAAGCTCAAAGAGAAGCATACCTCCAACCAGTCCTCATGCTTCCGGATCTCTCAAAGCCATGTGAGGTCCAATGTGATGCTTGTGGTGATTGCCTTGGAGCAGTCTTGCTTCAAGAAGGGCATGCCATAGCATATGAGAGTTGAAGGCTCAATACAGATGAACGCGTCTTAGGCATTTATGAGAAAGAGCTTTTAGCTGTTCCACATGCCCTAGACACATGGAAGCACTATTTATTGGGGACTCCATTCTTTTAACGAACATACCATGTACTTCACGATGCAAATCAAGCTTTCCGACAAACAAATGAGGTGGGAAAATTTTCTTTTACAATTTAATTTTCACATTGCTCACATTGTGGGGGTAAGCACAATCAAGTGGTCGATGCACTCTCTTCATTTCATATATTTTCAAACACCATGGATTACGAACATCCATCATGTTAGATAGAGATTCTAGAATGACCAACAATTTTTGAAAAGGTCGCTTTGAAAATCTAGGTACAAGATTGAATTTCTCTTCGGCCTATCACCCACAAACGGATGGCCAAAGTGAGATAGCCAACTTTATGATACTCAATCTACTAAAGACTTATGTTGCTGAAGTAGATCAACGCTCACAATGGCAAAAGTACTTACCCCTTGTAGAGTATGCGTACAATAATACTGTACGTACTTCCCTTGCTACTCAAAGTACATGGGAAGATCTTCGCTGCCCATGAGTATAGCCGTGACCTACAAGAATCTTTTCAAAAGATTAAGGACGCTATATCCATTACTCAACAAAGGCAAAAAACTGATGCTGACAAGCACAGAAGACCCTAACGTTCAAAGAAAATGATTGGCTCTTACTTAAGTTTCCTAAGGCTCGATTGAGGCAAACGACGGGCAAAACTCCTACGTACCAACAAAAGTATTATGCTAAATTAGCAAAAAGATATTATGGTCTTTTTCATATGGCTTATCAACTCAACTTGCCCAACCATTGGCTCATACATAATTCTTTTCATGTGAGTCTACTCAAGCCCTACAAAGGAGAGCCACCAAGTGAACAAATTATATAAGACCCTCTCGAAGTTGAATACCAAGAAGAGATGCTACAACCGGAAGCTATCCTTCGGCATGAAGACAAGGTACTACGACATGGTAAGATTATTCAACGGTAACTTATTAAGTTAAAAAATCATCCTTTTGAAGATGCTAGATGGATGCAAGGAATACAGCTTAAGGATAGTATGAACCTTGTTAATGCTTACAATGCTACATTAGAGTAAGCAAATGTACAAATTTCTTTAAATGACCCATGTTTTTGTCTTATAACTATTCTTTTTTATTGTGCACAAATTTAAATAATATGCATGCTTACAATCATGTTTTTGATGACGACGTCTCTCAAACACCAAGTAGAATTTGTCACTCTACTTTGGGAGAATGAAATGGACTAAAGAGCAGACATGCTTACGACAACTATGTCTCCCAAGCACCAAATGGATTGGTCATCCATCTTGGAAAGATGTCATAGGGTAAAAAGGGATCCTCTATCCGCTAAGTAAGATTGACTAATGACTAAGGATTTATGTCTTCTACCTCATAGTCGAGGACGACTATGATTTAAAGAGAGTGGTAATTTCATAAAATCTAATATCTTGACGGCTGACTTTATTGATGTGTCAATGGATTTCTGCCAATATGCACTTTGTCAATTAGCTGCAAGGTCAAAAATTTGGCATAGAAATGTGCTTACAGATCTATCTCAACACGGGGCCAATGTGAAGGGGTCCAAATAAGAGATGGTCTATCAAAGAGCAAGGCTAGCTACTGGAGCTTAAAGACCTTAGGGTTAGCTTCATTAAAGACCTCAACGGTTAGTGTTAAAAAGTCCTATGACCTTAGGTAATGCTAGGGATGAGCTCAAGGTGGGAATGCGGCCCAACCTTGAGGTGCTTGTCGTGCTTGTTAAGTATGGAACCTGATTTACCCTTGTAATTTTTTGTGGTAAAAGCGCACATTTGTAAGGCCCCCATTATGAGGAGAAGCCATCGTGCGTGAAGGAAAATCACTCGCCGGAAACCAAAAATTTCATGGCAAAAAATCGCTGGAATATTCCTTTTCGCCGGAATATTATGGTCGGACGGCGGCCGAAAAGTGGTCAAAAAACAACTGTCGGTTGGCCGGTGGCCGGTAGTCAAATGGCCAGTGGCCGATGGCCGGATTCAATGGCCGGTGGACGAATTCAAAAGCGGACTTGTCTTCTCAAGGGCGGCCACACATGGGTGGATTGGAGGGTCCGATTTGGACTTATCTACACAAGGGCGGATACACATGGCTGCCTCTCATGAGAGAGGGCAGCCCTTTTGGCCTATAAAAGGAGGCCATTTCTACACACATTTCATAGTGTGAAGTTGATGCAACAAGGTGACTGTGAGGTGGTGAGAGTGAAGCAAGGCGGGAGCTCCATTAAGGGTATAATCCCTTTGTAAACTACTTCTTGTTTTGAAGTACTAAAGCCACTGAGTGTCTGCTTTCCCATGGACGTAGCCCACATTGGGTGAACCACGTATATCGTGTGTACTCTCTCTCTCTCTACTCTATAATCTCGTGTATGTAAATCTGTCTCTCTCCATTAAGTAATCTACTCAATTATCTATTTAGCTACGTCTTATTTCCTAACAACTGGTATCAGAGAAAGGTTTGCTCGTAGCTAAATTATATCAAGGAAAGGATTCCTTGAATTGAGTGGGAGTTATGGCGGAGGAAGGGAAGCTCAAGATTGAGAAGTTCAACGGCAAAAACTACCAACATTGGAAGATGCAGATTGAAGACTATCTCTACCAGAAGGACCTCTATTTGCCATTAGGCAGTCTTGCGAAGAAGCCTGCAACAATGGCAGATGAAGCATGGATTGTCCTTGATCGAAAGGCACTGGGAACAATCCGGTTAAGCTTGGCGTCAACGGTGGCCTTCAATGTTTCGGAGATGAAGACCACGGAGGACTTGATGAAGTCACTTGACGACTTTTACGAGAAACCATCGGCATCCAATAAGGTATTTCTTATGAAGCGCTTGTTCAATCTAAAGATGGACGAGAATGGTTCAGTTTTGCAGAACACCTAAATGACTTTAACACAAACATAAGTCAACTTGGATCGGTGAAAATCAATTTCGATGACGAAGTGCGAGCTCTCCTTATACTATCATCTCTACCGGATAGTTGGGACAGCCTTGTGATGGCTGTAAGTAATTCTATCTCTGGTACAAATACTCTTAAGTTTGATGATGTTGTGGGTGTTCTCCTAAGTGAGGAAATATGAAGGAGAAGCATAGGAGAATCATCAAGTGCTGCATTGTCAGTGGAAACAAGAGGAAGGCCTAAGGAGAGGTTCAAAAGCCAAAAGGGTCGTGATCGCTCAAGACGGAGCAAGTCACGCACAAAGTCAGTTCTTGAATGTTGGAACTGCGGCAAGAAGGGCCACGTCAAGAAGGATTGCTGGTCCAAGAAGAAGAAGGAGACCGAGTCTCAAGACAACAAGCCAACATCGGAGGCCAATGTGGCAGGTAAAGTAGAGCAAGATGCTCTAATTCTCTCATTAGACAATGTGTCTAATTCCTGGATAGTAGATTCCGGGGCTTCATTCCATGCGACACCACACAAGCAACATTTCCAAGACTACACCAAAGGTAATTTTGGGTATGTATACTTGGGAGATGATGAAGCTTGTGAGATTGTCGGCAAAGGTACAGTTTCTGTCAAAACTGCTAACGGAAATGAATGGAAGCTTAAAGATGTTAGGCATGTTCCTTCTCTTCACAAAAATTTGATCTCTACAGGACAATTGGACGATGAAGGTCACAACATTGCATTCGGAAACAAGCGGTGGAAGATCTCAAAGGGATCTTTGGTGGTTTCCAAGGGAGAAAAAGTCGGTACACTTTACTTGTGTACTGTTAGCACGCAACCTTCAGCTTGTGCAACAACTACAGAAGTTGACAGTGCGGTGTGGCACTACCGACTTGGGCATATGAGTGCCAAAGGAATGCAGATCCTTCAAACAAAGAAGTTTCTACCAGGTTTGAAAGAAGTGGACTTAGAGTTCTGTGAAGATTGTGTTTATGGTTAACAAAAGAGGGTAAAATTTCAAAAATCAGGAAATGAAAGAAAAAATAAAAAACTTGAGTTGGTTCATTCTGATGTTTGGGGTCCTGCAAGTACACCATCACTTGGTGGCTCATTGTACTATGTAACATTCATAGACGATGAGACTAGAAAAACATGGGTTTATGTCATGAAGAATAAATCCAATGTATTTTCCATATTTCAAAGATGGAAAGCCTTTGTGGATAATGAAACAGGTACCAAGGTTAAATGCCTCAGATCCGACAATGGAGGCGAATATTGCAGCCAAGCTTTTGAAAGCTTTTGTGCTAGCAATGGCATTCGGAGGCAAAGGACAACCCCAAGGACACCTCAACAAAATGGGATTTTGGAAAGGATGAACAGGACAATCATGGAGCGAGCACGAAGCATGCGGCTACATGCATGCCTACCGCTTGAGCTTTGGCGAAAGCTGTAAGTACGTCTGTGTACTTAATCAATCAGTCACCCTGAACGGCATTGGATGGGGGAGTTCCAGAAGAGGCATGCACAAGTAAACCGGTGAATTATGCATTTCTCAAAGTGTTTGGGTGTGAGGCTTTCATGCACATAGATAGAAGCCTAAGATCAAAGCTAGATGCAAAGTCCAAAAAGTGTTTCTTCATTGGCTATGGAATCCTGAAGATGGTAACATATTAAGGAGTAGGGATGTAATTTTTAACGAACAAAATATGTACAAAGATTACTTGGAAAGAAAACAAACAAAAGAAACAGGTGATGAGTACATGGAGCTTGAGGACGGTGAAGACTCAAGGACTGCAAACGGTGACAATGTGCAACAACGTCAACCAAATGAGGAGCCTCAACCTATTCCCCGAAGATCTACAAGAGCAAGTAGACCTCCAGAAAGGTTTGTTCCTTCCTTCAACCATCTCTTGATCTCAGATTCTGGAGAGCCAGAATCATACGAAGAAGCTATGCAACATGAATCCAAAGAAGAATGGACGAAGAGCATGCAAGTGGAGATGGACTCACTACATCGCAACCAAACATGGGAGTTGGTTGAGTTGCCTAAAGGTAAGCGGGCACTTCAAAACAAATGGGTGTACAAGCTGAAGGAAGAAGAAGGTGGGAAGAAAAGGTACAAGTCTAGGCTTGTGGTAAAAGGGTTTTCTCAAAAGAAAGGTATTGACTTCAATGAAAAATTTTCTCCTGCTGTAAAAATGAACTCAATTAGGCTTTTCTTAAGCCTTGTGGCTGCTCATGATCTAAATCTTGAGCAAATGGATGTAAATAAGGCATTCCCTCACGGTGACTTAGAGGAGGAAATCTACATGCTTCAACCAAAGGGATATGAAGTAAAAGGTAAGGAGAAAATGGTTTGCAGATTAAAGAAGATCTTGTATGGTTTAAAGCAAGCATCAAGAAAATGGTACTTGAAGTTTGATCGATGGATGTTGGATCATGGATTCACAAGAAGCAACTCGGATCACTACGTCTACACGAAGAATTTGGGAGATGGGAAATTCATCATCCTAATGTTGTATGTTGATGACATGTTGATTGCAAGTGCTAACATGCAGGACATCAAAGACGTAAAAGAGGAGCTGTCTAAATCTTTTTCAATGAAAGATTTAGGTGCTGCAAAGAGGATACTTGGTATGAAAATATCAAGGGATAGGACAAAGAAGACAATAAAGCTATCTCAAGAAGATTATATCAAGAAGGTACTAGAAAGGTTTGCAATGCAAAATGCAAAACCAGTTTCTACACCTTTTGCTGGTCATTTTACACTAATGAAGGATATGTGTCCAAAGGCACAAGAGGAGATAGCCTATATGTCTAAAGTTCCATATGTTGCAGCGGTAGGTTCTCTAATGTATGCTATGGTTTGGACAAGGCCAGACATTGCACATGCAGTGGGAGTTGTGAGTAGGTTCATGGCCAACCTAGGTAAAGAGCATTGGCAAGCTGTGAAGTGGATACTTAGGTATCTAAAAGGGACACCAACAAATGCTTTGTATTTTGGAGGAACTGGTATTTTTCTAGAAGGGTATGCTGATGCAGATATGGCAGGTGACAAAGATACTTGAAGGAGCACTACTGGCTATGTGTTCACGGTTGGAGGCACAGCAGTAAGCTGGGCTTCAAAGCTGCAGAAAGTGGTTTCACTTTCTACCACGGAAGCAGAGTATGTAGCAATGACGGAGGCAAGCAAAGAAATTCTGTGGCTTCACAGATTCTTAGAAGAGCTTGGATTCAAACAAGACAATTGTGTCTTGTACAGTGATAGCCAAAGCGCTATCCATCTTGCGAAAAACTCAGCCTTTCATTCAAGGAAAAAGCACATTGAGGTGAGATATCACTTCATAGGCACTCTTTTGGAAGAAGGACAGCTAAAGCTAGGAAAGGTGCATACAAGTGAAAATCCTACAGACATGTTTACAAAGGTGGTAACCAAGGAGAAGTTGAGCTTTTGCTCATCTTCAATCGGCATTCAAGGATAAGAAGCTAGAATGGAAAGCAGTCACAGGTTTGGTTTGGAGATCAATTTCCAAGTGGGAGATTGTTAAGTATGGAGCCTGATTTACCCTTGTAATTTTTTGTGGTAAAAGCGCACATTTGTAAGGCCCCCATTATGAGGAGAAGCCATCGTGCGTGAAGGAAAATCACTCGTCGGAATATTCCTTTTTGCCAGAATATTATGGTCAAACGGCGGCCGAAAAGTGGTCGAAAAACAACTGCCGGTTGGCTGGTGGCCGGTAGTCAATGGCCGGTGGCCGGTGGTCGAAAGTCAATGGCCGGTGGCCGATGGCTGAATTCAATGGCCGGTGGCCAAATTTAAAAGCGGACTTGTCTTCTCAAGGGCGGCCACACATGGGTGGATTGGAGGGTCCGATTTGGACTTATCTACAGAAGGGCGGATACACATGGCTGCCTCTCATGAGAGAGGGCAGCCCTTTTGGCCTATAAAAGGAGGCCATTTCTACACACATTTCATAGTGTGAAGTTGATGCAACAAGGTGAGTGTGAGGTGGTGAGAGTGAAGCAAGGCGGGAGCTCCATTAAGGGTATAATCCCTTTGTAAACTACTTCTTGTTTTGAAGTACTAAAGCCATTGAGTGGCTGCTTTCCCGTGGACGTAGCCCACATTGGGTGAACCACGTATATCGTGTGTACTCTCTCTCTCTCTACTCTATAATCTCGTGTATGTAAATCTGTCTCTCTCCATTAAGTAATCTACTCAATTATCTATTTAGCTATGTCTTATTTCCTAACAGTGCTTGCTGACTAATGTGCTTGAGGTGCTTGTCGTGCTTGATGACTAAGGTTCTTGAGGAGCTTGTCGTGTTTGATGACTAAGATGCTTGAGGTGCTTGTTGTGCTTGCCGACTAGGGAGCGTGAGGTGCTTGTGGGAACACTACCTAGGCTTGAGGTGCTTTGTCAAGTTTGCTGATTAAGGTGCTTGGGGGTAAGTTGTACAAAGTCAACAACTATCCCTACAAGGAGGGGGAGAGTCCTACAAGAGGGGGGTAGAGAGATCACACACACCCTCACACAAGGTAAGCTTGGTTCAAAGAAAGTATATATGACACTTGTCAAGTTCCTGTTCATGTTGCCCTCATGGTGTGCCTATAGCCTATTGATTGGCCTCCCAAGGGTTCCAATGATAAATTAGTTAATTTAACTAATTGTTTTAGCATTTATCAAGTCCTCTCTCTCAAAGGGGAAAGGGGGACACTTGTCGTAAGGCTACCCTTTTTGCTTGGTATGCCCGTGCATGTGATTGGCTAGGTCTGGAGAGGTCCAATGATCTTTAATCATGAGCTACAAGGGGGGGGGGGGGGGGGGGGGGTCAACCAATGCAAGTTAGGGGGTTGCTTGAGGGGTATACTCTCCCACACACACTCACACACACTCTCATTGTGTGAAGTGCAAAGTGCAAGAGCTCTATCTCCTTCTCCAAGCTAGTAGAGAAGTTGAGAGCCTTCACCAACACTCTTGGCTATGGAGTGCAAATCCAACCAAGAGCTATGCCTCAATGCTTAAGCTTGCCATCTTCTCCATCTCCATTACTATGCTATTATGTATGCTAGCAAGAAGAGTGATGATAAGTGAGGAACTAATTCTTTCTCCTACAAAATGTTTCTTCTTCCTCTTCCCTACCCTCATTCCCTGCTAGCTCTCTCCACCTTTGAAGGTGTTTGAGGCCTTGGGACCGAGGCTTGGGATAGTTAATGCTTTCCACAAAGTTTATGTTATGCTCATGATGCATGAAGCTTTCCATCTTCATTGCAACACCTAGGTCACAAGGAACACAAAAGATTCTATTGTACCAAGTCTCTCTTGATGGAAGAAACTATAATACAAATGCCTATTGGAGGGGGGACCGGCTCCACATAAATCCGGTCCTCAACTAGAATGGTAGAAAAGACATGTGCATTTGCTTTGGAGGAAAGGAAGCATGTGTAATGGGTTACAAGGATTTAGATTATGCATGAGACTTGGACAAGAGAAGGTCCAATTTAGGCTATGTTTTTTGAAGTATTTGGAAGTGTAGTTTCATGGAGATCTCGTTTGTAAGATTGCATCACCTTGTCTACTATTGAGGCTGAATATATTGCAGCTTTAGAAGCTTGCAAGGAAGCTATATGGCTTCATCGGCCAGTGGGAGACTTGGGAATCAGTATTGAGATGCATGTGCTACATTTTGATAGGCCAAAGTGCTATACAATTGGAAAGAATCCAGTGATCCATGCAAAGACAAAGCATGTGGATGTGAAGTATCACTTCATTTGTGAGGTGCTCGAGGATATTGCAGCTTGTCAAGGTTCACATCAATGAAAATCCTACTGGGATTACCTTCAGAGCGGTTTGCACATTGTTGGGCACTCATGGGCATTGGGTAGATGATCATGGTCATTGTCTACCTGTATTGTATGTATATATACATTGTCACCCCAGCTTAAAGGCACATTGTCCTTTATGTGGGAGGTTGTTGGGGTGGTAAAGCCTAATGTGCCATGCCTAAGTTTTGGGAAGTCCAACACTAACCGGGAACTAACACTAACCATTCATTCTACATAAAATAATAAAACCCATAACTCTAAACACTGTTATGTCTGGAGTCCACCACAACCCGTGTCTCCTCTCTTCCACAATCTTCCCAATTCCCTTGATCGGATAAGAGACATTGCTGGCACAAGTGATTGTATTCTCATGAGGGACAGCCTCAAGAGAGGTAAACAAGTCATGATGTGATGTAATGTGCATTGTAGCACCACTGTCAAAGTACCACACATAAGCATCTGCAACAACTGACATATATGCATCATGGATAGAAGTATCATAAGTGCACTCTGCACTCAATTCCCACTCTATAGCTACATCAACATCATAATCTCCTTTCACAGAAGATTCTACAATAGCTGCACTTGTAGTAGAATGGGCTCTTTCTTCTTGGCCTCTTTTGCCTTCAATTTAGGACATTTTTTAATCAGTTGACCATTAGAATTGCAATAATGGCAACACATCTTCTTTTTTCCCTTTTCACTAGAATTCCTTCTCCATTCTTGCACGCGTGCGCACACACACACACACACACACACACACACAGAGGCTTGTGCACTTCAAAATTCACTTTAATTTGACTTGATGGATGACTCTCTTAGACTAAGGTAAATGCATGACCCAAATCTTGTAAACTTCTGAGCTCAAAATCTGAAAAAGGGAAAATATTCACATTTTTTTCAGGAATCACCCAAATATGCTCCTTTTTGCCTTTTTCTAGACCTATTGGTTTTATACCACTCTTTTAATCACAACAACTAACATGTAGCCTATTTTACCCTTGTAGGTTGGAGTTAGTACACAATTAGCCCTTTTGACACCAAGTCAGTTGGCTCTTTCTCACACTCTATAAATCAACTTGCAACTAATTTTCATACATGTTCTTAGCCAAACAAGTCAAACACACATATCAAATCACAGATGCAAAATTGTCTTCAGTTCAGGTATGTTGGAAAAAGCTGCAATTTTCTCCTACAGACATTGATGACCAACTTCTTGTGAGATTTGATTGTGGTTGTGCATTCACACACTCTACTACATGCAATCTATGCCCTTAAGTCACAAATTTGCAAAGATGTGCTATTTTCCTTGGACTTTTACCACTTTGGAATCCAAACACAATAAAGGTCTTTTTGGTAACATGCAGATCCAAAATGATGTGAGTACTTGTCAAAACCTGTCTACTTACTCTAATCCTATGACAAATGAAAATAACTCAAAAGAAACAAGGCAAAAGAATTGCAACAAAAAAATTTTGCGTTCTTTTTCTTGCATTTTTCTCGTCTAGTGCAAACTTCACTGCTTTGACAACTAATAAGGCCTTGCACCAAGCTCTAAACCTATAAAAAACACTTACCCTAACTGTCTAACACTCTTGCAGCAAGTAACTCACCACAACAACACAAAGACCAAGGAAACCTTGATCTCATCTTCTTCTAATCTATGTACTAACCTACCTAAGGCAACTCTATTGGATACGTCTACGTTCACACTAGTCTCGGTACTCGTTCCTCAAAAACGGCACCAATGTCTTGGGATCAAATGGTCACCTATCACATCTCGAAAAGAAATGGAACCAAGACTAAAATGTCAATCCTGGGAAGCAAGTGACTCAAGTAGGGCATGGAGACATGCCAAGAGGTTGTCAGTCTCTCATCTGAACACAAGTCACTCTGCTTTGACAGTCAATGTGCATCTTATCTACAGACAATTTGTATTTTTCCCTCATATTTCTTCACACATCCATATGCAAATCCCACTAGCAAAAGAAATCCAAACAACTCCAACTTAATAGGAAACAAGCACTAAATTATCAAGAACACATCTTGGTCACTAGACTTACAATCTGACTATAAGAAAAAAGAGTAATTTTTTCCAACAATCTAATTGCAAGTGACCAAATCAAGTATTAGACACATCTACTATGGTCTTCTTAGTGTTGGGAACCTCGTATGATGAATGGAATCTCAATACAACACTCGGGTGGTGAGATAATTCACTTGGAAAGTTAAGTAAGTCGATGCTAGGATCTTAAGAAGCGCTTGCAATTTAGATATCCACAAGTAGAGCTCAAAGAGACTAACACAGTGGTGCCGTCAAAATTTTGATGTGACAACCGTGCGGTGTGGTGCAAATAGATAATCTCACATTAAGAATATAGAAGCACATGATGTAGAGAAGTAAACCTTATTCGCTTATATATTGATTCCTCCAAAACTTTACAACATTGCCTTTTATACCGTGGCTTTGGGTTTCATGTACAAAGGCTTAATTTTCTTTAATAATAGAAGGAATTACAACTTGGGGCTCATAATCTCAACCTCTCCCTAATTACAAGATGATCATGGCGTAAGGGTTTTGGGAAAAAATAGTACAACTAGTTTCCATTACAAAGATAAAAATTCTCCCTGGCACCTTCTTTACATAGTTGGTCTTTGTTATTGTTGGAATCTTCCAACATGAAGCTAGGGTTTCATCCCACGTGGGTCTCAACACAGGGCCTTCTTGACTTGCTCCCCTAGTTACATGCATGAAAGCTCACATAAAAAAGCTATTTTTGGCAAGTCCTCCACACCTGGTGGGGCCCGTGGGTGCTTTGGTGGTAAGCCTCTCAAACTAAGCAAGCCAATGGGAAGTCATATGTCAACATTGTGCCACCAACGATGGAAACAGCCAACAACATTGCCTCTTAGTACCACCACTACACTTTGAATATTGGGAATCCTTGTTTTCTACTCATGGTTGTGATTTCTGAGCCATAATGATTGGCCCCAAACTTTCATATCCTTCCATGTAGCACCTCCTCTCCCTCACAATAAACATATACAATACATATTCTTCTTCTAGCCCGTTGCATCTACACCAAGGAATACTCACCTAGCCCTAGGAAATCCTTTTGCCTCATGTCTACTGGCATACACACTAAGGGATACTTGGCTCTTGTTCTCAAAAGTTTTTTGAAGAGCAAAGATTCTATCTTTGGGCTATTGCCACGCGTTCCACAATCAAGCTTCATTCCCCAACATTAGGGTGTTGGGCCACTACATACTATTTCTTAAGATCTACTGATCAGTAGACTTTCATTTAGATTCAAATTATGGAACACCATCAACTAGTCCACATCCTTTCAATAGAGGTTGACATCGTGCCAAAAATGTGCTATCTTGGAGATCCCTTTGTTATTTCACCTTTTTGGCAACTGTCCTCCTAAAGGCATTCATCAAGGATCCTCCTCCTAGCTCTGAGAGCCAAGGGAACTAGTGCAAGAGGGAGAACTTGAAGTATTAGAAGGTCTCCCTTTACTCTAGTGACGATGCCACCTTGTTGCATGTTTTTAGAATCTCTCCCATGCAGTCCCTTAGTCTCAAAAAGGACCAATTTGGAGCAAGAATTTTGTCAGGCACCTTAGCCTTCTTTCATGGGCCTCCTTGCAATAAAATCTTTGCTTTGTCAATCATATCCCAAGCCATGACCACCCACCATTGGGCTTTTGTGTGTATAGCTAGGTCTAGGATCTCAGTGCTTCCTTGGTCCTTGGGTCCTGGGATCTTGCATCCAAGATCCAAATGCCTCCTTGGCGCTTGGGTCTTGCCACCCGTTCCCATTTACCCCACTCATAAAGTGTTAATCTTAACCAAAGCAAATCTTCTCCTCATAAGGACCCTAATTGTTAGTGCCTTATATGTTAGGGTACTTACCTTTTTGATTGTAACTAAGGTCTTAGTTTTAAACCTTAGGGACATGTCTACACAAATGCCTAATGCCTAGGTAGTTTTAAATACCCAAATTGTCTTATGGCGTGTATCAACGGGCAGTTTGCAGAGTTGGGCTTCTTGCAGTTGTATTGCTATTTTGGGTTTGTAATCTGATGGTGATGATGAATATGTTACCATATACATGTGGTAGTGATGTGTGTGAACACACTAGGACCGCCAGGGCATTTTTTTCCTTTAGGAGGTTTTTTTTCCCTGTGCATTGTATATACGCCCATCACTCTAGGGCTATCTATCTTTCCATTGCACACAAAGTAATACACTCTCTATTGTGTGCCTTGAGCTTCCTTCATCTTCTCCAAGCTGTGTGTGTTTCTCTGCAACCCTAATTCCAACAATTGGTATCAGAGCAGGTCATGTCCTCCCGGGCTTAGTCGCCAGCTGCTCCAGCACACGCCTGCTCACTTTCTCCGATTTCAGTGAGCTTTGGCAAGCGTTCGCAGGTCGACAAAAATTTTGGGAGATCGCGAAGAGCTTGGTCTGCTCAGATTTTTTATTTGGGCTCATTTCGGCCTCCGTTTCCACTACAGGCAGTACTGCACAGGCTATTTTGTCATTTTGTGCAGAATTTCTGTCAGTGCCGTTTTCTACATAACAGGTGCCTTATAGTCTTCTACGGTTTGTGCTATATAGCACAGGTTGTTCCCGCTCCATTTCTCCTATTTTCGGGCAGTTTTCACATCACGTGCAACAACACAGATGTGTTCAAGATGTGTTCAAGATGTTTGCTGCTGAGGACAGGTTGGATGGGGACAACTACCCTATGTGGGCTTATATGATGCAACATGTTCTTGTGTCAAAGGGTGTCTGGAACATTGTGCAAGGCATTGATGTACGTCCTTGTTCTGAGGATGTAGGCGATGTTGAGGATGTTGCAGGTCTTGCTGCAAGGATTGCAGCTGTTAGAGTTGTTTTGCCTACGGCAGAACAAGCTCGTTGGGATGTTAAGGATGCACAGGCTCATGCATTGATTGCGTTGTCTGTGAAGCGCACCATTGTTCCTCACATCCGTTCAGCAAAATCAGCAAAACACGCTTGGGATTTTAGCAGGTCTTTATGCAAGCCGCAATGAGGCTAAAATTGCTTTGCTGCGTAAAGAGCTGGAGTCGAAGATTATGCATGAGGAAGATGATATGGACACTTTCCTTGCTAGTGTCAAGGATATCAATGAGCAGCTTATTTCTGCAGGTGAAGTCATTTTAGACAGTTCCCTTGTGCAGACTGTTCTTGATGCCTTACCAGATTCCTACCAGACTTTTGCTAGTACTTGGAGACTGATGACCCAAGGAAATCCAGAAGTTGTCAAGTTTGATGCATTATGCACATTGCTATTGCAAGAGTCACTATCCAGAAAAAACAGGACTAGACAGCGTGCAATTGAAAAGAAAGGGTGGTAATAGCAATGCAGCCACTTCTTATGGTTCTAGTGCGAGTGGCAAAAATTATGTTCCTAATGCTTCTGCTGGCAGTACTTCGTCTAGCAATTCTAGTGATAAGGGCAAAAAGAAGATGCGTTGCCATTATTGTAAAGCCAATGATCACTTGATCAAGTCGTGTCCTAAGTTGAAGGCCAAAGAGGCTAAGAAGAAAGAGGGTGGTTCCAATGCAAATGCTGGTTCCACTACAAATGCAGCCATTGTTGAGTCTTCTGTGAAAGGAGACTGTGTTGCTGATGTTGATGCAGAATGGGCTTTTAGTGCAGAGTACACTTAGAATCCTGTTGTCCATGATGCATGCTTGTCAGTTGCTGCAGATTCACATGTGTGGTATTTCGACAGTGGTGCTACAAAGCACATTACCTCACATCGTGAAGTATTGTGCTTACTACTGCTAATGGCAGTTCTTTCACACTTGTTGATGCACTTTATGTACCTGGGATCAAGAAGAATCTCTTGTCTGTATCCGTACTTGCCAGACTTGGACTTGTAGTCAAATTTGTGGATGACAGATGTACAGTTCATGATCTCAATTTTGGTGATCAAATTGTTGCATCTGGGCTTTTGTGCCATGGGCTGTATAAGCTCACTTTGTATGACAAGTGTGGACAAAATTTTGCAAATGCTGTTGCAGATTCAAGGGCTATTTCAGATGCAAAACTTTGGCATGCACGTTTTGGTCATCTGAATTTTGCTGCGTTTGCAGAAATCTGACATGGTTGCTTCTTTGCCACCTCTTGAAGCACCTGTCAAACATTTTTGTGAAGGCTGTATTTTGGGTAAGACGCAACGTTCTAAGTTTCTAAAGGATGGTTCAGTTCGGGCCACATGCAGGTTGCAGCTTGTGCATAGTGATGTTTGTGGGCCCATGCAAACTCCGTCTTTGGGCAATTACCTGTACTTCGTGACTTTCATTGATGATTACTCCAAGCATGCATGGGTATTTCCGCTTAAAGCGAAATCCGAAGTTTTTATGTGCTTCAAACAATTTCTGGCTATGGCTGAAAATGTCTCGAAATGTACTATGGGCACCCTCCGTTCCGATCGAGGGGGGGAGTATATGTCTCATGAATTTAATGCATTTCTGGCTAGTCGTGGAATAAAACACCAATGTACAGTGCCTTAAACACCTTAGCAAAATGGTGTTGCTGAGAGAAAAAACAGGTCACTGACGGAAATGGCACGATTTATGGTCAAAAGTCAAGCTTTACCGCATTCTTTTTGGCTTGAGGCCATTATGTGTGCCACTTATGTACTTAACAGGTGTCCTACGAAAGCTTTGCAGTCTATTACTCCATATGAAGCATGGCATGATAGAAAGCCTTCTGTCTATTGAGCACATGCGTGTTTTTGGCTGTTTGGCATATGCTTTGGTGCCACAAGTGCAACGCAGAAAATTGGATGATAAGGCTGTCAAATGTATTTTTGTTGGTTATAGTGCTGAAAGCAAAGGTTACAGGTTGTATCATCCGCAAACAAAACGTATTCTGGTTTCTCGGGATGTAGTGTTTGTGGAAGATTCTATTCAGCCCTTGCTGTCATGTACTAGAGACAGTAATGTAAGCTCACATGACATTTATGACACTTTGTTGCCTCTTTTTAGTGGTGGAAATACGAATGTAAGTTCCAATGAGCCAAATGTACAGCCTATGGGGGTTTCTAAAAATGTTACAGATCAGCCTATTACTGATGCAGATGTACATGATGTACTTGATGAGGAAAGGGTTGAAAATGAGCAGGCTAGAGGTATGCCAAAATGGCTGGTGCACACTTTGCGTGACAGTAAATTGGATGCACCTTTGTCTAGTCGTACTCGTTCAGGCTCTCGCCATGCATCTTATGCATCAGATTGTTATGCTTTGGCTGTGTCTAGCTTACATGATGTTGAGGAGCCTCTGTCTTTTGATGAAGCACAGAATTCAGAAAATTGGATGGCTACCATGCAATCAGAATATGATGCACTTATAGAGAATGACACATGGACTTTATGTGATTTGCCTCCTGGCAAAAAGGCCATTGGTACGAAGTGGGTTTACAAGTTGAAACGCAAGCCGGATGGTGAGATTGATCGCCGTAAGGCTCGACTTGTTGCAAAGGGTTATGCACAGCAAAAAGGCATAGATTATGAAGAGACTTTTGCTCCCACTTGTCGTATGACTACTGTGCGTTTTCTATGTGCATTGGCAGCTCATTTTGGTTGGGATGTACATCAATCAGACATTTATACTGCTTTCTAGAATGGTGACATATTTGAGGAAGATTATGTAACGCAGCCTCGCGGTTTTGTCATAAAACGACAAGAGGACAAAGTGTGCAAATGTGACAAGGCTTTGTATGGGTTGAAGCAATCTCCTCGTGCTTGGTATGAGAAAGCTGACACTCATTTGGTCAAACAAGGCTTTCGTAATAGTCCAACAGAAAGCACATTGTATGTAAAGCGTGAGGGTGATGTATTTCTCATCGTGGTTCTTTATGTTGATGATTTGCTGATCAATGGACCAAATGAGAGACATATTACTGAATTTAAGGCTGATTTGAATGCTAATTTCAAGATGAAAGATTTGGGGTTGTTGCATCATTACTTGGGTATACAGTTTAAGTAGTGTGATGGTGGTATTGCCTTGTGTCAGAAAAGTTACATAGAGACATTGCTATGTAAGTTTGGACTTGAGGATTGCAAACCTATTGCCACTCCCATGGAAACAGGTTTGAAGTTGAGTCTACATGATGTTGGCGATCCTGCTGATGTCACTCTTTACCAAACTGCTGTTGGCTACCTCATTTATGTATGCAACACGAGGCCGGATATTCAGTTTGCAGTCTCACAGGTCAGCAGATTTATGCATAGCCCAGGGTCTAAGCATTGGCAGGATGTCAAGAGGATTTTCCGCTACCTTAGTGGCACTTTACATCTTGGCTTGTTTTATCCCAAGGGGGGATCATTGCTGCCAGACTTACATGCTTTTTCGGACTCAGATTGGGCTGGTTGTTTTGACACGCGAGTGCCCACAAGTGGTTTTTGTTTCATGCTTGGCAGTTCATGTATATCATGGTTGAGAAAGAAGCAACCTACTGTGGCCACTTCGAGTTGTGGGGCTTAGTACAAGGCAGTCTTCACAGCTACGGTTGAGTGTGTATGGCTCAGACTCCTTATGGCTGATTTGGGTGTTGGACAGGACACTGCCGACACTATCTATAGTGACAGTCATAGCGCATTGGCAGTTGCGAGGAATCCAGTTTTTCATGCTCGCACAAAGGACATTGAGGTGCATTACCACTATGTCAGGGAGAGGTTCTCAGTAGGAGAGATCAGCTTGGCTTATGTGCCAACACAGGACAACCTTGCAGATCTTTTCACAAAGGCATTGTCTCGTGAGAAGCTTGAAGCTTTCCGGAAAGATTTGGGCTTACTCCCCTTTGTGGACTGATCCTGTCCTCAGGGCATGGCACTTCCCTTTACTCATGTGCCAACTCTCGTTCACCGCATCACTCCAGGGGGGATTTGTTACCATATACATGTGGTAGTGATGTGTGTGAACACACTAGGACCGCCGGGGCATTTTTTCCCTCTTTAGGAGGTTTTCTTCCCCCGTGCATTGTATATACGCCCATCACTCTAGGGCTATCTATCTTTCCATTGCACACAAAGTAATACACTCTCTATTGTGTGCCTTGAACTTCCTTCGTCTTCTCCAAGCTGTGTGTGTTTCTTTGCAACCCTAATACCAACAGAATACACAGTAAATCAGTCCATTCTTTCTCTCAATCATGGTGTTTATCATTCATTTGCTTTGTAGTTATATGACTTAATGCGCAATCTACTGTCATCTCTTTCCCCTGCAATGTATGTCTCTTATTGAATCTCTGTTAGGGTTGTGAGCCCCTAACACTTTGGCAATCCCGTGGTTGTTTTGAATTTAGCCTGAACCATATGTCATTCAGGAAGACAACAGGGTAATGACATGTTGGTTGGCATAGACCACCTGAGGGAATTTTTAGATTGGATCACCCCGCGGGAAGAGTTTGACAAATATGCAACAAAGTTCTTGGAGGAGTTCTTCCCAAAGATGCTAGGAGAAATGGGAATTTAAATTGTTGGGACAAGGTAGTTACATCATGTTTACCTTTTGGTGCCTTCAATTTACCTTCATGCCACAGCATGTATGTTCCTTGCCTGAATGGAGTGAGAAGATTGTGAGCTTTTTAGTTAATGGTTTTCCACCCAAAGAGATTCGTAAGGATATAGCTCAAAAGCTATTAAAGGAATGTGAAACTTATTCTCTAATTGCAGGATCTCTCTACAAGCTAGGGAAGGATGATATTCTTAGACGTTGTGCTCGTGAGGATGAGTATTTATACATACTTCAAGAATCCCAATGGGTATAGATGGAGGACATTTTTAAGGGGAACTTGTTGGGGTATAAAGCCCAATGTGGTCGCCCAGGTAAGTGGGCGGGCCGCCAGGTATGTTTACATATTCCTTTCACTGCCTCCCAATGTTTCTTGCCTGGGTTTGACATGTATCGACTTACTACTCCCACTGCAAATGCAATGTCTGGGCGAGTAGCAATCATTGCATACATCAAACTACCCACTGCAGACGCATATGGAATCTTATCCATTTCAGCCTGTTCTTCCTCACACACAGGACAATCTTGTTTGCTAAGTTTCACATATGGTGGCAATGGAACACTCAATGCCTTTCCCTTCTCCATATTGAAACGTTGCAAAACCTTGTCAATATACTCTGTTTGAGATAACCAAGTCAACTTCTTTGATCTGTCTCTCTCAATGCGCATACCAAGTATATGACTTGCCTAACCCATGTCTTTCATGTCAAACAATTTTGCCATCTTTGACTTCAAAGCTGAAATTTCTTCCAAGTGCTTGCTAGCAATCAACATGTCATCCACATACAAAATAAGGATCAGCCAACTACCATCCTTAGCCTTCTTTGTATATAGACAGTGATAGCATAAACTTGTGGAATTTATGGTACCATGCCCTCGGTGATTGTTTTAAGCCATAAAGACTCTTTAACAACTGGCATACACAATCTTCCTTGCCTTTCTCAACAAACCCTTCTGGCTGCTGCATGTAAATTTCCACATCTAAATCACCATGCAAGAACGCTGTCTTGACATCCATTTGGTGCAACACCAAATCTAATATGGCAACCAATGCAAGAAAGCATCTCAATGTAGTCATCTTGACCACTGGAGAGAAGACTTCATCAAAGTCAATGCCTTGTTCTTGCTTAAAGACCTTGGCAACAAGCCTTGCTTTGTACTTTGGCTGACTATCATGAGCGGTGATCTTATACCTATAAACCCATTTACAAGGTAGAGCCTTTTTGCCCTGTGGTAATTTAACTAGCTTCCATGTCCTGTTTTTATGCAGAGCTGTCATCTCTGACTGCATGGCCAATTGCCAATTCCCGGAGTCCTTCATTTGCACTGCTTCCTTGTAACATGAAGGCTCATTGCAATCAGTCAACATGACATAGTTCATAGATGGAACAAACCTATCAGGAGGTCACGTGACACGTCCAGATCTACGCACAATAGGTGGCTCAGGCTCAGCCACAACCTGTGGTTCCAATCTATCCTGTCCTTGCTCCACTTGAGCCCTGACATTTCGTCTTGCACGTGCAGGTCCATCTTCTTGGAAGACAACTCTTCTAATCTCCTCAACCCTCTTTGGTTTAGAATGATATTTGGACTCATTAAAGTGAACATCATTGCTGCGGACAACCTTTCTGGATTCGGGATCCCAAAGTCTGTACCCCATCTCACCAGAATTACCATAGCCTAGAAAGATGCACTTTCTACTCTTTGGCTTAAGTTTGTTCCTAAATTCCTTTGGAACGTGACTATATGCCTCATAGCCAAAGACTCTGAGATGCTTGTATGAGGGCACCTTGCCTGACCATACCATCTCTGGCACTGAATCCTTCTGCAAAACCTTGCTAGGAGATCTATTTACAAGATGAACAGCTGTTGATACAGCTTCAGCCCAAAACCCATTTGGCAGCTGTGCATTAGACAACATACTTCTGACCTTCTCTTGTATGGTCCTATTCATCCTCTCAGCAACACCATTTTGAGGAGGATTGTAAGGAGTAGTAAGTTCACGTTTTATACCTTTTGACTCACAAAAGTCCTTAAAGGCCTTTGAAACATACTCTCCACCATTGTCAGTGCGTAAGCATTTAAGCTTCTTGCCACTCTGATTCTCCACAAGTGTCACCAACGTTTTGAAAACACTAAACGCTTCATCCTTGTGCTTGAGAAAGTAAACTCATACTTTCCTCGAGTAATCATCTATAAATGTCATAAAGTAAGAAGCTCCCCCTAGAGATAGGTTAGGCATAGGTCCACACAAATCACTATGAACAAGTGCCAATTGTGTATCTCTTCTACTGCTTCTATGCTTATGTGGCTGCTATGTTTGCTTACCATATAGACAATGTTCAAAGAATTCAAAATCATTAAATGAAAAGCCAGGCAAATAACCAGAACGAGACAAGATTTCCATTCCCTTCTTGGACATATGTCCTAACCGGCTATGCCACAAAGAAATGTTCGGCTGCTCGATTACATTGATTAAATTTTTAGAGACATTTGATACATAAATCATGTAAAGTCCTCCAGACTTTACTCCATGTGCTACTGTCATAGAACCCTTGGATATCTTCCACATGTTTTGTCCAAAAGTGGTGACGTAGCCAGCATCATCAAGTAAACCTGTGCTGATCAAGCTCTTTGTAATTGCGGGAACATGTCTCACATTCTTCAGCGTGAAAGAAGAGCCATTATGAAACTTCAATTGAACATCTCCAACACCTAAGATCTCACATGTCTGCCCATTGCCTAGCCGAACATGATCTTTAGTGGTCACATAAGAGGTAAACCACTCCTTGTTTGGAGACACATGAAGTGATTCCCCCGAGTCTATAATCCAGTCACTCAGTGCATTTCCATCAGATGCTGTAAGAAGAGCTGAGTCCATTGTATTCTTCAAGAAGTAGATGTCTCCTGACACTAGACTGTCATCCTCTGCAACAGTGTTTGTCACATTTATTTCTTGGATCTTCACTGAGGACTTGTTCTTCAGCTTTCTCTTTGACTTTTTCTGCTTTCCATTCTCTGCAGTCTCTTTTCATGTGACCCTTCTTGCCACAATGGTAGCATTCTATGTCACTCTTGCCTTTAGCACTGCGGGACTTGCTACGAGACTGATTCCTCTTTCCACCTTTGTACTTTTCTTTGGTCCTTCCCCTGACAACTAAGGCTGTTCCTTTGCCTTTTTCCATTGTCTTTCTATTGGTTTCTTCAGTAAGCAGACTTTCTTCTACACCTGCTATGTTCAAACCATCTGGAGGTGCAGAATTACTCAAAGTTGTGCGAAAAGTGTCCAAACTTTCTGGCAATGTGATCAACAGGAACATAGCTCTAACAGGTTCATCAAACTTGACACCTTGAGCTGACAACTGACTATAGATTGTGTTGAATTCATTCAGATGATTGGACATAGGTGTCCCTTCTTTCATCTTCAAGTCAACAAGCTTCTTAAGCCAGTATACCTGTGAAGCTGCACTCTGCTTCTCATAAAGATCACTCAGCTTTAACCATGCTTGATAAGCCGACATCTCGTCTGCTACATTGAAGTAAACGCTTTCTGCCAAAGTCAACATAATGGTAGAAAGTGCCAATTCATCCATTTCGCTCCATTCATCTTCGTCCATATCTTCTGGTTTTATCCCCTTGAGCTTTATAGGTTTTATCTGCTTCTTTTGTACCAACACATGCCAAATCTGCTTCTTCCACAATGGGAAATTGGTTCCATCCAGCTTCTTGATATTGTAAAGAGCAGTGTCCTGTGATCTAGCCATAGCTACGCTTCACAGTAGTTTACTTTCCTGGGAAAAATTTGGCAGAGTTTTCCCTGTAAACTGACCTCTGAACCAATATCAACCTGTCAAATGAACCAAGAAAGCTTCAGATTCTACATAAATTTCGGCAGAGTCTCCTTTGTAAAATGGCTCTGGTGTACTAAAAAACAGACCAAAAACAGCTCAAAAACACTGTCTCTCTGACACTGTAAGCTGTGGGTAAACCTGTCCTGCACCTGTACTGTCTCTGACTGTCCTGTCACTGTCCAGTAAGCATAGACTGCGACAATGCCTCAACGGCAGTAAAGCAAAGATGCAATCCCAACTGTCTAACTCACAGTCAATACATCCTAGCTGCCTATCTAAGGGTGCTCGAGGGATCGCTCCAAGACCTGTATCACCGAAAGGATCTCAACATTCGAGAATCCCCCAGCTCAATAAAACCTCACTCGACCCTCAACAAAGGCTGCAGTAAATCTGACAATACATAGACTTTCCACAAAGTCATACATCCATAAATTTCCCACTGTATGCTGTAACCACTGCGGCGGTTGTTTGCTGCGTGACTCACAGCCAGCAAACCCTCAACAGACATACATCATCTCTGACAATACATCCCATGTGGAAGTACCTGCAATGTCAAGATGAAATCTGGAATATCAAGCAGCAAACACAAGCTACCTGATGAACTAGTGGATGTCGCCTACAGTCTATGTGTAGATGCGCCCGTGTCGTATGTGACACACCTCCAAGAACTGTGAGTTGTCCTTCGATGTGTAGACAGCCACAAATCAACACTCTGGGAGTGTCGATATCCTCAGCACCTGCGGTCGTAGGCCGAAAAACCCCAAATTTGCAGAGTCGGATTTGCACCCGCTGAGACCACGTAGTCGAAAATGGCCTTCGCAGACCTTTGTCGAAGCCGAATGGTGGCCGAGATGACCTCATAATGAAATTCTGACAACACCAAGGCCTTCGGGCTGTCCCACGAGATTTGGGGCCGTGTCTTTGCCTGTCGAATTTCACTCCAACCTGAGTTGGTGACTCTAGCCTCCTGCAGTGCTGCCCTGAGCCTCGATCTGAGCTCTAATACCAGTTGAAGGAGTACGAGCGGAAGTGCGACGCGAGAGAGAGAGTGCGAGAAGAAGAGCACGACGATATGGTGAACTCGCTCTACTGTAATGTGTAGAGCATAGTGAATTCTTATTAGGTTTTTACAAAAGAATATGTGTACATACCTGGCGGCTTGCCCACTTACCTGGGCGACCACATTGGACTTTAAGTGGGAGGTTGTTGGGGTATAAAGCCCAATGTGGCCGCCCAGGTAAGTGGGCGGGCTGCCAGGTATGTACACATATTCTTTTGTAAAAACCTAATAAGAACTCTCTATGCTCTACACATTACAGTAGAGCGAGTTCACCATATCGTCGTGCTCTTCTTCTCGCACTCTCTCTCGCGTCGCACTTCCGCTCATACTCCTTCAGAACTAACTGCTAGAAAGGTGTTGCAATCAGGCTATTGGTTGCCTACCTTATTCAATGAGGATAAGATGCCCTTACATCCTATTAAAGTGACTCAACCATTTGAAAAATAGGGTTTAGACTTTGTAGGCCCAATTAGCCCGGTAGCTCGTAACACTCAATCTCGATATATTATTGTTGCCATTGACTATATGACAAAGTGGGTGAAAGCCAAGGCAACATGCAAGGCCAAGGTCAACTACTAAGTTTATCTTTGAGAACATTATTACACGATTTGGTTGTCCCCTTGACATTGTGAGTGACAATGGTACTCATTTTATAAATGTAGTGATAAAGGAACTCACGACAAACTTCATAATAGCCCACCGTAAGTCTACACCTTATTATCCACAAGACAATGGCCAAACTAAGAACACTAACAAGACTTTAAATTCTATCCTGACTAAAAAAGTGGAAGCTCATGGCACAGATTGGGTGAGAACGACTTATATTGCTCCGCTCAAACATAGAAAAAAAAAAAAACTTCTTGCTCTTCATGTAGTTCTTCTACAGAAACACAAACTTCTTCACAACTTCTACCTACCACTAAAAATTTACAAAAAAACAAGGAAAGAATAGCACCTCCCATTGTAAATTCATCAACTAAAACAACGTTTCAAGTGAAGTCATGGGAGAGTATCTTACCACCCTTGCAACTAAATGGAACACCTAGGGTGGTGAAAAACTATTGGTCAAAGTCTTTACCCATTACAACTTGGAACAAGATTTCAAAAGGTGACGATATCATTCCAAAATGTATGATCTACCCAAGGAAGGGGGGAGTTTTTGAAGACATCTATCATTCACTTGCTCCCCTCTTAACCTTCCTCCCTGACCTCTCAATCTCCCAATCTTAGGGAATGTATATATATGGCCCTATACTCAAGAAAACAAAAATAAAAAAGTAAAATAGTAAGAGCCACCAAACAAAAAAATCTTGAACCTACAAATTCTAGTACATGAACCAAATATCATAATAAGACATTATGCACAAGGGCACGACCTTTTGACATAACCCTTATAATATTTGCACACTAACCAAAATCTATATGTCTGTACAGATATGTCTAGTACACTAGAGTCATCCACTCCTACCTTGGGTGAGAGGTACCTTCTTTACTTTTCACAAGTGTTTCACATAGTTTACCCGATGCTTGCCTGTGAATGGGAGCTGGTAGATACACAAGCATGTGAGAAAAAATTTGAGGAATTACAATGGCTAAAACGTCTCTTGACCATGAGTGATCCCTACTTAGTAGAGAACGTCTCTTTGATTGCACACGATTACCCTTTTGAGCAAGATGACTATACACGCCTAGTGACATTCTTAGTGATGGGAAAGATTTACATGATTACACAGATGGCACGTATGATCTCACTGATGATGATCTCACTGATGATGACTTTATTTTTCTTGACGATGACAAGGATAGGGGTTTAGACTTAGGGCTAACTGTCCATCTATACAATACTATTGTTCCCTTGACCCTCTAGGGGGGTTCAAATACTTAGGTTAGGGTTCTTTATGTTGTTTTGATCGTGTTCAATAAAGGTTGGTTCCGCTTCCCACTGATGTGTCTCCTAGAGGTATTCATTGTGTTTTCTAGTGTGTACAGGAACGCATTGCAGTAGTTGGGATTTGAACTTCATGCAATCTTGTCTATTCACTCTTCAAATCGAGCACAATCATCAACTTGAACATGTGTTTTCTGTCCATTATCATTATTTCTTGTCTTTTTTAGCATCCATATTTGTCTATTTTAACTGTGATTGGTAGCATAATATTCAACACATTTTCTTAGTATTGAACATTAGATTTAATATAATTTTATGTCATAGTCCCTTGTTTAGGTTTATGAATCAAGAAGTCTGACTAAGCTAGTTTGACCAAGATAGACATTAGAGATCTTCTCTTGATACCATGGGAAACGCCTTCTTAATTGTCAATGGTTACTTTAGGTTCTTAATCCGATATTATGAAGCATTGTGTGCAATTTGTACTAGTGCTTTCTAGTGGGCTTAATCCCTCTTGACCTTTAGCTTAAGTATTATAAAGGGAGTTTACTATTGTGATGAGCCCGAGGAGGGTAACAATGTCAATATGACCCCCCAAAGTTACAAAATTGAAACTTAGTGAAAAAAAAAAGTGCCAAAAATGTAAAATCTTAAGTTGGGAGAGAAATCCTAGCTTGATTTGGTACTTCACTCACATGTATTGCCTATAGTACTAGCTCTAGAGGTTCCCAATGTGGGCGTTTTTCCTTCAGAAGCAAAAAGCCTAAGGCATACAAAATAAGCACACACGTCAAAAGTTGAATCAATGTGGAAAACACTTTGGAGAGTCAAACAAAGGGAATAATTTAGACGATTATTTCATATGGAATTTCTTTTATTGTAGCTTAACTAGAAGGTGCGCTAGGTATAGCCTTTAGTCAGCCCTTGGACACAAAATACTTTGCTCTCACGATTAAACATCCTAATTGACCAGAGAATTGAGAAGCTTTGCCCATGGTATTAATAGTTGACCTCTAGTGCCTCTCGATCGTTAAATTAGCAATCCGAGACTCGTTTTTTTTTAAAGCCTTTACAAGTGCTTATGCTTTTGATTATATTACAGTTTAATGTTTACTGCTAACAAATTCTTTAATATTTTTTTATCAACAATCTGTGTGCCTATTCACTGCATATGCTTTTTAATTATATATGCTCTATGAGAATGCAATTATTGTGCCATTTCTGGTTGGTTTTTTTAGTGTTTAAAGAAAGCTAAAGACATTCAATCTTAGCTGCTCTTTCACCTCGATGAACGAGCTTCACCTCACCAGCTTTCGAGGACAAAATCTACATCAGGAAGGGGGGCATGTTAACCACTTACGGACACCCTATCACCTTTGACGGATGTCTTATCACTTTATTTGAGTCATGGACCGGGCTTGTCGGTCCTATAGGTGCGTAGTTGATCATCGATTATAGGTGCACCACTTATCTCATATTTATATTATTTTTGCCCTCATGGGCCACTGTGGGCGCCCATGTGTGAATGGGTTAGATTCATATAAAAGGTCCATTTTGACCTAAAATCCTCATCCTAGAGGTGCATGCTAAGGAAGTGCTCTTGCTCTACCTCTACCTTCTTCTCCATCATGTGCTCACGAGTGTGTGTGTATGTGTGTGCGCACGCGCTCTTGAGAGAGAGAGAGAGAGAGAGAGAGAGAGAGAGCATTGTGGCGGTAGTTCCCTCTTCTTCATGGTACAAAATCCTTCATGACGGCAAGTGTAGAGCAGTCAGTGACACACGATTGGCCCCTTTGAGCTTACTAGGATAGTCTAGTTGTGTGCCTGCAATCATTCGTGGCTCGCACACAGTGTTTGACAAGTCCCCGTCCTCTGACACGTGCGGTAGAAGTGCACGGTATTGTGTCCTCATGCACAATTCTATCATGACCACTGGAGTAAGCTTTGTGGCTTTATGTGTGTTTCAAGGCTTAATATCATAAAAAGTTACAAATCCTTTTGAAAGCAATTCCACACATACAACACTCTAGAAGGCTAACTAAACCACAATCTGGAATCTCACTACTCTCAACTAGACCACCCAACCCACATACACACAAACCATGCTAGAATTGTACGAAACTTAAGGAACACCATCCCCTCACTAGGATACACCTGTCCCAAAGTCTCTACACTCAAAAACCTCACTCTAGACCCAACTGCGGAAAACGCATATAAAGATAGAGCCAAATTTTTGAAGTGCCCAAAACTAAAGTTTATGAGAGCCTATGCGCATCTTATGTCGCCAGGATTTTAATGACTACTTGCATGCAGAAAAAAAACATCATTTGGTATACTTACTACCATAAAGAGCTCGTAGGTGCACGAGTGCTTTCGTTCCGTCTTGCGTGGAATGCTTGGTGTTTATGTGTAGCTCTTCTTGAGCCTAGCATGAAGGTGCAGTCGGATCTCCAATGCTATGAGTGAGCAGGAAGTAGCGCCAATGCTATGAGCGAGCAGGAAGTAGCTCACACTCTCTCTCTTCATCTCTCACACACATGCGACGGTAGCTTAAAACTTAATTATGATAAAAGTTCTTCTTACAAAATGACCTAGGTACCTTATATACTAAGGCTACCATAGGTTAAACCTAAAACAAATTTTAATGGGTCAAATGGATTTGTATGTACAACCCGGAAGTGCCATTGCACCCCAACTTCTGCAACTAGACTAACTACTCATTACAAAAGATATTTTTAACCATAATTCGGAGCATTTCGTAACTCTAAAAAATAAGGCTTTCTTGAGTTATGTCGTACTATTGACCCACGGGCAGACCCACGGGTCAACACACCCTAATAATTACACATGTGTGCATAATTTAATTTTTTTGTGTGCTATTGTGTTCACTTTCAACCGCTTTTGCACTAGCATTTCTATCATCTCATTATTTAATTGCTTTTGCCTATTTTATGTGTGTGCAAAGTGCTCCTTGACACCTTTTCCTAGAGCTCTCACTTGTTTTGATTGATGCCGATTACGCCATTTTAGTTTCATTTTCAAGCTTGGGGAAAATAGTGTGTGTTTTACTCCCTGCATTACCTCTCTAATGAGCCCTTATTCACCACATTCCAAGACCATTGGCTCTTTCAAAATTTTTGCTATCTTTAGGTGTGTGTGTGTGTGAGATTTCCTATTAATCCGGGTATATAGTTTAACTTTAGGAGCTTCCTCACATGGATGAGGTTGGTGCACATGGCTTAGCTAAAATTGTAAAGAGCAATGCTTTGTCCTGCATAGTGGGCTCAAGTCCTATTTTGGGTAACGAGGCAATGTGGATGGACTTACCCAACGCGCTCAGCTGTATTGTATTCTCCTATTGGGTCCAAATGATCGCCATCGAATATCCACCGACCAACATTTTTCTATGTTGGAGTGTGACATCGACCAGCTATGAGTCCCCTACTACAAGGCACACCTCTCATCTCTTGCACATGCATGTTTTTGCTCTAAGCCGCAACCCATCAATAGCCGACTTGTTGCAGCTAGTCCTGGCAACATCCTTGCTCCCATCACCAAGTGCAAGCTTGTTGTCCGCGAGTGCAATTTGCCCAGTCTTTGCACCGTGACAAACCCACTGGCCACACGCCGTTTGCCAAAGCCAGAGACTTTCAGCTTTGGATCCACTAGAGCTGCTTCTCGAAACCCAGCTTGGCTCGAAAGGCTCCACCTTGGGGTCCCTTCCCACGCTTTGTTGCCCTCAAACCTCCCAAAGATTATACCATCCAATGCACAAGCCTCTGTTCCTTTGCTACAAAATTCCAAGTTTCAACAATTGCCTCGATTTTTAATCTGTGTCCTTGATTGAAATTATGTTGATCTAGGTATTGTTGCATGCACTTTATAAGTGGCATGATTCGCTCTTGCAACATTGCCGCCATTGCTGAGGACACAACGATTTGAGTAGGTAATCCTACTAACATTTGTGTGATGGTTGCTTGCTTTAGTTTTGGATAGAGAAATAATTTTTCTTAAGTGGATCCGGAAGAGGATATTTTGAGATCAAGTGGATAGCCAGGAAGTGTGTGGGTGGAAGCATGGGTTGGTGGTACAAAAAGTAGTGTCCTTGAAACTTCTTGTGAGGAACTTGTGGTTGGTGTTTTGTGGGAAATTTTCCAAAGCCAAAAGATAAATTAAGATTTCTTAAAAGACAACTATAACAGTTCTTGATTTAGTATCAAGGCAAGACTGTCTACCTACCCTTTTGCCAAACACACACACACACACACACACACACACACACTCTCTCTCTCTCTCTCTCTCTCTCTCTCTCTCATTCCCTCTTCGTGCTCTCCACATAATTGACCAGAAGGTCAAGATGTGTGTGCGTGTGTGTGTGTCTAGAGTTCCCTACTCTACACTCTTGCACATTAATTGCATCTTGAAGTCGCAGAGTGATGCGTTGGAGTTTCCCATTGAGGTGTAGAGATTATGGAGCAAGAGATCAGGGTAGACATGTTGCAATAGGAGATTGGGGTGGAGATTGCAGCAGCAAAGTTGGGCAACATTGGGCCAAGTTGCCATGTTGGGTTTCTCGCCATTCATGGAGATGTTAGCTGTTTGGAAGAGGGGATTTTGCATCACCAACCGCCTTCAAGTATAGTGCAATTGTCTTGGTTCTCTCAATAGCATGCCGAATACAATCTAATCCATGGTGACATGCCTCAAAGTTACCATAGGGAAGACTCAATCACAATTTGCCATGAAGGCACCCATCAAATGAGACAATATTGGTCCATGAAGGAACCATGGAGCCGTAGGAGAGAAAGAGAAAGTGATGCATCAAGCTCATGTTTAATAGAAGATGCGAGTTAGGTTTTCATGAAAGTCTCAAAGTGCTAGCAGGAAGCAAAGATGCTAAGAAAACGGCCTTTCAATGTCTTCTTCAATAGCCAACGTTTAGACTTTTTCATCATGCATTTGAGAAGTCAATACTATCCAATATTTGAGGCACCTCTACTAAAGTGAAAGCATCCATTTTTGAAGAGGGGCGTTGAAGCTTACAAGATCTATCTACATGACATTGGTGAATAGTGAAGGAGATCCATCAAGGTCTATTATCAACACCAAGATGGAAAGATTTACTGGATTGCATCAGTGAAACTTTGCAAAACTAATTTGCGGTTAAAACAGGTTGAGGCTAGCACATTTCCTTTGCAATTATGTAGTTATCAACAATCTCAAAGTTGTACCATCACACAAGATATAAAAGATCTTGTTTTTTGTTTTTGGCAGCAGAGACAAGAGTGTCACCAAAAAAAAAAGATGTGTGTCGAAAACGATTGGGTAGAAAAGCTTAATAAAGCATCCAATACATTTCCTTGATGAATCATAGGTATGCTCCTAAAGTGCTGAAATTATGTTGTTATCTTACATGCAATAATGGAGGTTCTACATTACACTATTAATTGCTATCTGACAGATCCCAATGTCCAAGTCAAAGCTACTCTTTAGGTAGGTACAAGGATCAAAAGTTTTTTTACTTTGGGATAGAAGGTAGCATGAGAACAAACTAGTACTCTTACACTATCAATGTTCTAGCACTCTTCTAGCTAAGAGAATGTTGATGGTAGATTTAAACTGGAGGATCTCCTAAAGAAACTATAGACAGGTACAAAAATATCATGCTAAAGGGGTTGGTTCTTCAAAACCACCATTGTAAGCTCATAGGTACTATATACATGCACTTAAAAACCACCAATGTATACTCTTATGTAGTTTTGCTTGGAAGAATTGAAAGTACTTTTTGATAGGTAGCAGATAGCATGAGAACAAACAAGTTCAATTACACCTAAAAGTACCTTAGTGATAAGTACTTAGGAACCTTATGGCACCAATCCTAAAGCTATAGGTACTTTGGAGATAGATAATAGCCTTCAGAGTACCTAACAAAGGTAGCAATGTAAACACTATGAGAGCGAAGAGGTTTCTTATGTATTTCGTAGATTTAAAAATTTTTAGAATTTACCTCGCAAAGGCAATTATGGAAGTACCATGAGAGTCTAAATGGGTTCTTCAGGTACTTTTGTAAGTATAAAAGGATCATAGAGTTCCTTCAAAGGTTCTCCTGGAAGTACCATGATAGTAAAAGGGCTCTCTAGGTACTCTGGAGATAGAAAAGTCATAGAGTACCCTCTCAAAGGTAGTCATAGAGTACCCTCTGAAAGGTAGTCATGGAGTTTTGTGATCTTTGAATAAACCATTAGTCTTACATGTTCTCAAAGGTACTCATGGAAGTACCATGACAGTAAAGGGGATCTCTAGGTACTCTGGAGATAGAAGTCATAGAGTACCCTCTCAAAGGTATGCAGGGAGTTTCATGATCATTGAATCAACCATTTGCCTCACATGTTCTCAAAGGTACTCATGGAAGTACCATGACAAACTCAATCTCTTCAGGAGAGAGTTTGTTTTTGCCTTTGTAAACTCACTTCTCCTTAGCTTTATTGTTATTGGAATTTCCCTTAGGAGACTTTTGTACATTGTCCTTCCCCTTAGGCTCATTGTAACCCTTGTTTTCTGTAGGTTTAGGATTTCTCTTAGCCCATGTTTGGAAATTGATTCAAGAAGCCACCATAGTATGGTGTATAACCGCGGATATGGTGCATGGACTTTGGGAGTTGACATACTCCACCATTTCTTCAGTTAAGCCCGCACAAAATTGCTGCTTTTGCTCTCCAAAATCCATCTTTTTGAAGACATTGGCTTTGAGATATAAGTCCCAAAACTTGTCTACATATTTGTGTATGGATTCGTAGGGAGAGAGCTTCAAGATTCACCATTCGGTGAGTAATTTGTCTTTGGCATCGGTGGCCAAAAACTGCTTCATAATGGAAGCTCTTAAAGCTTTTCATGTTTGTGGAGCTTCACCATTGGCCCGTAGGCTAGACCACCATTGCCTAGCGGACTTTTGAAAGTGCATGGCTACATGGCGTAGCTTAGAGGACTTCGTGAAGCCCTCATCTCCAAACACCGCATCGAATTGTTGGATAAAGGCCAAGACTTTGTTCGTAGCTCCAAAGGTGCCATCGTAGGAAAGGAAAGAGATGCTCTTTCCTCCATCTTTGAATTTCTTGAGCTTGGACGACCTCTTCCATGCGGCATTTCCTATGGCCTCCTCTTTTTGATGGTTCAAAAGTTGCACCATTGCTTTCCTTAGAAGATGAAGAATTTGAGGAAGATGGAGAAGAGGGTGACCTCTTTCTCACCTCTTTCTTGCCTTTGTCTTCCTTGTCAGTACCATCACTTTCTTCATAAGAGGAAGAGCATGAAGAAGTAGAGGAGGGTGACCTCTTTCTCGCCTTTTTCTTCTCTTGCTTTTTATCATCCCTCTTTGAATTATTGTGTGGAGAAGTGTTCCATGGTCTTCTCCATTTAGGAGGTGATGGAGAGCGTGTAGCCCGTCATCTTCGTGGAGCCATCTCTATTGAGGTGGCAGGAGACTCACTTCTTTCTCGTTCCTTCGATGGGGGCTCTTGAGTTCTCCTTTGAGAAGGAGATGCATCATCAAGAAGATAAATTTTGAGCCCTTTGTATGGATCCTCTTCTTCTTCTCGAATCGGAGAGAGGCCTCTTTTGGGAGTCTCACAAGGAGACTTTCTAGGTACTCTCTTGTTATCGTGGGGAGTTTGGAGAATCCCATGACCACAAAGCTGCTGTTGCACTTCACTTTGGCGGAATGGATTGCCCATGGCTTGTTGAAGCCTAGAAACAAGGTAGTTAACAAGCATAAGGGCATCATTAGTAGCGTGCTCATTAGAAAAATCAAAGCTATCAACATTAACTTCACTCTCTTTACTATTGTCAGCCATTCTAACAACTTTTAGGTGTACTTTGGAACTTCAAGCCCTAGTTGCTACTCCACTTTACCCCTTAAAAAAGACCTCAAGCTTGTTACCATATACATGTGGTAGTGATGTGTGTGAACACACTAGGACTGCCGGGGCATTTTTTCCCTCTTTAGGAGGTTTTTCCCCCCGAGCATTGTACAGATGTCCATCACTCTAGGGCTATCTATCTTTCCATACAACACTAAGGAACACACTCTCTATTGTGTGCCTTGAGCTTCCTTCGTCTTCTCCAAGCTGTGTGCATTTCTTTGCAACCCTAATTCCAACAATTGGTATCAGAGCAGGTTATGTCCTCCCGGGCTTAATCGCTAGCTGCTTCAATATACACCTGCCCACTTTCTTTGATTACAATGAGGTTTGGCGAGCGTTCGCAGGTCGACAAATATTTCAGGATTTTTGATTCGAGCTCATTTCGGCCTCCGTTTCCACTACAAGCAGGTCTATATAAGCAATTTCATCATTTTGTGCAAAATTACTGTCATTGCCGATTTCTGCATAACAAGTGCCTTACAGTCTTCTATGGTTTGTTCTATATAGCACATGTTGTTCTCGCTCCATTTCTCCTATTTTCGGGCAGTTTTCACATCAGGTGCAACATTTATCATGGCTGACAACAACACAGATGTCTTCAAGATGTTTGCTGCTGAGGACAGGTTGGATGGGGAAAATTACCCTATGTGGTTTATATGATGCAACACGTTCTTGTGTGAAAGGGCGTCTGGAATATTGTGCAGGGCATTGATGTATGTCCTGGTTCTGAGGATGTAGGCGATGTTGAGGATGTTGTAGGTCTTGCTGCAAGGATTGCTCCTATTAGAGTTGTTTTGCCTATGACAGAACAATCTCGTTGGGATGTAAAGGATGCGTAGGCTCATGCATTGATTGCGTTGTCTATGAAGCGCACCATTGTTCCTCACATCCGTTCAACAAAATTTGCAAAATAGGCTTGGGATATTTTGGCTGGTCTTTATGCAAGTTGCAATGAGGCTAAAATTGCTTTGCTGCGTAAAGAGCTGGAGTTGAAGATTATGCATGAGGAAGATGATATGGACACTTTCCTTGCTAATGTCAAGGATATCAATGAGCAACCTATTTCATTTCAAATAGTTCCCTTGTGCAGACTGTTCTTAATGCCTTACCAGATTCACTTGGAGACTAATGACCCAAGGAAATCCTAAAGTTGTCAAGTTTGATGCATTATGCACATTGCTATTACAAACGTCACTTTCCAGAAAAAACAAGACTAGGCAGCGTTGTGTGAACAGGCTTTTACTGCTTCTCAAACAAAGGGTGGTAGAAGCAATGCAGCCACTTCTTATGGTTCTGCTACGAGTGGCAAAACTTCTGTTCCTAATGCTTCTGCTGGCAGCACTTCGTCTGGCAATTCTGGTGATAAGGGCAAAAAGTAGATGTGTTGCCATTATTGTAAAGATAATGATACTCGTTCAGGTTCCCGCCATGCATCTTATGCATCAGATTATTATGCTTTGGCTGTGTCTAGCTTTCATGATGTTGAGGAGCCTCTGTCTTTTGATGAAGCACAGAATTCAAAAAATTATATGGCTGCCATGCAATCAGAATATGATGCACTTATAGAAAATGACACATGGACTTTATGTGATTTGCCTCCTGGCAAAAAGGCCATTGGTACGAAGTGGGTTTACAAGTTGAAACACAAGCCAGATGGTGAGATCGATCGCCATAAGGCTCGACTTGTTGCAAAGGGCTATGCACAACAAAAAGGCATAGATTATGAAGAGACTTTTGCTCCCACTTGTCGTATGACTACTGTGCATTTTCTATGTGCATTGGCATCTCATTTTGGTTGGGATGTACATCAATCAGACATCGTTACTGCTTTATTGAATGGTGAAATATTTGAGGAAGTTTATGTAACGCTGCCTCGTGGTTTTGTCATAAAAGGACAAGAGGACAAAGTGTGCAAATGTAGCAAGGCTTTGTATGGGTTGAAGCAATCTCCTTGTGCTTGGTATGAGAAAGCTGAAACTCATTTGGTCAAACCAGGATTTCGTAACAGTCCAACAGAAAGCACATTGTATGTAAAGCGTGAGGGTGATGTATTTCTCATTGTGGTTCTTTATGTCGATGATTTGTTGATCACTGGACCAAATGAGAAACATATTGCTGAATTTAAGGCTCATTTGAATGCTACTTTCAAGATGAAAGATTTGGGGTTGTTGCATCATTATTTGGGTATACAGTTTAAGCAATGTGATGGTGGTATTTCCTTGTGTGAGAAAAGTTACATAGAGACATTGCTATGTAAGTTTGGACTTGAGGATTTCAAACCTATTGCCACTCCCATGGAAACAGGTTTGAAGTTGAGTCTACATGATGTTGGTGATCCTACTGATCTCACTCTTTATCAAACTGCTGTTGGTTGCCTCATTTATGTATGCAACACGAGGCCGGATATTCAGTTTGCAGTCTATAGGTCAGCAGATTTATGCATAGCCCAGGGTCTAAGCATTGGCAGGCTGTCAAGAGGAGTTTTCGCTACCTTAGTGACACTTTACATCTTGGCTAGTTTTATCCCAAGGGGGGATCATTGCCCCCAAAATTACATGATTTTTCGGACTTACATACTTACTTTTGACATGTGAGTGTCCACAAGTGGTTTTTGTTTCATGCTTGGCAGTTCATGTATATCATGGTTGAGCAAGAAGCAACCTACTGTGGCCGGTTCAAGTTGTGAGGTTGAGTATCGGGCAGTCTTCATAGCTATGGTTGAGTGTGTATGGCTCAGATGCCTTATGGCTGATTTGGGTGTTGGACAGGACACTGCCAACACTATCTACACTAACAGTCAGAGCACATTGGCAGTTGCGAGGAGCCCAGTTTTTCATGCTCGCACAGAGCACATTGAGGTGCATTACCACAATGTCTGGGAGAGGCTCTCAGCAGGAGAGATCAACTTGGCTTATGTGCCAACACAGGACAACCTTGCAGATCTTTTCACAAAGGCATTGTCTTGTGAGAAGCTTGAAGCTTTCCACAAAAGCTTTGGGCTTACTCCCCTTTGTGGACTGATCATGTCCTTAGGGCATGGCACTTCCCTTTACTCATGTGCCATCTCTCGTTCACCGCATCAATCCAGAGGGGATTTTTTACCATATAAATGTGGTATTGATGTGTGTAAACACACTAGGACCGCCGGGGCATTTTTTCCCTCTTTAGGAGGTTTTTTCCCCCGAGCATTGTACATACGTCCATCACTCTAGGGCTATCTATCATTCCATAGCACACTAAGTAACACACTCTCTATTGTGTGCCTTGAGCTTCCTTCGTCTTCTCCAAGCTGTGTGCGTTTCTTTGCAACCCTAATTCCAACAAAGCTACTGTACCCATGGCTCGAATATCATTAATTACAAGGAATACAATAGAGGGTCTTTCAACACTAAAACAACACCGGCTCCTGTCAAGCTTCTAATAGCTCAATAGTGGTTAAGCCGTAGGCAAGCCCCGTAGGACTCCACTATTAAGACCATAGCTCTCAATGGTGATGCCCCGTTATCTGCACAAAAGCAGGCACACTACAAGGCTAAAAAATCCCTATTCTACTTACTCAATTGCAATTAATAGTACCAACCAGTTATAGCTAGCTTAAGGACCTCCCTTCTTGAGCAAGAAAAGAGAAATCTTGTGCTCTGATACCAATGTAACATTTAATGGCCTAGTAACTTGTGTGTAGTGGCAAATAACATGAACATAGTGAGCATTTCATTAGAATAGGTTCCTAATGAGCATAATAAGTGTGCTTGGGTGGAGAGAGCAACAAAAAGCATAACACCTAGTTAGATATGCATGAACAATACTTCAAAAGAGAGAGGGATTAAGCTATTGACAATAGTTGAGGACTGGATTTACATGGAGCCGGTTCCCCCTCCAAAAGGCTTTGTATTATAGGTTTCCCCCATCAAGGGAGACATTTTACAATACAATTCTTTGTGTTCCTTCAATAACTAGCTAGTGCAATGAAGGTGGAAGCTTCAAGCACTAAGCAAAAAACTTATCAAACACAACATCAATTCCCTCATCGTCTCAGACCCAAGACTTCAAAAACCTTCAAAGATGGTGAGAGCTAGCGGGGTATGAGAGTAGATTGAGAGGAAGAAGGAGTAGTCTTACGAGAAAGATGTACATCTCCTCACTTGGTCACTCATATTAGCATAGCATAGCTTAGTAATTATCATGGTAGAGGAGATGAGCATGCATTGAAGATTGTCTCTTGGTTGGATTTTCATCACAAAGCCAAGAGTTGTTGGTGTAGGCCTCCCTTCTCAAAATCTTGGAGTAGGTGATAGGCTTTCCATTAAAGCTTGAGAAGGGGAGAGAGAGAGAGTCTTCTTGCTCCACACATGAGATTGTGTGAGTGTGTGTGGAATAATGACTTGACAAATTCAGCCCCCTCTCTCTCTTAGTCGACCCCTGTCTCTCTTGGTTGACCCCTCTTGCATTTTACTCATGCTGACACCCCATTGGACCTCTCCCAGCTTAGCCAATGAAAATTAAGCAACATAAGTGATAGCCTTCTGACATGTGTCCCCCTTTCCCATTTTGTGAGAGCTTTAGGTAATTAATTAATGCAACTAAACTTTCATTGGACCCCTTTGTCTCTTGGCCAATAGGAATCAAGCAAGCCATTTGGCTGCTAGATGCTCATAGGACCCCTTGGGAGACTGTCCAATAGTCTTCTAGAGAGCTTAATTCTTACTGGCTGTTTTATTAAGTGTTTTTAAATGAATTAAAATAGATTTACTCTAGCCTAATTCTCATTGGTCCACCTCCATGGTCATCCAATAGGATTTGAGTGCACCTTGTGGGCATCTGGGCTAGGGAGCTTACATGTGTCCCTCATTCCCTTTGTGTAAAGGAAGCTTGTGAGTGTGCGTGTGCGTGTGTGTGTTTCTCTCTCATCCCCTACTTCTAAGGATCGCCCCCTCCTATGTAAGAACCTTTGAAGACTTTTTGTACACACACTAAGCATCCAATTTAACTAAGCTTTGACCATTGGCACAACCTTGAATTTTGGAACCTTAGCATTTTGGAAGTCTTAAATGGGCTGAACCTTAGGGTCTTTAAAGTCCATTGTTGCATATTGCTCTTTTGCAAATGGCCCCTCTTTGGATCCCTATTTTCCCTCCTTTGGATCCCTACTGTGGTCGGTCTTCCAGCTTAACCAATATTCTAGCTTTTTCTCCCCTGGCACTTCCCATATTAAATGATCAGTTTAACATGAGAAAATCATTTAGGAGAATTAGATATTAGTTATTATGACAGGCTCTGACGTGGGAAAATGTATACATTTGGAGTAGTGCTATGCTTGGAATAGTTAAGTCAAGGATTCAAAGATGTTTTCCTTAAGTTCACAAGTATATTAGTGGCTGGGCCAAACAACAATTATGAGATGTGGAAAATTATTGTTTTGGTGGTGAAAGACCATCTTTTTTCAAAGTCTTGTATATTTTTTTGGCAGCGGTACATTGGTATGATGAGCGCAATCTTCTTTTGATTGACAAAACCTTTTACAAATTCCACTACAATCTTCTTAGTACATACATCGTAGTACTTGATATCGAGCACCGCCATTCCCAATACTTGTAGATGGATTTAAATGATTGGTTGGTAAAGTGGAAGCATGCTACGGATCGCCAATGCTTGGCTGAGTCTTTCAACACCCTAAAGCCTACAAAGGATGACATATATGTCAATGAAGGGATCCGTACAGGTTTCAAGAAGAATTCATATGAGGAATATAGATGTGGGCCGCAACTCAAGCCCACTCTTTGCCATTGGGTTTAGGGTGAAACCACATGTTGAGGACCTGTATAGGCACTTTGAAGCTTCAAACTGTGAATTTCCAAGGATTGAGTAAAAGAAGATGTATATTTATTGGGCTACAAAAGTGTTTTGGTTACAAGAACATGCTGGACTCAATTGCATGTAATGTGTTGTAAAACTGTTAATTTCCAAGGATTGAGTCAAAAAACATGTATTTTGGGCTGGTCAAGTATTTTGTCTACAAGAACATGTTGGACTAAATTGCACGTAATGTGCTGTAAGGTTCCTACAAAAACCACATGTACACTAACTTTCTAGGTATTTTGAAGCTTCAGATTGGTACTTTTATAAGTGACAGTATGCAACCTACATTGATATTGGCATGCTATTGTACACATTTTCATATACCTCTGCAACTAGTTTGAACTTATGTGGCTCTCCTTCTAAGGGTTCCAAGGGTATCTTAATTGATCTAACCAAGTGTGATGCCAGAAGCACTTTTGATTGACTAACAGGTATGTAATAAACATCCTCAGCACCCTCAACTAGCTCATATTAGTACCCCTCAACCAAATAGGAATTTGATTAAATTATGTTTCCCTAGGAATCCCTCAAGGCTCTTCTTATTTTGTATTTCTTCTTTGAGCACCTCAAAAGGTAGAAGTCAGCTCTAGCTTCATTGGCATTGGTGTAAAAGTTATCACCGATGCATAGTGCATCACTGATTATGTCATGATGCCCACCATACATGGGAAAATGTGATCCTTCTTCATTTTTGAAATGTTCACTTTTTGCATCGTCACCGTCCAAGGCCTCAAGAGTGAGATACTCCTAGTTGTCAACATGTGTGTTGTTCAAGCATCATCTCCAACACTGGGACATACAAAATTCACCAAAACAAGAGAGAAATCTACAACTCAGCGCACATTTGTCATTCCTTGAGTATCCATTGACACATTGTAGTGATTGTGATCCTTCAACTCGCTTGCAGTTCCACATCTTCTTCCTAGGCACCTCAGATGCTTGGACCTCCCAAAGAATCCGATTCACCCCTGTATGGCCACATTCATTGTAAAATTTATGCTTCAAGAAGCCAACAACGTCCTTGGCACACTTCATGTGCCATGCATTAGGCTTCAATTGCTTATGTGTTAAAGCCCTCTTAGCAACTGTCCCTGCCCCATCATGCTCCCCTTTTCCATGGCCCAAGGTAGAGAAACTCCATAGCATTTCAATGCCAATCAAAGTGTAGTACCTAAAACAATGACACACCTTTAATGTTGGGCATAAACAAATCTCTTGAAACCATTAATCAGAGGTGGAAGAAAACTTAGCATACCTTGACACAAAGAAGAATGGTCTAGATGACTTGAACTGAGTAGCACATCCATCCAACCACACCCAATCACAAAGTTGAAGTCTTCCTCTTGCAGCCAAGCACTGTGCAGCTGTAAGAAATGCTGCATAAATAGCGTGTCATGATTTTTATCATTTGAAATGTAGAAATGAGTTTTTTATTTTAACACCTTGTCTTCCTCGCCTTGAACGTATGTGATGTGCACAAAGATAGTGACTTGTGAACAGTACCGATGCATTGATTGGATTTCATTTTTCTCCTTAAAAGAGTAGTTTTTTGCAAAGTCTATGACACAAACCACTACATCTCTAGGAAACCTTTGAATGCAATTTTTAAACTATTGAGATTGCTAGCGAGCAATAAAATTTTTACGGATGTAAGTGGTTAGATGCTTTTGAAGTAAAGATGTGAAATCCTTGCATCCCATTTGCTTCACCAGAAGATCTTTGTGCTTCTTGCCTTTAGAATGGGTTGAGGCAACATCTTTAAACAACTTAATTGAAATCTGGAATACATTTAAAAAAAATTTCTTTTGGATAGAGCATTAACCTCTCTGACCAACATTCAGGACATTCTCCCTTCAAGCAAGGTAGCTTGTGAAATGCAGACTCACTTGGTTTTGCACATAACACCATCTCAATTAGTGTGTTCATGCTAATGTATGTGTACATTGTAGCTTGACACTTACTTGAGCCTCTTCTGACAAGCATATAGCACAGTGCAGCCATACCCATTACCGTGCATTCTTGTTTTGCTTTGTCTCATGTGGTTGAATACTTCCTTGAGGTATGCCATCTAAATATGAACAATATAGTAGCACATGTAACGGTCCTTCAACTTACGAACAAACCAAGGTTTCAATCCCTCAAAACATCTGAGAGAGATCTTGATGTGTGGGTATCAACTTACGACAAACCAAGGTTTCAATCCCTCAAAACATCTGAGAGAGATCTTGATGTGTGGGTATTGCATTTGGAACCTCCTGTAAATCTCCCCCCGTCAGTGAAACCCATTAGAGGCTTACAATGAAAATCAATGGAGCTAGGGATAAAAAGTGAAACCCATTAGAGGCTTACAATGAAAATCAATGGAGCGAATAGGAAGCTTGGGGACTGCCCAACGCTCTCTATCGCTTGGTGTTGACCTTGGTGTTAAAGACATTACATGCGATAGTGGGGTAAGCACCGAGTGAATAGGAGGCTTGGGGACAGCCCAACGCCCCCTATCGCTTGGTGCTAACCTTGGCAAATGGGCGTCAGCACAGTAAACATCCACGGATATCACATTATTTTGAGTCAGGGACCGGGCTTGTCAGTCCTATAGGTGCTTGGTTGATCGCCGATGAGAGGTGCACCACATATCACATTTGATACTATTTTACTTTGACCAGTCACTGTGGGCGCCCATGTATGAATAGGTTAAAATCTTATAAAAGGTCTATTTTGACCTAAAATTTTCATTCTTTGATGTAAGCTAAGAAATGCTCTTGCTCCATCTCTGTCTCCTTCTCCTTCTCTGTGTGTGTATGCTAGAGAGAGAGAGAGAGAGAGAGAGAGAGAGAGAGAGAGAGAGAGAGAGAGAGAGAGAGAGAGAGAGAGCGATCGACCATTGTGGCAACATCGAGAGCGGCAAGGCAGTAGAGTGCGGCATCAACGACAGCTCCTTCTTCTTTGCAGCACAGGATCCTTCACGATGACATCATTGAGAGGTGAGTGACACAACATTGTTCTTTGAGCTTGCTAGGATTCTCTAGCTATGTAATTGCAACCTTTTGAGGCTTGCACACATTGCACATGCAAGTTCCCAGCTTCGACACATACGGTTAAGCGTACATTTTTTGGCGTCGCTTCCAGGGACAACCTTTCATTAAGCTTGAGGAGCACTCAATGCTACCTTTGGAAGCTTTTCTTCCATATGTTTTCTGTTTTTTGCTGAGTTCTGTGAGGACTGTTTAGTGAATGTAAAGGGAATATTATCAGGTTTTCGGCAGATTCTCTTAGTAACTGTAAGCTCCGTTAGTGCTGCATTGTACTGGTTTTTGTTAGTTTTACAAGATCTGTATTGTGCAGGTGTTAGTAGAGCTATGAGTGAGTGTAGACAGTGAGAAGTAGAGTAGACAATGAGCAGCAGAGTTGATTGTGTATGAGTGTGAAATTTTGTGTTAGACAATTAATTAATTGTTAATTAGTTGCAAGGAGGTTAGACAGAGTTCCTAGGAGCTGTTGTGTGTGCGTGGGAGCTCAGCAACCATGCGGCCACATTATCCTCACAAAAGGTTTTTTTGAATTAAAAAAAAAAAAACCACTCAGGATATTTGGGACTAAAAAGAAATTTGGATTAAATTTAAAAAAATATTGTTCTAAAAGGAAGTGATCGAGATTGGGATCTTTGCCCAAGCCCAAGCCCAAAAAGCCTAGGCCCACGCCTCAGTCCTCAGTCTTATGATATACTACTCACACTACCTTATATATACAGATCTCAAGTGAAGGCAGGGCATGTGGGACAAGTTCCTCAAGTCCTCCACCATTCCCTTCACACTCACCCTTTGGACTTACTAATTGTAGCCCTCTCCCCACCTAGGAAAAGACTAGTTTTAGGGCTGTAAGTAACCGAATCGGGGGCTGTAAAGCATGGCATGTCCCCCTAGCCAAGACACTTGTTTTGAGCTATACACTATATTCTAAGGCTCGGTTAAAAAAAGGGACCAAAAATACAAATAAAAATTGCATCATAAAAACCTAGAAAACTAGGTGAGCGGCCTTCACGGGCACTCACCAACACTTCTGGAGTGTTGAGGTCACATGCACCTATGCTCTGGTTGTGTGCTAGAGGATGAGAACATCAAGAGTGTCTCCATTTATGCGGGCACTCATTATTCCTCTACCATAGGCTCTAGGTCCTTAATGGGAAATCTAGGCAGTACCACTCAGAACCCACATATTGCGTCTATTGACTCTTCCTCTGACTATGACGTCATGTAGGGTTACCCAATTCCTAATCACGATAGCTCAAGCCAAGACATGCATGCCATCGGTTCACGGTCTGGGCCGAGCATGCTTAGCCGCTTGAAGGAAACCTTTAGAAGAGCCACTCGCTCCGAACATGGAGCTAACAATGTAAATGAGGGGGGTGGGGAAGTACATTTGCCATTCATGACCAGCATAGACCATGCTCCTGAAGAGTGTGCACGTGTGTTGAAAGGACGCCCTTTAAACAACGTTTCCATAAAGATTCCTCAAAGATTCTGTAACATTCCACATGAAGATGGTGATGAAGTAATGAAGATGAAGATGGATGCTGCAACATGAAGATACGAGTTCATGGACGTCATCAAATATCCCCTTATTATTATTTTGAGCCATTACGGCCACTTTTGTAATGTTTACGGGAACCTCATATTTTAAGTCGGCACTTGTATTTTGGCAGTAGATGCTTGTATAATGATTAAAGGCAGCTTAGTTTCTTGTAATTAAGCTCTGTAGAAGCCTAGGGACAATTCAGGTCATTTGGCCGGACATTAGGTTTGAAGGCCTGGTATATAAGCTAAAACCTAAGGCTTTGTAAAGAACACATTACATTATCTCAATTAATATACAGTCGTGGGTTCTGCAGCACACGGTAGTGAGCTTCACGCACACACACCGTCGCGCACACTAATCACATTGCAGATATGAGAGTAGGAGCGTGTTAGCATCGAGGAGCTCTCCACGTCGACGCACACAATACAAGCCGAAAACCACATCGCGAGCCCGCCTCAAACGAGCTATATTTGGTCGTAAGTATCTCAAACGACATCCGATATGAATGATCAAGTAGTCGTTAGAATCAGGGCGAGAAGCTCTTCGTGTTGATGTCTTTGTAGATCAGTTCCGGACACTTTGGAAATTACTGTTTTGAGTCTATCGCGATAGCGATCAGAGGTCTCACAGTTATGGTTTTCAGGGTTTAGGTGTTTGGCCATATAGGATATGTCCTTGTGAGTCTTGCCCTCCGATTTCAAGTCATTCCGATATGATTTGAGACTGTTTTGAGCTTGTAGTGTTTCGTAGGATGCGTTGTCTGTTTCTTTGCTTTATGGTAGTGTTGTGGTAGGATTAGTGACTGTAGAGTGTTGTTAGTGTCTAGCTCAGGGTTGTGACAACCCAAAGATTGCCTCCATGTCCTAGTCGGGTCAGCTACGTCCTCGGATTGACAGTTTGTTGGTCTGTGTTCTCGCTGTGCTCCATCGTTTGTCGCGGCGTACCCGCTAACATTGGCGCCGTTGCCGGGGACGAAGCGCCTAAACTAGCGTAGACCGCATCACTCGTGTTTGATAGTATAGCATTTCTCTAGAGTTTTCTGGAGTGTTGTCACCATTTGCCTTCTTAGTGGGAAGTCAGAGAGCGGATCTCTTGACTGAGGGATAGCCAGGGAGCTTGCGTCTCACCGAGGTGGTCCACCATGAGGTTGAGGTATGGTTATATTATTTTGTTGTGTGTTTAGATTAGGTTTTATGGTTTGTGTGTTTGGTTATGAAGAACTAGAAAGAGAAATAAAGTAAAGAAAAACGCAAAAGGTAAGCAGGAGGTTGTTTGCTTGCCAGAAAGCAAAAACAACCATTCAACCATCCAAAGTAGGACTTTAGGTAGTGCAGGACATCTGATGTTGATCTAGAGCAATTTTGACATGAAAATGTGCTTGAAAACACAAAAGGCGGAATTGTGCTGATTATGGTAAAAGTACTCTAAAATGGTCGTTTGAAAGCCGATTTGAGTGCTTGTTTTTGCATTGGAGACCTTAAGGTAGGGGGAAAACACAGATTTGGTCCAATTAAAAAAAAAAAACTCTAAAAAACCCAAAAAACAAAAAATCTGAAACCAAATCTGCAATTTTCAAAAAAGTTTGACCTCAAGACCTTGTTTTGCATATGCTCTAGAGCTTGTATGTGAAATTTCAAAGCATTTGCATCAGTGCTTGTGCATCTAAGTGGGAATTTGCTTTTTCTGAGTGTAAGTAAGGAAGTGAACTGTGAAATGCTTGAATCCAAAGGAAAAGAAGTCCAAATTGAATGAAACTTTGGGGATAGGTTTCTAAGGGCATTGGGAACCAAATTGTCCAAAAACAGAGAAAGAAATCACTTCCCAGTGGCTCTCTGCTCAGTCTATCGCGATAGACTGGTGAATTGGAGATAGACTCACAATCAGGCAAAAACCCTCATACCACAAGTAAAACACATCAATACAAGGCTGCTCCCAAAAATTGAGTGTACTTGGACACCTGCTTGACCACTAAACCTCAAGTCTGGTGTTTAGAGTCTAACTTCAGAGACAAATTGGGTAAAGGGACTTGACCAAATTTCCAAACCTTATGAAACTTGGTATACATGATCTACAGAGGGTAGGGAACACATCTGCGAATAGAAAATTTGAAAAAAGTGTCATTTTGGCATACTTGGTGAGCCTATCGCGATAGAAAAATAACCCAGTGATAGAAACTGAATTTTTCAAAAACCTCTGTGGCATAGCTTGGAAAGATGCTATCAAGGACACATAAAATTTTTGAAGTCATTTGGACATCAGAAAGTGGGTGTAAGACCATTTGAGAGGATTCAGCTTGTAGAAAACACCAGATCTGGTCTAACTAACAAAGTAAAAGTCCAAACCACTTGAAAATTGGTAGGAGGACTAAGGAGAGGTGTTGGAACACAGTGGTATAGTGAAAGTTCAAGTTTGACCTATAAAAGGGGTACTTGGTTAGCCTATCGCGATAGACTCAAAGCAAGGACAAAGAAATTGAAATTTTCAAAACCCTTTGGACCATAGCTTGTTTAGCCTCTCAGGAGGTTACACAAAAAATTTGGTGGATTTTGGACATTGGGAAGTCATCCTAAGTCTATTTTCTAGTGATCAGATAGACTCAGAATTCTAGAGTTGGAGTTAAAGACCTAAGAAAAAGTCCAAAACAAGTGGAAATTGGTGAGCAAGGTGTACAAAGCATAGGGAACACAGTGGTAAAGAGAAATCTGGAAAATTTTCAAAACTGAAGAATCTGCTGAGTCTATCGCGATAGACTGAGGCATTTTCCCAGAAACTGAAATTTTTGAAAATTGACCTTAGGGCCTTGTTCTACATGTTGTTGTGAGCCTATGGTTAAAATTTGAGTAAATTTGAGTATTGTAAGTGCATCTAAGTGGATTACTTCACAAGATCAGAAAAGAAACTGTTGTTTGATGCAAGTTACAAAGGAAAAGTATTCCAAATTGGTTGGAACTTGGTGAGTAGTATCTCAAGAGAAGGGGGAACTCAAATTTGTGAAAACAGTTGAAAAACTGTATCCCAATAACACTCTGGTGAGCCTATCGCGATAGGCTCAGGAATTCACTGTAGAAAAATCAAAATTCAAATCTGACTTCATATTTGGGTTCAGAAGGCCCATTATACCCTGTACACAAAGTTTGAGTGCATTTGGACATCTGCAAGGGGTACTTGGTGAGCCTATCGCGATAGACAAGTGAGGAAAAAATTTTGAGATTTTTTTTTGAAACCAAGTATACCACTGGGTTTATCATTGCCTAAGGAGTGCACACACCAATTTTGGGCTCAAACTGACCACTTGCAAAAACATCAGATAGAGCAACTTTCCAAATTACATCTCACTGTTTTGGTCATACCTCACATACAGACTCCGATTCCAAAAGTTTTTTAATCAAAACGTAGCTTGAGAGCAGCACTACAGACCTCAGATACATCCACCAAACACACGCAGTATGAGGGTTTGGGACTTACATTGGAGGACAATGCACAATCATGGTTTGAACTATTGAACCAGAGAGAGTTCACAACCATTGAGAAAATGTTGGATGAATTTGTTCAAGAATTCACCAAGAGGGGCATAAAACATAACAACCTTCCTAAGATTCAGGAATTTAAACAAGGCGAAATAGAAACATTGTGACATGCAATACTGCGTTTCAAGCAATATGTTGCTAGATGTCCTACCCAAGAGTTACCCACGCCAGAACGTCATATCCTATGCTTCATCAGAGGGCTTAAGAATGAGAATCTCCAAAAGGACCTATACATGAAAAGATACCAAACCTTGGAAGAGGTGACCAAAGCGGCAGTTGACCTAGTTGACAATTGCAAATTCTATGAAGATGGTCAGAAGAAGATGAATGATGCGAATGAGAAAAAGAAAACCGCTGATCTTGAGGATCAAAGAGGGAATCTAGGACAAAACTAAGTAAATGTTGAGGAGAAAATCATAGAGAATGTGATGCAACGCATCAACCACTCTGACAGAGTACCAGCCTATAGAGTTCCTCAACAACGAAGGTGCATGACATGTGGAGGGGACCATCCGACGCAACATTGTCCTGACTATAGACCTAAGACTCCACCAGGGTTTGAGCATGTTATGTCTCAACCTCCTAGATATCATCCTGTAGCGGAACAAGTGTTCTTAAGTGAAAGACCCATAGCTTCTAGAAATGCATATGTGAGTCATGAGCTTCAAATAGAAAGATATGTGGTAGATCAGAGGCCACTTCAAGGTCAATATCAAGTATTGCCACAACAACCAATACGTCTATGTGACAGATGTGGTAGTAGTGATCACTTGATTTAGGATTGTCCACACCATGATATCACGATAAATGTATATTATAATGAGTGTGCAGTCACACATATGATTTTGGATTGTCCTAAGAATCCAAGAAAGAAAGGTAAAATGCAACCACATGTTACCTTTCCTTCTACTAGCAAATTAGAGAAAGAACGAGCCGCAACAAAAGGAGAGACGACAACAACAACAGAGCAAGAAACAATTGCAAAAGAACATGTGCTTAAACAACAAGAAGATGAAAGTAAGCAAGTTGCTCCAGTAAAAATTGTCACAAGAGCACAAGCAAAAGTGCAAGAGCAGAAACCTACAGATGGAGAGACTAGTAAGAGTTCCAAAAGCCGTAGAAACTCTAGACGAGTAAGAAGGACTAGAATGAAAGCGAGACTAGAAAGGGAGAAAGGAGAAGAAAAGGCTGTTACAGCTGAGTTGGAAACAACTCAAGAGCAACAGACACAACAAAGGGAAGCTGAAACCCTTAAACCAGCTGAAGCACCCAAGAGTGCTAGTTCAGGAGGATCTGTCCTAGTGGACAAAGCGAATGAGCCTTTAGACACAATTTTACAGGCTTATGCGGCTAGATTGGCAAATATACAGACGTTAGAACAAAGATGGATGAACCATCCTTATCTCGAACTAGAGAAGCAGAGGCTAGAAATGTGTAAGCAGCTCATTAAACTGCTCAAGCATTGCTGGAACCACCTCCACCAGAATTGAAGGATATGATAGTCACCCCAGTGCACAAAGATGAGAGCATTAAAGTAGACGAATTGCCTAGAGAAGAGGTTGATCATAGGGAAGAGCCACTGTCAAGGTCACAAGACTCGAGGGTAGTCCAAAGTACAATAGATGAATCAATGAGGGATTTCCCACCTTATGTTCCTATAGTTGAGGAGCAATGGCCAGAGGAGTTATGGAAGGCTGTCCGAGATGCCCAAAAAAGAGAAGAGGATGCTGTGGACCAGCACCATTTCCTAAAATCACATTAGATAGACCACAAATGAGTGTTGATGTGAGGTCATATCATGGTGACCTAGGATTGATAGCCTCCGAAGACAGTAGACCCGCATTGTTAAGAACTTTGCCACAGTACATGGGAGATTTTGAGGCAAAGTCTGAGATTGTGAGAGTTCCATCACAGAGGCTAGGAGGGACAAAAGAATTGGACACAAAAATTTTGACCGACTTGCTATCCACGCCAGTGAAGTGCACAATTACGTTGGCAGAACTTTTGAAAATTAGGCCAAGTATGTGGATGGATATAGGAAAGTGCTTGGAAAAAATTGGGATCAAAAGCCCGTTAAGGTTCCTAGAAAAAGAGCTAGATGAGATCGAGAATCCTAGATCAAATGTAAGAACGGTACCTCTGAACAAAGTAGGAGAGTACTGTGAAGGAGAAGATGGTAATGCCACTTTGCCTGTCGAGTACAATGGGATTGAAACAAAAGCTATACTTGACAGCGGAGCAGGAATTGCAATAGCCACAAAACGAATATGGGAGAAATGGGGTAGGCCCGCCTTTAGAACAACCAGAATAAAATTACAGTTAGCTGATGGGCATGTGGAAAGACCCATGGGATTGCTAGAAGCGATAGTGGTGTCTTCTTGTGGTATAGAATATGCACATACTTTTGCCATAGCTGACTTTGGCAAGAAAAATAACTATGAAATCATCCTTGGAAGACCATTCATGAGACAACTCAAGATGGTACAAGATTGGGGCTATGATTATCTATACTTGAGACATGCTGAAACCACAACACGTGTAAATATGAGAAATCATAGTTACCAAGATGTAGCTAGAACTCTCGTGGAAGATTTTGATTCTGCAACACAAAGTGGATCAACAGACCATCCGTGGATGGGCAAAAAGAAAGAAATCTGGATGTGCGGAGCATCGGAGTGTAGTGAATTTGGGAGAAATGAGAATGCCTTAGAGAGGGTCTTAGAAGATGATGCTTACATAAGAGAACCTTTTCCGGAAGAGGCATTATAACCGCTAGAGTGGACTCAGATATTGGCTACTTTGGATGTCTGTGTTAATGAGACCACACCAACAAAATTTTGCGATGAGAATGGGTATGACATAGTCCCCTACTACATGCTAAGGGTTATGTGTGAGACGCATGAAGAATCTGAGTATGAGTTCGAAACAGGGTTATCAGCTATGGGGATAGCACAAAACCAGATACCTAGCCCGAATACTGGTCATATAGAAATAGGTGCTCTTTGCGATCAGTGTGCGATAAAACACTTGATTACAAACTGTCCAACTTGAATGCATAGTACAAAGGAGGAGCTGCAAGTCAACGAAGAAAAGTTGCAGGAAGAAGGGCTAAGATCCAAAGAAGATGCTTCAGGTCCAGCGCCTACAAACGAGCAATATGAAGACTTGGAATCAATCAAAGAAGAGGTACAACAAGTGACAGGAAGTTCAGACACTATTGGTGACATTTCAGCAGTTGAAGTCGAGGAAGAAGAGCCTATGACTCTATAGGAACTAAATGCTGATTTTGTCTCTCCAAAAGACATATTAGAGGAAATGGAGGTCAAGCAGGTGGTAGAACACACAGATGAACTCAGAAGTGTGAACAATGAAGAAGAAGACGACAAGGAGTCCAGGCCAAAGATTGTTCAAGTCACTCAAGAGAACATAGGCAATCTAGTACCAAAGAAGATCAACTTTTTGCTAAGTGCACAAGACGGAGTCAAGATGAATTTTATGGCAGAAATTGATACAAATTCCACGACTAATGTCATGTCATATGGCATGTGGTTACTTCTAGGTAAGCCAAAGCTTTATGATATTCAGATAAAGGTAAATCTCTCACCTAAAGTAGATGTTATAAGTATGGGGATTACAGAAGCTACTCTCCAACTAGACTCACAGAATGTCAAAGAAAAATTCTTGGTGGTAGATTCTCGACAAATGGGAACACACTTAATTTTGTCCAAGCCATGGGAACAAGTCTTTGAAGACGAGCCTGAATCTTCAACAATGGTCATCACGACAAGCTATCAAGTGGCAACAAAGGTCAAACCTACAACAGTTCAAAGATTCTTGGCTATTGAAAAAGGCAAAGCTAAAGTAAGCCCACAGTATCTAGCCCAGCCAATGCAAGTGCAAGACAAAGCCTCTACATCAAAAGCCAAACCATCAACAAAACAATGGAAACCCAAGCAAAAAGTCTATCAACCGAAGTTTCCATCGCCCGAAAGTCTCCAAAGGAAGTCAAAACAGGTCAACCAAGTGCTAGCATCCAAGGCACAAATTAAAGTTAATGATCCAGTTTGGATACAATCACAAAAACAACCTCAACAAGCAAAGGTAATAGGATGGATCACATCAAGCGAGTCAATTATTGCACAAGGCTACAAGAAAGGAAATTCATATGTTTGGGTCAAAAAGCCCAAGATAACAGCCTGGCAATATCCATCCCATGACAACCACTTAGTCAAGAATCAACAAAGCCATCAAAGTCAATCACATAACTCAACCAAGAGAAAGGACAGATACAAAAAGCAAAAGAGAAGGTCTTCCACTTGACAAACCATACGACAAGTCTGGGTAATGAAATCAAAATTCTACCAGACTACCCAACAAAGTCAAGTGAAGATCACCTCCAAGCAAGTCCAAAGATTCATTCCAGTCGAGTTACTCGAAGCACAAGGATTCTATGAGGGTAACTTTCAAATCTGGTTACCTAAGGTAGTAGCTTATCAAGGAATCACCTAGGAAAAGCAAGAAACATCAAGAAATCAAGAGTAGCCACCCGCTACACCCAAGAGTACTACAACCTATAGATGGATCCCTCGTCAATTACTACAAGAGCAAGGCTTTTACAAAAGTAACAGCCATATTTGGAAATTAAAGACAAGGTACCATCAAGTCAAAGAAGAAACAAGGCAAGTGGCAAAGGAGATCACACCAGGCCTAAGAACAATGTGGGTTCCAAAATCCGCGATTGAGGATGCTCAACAAGAAAGATACACAACTCCTTTACAGCCTCTTAACAACAAAAAGAAAGCAACGGTAAATGCGGAGGTCACAGTTTTGAAGAACACTATCTGGAAGAAGAAGACTTCATCAACCATTGCTTCAACATCAATACCTGTCTCATCAAGCGACCACAATTTGCTACCAAGGAATGAAGAGCAGATATATGCCAATGTATTGGACAACATGGCATCTCAAGCAGAAACTAACGAGAAAGGCCTAAACATCAAAAGCATATGGAATTGGATTTCAGGCCGCGATCAGGTAAGTCCAAGTCGTCATTAAACTTACATGGCTTAAGAGTCTAGAGTCGGGCAGCTAAGCCACTAAATGAGCGAAGTGTCAGACCCAAGCTTCAAGTTAATATTTTTCTGTGGTCTATGAGTCTAGCTAATAGGTATAAGCTCAAGATGGAGAGTTGAGCATACATAAAGTCATGTTGCTCATGCTGGAAGAGGTGAGCATAAGAGTCAAAGTCCATATAATATATAAGGTGGAGAAGGCGGAGTAGTCCCAAAAAAAAAAAAAAAAAACACTCACGCACTTGACACAGTGAGGAAGAGTGGAGAAACCTCGACAACAAAAACCCTTCTGTGAGTAGTGAAAGCTTTTGAAGCACTCATGCTATATGTTTTGCTCGCTACACTAACTCCATGAAGAACCCATCAATACTCTTCTCTCGCACCGCATCTTGTTTAACATGCATAACTTTGTGCAAGCATATAGATGTCCCATCATTGGACATATGCATTAGGCACTCTTTTTTATTCCACCCATGCACTTACACAAACAAATGACGATGACCAAGCGAAAACAGGTTTTATGAGCCTTTGCTCAACATCAATGACTTTGACTTCAAGCTACTAACACTTATCCATGTATATCAAGCCCATACTAGTAGCCATATGGCCATATGTACTTCAACTCAGCATAACTCTATAACGTCAGAACCTAAGTACATATAGCCTCGCATTTAATTATGACTAAAGATATTTTTTCCCACTGGGTTTTTCCCTTTAGTCTTATCCAGGTATCCAAGACCTTCATTTTGTATATACGCTACATTTTACTTTTACTCTTTTATTTTTTATAACAACAAAAACAAGAAGAACCACGATATCCCCACACTACTAATTGAAAATCTACTGACAAGTCAAAAGGGAGAGGCCAAAAAACAGCTTGACAAAGCTTCAAGTCAACTTACAGGTACAACTGCCAGATAACAACCACAGGAAAAGCAAATACTAGAGCTACAATGACAACAACGTGCTGCACCAACAAGTCGATACAACCTCATGCAATTCAAGATACAACAACCAATCGGAGGGGGAGAGTTCCAGGCTTTAGATACACTACAGGTACAACTTCAAGGCATCTTTAATATCACGCAAAGCAACCAACTGCAGAAGATGTTGCCACAACAACTTCAACCAACACCAAGACATCAAGAACTCGTCAAGGCCAACAAAGACATAGGGTCTTGTCGGGGAAGACAAGAATTCGGAGGGGGAGAGTGTTGAAAGGACGCCCTTTAAACAACGTTTTCATAAAGATTCCATTAAGATTCCTCAAAGATTCTATAAAGATTCCACATGAAGATGGTGATGAAGTAATGAAGATGAAGATGGATGTTGCAACATGAAGATACGAGTTCATGGACGTCATCAACTATCCCGTTATTATTATTTTGAGCCATTACGGCCACTTTTGTAATGTTTACGGGAACCTCATATTTTAAGTCGGCACTTGTATTTTGGCCTTAGATGCTTGTATAATGAGTAAAGCCAACTCAGTTTCTTGTAATTAAGCTCTGTAGAAGCCTAGGGACAATTTAGGTCATTTGGTCGGACATCAGGTTTGCAGGCTTGGTATATAAGCTAAAACCTAAGGCTTTGTAAAGAACACATTATGTTATCTCAATTAATATACAATCATAGGTTCTACAGCACACGGTAGTGAGCTTCATGCACACACACCGTCGCGCACACTAATCACATTGCAGATATGAGAGTAGGAGCGTGTTAGCATCGAGGAGCTCTCCGCGTTGATGCAAGCAATGCAAGCCGAGGACCACATCGCGAGCTCGCCTGCTACGATCTATATTTGGTCGTAAGTACCTCAAACAACATTCGATCTGAATGATCAAGTAGTTGTTAGAATCAGGGCGAGAAGCTCTTCGTGTTGATGTCTTTGTAGATCAGTTCCAGACACTCTGGAAATTACTGTTTTGAGTCTATCACGATAGCGATTAGAGGTCTTACAGTTATGGTTTTCATGGTTTAGGTGTTTGGCCATATAGGAAATGGCCTTGTGAGTCTTGCCCTCCGATTTCGAGTCATTCTGATATGATTTGAGATTTTTTCGAGATTGAAGTGTTTCGTAGGATGCGTTGTCTGTTTCTTTGCTTTATGGTAGTGTTGTGGTAGGATTAGTGACTGTAGAGTGTTGTTAGTGTCTAGCTCAAGGTTGACAACCCAGAGATTGCCTCCATGCCCTAGTCAGGTCAACTACATCTTTGGATTGACAGTTTGTTGGTTTGTGTTCTCGCTATGCTCCATCGTCCGTCGCGGCGTACCCGCTAACAACGTGAATACTCCATTCACTGCACCCCGTGACTCTTTAGAGCTATTCCCCTTTGAGGTTATATTACCTGATGGTAGAAGCCTTGCCGAAGTGTAAGAGGTTGAGTGGTATATCATTGCGGCTATGGAAAAGGAAATCGTGACTTACGCAAGGCAGGGCAATGAAGAGAGCTAAAAGAGAAATCCCCTATGTCAATATCCTTGCTAGGAGATCAATTGAGTGCTCCTGAATTAGCGACCACTAAGAGTCAACCCATAGAGAGCCACATTGCATCTATCTAGTTCAAAGGACACCCCTAGCACCTCAATCCTAGATGGAGCGTTCCTAAATGAGAACTGGGAGTACGAACTACAAACAAAAAATCTGACCAACCTATACACATGTCACACCTATCACATGGGTTGGTTAGATGTCCTACAATTCAGAACAGGTGCTACTAGTGTAGAGGATAAAACAGAGAGTTTATGAGGTCATCCATAGGATTATTGAGCTAGAGAGACAGAACAAGGGGATCCACATGCCTTCAACGAGTCTCATGAGATTCTTAGATACAGGGAAGTCTAAACAACCAACCTTATCACAAATGGAGACTCCCTTGGTAAGTCCGATGGATACTCCATATGTTATTTTCCCACGGGTCTCAGTGCAGTCTGAGCCCAGAAGTGATAGCTTTACCTTTCCAAGTCTATCTCATCTTTTCCTTGATGACACCACGGCTACCATGCCTACTCCAATGATGGGCATGCCAAGAAACACTCCATGGACCTCATTTGTTAGTAAAGCCCCACTACATGGTAGCTCAATGCCTGCAACAATACCTACAAGTGTGTACCAATCATATACACCTATGGATCCTCGTACTCATGTAGTTCCTACCCCTCCCATTGTTTCAACAACCTATGCTCCACAACCACAACACCCAAGATCTTATTTCAATGGGACTATACCGGCTAGCATTAGCATGTCACATCCGGCATCTGCTATGTCTAGGGCCACACATATAAACTTTGGGCCACCACATGGCACAACATTGTACCAAATTTGGAACCCAAGGTCTTCTTATGCACCAAGCCCAATGCCAATACCTACTCCACATGTAGTCTCTGGAGCGCCTTCACCCATGGTGCCTACTCACTTAGGTGACTTGGCAACATTTTCTCAAGCTATCGGTTGATTCTATTGCTGAGAATATGAGTAACACGCCTGATAGAGAGCCTAGAAGTAAGGCAGTACAAATAGCCAATCTCACACAAAAATTTAGTGGAGACGGGGATGTAAGAAATCATATCAAAGTGTTTGAACAAATATGCAATTCCCTAGGAGAACACAATGACCTACATAAGAGTAATGGTTGAAGCCTGACATTAAGTGGGAAGGCTGGGGATTGGTATAGAACCTTAAGGGTGGAAGAAAAAACGATATACCCTACTCTTAGGAGACTACATACAAGAGGGAGTACTTTGGGGTGCAGCATCTTAGCTCCAGAAAGCCCAATGAGAGGAAGGAGAGTCCGTGAGAGACTTTATTAGTCGCTTAAAGCATTTAAATTCTTGCTGTAATCCAAATGAGCACTTCAATAATAACCAATTTCTTGATAGATTCATTAGGGGATTACGACATGAGGATATCTACAATGGCCTATTCATTAGAGGTATCACCACTTGGGAGGCAATCACCACCAATGCGATCCAATTGGAGGATACTTTAATGATTCAATGAGAAAGAGTGTCTGTTGAGCCTAAATCTACTAGCTCGCAAGCATCGGGGCATCAACCCATGACCTTAAAGCCTATTGGTAAGGAGTCAAAGATATTTGAGTTAACTTTAGCAGATCTCACCTAGGCCATTTAAGAGAGTCTTAGAGACAACAGTGCTCCGCAAAACAATCGTATGTATCCAAGAAGGGAGCAACAATGGTGCTCAGTATGCTATGGTCCACATAGTACTAGTGAATGCTCTACTTTTAGAGTAAAATTCAATGGGATTTGCAATGCCTGTTGGAGGTATGGTCATCAAGCTAAGGATTGCATAGTATTTGAGGGCGCGATGGCCAATACACCAACCTTACCATGGACGGACACACCTCGACTGCCTGCATTGATGTCGGCCCCACCTCTTGAATAAACATCACAACACATGGTCCCTAGGGCCCAAAATGTTGTTCAAACAACACCCTTACCACCTCCAGTTCTAGGACCGCAACCACCACATCCGAGAACTACTTCTGGGAATCAAGTGGGTTGTGAGTCATCTATTGCTTGTATGGAAGGCTATGAGGAAGATATAGACCCTAATATTGCCTATGGAATTGATGCACTTGAAGAAAGCTCACAATATTACATGGAGGACTATTGGGGACAAGTCAAACCTATCTAAGTAGCTGATCTTGTGGCAAGATGCCAAAATATCAATTACACTGCCAAGAGATCACCTCTTCAATGCTATGAGTGTGGAGGTTCACATGTGTGGTCGAGTGTCCTATTATGCTACAAAAGAACGCCACACTAATGCAAACCAATCAAGCGAGTTCATCTACAATGCCGATACTCATGTGTAATTGATGTTGCATAGATCATTTGATTGCCCAATGTCCGAATAATCCAGATGTGCCAAAGATCACGCCATTAAACTTGATTGAGGTTACCAAGGAGCCATCACAAAGTACATCTGTGGTACCACTAAATAAACTCACATGATCGATGCTCCAAAAACAAAATTATATTCTTGAAGAAAAAGACACGGCATCAATTGCCCAATCTTAGAAGAAGAAGAAAACACAAAGGAAGAGATTGCAAAAAGCAACGAAGTCAAACCCCAGTTCAAAGACCAATATAGGGACTGGTGATGACCCCGTATATATGAACAATGCTGAAGAGGATTCTGATTCAGGTGAAACCATGGAGACCAAAACGACCACTAAGAAAGAAACCAACAAGGAAGATCGTGATGAGCCACAATGGTCAGGATCCAAGAAGAAGATAGGAACTTACCCAAACCCCACAGAGGAGATTGAGCGGGTCAAGCAATTAAGGAGATTGGTAGAAGATACCCAAAGGGATCTAGAACCGGGGGGGCTAGGGAGAAGTACTAGGAGGGGTGCAAGAAATGGAAGGGTGCGGGAGTTGGAGGTTAAGAATATTCTCAACATTGGGCGCATTGAGCCAAAAAATAAGGGTCTTGGGGAGGTGAGATAATTCCAGCATGGAGCCATGTAGAAGAGATAGAGAGATTTGATCAAGGAATGAAAGAGACTAAGGTTGCGTGTAAAGGGTGCAAAGAGAATATTTACCACAAAGGGTTTTTTTTTGAAATGGGTGTTTTCCTTAGGAGAGAGTCCCTATCATTGTCAGAGATAAGGGAGAAACAATTATGGAGGAGAGCTTGGGGGTACCCCCTCGCTCTAACTCTTTCAAAAAATAGGGCACGAATGGTGAGGAAGCACTTCAAGGAGCTCTCTCTAATGATATATCTTTTTAGCTATGAAATGATAAAAGCAAATTTATAGTGGGTGGGGTGCCAAGATTTCTAGGGAAAGCCGTCCAAGGCCTACGGGGTACATATGCTGCAAGGGCGCACCCATAGATGTCACCTGAGAAGCATGAGGAGCTTGGTGGCAATGGCTCCTTGCCTCTAGGTGCTGCTCTGGTAGCACTTTTGACCTGTTGAGGGTGGCGCTAGTGGCCATGTTGCTGTGGATCGTTGGCGACAGTACCGTTTGTTGGGGGTATTCATGTGATGACATGGCAGGCTATGTGGCCCGTTCCTGCACCCAACTCTTTTGAGAGTAAAGGGAGAGGGAACCGATGGCGCCGTCAGTGCCTCTCACTTAAGGGACTAAACATGTGTGGTATGAAGCTCAAGGAAGCCACTAAAATAAGGTGCCTTCACATGCAGTTAGGCGTCCAAAAATAGGGGGGATATTCGACAAAAATTAAAAAAGAAAGGGTACACACGCCCAAGGAGGCGGGTTTTTTTGGGCTTTAGGAGGTTGTTTTGAAGGGCGTAAGGAGTCAGAGAAGGAGAGGAAGGGGCAAGCGCAAAGAGTAGGGGAAGGGAAGGTCTCTCCCCCCCCCCCCCCCTCTCTCTCTCTCTCTCTCTCTCTCTCTCTCTCTCTCTCTCTCTCTCTCTCTCTCTCTCTCTCTGTGGACCTTGAAGCACAAAGGAGGAAGTCGTGGGGAAGTAGTGGACGAGAGCTTGGCTCCATATTGCTCTTTCACTCTCTCGGAGGGAGAAGGGAAGGAAAAAAGGAGAATTTGATTAGCAAGCTTCTCGTTTGGGAAGCGTCTAGCAGGCGATTCAATAGAAAAGGAACAGTACAGGGTGGGTGTTTTTCTTGGCAATTACAAATTGCTTCTATCGGGTTTGGGTTATCTGAATAGGGGATTTCAAATCAACAGGCATATTGACATTGACATATGCAATTGATTTGTATCAAGGGTTCCAAAGATCTGTTTAATGGAAACATCTTTTGATTGCTAGCCTCAATTAAGTGTTAATATATTTTCTAAGTTCCGATCTGTGATATTCTCTTGCAATTCTTTCTAAGCATCTCTATGTTGTCTTATTAACACTAGATGGGCCTTAACCATGGGCCTTAACCGCATTGGTTTTCCTCCTTGACTGCTTCTTCATCTACAACTAGAGGACCGACGCTTTCCCAATTGACTCTGGAGAGACGCGCACTCCGACAGTGTATAAAGTCTCCAAGCACAGATTGAGGCCAAACAATAACTTTGATCGGTCAAAGGGCTTCCTTTAGACACTAGAATCCCAAATATCATACCAAAACAAAATTTGGACACTTGTAAGTGGATTAAAGCATGCACCTAGTGTTGAAACTCTAAAATTGCCAGAATTGACCTACAAGAAAATTGAATGCAATAGAAAATTGTTTTGGCCATAACTTGAGCTCTAGGTATCGGATTCAAAAACTTTTTTTAATCATAAAAGCTCCAAAGCAGCTCTCCAACATTTAGCGTGACCAATGAATAACAATTAAAAACCCTTTGGGTAATTCATTGTTGGTCAATGTCAGAAAAAACGTTGTTTAAGGCCTTAAAATTCACTTGGAAGTTAGGGGTGTTTAAAACTAACAATTTGAGAGAATTGTGAAGAAACGATCGCGGTTCTAGACATAGTTTTGACTTTTTCCTAGCCAAAGCACTTGAACACATTGGGTAAAGATGTTAAGCCTAGAGATCCTATCCTCATTAGATTCAAACTCAGCTTACACAAGCTTCGGGATCCCAGCAGTAGAAGAGCATCCGTCCACAATGGATCTTCCAAACTTGCACTTGATAAAGACCAATTTTGTTGAGAGAGTTTGCATGAAAAATGATAAAATTGAAGGACTATATAGATATATTGATGGTAGTGAGTTCAACCTTTAAAGGTGCTTAGAGCCATACCCAAAAGAGCTAACGGATTACAAGCTCTTATATGTCTACACATACGGAGTCCACCAAACACGAGAATTTCTACAAGAATTCCAAAAAGGGAGCCACCTGGATTTCCTTCTAGAGCGATAAAGAGAGAAGAAATGATCATAGAGATGGCAGACATTCCTCCTCAAGTGAATCTCCCTAATAGGCCAATCTCCAAGGGAACAAAAAATCCTTTCGAAGAAGAACCTAGCCATAGTAGAAGGCTTGAAACGAGAGAAGGATTGCGAGAGTCTATGATTAGACTTGTAGACAATTGGCGGGTTAAACCATTCCACATCCAAAAATGGGTGAGCAGGAAATACTCTAGAGATAAAGATCCGAGAGATCATGTAGCGGCTTTTAGAAGAGTAATTCGAGCAGAGGAAGTTTTGAATTTTGCAACAGAGTTTGCTAGATTTAGATTACTCTGGAAAATGACGCGGCTACATGGTTTGACTCAGTGGAAAGATGGGATTTTGAGACTCTAGACGAGGTGTTTGAAAAAAGGCATAGCTCACAATACGGTCTCACAAATCCATAGATTCAGGAAGAAAGAGGATGAATCAATATGCAAAGTGTCATTACTGCTCAAGAGATACATCAAGTTCTATCAAAGAGTGGAACTACCTACGCAAGCATGATTGATGCAAGTTTTTATCCAAGGAACGAGGCATGCGGATCTTGAAAAGGATCTGCATATGATAAGGAGCACGACGCTAAATGAATTGATTAAACAAGCTCTTTATCTGGTGGATAACTATGAGGAATATAAAGAAAAGGATTGTAAGAGTCAAGAGGATGACACATCCTCTTAGCACAGTGATTCACAGATGAGTGAATCCATTGAAAATCCAATGGTACCTAATGATTAAGAAAAGTTTATTGAGAAAAAATGGTCAAGAGGTTAACTCTTCTTGTAAAGTCTAATCCTAGGGAACTTAAGTTGTAGAAAATGGACAAACCATAGGAGGGAAGAGTGTTACTATACAAGGAAAATGGAGAGTAAATGGACAAACCATACGAGGGAAGAGTGTTATTATAGGAAAGGTATATACAACCTATTCCAGTAGCACCTACTCCACCCAGATACGTTACGAGGATGCACCAGAACCAATAAGAGTTTCAAGGCCACATCATGTCTTAGGACAACAACCTCCGCCATGAGGTGCTAGAATTCCTATAGGCAAGCGAGCGAGTCTTACCAAAAAAAAAAGAATTTAATGGTGAGAAGAGATAATAATTTTTGGAGGAGGAGGGGGGGGGGGGGGGGGGGGGGGGGGGGGGGGAAGCAACAATGACTTAACGCTAAACACGTTTTTCTATATAAAGCTCATCAATAGTGTTAATTCTTTTATAAGGATTGGGGGCTTCTTAAATAAGGGTAAGGGTTGGGGGTTGCAAACCCAAGGTAGGTACAAAGGTGAGGATTAAGAGGAGGGTAGAGGTTTTTAGGTACAAAGAAATGAATACAAGTATCTTTTGGTACAAAGAAGTAAATATCGGCAAAATTTGATATGATGTGCACCATTGGGGAGGTAGTATCTGTTACACTCATGTGTCCCTTGGGTAGTTTTGATGTGAACCGTTTTCCTATACACGGGCACTTTTTACTGTAGTGATGGCTAGAGGTTTTTTTCCCGTGTAACCACATATACACACTATACGCATGTGTGGTGGTACGTTGTACTTAGTGAAACTCGTATCTTTCTCTCATACACACACTTGAACTTCTCATAACAAAGTGAGGGAGCTTCAAGCTATCAAGCTTCCTGCTGTGTGTGTGTGTGTGTGTGCATCTACGAGTGTGTGTGTGCACGTCTATAGCTTCCCTCACTCCCTTGTTCACCCAAAAATGGTATCAGAGTAGGCTCTTTAGCTCCCACAAGAATTCTCCTTCCTCCATACCTCATATTAGGTTTTGCTGGAGGTGCAGCCCCGCGACAGCTAGTCACCGTTTTGCTCGCCACGGGTGCTCCAGGTGTCCGTTTTGCTCAACCTAGGACTCAAAACGAAGCTAACAATGAGTACTACGCAACGATATCATGAATTAGCATTTTTAGACACATTAAGGCTTTGCTGTAACAGCATTTACAGGTCTGAAGATTTTTTGCAGGTTTTGTCGGGAGTGCATTTCTTGCCAATTTATTGTTCGTGGGTGCTATGGCAAGCAACAATGACTTATTTGGCATGCTTCAAGCTTGATGGGACCAATTATCCAATGTGGTCTTACATGATGAAACATGTGCTTGTTGCAAAGAAACTATGGAACATTGTGGAGGATATAGACAAGAGACCTGGCAGTTCTACTTCTACTGTTACAGATGCAAGTAGCTCTTCAACAGTTGTTTCTTCATCTTCTTCACCTACACAAGATCATCTTAGATGGGATGGAAAGGATGCCCAAGCACATGCTTTGATTGCTCTTTCCGCGAAGCGTCATATTGTTCCACACATTCGGTCTTGCACTTCATCCAAGCAAGCTTGGGATGTACTTGCTTCTTTGTATGCCAGGCACAATGAAGCTCGTGTGGCTTGCTTGAGGAAGCAACTTTAGGAAATGCATATGGCTGAAGGTGAGTCCGTTGATGTGTATGTTACAAAGATTAAGGATTTGAAAGAGCAATTGGCAAACATAGATGAGATTATCTCGGACAATTCTCTCATCTCCACTTTGCTTAAAGGGTTTCCAGATTCTTTTAAAAGCTTTGCTAATACTCTTTGTTTGGTTGCAAAAGGAAATCCCAACATGTATACTTTTGATGAGGTCGTGTCACTTCTTTTGCAAGAAGAGCACTCTAGAATGAATAGAAGTGGTTTGATTGAGGGAACTCAAGCACTTCCTATCTCTCAAAGAGGTAAAAGCAAGTCCGGACCAGCTTTGGGTACATCAAAACCAAAGCCCCAAACTCCCTCTTCCACTAATTCTTCTAGTGATGGTGATTCACAAAAAAAGAAGAGATGCAAATATTGTCGGAAGTCGGGACATACCATTGAGGAATGTAGAAAGCTTGCAAAGCGTAATGATAAGAAGAAGCAATCGGGCATGTCTATCATTGAGAGCACGAGTAATGCAAAGGATGATGAAGCTAATCTTGCTCAAGATGTTTGGGTTTGTGTTGTTACATGCACATATGATTCTTCATTACATTCTACATGTATGACAGTGCATGAGGCTGATCTTGATTGGTACTTTGATAGTGGTGCTTCCAAGCACATAACATCATGTAAGAAGTTTTTTGTGTCCTTGCAAGAGGCACCAAAGGGGGGCATGTTTTTTGCACAAGTAATGCCTCTTACCCTATCATTGGAGTTGGGAACATAAAGCTTACGGTTGCAAATGGGGGTGTTGTGACTCTCAAGAATGCCTTGTATGTGCCAGGCATAAAGAAGAACTTGCTTTTGGTTCCTACCATTACCTCTTCGGGTCTTCATGTACATTTTGTGGATGCCAAATGTATGGTTCATGACTTCAGCAATGGTGATGTTATTGTTATGTCTGGGACGTTATGCAATGGCTTGTATCGCATGGATACTTATGAGAGACATGCATCAAATTCCTTGCTTGTTCGTACTCCTTCTATGTTGGCTCCATTGAGAAGCATGCTTGTGAAGGTTGTATACTTGGCAAAATGCATCGTGCCTCTTTTCCGAAGAATGGTTCTGTTCATGCTACAAAAAAATTACAGCCTGTACACAGTGATGTTTGTGGTCTTGTGAAGACTCCATCTTTTGGAAAGTATGTATATTTTGTTACCTTCATAGATGATGCTACTCGCCATACTTGGGTGTATCCATTGAAAGAAAAGAATGAAGTTGTTGCATGCTTTAAAAGCTTTGTGACTATCACTGAAAATTTCAGTGGCAACAAACTTATTACTCTTCGCACAGATCGTGGTGGGGAATATATGTCGCATGAGTTTAATGTTTTTCTTCGTGACAAAGGTATTATGCATCAATGTACTGTGCCATATACACCTCAACAAAATGGTGTTGCCAAGCGTAAGAATCATACTCTCTTAAAAATGGCACGTTGTATGGTTAAAGGAAAGCATCTTCCTCATAAGTTTTGGATGGAAGCACTCAGGTGTGCAAACTATGTTTTGAATAGATGTCCCACTATAGCTTTGAGAGTTGTTACACCTTATGAGGCTTGGAATGGTCGAAAGCCAATGGTGAACCATATGCGTGTGCTTGATTGTTTGGCATATGCTCTTGTGCCTTCACAACAACGTCACAAACTGCAAGACAAGGCTATAAAATGTATCTTTGTGGGCTATAGTGCTGAAAGTAAAGGTTATCATTTGTATCATCCATTAACGGACAAGATTGTTGTAAGTCGTGATGTGGTATTTGCTAAAAATTCAGCGCATCCCTTGCTTGAATGTAAAATGCAGCCAACTATTGGGTCACAAGATACGTTTGATACACTTATGCCTTTGTTTGGTACATTGGATAATGACCATGTAGAGCAGCCAAATGAGGTCCAAAGAGATGAAAATTTGCATCTTAACATGGATAAAAATCAGTATGAAGTTCAGCCCATTGATGATGTACAAGCTGATCATAAATTACATAAAGAACGCACTGCTATCAGGGATGCACAAGCGATGCCAAGATGGCTGAAGCAAACTTTACAAGATAGTAAGTTGAGTGCTCCTTTTCATGGTAGAACAATATCATCTACTCGCCATGTATCGAGTGATTTTGTGGATGTAGCTCTCATTGCAACAGCATGTAATGAAGAACCACTATCTTTTGAAGATGCATCTGAAAATGAGGAGTGGATGGCTGCTATGCAATCCGAATTGGATTTGATTTCCAAGAATGGTACTTGGGAGTTATGTGACTTACCTAAAGGTAAGCATGGAATCGGTACTAAGTGGGTTTACAAAGTTAAGCGAAAGTCTAATGGTAGTATTGACCGCTACATAACGAGACTTGTTGCAAAAGGTTATGCACAACAAAATGGTATTGACTATGAGGAGACTTTTGCACCTACTTCACACATGACTACCATTCGTACTATGGTTGCATTGGCTACTCATTGTGGTTGGAAAGTGTATCAATCGGATGTGATAACTACATTTTTGAATGGTGACTTACATGAAGAGGTTTATGTCAAACAACCTCTTGGTTTTGCCATTAAAAGTTAGGAGCATAAAGTATGTCGCTTGTGAAAGGCTTTGTATGGACTTAAGCAAGCATCACGTGCATGGTATGAGAAGATGCATCGGCACTTGATTGCTCTTGGTTTCCAATGTAGTTCTATTGAGAACACACTTTATGTACGCAAAGATGGCAATGACTTGATTGTGCTTATTCTTTATGTTGATGATATGATTTTGATTGGGTCATGTGAGCTGAAAATTGAGGAACTAAAGGTTGATTTGCAACAAGCTTTCGAGATAAAAAATCTTGGTCATTTAAGCTATTATATTGGTATCCAATTTGTTTCCGTTGAGGGGGGTATTATCATGCATCAGGAAAAATACATTGAGAATCTGCTTCATCGTTTTGGTTTTGAGGATTGCAAGTCCCTTTCAACTCCTGTTGAGACAGGATTCAGGTTCTCAATTGAGGATTGTGATGATGCATTTGACACTTCTCTCTACCAACAAGTTGTGGGATGCTTAATTTATGTATGCAACACTCGACCAGACATACAATATGTTGTTTCGCAATTGAGCAGGTTTATGCATAGCCCCGGCACTAAGCATTGGCAAGTTGTGAAGCGTGTCTTTAGATACCTCAAAGGTACTATGAACTTTGGTCTCTTCTATGGTAGAGATAATCAGCCATGCTTGGATGCATTTACGAATAGTGATTAGGCTGGTTGTTATGATACATAAGTGTCCACTAGTGGCAATTGCTTTCTTCTTAGTGGATCATGCATATCATGGTTGAGTAAGAAGCAGCCAATTGTGGACACATCCAATTGTGAGGCTGAGTACAGGGCAACATTCACGGCTGCGCTGGAGTGTGTATGGCTCTGACGTCTCTTGATGGATCTATGCATGAAGCCACATGAGTCTACGACCATTTTCACTGACAATTAGAGTGCATTGGCAGTTGCGAGGAATCCAGTGTTTTATGCTCGCACAAAACACATTGAGGTGCATTATCACTATGTCAGAGAGTGGCTACATGCAAGAGATATTGATTTGGTGTATGTACCTACACAAGACACTATGGCAGACTTGTTCACCAAAGCTCTTCCAAGAGAAAAGTTTGAATCTTTTTGCAAAGCTTTAGGCTTGTTACCATGTGGGGGTTGATCTGTCACCTCCCTGTACATGTTCACATCATTCACTCCAGGGGGGCTTTTTACACTCACGTGTTCCTTAGGTAGTTTTGATGTGAACCGTTTCCCTATACACGGGCACTTTTTACTCTAGTGCTGGCTAGAGGTTTTTTCCCCGTGTAACCACATATACACACTATACGCATGTGTGGTGGTATGTTGTACTAAGGGAGACTCGTATCTTTCTCTCATACACACACTTGAACTTCTCATAGCAAAGTGAGGGAGCTTCAAGCTATCAAGCTTCTTGCTGTGTGTGTGTGTGTGCATCTATGGGTGTGTGTGTGTGCGTCTATAGCTTCCCTCACTCCCTTCTTCACCCAACAATATCAAGATCAGAGAGGCTAGAAGGAGCAAGGCATAAAGTGAGAGAAATATGGGGGAGAATCAAACTTATTGAAAGGCACAAAAAAAAGGAAAAGGAACAGGATACAAAACAAATTATTGGACATCAACTTTGGGGGGGGGGGGGGGGGGGCAACAATGAATTAACACTAAACATGTTTCGCTATATAAAGCTCATCAGTAGTGTTAATTCTTTTACAAGGATTGGGGGCTTCTTAAATAAGGGTAAGGGTTGGGGGTTGCAAACCCAAGGTAGGTACAAGGGTGATGATTAAGAGGAGGATAGAGGTTTTTAGGTACAAAGGTGATGATTAAGAGGAGGATAGAGGTTTTCAGGTACAAAGAAGTAAATACAAGCATCTTTTGGTACGGAGAAGTAAATATTGGCAAAATTTGGTATGATGTGCACCATTGGGGAGGTAATATCAAGATAAGAGAGGCTAGAAGGAGCAAGGCATAAAGTGCAAGAAATAGGGGGAGAATCAAACTTTTTGAAAGGCACAAGAAAAAAAGGAAAGGGACAAGATAAAAAACAAATTAGTGACACAAACTTTGGGGGGGGGGGGGGGGGGGGGAAGCACTAGGAGGGGCAAGGAGGGGTGCAAGAAATGTAAGGGTGCAAGAGTTGTAGGTTGAGCATATTCTCGACACTAAATTAGCCTTATCTGGAGGTCTTTGTTTCTGCTGGGGTGGAGGTTGTTGATTTTGTTCATGAGGCTTGTTATTATTGTTGTTCATGTTATTGTTATTGTTATTGTTATTTTTGTACCTGATGATAGGGTGTCTCTATCATTTCTGTGTCTACACCATAGTTCACAAGTAGGTCCTTATCTATGTCCCACTACTCCACAGTAACTGCATTGCAACTGCTGCATTTTATTATGACCTTTGTTTGGTATCCCCAATTATTTGGGTTCTTGAACTTTCTTTGAGGTGCAAGTCCTTGATATCTCTTGTTAACACCTTGAGGAGCTACCACATTTGCAGTTGTCTCCCTCATTTTATGAGTAATATACTCAGGCCTTCTTCCCTTGAAATATGGATTATAGCAACAATTTTCATACTCAACCAATATGCTTTTCTTGACATTGCAAATTGGCTCATTTCAACTGTCAACAATTTATCGTGAATAATTTTGTTGACTACATCTACAATTACTAATTCATTTCCCTACTTCTTTTCCTTCTTTGGCATACCCTTATCCTTCTTTTGCTTCTTCTTTTCTTGCTTCCTCTTCTTTCCTGACCAATCTTTATCATCAATATTAGTTTCCTCTTCAATATCCTGATCTGAATCTTCATCTTCTAATTCTGAATCATCCAATTTTGAGTCTGAATCCTCACTCTTCTTTTTATTCTTTTCCTTTGTTTCTAGTTTACCTCCATATCTTCTTTCAACTCTTGCAGCTGCTTCAACCAAATCAATAAATTAGGTGCATTTGCTAATGGGGATCTCCTCGCTACTACACTTCTGAATTCCTTTTTGAGTCCCTTTACAAAAGTAGTCTCCCAATTGCTCCATAGAAGGTTGTTGTGCTACCTCCAGTCTATTGTTCAACTTTATAAATTTATGTGCATAATCTTCAACCAACAAGTCTTTCTGCTTCAATTTCTTCAGAATGTCTTCAGGTGTTTTATCCTCCTTGAACCTTAATTAAAATCTCTACTTCAAATCATTGTAATCAACAAAGGCTGCCATGCCATACTGCAAGAACCAATCGATATCTTTACCCTATAATGTTGCTGCAAAATGCTCTTTCTTCAATACATCCAGATGTAATGCCTCATATCCACTTGCAAACCACTTTGTTTGAAACTAACCAACGTGGCTGTCATGGGACTTTTTCCCATTGAACTTTGTTGCTCCCAGTTTGAGATTTGGTGCAGTCATTCTGAGTGCTCTTATCGGTAAGGTAAGTGTCCCTAATGTTACAAATTGCAACTATCCTCTTGCCCTTAAGACTGTCCGAGCTATTTGTACATTAACCAATTGTCCCATAAGTGGTTTTCCTATGGGAGGAGTTGTTTGTTGGCCTCCTTGGTTGTAGGTGGGGTCTCTATTAGGAAATATGACGTATCTAGGTAGAAAATTGAGTAGCCTACTTAATGGAGAGAGATAAATTTTCACACATGAGAGATCATAGAGTAGAGTAGAGAGAGAGAGAGAGAGAGAGAGAGAGAGAGAGAGAGAGAGAGAGAATAGATGATATATGTGGTTCACCCAATGTGGGCTACGTCCATGGGAAAGCAGCCACTCAATGACATCAATACTTCAAAGCAAGAAGTAGATTACAAAGGGATTATACTCTTTTGAAGCTCTCGCCTTGCTTCACTCTCACCACCTCACATCAACTTCACAATGCACCATAATGCTTCACAATTTGTTTTTGTGTGTAGAAGAGGCCTCCTTTTATACGCCAAAAGGGTTATCCCCTCTCGTGAGCGATAGCCATGTGTAGCTGCCCTTATTTTGACAAGTCCGACTTGGACTCTCCAATGCGTCTATGTGTGACCACCCTTTGAGAAAACAAGTCCATCTTGAGATCGACTTCCGACCACCGGCCATCATCCATTGACTACCAGCCATCGGCCATTGACTATCGGCCATCGGCTAGCCGGCCAACCGACCGGCCATTTTTCGACCAGTTTTTGATCGCCGTTCGACCCTAATATTCTAGCAAAAAACTCGAGACTAGCCGTGAAAATTTTGGTTTCTGGCGAATGATTTTTCTTCTCCTCATAAAGGGGGCCTTACAAATGTGCGTTTTTAATACAAAAAATTACAAGGGGTAAATCAGGCTCCATACTTAACAATCTCCCATTTGGAGACTGATCTCCACACCAAACCCAGTGTGATGAGTGTTTTCTATCCTGGCTTCTTATCCTTGAATGCCGATTGAAGAAGAGAAAAATCTCAATTTCTCCTTGTTGACCACCTTTGTAAAGATTTCAGGATTTTCACTTGTATTCATCGTTCCTAGCTGTAAATGTCCCTCTTCCAAAAGAGTGTGTATGAATTGATATCTCACCTCAATGAGCTTTTTCCTTGAATGAAAGGTTGAGTTCTTTGCAAGATGCATAACACTTTGGCTATCACTGTACAAGACACAATTGTCTTGTTTGAATTCAAGTTCTTCTAAGAATCTGTGAAGCCACATAATTTCTTTGCTTGCCTCTTTCATTTTTACATACTCTGCTTCCGTGGTAGAAAGTGAGACCTTCCTTGAGTCTCCACCATCCTTAAGCTCCATGTACTCTCATCACGTATCATTTATTTGTTTTCTTTCCAAGTAATCTTTGTTTTTATTTTGTTCGTTGAAAATTACATCCCTGCTCCTAAAGATTTTACTATCTTCAGGATTCCATAGGCGATACCCAAAGTCACCTTCTCCATAGCCAATGAAGAAACACTTTTTGGACTTTGTATCTAGCTTTGACCTTAAGCTTCTATCTATGTGCATGAAAGCCTCGCACCCAAACGCTTTGAGAAATGAATAATTTACCGGTTTACCTGTCCTTGCTTCCTCTGGAACTTCCCCATCCAATGCCATTGAGGGTGACCGGTTGATTAAGTACACGGACGTACTTACGACTTCCGCCCAATGCTCAAGCGGTAGGCTTGCATGTAGCTACATGCTTTGTGATCGCTCCATGATTGTCTTGTTGATTTTTTCCAAAATTCCATTTTGTTAAGGTGTCCTTTGCCTCTGAATTCCATTGCTAGCACAAAAGCTTGGCTGCAATACTTGCCTCCATTGGCGGATCTGAGGCATTTAACCTTGGTACTTGTTTCATCCTCCAGAAAGGCTTTCCACTTTGAATATTGAGAATACATCGGATTTATTCTTCATTACATAAACCCATGTTTTCCTAGTTGCATCATTTATGAATGTTACATAGTACAATGAGTGACCAAGTGATGGTGTACTTGCAGGACCCCAAACATCATAATGAACCAACTCAATTTTTTTATTTTTTTCTTTCATTTCTTGATTTTTGAAATTTTATCCTCTTTTGTTTACCGTAAACACAATCATCACAGTACGTTAAGTTCATTTCTTTCAAATGTGGTAGAAGCTTCTTTGATTGAAATATTTGCATTCCTTTGGCACTCATATGCCCAAGCTAGTAGTGCCACACCGCACTGTCGACTTCTTTAGTTGTTACACAAGCTGAAGGTGTTGTGTTGATAGTACAAAAGTAAAGTGTACCAATCTTTTCTTCTTTGGAAACCACCAAAGATCCCTATGAGATCTTCCAACGTTTGTTTCCGAATGCAATGTTGTGACCTTCATCATCCAATTGTCCTGTAAGGATCAAATTCTTATAAAGAGAAGGAACATGTCTAACATCTTTAAGCTTCCATTCATTTCCGTTAGAAATTTTGACACAAACTGTACCTTTGCCAATAATTTTACAAGCTTCATCATCTCCCAAGTATACATACCCAAAACTACCTTTGGTGTAATCTTGGAAGTGTTTCTTTTGTAGTGTCACATGGAATGAAGCTTTGGAATCTACTATCCAGGAATTAGACACATTGTCTATTGAGAGAATTAGAGCATCTTGCTCTAATTTACCTGCCAATTGCCTTTCAATGTTGGCTTGTTGTCTTGAGACTCTGAATCCTTCTTCAAAATCCTTCATGATGTGGCCCTTCTTACCATAGTTCCAACATTCAAGAACTGACTTTGTGCATGACTTGCTTCGCCTTGAGCGATCATGACCCTTTTGGTTTTTGAGCCTCTCCTTAGGCATTCCTCTTGTTTCCACTGACAGTGCAACACTTGATGATTCACCTGTGCTTCTCCTTTGCATTTCCTTGCTTAGGAGAACACCCACTACATCATCAAACTTGAAAGTATTTGTGTCAAAGATAGAGTTACTTACAACCATCACAAGGCTGTCCCAACTATCCAGTAGAGAGAGTAGTATAAGGAGAGCTCTCATTTCATCATCGAAATTGGTTTTCACTAATTGAAGTTGAGTTACATTGCTGTTAAATCCATTTAGGTGTTTAGCAATTGAACCATTATCTACCATTTTTAATTTGATCAAGCACTTCATGAAAAATACCGTATTGGATGCCGATGGTTTTTCGTAGAGGCCGTCAAGTGACTACGTCAAGTCCTCTATGGTCTTCATCTCCAAAATGTTGAAGGCCATTGTTGATGCCAAGCCTAGTCGGATTGTCCCTAATGTCTTTCTGTCAAGGACAATCCCTGCTTCATCTGCCATTGTTGCGGGCTTCTTTGCAAGACCACCTAGTGGCAAATAAAGGTCCTTCTAGTAGAGATAGTTTTCAATATGTATCTTCCAATATTGATAGTTCTTGCCGTTGAACTTATTGATCTTGATCTTCCCTTCCTCCACCATTACTCCCACTCAACTCAAGGAATCCTTTCCTTGAGATACTTTAACTACGAGCAAACCTTTCTCTGATACCAGTTGTTAGGAAATACGACGTAGCTAAGTAGATAATTGAGTAGTTTATTTAATGGAGAGAGATAAATTTTCACACATGAGAGAGTATAGAGTAGAGAGAGAGAGAGAGAGACAGAGAGAGAGAGAGAGAGAGAGAGAGAGAGAGAGAGAGAGAGAGCATACGATACATGTGGTTCACCCAATGTGGGCTACGTCCATGGAAAAATAGCCACTCAATGGCTTTAGTACTTCAAAACAAGGAGTAGACTACAAAGAGATTATACCCTTTTCAAGATCCTACATTGCTTCATTCTCACCACCTCACATCAACTTCACAATGCACCACAATGCTTCACAATTTTTTTTGTGTGTAGAAAAGGCTTCCTTTTATAGGCCAAAAGGGGTTCCCTCTCTCATGAGAGGCAACCATTGGTGCAGCTAAAGTTGGTGGACCATAGAAGATGGCATGGACAGGTATGTGTAGGCTAGCAGAATCATGGAAAAAGGCTAGAGTAGCTACAAAGATCATGGGCAAACAGGTAGCAACGGATATGTATGGCTGATGCAGTTTATAGACCGAGAAAGGATCCAAAAGGGGCTAATTTGGGTGGCGGCTAAAGGAGGTTCAAGGTGCAATCTTTGGGCCTAGAAATGTAGAGCTTGAGCTGCTGAAGGAGCAGGTCTAGACGGCTCATCAAAATAGAGCTACGGAGCCTAATATATTGAAGATTGAAGTTTGAAGGTGCAGTCATTGCAGTTCTGAGCCGGATAGGGCAGGTGGAGCCAGGTGGTCCAAGTCAATTTCAAGCTATGGGTATGTAGAGCTTTATTTGTAGAACCTCCTGGTCTTTTTAGATCGTCAATCCAAACCCCGAATGTCAAATTATTAGCAGTCAAAGTTTTGACGGGGGCCAGGTTGGTTGGTCACATTGATAAACGTGCCATTTGGTATTTTTGGGGCTTCTCCAAGGATTGTACACATTTTATGTAGTGTATGGAGCTAACAAGAATTGAATGCTTGTAGAACGGAGCCCAGGGTGAAACGTTAAGGCAACTGGAAGGTTGGGTACAGTTGCTTAAGGTTGGTTGCAGATGAAATCTAGCGTTTTTGCGCCCTCGATTAAAGATCTTCCCAGATTCGAGATCAAGTGAGGGTTATGCGGCTTGAAGGTGGGGATAAGGGGTTTTAGTCGGCCTCGATGGCTTGGCAATCGGATCACCAGATGACAGTTGGCAGGCAGGGTAAGCAGAGGAAAAAAATTTGGATTATATGGGGGAATTTATAAAAATGTTTTTGAATTTTACTTGGAGGTGAGGGCTCCATAGGCCGCCACGTGGCAGGCGTATAACCCCACATGCGGATACACTTGCCGAGAACTTGGTGTATAAGTGGTGGGGCTGTAAACCCTCTTAGATGTGTAAAGGAGAGCTTGGAGCCCTTGTTGGCTATGGTGCATCCCTCAGGTGGAGCAGCAAGGCTCTGCACACGCGCTTGTAGGCGGTTGCGGGCGAAAATGCTAGATGTTTTGGTCGTCGACGACAGGCGGTCCAGTGGGTTCTGTGGTATATCGTGGCCGGCGTTAGTGGCACCCACGTAATGGTGTGTGATCAACAAAGTGGTGATGTGGCAGCTCGGCAGGGGCAGTTTCACGCGCCCGTTGGGGCCTCCCAGATCTTTTGAAGTGTGGAGAAAGAGAGAGAGAGGGAGAGAGTAAGTGGATCAAAGGCCATCCAAGGGGCAGTTTCCAAGGTCGGGTCCAAGAAGGCAGATGAGATGAGGACAGTATGCCAAAGGGCAAGTGAGCGGCCAAGCCGGGCAGCCTAAAGGGCGAGTTCAAAGTGCAAGAGGGCGGTTCCAAGTAGTCGGGAAAATGGAGGTGCCCCCCATGCAATTATTTCCAAAACAGAAGTCAATTTAGTGTGTGCAATGCAAGGATAATTCTAATATGAGCTCAAGTTGAAGTGTACAAGCTAGGGAAGTCCTATTTTTTTCTTTTTTTGGGTCTCTTAGCCAACCCCTATAAAAGGGGATGAACGTGAATTTCTAGGGGCTTTTTTGCCAGGAGGAGTTTTTGAAGGGCTACAAGCCTATGTACCGGAAGTTTGCCATTGGAGTTGCAAAATTGGTTGTACTATCTCCATGCTCAATACTATTAAGCCTTTGCCCCACTTTCTTGTGTCGTTGCTCCCCATCCCCCTCCTTTTCTCTCGCTCTTTGTGTGCATGTCGATGCTTGTGGAGGTGTGTTCCTGTAGCGTAAAGTGTGTTGCAAAGAGGGAAAAATCGGGTTGCTGTGTGAGTTGGGAAGGGTGGGTTGAGTTGTATAGGTGCATTTGTGCTGAGTGGTGTTTCCGCAGGGTAGGAGGTTGTTGTTTTGTGTGCAATGGTGGGTCGGTTAGTGCAAATTAGCCAATTTGAAGGTGTTATTCGAGAGGTTAGGGGTGTTTTGAATACCCTAAGCTATAGGGAGGCATTGTGTTGTGTGTCAGATGTGTTCCTCGTTCCCCCTCTCCATCTTCTAGTGCCCCTACTGAGGAGCAACTAATTGCTCGTCTATTTTATCAAAGATTGTTGTTTCCATCAAGGAGAGATGGCAGTGCGCAATTATGGACCAGCTTTTACCGGAGAAGAAGATCCGAAAGAGTGGATGGCCGATTTCGAGTTGTATATGCTATCACTGCATATGCCAAATCAAGATAGCAAGATACAAACAATTCCATTGTTGATGCGGGGGGAAGAGCAAAGACATGGTTCTATGCCTAGAAGGGGAGCCAAGACTGATGTGACCGGCATTGCGGGCCCGTTTTCTGCATGATTTTTGTAAAGAGGTGTCCCTTGTCGATTTGGACACAAAATTGAAGAATTTGAAGCAAGATGTGAACGGGGAGTTCGGTGTTTTCCTCGGCCGCTTTGAGGAATTCTGGAGGGACTGTTGCCATGCAATTGGCTAATGGTGGTGAGTATTTTAAATTGGAAAAATTTATGGCTTGTTTGCATCTCAAATTTTGTGAAAAGGTGGATTTTGAGAGCCCGGAGAATTACAATGGAGCGGTCACTATTGAACACGCAAAGAGACGGAAAATTAAAAAGAAGATTGAGCAAGGTGCATTGGGATATGAAGTGATGGTTCCCAATCCTACCTCAAGTTCCAGGGAAGAAGTTCAAGTAGAGAATCAGTTGAATCGAGGGGTGGCAACCGCTCCTCAACAATGGGTACATACAGTTCAAGATTTATCTGAGCAAATACAAGAGTTGCGTTAAGTGTTATGGACAGAGGCCGGGTAAGGATAGGAAGAGGCAAAGCTAGGCAATTTCCTGGCAGGTGTTATAATTGCAAAGAGGAGGGCCACTATGCTCCAGATAGCCCTCATCCGTTGAGGGAAAGGGGCGGTATATATCCTTTGTTTGGTTGAGGCAGGGATCAAGCATAGTTTAATGGTGAAAGGGAGTAGCAAGCAATCAAAAACCAAGTACAGGCAGCTCCGTTATGTAATGATGAAGTCCAAAGGGTTAATATTATTGGTGTTGAGACAAGAAAGAGGTTGATATTATGGCCAACAAAAGAGCAAGAGGTGAAAGAGTGACCAAGATGGAACGTGAAATAGAGCAAGGAACGGTAAAGAGAAGGTGAACGAAGGTCGAGAGCAGCCAGAGCCAAGCAAGAGAAGACGAAGATGGAAGATCACGCAGATTGTTTTCAGTTGGGGTGCAGTAATCCTGAACACGATCTGGTAAGAGATGTTCAAAATATAAAAGCTAACATCACTTTTGGGCAGCTGCTTGCATTAGACCCTAAATTAAGGAGGTAGTGGTCAACTAGTGTCACTACGAGGCTTCCTTGAGTAGGAGGAGATGTGCATGCGGTACAGAATCTAGCCTTGAGGGTGGGGAGTCCGACCGATGAGCTTCCAATGGTGGAAGTTTTACTTGAAAAGAAGAAGCATGTGCAAGCCTATATTGATGGTGGTGCCCAAGTCTGTGTGATCACCGAGTTTGCTATGTGGGATATTGGTATTAAGGTTATTGTTAGGTCCAATGTGCGAATGAGGATGGCCAACCATGCCACAACTCGGTGTTTAGGAGTGGCACGAATGTGAAGGTAAAGGTATGGGGAATTGAATGCTTAATTGATTTTTTTGTCATGAAAGCAAGAAAAAATGCTTATCCAATTATATTGGGGAGGCCATGGTTGTTGGCAATCGGGGCCAAGCAAGATTGGGAGAAGGGGGTATTTATCCTGCCGAACCAGGAGAATGGAGGGAAGATCATGCTTGACTTGAAGACCAGGGAGAGAGGCTTTCATCCAGCAGCCGGGGGTGATAACAGAGATTCTAGCACCAGTTACGAATATGAAACCGAGTTGACTTATGATGAAGGGTCCACCAGTGTCGAAGAGGAAGAGAGTGATGAAGACTTATTGAAGCTGGGTACAGATTTGTTTGGGGTCACCATAGACTCCGCCAGTGCAAGTAAAGGTATGCAAGCTCCCATTTGTATTCTGAAGGTTAAAGAGGTGGAAGATATGCTAGGTACAGGTGTAACCAAGCAGGAGAAGGAAGGCTATATGGATGTACATGCATACTATCCCAAATTATTTGCGATGGAGTATAAAGCTTTGAGAGGAGCTAAAGGAGTAGAGCATCAGATCCTACTTAAAGACAGATACAAGCCAAAAGCACAGAAGCTAAGGAGGTTGGGAGATATTCAAAAGGAAGATCTATGGCAAGAGATCAACAAGTTGTGAGGCAGATATTATCTTTCCAATAAAAGAGTCTGAGTGGGTTTCCCCTGTTGTCATTACTCCAAAGAAGAATGGTGGGTATGTGTAGACTATAAGCCCTTGAATGCTGCAACCAAGTGGAACCACTACCCCTTGTTGTTTCAAGACGAGATTCTAAACTAGGTTGCCGGACACGAGTGCTATTCTATCATCGGTGGTTTTTTAGGGTATTTTCAGATTGGTATTGCTTTGGAGGATTTGCTAAAGACCACCTTCATCTCTCCATGGGGGTGGTTTGCCTACTGCAGGATGCCTTTTGGACTCGTGAATGTGTATGCTACGTTTCAAGACTAGATGAACAAATTTTTTGGGCCATACTTGGGTAAGTTCATCAGAGTTTTTATGGATGATATTGGTTGTTATATTTCCAAGGCAAAACATCTGTCCAAGTTGAAGATGTGCTTTCAAAGGCTAGATGAAGAAGGAGGGCAATTGAACCCAAAGAAGTGCAAATTGGCACAACCAAGGGCTCAGCTTTTGGGTCATGTGGTATCACAGAATGGATTAGAAGCAGATCCAAAGAAAGTGAAGGCATTGGTTCTCATGGAGCCTCCCACCGGTACGATAGGGTTGGCATCATTCGTGCATAAGTTGAAGTATCTGTCACGTTTCTTTTGGATGTTATCTCAATATGTTTATCCTCTTCAAAAAAGGGCTCAATAGGTGCACGGATTTCAATGGGAGCTCAAGAAGAGTTTGACAAAGTGAAAGGTATTGTACGTCAGCTATCTACGGTATGCCCTCCCAACCAAGAGGATGACTTCTATATTGCTATGCTGGTGGGTAACGTGGCCATTGGAGCAGTATTGTGACAAAAGGTGGGGAGAAGTTACAAGCCTATTTACTTTGAGAGTAGGGTAATAAGTCCAAGAGAGGCTACCTATACGGAAGTGGAGCAATGGGTGATGGCTTTAGTCTTTTGCTTGTAGGAACTTCAAAGTGTATTTGATCGTTCGTAAATTTTATGTGTTGATGGTGTCAGGATTTTTTTGGAAGAAGTGATTGCGTATATGTATATACGCATGGATGGTGCATCAAATAAAGAATTGCCCATTTTCCAGAGCCATGTGGTTACGTGGGGTCCACATGTGTACAGGTAGGACAGCGTGTACATAGTTCATCGATTTTCATTGTCACCAGTATGAGTGTGTTTTTATATAATAATGAGGAGTTGGTGGAGCATAAAAATTCTCAAGGAAGCTATCAGCGGGCCGACGCCATGAGGTAATCAGGTGCGTCAAGTGGCATGCAGTGGCGTCAGGAGGACAAATGGGATCAAGACTTGCACGTGGATAAGTACGGACACAACGTGGGTGTTTTCTTCTGATAAATTATGCAAAAAGGTCATCATGAGAACTATATATGGGGGCCACTTCACGTGATTGCGGGATGCATTATTGCCAAGGGTTGAGTGCCAGGTGTGCGGATGGATGTAGAAGGGTAACAAAAACGCACTGCGTGGCCATTTTTTGGCCTGTTCAGAGTTTGTTTGAGGTCAATTGAACAAGGGATAAAGTGAAGTGTGGAAACTAAAAAACCTGAGAGAAGAAAAAAAAAACATGGAGAGAAGAGGAGGAACAATTGCAACTCAATTTTTGCTGTTTTTTGGAGCTTGTTTTGGCCATAAACTGCTCATCCGAGATCGGATTTGAGCACTATGATATTGTAGACTTGGGTTTTGGGCCATTCCATACGCAATGGTACTGTCCATTTTCCAAATTCCTCACTGTTTTTCTATAGTTTTGGCTGTGTAAGTTTCTCTCGTGAGCGAAGCCTCTGCTCAAATTTGTAATTGTATCTGACATATTTCATCCATATTATGTGAGCTATTTGCCCCATTGGTGTTGGACCAAGCTCAATTGTATCCAAAAATAAAAAATATTCCTCTTTTGAGATGAGTTTTTGGGAGTGTGTGTGTCTCTGTGTTGAGTGGGCAAATGATAATCTCTCTCCTCTCACTCCATTGGTGTGTTCCCTGTCTCGACCAGGTGGGTTGTATAAGTCGAGTGGTGCCCCATAGTGTGTGTGTGTGTGTGTGTATCATCCCAAGAGTGTGTGTCGGGTGATTATAGAGGCGTTGTGTGTGTTTCCATCCCGCTCACATTCTTTGGCGCCCTCGTAGAGGATCTTCTTCAAGTACCTTCAGCTTCAGGATTATAGGTTGTAGAGTACATATCACAGATTACAGGTTATAGGTTACAGGTATAGGTACAGGTACATGTGATTCACACAGGTACAAGTAGCTGGAGTAGAGTGATATACTGGCAAGTGAAAGTCACTTGCAGGGGCCGTGGGTATGCATCATTTGGCGCCTGCTTGAGTGCATTGTCTGGTATTGTACGCGTTACTTGTGGACACTGCCATTGTATGCCTTTGTGGAATCATACTTGGTTTTATTTGGCATTCCGAGCCATTTTTGAGACTTGGTTTGTAAGATAGTAATTTTTGAGACTTGACTATACGAGATTTGCATAAACCTTCGTGAGAGGGTCGTGGTGAGGTTTTATTGAGCTGGGGGATTCTCAGTAGTAGTGAGATCCTTTCGGTGATACAGGTGGCTAGAGCACCCTTTTTGTGACCTTGTCATAGGCTATGTACTGATGATTCCTACTTGATGCTTGGGTTCCATTGTTGGCAAGTTATGCATACATATATACAGTCTATATTTTGGGTTCTTACTGCTCTACTTCTGGGGAAACTCTGCCAAAATTTTTCCAAGTTGTGATGGCTGGTTTTTTGGTCTATTGAGCCATTTACGTTGTTATGCTACTAAAATTCCTGCAAAATCAGAGGGTAGTTAGTCAAGTGTGCTTTCTTGGGAGCTACATGGATGGCTTTTAATGAATAATCACGATGGACCTCAGTTCATTGGACCTCAGTTCACTCCTTTTCATTTTGCATAAAGAATGCAGATAAATGTTCATGTGGAAAGGAAGATATTTTACCAACATCGCATAGTCTTTATATTTGGGCCAAGAAGATTAAGAGAGATACTGGAATTTCCTTTGCCTGTTGTAATTCCAATGATTAACTATGAAAACTCATTTGATGTGCATGTGTTCATCCTTTTCTAAATCTTGAGCTCCATTGAAGTTTCTGGGGATTGAGTTAGTAGATAGTTTTGGGTTCTTGCACCTATGTTAGAAGGGGTTCTCAAAGCATCAAAACTTGGGTAGCCATGGCTTTAATTTCATGGAAGAAGTGATGAAGATGTGGAAGACTTTTTAGAAAAGATGGAGGTTCCTTGCATTAGCAACCAGATTCATGATCCTGCGCAAATGTTATGTCTTCTCCAAATTTGTTTGAAGAGTGATGCACAAGTTTGGTCCAAAAAGCATTTGAAGAGGAGTTGTGTGCAGCTGATCCACCTGCAAGATTAAGTTGAGACAATCTAAGGCATGGATTAAAAGTGGAGTTTGTGAATACAGAAGAGCCTGACAAAGTGTGGGAAGAAGTACATGGTTTGGTAAAAAGGGAAGATGAGCCAGTAGATGCGTACATACACAAGTTTTCAATGGCATGGGAGCTGATGTGCAAGGCCTTACCACCACATGTACCCCCACCTGACATGATGAATAAGGACAGGTTCTTGGCTGGTCTTTGGGAGAATATACGTTGGAGAGTGGAGCTAAAGAATCCTAGGACATATGAAGATGCACTAGATGTAGCAAGGAACAAAGAGTGGAAGCTGAGAAGAATGAGTCATCTAGGAGTAGAGTCTTTTCCCAGGAGGTCTGAGTTTCAGCCTATGGATTCTTTGCAAGGTCGCAAGCCAGGGGTTCATCATGAACCAATGGTTTATGTTACTCCTCAGGTTATGCCAACAATGGTCACTACAACAGTGCAAGATGATGGGCTAAGGCAATACATGAGGCAAGTGGTAGACTTAATGAAGAATATCAGCCTAAACATGCTAGGTAATGTGGGAAATAATCGAGGTCGGGCAAGGTTTGTAAATTAGCCAGGAGGTGAAGAAAAACCTAGGAATGGTGCTGGACAAAGCAATGGTAGTGTTTGGAGGCAGACGCCCACATGTTATAACTGCAGAGAGTTGGGCCACATCAGCCTGCAATGTGATAATCCACCAAGGATGGGGGGAGACATGTATCCATTTCCAAAACAGGTGCTAATGAGGTCAAATGATTATGACATTGAAATTAAGCAAGAAGAAGGAACCAATGGATTAACCCAAGAGGAAAAGAGAAAGACAAAAGTGATAAGTGTGGTCACCTTGGAGAAGGCAACAAAGCTGGAGGATACATTAGTGATGCCTATTGGGAAGAGGACCACATAGGATAAGGAAGGAAGAAATGCCCCAGGTCCTAGCAAGAAGAAGGGAAAGAGCCATGAAGACGAGGATGTCAAGGCCAAGAGGAAAAGAAGGGCTCATTGCAAGTTTCATGTTTCAGATTTTCCACTAGGAGATGAGCAATTAAGCTATGACTTGAAGGAGGATCTGACAAGCAGGAAAGCAGATGTTACTTTTGGGCAACTTATAGAGATGGTGCCTAAGCTAAAGCAACAATGGAAGAGGATGGTTAACCCAATGGAGAAAGAACCAGAGAGAGGGTCAATGAAGGTGTTGGTGATGAATGAGCTACCAGACATTTGCCCAATAGTAGATGTGTGGCACAAAAGAAGAAATTTGGGACAAGATTATGTTGATGGCGGAGCCCAAATATTTGTCATAACACACTCATGCGTTGAGAAGATTGGTCTTACAGTGAGACTGGGGTGTCAGGCTTTTGGATCAGATTGGCAAACCATCAAAAAGCAAAAATTTTGGGTGTTGTAAAGAGCTTAGAAGTGGAGGCGTATGATGCAAAGGTGGTGGTTGATTTTCATGTGATGCCAGCGGGGTTGGGAGCATATCCTATTATAGTAGGTAGACCATGGTTGCGTGCAGTGGGAGCTGTTCAAGAATGGAGACGTGGTATGATTAGCCTCTATGGAAAGAAAGGTGCCGAGAAGCTATATAATATGGACACAAGGAAACCAATGGAGGAACTTTATGAAGATGAGGATGAGTCTAGTGATGAAGAATATTCCACAGTGTTTGACGAGGACGGTCATAGTAGTACCAGCAATGATGAGGACGTTGATGTTACATTTCTTTTGATGGACAAATAAATCCATGAGTCTGGTTTAGCTACATTTGCAAAGGAGATAGAAGATGAAAGTGAAGGGGCTTATGAAGTGATTGAAGGGCTGATGCAAACCAAGGTTGAATTGTCAAAGAAGTAGGAATTGATGACACAAATGATCAGTACAGACCTCTCAACTATGGAGAAGGAGATATATTTGCACATGCAGGTCTATGCCAAAGTAATTGATGGTTTTTGTGATGCAAGGTTGATATATGGCATCTCTACAGGTTTTCCTTGGGAACCACGTGGAAGATTGATTAAGCTTTTGATGCAGGGAATGCCAAGTGTTTTTGTGTGGGATCCAGGTGGAATGAGCATCTACTAGTGTTGCTGCCGAGAATGAATGCTCTAGCAGGCTAGGGAATGGGCAAATTATGTCAGGATTTAATTGAAAGAAGTGATTGCACATATGTACATACACATGCATGGTGCATTAAACAAAGAATTTCTCATTTTCCAGAGCCAGGTGGTAACGTGAGGCCCACATGTGTATAGGTAGGACATCGTGTACATAGTACATCAATTTTCATTGTCACCAGTATCAGTGTGTTTTTCTATAATAATGAGGAGTTGGTGGAGTGTAAAACTTCTCGAGGAAGCTATCAGCGGGCCGATGCCATGAGGTAAGTAGGTGCATTAAGTGGCATCTAGTGGCGTCAAGAGGATGAATGGGCTCAATACTTGCACGTGGATAAGTATGGACACAATGTGGGTGTTTTCTTGTGATCAATTATGCAAAAAGTTCATCATGAGAACTATATTTGGGGGCCACTTCACATGATTGCGGGATGCATTATTGGAAAAAGTTGAGTGCCAAGTGTATGGATGGATGTAAAAGGGTAACAAAAACGCACTGCGTGGCCATTTTTTGGCCTGTTCGGGGTTCGTTTGAGGTCAATCAAAAGTCCAAATGTGCCCAAGGGATAAATTGAAGTGTGGACACTAAAAACCTAAGAGAAGACCACAAAAAACATGGAGAGAAGAGGAGGAACAGTCGCAACTCATTTTTTGCTGTTTTTGAAGCCTGTTTTGGCCATAAACTGCTCATCGGAGGTCGGATTTGAGCACTTTGATGTTATAGAGTGGGCTTTTGGGCCGTTTTGGATGCAATGGTGCTATCAATTTTTCCTAATTCCTCACTGTTTTTCTTCTATTTTGCCTGTGTAAGTTTCTTTCGTGAGCGAAGCCTCTGCTCAAATTTGTAATTGTATCTGGCATATTTCATCCATATTGTGTGAGCTATTTTCCCCATTGGTGTTGGCCCAAGCTCAATTGTATCTAAACATAAAAAATCTTCCTCTTTTGAGCTAAGTTTTTGGGTGTGTGCGTGTCTCTGTGTTGAGTGGGCAAATGGATAATCTCTCTCCTTTCACTCCATCGGTGTGTTCCCTGTCTCGGCCAGGTGGGTTGTGTAAGACGAGTGGTGCTCCATAGTGTGTGTGTGTGTGTGTGTGTGTGTGTGTGTGTGTGTATCATCCCAAGAGTGTGTGTCGAGTGATTATAGAGGCATTGTGTGTGTTTCCACCTCGCTCACAACGGTTAACAATCTTTCGCTTGAAGTGGTGCTACATTTGAAGCCAGGGAAGCGAATTATGAAGTGGGTGATAGAGCTCCAAGAGTTTGAGTTTGAGGTCAAAGTAGATCACACGAGTCGGTATCATTTGGTGGATATCCTAGTCAATAAAGAGGTCAAGTTAGCAGTTTATCCAAGGGTAGTGTGAGAGGAGGACAAAGAGGAGCCAGACTTGAAAGGAGCCTTCACTATGTGGTTTGATGGCGCTTACAGAAGGGTAACACAAAAAGCAGGTGGAGGTGTGGTCATTCAAGGTCCATATGGCACAATCATTTTTTCAAAAGCTTACGACTTGGAATAGGTGCATACCAACAATGAGGTGGAGTATCTTACTTTACATCTGGGTCTAAACTAGTGTATTGAGTTTGGCATGTCAAGGTTAGCAGTAAAAGGCGATGCTCTACTGGTGATCAAGCAGCTTTTGGGCCAATGGCAGGTAAAGAGGGATTCTTTCAAAATTTGGTTTTTTCTATAAAGAAATTGTTGATTTTTTTAAAAGAAGTGCAGTTCAAACATGTTAGAAGGGAACAGAACCAGGAAGCAGATCAATTGGCTAGCAGTCGTGTTAAAACTCATGTGTCGAGTCTATATGTGGTGCCGGCTACTTATGCAAGTAAGGAAATTTTAAAAGACATTGATGATTTCTTGGGCACGGGTCAATGCTTTGAAGAGATTTCCAAGCTACAAAAGAGGAGAATTGTTCAAAGAGCTCAAAAGTTCACTCTGGTAGGTGAAGATCTTATGATGCATGGTCGAGATGGGGTGCTACATCGAATCCTTTACAAATATGAGATTGGTATAGTATTGGAGCAGTGCCACAAAGAGAGTGGACATCAAGGTAAGGATCAGGTATTGTTTCGTATTTTAAGAAGTGGGTTTTGGTGGCCTTTTGTTGTGTGAGATGTGCACTATTGGTGCAAGACATGCCATGAGTGCCAAGTAATGGGTGAAAGATGACTGGTAGCCGAGCAGCAATGGGCTATCATAGCACAAGATGCTTTTGAAAAGTGGGATTTGGATGCTATTGGTCCATTGCCCAAGTCATCCATCAATAAAAAGTATATTGTGGTGGCCATAGACTACCTCACCAGGTGGGTTGAGGCTAAAGCGGTAAAAGAGGTAAATGCTCATACTGTTGCCCAGTTTGTTTTTTATTGCATATGCTGCCGTCTTGGAGTACCATGGGTGCTTATATCTGATCCAGGACAAGGATTCAGAAGTAAGTTGGTGCGTGCACTAGTATAAAAGTTGGGTATTCAACATCAATTTTCATCTCCATACCATCCACAGTGCAATGGTTTGGTGGAAAGTGCCAATGGACAGATAGTCAGGATGCTTACTAAGTACATCTACAAGAAGGTTGAAGAGTGGGAATCTAACCTTGAAAAATGTTTGTGGGCTTACAGGACTTCTTACAAAGTGGCTACCAACTTTACTCCTTATGAGTTGCTCTATGGCAAGGAAGCAATATTGCACGTACATGTGTAGTTAGGGGCGCTCAAAGGTTTGCGGCGGGTTGATAAAGCTCATCAAGGTGTTTGTTAGGATAAGATTATGAGTCTTGAAACTTTGAAGATGGATCGTGAGACAGCAATGGATATCTATGTGAAGCAACAGGAGAAAAGAGTGGTGAAGTTTAACCAACATTTGCCAAAAAAGCTGATAAAAAAGGGTGATCTAGTGATGAAGTCTGAGAGCTATCTCGACTTCACCTTTCAAAAGAAATTCAAAAAGAAGTAGAGAGGGCCTTATAAGGTCCATCAAGCTTTTCCCAATGGTACTTACTCATTGATGAGGATGGATAGTCGTTATCTCAAGAACAAGGTCAATGGTGTGTGTGCGTCTCAAGCTCTATTCTGAGAGGGAGTTGGTGGCAACTGTGTATCATGTTCTAATGGAGGGGGTTGGGAAACCAACCTAAGCAGGATTCTCATATGCTAGGAATAAAACTATGTACATACAATTGAGTTTTTTTGGCTTTTCTCATGGTGTGCTCAATGTTTGCAGTTTGTAGTGGAATAAAGATCTTTTTTGGTTGAGCATGAATGCTCCACTAGGGGGTGGGAAATGATGGTGCAACCATGCTGGCCGACCATAGAAGATGGTATGGGTAGGTATGTGCAGGCTAGCAAGAGCATGGCAAAAGGCTAGAGCAGCTACAAAGATCATGGGCAGACAGGTGGCAGTGGATATGTATGGTTGATGCAGTTTATAGGTTGAGAAAGGCTCCAAAAGGGGCTAATTTGGGTAGTTGGTAAAGGATGTTCAAGGTGTAGTCTTTGGCCCTAGAAATGTAGAGCTTGAGTTGCTAAAGAAGTAGGTCCAGAGGGCTCGTCAAACAGAGCTACAGAGCCCAAGACATTGAAGTTTGAAGGTGCAGTGTATTGCAGTTCTGAGCCGGATAGGGCAGGTGGAGCTAGGTGGTTTAAGCCAATTTGAAGCTATGGGTATGTAGAGCTTTTATTTGTAGAGCATGTTGGTTTTTTCAGATCGACAATCTGAGTCCTCCATATCAAGTTATTAGCAGTCAAAGTTTTGACGGGGGCCAGGTTGGTGCCGAGTTGGTAACATCGGTAAACGTGCCATCTGGTATTTTTGGAGCTTTGCCAAGGATTGTACACATTTTATGCAGTGAATGGAGCTAAGAGGAATTGACTACTTGTCAAATGGAGCTCAGAGCGGAAATTTATAGCAATTGGAAGGTTGGGTACATTTGATCAATGTTGTAGATAAAATCTAGCATTTTTGCGGCCTCGATTTGAGATCTTCCTAGATTCCAGATGAGGTGGGGGTTATGCGGCTTGAAGCTGGGGATAAGGGGTTTCAGTTGGCCTTGATGGCTTGGTAATCGAATCATCAGATGAGAGTTGGTAGGCAGGGTAAGTAGGGGAAGAAAAGTTGGATTATATGGGGGGTTTTATAAAAATGTTTTTGAATTTTGCTTGGAGGTGAGGGCTCCACAGGCCGCCACGTGGTAGGCGTATAACCCCCCACGTGCAGATACACTTTCCGAGAACTTGGTGTATAAGAGATGGGTCCGTGAGCCCTCTTAGATGTGTAAAGTAGAGCTTGGAGCCCTCATTGGCTATGACGCATCCGTGAGGTGGAGCAGCAAGGCTCTATACACGCGCCTGTAGGCAGCGGTGGACGAAAATGCTAGCTGTTTTAGTTGTCGACATGTGGCCCAGTGCGCGCTGCGGTATATTGTGACCAACATTAGTGGCGCCCGCGTGATGGTGTGTGGTCAACAAAGTGGTGACATGGCAGCTCGGTTGGGGAAGTTTCACGCGCCCGTTGGAGCCTCCCAAATATTTTGAAGTGCAGAGTCCCCCCCCCCCCCCCCCCCCCCCCCCCCCAGCGATATCGCTAGTGCTCGAGGAGGGGATGAGTCCCGCGATAGCTGGCAATCCCGTGGAGGAAGTGAGTGAGAGAGAGAGAGAGAGAGAGAGAGAGAGAGAGAGAGAGAGAGAGAGAGAGAGAGAGAGAGAGAGAGAGAGAGAGAGAGAGAGAGAGAGAGAGAGAGAGAGAGAGAGAGAGAGAGAGAGAGAGAGAGAGAGAGAGAGAGAGAGAGAGAGAGAGAGAGAGAGAGTAAGTGGACCAAAGGCCATCCAAGGGGCAAGTTCCAAGGTCCGGGCCAAGAAGGTAGGTGAGAGGAGGACTATATGCCAAAGGGAAAGTCCAAGGAGCAATTGGGCAGCCAAGCCGGGTGGCCCAAAAGGCGTTCAAAGAGCAAGAGGGCGGTTCCAAGCACCCGGACAAAGGGAGGTGCCCCCCATGCAATTGTTTCCAAAAAAGAAGTGAACCAAGCGTATGTAATGCAAGGATAATTCTAATATGAGCTCAAGTTGAAGTGTACCAGCTAGGGAAGTCCTCTTTTTTTCTTTTTTTTGGGTCTCTTAGCCAACCCCTATAAAAGGGGATGAACGTGAATTTTTAGGGGCTTTTTTGCCAGGAGGATTTTTTTGAAGGCCTACAAGCTTGTGTATTGGAAGTTTGCCATTGGAGCTGCAAAAGTGGTTGTACTATCTCCATGCTCAATACTACTAATCCTTTGCCCTACTTTCTTGTGTCGCTTCTTTGGATACCACTCCGTTTCTCTCACTCTTTGTGTGCATGTCGATGCTTGCGGAGGAGTGTGCCTGCACCGTAAAGTGTGTTGTAAAGAGGCGAGAATTGCGGTGATGTGTAAGTTTAGAAGGGTGAGTTGAGCTATATAGGTGCATTCGTGTTGCACTGGTGTTTTTGTAGGGTAGGGGGTTGTTGTTCCGTGTGCAAAGGTGGGTCTGTGTGAGGGCCATACCCAGACTCGACCCTACTCACCTCCCTCAGTCCTCCAGACCGTTCCACGGAATCACGTAGATCTATCTGCAGGTATCCCTCCCACTTGGGACCAACACTCAGACAAAACTCCGGTCTATCTTGAATGCAAACCCAAGGGGGTACATCCCTTCATTCAACGATTCTATCCGCTTCTCATAATCAATCTTTCCTTGACAGCTTTTTGCACCCAAATTCGTGGTCCTTAGTCTTGATTCTCTTGATCTTTAACTTAAGGATCTACTCTTGATTTCTTGTTCTCCCTTGGTTCATGGCGATAACCCCTTTTTCCTGACAAGCAGGCACGGCAATTATCACTTTCCCCTATAAAGAGGCATCTTGCAATCCTACCTAATCTCGATCGTCCGCGATTACCCATTTTTATTCCACGTAGTCCTAGCGTTTAACATAAAATTTTAAATCAACATCCAGCCATCTGACCCTCCGAATCCTCCCAACCACCGAACAATTTCATGAAAATCCCTTCCCGAGGTAGTACTAAAATCAGGAAGACAACAGTCTATCAGACATCATCAAACAACAAGCAGCATGCAATCTGTTGCATACCCTCATTCAGGGAAATTCATCTGGTTGTTCCCACCAGATCTTTATTTAGAAACTTTTCATTCATTTTCTTTCCCTTATCTGCTATAATTAGCTTGTAACCAGTTTCCTAAGTAATCAGGCAACACATTTAGTTTCAACCAATTCATCTTGCCTCCCCATTCAGGCCAAGATAATCGGTTACAAGCCATCTAAATGGCAACACCTTCACAATATTTCCCATAATTATGTGTTTGGAAAAAGCTCATCAAGTAATTTAATCATTCCTTCCTAAGTATTTTAATTCGAGAGGTATAGCATCATCTGGTGACAGATGCACAGGATAGCCCCTATATTCGTAGCCTTTCCAGTTCCTTTTTAAGCAACCAAGTCGAACAAATTTCCTTAATTAAATTCGCATCATCCTTCCTGAGTATGACCTTCTCATCCAACTATTGGCATCACGCCATACCCGGATTATTGCCGATTTTCAATAAGATACCGCGGGTACTTCACCCGGCCGAGCAAAAATAAAACAAACCCGTTCATCCCTTATCCCTCGGGCATGAATGACCTAGGTAAAACAACTTGCCGATTACGTTGCCCTAGCCGAAAAGGGCCAATCTCCGTCAAGTTCCCCAAGAGAATCCTCTCAATGGGTCGGCCTTTCAATCAAATTGACCCCAAGCAGATCCATCTTGGTTTCCGGTCATTTCGAGACAATCTTCAAAACTCCTAATTAAATCTATGTTTTGCAATGGGATATCCCTATCACCTCTCGATATTCCTTTTTAACTCCTAGTTGGTAATTTCCAGGCTCATTGAGTTATCAACCTTAATTCCTACTTTCATTAATTATCTACCAGTCAAGTTTATTTAGAAAATACAAGTGAGTTTTTGCCATAGGCATTTGATGGTTAATGTCTCTTCGGAAATGCCAACTTATTAAGTTCAATCCCAGTTTTGTACGATTCCCAGGTTTTTGCAATCCTTTTCCATCCATGGGGCATCTCCATGGAAGCTTGTAGAGTTTTCGGTTCAAACAACACTAAGATTAAGTCCGCAAAGTTATCCCCTAACTCCCCCATCCTGTATTTGCAAACAAACTTGAAATTGATAACTTTAGAAATACTCTTCAATACCAAAAATTGAACTTCTTCTATCGAGCTTAGACAACTACTCTTTTCTTATGGTGCCTAGTTTTCCATTTAGGAAGCTAAAAGGTCGTCCTATAATTTATGAGTTTTCGAACTTTCCATTAAAGCTTAAACCTAAATTACAAGGTAGTCACTAAAGCTTACACCTAAGTGCAAAGTTACCATTAATGCTTAGATTAAGAGTGCAAATCTACCTTTGAAGCTTAAATTAATGATGCATAAATACTCTTAGCACTCAACCCTAATTGCGAGGTTTCCATTAAAGCTTAAATCTAAAATACAAGGTAGTCACTAAAGCTTACATCTAAGTGCAAAGTTACCATTAAAGCTTAGCTTAAGAGTGCAAATCTACCTTTGAAGTTTAGCTTAATGATGCATAGATACTCTTAGTACTTAACCCTAATTGCAAGTTTTTCATTAAAGCTTAAACCTAAAATTCAAGGTAGGTACTAAAGCTTACACCTAAGTGCAAAGTTACCATTAAAGCTTAGCTTACGAGTGCAAATCTACCTTTGAATCTTAGCTTAATGATGCATAGATACTCTTAGCACTTAACCCTAATTGCGAGGTTTCCATTAAAGCTTAAACCTAAAATACAAGGTAGTCACTAAAGCTTATATCTAAGTGCAAAGTTATCATTAAAGCTTAACTTAAGAGTGCAAATCTACCTTTCAAGCTTAGCTTAATGATGCATAGATACCCTAATTACGAGGTTTTCATTAAAGCTTAAACCGAAAATACAAGGTAGGCACTAAAGCTTACACCTAAGTGTAAAATCACCATTAAATCTTAGCTTACGAGTGTAAATCTACCTTTGAAGCTTAACTTTATGATGCATAGATACTCTTATCACTTAATCCTAATTGCAAGGTTTCCATTAAAGCTTAAACCTAAAAATGCAAGGTAGTCACTAAAGCTTATACCTAAGTGCAAAGTTACCATTAATGCTTAGCTTACGAGTGCAAATCTACCTTTGAATCTTAACTTTATGATGCATAGATACTCTTATCACTTAACCCTAATTGTGAGGTTTCCATTTAAGGTTAAATCTAAAAATGCAAGGTAGTCATTAAAGCTTACACCTAAGTGTGAAGTTACGATTAAAACTTAGCTTATGAGTGCAAATCTACCTTTCAAGCTTAACTTAATGATGCATAACTACCATTAATATTTAACCGTAATTCCGAAGTTACCATTAAATCTTAAACCTAAAATGATGCACATAAACCTTCCTAGTATTAAAACACATGGATTAATTAAACCTACTAGAAATGAAGATTACATCCTCTAAACAAGAGGGAAGTGGGGTTGAAGTTCTTCTTGAAGAGATGTGTGGCTCAAGGAGGAAGGAAAGGGATTTAGGATGAAGAAGAAGGAGAGAGGAGATTTTTCACAAAACCTTCAAGGGTTTGGCCTTCAAGAGAGGGAGAGAGCAAGAGCAAGGTTTAATGGAGACCTTGATTTACTTAAGCATAATTTTGAGCATGGCAAGTATGCAAGTAGCTTAGCAATAATGTATGTAAAATTACAAAGGAGAGGGGGTGCTTATATAGGAAATGATGGGTATTCTTTTCTTAATTCCTATTGGACCCCAATTCTCTTCTCAATTCCTATTGGACCCCATTTCTCTTCTCAAATGCTATTGGAACCCAATTCTCTTCTCAAATGATATTGGACCCCAATTCTCTTCTCAAATGCTATTGGACCGCCATTCTCTTCTTAATTCCTATTGGACCTCTATTTTCTTCTTAATTCTTATCTCTTAACTTTATCTTTCAATCAAGTTAGTCCCCTTTTCTCCCAGTTCTTGATCTAGATCAGTTCCCATGCGGCTTTTGACGAAGAAGTATAAAAATAATCTTAATCTTTTTGGAAAAATATAGGGATGACATAATTTCTTATCCGAAATATCCTTGTCTTTTCATTCTGGAGTAAAGTCTCGTTGTCCGCATGACTTCTTTGTCGGTCTTGCTTTTTCTAGATTATTTTCTAGGTTGAAAAAGTTCTGAATGGCTCTAGGGTTTAGGGAGGGACCTTACAAACTCCCCAATAAAAAGAAAGAGATGTCCTCAGCTCGGGACATGCTTCAGAGAATAGTCAGAGTCGATCGTCGGTCAACTTATGATTGAAGATGGTCAGTAACTTTAGGTATTTAGATTAAAGGACAATGAAGCTGGTATGGACCTTGAATAATATACTTCTCTTGTATTTTTTGGGCTGGCTCAAAAGTCTTAATCATAAACAAGTCTTAATGACTCGGGGTTACTTTAATTACTAAGTGTGATCTTACTCAACTAGGTATTTTTCCTTTGGTGTGACCGGATTGTGTTTCTCTTGTGAGGTTTGAAGATCATTTCTTCACTTTGCTCTCTATCTAACCTTAATACGCTTTGTAAAAATCTTACCATTCTTTCCTAGATTTTAACTTTTTTCAGTTTTGAGCGTTGACTCATTTATCTATTAATATCATCCAACTAATACCATGTTCTTGACAGTTAAGGATTTTATACAGATTTTTCAATTAATCTTGAATTATCTCCTTCCTTGTGTACCCAATTTATTTCCTCCATCCTTATTTCTCTTATGTCTATAGCTTACTATCTCATCTTTCACTTTCACGTATCATACAACTAGAATTGTAAAACACCATAGATGAATCTCAAAAGAATTGACGGACTAGAGATGCTTGAATTCCATAAATATGGCGATTGATTACATCCGCATAAAAATTACATCAAAAGTACCATCGATATCTTGAAGAATAGTTATGAGTTGTTCTGAAGATCCAACCAAAAATATGATCAAGGGTTTGGACAAAAGGGAAATATTGATTTGATTTCAAAAGGTCCACAATATCTGAATACAAGCTTACGGAATTTTCCTATCTTTAAGGAGCTGCGTTTGGGTTTGACTCTGAGGAAAACTTGTTCGCCTTTGCTAAAACTTCTAGCAAAGCGGTGAAAATCAGCGTAGCTCTTCTGCCTATCACTAGCTCTCTTAAGGTTGTCTCTAATGACTAGAAGTTGATGATCCATCTCTTCCAAGGTGGACTTAATGGCAGGAACATGAAGAGCTGAGTCGGTTAATCGAAGAGGGACTAAACATTCCTGACCATACAAGGCTTTAAAGGGTGACATTTCGAGGCTCCGATGGTGAGAAGAGTTATAAGAAAACTCAAATAGGAAAAGAAACTCGATCCATTTTTGGGACTGCTGGTTGCAGTATGCTTGAAGCATATCCTCAATGACTTGATTCACTCGTTTAGTTTGACCATCAGTCTCCGGATGTTATGCTGAGCTGATATTCAGTTCCATACCCAGAGATCTAAACATGGCTTGCCAAAACTTAGAAGTAAATTTGGCATCCCGATCACTGGTGATTCTTGCAGGGATTCCATGTAATCTTACTACCTCTTCGACAAATACTTGGGTTATGTCGATGGCGGTGGTTGTTTGCTTGATTGGAATTAGACGAGCCACCTTAGTGAGCTTATCTACTATGACAAAAATAGAATCATAGTTTCCAGTTGTCTTTGAAAGACCAGTGACAAAGTTCATAATCAGACATTCCCACTTCATCTAAGGAATATCTAGGGACTGAAGCTTTCTAGGTAGTAAAGAAACCATCTACTAAGGTATAGTCAGTTAAGTGTTCCCTTGGGTTCTGTGCTTGAATCTCTTGTAGAAGAGGTCTAAAGTAGGGTCTACCTGACTTTCTTGTTGAACTTCCTTGGGTAAAGAAGAGCTAAGGAGTGAATTAGTCAGGGTTGATGAGGACAGGACTGTTGGTTTGAGTCTATTGAAGGCAACATCTCTCCCCAACAAAAAAGAAAGAGCTGTCCTCAACTCAAATAAAATACGTAATTGATGAAGCTTCTTGGATACGTCTTGCGACTTAACTTCTTGTTAACACTTTCAAATTGACTTCTCTCTTACACTTCTTCATCCCAAAAATCTGCTAATATAATATTGGAGTCATGGGAAATCTTTCTTAATAAGATATCTTCTTGAATAAGTCATCACGTTTGTGGCTTCTTTGATACGCTACTTCCTCTTTATAAGCTACTGGTAATCCCTTCATTATTAGCACTTGTTATCCTCTTATTTTTGCGATCTTCACTCTCTTGTAACTTAGTCATTTTCTTAGCTGATGGCGTCTTGGCAAGAAGACTTGATTCTTCATGTATGCATCTCTCACTTGTAGAGTGCAGATGAGGCAGTTAAAAGACAATTCTTAGAGCCATACAAAGATCTCCTCTTTCCTCAGCCAAATTCTTGTGTCGACCAGACGATATGGAAGACATGGCGACATCTCACAAGAGTGACTCTCTAGGGTAGAGACCATTTCCGCAACAATACCCGACTTGCTATGGTTATAGAGGCTCTAGGACTTGGCCCTCAATACTACTGCGTCAAAAGGACACAAGATCCTGGGTTTTCTGCAAGGTTGTTCTTGCTTGTGTAGTTCATCCCCCATTCCAAGATTTGCCTCGATACCATCTGGAGTCTTCCTCTTAGAGGTCCTTTTCTTTTCTCAGCTCATACTCGAGAAATTTCTCAAGTTGTTTCTTGTAGAACCATTCCAGAGGGTGAGCGTCCTAACATGTGCGGCACTTGTGATACTTGGTTATGTGACTATATATTAGAGGATCTTCATGAGTTGTAAACTTTCTTGCCTCTGTATATAATTACTTCCTGCCTCCCTTGTAATTCTTTTTGGCTTTAATTGAAGAAATAACCTTTTTTTAAAAATTTGAGTATTGTCCATACTTCCTTGTCTTGAAATGTTAGACTCTCCTCTTTAATTAAATTCTGAAGGACATCTCTATTTAGTGCTTTCAGCAAAGGGTCTTCTGTCTATGATAGCCTTAAGTAAAAATTCCAACTTCGAGTTCTTGGCTAACTCATAAGTTTTTTTTCTTATTCTTCTTCGGAGTTTAAATATCTGCAATATTTATGAGATTATCTATTGCACTTTCCCATCTTTAAGGGATTTCTTTTGGTCGTACTTTGAAAAAAAAAACTTGGTCATCACTTGCACTCTTAAGATTCTTTCTTATGATTTGAAATTTGGCAATCCAATTCTTCACTTGATCAAAAAAATCCTTCTATCTCAAGATTATCTTGGTACAATTTACAGTAATTTTGAATTCTCATAACGTCCTAACAATAGAAAACTTGGAAAATCCACAACTCTTGCACTCAACAAGACTTCTTCCATTCAGTGGATAAGTACTCAAATTTTCATTATATTAATGTAAACAAAAATGCCATCCTTGCCATTCCATGTAATCTTCCAATCCTGATAAATTCCAACCTTCATAAATCTCTCATTTATGAGCTTCCTAAAATGTTCCAGCATAGCGAGGCATCCCTCTAGCGTCGCAATTTTCATCCTCTCATAGATAAGTCGTTGAATTTCTTCTAGCAGATCCCAAGTCATCTTGAAAATTTTTGAATAATTTATTGGAACATCTAAACTTTATTTTGTAATATAATTGAAATTTGGGTGCTAGACTAAGTTGTTTTTCTCTCATGCAATAATCTTCAACCCAAAATTCTAAATTCCAAGGTCCAAGATTCAAAATTAGGCTCTGATACCACTTGTGAGGGTCATACCCAGACTCGACCCTACTCACCTCCCTCAGTCCTCCATACCGTTCCAGGGAATGACTTAGATCTATCTGCAGTTATCCCTCCCACTTGGGACCGACACTCAGACAGGACTCCGGTCTATCTCGAATGCCAACCCTTCATTCAACGATTCTATCCTCTTCTCATAATCAATCTTTCCTTGACAGCTTTCCGCACCCAAAAGCGTGGTCCTTAGTCTTGATTCTCTTGATTTTTAACTTGAGGATCTGCTCTTGCTTTCTTGTTCTCCCTTGGTTCATGGCGATAACCCCTTTTTCCTGACAAGCAGGCACGGCAGTTATCACTTTCCCCTAAGAAGAGGGATCTTGCAATCCTACCTAATCTCGCTCGTCCGCGATAACCCATTTTTATCCCACGTAGTCCTAGCGTTTAATATAAAAATTTTAAATCAACATCCGACCATTTGACTTTCCGGATCTGCCCACCCACCGAACCATTTCATGAAAATCCCTTCCTGAGGTAGTACTTAACTACTACAAAATCAGAAGATAGCAGTCTATCAGACATCATCAAACAACAAGCAGCACGCAATCTATTGCATATCCTCGTTCAAGAAAATTCATCTGGTTGTTCCCACCAGATCTTTATTTAGAAACTTTTCATTCATTTTCTTTCTTTATCTGCTATAATTAGCTTATAACTAGTTTCCTAACTAATCAAGCAACACATTTAGTTTCAACCAATTCATCTTGCCTCCCCATTCAAGCCAAGATAATCGGTTACAAGCCATCAAAATGGAAACACCTTCACAATATTTCCCAGAATTAAGTGTTTGGGAAAAGCTCATCAAGTAATTTAATCATTCCTTCCTAAGTATTTTAATTCGAGAGGTATAGCACCATCTGGTGACAGATGCACAGGATAGCCCCTATATTCCTAGCCTTTCCAGTTCCTTTTTAAGCAACCAAGTCGAACAAATTTCCTTAATTAAATTCACATCATCCTCCCTGAGTATGACCTTCTCATCCAACTATTGGCATCAGGACATACCTGGATTATGGCCGATTTCCAATAAGATACCGCGGGTACTTCACTTAGCCGGGCAAAAATAAAACAAACCCATTCATCCCTTATCCCTCAGGCATGAATGACTTAGGTATAACAACTTGCCGATTACGCTGCCCTAGCCGAAAAGGGCCAATCTCCATCAAGTTCCCCAAGAGAATCCTCTCAATGGGCCGGCCTTTCAATCAAATTGATCCCAAGAAGATTCATCTTGGTTTCCGATCATTTCCAGACAATCTTCAAAACTCCTAATTAAATCTATGTTTTGCAATGGGATATCCCTATCACCTCTCGATAATCGGTTACAAGCCATCAAAATGGAAACACCTTCACAATATTTCCCAGAATTAAGTGTTTGGGAAAAGCTCATCAAGTAATTTAATCATTCCTTCCTAAGTATTTTAATTCGAGAGGTATAGCACCATCTGGTGACAGATGCACAGGATAGCCCCTATATTCCTAGCCTTTCCAGTTCCTTTTTAAGCAACCAAGTCGAACAAATTTCCTTAATTAAATTCACATCATCCTCCCTGAGTATGACCTTCTCATCCAACTATTGGCATCAGGACATACCTGGATTATGGCCGATTTCCAATAAGATACCGCGGGTACTTCACTTAGCCGGGCAAAAATAAAACAAACCCATTCATCCCTTATCCCTCAGGCATGAATGACTTAGGTATAACAACTTGCCGATTACGCTGCCCTAGCCGAAAAGGGCCAATCTCCATCAAGTTCCCCAAGAGAATCCTCTCAATGGGCCGGCCTTTCAATCAAATTGATCCCAAGAAGATTCATCTTGGTTTCCGATCATTTCCAGACAATCTTCAAAACTCCTAATTAAATCTATGTTTTGCAATGGGATATCCCTATCACCTCTCGATATTCCTTTTTAACTCCTAGTTGGTAATTTCCAGGCTCATTGAGTTATCAACCTTAATTCCTACTTTCATTAATTATCTACCAGTCAAGTTTATTTAGAAAATACAAGCGAGTTTTTGCCATAGGCATTTGATGGTTAATGTCTCTTCGGAAATGCCAACTTATTAAGTTCAATCCCCGTTTTGTACGATGCCCAGGTTTTTGCAATCCTTTGCCATCCATGGGGCATCTCCATGGAAGCTTGTAGAGTTTTCGGTTCAAACAACACTAAGATTAATTCCGCAAAGTTATCCCCTATCTCCCCCATCCTGTATTTGCAAACAAACTTGAAATTGATAACTTTAGAAATACTCTTCAATACCAAAAATTGAACTACTTCTATCGAGCTTAGACAACTACTCTTTTCTTATGGTGCCTAGTTTTCCATTTAGGAAGCTAAAAGGTCGACCTATAATTTATGAGTTTTCGAACTTTCCATTAAAGCTTAAACCTAAAATACAAGGTAGTTACTAAAGCTTACACCTAAGTGCAAAGTTACCATTAATGCTTAGATTAAGAGTGCAAATCTACCTTTGAAGCTTAATTTAATGATGCATAAATACTCTTAGCACTCAACCCTAATTGCGAGGTTTCCATTAAAGCTTAAATCTAAAATACAAGGTAGTCACTAAAGCTTACATCTAAGTGCAAAGTTACCATTAAATCTTAGCTTAAGAGTGAAAATCTACCTTTGAAGCTTAGCTTAATGATGCATACATACTCTTAGTACTTAACCCTAATTGCATGTTTTCCATTAAAGCTTAAATCTAAAATTCAAGGTAGGCACTAAAGTTTACACCTAAGTGCAAAGTTACCATTAAAGCTTAGCTTACGAGTGTAAATCTACCTTTGACCCTTAACTTTATGATGCATAGATACTCTTATCACTTAGCCCTAATTGCAAGGTTTTCATTAAAGCTTAAACCTAAAAATGCAAGGTAGTCACTAAAGCTTATAGGTAAGTGCAAAGTTACCATTAATGCTTAGCTTACGAGTGAAAATCTACCTTTTTGAAGCTTAACTTTATGATGCATAGATACTCTTATCACTTAACCCTAATTGTGAGGTTTCCATTTAAGCTTAAACCTAAAAATGCAAGGTAGTCACTAAAGCTTACACCTAAGTGTGAAGTTACGATTAAAGCTTAGCTTATGAGTGCAAATCTATTTTTGAAGCTTAACTTAATGATGCATAACTATCATTAATACTTAACCCTAATTCCAAGGTTACCATTAAAGCTTAAACCTAAAAAGATGCACATAAACCTTCTTAGTGTTAAAACACATGGATTAATTAAACCTACTAGAAATGAAGATTACCTTCTCTAAACAAGAGGGAAGTGGGGTTGAAGTCCTTCCTGAAGAGATGTGAAGCTCAAGGAGGAAGGAAAGGGATTTAGGATGAAGAGGAAGGAGAGAGGAGCTTCTTCACAAAACCCTCAAGGGTTTGGCCTTGAAGAGAGGGAGAGAGCAAGAGCAAGGTTTAATGGAGACCTTGATTTACTTAAGCATAATCTTGAGCACGGAAAGTATGCAAGTAGCTTCACAATAATGTGTGTAAAATTACAAAGGAGAGGAGGTGCTATATAAGAAATGGTGGGTATTCTTTTTTCAATTCCTATTGGACCCCATTTCTCTTCTTAATTGCTATTGGACCCCAATTCTCTTCTCAAATGTATTGGACTCCAATTCTCTTCTCAAATGCTATTGGACCCCAATTCTCTTCTTAATTCCTATTGGACCCCAATTTTCTTCTTAATTCTTATCTCTTAACTTTATCTTTCAATCAAGTTAGTCCCCTTTTCTCCAATTTCTCGATCTAGATCAGTTCCCACGCGGCTTTTGACGAAGAAGTATAAAAATAATCTTAATCTTTTTGGAAAAATATAGGGATGACGTAATTTCTTATTCAAAATATCCTTGTCTTTTCATTCTGGAGTAAAGTATCATTGTCCGCATGACTTCTTTGTCGGTCTTGCTTTTTCTAAATTATTTTCTAGGTTGAAAAAGTTCTGAATGGCTCTAGGGTTTAGGGAGGGACCTTATAGTCTGTTAGTGCAAATTAGCCAATTTGAAGGTGTTATTCAAGAGGTTAGGTGTCTTGTGGATACCCTGAGTTGTAGGGAGGCATTGTATTGTGTGTCGGGTGTGTTCCTTATTCCTCCTCTCCACCGTGTGTAGCCGCCCTTATTTTGACAAGTCCGACTTGGACTCTCCAATGCTCCCATGTGTGGCCTCCCTTTGAGAAGACAAGTCCATCTTGAAATCGGCCACCGGACATAAAATTCAGCCACCGGCCATCGACCATTTAAAGCTCACAGATGTGTAGTCACGAACCACAACAAAACTGACAATGCTTACACTTGAATGAAAGATCAAAGAGAGAGGAACACAATGCAAGTTTCAAAATTGAAAACGGATTACCCAATCGTTGGAAAAGTTGATTACAAGTTGGAGTAGCTTCGTAGCTTGAGCGTACGTACAATAGAGCTCTTTCTTCTCAAAAGATAAGCCTCTTTTCACATTAAAGTTATTGAGCTTTATACATAGGGATTTGTAAATGGCCAGTGTGGCCGGTTCAACTTTTACAAATATCATCACAACATTACAACTTAGGGAATCGGCCAGCTACTCTGGAATCAGGATTTACACAGAGTATCACTACACTAGCTCGAAAAAATAAAAGAGTTCAAATGTGGTGTCTGGACAGGTGGGCGCCCATTCGATCAGTCTGCTAACTGATCCCTTGACCAAAGTCTGATTAGCCATATATGTGATCATGATCTTAAGGTCCTCCCAGGACTCCCTTAAGAACTCAGTGGTCATACCATTCTAATCGGGGATTTCTCCTTCCCAAGAGCTTGTAATGCAAGTGAGCATTCATCTTCAGAGAAGGCCAACTCAAGACGATTGGCTTCAAGTTGGGAAACTTTCTTGTTGACACTCTTGTGCACGATTGCTTTGGCTTCATCTACTTCTTGAGAGCGGGTCTCTGGTTGGCCAATGATATGGCTAAGGTGATCAAACATTGTCCCCATTTCATCTTGGTCTCGTGTAGGATTCCCATTCTCATCTATGAGAGAGTGGATGAAGCCACAAATCTTCTTGATTTTCAGGGCCCTAAAACAATGAGCTTGGTTATGGCCTTGGGTGGAGGAAGGTCTCTCTGGATATCAACCGTTCCCTCTTGAACTCCTCGAGTTGCTGCTCGGCCAAGTTGGGTTTTGCTTCCTCCCACCTTTTGTGTTCTTGTTTGGAGTCCAACCTAGAAGCTTTCTTGGAGGTCAGACTCGAAACCTCCTCTTCAAGACGCTTCCGGTGCTCTTCCCAAGTCTTTTTCATCTGAGGGCCTAGGCTTTTGATTGATTTTTGAATACTTTGAGCAATGAGGTCCCAAGCTTTAGGTTTTTCAAGATTAACATCTTCATTGAGTTTTCCAAAAGAGTCTTGGTAAGACTTCTAAATAGAGGGTCCTTGAAAAGATGTGCCCTAGTAACAATAAGCTTCTTACTTCCCTTGGGGGTCTGACCTTCCCCATTGGCTTTCTTGAGTTCCAAGTGTAATGGTATATGGTGTGACATGATATTTATTGGTAGCACCTTTATTTCAAGTAGCAACGGGATCCAATCATTCTAGTGAGAGCAGTAGCACTGACAGGAGCAAAGCGAACCCCGAACCCCGACGACCTCTAAAACGTCGAGGGCTGAATGGCGCGCCTCGAGCGTGTCACGATAAAACAAACAGGGGGCACCACCTAGCTTTAAGCGGCTAGGAAGTTAACCACGATGATATGAACACCGCAAACTCACACACACACACACACACACACACACACACACACACACACACACACACACACACACACACACACACACACACACACACACACACACACAGAGAGAGAGAGAGAGAGAGAGAGAGAGAGAGAGATTTGCAAATGATGAAAACCCTCGGGGGTGTGAGGGAGAATTATTTTTGCAGTATTTACAAATGGCACGGCGACTCAATGATTGTGAAGCTTGCTACCAAGAGCGTGTATACGTGTGTGCATCGACCATTGGAGTCGAGAGATGGATTTGGTTCCCTTCGCATGGTGAAATTCCCAAGGCAAACCCAACACACAAGCCCCCTCCCCGTGATGGTGATAGTGTCAACTCTTCCCACTACACTCTACCAAATGTTGACTTCTCATGGACTGCCCCCCCCCCCCCCCCCCGATAGTGACCTCTCCGTGCCAATTTATAGGTGTTGGCTGCTTGGATGATGGTAATCCCGTTGTGATTAGGGTAAGCTTAATCAGGGAGAAAAAGCAAGTGGTGGGACCGGTGTGGTTGACCCTTGCTTTGTTTTGGGAGGTTATTAAAAGATGAGAATCTCTAGGTGGGCCTTTGTGAGCATCACCTAGAGAGAGGAAATTTACAAAGTGGGAATTTTACAATGGCTCGGTGAAAACTGAAGAAATGATGAAAATATCCTATAAATTACTGAAGATGGCGTCGTGGTTACGTGTTGCCGGCGAATGGTGTGTTGCCGGTGCGTCGGTGTCGAGCGTACTTCTTCTCGGGGTTGGCCGGGGCATGCCTTCGACGCATTTCCTCTTTTTGTTGTTGGCAGCGCGTGCTTTGGGTCCTTCTTCTTTTATGTGGTCGTCGTAGTCGTGGAGTCCTTCGTTTTCTTTGTATTTGTAGTGCGTATACGTGTGTGTGTGTACGTATGTGCATGTGGATGTATGTATATATATATATATATATATATATATATATATATATATATATATATATATATATATATATATATATATATATATATGTATATGGGTGTGTGTGCGTGAGTGCGTGTGTGTGTATTTGTATGTGTGCGCAAGCGTGCGGTGGGAACTGGGGCTTATGTACATAATGTATATATTATACATAGGTTTTTTTTTTGTGTGTTTGGCGGCCAGCGACAGCTACGCGTGCTTGGGGTGGGGGGGATGTGTGTGTGTGTGTGTGTGTGTGTGTGTATGCATGGGGTGTGTGTGTGTGTGTGGTGTGTATTGAAAGAGAGATAAAAACGTGCTGCGCTTGTAGAGGCCGAGAGGGAGAGAGAGAGATATGACAGGCGGGCTGCTCTGTCGAAACAGAGCGCGGGAGAGGGAGAGGGGATTGGGGGTGTGTGTGTGAGTGTGAGGATGAGGGTGTGAGTGTGTGGTGTGGAGGGAGAGTGGGCTCCGGCTCCGTGCGCTGCGTCTTCGGGCTAAAACACACACACACACAGAGAGAGAGAGAGAGAGAGAGAGAGAGAGAGAGAGAGAGAGAGAGAGAGAGAGAGAGAGAGAGAGAGCGCTAGAGGGAGGGGGAATCCATAGGGCGGGTGCCCACCGTGGGGGGGGAGGGGGGGGGGGGGAAGAGAGTGTGTGAGGGGGGTTGTCTTGTCCTCCTTCTTGCATGATGTCTCAAGGATGAGAGGAGGGGAAGAAGTCAATGGTGTGGGAGGGGAGAAAGAGGGTGGGGATAGCGGGCCAAGGGAAGGGTGAGTGAGGCTAAGGGGAGGGTGAGGCGAGCGGGTGGGAAGAGAGGGGGGGGGGGGGGGTAATGAGAGGGGGGGGAAAAAGAGTGTGAGAGAGGCAGAGGGTGGGTGTAAGAATACGTGAGAGCGGGGGTTCACATGCGGCTCGACACACAGGGAGCACGAGAGAAAAAACGAGAGAGGGGTCGGGGTGAGTGATCGAGGCTTGCGCCTGGCAACGGTGGCCAGTAAGGGGGGGGGGGGGGGGGGGGGGGGGGGGAGGTTTGGGAGAGAGAGAGAGAGAGAGAGGATATTAGAGAGACGTATGTAGGGAAAATGAGAGAGAGAGAGAGAGAGAGGGGGGGGAGTAAACTATGGGGAAAGAGAGAAGGGTATCTGAAACCGAGGGCGGCCGCTAGGGTATAGACAAGCGGGGGGCCTGAGGTGATAAGGCCGGTCAATCAAAGGGGGGAGGGGGTGTGCCATGCCCGTAGAGGTGTAGTGGGGTTTACCAGGCGGTGCCGAGCCTTCCAACAGTGTCGCCAAGGCTCCAGCAGAGGAAAAATGAGTTTTTTTTCTTTGATTTTCAAAAATCGGCCATCATTAGCCCTCTCCCTTTGGCTAGAGGCATTCATGCTTCTAGCCCGTCTTCTGCTTCTTCAGCTGTGGAGTTAGAGGGTTCTCCCTCTTCTGGAATGTCTAGCATGAATTCTGGATCAAACCTAAGAAAATACCTTTTCAGTCTCCATCCATTGACCCTAGTCTTGTGAATTCTCCCATCTGCTTCCATCAGCTTATAGCTACCGTTGTCATAGCGTTTCTTGATGATGAATGGCCCTTCCCATCTGGGTTGAAATTTCTTATCCTTCCTGGTGTCAAAGTTGTTGTCATATCTTAGCACTAACATACCTTTTTCCAGTCCCTTTTCTTTAAGCCCTTGATTGAAAGTGAGCCGACGTCGTTCTGCCTGCGCTGCATAGTGATTGGTTTCTTCTTCCCTATCTAGTTGGAGTCTCTCCAGATCCAAGATGTAGTTTCGGAGATTTACAATTGGACGATGTATCTGGCTAGCCAAAACTCGTAAGCTGGCTATCTGTACCTCAATGGGTAGAATGGCCTCCTTCCCATAAACTAGATGGAAAGGGGTGAAACCTAGTGATGTTTGGAACGTTGTTCTGTAGGCCCAAAGAGCTGCCATGAGATGCTTATCCCAGTCCCCTGTGTGATTGTTCACCTGCTTTGTGATGATTTTGCAAATCATTCCATTTACCTTCTCTACCAGACCATTGCATTGTGGATAGTATGGTGTGGAATGCCGGCGTGTGATGCCTAACTTCTTCATCAGTTCTCCCACCAAATCACCTCTGAATCTTGGTCCTCTATCTGATATTATCTCAAGAGGAGTGCCAAAACGGCAACAGATATGCTCCAAAATGAACTTTGCTACCTCTTGGGCTATAATGCGGGTGGTGGCTGTTGCTTCTGCCCATCGGGTCATGTAGTCTACACCCACTATGATGTATAGTTTACCTCATTGGGCCCTTGGTAAAGGAACGATTGCATCTATTCCCCATTTCTCAAATGGACCATATGAGATTATAGGAGTTTGTGGCTCGTAGGTTAATGTGCGATCACTGGCCACTTGACATGCCTTACATGTTTTACACCAATGGTGTACATCCCTGTTCAAACTAGGCCAAGAGTATCCCGCTTGTAGAATCTTCCTACTGGTGATGTCTAGAGCAAAATGGCCGCCGATGCCATCATAGCAACTTGAAACTACCTCAGTGATCTCACTGGAGGTTGGTGTTATGGAATTGATATTCTACTATTCGTTTGCAGATGACAGGTGAAAAAGGCTTGACCGATCTAGGCCTATGTGAGCAAATATGCATTTTGTACATTTTATTATTCAAGTGCTCTTTTATGAGCTTTGGCCATTTATGACCGGCCGGCCAGTTTGTACTCACTTTGACCATTCAAGAATCTATAAATTAATTAAATACGTGCAAGAGGGAAATGGTCACTCTTGCATGGGGGGAGATTGCACCCAGTGTGTGTGTGTTCTTCTCTTCTCTCCTCTCTTCTCTTTCGTCGTGCTAGGTGTAGCACTCCGCTCTAGGAGGTGCGCCTGCACGTGCTCTCTCAATCTCTATCGCTCTTTGTCTCTATCTCTCTGTTCGTGTATCTTGCGATCATGCGACCACGTGATTGTGCCAGGTACGCCGATTAGTCTGTTTTATGCTATTTATTATGTTATTCCATGTATTTCGCAGGGCAGCCACGCATCCGTTTGTAGCAGTGGTATCAGAGCACAAGGCCACACTCTGGGTAACAAAAAAATCAAAGGAATTCACAACTGGATATCCGAGCAAAGTTCGATGATTTGCTTCCTAGGAATATAGATTCTTGTGAATTTTGCACTATAGATAAGTTTTTTTTAAAATTCTTTCTACTCTATTAAATTTTGTTGTTTGATCTCTCTTTGATTCTGGCAAAATCTTTGAAGACTTTAGCATTAATATTTCTTGATTTGTGATTAATATTAGAGATCCGATTAGATTAGATAGCAGATGTGACAATATTTTATTTGATAAGCACATCAAATAAATATATCAATAAAACTAGTTAACATAATAGTAGCATACATACAGTAACTTAGATCGAATATGGGAGTAGAAGAAAAAGAAGTAGGGAATTTTAAATTAGGGACAAGGTGCGGACAACCCCAAATCGACCCCAAAGGTTTAAGACGTAGATATAATAATAATAATATATTTTTTTTAAAAAACAAACAAACAATAGGGGATCATTAGTGCGGGTTCATAGAGGTGGTATCGATGTTGAAGGACAACACTCCAGGAAGGACGAGGAAAGTTAATCCGTAGGAGTTGCGCACCTTGGCATAGGTGGTGAGGACGACAAGTGAATGAGTTGTAGGGGCATACTAGAGTAGATAGAGCCATGCCGGACACGAGAGGGTAGCTGAAGAGGAGCTCGCTTTTGTGGCACTGTAGCACATGCATGGTAGGCTGGATGACCTGGGTGGGAGGTTGCCTTGGATATGAGCTTGAGGTGCATGACTTATGTGGTGCAACCTATGGTGTTATGTGACAAAGGGTGGGGTCGTACGACAATCCTACAGACCACACCAACAAACAACAGGGTTTGCCATTCAACAACGTCAATACCATGCAGCTATTTTGCATGCACGAGTGTCACCCACACTCACTTGCACTAACTAACATAGCACACGCAATTCCCTTTGACATGCAGTAGTTGCCAACGCCCACCACCATTCACCCGACCCTCTCTCTCTCTCTCGACTGCATGCAACAATTGCGCTCCCAACCACTCGTCATTTTTTTTTGTTTTCTTTTCTCTCTCTGTCTCATCCAGTAGCCAATTCAAAAATAAATAAATAACGACAATCCCTCAACACATCCACCACGCCATGTAGAACGCCGTGACGATCAATTTTTTTCTCTCTCCCTCGTCAGCAGCCACACTAGACTTTTGAACTCCCATCTTTTCCTCTCTCTCGCTCGTAAATCGGTTGTTCCCCTCTGCAGTCCACTAACTCTCTCTCTCTCTACCCAACGTTAGGTAGACTCCCATGCACTTATGCAGCCCTTGAACGACATCACTTGCAATCTTCTCTCTCTCTCTCTCTCTCTCTCTCTCATATAAGTAGCCGCCAACCTTTGGGCTTGCATGGCGTCCACCCAGCCAACAATCAGTGGCGCCCGTAGTTCTGAGGTGCAGCCGATCCACCTCGTGGCGCCCACAATCTCTCTCTCCAGCTCACTATGACTTCGCACACCCACCTTCCTTCTCTGCAGTTGGTGGCCCCTCCTCTTGATATGGTGGCTTTGTTCTCTCCAGCGCTACCTTGCAACCTCTGCTCACCCAGTCCTGCAAGTGGCTATCCTCATGCATCACCTCCACCTTCAAACCCCTACAGATTGTGTACATCCTCCCCAGATCTCCCCAACGACCTTGCCTGGTCTCTTCAGCTTGTAGTGGACCCCCCACCCTCCTTCATGCATCCGATTCTCCTCTCTGTAGGTTGGAAACCCCCCCCCCCCCCGCCCCCCCCCCCCCGCACAACGCGCGGAGTGGTCTGCATACGTCAGCGCAAGCAATGCAACTGTTTTTGGTTTTTGCCCAGTTGCGTCTCAATCGCAGGCATCAATCAACGACTACGCATCAACTGAAGCATGTAGAGTTCAACCACAACAGCCATCCAAATTTGGAGCCCGCAAGGCACACCACACACACTAGCGGTCGTCTCTCTACAGTCCGACTAACACTCAAATTTAACCCTTTTTTGAGCGCCTCGCTGAAGCTCACGCTCTGCCAGAGGGTTGATCGAGGCCCAGATGGCTTTGCATTCCACTGCTCAGGCTGCCATCGATATAGTTTGCCATCTATTTTTCTTAGCCGTGCTGTTATTCTTGGCTGATCTCCCAAGCTTGACCGACCTCAGCTAAACACAGTTATTCTTTTTATTTATTTATTTTTATTTTTTCCTCTCCAATGGCAAAGACTGACTCACCTGCTCGTGTAATCCGACCTACAAATTTTGAGATTTGCCTCTAAATTTGATGCTCGATATACCATTGGGGTGAACTATGGCCAACTTGGTGGCAATCTGCTCTCCCCTCATGAGGCAATCATATTCCTGCTCTAAGGTATGAAGGTGGGAAAGGTGAAGATATATGATGCCAATCCTGCAATTCTTGAAGAGCTCGTGAACACTGACATCAAGGTTTGTCTGATGCGATAATTCATGTTGGCATGAACAAGTTGACACTAGCTCATAACTTTGTCGTCACCGACACTCTTCGAAAGCACAAGATCAGAAAGGTAAAGGTGAGCACCCCTCTGTCAAGGGATTTATTCGAAGGGTCTCTGTTTCCTTCCTCGAGAGCCACTTTTCACACTGATTTAATAGCGCTTCTCTTGAAGCCCATGTTAAAACTCTTGGATGATACAAGATCCTTCTTCAATTTCATAGATGTTTATCCTTTCTTTGAGTGGAAAAAAAAGAAATAAGTAAATAATGCAACTAACATCTCCTTGGACTTAGCTCTTTTTGCATCAAATGCAACAATCTATAAGATACCATTTCTCATGCTTTTAACGATTATGTGTTTTTGGTGGGGCTACCAATTTCACCACAGAAGTTCCGAGTTATGGTTCTTGCAATTATGCACTGACTATTGTATGGATTGAGTGTCCGCTCAAGGCTTGAGGGTTGTCGTGACAATTCTTTAGGTTATATTTTAGCACTCGTTGCATTGCTTTCAATAAGATCCGAATGGATGAGAGCAATGTTAATGAGTTGTTGCTGATGTCAAGCTTGGTGCAGTCGTGCTACCTCTATCAAGCATATGAGCAAATAATGGGCTTGTTGTAATCCTCATCATCTTCACTTGGGTAACCTACTTTATGATCATCTTGATTCTTGCTTATTTTTAAAATGTCTCACTGGCATGCGCATCATGATATTGAACATTTGGAGTGGATGACAAGCAATTCAAAATGTCCACTTTTTGCCAAAGACTGAGGTTTAAAATGAAAATGATTGAGACGTTCAATGCTAGGTCAAACTTTTGGCATTTGTTTTTGTAAATCCCGCATCGGTGGTAGTATTATCATGGAAACGTTGTTAGCTCTTGCATGAATGGTAACATTCACTTATTGTTTCACTTCATATTTGTAATGTGTGACACAAAATATTTTACTATTATCTGCTTGTTTGTGCTCATGTCTGCCTATTTACAACACCACCTTCGCATCACTTTTATCATTAATAACTTTTAAAATATTAATGTATTAGTGTATTATTCTTAAATCTAACAAGATTTTTTTCATTTTTTTATTTTTTTAGCGTTTTGTCTTTGAAGAACATTTTTGGAGATTAAACCAAGTACAATGCCCCCGCATAAGAGAATCCCTAGATACTTCTAGAGGCTATACTTACGTAATTTTACAACAAGCAAGAATACTATCGTAAATTTGTTGTAAACAAAGCTCTTTTCCTTCTTTACATTGTGCTATAAGCTATAAAATCAATTATCTCTAACATCATAACTTGTACTTACATCGGTTGTAGCTTCTACTCATAGGATTTGTCATGAAATTATACAACTACTTACATGAGCTCAGTTGATTTGGGACGATCGTCAACATTTGGTATACACTGCAGCGCGTCCAACCTATTATAATTTGGTACCGGTTAAATATTTTGTAATGTTTATGTCTTGTCTAGTCCATCGGTCACATGCACATAGATCTGCCGATTTAGGCAATGTGTAAATGCTCACCTTGGTGTAGATTCATCGATTTAGGCAACACCAGTTATCTGTGCAGATCCGCCGATTTATGCAACACACTGACAAATTGCAAAGCCACAATGGTAAATGCAGATCCGTCGATATAGGCAGCATTAGTGCAGATTCACCAATCTAGGCAACACATCTTATTGGTGTAGATTCGCCGGTTGAGGCAACACCGATCACGAAATCATGCTGCAGTTTGGCTGGCCACCACTGTAACTGGTATGATTTTGTTACCCGGGTACATAATGAAAGTGATTTGGATTTAGACTTATATTGTGGCATTGGAATTGGATTGGGATTTGGTATTTGGTGATTATTATGGCAGTGTTTATGTGATGAGACTTGACATTATGAGATTAATGATGAGTGTGAACAATGATATCCTGATTCATCAGTGTATGACATATACTGCTTATTCTAGTGGTATAGACACTAGAATAGGTAGTATGTGGATGACGGCAGGCATAAGCTAATGATTGTTTAGTTTCATAAGTTTTTCTTTTATTATGTGATGTTCTTGACACAACATACTAATCACTGTTTTTGACAAGTATTGTTTGCATATTTTTATCTTCGCAACTGAGGAAAGTTGCTTTCCAACAGAGAGGTATGTTATGGAATTGATATTCTACTATTCGTTTGCAGCTGCTCATAGGTGAAAAAGGCTTGACCGATCTAGGCCTATGTGAGCAAATATGCATTTTGTACATTTTATTATTCAAGTGCTCTTTTATGAGCTTTGGCCATTTATGACCGGCCGGCCAGTTTGTACTCACTTTGACCATTCAAGAATCTATAAATTAAATACGTGCAAGAGGGAAATGGTCACTCTTGCACGGGGGGAGATTGCACCCAGTGTATGTGTGTTCTTCTCTTCTCTCCTCTCTTCTCTTTCGTCGTGCTAGGCGTAGCACTCCGCTCTAGGAGGTGCGCCTGCACGTGCTCTCTCAATCTCTCTCGCTCTCTGTCTCGATCTCTCTGTTCGTGTATCTTGCGATCATGCGACCACGTGATTGTGCTAGGTATGCGGATTAGTCTGTTTTATGCTGTTTATTGTGTTATTCTGGGTATTTCGCAGGGCAGCTCCCCGTTTGTAGCACTTGGCACCCGCCCGAGAATTTGATCCTTGCCCTTACAATACAAGTGGTCGTTTACAAGGCGCTACCTAGTAGCCTTCCTTACTAGCCACTATTTTTGGCCTTTGGTGTATCCTTCCGGACATTCTCCTGTATTTAAAAAACTAATGACATCAGGCATAGCATCACTACCTTGAAAGAGGGTTAGCTTTAGTTTGATTGCTCCTACGGGGACGTCTTGTATTCTTTCTTTGGCTAGAGCATCTACCTCCTGATTTTCTGCTCTGGGGACATGAAATAGTTTCACTGCTTCAAACTTCTTTAGAAGGTCCTTAACTTAGCGAAGTGGACCAAGTAAAACCTGATTCTTACAATCCCAGGTGCCATTTATTTGCCTTATCAAAAGCAAAGCATCGCCAAACACATTTAGGCGCTGAATTCCTTATGAAATACATTGTTCCAACCCAAGAATTAGGGCTGCATATTCTGCTTTATTGTTGGAGTGGGAGTGTAATAACTACCCGATGGAGAACACTCTTTCTTGTTGTTCATTGAAAATGACTATGCCTGCCTACAGACTGATCAATTGTTCTCTTGTATGCTCCGTCAAAGAAAAGAGAGTGAGCTCTTTCTAGCCTAGGACTTTCTACCATTGGTGTTTCTTCCTTTGCTTCCGTGTTGACCTTCAGCTTCTTCTCATAATGGCGATGAGTGAGAATTCCTGCTAAACTAGCCCTGGTGGAGTTTTTTACTTGCACGGTGTAGTCAAACTCTTGTAATCTAATCAACCACTTTGAGATCCTAGAAGAGACATCCATGTGTCGCATTACATATGGGAAAACCTCTTCCATTGTAAGGATTAAAAATGGTCTAGGCAGGAGATAGGAGCGGAACTTTGTGATAACAAACATTAGTGCCAGAACCATGTGTTCTACTTCGGTAAATCCCTTTTCTGATGGGGTCATGACACGACTAGAGAAGTAAATAGGACGCATGAAAGAAGTTTGGGGGTCCTTTTGCATTAGCACGGCTCCGAGTGTATCACTTCCCACACTAAGGTTCACATAAAATGGCTCATCCCACTTAGGAGGTGAAATAGTGGGAAGCTTAGCTAGGATTTGCTTTACCTCAGTAAACTGCTGCTCATTCTCTTCACTCCATGAGAAGACATCCCTCTGGGTGAGTTGTTGTAGGGGAAGGACCACTTGAGATAGCACGTGAATGAACCTGCTTAAGTATCTTACCTTCTGAAGGAAAGAAACTAGCTGCTTGGCGGTGGTGGGTGACGATAAAGATACCAGGGCTTGAATCTTGCTAGGGTCAGCCTCGATCCCTTTTGTTAAAATTACATGACCAAGGAGAGTGACTTTGCTTTCACCAATGTGGAACTTATCCACATTGAGTTGGACACCCAAGGTTTGCAGCCTGGTTAAGCCATCATAGACTTTGCTTAAATGAAGGGCTCGTGAACTATAGATGCAAAAATCATCTATGAAAACCCGTATTGATGTTCCAAAGTAGGGTTGGAAAACAAAAGTCACATAGCGTTGAAATGTGTCTGGGGCTTTAGTGAGGCCAAACGGCATCACTCTGTAGGCAAAATATCCCCAAGGTGTGATGAAAGCTGTCTTCTTCTGATCTTCCTCCACAATGTTAATCTGGAAGTATCCTAAGTAGCCATCACACACTGTGTACTGCTCGTGACCTGCCACTTCATTGAGTATTTCATCCTAGAATGGGAGGGGAAAGCAATCCCTCTTTGTGGCTGCATTGAGAGGTTTATAATCCACACAGACTCTCCACTTATCATTTTTTTTTTGTGTGACTACTACTGGGGAGATCCATTCTGAGTCCTCGACAAGGTAGATGAAACCTGCTTGTAGCAAACTTCTCACTTCTTTAAGCAGTGCCTCTTGTTGGATTACTCCAAGTCTTCTGAGCTTCTATAATACGGGTTTACTACCTTCCTTGAGCTTTATGTGGTGTTGCACTACTGTAATTCCTATGATCTTATCATAGCCATCAATGAAAAAAGTACTGAAGTTACCTATCATGGCGACGTATTCCTTCCTTTCTTCATTGGTTAACTCATTTGAGAGCATTTTTTGTAACTTACCTGCATCCTCCAAGGACTGCATTCCTGTTGATCCCTCTTGGTTTGTCAAGGGTGTTTCAGATTGTGTCAAGCTGTTTGGGTCTTTAAGAATGACCCCCATCACTTTGATGCTACTGTCACTTCCGCCGGTGGTGGTCGTCTCTTCTCCTGAGGTAGACGAGTAGTTGCTGGTGGACTCATCTTTTGAAGCCTCCAAGATCATGTTGCGCTGATTTCCAGTCCTCATGTCGTAGAATATGGACTTCCCTTTAGCGTCCTTCATCTGAATCATCCCGATGCTCCAGTCTTGTTTAGCTTCCATGGCCATAAGCCAAGGCCTCCCAAGAATGATGGGGTAGCCCTCCCCTTTATGTGGCATGATGAAGATGTCTACCTCCACTTCTGTATTGAATGGTTTTACCTTGACCGCATGTACAATGCCTACACATTTCACTCTTACATTGTTTGCTATCTTGGCTCGGTAGGGTGCCGGCCTACTTATCTCTAGACCTAGATGGTGCATCATCTTTTCACTCATGACACATATTTGCGCGCCACCATCTATGTATACATTTGAGATTCGTTGCCCCTTGATGTGAGCATCCATGGTTGGTAGGATGTCGTCGAGATCCCTTCCAGAGATAGCCCCAGCTATCATGGGCCTTGATTTCTTGGTACTTACCATTTTTGTCCATTGCCTCCTCATTCTGGGTGCAAGGTGGAGTAATTGGGGCCAAGTTATCTTCGGGCCCTGCATTAACACATCCTAAACTAAGTCATAGGGTTTTGCATACTCACCTAGTGAGAAGTCCACGATGTCTATCTTCCGCCGTGGTTTAGCTACTTGCTTGCTAGACTTGGCCTTCCCTTTCATCTTCTCTTCTCTTTGAGATGCTTCCTTGTGCCTGGCACGCTTCACTCCCATAGCATCCACTTCTTCTATCTTCGCTTTCCCTTTGTGCTTCTCTCGAACTGATTCTTCTACCTTTTACTTCCCTTTAGCCTCCAAGCTAATAACACTCACCGCTTGGTTCACAGGAGGTGGTGGGGGTAGTGGCGAAATGAGAGGTTGGGGTGGTGGTTGCTATTGTACAGGTGGTTGAAGGATTTGGACCAGTGGGATCGGTCCTGGTTGCCTAGGTGGTGGTGGTCTTGCTCTTGGCGGAGAGATCAGATTCTGTCTCCCCCCTCTATTGAAATTCTGCCTCTTTGGGTGTGGGTAGTAGTACATTCCATGGCCATCTTCCCCGCAGTTGTAATAGTGATACTCTTGGTTCTGCCTTCGTTGTCCTCTTCCTTGTTCTGGATTCCTGCCAAGTGCATGCCCTTGCTGCACCAGATGCACATATAAACTCTCTAGTTGGGTGGTGATGCGACTCAGCAGGTCTTGCTGCTCTTCTGATGCCTCCTGCGGTTGGACTCTATGATTGGTTGTTGCAGTCACTGGGGTTGGTCGGGCCGAGCTTGTTTTCTTTGACTCGCTTACTCTTGCTTGCATGCGCAGCTTCTTGTCTTTAAGGCGGGCTACTTCGACTGCCAACTCATATGTTGCAGGAAACCTTCCCTTCACCTTCTCTCTAAGCGGCGACCATAGACCAGCAATGAAACGGTCCTTCTTTAGGAAATTAGACGCTCCTTCGCCTTCCTCCAGTGAGGCAACCTATCTCTCCCATAAGTCCACAAATTTGGACTCGTAGGTGGCATACTCCAGCAGACCTCCCTGCTTTAACTATGTCAGTAGCTGCTATAGCTTCTCCGAGGTTGTGCCTCCACCGAACCTCTTTACAAAAGCATCCCTTAACACATCCCATGCATTCTTGGTGTCCTGGGGCAATGCATTATACCAGGACTTGGCCTCTACTTTCATCAGTAGAGGAAAAATTCTAAGTCGTGAAGCATCGTCATCTTTGTTGGAGACGACACAAGCAATGTTGAAATCATCCAAAAAGTCGGTGGTGAGATCCTCTCCCTTCTTTCCACTGAACGTGGGGAAAGAAACACTTGCCATGGTAGTGACTCAGGAAATTACGAACCTTTAAAAAAAAAAAAAACATTAACAACAGTAGCGGCTCATAGCGGCTTTTTATAGGGGTGGGTGAATAGGTTAAAACAGGATAAAGATAGAGATATTAAAGGAATGATGGTAATCCAATATGGGGAGAATGATAGGGTTCGGGGAATTGAGGATTTCTCCTAGTACCCCTGCACCGAATAGGTATACGATCTTCTATTGGTAGAAGACTTTCCTATCTACATAGATATTCACATGGATATGCTGCAGGAATCTGAACGAGAATTCCGTCGGCCCATTTTCCATCATGCACAGAGGGTGGAATACTTACTTATACTCTTACCGTGCCAGTGTTGATGAGTCGGCACATCCACAAGAGGTCGTCGCCTTTCATGGGCTCTACCTTTCCTTCGTTGCTCAGCACGTACGGGGTGATGGCGATGCGTATGACCACTCCCAGCCTCTTGGCTAATAGCAATTGTAGGTAATTTCCGTAGTCAGCGTGTTGCATGAATTCTACTCCATTCAGTTGCAATTCGTCCCCAGCCCACTGGGTTTCACCCGTGGTAGAGATCTTCTTCAAGATAAGTTGTACAGGGAGAGGAGGAAGATCATCCACTCGCTTTACAAAATAGCGAGAGCAGTAGCCGAACCACTCTTCTCTAGGACATGGGAATCTTCTTACCACTTCTTCTTCCAGATTGTCGAAGTGGATTGGTAGCACTCGCATGCGTTGTGCAAATCGGTAGGCGACCTTCCGTCGCTTAGCTTCGGATGACTTCCTCTTTGGCAAGCTGGGTACAACCCGGCTTTCTGAGCTTGAAGCACTTGCTTGGCCAGATGCTTCTCCCTTCGGGGTCATGTGTTTCGAGACTGGCTTAACTCCTCCTTACCTTTGACTCGAGCAGCCCCTTTAGGCCACTTTGGAGTTATAACTTTGACTGCAGTTTCTTTAGGGAAAAGAGGCCTCACCGTTTTCTTCCCTTGATGTGGATGACTTCTTCGTGATGAATGTCGATGTAGGTGATTTCAGCCCTTTCGTTGCCTTCGTTGCTGGCACTCATTGACAATGTGCCTTGGTTGGCAACAATGATGACACTTCACTGAATTCCCACCTGATGCTCTCAACTTATTGTTAGAACGGGCAACACGAGATGGAGAATTTACCTCTTGAATAATGACGACACTACAGCCTGGCAGTAGCACTTCAATGAAGGCAGCTAGTGCCTCCTTCATCTCCTCTTCTTTCGTCCTCCAATTAGAAAATTCCTTCAGCCATTCGTCCATGATTGATAGTGGGTGTCACTTTCAACATTGTAAACTGAAGGGTCTTAGAAAGCCCTCCTCAGTGGGGGCACCAAATGACAGGAGCAAAGCGAACCACGAACCCCGACGGCCTCTAAAACGCCGGGGGGAGAATGGCGCGCCTCGAGCCTGTACGGTAAAGCGAACAGGGGGCACCACCTAGATTTAAGCGGCTAGGACGCTAACCACGATGATATGAACACCGTGAACACACACACACACACACACACACACACACACACACACACACACACACACACACACACACACACACACAGATGTGCAAATGATGAAAACCCTGGGGGGTGTGAGGGAGAATTATTTCTGCAGTATTTACAAATGACACTCCATGGTGGTAGAGAGGTAGAGAGAGGAGGTGGTGCAAATTACTTGGTGCGTTCTCCAAGACGGCTCAATGATTGTGAATCTTGCTACCAAGAGCTTGTATACGTGTGTGCATCGACCATTGGAGTCGAGAGATGGACGTGGTTCCCTTCGCATGGTATAATTCCCAAGGCAAACCCAACACACAGGCCCCCTCCCCGTGATGGTGATAGTGTCAACTCTTCCCACTACACTCTAGCAAATGCTGACTTCTCCTGGACTGCCCCCCCCCCGATAGTGACCTCTCAGTGCCAATTTATAGGTGTTGGCTGCTTGGATTATGGTAATCCCGGTGTGATTAGGGTAAGCTTAATCGGGGAGACAAAGCAAGTGGTGGGCCCGGTGTGGTTGACCCTTGCTTTGTTTTGGGAGGTTATTAAAAGATGAGAATCTCTAGGTGGGCCTTTGTGACCATCACCTAGAGAGAGGAAATTTACAAAGTGGGAATTTTACAATGGCTCGGTGAAAACTGAAGAAATGATGAAAATACCCTATAAATTACTGAAGATGGCATCGTGGTTGCGTGTTGCCGGCGAATGGTGTGTTGCCGGTGCGTCGGTGTCGAGCGTACTTCTTTTTCGGGTTGGCCGTGGCATGCCTTCGGCGCATTTCCTCTTTTTGTTGTTGGCGGTGCGTGCTTTGGGTCCTTCTTCTTTCTGGCCCCTCGTCGTAGTTGTGGAGTCCTTCGTTTTCTTTGTATTTGTAGTGCGTATACGTGTGTGTGTGTGTGTACGTATGTGCATGTGGGCGGATGTGTATATACATATGTATATGGGTGTGTGTGCGTGAGTGCACGTGTGTGTATTTGTATGTGTGCGTATACGTGTATATTGGTGTATGTGCGTGAGTGCGCGTGTGTGTATTTGTATTTGTAGTGCGTATATGTGTGTGTGTGTGTACGTATGTGCAGGTGGGCGGATGTGTATATACATATGTATATGGGTGTGTGTGCGTGAGTGCGCGTGTGTGTAATTGTATGTGTGCGCAAGCGTGCAGTGGGAACGGGGGCTTATGTACATAATGTATATATTATATATAGGTTTTTTATTTTTATTTTTTCTGTGTTTGGCGGCCAGCGGCAGCTACGCGTGCTTGGGGTGGGGGGGGATGGTGTGTGTGTGTATGTGTGTGTGTGTGTGTATGCATGGGGTGTGTGTGTGTGTGGTGTGTGTATTGAGAGAGAGAGAGAAAAACGTGATGCACCTGTACAGGCCGAGAGGGAGAGAGAGAGATATGGTGGGCGGGTTGCTGCCGAAATAGAGCGCGAGAGAGGGAGAGGGGATTGGGGGTGTGTGTGTGAGTGTGAGGATGAGGATGAGTGTGTGAGTGTGTGGTGTGGAGGGAGAGTGGGCTCCGGCTCCGTGCGCTACGCCTTTGGGCTGAAACGGAAGAGAGAGAGAGAGAGAGGATGAGGTGGCGCTAGAGGGAGGGGGAATCCATAGGGTGGGTGCCCACCGTGCCGGGGGGGGGGGGGGGTGTGAGGGGGGGGGTGTCTTATCCTCCGTCTTGCATGCTGTCTCAAGGATGAGAGGAGGGGAAGAAGTCAATGGTGTGTGGGGGGGAGAAAGAGGGTGGGAATAGCGGGCCAAGAGAAGGGTGAGTGAGGCCGAGGGGAGGGTCAGGCGAGCGGGTGGGGAAGAGGAGGGGGGGGGGGGGAAGAGTGTGAGAGAGGGAGAGGGTGGGTGTAAGAATGCGGGAGAGCGGGGGTTCACATGCAGCTCGACATAGAGGGACCACGAGAGGAAAAACGAGAGAGGGGTCGGGGTGAGTGATCGAGGCTTGCGCATGGCCGAGGGTGGTGAACGTCGGGGGGGGGGGGGGGGGGGGGGGGGGGGGGGGGGGGTTTGGGAGAGAGAGAGAGAGAGGATATTAGAGAGAGGTATGTAGAGAAAATGAGAGAGAGAGAGAGAGGGGGGGTTTATTTCATCCGATGCCCGTCGGGGGGGGAGGGGAGTAAACTACGGGGGAAAGAGAGAAGGGGTATCTGAAACCGAGGGCGGCCGGCTAGGCTAGGGTATAGACAAGCGGGGGGCCTGAGGTGATAAGGCCGGTCAATCGAAGGGGGAGGGGGGGTGTGCTATGCCCGTAGAGGTGTCGTGGGGTTTACCAGGCGGTGCGGAGCCTTCCAACAGTGTCGCCAAGGCTACAACAGAGGAAAAATGAGTTTTTTTCTTTTTTTTTTCTTTGATTTTCAAAAATCGGCCATCAACACCTGTCAAGGCGGGAAGCCGTGCGGGCATACTGTAGGCTTGTGTAAGTGAAGCCCAACATGGTGTTCCAGGGACCCACCTCCCAAAGGTCCATCAAACACGGAGACCCAGCCATTTAGTTTTTTCAGAGTTTTCCAACAGATTGGTTGAGCATGTTCTATGGTTACTCTTCTCCACCATATTAAAGTCACCAATCAGTAGACACTCTCCTTCAATTAGGGAATCCCTCAGGTGTATCCACAATTTCACTCTATCCTTTGCATTGAAAGGTCCATAAATGTTGACTATAGTGATAGGCTGGTCTTTCCACATTATTCACATTCCTAGGGCTCTCCCAAAGGGGTAGGTTAAGGAACACTCTGGGCTCTAGGTCCTTGTCCACAATAGAGAGGACTCCACTGAAACTATCCACTCCCTCTCCATAGAACACCAACTTCTTTCCCAATGCCTATATTGTTGTTTGACTGCGAGCATCTAGATGATGCTCTTGGATTGCCCAACAATTAACTTCCTTCTGCTTTCTAACTTCCTCCTAGAAGAGGGCGTGCTTCTTTTGGGTCTTCAATCCTTTCACATTCCATGACTGAATAGCAAGGGCTTCCATCATTGGGAGAGGGAAATAACCCCTTCAACATCCAGTCTCCATATCCCTGGTAATAGGAGAATCTAAGGGATCCAAGTTGGGGGCTTTCTTTTCTTGTAGCATTGCAAAGGGATTGTGAAGCGGAACGAAACACGTTGCCCCTTTTGGTTGGGTGGGAGGAGTAGCAGAGCTTCTCCCTTTCCAATCTTTTACAGTCTCAAGTGACATGGAATCCCATGACACTAGCTTTATCCTTTTGGCCCTCTTCAGGCATGGGATTTGCATCGCCAACATAGTTGGCGATACTGTTGTAAAGTTAGGTGAAGAAGTGTTCTCATTGCTAGGACCTTTAGAAATTTGCAGAGTGAAGCTCTGCTTCTCCTCCGTCTTCTCTGTTGTTCGGTGACCTTTCTGTCACAAATCATAGCCTCTTTTTCACCTACTCTTGACTCTCTATCATTCTTTACGTGTTTCTCACTCACTTCAACAGTTGTTTCCTTAATAGAGGTATGATTGTCCCCTCCTAACCTGGAGTCTTGCATTGCTGGATTTGTACTTTCTTTAACCTTCATAGGGAAATCATTTGCAAAGTTCCCAAATTTGTTACACTCAAAGCATGCCCCAAAGTAAGTTCCAAAGTTGAGCAGAATTGTGATTAGCCCTACTCCAACATTGATGACCATGATCTTAAGTGGTGTCTTAGAGACGTTCCAGCCTATGCACACCCTACTAGAAGCCTTGCCAAGTCCTCTCTTATGAGGAACAAACAAGAGGGTGCCAAGTTGACTGGCAGGCATCCTCATATTATCCCACAACCAACTTGATAGCCCCGCAAAACTTGACCCACACAGGATGGATCCCCTGGAGGGATTCAATCAAAAGCAGTCTCCCATGGTACCACACAGATCGTTGTCCTGTTAAACAACAAGGGACCTTTATCTAGTATCTTCAAGATGTCGGTGTCATCCTTGAATCTAAGTGAATAGAAACCCTTAGCGAGGTATGCAGTACTTTGAATTTTCCCTCCATGCCAAAGAATTTGTGGTCCTTGAATCCATTGTATCAGTTCATATCTATTCGGGACTCTCCCACTCAAGCCAAACACAAGTGTAAGCTTTGCTTGTATGGCTAGCTATTTTTTAATAAGTGCTAGTGGGATCCCCACCGTGATGGATTCAGTAACCTCCAGCTGTTGTGCAGAAGATACTTCTTTAGAGAACAATATGCAAACCCAGGGTGCCAAAGAGCGTGCACTGTGGGCTGCGAGTAGAGGTGAAACTTAAGTTGTGTGTGTTGCGGGTTGCGAGTAATAAGATGCAGAGGAAGTGACCCCGAAGCTTGGAGGAAGAAAAGCAGAACGAGTCACAACTCTCACATCACTAGCTCAGTTAAATCATTGCTCAGATGACGCCATCACTAAACCCTCCTTGCTTGTTTCTTGAGCTCCTGAGATCCAGGACCATCCTAACACATGCATCAGTCCAAGTTCATGGATTCCACTCTCTGTCTCTCTCCAGGTTCTTAAGTTGTTTTTGTAGGCTACTCTCTCTATACATTGCATTTTTACGTTTTCATATGTGTTTGTTTTATACATGATGGCCGCATGAGGTTAGTTAGTTAGATTACTTTGACACTATTGAGAATGTGTTGGATTTTGGTGTGTAAGAAAATCCTTAAATCCCACGTGGGAGCCCAAGATGAGGTGGATGGTTTTTTTGGAGAAAAACTATTATGTGATGAAAATCCCAGGGGGGAGCCCAAGAAAGGGTGTATGAATGTTTTTTAAGAAAGAGGTCTCTGTACAAAGGAGAATCTCGTGAAATTTTTAAGATTTATATTTTATGTACAAGTTTAAAATTAAATACCATATCTAATTCACCATTTAGTTAACGCTGGTCTCCAGTTAAGGATTTATCTTTTGCTAATATAACTCAAAATCAAAGCATATTTAGTATAATTTTGTGCTCACAATGTTGTCTTCTCTAAGTGGATTACACATGCTCAAAAAATTATATCCTTGCTCGACCCAGCCTAAGTCTCCTCTAAATGCAGCCCTATGGGCGCATTTATAAGAGACTTAGGCTGGGTTGAGCAAATTCTTATTCAGCCCCATGACCATTTAAATAATAGGCTAAAAAGTGACTTATTAACTAAGCCAGGCTAAGATGCAGGCACACATGCTTGCATGCACACATACATAGGCAAGAACCAAGCCGACAACTACCTGTTAGCTTCTTCTATTTTGTTCTCACTAAGCGCCGAGCGGTGACAAATCCACTCACAAATCTAGGGAAGACACACGCAAGATTGATTCATATTTTGAACCTAATTGACGTGGTCAAGTGTGATTGACCAAGTGTGATTGAGAGAGAGAGAGAGAGAGAGAGAGAGAGAGAGAGAGAGAGAGAGAGAGAGAGATTTTATTATCGTCCTCGGAGGTCAAATATGACCTATGGGACCAAAGTTACATGTGAGATGTGGTATGTGTATGCTAATGAGTGACTCTCGATGCTCCAAAATAGTGGTGATGAGAGTCCCAATGGAGATCCCACACTATGGCTGGAAGAGGAAAGTGTGTAGGTCTAAGTCATGGCTGAAAATGTGAGAGAAGCAAGTTCGGATGTGACCAAAAGCTGAGCACTCTAGTAGTGTGTGGTACTCAGACTCTCGAGCTTGCAGTGAGCATAGTGTGCATAGTCGATTTGACTCTTCTCCATTTCCCCAACTCCTTGTCTCACATCAAAGGGAATGAAAGCTAAGCTAAATGGCTGTAATAGTGCGTATCAACGACAAGGGGATAGGCTCAAGCATGTAAGTGTGAGTACGGTTTCCTCTTTTAGCAAAGAACATGGTTTTGTAGTTTGGGGCAATATGGGTAGTCCAATGAGGAGAGTTGAACTCAAGACCTGTTATGTGTGTGTGTGTGTGTGTGTGTGTGTGTGTGTGTGTGAGAGAGAGAGAGAGAGAGAGAGAGAGAGAGATGCAAATAGAAAGTGCACCAGACAGGATACATGCACACACACACACACACACACATAGAGTAAGTAATTTTTTTGATTTTCTTTTGTGAGATTTGTCAAGTGAGGAGCTTGAGTGTAAGAGGGGCCATGCGATGGCGCCATTTTACTAGTAAATTATAATAAATTATAATTAGGAGAGAGCTTACAATATTAGCCAAACGTTTAACCATCCCTCTACCATTGATACCAAAGTTTAACTTATGAAGAGATAAACCTTTAAAAAAAAAAAAGAGCTGACGGCAATAATTGGAATGAATCCATCTTGAATGGTCAAGAAGGTACCATTAGTAAAGTTGTGATCATGGAGACTTCAATGGTCAAAGTTGATACCTTGGATCCTACTTTCATCTTCTCCTCATACAAGAAGTTTCTTGAAAACCAAAGGTTTCTAGCAAGCTAGAAAATAATCAACAGAGGGGAGAATATAATGGTAACGGACACACACCTTGGAGGACAATAAGGGTCAAAGAAAATACTAGTAGAGGAAATTTTTGTTGAAGTTGTCCCATACCCAAATGATAAACTTCCTACCAAGACCCAAATTGTGGAAGGGTTAAAAAACAAAATCCACTCTAGTCTATCATATGCTTCATAAGCAATTCTGTCTCATCTTCTTCTTCTATGTTGTCGTTCTTTTTTAGCTTTCTGTGTGTGAATATGTGTCTTTGAAAGAGGGTAGCCAGTCTTTGAAATATGTGTCTTTGAAAGAGCTAAGTGTGGTACACTTTGGTGACCATAATGTACAAAGGATAGTGATGCATCCACACACATTCACAAGGCCCAATGGAGGAGTTTGCAGATGTGATTTCTACTTGCTGTGGGCATAGGCATGTCAATTCAAATGATTCCTTGTCCTCCAAGGAGAATGTTTACCTATGGGCCACCAAACTCTCCTTGAACAATGAGTGATTCACAGTCAGTTTCATGGCAGGTCATGCCCGTTGTTGAGGTGTGGGGAGAAATTGACACCTAAGGATTCCGCAATTTCATTGCCTACCTCTATGGTTGGTTGTAATCTATTTTTGAATCCCCTTCCTCTTCCACCCCCATCATTTTCACATGAGGAATTATTGGAGGTATGGCTCAGCTAACATTAAGTATACAAGGTTCAATGGGAAGTCTCATGAGGATTTGGATGCACATGCAAATCAATTTGGCAAAACATATGGGTAGTGGATGTAGTTCTAAAGAGACTGCCACGTAGCTAGATGATGTGATATGATTCTCTATTAGAGCTAGAAAAATTTTGGATGGTAATGGGGATTTTGCATTCGAGGAGAATTAACAATCTAGAACAAATAACTAAAAGAAAACAAAGCAAAGTAACAATAGTTCTAGTAGTTCAGGTACGGATCAAGAGAAATCAAAAGTTTTTGCAGCGGTGCATTGGTCAAATAAATCTTTCAAGCAAAGGAAGACCATCACGATGGGCAAGGTAGAGACCTTAAAAGATGGTTTAATATAAGTGTAGTGTCCATAGTGTCAAAATCCATGCCATTTGGCGATTGAATGTGCCTTGAATCAGAAGTGGTGTCATCTATGCTAGATGGACATACATAACATTGGTGAATGTTCCTACAATGGTAGCTTAAAGGGCAAAGAGCCTAAATTGGACAAACTAGGGGGCAAAGCATTGTAAATATGCCTCAAGCCATTGACAATGGTAGCTATTATTAGCCCAAAAGGGGTCGTGGCCGTCGGGGCATTGGATGAAGATTCAATGCTCGAATGAAGTATTTTCTTTTTTGTATAGAGGAAGGCCATTAGCGTTCCAAATATGAAGAATCCAAGGATTTTTATAGAAAAAAGGTAGAAAAGAAGGGGGACAAATAGCCAAGTGTGTCGATGATGGAATTGATTGAACTTCTTGGTAGAGTCCAAATAGATGCCTCTAAAGAAGCAACTATGTCATAAAATCTAGTATCTAACTAGCCCTAACAATTTTCTCATATTAAATTGATCATTTAATGTGGGAGAATAAACGGGAACAAAAGTTAGAATATAGACATGTGCTTTTACATTTATCTCAGCACGGGACCAAGGCAATGGGTCCAAATGGGAGATGGTCTAGCAAAGAGCAATGCCAGCTAATGGAGCTTAAAATACCTTAGGGTTAGCTTCATTAAAAACCTCCACCAAAGGTTAATGTTAAAAGTCCTTAGACCTAGGACCTAAGGCAAACTAGGGCAAAGATTGAGGTGGGAACCCAGTCCAAGCTTGTGTTGCTTGTCGTGCTTGTTGACTAAGGTGCTTGAGGTGCTTGTTGTGCTTGCTGACTAAGCTGCTTGAGGTTCTTGATTAAGGTGCTTGAGGTGCTTTCGATGCTTAATGATTAAGGTGCTTAAGGTACTTGGGGGACAAGGTGCTTGAGGGGCTTAAAGTCAAAGCATGCCTACAAAGGAGGGGGCAATTCATGCAAGTAGGGGATGAGAGAGAATGGCCTTCCCCTCACCCAAGGGACACTCCTTGCTCAAAGAGGCATATGGGACACATCTTAATGTTAAGCTCCTAGCTAGGTTGCCCCCATAATGTGCCTAAATCCTATTGGATGGACTTGAGAGAGGTCCAATGAGATTTTAGTTTAATCAAACAATTATCTACGCATTATCAAGCTCTCTCTCTCTCTACAGGAGTAAGGAGGACACTTGTCCAAAGACTACCCATGTTGCTTGAAATGCATTGTGCATGTGACTGGCTAGGCCTAGAGGGGTCCAAGGATCTTCAAGCGTGAGCTACAAAGAGGGGTCGACCAAAGCAAGCAAGGGGGGTGCTTGGGGGTTATACTCCCTCTCACACACACTCACTTTTTCTCATTCTCACTTTGTGAAAGTGAAATAGTTCATCTCCTTCTCCAAGCTTGAGAAGTTGATAGCCTACACCAACACTCTTGGCTATGGAATGCAAATCCAACCAAGAGCCATGCTTCATGGCTATGCTAGTCATCTTCTTTATCTCCATTACTATGCTACATGTTATGCTAAGCAACAAGAGTAATACAAGTAATGAGTCTATTTCTTTCTTGTATGATACTTCTTCTTCCTCTTCTCTTCCCTCACTCCTTGCTAGCTCTCTCCACCTTTCAAGGTGTTTGAGGCCTTGGGATTGAGGCGGGGGATATGTTAATGCTTTTGCAAGTTAATAAGGGGTTAATTTTGGTGTATGAAGTCTACCATATTCATTTCACCAACAAGGTCTCAAGGAATACAATCCTGTATTGTACCAAGTCTCTTTTTATGGAGGAAACTATAATACAAAAGCCTTTTGGAGGGGGGACCGGCTCCACATAAATCGGGTTCTCAACTATTGTCAATTTCTTTACCCTTTCTCTCTCTCTTTTGCAAGTATTGTTCATGCCAAGCTAATTAGGTGTAATGTTCATTTTTCTACCTTGGATCCTTTACTCTTCTTATGTTCATTACTCTTCTCTCTCTTTTACAAGTATTGTTTATGCCAAGCTAATTAGGTGTAATGTTCATTTTTCTACCTCGGATCCTTTACTCTTCTTATGCTTCTTAAGAATTCTCTTAACGGAAATGCTCAATATCATAATTCTAATTTCCCCTACAGTCAACGTTATAGACATGTTCCATCACATTGGTATTTGAGCTATTGGTTTCTCTTTTCTTGCTTAAGAAGAGAGGTCCTCAAGTTTTCCATGAAAGGTTGGACATGTTCATTGCAAGAGGGTAAGTGGGACAGGGATCTATTATCTTGGTTGACAAGGAATTAATTTGAGGTACACCATTGGGAACTATAGACTTAATAATGGAGACTTTCAGGGCTTGCCTTCGGCTTAACCATTATTGAGCTACTACCAAGCTCAACATAATCAATCAATCAATGTCAGACCCTCTCCACTACTCTTTGCAATCAACAGTCTCTAAATCACGGGTGTGGATTCTTGAGAGCTAATTTTCAAAGGTAAAGAAGAGTAGCAACTAAGGTTTTTGAGGGTACCAAAGCACAAAGTAGCATATACATAAGTTTAGTTAGCATGTCTGACAATAATAAAGAGAGTAGAATGAATATTAAAAACCTTGATTTTGCACATGAAGGTGCTATTGATGATGCTCCAATGTTTGTGAATTATCTTGTTACTAGGTTGCAACAAGATATGGGCAACCTTGCCTTGCAAGCCAAAGTTACTTAGCAACTTTGTGCTTATGGGATTTCCCTAACTCTCCAAGAAGAGAGATATCTTAGGAAGCCTCTTGTTGAGGCTTCCAAAAGAAGACTCTCCTCGATGAGAGAAGAGGAGGAATCCAATGAACGAGAAAGAAGTGAATCTCTAAATTCCTCCGAAGATGTGGCTCCACGAAGACGGCGGTCTTGACAATCCCCAACTCCTCCCCATAGGAAACGATCATCCAATAGTCCTTCTCCTCATCACTCTAAAAGGAAAGAGAGGAAAGAAAGGAAGAGCAATAAAAAGGCAAGAAAGAGCTCACCCTCTTGTCCTTCTTTATCACCTTCCTCCTCTTTCGACAAAAGCAGTGGTTATTTACCTAGATAATACAAGAGGAGAGGACATCACAAATCCTATCCTACTTGGAAGAAGTCCCACAAGATTAAGAAGCTCAAAGAGAGAGGAAAGAGTATCTCTTTTCTCACCTATGATGGCACCTTTGGTACTACTGACAAAGTATTGGCCTTCATCCAACAATTTGATGCGGCCTTTGGAGACAAGGGCTTCATACAGTCCTCCAAGCTACGTCATCTAGCTATGCAATTTCAAAAATTTGCTCAACAATGGTGGGATAGCCTTTTGCACAGCTCCAAAGACATGGAAAACTCTACAAGTTTCCATCATGAAAAAATTCCTAGCAAAGCGACGCAAAAGATAAAGTGATCACCAAATCACAGAGTTTAAAGCTACTCTCCAATGAGTCTATCCACAAATATGTAGGCAAGTTTTGAGATTTACATATCAAAGCTACATTCTTTCAAAAGATAGAATTCATCGAGAAAAAGAAACAATTTTGTGGGGGATTACCTCAAGAAATGGTCGAGTATGTCAACTCACAATGGCCTGGTTCTATCACCGAAGTCATCCATCACACTATGGTTTCTTCTTGTATTAAATTCCAACAAGGGTCTAAAAGCAATGCCAAGCCCATGGAAAACAAAGGTCGGAATGATTTGAGAGGGAAGAACAATACTCAAAGTTCTTCGCCAGGCAATTCCAACAACAACAACAAGACCAAGGAGAAAGGAGTTTTCAAAGGTAAAAATAAACTCTCTCTTGAAGATCTAGAAGCCTTTTGCAAAGACCATAAGTTTTTCACGTGTGGGGAGCAAGGACATGGTTACCGTTCTTGCCCCAAATGAAATGCATACAATGAAACTTGTAACTACTAATGGAGCTTTCAAGGGACAACAAGCCTCTGTTACTCCCTTGATTGGGAAGTTGAGGCTTCATGTCCAAAGATACATCGACAAAGAAGACTTTTTCATCTCCCCTCTCCAACATGAGGATGTTATCCTAGGGGCACCATGGTTCAACTGCATGGCTGCCAACATGAAGTTCCCTGAAAGGAGAATTTATTTCACTTATAGGAAAAAAACATGTATATAGATGCCAATGAATTGGGTCGTACTTTATCTCTTGTAAACTCACATGCTAATTTTTGTCAAAGAGTCTCTAAATGATGCTAATTTTTTAACGAAACAAAGTGATAGGAATAAAGAAGAATTAGATTTGTTTAAGTTTCTAAATAGATTCCAAGATGTATTTATCAATGACATCCTATGGAGTTACCTCCAAAATGAGGGGATGATGACCATAAGATAGAGCTTATACTTGGGAGCTCACTGCCTAATAAACCTCCTTATAGAGTTTCTCAAGCTCAACAAGAGGAGATTATGAGGAAAGTGCATGAGCTGGTAGACAAGGGAATGGTGAGGCTTAGATCCTCTCCCTTTTGTTCACAAGTCCTACTAGTGCAAAAGAAAGACGGTACATATCGTATGTGTGTCGATTATAGAGCACTAAACCAGATCACTGTCAAAAAAAGATTTCCCGAGATTTTCCATACCACGGATAGAGATACAAGGCTCTATCTACTTCAGTAAGATTGACCTAAAAAGTGGCTATTATCAAATAAGGATAGTGAATGAAGATATTGTAAAGACTGCTTTTTGCACAACGTTTGGTCTTTATGAATATCTTGTCATGCCTTTTGGCTTGACACATGCTCCGGCCACATTCAACCATCTAATGGAAAAAATTTTAGGCCCTACCCCACAAGTTTACTGGAGTGTTCTTTGATGATATCATCATCTACTCCAATTATCTCATGGAGCATAAGCAACATTCACTAGGTAATCTTTCAAGCTTTGAGGGAGAATAAACTTTTCATTAACCAAAAGAAGAGTGAATTTTTCCTTCAAGATATTCAGTACTTAGGTCACATTATCTCTCAAGATGGTATCCGTATGGATCCATCAAAGTTAGTGATAATAAAGGGATTGTCTAACCCAAGGAATCTACATGAGCTAAAAGCTTTATAGGTATCTGCGCATATTATAGATGCTTCATAGAAAAACTCTCTCAACTAGAAGGACCACTACATGACTTAACAAAGAAGAACGTTAAGTATTCATGGACTACTAAAGAGAAAAATGCTTTTGACAAACTTAAAGAAAAGCTTACCTCCCAACCAGTGCTTACACTACCGGATCTCTCAAATCCAAGTGAGGTTCAATGTGATGCTTGTGGAGATTGTATAGGAGAAGTTTTGCTTCAATAAGGGAATGCCATAGCATATGAGATTCGAAGACTGAATTTTGACGAGCGAGCAAAAAGGAGCTACTAGTTGTCCTACATGCCATTGATACATGGAAGCACTATCTATTGGGGACTCCATTCATCCTACAAATGGATCGCCAAAGTCTTAAGTACTTCATGACACAAACCAAGCTCTTTGACAAACAAATGAGGTGGGAAAATTTTCTTTCGCAATTCAATTTTCATATTTCTCACATTGTTGGCAAGCACAATTAAGTAGTAGCTCATGCACTATCACGATGACCAAGGGCAAATACGGTGTCCATAGAAACTCACAATGATCTATCTTCCATGATAGATGAGTATGCTACTGACCCTGATTTTAAGGATGTAATTTCCGCCCTTCCCTTAAGGAAGAAAGAAGAACCATTCACCTTAGAAGATGGTTATCTTCTCCATCCCATTTGCTCCAAACATGGAGCTAGCAATGTAAATGAAGGGGGTGGGGAAGTAAATTCACCATTCATGACCAATGTAGACCCCATGCTCCTGGAGAGTGTGCATGTGAATATTGCATTCACTGCACTCCTTGACTCTTCAGAGCTATTCCCCTCCAAGTCTATATTACTTGAGGGTAGAAGCCTTGTTGAAGTGCAAGAGGTTGAGCAATATATCCTTGCAGCAGCTAGGAAAAAGAAAATTGAAAGCTTATGCAAGGCAGAGCAATGGAGAGAGCTAAAGACAAAGGCCCCTATGTCAACATTCATGCTAGTCAAGCAATCAATTGCTCCTGAATTAGCAACCACTAAGGGTCAAACCATAGAGATCCACATTGCATCTAGTTCAATGGACACCCCTAGCACCTCAATCCTAGATGGAGCATTTCTAAATGAAAATTGGGAGTATGAACTACAAACAGAGACTTCAACAGACCTATACACAGGTCACTCATATCACGTGGGTTGGTTAAATGTCCTACAATCCACATCGGGTGTACTAGCATAGAGGCGCAACAAAAAAGAGTTTGTGATGTCATCCATAGGGTTATTGAGCTAAAGAGATAGAACAGATGGATCCACATGCCTTCAATGGGTCTCATGAGATTTTTTGATACAGGGAAGGCTAAGAAACAACCTTTATCACAAATGGAGACTCTCTTGATAAGCCTGTGATGTTTTGCCAGGGGTCTCAATACAATGTGAGCCCACAATGTTAGCTTTACCTTTCCAAGTTTAGCTCACCTTTCTCTTATTGACCCCACTGCTACCATGCCTACCCCAGTGATGGGCATGACAAGATACATGCCATGGACCTCATTTATTAGTAAAGCACCACTACATGGTGGCCCAATTCCTACAACAGTACCTACAAGTGTGTATCAATCATATGCACCTATGGGCCCTCATGCTCATGTAGCTCCCACCCCTCCATTGTTTCAACAATTAATGCTCCACGACCACAATATCCAAGCCCTTATTTCAATGAGACCATACCAGCTAGCATTAGCATGTCACATCCCATGTCTGCTATGCCCACGGACACACATATGAACCTCGGACCACTACAAGGTGCAACACCGTACCAAACTTGGAACCCAAGGGTTGCCTATTATACTCCAAACCCAATGCCAATCCCCATTACACATGCAGTCCCAAGAGTACCTGTCCCCACTATACCTGCTTACTTGGGTGACTTGGCAACATTTGTTGAAGATATCAATCGATTTATTGCTTAACATACGTGTAACACGCCTAAAAGAGAGCCTAGAAGTAAGGCAATCCAAGTGGCCAAGATCACACAAAAATACAATGGGGATCGGGATGCTAGAAAGTATATCAAAGTATTTGAACAAATATGTGATTCCTTAGGAGAACATAGCAAACTACATAAGAGCAATGATTTAAGCCTGACTTTGAGTGGGAAGTCTGGGGATTGGTATAGGACCCTAAGGATGAGAATGGGACCTAAAGTTTTGGAGAAAAAATCCCTGGGGTGACCCATGACTAACCCATCAAGAGAAAATAAGTGCGATTACCACTGGCAAAAAAAAATTGCACTATTTGAAAATACTAAGCATGCTAAGATAATATAATAAGCACAAATTGAGGCCTAAAAAATAAACGCAAAAAGCTCGCATGAGCAAGAGAAGAAAAACGTAAGCACACATGCACCTCAATTGTAGTAAGTATGAATGTTGAGATGTCCAACACGGCTTGAGCATATGGTGCAACCTTGTGCACTCCATACCCATGGCACTAAGTGACACACAACTTTAAAGGAAAGGGGGGGGGGGGGGGGGGGGGGGGGGTAAGGGGATCGACGGGCGGTAGCCCGGAAGTGGACGTGATAAAGTTGAGGCAGATTAAACTTGAACGCACGAGAATCGAGGCAAAATGAGGGCATGCCAGTGCAAAAAAATGGGTTCATCGTTGATCGGATTTGAACCCATGGCCTCACTGTCCAGATTGAGATGTATGGGTTAACCATCTCATCCACATGCACATGCTGTTACCTTGGGCCATTTTTATTGGGTTTTATTATTAAAACATAGGCGTTGCCCGGTTTTAATCTGGGCCAGGTTTAATTTGTGGCTGGGTTTAGTTTTTAAGTTTATATCTACAACTGTAATCTCTCTGATTTTTGTGCGCAAACTTCTCTGCCCTCGATCCCCTTACCACCCCCACCACCACACCCTCCCCCCCCCCCCCCCCAAATGCTATGTGTTACTTAGTCCTGAGGCCCCACTCTCCAAAAGGCTACCAATCAAGCTACATTGCCTCATCCCCATGTGAACCTCTATATTGTATAAGAAGTACCTTTTAAAAATTTCCAGCCTAAGAAAAGTGTCATTTGAAGGGTGAGTCTATTTTAACTTCAAGAAGACCATAAGGAAAGTCCACCCTCAACTCTGAAGGGCGACTCAGAGATGAAGTCAATGTTTTGGCTTTGTGAATAGATCTATCGTGATGTTTTGGCTTTGTGAATAGATCTATCGCGATGGCACCTCCCCTGCTATGTGAGTGCGCTGTTGTGTGTAGCTTCAATGACTTCACATAGATTGGGGGGGCTTTGGTGAGTGGTATGGAGGTGCATGGAAGTTGTCACACATGGATCTGAATGGGTTGTAGGTTTTGAAGTTGTCAAGGTGGGATCGGCTCGGAATAGGATCAAGGGAACTCTAGCGATGCAACTTTTGCCTGCTCCTCCCTGCCTTGGTGGTCCAGGGAGTTTCAGTACAAGATAATTTTTTGCAGCAAAGCTTGGCACCTACCTGCCCTTCTGTCGAAGGAGAATTTCTCGCCTGGCCTTTAGGGGTTTTGATATGTTTGGCCATTCACCCTAAGCAACGATTGGACCCGATGCCTCTTTCTTGTATCTTTACGCCCGTCGGCAGATTACCCCACATCACTTTCCACGGGAATATCTTCATATACTGAGGCCATCTTGGCTTCCAGGTATTCTCCATGACTCCCTCCCATCATTTTTCCATCCAGTGCCTCTCGTCCATAATTTGTTGAGGGGGCTACACAAATTAGCCTCATGCATTAATGCATGGTAAATTCCTTTAGAGTGTGGTTTCCAAAAGAGGCTACTCCCGGGCCATCTCCAAGATTCCCATTCAAAGTTGGATTCACAAATTGGCATCACTACCTTATTAAGCTCTTTCATCACCCTATAGACTAGTAAGATCTCAAAGCCATCCAGTTGAAATTGGCATCACTACCTTATTAAGCTCTTTCATCACCCTATAGACTAGTAAGATCTCAAAGCCATCCAATTGAAATTGTATGGCTAAAGAGTCAACAGTTTTACAGCACTTCATGTTGCCATCCCAGAATTGCTCTAGTCGAATGAGCCCCTTATTATTCACCTTCGTGGCCATTTCTATCTAGTAAGGGTTTGTGGTGGCCCCAATATTTTAGAGAGCTAAGGGGAATAGTGTAATATGGAGTTATTAAAGTATCTAGTTACTTCCCCCCATTCCAGAACCTCAGCAGCACTTTTGCACTTCCTCATCAGCTCCCCTGAGAGTCCACCAGATGTAAGATAAGACCACTTCGCGGCGAGAAGTTTGTCGTGCATCACAACCCCCTTCCACTTTCCCCCTTTCGATCCCAGTTTTGCTGCATCAAGCATTTCCTTGGTCATGATAGCCCAAGCTTGGTCCTATTTAGCCAATGAGACCATAAATTTGGCACAAAGGGCCTCAGCATGAGACATAGGGTTAAGAATGCCGAGCCCTCCTTGGTCTACCGGGCGAGAAACTACCTCCCATCTAGCCCACTTCCATGGTGGGAGGATTTTGTGTTATTCTTCCAAAGAAACCTTTTCACTGGTTTTAAGAATTCTTTCCAGTTACACTTAGCCATCTTGAGCACGGGCTTGTGGGATGCATGTCTAACCTCACCATCCTATCTTATTGTAGTATTAGCGAGAACCACGATTAATTTGTCGAACCATGGGACGAAGATGACTCGACTAGTGTATAGAGGCTACAAGAGGTTGTCAATCTCTTGGAAAATAACAAACTCGCATCTAACTCAAGCTACACTCAAGCGAATGAAATCACCAAAAGCCAATCGCTCATCGGCAAGCAAATCACATCCGTTACAGCATCAAATGACATCCAAACGTAACGAAACTTCTAGGATAAGTTTATAAGACCTAAGCACACATGCCTATGGCCTCAATCCCCACTTTAGGTCAAGTTCCAAAATCGTGATTATTAACAATAGTGGATTTTTGACCTAGTCGTTTTCGACCCAAAATGCATCTAAATGCTTAGTAATTACGCCCCAATACCCCGCATATGCTTAGTTTTTTATTTGAACATGTAAATTCCTAGTTATGATGAAATTAGGTCGTGGGTCGGCCACGCCAAAAGCTACAAAATATTGTGAAGCGCCGTTAGCTCACGCTGTATATTTCTTACCCAAAAACTTACAAAAATTGGCTTTTATACCTTAGCCAAGGTTTTTGGGTGGTCAAAACTAATAATCTGGAGTTCTACCAAAGTTGGGAATTGACTCGATGATACAATCTAAAAGCTTGTAGCCCCGGCTCATTAACTACAAAGTTTACCAAGAAAATAGGAGTTACAATATTCTCGATTTATCAAAATAATAATTGTTTTACAAGGAGAACTCCGAAAAATGGTGTCCGCGTTAGCTTGCTGCTGACATTCCCCCCCTCCTCGACTGTGTCGTAATTGCTGGTGGTTCTGCAGAGGTAGATGGTTGTTCTTCCTCTTGGCCATCCAAAGGCTTTGATGCCTCGATAGTTTCTGGCTGAGTAGAAATAGATGGTGTGGTCTCAACTCTTCACGTCTCTTCAGGTGATGGACTTTCTTCTTTCTCTGGCTTGGGGTCCGTCTCATGTGTAGTGGTATGATCTTTTTCTGTATCTACTTCCTTATCATTTTCTTCCGCCCGCTTTTGAGTTTCTTCTGCTGCCTGCTTCGGTTCTGGCTCGGCTTCTTTTTCCTCATGTCTGTTGGTGTGGTCAGTTTTTTGTGTAGATTATGTTCGTTGGGTGAACTCGGAATCTTTCTCTTTTTCAGTCTCTACTTCTTCATTGGTACCTCTGCCTGGTGGTGATGGTGATGGGCTAGGCATGGGATGGTCCTATTGTTCAGGCGGCGGTGAGGTGGGTCGGGGAGATCCTTGGCTTTGCTCTTGTGTAGCTGTTTCCTCAGCTTTCTTTGCCGCTTCTTCTACCTCTTTCAGCTTTAGGGCTTCGGCCTCTTGGTACATTATTTCTAAATAATCTGTTGGATTATCTGCCTCTTTTCTTGTATGATGCTTTGTTCAAGGTCCTTTCAGCCTTGTGGGTACCCACTTTTCTGGGTCCTTTCCTTGTGCTTGCCTAATGCGCTGGTAAGCCTGTTTTTCTCTTTCAAAACATGCTTGTTTTTGAGCTGGCTTCTCTTGGTGGGTAGCCACAACTTTCCTCTTCATCTCTTCCCTTCTAGCTCTCTTTTCTTCGTTGTCAGAGCTCCCGCTATTGTGCCGCTCTGGTGAGCTGTCATATGATTCATCACTTGATTTTAAAGATCTTTTACCTGATCTTGTAGCTCGTGGAGAGGGTTGTGCTGCCAAGATCCATGTATTCTGATCAGGGGCAGGCGATAAGTCGTCGGCCATGCCGATGGCATGATAGGCTATTCTTGTCAACACTTCTGGAGCGCCCAAGTATGTTATTTTACCCTCCTTCTTAGTGCCCTTCAAGGTTGTCAAGACATACTGCACGTGGTCCACATGTTGCCTTGTTGTTGACTTAAGAACCTAAGTGAAGGTGGTGGCCACAACGTGATTTGGTGTCGTATACCTTGGTGGCCTTTTTGCCAAAAAAATGGAAGTATTGATGGTACAAACGGGCTGGCTCTTCCACCTATTTGTGGCCGCGGCTGTTTTTGTAGTAAAAGTGCCTGCAGTTTTCCTGTCTTTTGCCTGCATGGTCATTCCTTCAGTGGGCAGTCTGTGTGCCTCTGCCACTATTTCTTTTGTGATTACTACCTCGACCTTGTTCCCTTGGGTGTCTGATATTTGGGTGGTTCCGTCTTCTTTGGTTGTGGACAGAAGCTCGTAAGCTTTCTGAAAGTCCACTCCTAAAGGCTCTTGTTTGTAGAAATGCCTGAGCCCCAACCTGCGGTTAGCCTCTTTGATTTCTGGCTTTACAGCTACATCATAGACCTCTTTAGGCAGGAGATGCAACTCCACCTGATGCCCTTCTTCACTCTTGAACCTGCCAGTGAAGACTGTAGTGTGATGTTCTTCTAGCTGTTCTTTAGAAAGGTAGGATGCTTTTGCTGCTTTGACTGACTCGGGGTCCAGTTGATACGCAGACAGTTCTTGTAGTTTCTCTTTTTGGTTTAGCTTCTTCTTGGCTTTCTCCGCTGCTTGCATTGCTCTTGTTCAGTGAATAGAGTGCAAAGTTAGTAGATTTGTAGGATTTTTCTCTGGAATGTCCTTTTAGACTGAAATGCTGATAATCTGGTCCAAATTGCTTCAATTCAATTTTTGAACAAGCAAAGATGCATAAAATCATGCAAGGAACAAAACTGTATGGTCAAAACAAAAATTTGCAACCAAAGCAAATAATCGGGATTATTTATAGCTGAGGAAAATTTTCAACTTTTTGCAAACTTGGCTTTATAGGCTTGAAGTATATGCCAAATACATGCTCTGTGGGAAATATGGGCTCATTTGGATGCACAAGATGAAAATGGTACCAGATTTTGGTTGTAGGTCTCTGAAACAGTAGATATAAAGGAAATTTGAGATTTTGAACTCCAAATTGATTCAAAGCTGGCTAGTGGGCTTATCACAACCTGTACTTTAGATGTACGATGGCCAAATATCAAAATTCCCCAATTTTGACCAAAAAGTAAATAATCGCGATTATTAACTTTTCTTCCAAAATTAACATTTTTTTGGTACAAATTGGTTCTAAGAATGGTATAGACCTTGTGTATGAGATATGAGGTGATTTGGATCAAGGAAAGTTGTTCATAAGCCAAATTTTGGATTTCAAAGACTTCTTTGCGTTTTTTTGACAAGTTTACAAGTAATGGGTGGTCATTTTGGCTCATACTTGATTTTTGGCATGTAATAGGTGTATACATATGATAGGTGAGGTGATTTGACAATTTACAAGCAAAAATGATGCAAAAGTAAATAATCGTGATTATTAACTTCAATGACAAAAACTTTGCAATATCCACAAATTTTGACCTAGACATGTTTCATACACCTAATACAAGTCCTAAATTGTATTTGGTCAAGTTTGGTCATGCCGGCATCACTTTGTGCTCTGTCGACTCTGAAATCACAGTTTTTTGTGATTACTCTGTCTGTTGGGTTGGTCGGTCAACTTTGAGGCTTTGGACTTGTCCGTAACATAGTCGTGAAGCTACCTTTCCAATTCTGGCTCATTTGGAGTCAGTTTGGCCTCATATGCCGAATTTGACGCTTTGTAACCTTTGAGCCGTTTTTTGCTTTTCGAGGGCCTTTCTTGATGGATTTCACCAAACCAACCATATACATTGTATATGGACATCATTAGCAAGCCATATGAGGAGTCAGTTCGGAATTCTGGCATTTGCCAAAAACCTAACTTTTCTACCGGGGATCCCCTTGACCCCAACCCAATGGTCATTTGTTTTGATGGTATAGAAAGGTTCTATTATGTTAGGGCATGCTATGGTTCACATCCCATCCGATTTAGTCAAGCTGGCAAGCCGCTATGGTCAATTTTAGGTCGTAGGTCTTCGTGCACTGTTCGATTTCTAGGGTTTTTTCTAAGGATTTACACTAGCTACCGGCTGTACAAAAGGGATCATTATCAAGTAAAGAACTTACCCCTTATGTCTCCTGTGAGACGATGCTAAAAATGGTCAACTGTGGGCTCCGGAAATGTCTCGCGAAAGAGGCCGAAATCTCTCTATGCAAAGGCTCCAAGTGGAAATGAGGCGGTTTTAGCCTACCATGGATATCTATACCTGGACTTCCCGAACCAAATTTCCCCAGATTCCCCTGTTAGTCCTACTATGCCATGAAATCTATGTTAGACTCAAAAATTTCCCTGGTCGGATTCCTGTAGCTCATTCTGCAAGAATTTTGCAAAAGTAGGCCTCGCCGCCTACTAATTTAGGCTTCCCGTTTTCGTCTTATGATTTCATTGAAAATTTTTGTGCTTGTCCGCCTTGTCCTTCTGATCACCATCATGTCTTCAATTTTTCCATCTGAGCTTCCCTGCTATTTATTATTAGTTTTGACCTGTTTATTTAAAAAAATCAAAGAAAATAGCAAAATTCTCTAAAAAAGTAAAGTAAAAATCCAATAATTAAGAAAATCACTTGAAAAACACAGCTTTATTTTTTTTGGATTTTTCCATATTTAAGCCTCCTTATCAAAAAATGATGAAAAATACCCAAAAAATGACTATTTTGTATGATTTTCTGATAGTATATACACTATTTATACTCATCGGGAAGATATTATCAGTGAATTTTTCCTTGTTGATTAGTTATATGGGCGTTATTAGGTAATTTTGCAAAAAATCACACGTTAACATAGAACTTTTTCCTCCCTCTTCAAACATTGCCCTTAATTACTTGGTACTTAGTGCCCTTCCACCCCTCCTAGGTGGCGTACTCCGCGACGACTGGTGCATGGGTTGAACAATTGTGTTTATGCATAGCCGTGATTGACTCTACCATGATATGAAGATCAATGCAATGCAAACCAATATGTTGTGCAAGAGCTGGGTCTTGAGTATTTAACTCAAGGGTTTCCGATGTCGAGGTTTGCTGTTGATGTCTTCCAAAGAGCAAATCTTGTAGCTTTTGTGCTCTTTGTTTGATTGTACCATCAGGGTGTTTTAGCACGCTGATTGCTTGAGCTGTTGGTAGCACTGTAGACTATTGTCAAGCTTTTTCTCTCCATTGGTAATTCGATCGGCTTGGTGCTGCTTGGTGTGGTGGATTCTGTTGAGACTTAACTCGCCACTGCTTGATTGGTTCCACGGTTTGTGGAGAAGATAAGTGCTCCTTTTTATTCCAAACCCTTTTCATGTTAGGTTCCTTGCTCGGAGATACTCGATTCTGTGTTCGAATCCATGGAACCTTCTTTTGTTTCTTCGACGAAGTTTTAGGCACCCATATCTGAATTGGTTTATCCTTAATCTGTGCTTTTGGTACCCAAATTTGCATGACTCCTTGCATGCTACCTGTAGTATTTGATTATCGAGGGGATGGAGAATATTGGCTTCGTGGATTGGTTTGATGGTTGCTTCTTTTACATTCTTCCTTGCTTGGTGCAATTGGAACAATCAGTTGCCCACCTTTAGGTGATAGCTTTAGTTGATTCATTTCCCAATCTGGAACTACTTTGTATGTACGCATCCAGGGAATTCCAAGAATCATCATCTCATTCATGTGTTCATTTGGTAGACATACAAACTGATGAGGACATGAACATCCATGTACTACCACGTTCAAGTTGAGTACTCCCAATGTTAGAGTTGGATTCTTGTTGCATCTTTTGATTGTCGCTATTCCTGCTGTCAATGCTTCAGTTGTCTTCTTGTATGTGGAATAACTGGCTGCATTCACTCTAGGTCCTGTGTCTACCAAAGCCTTGGTGCTATGATTGTTGAGCTGTACTTTGATGCGCAGATCCATTCCATCTAACCAGTCGTCATTTGTTGAAACTGCGTCTTTATGTAATTCCGATTGTCGATCATCTAGTTCCAAAGTGTTGATGGGAATTGGTATCTGTTGATTCTTGAGAGCAGCTTTACACTTGACTACCCGAAGTCTAGCTTCCTCTTGGGCTTCATCAATAACCTGCTGTCACTTGATCTTCCTTTGTTTGGCTGCATGCATTCTCTTTCGCAATTCATTGGTTAGTGGCAAATTGTATTTCTTTAAACGACATCCACTAATCCAATTAGCCATTGGTTCACCATCTAGGGTGGATAAATTTACTGCTCCACTTGGAGATACATCTTCAATGATAAATGGTCCGTTTCCCTTTTTCTTAAACTTGGGAATGTGTTGCTTAAGGGGATAGACTAGAACTAAGTCCCCTTTCTTGAAAGTTTTTGTGATTAAGTGGGAATCAAAAAACTGTTTTTGTTTCCGCTTTTGTGCATAGATATGAGCTACAGCAGTTAGCCTTTGCTCGTCTAGCTTTCCCAAATCTTCAAGTCTTTCTGACAATTCATGTCCAGTCCATTCAAGATTATGTGCTACCCTTAATGTCGGCAATAGAAATTCTATTGGTAGTATGGCATCAAGACCATAAACAAGGTTAAAGGACGTAGCATTTAGAGTTGTTTTGAATGAAACTTGATAAGCCCATAGAGCAGCATGGAGATTCATGTCCTAGTCGGTCCTTCCTGACCTAACCACTTTGGTCAGTACTGAGCTAAGAATTTTATTCGTATGCTCAGCTTGTCTGTTTGCTTGTGGGTAATAGGGAGCTGATTTGTTATGGATGACCATAAACTCATTAAGCAAATACTCTATTACCTCATTGAGGAAATGAGTTCGTTTTCATTTGCACAAAGATACAAATGTTGATCTTTACCTCTCCGATACAATTAGTTCCCAATAATAGCATAGTCTCTTGCTTCAGTTTTAATTGCTCTTTGACGACATTTACTCATATCCTCAGGAAATGTTCGGCTCGATAAGTAAGTAACCAGATAATTACTCCACTTAGGAACAAGTGACATTTGAAACAATGTTACATGAGGAATGGGTAGTTTTTTTTGACATTGAGGGCAACCTTTTACAAAAGATCTAACATCTCTCCTCATAGTCGGCCAAAATACTCCAAGTCTCAAGATTCGTTGCATAGTTTGGTCTTCCGCAAAGTGAAGTCCTACTATGGTAGCATGTGCTTGAATTAGGTATTGTTCCTTTTCATCAGGGTTAATGCATAAAAGTAATATCTCGTCCCGATTTCTTTTAGATAGCCTTCCAGCTTGTAATTGATACATAGCTGATTGCTCGATTAAATCAATTGTGATACGAAGTGGTATTTGTGAATCCACTAGAGCTATTGTTATCAATGACACAATGTTTTCCAACCACCTAGGTATGATTTTCACGGAGAACAAATAGGCATCCGATAAATCATCGTCTAGCCCTTTAGGTAATTCCCCTGAAACAATCCTTGACAAATGATCTGCTCGTTGATGTGTAGTGTCTTTTTTTACAACCACAGTGAAATCAAATTCGAGAAGGATGATGAACCATATCACTATTCTCCCTATGCTCAATGGCTTGTTGACCAAATATAACAAAGCTTGGTGGTCCACAAAGAACACAAACTTGTTGGCTAATAGGTAATGTCTATACTTTTTAACAACATAGATCATTCCTAGTCCTTCTCTTTCGGTGGTGGTGTAATTCTTTTTTTCCATGTTCAATTGTCGGCTAGCATAAGAAATAGGAAAGCCAAATTTTCCATCTCCTGGTTGGGCTAGTATACAACCAATAGCAAAGTTTGAAGCATCTACATGTACATGGAATACCTTATCCCAATCTAGTGCTTTCAATAGTGGAACTGAGGTGAGAGCTTTCTTTAGCTTCATAAAGGATTCTTCACATGCCTCGGTCCATTCAAAGTGCGTAATCAAGCTATACATGGGTTTTTCAATTATAGCATACATGTAAATGAACCGTCGGTAATATCCACAATGTCCCATGAAGACTTGTACCCCCTTGACTGTTTTTGGTCTAGGCAAATCAGCAATGACATGAATCTTCTCAATATCAGTAGCTATGTCATTTTTAGACACGATATGTCCAAGAATTTTCCCTTCTCTTCCCATGAATGTACACTTTTCAGGATTTTAGCAAATCCTATAAAGTCTACATTTCTCAAATACCTTTTTGAGGTGTTCAAAATGATCAGCTCGGATTGACGAATGTACGCATAGATCATCCATGTATACTTCTAAGAATTTTTGAAGATACTAAGCATGGCTCATCAATCTCTGAAATGTGACTGGAGCATTAGTTAACCCAAACGGCATAACCCGATAGGCAAATATACCCCATTCTGTTGCAAAAGCAATTTTATGTTGATCTTTTGGGTCAACCAAAAGTTGATTGTATCTCGAGAAGCCGTCTAAGAAGCTGTAAGCTTTTTTTCCTGCCACTCGTTCTAAAACATGCTCAGTTATCGAAAGAGGAAAGTTGTCTCTAATGGTAGCTGCATTCACCTTTTTGACATTAACACACACTCATAATCTCCCATTCTTCTTAGGTACTACCCCAATTGGAGACACCCAATCTGTGTGTTCAATTTCGTAAATGAATTCAGCTTCCTTTAGTTTTTCAATCTCTTCTTTGATCTTCCTGGAAAATGTTTCATTATAAGTGTATGGTCTCTATTTACTTGGTTTCGCATCATCTCTCATGGGTATAGTATGTTGACATATTTCTGGATCAACACCCTTGAGATCCTTGTAAGACCAAGCAAAGATATCCCGGTATTCCTTTAACAAGCTCAAAAAAAGCTTTCCTTCTTCTTCTGTTAGGTCATTCACAATGTAGGCAGGTCTAGGCTCTTCTCCTGGTTCAGCCAAGTCTACCCTTTTAGCGTTTTCAGGCCCTTCGTAAGATTCGCCTTGTTTTCGTAGTTCCCTAACAGGTTGTTCAATTATGATTTTCCGATCTTGGAGAGTATACTTTTTGTAATGGGATGGAACATGCATTACATCCTTACCATCCTCTTCCATGGTTTCCATCTCGGTTGTGTATATCTCCTTTAGAGATTTTCTCAACTCTTGATATTTCTTTTTTCGCTCGACTCTGGTCATGAGTGGTTTCTTATTCTGTGATTTTTCTTGAGTACCCTTCGTTGTTTTTCTCGATGTGTGAGACATTTTTGAATTTTTGTTTGAAGGATATCTGCTAGTTATTTTGTCCTTGACACAATCATTAGCATCTATTTGCATCAGGAATTGTGTTTTACTGGAGACTGATGGCATAGGTCGTGTTTTCACGATATTGGTGTCTCTCTTTCGTCTATACCATTTTTGTCTTCTTGATTTTTGGTTTGGAAAGTCAAAAAACTTTTCCTCCCCTCCCCTTAAGAGTAACTGAGCTCTCGTATGCTCTTTTTCTGACCCCGAATCTTCTGAGGTAGCTGAGTGTTCATCTAACTCATCAGTTGCATCGTAATAGAGGTCAGAAAAGACTTGTTGAGCTTTCATCAAGTCCTTGGTTTCCTCATCTTTGTTTTCAATGTTGAGGACTGTTTTCATTTAAATGGGAATTATGTCGTAGCCATACTCATTGCAAAATTGAGTAGGCACAGACGTATTAACACATACATCCATTGTCGCTAAAATTTGAGTCCACTCGAATGGTTCAAATAAATGCTTTGGAAAGGGTTCAGGTATGTAGGCTTTGTCTGTACAGTCCCTTTCTAGGATCTCCTCTTAAGCTTCCATTTTCTGAAGCTCCGTACATCCAAATAGGAGTGTCTTTGTTTAACCAGGATGGGAGCTTAGTTTCAGTCGAAGAGACTGAATCAAACTCATGGATGGGTGTTTTCAAGACATCTCTATAAGTGTGATCTTTTAGATTGACTCTTGTTATAGATGCCACTTGCTTCAAGTACAGATAGTTGTTTCCCCAATCTTGAATAAGCTGTACCTGTCACATGAAAGGTCTTCCCAATTTGATTCATAGTTGAGTTTTTTTCCAAAGTCTACTATGACAAAAGTGTGTTGATATTCAATTCCACAGGAATTGACTATCACTTTTTCAAGTAGCCCTAGTGGTCTCTCAATGTTTCCATCAGCCATCTGTAATTTCATTCATGTTTGTCTAATGGCTGGCTGTCCCCAGGATTCCCATATTGCTTTAGTGGCTATGGCTATGCCAGCTCCATTATCCAGTATTACCATGGTTTCAATGTCATTATATTTCACTAGGAGGGTGGTGTTTCCTTCTTCCCCTTCACAATATTCTCCGACCTTGTTCATAGGAACCAATCGAATCTCTTTGTTTTCCATTTCATTTTTCAATTTTCCCAAATTCTTAGAGATTAACCTCGTTATCCCCACCTTCTCTAGGGTTTTCTATAAATCGTTCCACAAGTATGGTCTGAGTTTCAACAGTTCTCCCAAAATAAGAGTGCATTGGATGGGTGTAGACATGATTGAATAAATGTTGTCTACTTCTAGAGTCTGTTTGGCTCTTTTTACTTGAGTGGTCTTGCAAATGATGGATTCATCTTTGTTATCTCCCAAGTAAGAAGGTAATGTTTTTAATGTTAATTGTTTAGATATTCCTGAAGCTTCCGATCCGTAATCCTCGTACAAGGATTGTAAATCCATGTTCATATCAGATGGTACGTTATCCAACCAGACTTCCTCTATAGGAGCTGACTTTAAAGTTAGGCTCCCATCATTGATCTCTCTTACCTTTTCCCATAAGTGTCCTGGCCAGTCTTCCTCTACGAATGGAATTCCTTCTAAGGCATCTTCACTGTCCAACACTATAAGCTCTGGTTCATTTGTTTCAAGATGGGGTTCTACCACCACATCGGATTTCACTTTTGTTTCTTCTACAGCAAGCTCTTCAGGTTTTGCAATACCTTCAAGCTTGGGTTTTTGTTTATCCAACATTTCTTGCGTGATTCTTACCAAGTTTTGATAAGCCTCCAGCTTCGCTGCTTCCATGTCTGGAGATGGATAGTTTTTCCATTTGTTTTCCATGTTTTGGCCTGCTTTAAGTTCTGCTTGGTAAGCTTCCAAGGCTGCGTTAATAGGCTCAAAAATTTTATCTACCAAAATGGATCCTCCACATTTCACAATTGTTTCCTTGAATTCACTACCAGTTTCTTTCAACTTTTCCTAGGGTAGCATTTTTGATTTCTCTTCGTTTTCAACCCGTTGTTTTTGTTTTCTCATCTCATATCTTTTGCTTCTGCTCCTTTTGATTCTTTGAGAAGAAACTTTCGTATTCTCCGAATCATCAGAGGAGTCGTGTTTCTTTTTCTTTGCCTAGGCTCTAGTGATTACCTTGATTGGAACAATCGGTTCACACAATTTTTCCTTGTTCAAACGATTCTTAGGAAAATCTTCTGGAAAGTGGCCTCCCTTTTTGCAACATTGTGTGCAATAGGCTTCAATTGGTTTGTTTTTGTCAGGCTCTGGACATTCGTTCTTCCAATGGTCATCAGCACCACAATTATGACAGTTTCCTGTTCTAGGCTTCATCATGGGTCTTCCCATGGGAGGTCGGACACCTTGATTAGCTACATAATACATTGGTGCGAGATCTGGTGGAGCATAAGTCATGGTTTCTTCCATTGGTGGTGGATGTGAACTATACCAATCTCCTTCGACCATTACTGTAGATGAACTAGGCTCTGCTTAGGGTGTAACATGCACTAATGCTTGTTCATCTATGACTCCTTCCAAGTGCATGTACTTTACAGGCACTGCATTATGTCCTGGATACAGAGATTGTTGTCCCAACACAGGTTGAGGTCTTTCCATACCCATTGGTGGTCTTTGATCTTGGGCCATATCTGTACATGGGTTGTCCGTGGGGCCTCATGGGCATGTACTGAACATTCCCATCATACTTTGGTCTGAAGTAGCACTCATGGGTTTCATGGTTGGTCCATTTACCCTCAATTGCACACCATTTTTGTGGCCTAATTGGTTGTCCCTATGGAGGTATCCCTTGTCTTGGTCCTCTCATAGGTGCTTTTTGCATATTGTTCATCATGTCGTTTATCCTTTTTACCATATCTTCTATGGCTGAGAGTGGTACCGCAACAGCCGTTCCCACTTGTGTTGGTTTTGTGGATGTTTTTTTCTCACTTTGGTTATCCTTAGGGACATCTTCTTCATTGAATATCTCGCAATTGTCTCCTAAGTCAATAGCATCAGACACACACGCTTCTAGGGTTGTATGCTTTTTTACTATAGAGTATAGCATGAAGTTCTTTGTTTAGCAGTCCCTCCAGAAACAAAGATACAAGTTGTTCTTTTGCAAGTATCTCCATCTCTTGGCATCTGGCAATGTATTGTTTCATTCGAGTTGCACAATCCCTAACAGACTCACCATGTTTCTGTATAAAGTTGTAGATTTGAGCTATCGTATTATGTTTAATCCCCATTTTGGAACAAGCAGCGATAAATCCTTGAGCTGATGTGTTCAAGTCCATGATTGACCTTGGTGGAATGTTTTGAAACCATGTCAAAGCTTTTCCTTCTGATGTCATTCCAGACCCCTTGAATTGAGTATGGAAATCGAATATACGCTCCGCTCTTAACACTTACTTAAAGCTTTCTAAGTGGTCATATGGATCCCTTGATCCACTCTATTTTTTGACCATTTTTGAAAATCAGCTGGTCTGACACGTCTATTTGGCTCAACTTTGGGTCTTCTAGGAGTTGGTCATGTTCCAAGTCCTTCAAACCAGTCTGTTGGAAATAGTGACTCATATAGCCCTGGACTGGCCTTAGTGTCACCCGGTTTTCTACGTGATGAGGTGGTTTTTGGTTTCTTCACATTACTCTCAAATGATCTCTCATGGTGTTCGTCCCTTGGAATTGTTTCTGGTCCTTGCCCTAATATTCAATCCCGTATGGAATACCCTTGGTATTTGGTTTGTTCTACCTCCTCAGGAATCATCATAACAAAGTTGTTGTTATAACAATCCCTAAACAAGTAAGCTGGTAGATCTGTAGATCCCTCATCTTTGATCTTGAAGATATAGATGATCTTCATGGCCGTTAATTGTCCTAGTCTGGCATGAGAAGTCCACAAAATATCTTTTATGTTTCTATCTTCCCAACAATAGACTCCAATCCTAGGATTATCCATACTAAGCCATTTCAAAGGCTTCAAGTCTACTTGATCGTATCCCTCGAATTCCAAAGTTGGTGGTCCTTCTTTTTCTGACATATCTAGGATTATAGTGTTTACTTCCAACCCCCATTTGTCTACCACATCAGGATTTTTGACTTGTACACATTGAGTTCCATTTCGATTCATGTACATTTTTCCTTGTTTGTTTGCCCTAACCTCCTTTTCAAACTCAATACCATGGTCATCAATGCGAATAGCATACTCCTCGTTAGGGTCCAAGTAAACCTGGGCTCCATGACGGTTAGTCTTGTAAAAAGATAGTCTATGCTTATAGTGCATTGTCATTCCGGTTTCCAAGTGAGTCGAGTAAGAAGACATTTTGTATGTTGATTCTGAAAAAGTGTCTGAGACTTCTTCAAGAATCGTGTGCAAGGAATTGCCTTGATTCACGCTTTCTGCGGTAGATACTCTACTGAAGGTTTCTTCGAGTATGCCTTGATTTCCTAGTACACGACCAGATCTAAGGTTCATAAAGACTTATGAAGCCCTGGATAGAGTACTCACCTTGGATTGACTGGTCGTCAATTTCCACTTGATTTGATTGCACCTTTGTGTCAAGCCACTGATTCCTCGTTTGCAACCTGATTCCTTTACAAAATTAGTCAGTTAGCTATTTTTCTATAAAGACAGTAGAGCTCTTGAGAACTCTCATGATTGGTCTCTATGTATCACTTCAAATCGTGTTGTGGGAGTCAAAATTTGACTTTCAGATTCAGCTTTAGCAAAAATCAAAGGTCTAATCTGCAACCTGTAAACTCGGTATATCTGTACCAATTTTGATCCGATTGAACCCAAAATTGCCTTTGTGGCCCTATATTGTGTTGGTCTATCACTGTATGAGTTCAAAAGTCCAAAATGATGTCTCTAGATAGCATAAGTAAATAATCGTGATTATTTACTTTTGTCAAGTTTTGGCACTTTTTGGATTGGTTTGGCAAGTATACAACTTGTTAAAGCCCTTGGACAAGTTTCAATAAGTTTGGACAAAAATTGATCAAGTTTACCAACGGTTGCGTGTCTGCAGAATCTGATTTCGAGAATCTGGCTTAAGTCTCACTTTTGGGATCCTAACTTCACCAAAATTGATTTTTGAGGTCTACTTGATGTATACTCAAATTTGCAAAATCATCAAGTTTTGAAGCAGATGTAAATAATCACGATTATTTGCTCCAGCTATAATTTTGCAAGATTTTGCCCTAACTTTTACACAGATCTTTTAAGCACCTCAAGTTAAGGTCACTAGCCAAGTTTCATCAAGTTTGGACAATTTTTGGTCAAATGGTCATCATTTATTTGTCCGCATACTAACTTTGCAATTTTAGTCACAATTTTCAATCCAGTGATTCAAATGTTATCAAATTTGGTTTGTGGGCTTATTACAACATTATAAAGCTAGTGATATGCCAACCTGGTCAAAAAAGTTTAAAAACAGGGCAGATGTAAACAATCACGATTATTTACATTTAATAATTTTTTACAAATTTTTGGTCAACTGAGTATATGTACACATGTTTATCACATCAATATAAGCCTGTTGATCAATTTTCAACAAGTTTAGATAAATTTTTCTCCAATTTACAAGCAAGATTCAAAAAGTGATTACAAACTTTAGTTTTTACCTAGTTTTTTGCCAGTTTCGTGATCCAAATCTCTTGGGCCTTCACAAAAGTTGTTTGTACACATGCAATGAGTCAATGGTATGAACCTTGGTCAATTTAGGGTAGAAAGTTAATAATCACGATTATTTACTTGAGGCTTGAAATGAAAACTTTTTTTGCAATTTTCTCAAAGACAGTCTTTTTATGATGTATTTTAAGCCTGTAAATCAAGTCAAAACTTAATTTGGCCTAAAATATCAAGAAAAAGTAAATAACCTGAGTTTTGGTCAACTTCTTGAAAGTTTTACCTCGAAGTGTCTTTGAGCTTACCCTCTGGTTCGGACAACTCTTAGGCTTACTCTCCAGTCGGATTGAGTGGATTCGAGTCTTTTCAAGCTATTTATAGCCGTAGACCTGAAATTCTGCAACTTCCAATAACAACGCACACTTGATTCTTTCAGAGAGAGCAATGTTCTGAAATCCACCTCAGATCCTACTTACCCTACTCCTAGTTTCTTATGCAATGGGGTTGTGGAAAGTGTCCACAAATACTCGTTTTCTTGTGTTTTATGGTTTCCTAAGCATTGATCTTAAGACTTGTCTCGTCTACCAATCATTCTCAAAATCCTAATCTAAATCTACAATCCTACAGTCCTAAAGGTACTCAGCAAGTAGGATTACTTCCAAGCTACCTCTACACAGCAAAAGACGACAATCTTAAGCTATGCGGTTTCTAAAAGAAAGTTTTGAACTCTAGGCGAACCTAGAGGAAGTTAAAGGACAACTACACAAGACGCTCGTGTTTTTCCCTAGTTTAGGTCTCTTCGATCCCCAGCAGCGGCGTCAAATGTGGGACGCATGTCTAACCTCACTATCCTATCTTATTGCAGTATTAGCAAGAACCACGATTAATTTGTCAAACCATGGGACGAAGCTGACTCGACTAGTACATAGAGGCTACAAGAGGTTGTCAATCTCTTGGAAAACAACTAACAACTCGCATCTAACTCAAGCTACACTCAAGTGACTGAAATCACCAAAAGCCAATGGCTCATCGACAAGCAAATCACATACGTTACAGCATCAAATGATATCCAAACGTAATGAAACTTCTAGGACAAGTTTATAAGACCTAAGCACACATGCCTATGGCTTCAATCCCCACTTTAGATTAAGTTCCAAAATCGTGATTATTAACAGCAGTGGATTTTTGACGTAGTTGTTTTCGACCCAGAATGCATCTAAATGCTTAGCAATGATGCCCTAATACCCCGCCTATGCTTAGTTTTTTATTTGAACATGTAAATTCCTAATGAAATTAGGCCGCGGATCGACGACGCCAAAAGCTACAAAATACTATGAACCGCTTACGTCAATGCGTAGAGCTCTTACCTGCGGCTGCAATGGAACAAACGCATTCGCAATGTGACAACCGAAGAGGGAGTAGGGAGCGTAAGAAGGAGAGAAGTGAGCGTCGTTAGCTCACGCTGTATATTTCTTATAAAAAAACTTACAAAAATTGGCTTTTATACCTTAGCCAAGGTTTTTGGGTGGTCAAAACTAATAATCTGGAGTTCTACCAAAGCTGGGAATTGACTGGCTGATACAATCTAGAAGCTTGTAGCCCCGGCTCATTAATTACAAAGTTTACCAAGAAAATAAGAGTTACAATATTCTCGATTTATCAAAATAATAATTGTTTTACAAGGAGAACTCCGAAAAATGGTGTTCGCGTTAGCTTGCTGCTAACAGGGCTAAGGAAAGTAATATACGGGATCCTAAAAGCATTGATCACTCTAATCCGGCTTTGGAAGGGTAGGAGAACAAACTCCCACCTTCTCATTTTGGCGCTTATTTTTTCAATGACCCATTGGAATCTTTGACTGTGTGTTACGTCCACCCTTACGGGGGCTCCTAGGTGTCTAAATATACTCCCTTTTGAGATAATCTCTCCTAACCAGACTGCAGGGTCAAAAGAGTCGTTCTCCGACAGGGAGATTAGTCTTGACTTCTCTATATTTCACTTGGATCACGAGGCCACGGAAAATGTTTGCACAATCTCCAGAGCTCTCCTGACAACTTGAGGGCATGCCTTCAAGAATAGGAACAAATAATTTGCGAACATTTTGACTAGTAGTTGGTCATTTCCCGACAATGCAAGACCTTGAATCTCTCCCCATGCAGCATTGACTTCGAGCATTGTAATGAGAGGATGCGACTGGATGGCGAACAGCAAGGGGGCCAGGGGACATCCTTGCTTAATAGATATTTTAACCTCAAAAGATCCCATAATTCTGTCATTAAACAGGAGCTATGATTGGCTGCCACCGCCTAGTGTGCGTATGAGGCGACAAAGGCGGGGCCCAAAGCCCAGAGCTCCCATGACTTCTTCTATATAGGACCATTCTATCCTATCATAGGATTTGTCGAGGTCCAGCTGCAGCAATATTCACTCTTGCTTGGAAAAGGATGCATACTCTATTCCTACCATTGCTACCAAGATATTGACATATATAGATCTCCCTTTAATGAACCCGTGTTGATGGGGAGAGATGATCCGACTCAGGAGGGGGGCAAGTCTGAGAGCTATCGCCTTGGCAATAATTTTGTATGCTATTGACATCATCGTAATGGGACACCAATGTTTAAGTTGAGAGCAGCAAATCGTTTGGGGATGGGCTTGATAAGCCCTCTCTTAACACTTGCATCCAATGACTCTTAGAAAACAGCTAGATTGGCCATCCGTGTGATTGGACCCTTGAGATCATCCTAAAATTCCCTGAAAAATTCAGCCGTCACTCCATCTCAGCCGGGGGCCTTTTCATTGCCAAGAGCTTTTAGTGCCGCTGAGCATTCTTCCTCAGAGAAGGCCTTTTCCATGCTGTTGGCTTCCTCCTAGGGAACCTTCTTTTCAACACTTCCAAGTAGAGACGCCCGGGATTCTTCCACTTCTTGAGATTGGTCTCTGGCTGGCCGATAATTTGGCTGAGATACTTGAGCATAAGTGCAGCTATCTCAGCTTAATTTTGAATTGTATTCCCTTTCTCACCATCGAGCACTTACACGCGGCCTCGACTTTTCCTCACCTTCAGCGCCCTAAAAAAATGTGCTTGGTTAGAAGGCTCTGGTTGTGCAGGAAAGCTTCCCTAGATAGCAATCTCGCCTTCTTGATTTCCTCCAGCTGTTCGTTGGCCAGGTGAGATTTAGCTTCAAGCCATCGCTTGTGCTCATCTTCGGTAGCCATTCCGGCAGCCTTCCTAGAGGCTAATTGCACTACCTCCTCTGTGAGATGTTTGAAATGTGCCTCATTGGCTTTTTTTACCCGAGGACCCAAAGTTTTTATAGCTTTTTGTACACTCCAAACAAATACAATCCAAGCACACCGTTTATTCATCCCCACATCTTTCTTGAGCTTTCCCAACGCTTTTTTGGTGATGCTTCTGAAGAGAGGGTCTTTGAACAGGTGTGTCCCTGTATAACCAGAAGCTTTTTCTCCCCTCTCGGGGATTGCCCCCCCCCCCCCTTTTTTCTTTCTTGAGCTGTACGTGTAATGGCATGTGATCGGAGAGGATTTTTGTTGAGATTACCTTCATCTCTAACGTTGATGAGATCCAGTCGGCTTGATGAGAGAAGTAGCATCTATCCAGCCGGGAGGCAATGCAGGCATACTGAAGGCTTGTGTAGGTGAATCCAGGAATGCTGTTCCATGGGCCCACTTCCCACAAGTCAATCATAGCCCACTTCTCACATAAGCTCAGCCATTTAGAGTTTTCTGAGCCAGCCAGTAGACTGGCGGAGCCTGTTCTATCCTTGCTTTTCTCGACCATATTGAAATCTCCAACCATCAGCCACTCCCCTTCGATCGGAGTATCCCTGAGCTGCATCCATAGTTTAGCTCTATCCTTTGTGTTGTAGGGGCTGTGCACATTTACTATGGTGATAGGTTGATTGTGCGATCTGATTCTAACACCAAGGACTCTTCCGGAGGGGTGGTTAAGAACCACCTTTGGCTCCAAATCTTTGTCAACAATGGACAAGACACCACTGAAACTGTCGCTTCCTTCTCCATAAAAGATAAGTTTTTTTCCTACAGCCTGTTTTGTCTTGCACCGGGAATCCAAATGGTGTTCTTGGATGGCCCAGCAGTTGACTGCCTTATCTTTCTTCACTTCCTCCTAGAAGAGAGTGCCCTTCTTCCGGGTTTTTAGTCCCTTCACGTTCCAAGAATGAATAGAGAGAGTATCCATCATTGGGAAAGGGGGACAAATTCTTCTACCTCCAGGAACACTTCCCCAGAGTTCCCATTCAAGTTTTCCTCTTCCATTGGATCCTTTTTTGTTGGAGCATGCATGGTGTCCAGCTTGGAAGTGAAAAGGTCCTCTTGATTCGTCTTCCCCAAAAATTCGAATATATTGTCATACAGGACCGGAGGCTTTGGGAGATCCGGCGGGGGACCTATGATTTGTCCCAAGGCCCTAGTGTTTGCTTTGAACCGTTTACATGAAATATGAGATACTTGTTGCCAGCCCTCATCTTTTGACCTAATAGTTGGAGACATCACGATCTTCTGCATTACTGGGGTGGCCGTTCTTTGCTGAGTGGTGGATGAAAAGCGGTAGCTTTGGGTGGTCTTGCCCTTACCCCGATTTCCATGCTCTTGTTTCTCCACATCTTTATTCGAGTTGACTTTATTTTTCCCACCCTCTGATTTGCCCTTCTGTAGGCTTCTTTGTTGGATCTCCTGTATTCGTGCCACCCTGTGGGGTAGCTTGTGATTCTCTTCTCTCCTCTGTAGGCTTTAGCACCTCAGCGGGACACGCCCTCGCATAATGTCCGAATTTGTTGCATTTGAAGCAGGCCCTGAAGAAGGTGTTAAAGTTAAGAGGAATGATCTTTAGCCCTGTCCCAACATTCACCACCAAATTCTTTGGCTGTGGCTTCCTCAGATCCCACCAGATACATACCTTGTTTGCTGCTACCCCCGAGGCTCTGGAAGATGGGACAAATAATGGATCACCAAGCGAGGCTGCGAGGTCCTTCAAGTTCTTCCTAAGCCATACTGGGAGGTTGCCAAACTCCACCCATACTGGGCAGAGATCCTTGATTGCCTCGTTAGATTCAAACAGAGGGTCCCAAGGGAGCACGCACACCAGCGCACGATTGAAGAACAGCGGGCTTTTCGCCAAAACCTTCTCAACCATTGCACTGTCGTTGAATTGCATGACATGGATCCTTTTGCTATATATTGGGTGAATATTACCGAGCCGTGTTGATTCAACACAAGTGGACTGCTAACCCAATTACACAGCTCAATTCTATTGGGAACTCTCCCCATAAACCCAAAAACCAGAGTAAAGTTTTCTACCTCCGCCAGTTGCTTTTTCACTATGACAGGGGGAAACAACCACCGTAACGGCATCTTCCACCTTGACACGCGGAAAGCTTTGTCCCCTTTGGCCACTTCAACAGCATCCTCCTGCGTCGCCGAATCCTCGCGCGACCTTTTGTTTAATGACAATGCACACAGGATTGCCAATAGGTCTTTTTCAACCTGCGTCTTCTTTGTTTCAGTTCCTCCTTACTCAGATTAGTAAGGGAGCTTTGACCGCTATCATCGGTGCTCGGTTTCATCAGGTCGCCTGTTGGCTTCATAGCCTTGAGAGCGTCGGGCTACTCTTTGCCTGACACTGCTTCGGGGTAGGACGGCTTAGAGGAGCTCGCCATGGCGCGGTGACAATCCTCACCAACACCAAGTTACTATAAGGTTACAATAATCTCTAATAATAATCAAAGTGCTGCAGTGGGGGGGGGGGGGGGGGGGGGGGATGCACTGCTAGCTTTTTAACACACCGTGGGTGTTGCTCAACTCCCAATCTCGCCAAAACTTATTCGCAAAATCTCCATGTGCATATTCTCTTATTAGGTAGGCTCAAAAAGCGCTTATTGAGGCAAATAGTCGCGATGCCGTGCTGATAATCGACTTCACAAAAAGATACTAATCGCTGAGGAAAACTTAATAATCGCTTGAAGGTTGCGTGTTGCCGTCGTGTTTGGGGGGGGGGGGAGCACCGTCTTGCTGAAAGATTTTGGAAGGCAGTTGTGCTCGAAGCTCTAGCACGCTACCACACCTTGCAGTAGGACGGAAGCCACCAGGTCACACAAGTTCACACACCTCAGCTCGTCTTGTACAGCCACTCTTCAAGCACTTCAGACCCTCAGTCTTTAGCGCTGACGAACCCTGTGATCACCATAGCTTAGTCTACACAATTATTAACAGAGCTTCCTTCCTACGCGTTTATCGTGTAAACTATGATCTTCTGATGTTTGCTACTATCAGTATATTGTGGTGTGTGTGCGTAGGGTTCTTGGAGAGAACCCCATCTTGGCATGTAGTCAGTTCCTCTAATATAAAGGCGTGCCCTCTCATGGAAGAAGGAGGTTGAGTATTAGTCTAATTCTCTCTCTTGTAACAGTACGTTACATTGATGGAGGCGGCGGGCACAGCTTAGGTAGTTAAAAGCCTTTTCTCGATTTCTCTCCCAAATTAGCGATGGCTTTCTTGTGGGATACAGGGTAGGGATGCTCCTGTCTATTGCAAATCGCACTGAGCCTTTAGGCGCACAGGCCTTCGCCACAGGTTATTCGCCCCATGCAGCCCCTTCTCTTGCAGCCACACAGGCTTTTTCCTGTCTGTTTTCAGCCGCCTACAGACACCGGCAGGTCCCATCTTAGGGCCCCTTGGTTCCTCCTGCTCTGAGCCCTTTTCGTTTTTCCTCACCTGCAAGTAGCCCTTTGATCTCCCTCACGGGCGTCGTCTTTGCCCTTGGTAGATTTTTAGAATCTGCCAAACCACCAGCTTACCTCAAGGGTGACCCGACAACCTGCACCGGCTCAACTGTAGAGGGTTTCCGTGCTGCTCGCATTGTGTACAACCTGCACAATCCTGCCCCTCGTTATTTTCCGGCCATCAACTTCACCTGTGCAACGTTTTCTCACTAACTCTACCATCTCTTGTGCTGCCATGTAAGAATCTACCCGGTCCTCCCTCTTCAGCCCATCGATCTCAACTGCGAGCCACTAGCCGACACCATGCCCGCCAAGGAGTCGATAGCAAAGAAGAAAATCAAGAAGAACATGGACGCAAGCACTGTTGCTCAAGGTAATGCAGAGCAAATCCAACAACGAAATTTTCCAGTAAAAGGAGAGTTGTCCACCACAACTGGTCCAATTATCATCTCAGCAAGGAAACAACAAAAGATGGAGCCTAAACCTCCAAGGCTAGAAGGAGAGTTGCGCCTGGCCCTGTGCAAAGATGTGAATGTGATGCTAATGGATTTTCAAGACTGTTTTTTGCATATCAAGTCCAGATCTCGAGAGTACTGCTAGAGGGCAACAAACCTCGAAGTGAAGAATCGAACAAAGAAGGAGACCCAAAAAGGAGTTGCTGCAACATTGTTGCAGAGGTGCCTTTCTTGCCGATAGAAGCTGCGTGAATAATAAGTCATAGTGTTTCCACATTCTGTTATTTGCATCAAGATTTTTGTAGTCTTATCCCCAAGAAAAAAGTCTTTCTAGTTCAATAACTCACAATCACACCAAGCCCTTTTGGAATGGATGAATGTCGCAAAAATTTCGCACCCAATCTTTAGTTAGTCCTTCCTCATCTTGTCCATTTCATTGGGATAGCGACCAAATGTTTGCACAAGCGAGATGTATGAGTTCCATGCCTTGATGATGATCGGCATGATGTCGAGTCTAGTCCCCCAAGCTCAGTTTCTTAGCCCCTAAGCCGTTGTATGATCACTCCCCCCGGATGAGGCGTTGGAGTTTATCCCTTCCTGTCGAGTCCATTCTCAGCCCAAATTGTAAAAAAGATGTCCATCTTTTTTCTCTCTAAGGGGAGAGGTGTGGTGTGTGTGCGTAGGGTTCTTGGAGAGAACCCCATCTTGGCATGTAGTCAGTTCCTCTAATATAAGGACGTGCCCTCTCATGGAAGAAGGAGGTTGAGTATTAGTCTAATTCTCTCTCCTGTAACAGTACGTTACAATATATTGTGTCTCTTGTTGGTTTTCATCTTGAGGACTACTTTGCGTTGGGGTGGCATTCCGTGTGGGGTCGGTGACATCCTCATTTTACTTTTTTTTTTGTATGTGATGGTGATGTATAGGGTTTGTCTTGTCTCTATTGGTAGCTCTATAACGGGTTTTTTATCTTCCTTGTAAAAATCCGCCTATGGACAGTATGGTCTAAAATTGTGATGCCCTGGCTCGTGTCGAGCAAGGCTGCTCATGTAAAATTTTTGGTCTTTTTTAGGCCTGTTGAAGAAAAGGCCTTAGTGTTGGGCTGGGTTGGGCGTCCTTTGACGGATGGCGTCCACGTGGACGGCCAGTAGGTTTTCAGCTTTGTGTGAAGGCGAGGGCTGCAGGACGACATGACCTCGATGTGATAGAGGAGGAAAACAAGGGCAGGCCTCTTCTACTGTCGCGCGCGAACACAGATTGTGACACACATAGGCGCTCTCTCTCTCTCTCTCTCTCTCTCACTCTGACACACACACAGACACACACGACTCTCTCTCTCTCTCTCTCTCTCTCTCTCTCTCTCTCTCTCTCTCTCTCTCTCTCTCTCTCTCTCTCTCTCTCTCTCTCTCTCTCTCTCTCTCTCTCTCCCAGAAACCGGACAGCCCGCACCTTCTTGCATCAGTCTGGTCTACAGCTTGCCCCCTTTCACCCATTATAACTTGGTCGTCAAATCCTCCTAATTCGAAGACTTCAGAATCGTAGCGTCGATGCAGCTTCTCCAGCTTTGCTTGACTAGTGTCGATTTAAACCGTTCAAGTACCAAGGTCAAGCTTGCTACAAGCTATGTAGCAGGCAATGTTGTTTCTTGAGCATCTTTCGCACGTCGACCTACAGATATCACAGTACATCTAGGGGTGTTGATTATCAATGGGCACTTATGTCAACAACTGGCTTTCCTTCTCGTTGTCTCCTTACTTGGCTATAGACCTGCAGAGGAAGCTGCATCTGTCGCTCATCATAATGCTATGCATGGCACAGGAGGTGTGTACAGAGGCGCTCACCTCAACCTTTAACAAAGCAGCGATCATGATCATCATCAACACCAACCGCCAGCTTAGTTGCATGCGGAAAGTTTGAGCTCTCCTTTGAGTTCTGCCTGCTACAGTAGCGGCTGCACATCCGCTTCCTGATGCTTTGCTTATTTACCTGCAGAAAATCACGGCTCCTTCACCTCTTAGATGCTTGATATTGCTTGCATCAGGCCACATTCAACAGGCACCAGCAGTCATGAAGCTGTCATCGAAGCTTTTCCCAACTCGTCCTCTTCATCTAGTAAGCATTCATGGTCGTTTATCAATTTCTGCTCCTCATTTATCTGCGTCAGTGTAAGTAGCGACTCCGTGAAGTAAGTGTTATCAGTCACTCCTTGATCACGCTTCTTTGAGCCTTAATTATTCCTGCCTCTTAAATGAAGACATCGAACATCCACAGCGCCTACCAACAATGTGCATGCAGTTTTCTTGCTTCAGAAAATCGATAATTACCTTTGCGCGTTGCTTCACGAAGCTCCTTCACTCTCACCATGTTTTCTCTTCCGGCCTTCTGTAGTTATCTCTCGCATACACAAATCTGTCCTTATGTAGGCTAAGCTAGTTTACCTCTTGGCTGTCCTGCACCTAAGGTTTGAGGCAACTCGTGAATTAAAGGGACTTAGCAAGTATTTGTACATGCAGAATGGTCTCACTTTAAAGCTTTGGAGCAGTTTGCACCTGTGCAGCCGCACTACCTGATGAACACAGGTTTGGTAAATATGGTAGGAGGCAACAGCAATGCAGGCTGCGATTTAGAAGATTGTCACGATCCTCGTCAACACTATTTCTGGGCAGAGGCAACAAGTCATCCGAGTACTATATTGGCTCTACAGAACTTTGGTGTGCGAGTGAAGACAGAAATGGGCCTAAGTTGGAAGACTTCCTAGGATCTGGAGGGCCAGATTATAACCATGCGGGAAATGAAAGCATGTAATATCATCACCCTCATGACCATTCCACGCTGGAGGTTGGGATCAACATCAACTCCACGCCCTTCCCCACATCATCATCTTCATCACCGTCATACAAGCAGATACCCCCCTCCATCCATGTTGTCGGAGCTTCTGGACCACTCTATAACCACAATGCAGACAGTCTACCCCAGACAAGAGCAGTTCCACTCCTTGATCATTACGATGTACAGTCAAGCAAGTTTCTTCACTTGCATGGCCATCAGCCCAATCCCACGGCTAACTTTCTTCATTTCCCACCATCGCTGCATCCTCAAGCTCCTTTCGTGGTTGACAAATTGTTGACGAGCTACAAGCACTGTTGCAACGAGACATGGCTCCATGGTTATGGAGAGTTGAGGAGTGCATTAACGTTGTGGAGAAGGCGTGCAAGTTTACGTTGCTGTCACCTGACGCTTCCGCTAGCTTGTGTGTGGTTGCAGCTCGTCTCTCTCTCAATCTCTGACAGGAAGCCCTCTTCTCGGCATTGCCCAGCTCTGCGTGCCACAGTGCAAGCTCTCTCTTTGCTACACACACGCGCACGCGCATATCCACACGCCCTTTCTCTCCAACATGCACCTGTCTAGAGGTAAGCACAATTTCATCAGATCAGGCAAGCATATTGGCATTTTATCCCCACGCAAATCCTACATTCTTGCTGAGTTAAATCTTTTCAAGCTTTAGACTACCTCTCTATCCAAAACTGGTACCTTATTTTTATGTCTTTGAGCTGCTCAGCTTGGCTCAATCTTCTTTTTGATCCTTGTAGACCAAGATCATCATCATCATACAAAGCCAATTCTGTATTGTGCGCTTTCCAATTTAGCTGGATGACAAATTATGGATCCTTAATTTCAACTCAAACCAATTGAAACATAAATTCTAGTGGCCACGGGGGGCTTCTTGGGGCTTAATCAATGCTAATTTGAACATTCTGGAGAGATATATTGGGAGCTCTTGTTAAGAAGGGCACTTGATTTAAAGATGATGGAGATGGACACAGAGATGGAGATGGAGGAGGTGCGATCAGAGGAAAGAGCTATGTATGGGCAAGGAGGTGGTGCAAGTGAGGATGGGGTGCTGTGCTCAGGGGGTGCGAGCGACGAGGGCTTTGATGACGAGCTGTCTATGCTGCCGCGCTACACCAAGGTCATCGTGATAGGCAATAATCAAACAAAATCTGTTCTAGTTGGCCTGCAAGGAGTTGTGAAGAAGGCGGTTGGCCTTGGAGGTTGGCATTGGAGGTTGGCATTGGCTGGTACAATGCCATGACATTATATTTCAGTGCATTATCTTGGGAAGGTCTGCTTTTGCTTATTTGCTTTGCTGTGTTGCATTGTCTTGATAGAAAAACAACCATCCCCCATACCACCTCTGTCTATCTTTGAAGGCCTCTCTCTCGCACCTGAATTCCACATTTTAATTTTCATGTTTAGGGTTAGATTTTATTCTGCCTTTGAAGTAAGCATTCTCTCAGCTGCATTCATCTTTAAACAAAAAATTACTAATCATCTCTGCAGGCCATCGTGACTCCTCACCTTGTTATAAATGTAAACCACTCACTTATTATGAGTTTTGCAAAAACGAAAAAAAAATATGAAGGGAGACTCTATTGTTTTTTTTAAAAGCCTAATTGAAGGGTGGCTCTACTTTGCCTTGAAACTTTTCAAGGCTATAAAAAAACTCCCCTTTTTTTTTGACATAGGATCGCATCCTTTAATCAAATGCTCGAAGCTAGTGTGGAGCGAGAGAGTTGCAAGGCCTTGTTTTCCTAGGAAATAGCCAACTCCTAGCAAAACTTTTTGCAGACGATTCTCTCCTATTCTTGAAGGCGTGCCCCCAGGTCATCACAAAAGCTCTGGAGATTGTACAATTATTCTCAGTAGCTTCGGGGTCCAGGTAATATAGAGAAGTCAAGGCTGATCTCCCTATCGAAAAATGACTCATTTGACCCCTCTGTCTAGTCGGGGAAGATTGTCACAAAAGGGAATATCTTTAGTCATCTAGGAGCCCCCTTGTGGGTGGACGTAACTGTTCGAGTGGGTGCTTGAAAAATCAAAACAAAAATGAGTAGGTGGGAGTATGCCATTAGGAAATTTCAGAGGTCATTTGGAGGGCCATATGAAGAGAGAGAAAAATAGAGCGCGTCCAATGAGCATGAAGGCTACGTTACGTAGGAAAGTACGTGGAAAGACTCAAAAAATAGAAAAATAGCATAAAACTTTCACGAAACTAGGATTGTAGCATAGTAATTTCCTTCCTTTTACCGAGCTTTTAGGTGCTTGCGTGTGGTCCCACTTCTGATATTCTCTTATGGTCATTAACGTACTGGAGGGTGACCATTAAGCCCGCACAAGATATTGGAATTCTAAAACACTTTCCCTCCATTAGAATGCTTTCAAAGTGAATCTCCCTCCACTAAAGCTTTTCTCTGAGAGTTATGGCGTCCACGTCTTCTCGCCCAAGAGCCTCCAGGTGTTTACTGTCTCTCACACCAACAACCAACAACTGCACTTTGCCTAGAAGGCCAAGTAGTAGCATATCCTCAATTACAATACCAGCTTCAATAAGTGCAGAGAACCAATGGGTTGGACAAAGGATAAACAAAGGTTCATGGGTCCTCATGCAACCAAGAAGACCCAAGAGGTCTAGTGGTATCAACGTTTACCGCTCAGCATGGAAGGCCAGGGTGTTGGATTTCAAAGTTGAAATCGGCAAAAGATCTGTAAAGGAAGTTCTTGTTCAGCATGTGTTTACCCATCCAGAGGTGATAGCAAACGGTGGAAATGTATCAGATATACATCAACCACGTTGCAATTGTAAGTACTCTTGACATGTGAACTTACTGATACTCTCATTATAACTTTTCTTATATATTTTGCAATGTTTCTCCCGCTTGTTATGAGTAATGTCTCCATTCTTCACAGCTCAATTACATTAGATTTGTCATTTGTACTTATTGATACTCTTAGTTTAACTCTTCTTATATATATTGCAGATGTTTCTCCCTCTTCTTATGAGCAATGGGAACCTGTGGAGTGCATAATAGGCCTCTTCCATGTTGTACATGCCCACATTGGTTCTCTACAGTACTCAGAGAGGAGCAGCAAAAGACTGGCTGATGAGGGAATCTTTTTTTATGACCACTTTTACCAACTCAGCTCAGGGAATAAGAATGGCATGTTGGTGAAAGTGCCTCTACCAACCGATTGGAACACTGTGGACTGGCCAGTTCTCGAGGAAACAATGGTGGAGGCAATGCGAAGTAAGCTCTACAAGGATATACAAAGGTCTCTACATAGCTCTATTCCTACCAAACTGGTTAGAATTGCAAACTTTTGTCCTGTTGCACTCTTCATAGAGCTGTTTCATAGCTACAACATCCGAGTTACAAAAACTATGTTCATGTGCAAGTCATTTCAGCAGTCATCCTGTGACAAACTTCTTGACAAAGGATGGTATGCAAAGGAAGAGATTGGTTTACGGTGCGAGGTCGCGCTTGATACTCTAGTTGTCAAGTACATGATTGCAAGCCAATCACTGTTACTCTCATTTTGGTATAGGCGATCACAAATGCTAAACGGTAAGTACATTCCTATGGACCAGGTTTCTGCAGGTTTGGAAGATAATCCTACTGTGGATGTGGAAGTGATTGATAGAGAGCATGGCCTACTATTGGTGGTTACAATAAGGGAGCTATGCAGTCTTCAGCATTTGCGAAATGACATCATTGAAGAGTCAATGGACAAGGACCTATCGGATTTTTCCTTTTTCTTAGCTGGCCGTAAGGTGATGCGGCGAAGGGAAAAAGATATTTTGTGCAAAGAGTTGGATGGTCGGGTTGAAGTAGTGTCAATGTAACAGATATTCTTGTGAACCCAAGTGTATACAAATGACTTTCAAGACATGAAGTTTATTGATCTCATTTTTCAATTGTGCCCTGTGAAAAAGTGTGCTTGAAATACATTTCTTTACCACGTCAAATCTCTCTCTCTCTCTCTCTCTATCTATATCTATATATATATATATATATATATATATATATATATATATATATATATATATATATATATATATATATATATATATATATATATATATATATATGTTAGACAAGACAAAGACATGATAGAAGAATCATCTTAATTCATTAGAAAGTACAAACTCGTCCATGAACAATGGACTGAGATACAATTTTTGTAAGTATGGAATCAGAATGTCTTCAAGGTAAAAATCGAAGGAATGCCCCTCGAAAGAAGGTGGTGAGATAGTTGTTCCCGGCGGATTTAGTTCTCCCTTTTCAGGAGTATCATCAATTAGTAGTGTATTAGTTGCATCAAAGGGTACACCGATTTGGCTAAACGGTTTGTACAAAAGAGGTAAGCCTGGTTTTTTAGGGTGGTAGTGGCCCTCAACGGTAACGCATTTTCTTTGATCATACAAAAAGGCAAAATCTGACGTGTGAGCTTGGCATACACTGCAAACTATTGCAACTAGTGGCGACAAGTTTTGCCTTTGCATTGAAGACCATATGGCAATTCTGAAGTGCGGAAGAAGAAACTGAATAAATTCCTTGGTTCCTGGACGAACCACGACTCGACAAGTTCCCATCCGAAACGTTTGCAAATCCTCAAAGGGTCCTCTGTCACCGAGAGGCACCCGCATCAGCAGCAATCCATTGATGTCCAATATAATCAACCTCTGTAAAAGTTGACAAGTACATATAAGTAGTTAGAAGCTGAACATATTTTGCCATACTTGAATAGACATTAACGGAACAACCGTATCTACAGGTAGCAAGGGTCCATACTGGGTCTCTGTAGTGTTCATGTCGTTGTTGCTCTCCTCCGCTTTATCTTCATAGTCATCATTCACATCTTCATCAGGGGTCTCCCCCATGGCTCTTTCTGCCTCATTCAAGGTTGATCGGCTTGCCTCATACATCCTTGCCTGATCCATATCATTTTGATCATCCCTAGGCCTGCTTTCCTCATCCATATCCTTTTGCTCATCTATAGGCCTGCTTTCCTCATCTTGGGTTTCAGCCATAGGCTCTTTTGGCTCCTCCACTGGCTGACTTGGCTCTTTCATTGTCTCCTCCGGTTGAACCTTAGCACCTTCCATATGCTCATTTGACCTTTCCTCATCCTCGGCTCTTTCATCTTCTGCTGATATGACACCCTCGGCCCGTTGCGATTCCACTGTATCGGATGTAGGGGTTTGTCGTGGTGGCACGTCATGTTTTGTAAGATCAATAGTGCGCTCATCCAAGCCGCTATCTTCAAGCTCTCTAGGGCTAGACATAGTAAGCAGGTGTTGTATTAAACTTACCCGGTATCTTTGCAAATAATCATATGTGTAGTTTTTTAAAGCACTCTGCAAAATTGAAAGACCACATGGTGAGAATTATTTTATAGACTAAACCAAAACTAACTGAATGCATTGCCAAATGGGTACCTTAGTCATGAAAGGTTTTAATGCAAAGTAGCTTTGCAGGACATATTCTGCATGGAGAAGACATCTCCAGCCGCAAGAATTCCCATCGGTTTGATTTGGGACAGGTACTTCTTTGATTGGGGCCTTGTATAGTTCATACCTTCCACATAGCTTGCCATAGGCGAGCAACAACCTCTTTATACAACTGCACAAAGCAATGTCAAGATGTTAGCATGAGGCTTCAAATTTACATGGATATCTATAAGAAACACTTTCTGATACAAAACACTGACAGCCTAATTTCAGGGTGGGTTCCTTTTATTGAATTGAACACCCACACTGCTGGTTGGTCAACATCAAGGCATATGAGACTCCAGTGATGGTTGTTCTCATATGGAAAGATGATCACAGTAACTTCCAGCATAGCACAGTGGAGAAACCAACTCTCACAGGTCCCAGATGGACTGTTCTTTTGTCTAATAATTACAGACATTTGTGGATCAAGGAGAAACACCTCTGTGTGAGTGTGCAGTGGGAGTTGACTTTTGATCAGGCTGCAGAGACTCTACCTGAGTTAGCAAACCTATTATCTCAGTTTTCAAAGCTAGCAAGATAGTAACACTTACTTAAGACAAGCATAGATAATTGTGTCTGAAATCTGAGCATCTG